>NC_089491.1:224302369-225502369 GCF_036850765.1 Saccopteryx bilineata | reverse complement strand
TCCTCTCTTCTCTCCCCATCCCCTGGAGCCCTGGGTGAGTGGTTGTGAGAGAGGTTTTCTGCGCAGTCCCTTTAAGAAGAATCCTGGATCTGAGAAATCTGTCTCTTTCTCACAAACTGTATCTTGACTTGTTTCGCAGCTAAATACTGTCCATACACTTCTTCTAGGCTCTGGGGCTGCAGGCTGGGGCTTTGTTACTGGGGCCCCAGGCCCTCTCTTATCCTCTAAACTCACTTCCTGCCATGCGAGTCTCTCTAGGCAGCTGTTCGGTCCCAGGAGCTGGGCAGTCCTCTCCGCGTTTTTGCTTTTCCTACCAGTCTCAGTGTGGCCTTTTTGGTGTTCCTTGGTTAAACAGTCCTCTTAGTTTAGTCCAAAGTTGGTTTATTCAGGTGATGGTTCTTAAAATTAAGTTGTAATCCACTTTGGTTCTGGGAGGTGGAAGTTGGTACATCCACCTACTCCATCGCCATCTTGCCACCCTCCTCATATATAGTTATTCTTAAATCTTTATTTATTTTTATATAGTTAAGCTAACTTGGTACCAATACTTGAGGAAAAAGGGCACCAAAACCACACAACTAAAAAAATAATAATAATATGTGAGATACTCTCATATTATGAAATTAGGCACAAAAATTCTAAATGAAGTTTTATGAAATCAATTTCAATGCTGAATAAAGATGAGAATATACCATGATCAGATAGAATTATTTTGAGAATACAAGGATCATTTTGCACTAAGAAATCTATCAATTGAATGTAACATTTCTACAGTTCAAGGTAAAAGCTATGCAACTATCTCTACACATGCTGAAAATGCATTAAAAAATTTAAGGTACATTAAAAAGAATAGTCTTTAAGAGTATTTTTAGGTATACAAAAACAGAATGAAAACTACAGAAAGATTCCACATACTCCCTCTCCCTGCCACATTTTCCTCCATTATTAATATACTGTATTCGTTTGGTACATTTATTACAACTGATAAGCCAATATTGACATATTATTAGTAAAGTCTGTGGTTTACATTTGAGTTTACTCTTTGTGTTGCACCTTCTATGGATTTTGACAAATATGTAAGGATAGGTACTTACCGTCACCTGTCACACAGAGTAAAATCCCGTGTGCCACTCATTCATCTTCTGAAACACCTGATCTTTTCTCTATTTACATAATTTTGAATTTCTCAGAATGTCACATGTTAGTGAAGGGTTAGCAGAGTATGTCACCTCAAAATATGACTAAAAGTTTAGGACATGCCACCCTAAAATATGCTGCTTTGATACATTTATTACTTTGTGCTGAAGGCACTTGCAAACTAGCAAATGCAGGGGGAGGCTCTCTCTGGACTCCTCTTATCTGTCTACAACCAGGTCCTCCTAAAGGGACTCAGTTGTCATCAATCCCCTTCATCAATTGGGGAAGACTGACTCTTATCCCAGGAGAGGAGACTATAATATAAATCAACACCACAGCCAGATGAACTTGGTCACAAACTGTCATACCTCCTATCTATCCTTCTAAGATCCATTTCATCTTTCCTAAAAACACTGACTCTCCACTAAGAGGCTTACACCCCTCCTGTCCTTCCCCTAGTAAGATGCTTATTTTAAGCCACCTCAGACAATTACTCATTTGTTGCTGGCTGGGTATTTCCCATGTATAAATGTTAATAAATTTGTGTGTTTTTCTCTGGTTACTCTGTCTTTTATTGCAGGAGTTTCAGCTAAAATCTCAGAAGGATAGGAATCTACAGTAGGAATCATATAGTATTTCACAGATTGGCGTCTTTCAATTAGCAATATGTGTTTAAGGTTCCTTCATGTCTTTTCATGGCTTACAGTTTATTTCTTTTTATTGCTGATTAATGCTGCACTTCTTAAATGGACCATGGTTTATTTATACAATCACCTACTGAAAGGACATCTAGATTGCGTCCAAGTTTTGACAAGTGTGATTAAAACTGCTATAAGCATTCATGTGATGGATTAAGTCTAAATGTATGTTTCTAATTCACTTGGCTAGCTACCAAGGAACATAATTATTGGACCATATGGTGAAGAGTATATTTAGTTTTGTACAAAATTATCAAACTGACTTTCAAAGCCATTTTATAATTTTGCATTCCCACCAACAATGAATATGAGTTTCTGTTGCTCCATATACTCTCCAGTATCTGGTGTTGTCAGCATTTTGGATGTTGGCCATTTTAATAGGTATATAGTGGTATCTCTTTGTTTTAATTTGCAGTTGACTAGTGATTTTAAACATCTTTTTATATGCTATTTCTCATCTATATATCCTATTTGGTAAGGTATCAATTCAGATCTTTTGCCTATTTTTAAATTGATTTGTTTTATTGTTGAACTTTAAGAGTTCTTTGTATATTTAGATACAGGTCCTTTGTTCAATATGTATTTTGGAAAAAAAATTAGCCCAGTATATGGCTGGCTTTTTTATTAACTTAATAGTGTTATTTGCAGAATAGAAGTTTTTAATTTTATTGATGTCCAAAATATCCATTTTTTTTACTGATTTTGCTTTAGATCTAAGAGGTCATAATTAAGCCCAAGACCACCTAGATTTTCTCCTATGCCCAAGATCACCTATATTTTCAGAGTTTAATAAGATAAAATTTTAATTAAAAATAAAAAAACTCTAAATTAGTCAAAGTCCCCACCAAATTTTTTAAACAGAATTTAATCAAGGGACTACTTAAAACAGGCTTGGCAAAGTTAGGGAAACATACCAGGGGCAGTGAGGTGCTTGGAGATAACAACCATCGGGCATCCCCAGGCTATTACCACCCCAGACTGATGGAAAAGTTCAGAGCTAAGCTCTCGTGCTTAGCAGTAGTATAACCAAGAACTGGGTGGTAACATCTCTGTTTCTCTATGTGTAACTGGGAATAATAACAACCCTCCATGATGAATATTGAGATGATTATATTAAAAGTTTTTAAAGTATGGATGATTGTTTAATATATGCTAGCTACTACTACTGCTACTATTAATTTAGTTATTATTAGAAGGAGAAAAGAAGCAGGCACATACCCAGAAATTGTAAATATTGTTTATCAACATAAGGCAGAATCTCTCTATGAAATTAGCAGCTAAAATCCTATCTGGCAATGAAATATTAACAGGTTCCCACTAGAACCAAAAGCCAGAGAAAAATGCTTTCTACCACCATTATCATTTAATGTTCTAGAAATTGTAGCCAACACAGTAAGATTAATATAGGAAACAAAAAAAATTACCATTTTATTACTTTTGGATGATAGTTCTCTGTATGGAAAACTCCCAGAACCCCAAATTTAAAATTTAAGTGGCAAACAAATAATAAATTTATAAAAATAAATGACATTTCTAATATCCAGGAGAAAATATAAGCAAAATGTTTAATAGAAATATTTTTTTCATTTATAATGGCATCTGAAAATAATAAGTGTGTAAGTAGACTTATAAAAACTTTTGCAAATAATGTGAAGGGCAGCTAAAAAAAATAACTACATAAAAAAGAATGCGTTAATAAAAATTGCTCCATTTTAAAAGATGTCAGTTCTTCCCAAATTTATTTAAAGGGTTAAATTAACACCATTGCATTTAAATTCCCAGTGAAATTTATTCTAAAAGATGTTTAAGTAAAACTAAGATTTTCTTAGAAAAATAAATTAATGGAAAAGTTAAAACAGAAACAAAATAGAAACATACAGTAATTTAATATTAATATAAACAAATGGTGACACAGAATAGATTATTGGAATAGTGGAATAAAATTAAATTTTCAGCAACAGAATATGTACATAAATATAATAAAATGAATTTAAATATGTATTCTGATACATTACTCCCAAAGAAATACCAGGTGGATTGAAAAAGATTTTAATGTTAAAAGTAAGCCATCATAAAAATCCTGGAAGAGCCTGACCTGTGGTGGCACAGTGGGATAAAGCGTCGACCTGGAACACTGAGGTCGCCTGTTCGATACTCTGGGCTTGCCTGGTCAAGGCACATATGGGAGTTGATGTTTCCTGCTCCTCCTCTCTCTCTCTCTCTCTCTCTCTCCTCTCTGAAAATTGAATAAATAAAATCTTTTTTTAAAAAAAGACAACTTGTAGCTAACATTAAAAAAAAATCCTGGAAGATTCTGTTGCAAAATATTTGTGTATCTCAAAATGGGAAAGGGCTTCATATGCATAAAACAATATAAAATAGTAACAACCAAAAAGCAATATGACAACATGAAAATAAAACTTTTATATTTTAAAAGTCATCCTCCATCAGCTTTTCCTGATAACCACCTTTGCTGCTAACCATTGGGTCTATTTCTACCAGGATTATAAAGTGCGTTATATGACAGATGGGTCATCAGGTAGGTAGGCAGCTTCTAGGACAACTTCTTGGAATGAGACAAGATATCACATTTCTACTTTCATGGAAGACTGATGTAGTAAGTCATTGAAAACGTTTTCTAAGATGCTGATGTCTTCAGTACATGGCCCCTGGAATTCAGAGAAGCCTGAGTTTGAGACGGGGATGGGAGGGGACTGGTCTTGTGAGTGATAACAGTCATTGTTATTGTCCTCATTTTGTAGAGGAGGAATATTTCATCATTTGTGAACCAATGTTTACTTTCTCTGCCGGGAAAACTTTCCCCCACATTTCCAAGATTGTGTTATTGTCATGATGGTAAACCTATGACACGTGTGTCAGCACTAACACACATAGCCATTTTTGATGATACGCGGCTGCATGCAGCTGCATACCAGAGAAGTATGGGGCCACAAGCCGAGAAGGATGTTTCATCCTTGGCTCCTGCACAGCCGAGGAAAGAGTGTGCCTGCGGCGACTCAGCCCATGCGAGCTAACGCCCACGCAGGAACCGGCAAAGGTGGGTGAACAGAGGCTGCCATTATCCCCGATATCCTGTTTGGCGAGCATGGATAGTATGCAAGAGGTTCCTCCTAGCACCCCACGAGTGGGCACTCATGTTCCTGGACAGAAAGGCAGGGTCAGAGACCTCTGCATGAGCTGCGACCAGAGTCTCAGTGTGGTCCCTGCACCCCCAACAGTGTGTGGGGAGTGTGCGAAAGTGAACTTCCCTACACCCAAGTTTCTCCAGGCAGGTGGGGCGCCTCACCCAGCCATTCAGGCTAATATCCCGAGGAAGAAAAAATACGAAAGCGCTAGAGGGAGGGGTGCACAAGCAGCTTGCAGTCTGTCTCTGGAGCAGATCTGCAGATCCAATTGCTGAACTTAACTTAAGCCACAGTCTGCTCACCTCCCAACTGACTTACGTGGCTCTAATTGACAAGATCTCTCTCAGATCAGCGATCTAACACAAGAGACGTGATATATTTTAGTGCCTCTTGCTATGCATGTAGGGGCAGGGGCAACTTCTAGTCACCCAATACAGGGTGAAAAACACATTTCTACCGAACAAACCTCAGAGAACACTGCAGAAGTTAGACCGAATAGGCTGTAGGCTTTTTAACAAGGAAGAAGCCTGCAGGAAAAAATCACACAGAATGCTAAGGCAAATTTAACTAGATATACCTGGGGAACTGAACAAAATTCAACATGCTCCCCTACCTGCTTAAGCTGGTGGCTCTGATTGGCAGAGCTTTCATACTCAGGGCTGTACATTAAATAGAGGGACTTGGCAGCTTTTAAGACCTCCTATTCTGCAGCAACTAAGGCATCTTCTTCCCAACCAAAACAGATTTCAAAGTGCAAAAAGCCTGGGGAGAGTGGTCCCACAGAGTGCTAAGGCATACTGGACATGCCTGGAGGCTCACAGAAAGGCACCTTGAAAGAAATTGGCTCCCAGCCCTGCGTGATTACACTGGCGGCTCTGACCGACAGAACCTTACCCAGAGCCCTGCACAGAGTGGGGATAGAGTGGGGATTTGCCAGCTCTTTGAGCTTCCTACTCTCCAGACAGAGGCAACGGCAATCTCATAGCTGGATCATCAGGCTGCTACTTTAGGAAAGAGAGACTAGGAGAGAGGCTCTGTGAAAACAGACTCTCCCACTGTTGGAACCTGCAAATGCTAACAAGCCCCGACCATCAACAAGACTGAAACCTAGTATATGACATCACCATAGAGACTCATCAACTGCAAATCTCTACCTAAGCATGCCACAGGGGCAGAGCCAGGGGTACAGTGCCACTGACCAGGAAGAGAGAGAGGAAAGAAAGGAAGAAGATAACCTCTCAAAATCAAGAAAAATCCACAGACTTTATAACTTTTTCCACTTTTTTTTTTGTTTCTTTCATCTTCCTGTCTTTATTATTATTTTTTCTTCCACCTTGGTCCTTTTATTCTTTGCTCATCTTATTCTTTTCTCTTCATCTTGAGCTACATTACCCATAAGTGTTACATTTCCCATTTTTCTATTTTCTTCTTTCGTTCTCTCTATGAGGGTTACACCCCAATTGAAACTATGAAAACAAATCAAACAGAGATGAAAAACTCAATTCATGAACTGAAAAACAAGGTAACAAGCTTAGCTAATACAACAGGCCAGATAGAAGATAGGATTAGTGACATAGAAGACAAGCAACTTGAAGCACAACAGAGAGAAGGAGAGAGACGCAAAAATTTAAAAAAAAAAAAAGAGAAATCCCTACAAGAATTGTCTGACTCCATCAAAAAGACTAACATAAGAATAATAGGTATATCAGAAGGAGAAGAGAGAGAAAATGAAAGGAAGAACATACTCAAACAAATAATAGACAAGAACTTCCCAAGCCTGTGGAAAGAACTAAAGTTTCAAATTCAAGAAGCAAACAGAACACTGAGTTTTCTTAACCCCAACAAACCTACTCCAAGGCACATCATAATGAAATTGGCACAAACTAACTACAAAAAAAAAAAATTCTCAAGGCAGCCAAGGAAAAGAAGAATACAACATATAAAGGAAGGCCTATTAGATTATCATTGGATTTCTCAGCAGAAACTCTATAAGCTAGAAGAGAGGGAACCCCAATATTTTTTAGTGGACCCCAATACTTAAAGTTCTGAAAGAGAGGAACTTCCAGCCAAGAATACTATACTCATCAAAGCTATCCTTCAAATATGAAAGAGAAATAAAAACATTCACAGATACAGAAAAGATGAAGAAGTTTATCATAAAACCCTCACTTCAGGAAATACTAAAGGGGGATTTCCAACCAGATACAAAGAACAAAACAAAACTAAACCACAAGTAAAAGCTCCACCAAGAACACAATAAAACCAAATTAAAAGTGTGACAACAAAAACAAAAAAAAAGGGGAGAGGACGGAGATTAACAGTAGCAAAGGATGATGGAGTGCAGAAGGACTCATAAGATAGTGTACTACAATGAACATGATAAGTACCCTTTTCATTACTTAATGGTAACCACCCCTGAAAAAACCACCACAGAAGCACATGACTTAAAAAACGTTGCAACAGAGGAAAGATGTATGGATTACAACCAAACAAAAACAAATGATAGAGAGAAAAAAAGAGAAGAATCAAACAAGATACAAAACTAGCAGAAAGCAATTTATAAAATGACAATAGGGAACCCTCAAGTGTCAATAATTACACTAAATGTAAATGGATTAAACTCACCAATAAAAAGACACAGAGTAGCAGAATGGATTAAAAAAGAAAATCCAACTGTATGCTGCCTACAAAAAAACACATCTAAGCAACAAGGATAAAAACAAATTCAAAGTGAAAGGCTAGAAAACTATACTCCAAGCACATAACATCCAAAAAAAAGCAGGTGTAGCAATACTCATATCTAACAATGCTGAATACAAGACAGCAAAAGTAATCAGAGACAAAAATTGTCATTTCATAATGATTAAGGGGACACTGAATCAAGAAGACATAACAATTCTTAATATATATGCACCAAACCAAGGAGCTCAAAAATATATAAAACAGCTACTGATTGACCTTAAAACAAAAACTGACAAAAATAAAATCATACTTGGAGACTTCAACACACCACTGACAGCTCTAGACTGTTCATCCAAACTGAAAATCAATAAAGATATATTGGCCTTAAATGAAACACTAGAGCAATTGGATATGATTGACATTTATAGGACATTTCAACCCGAAGTGACAGAGTATACATTTTCCTCTAGTGTACATAGAATATTCTCAAGAACTGACCATATGTTGGGCCACAAAAATAACATCAGCAAATTTAGAAAAATTGAAATTGTACCTAGCATATTTTCTGATCATAAAGCCTTGAAACTAGAATTCAACGCAGAAAAGAGGGTAAAAAACCCACAAAAAAGTGGAAACTAAACAACATACTTTTAAAAAATGAGTGAGTCAAAAAGAAATAAGTGCAGAGATCAAAAGATATACACAGACAAATGAAAATGACAATACAACATATCAGAATCTCTGGGATGCAGCAAAAGCAATAATAAGAGGGAAGTTCATATTATTTCAGGCCTATATGAACAAGGAAGAGAGAGCCCAAGTAAACCACTTAACTTCACACCTTAAGGAACTAGAAAAAGAAGAACAAAGACAACCCAAAACCAGCCGAAGAAAGGAGATAATAAAAATCAGAGCAGAAATAAATGAAATAGAGAACAGAAAAGCTATAGAAAAAATTAATAGAACAAGGAGCTTGTTCTTTGAAAAGATCAACAAAATTGACAAACCCTTGGCAAGACTCACCAAGGAAAAAAGAGAAAGGACTCATATAAACAAAATCCAAAATGAAAGAGGAGAAATCACCACAGACATCATAGATATACAAAGAAATATTGTAGAATACTATGAAAAACTATATGCCACCAAGTTCAACAATCTAGAAGAAATGAATAAATTCCTAGAACAATACAACCTTCCTAGACTGAGTCATAAAGAAGCAGAAAGCCGGCCCTGGCCGGTTGGCTCAGCCTTAGAGTGTCAGCCTAGCGTGCGGAGGACCCGGGTTCGATTCCTGGCCAGGGCACACAGGAGAAGCGCCCATTTGCTTCTCCACCCCTCCGCCGCGCCTTCCTCTCTGTCTCTCTCTTCCCCTCCCGCAGCCAAGGCTCCATTGGAGCAAAGAAGGCCCGGGCGCTGGGGATGGCTCTGTGGCCTCTGCCTCAGGCGCTAGAGTGGCTCTGGTCGCAACATGGTGACGCCCAGGATGGGCAGAGCATCGCCCCCTGGTGGGCAGAGCGTTGCCCCATGGTGGGCGTGCCGGGTGGATCCCGGTTGGGCGCATGCGGGTGTCTGTCTGACTGTCTCTCCCTGTTTCCAGCTTCAGAAAAAAAAAAAAAAAAAAAGAAGCAGAAAGCCTAAACAAACCCATAGCAAGGAGGAAATAGAAACAACTATTAAAAACCTCCCAAAAAATAAAAGTCCAGGCCCAGACAGTTATACTAGTGAATTCTATCAAACATTCAAAGAAGACTTGGTTCCTATTCTAATCAAAGTCTTCCAAAAAATTAAAGAAGAAGCAATACTTCCAAACACATTTTATGAGGCCAACATAACCCTCATACTGAAACCTGGCAAGGACGGCACAAAAAAAGAAAACTACAGACCAATATCTCTAATGAATACAGATGCTAACATACTAAACAAAATACTAGCAAATCGAATACAACAACATATTAAAAAAATAATACATCACAATCAAGTGGGATTCATCTCAGAATCTCAAGGATGGTTCAACATACGTAAAACAGTTAACATAATGTACCATGTCAACAAAACAAAGAACAAAAACCACATGATCTTATCAATAGATGCAGAAAAGGCATTCAATAAAATACAACACAACTTTAGGTTTAAAACACTCAACAAAATGGGTATAAAAGGAAAATATCTGAACATGATAAAGGCCATATATGATAAACCATCAGCTAACATCATATTAGATGGTATAAAACTGAGGACTTTCCCTCTTAAATTAGGAACAAGACAGGGTTGTCCACTCTCTCCACTCTTATTTCACGTGGTGCTAGAAGTTCTAGCCAGAGCAATCAGACAAGATAAAGAAATAAAAGGCATCCATATTGGAAAAGCAGAAGTAAAGGTTTCACTTTTTGCAGATGATATGATCCTATACATCAAAACCCCCAAAGACTCCACAAAAAGATTACTAGAAACAATAAACCAATACAGTAAGGTTGCAGGATACAAAATTAATATACAAAAGTCCATAGCCTTTCTATATGCCAACAACGAAACATTAGAAAATGAACTCAAAAAAATAATTCACGATTGCAACAACAACAACAAAAAAATACCTAGGAATAAACATAACAAAGAATGTAAAGGACCTATATAATGAAAACTACAAAGCATTGTTAAGGGAAATAGAAAAAGATACAATGAGATGGAAGAATATTCCTTGTTCTTGGTTAGGAAGAATAAATATAATCAAGATGGCCATATTACCCAAAGCAATATACAAATTTAATGCAATTCCTATCAAAATTCCAATAACATTTTTTAAAGAAATGGAACAAAAAATCATCAAGTTTACATGGAACTATAAACAACCCTGAATTGCCCAAACAATCCTAAGGAAAAAGAATGAAGTTGGGGGCATTACAATACCTGGCTTCAAATTATATTATAGAACCATGACAATCAAAACTGCATGATATTGGCAGAAAAACAGACACTCAGACCAATGGAACAGAAAAGAAAGTCCGGAAATAAAACCACATATATAGGTCAAATAATTTTCGATAAAGGGGCCAACAACACACAATAGAGAAAAGAAAGCCTCTTCAACAGATGGTGCTGGGAAAACTGGAAAACCACATGCAAAAGAATGAAACTTGACTACAGTCTGTCCTCTTGTACTAAAATTAATTCAAAATGGATCAAAGATCTAAATATAAGACCTGAAACAATAAAGTACATAGAAGAAGACATAGGTACTAAACTCATGGACCTTGGTTTTAAAGAGCATTTTATGAATTTGACTCCAAAGGCAAGAGAAGTGAAGGCAAAGATAAATGAATGAGACTACATCTGACTAAGAAGTTTTTGCTCAGGAAGAGAAACTGACAACAAAATAAACAGACAGCCAACTAAATGGGAAATGATATTTTCAAACAACAGCTCAGATAAGGGCTTAATATCCAAAATATACAAAGAACTCATAAAACTCAACAACAAACAAACAATCCAATAAGAAAATGGGAAGAGGACATGAACAGACACTTCTCCCAGGAAGAAATACAAATGGCCAACATATATATGAAAAGATGCTCATCTTCATTAGTTATTAGAGAAATGCAAATCAAAACTACAATGAGATACCTCTTCACACCTGTTAGATTAGCTATTATCAATAAGACAGGTAATAGCAAGTGTTGGAGAGGTTGTGGAGAAAAAGAAACCCTTATCCACTGTTGGTGGGAATGTAAGGTAGTACAACCATTATAGAAGAAATTATGGTGGTTCCTCAAAAAACTGAAAATGAAACTACCTAATGACCTAGCTATCCCTCTACTGGGTATATACCCCTAAAACTCAGAAACATTGATACGTAAAGACACATGTAGCCCCATGTTCATTGCAGCATTGTTCACAGTGGCCAAGACATGGAAACAACCAAAAAGCCCTTCAATAGAATACTGGATAAAGAAAATGTGGCACATATACACTACGGAATACTACTCAGCCATAAGAAATGATGACATCAGATCATTTACAATAAAATGGTGGAATCTTGATAACATTATACGGAGTGAAATAAGTAAATCAGAAAAAAACTAAGAACTGCATGATTCCATACATAAGTAGAACATAAAAATGAGACTAAGAGACATGGACAAGAGTGTGGTCGTTGGAGGGAGGAGAGGGAGGGAGAGGGGAAGAGGGAGGGGGAGGGGCACAAAGAAAACCAGAAAGAAGGTAACGGGGGACAATCTGACTTTGGGTGATGGGTATGCAACATAACTGAATGACAAAATAACCTGGAGATGTTTTCTTTAAACATATGTACCCTGATTTATTGATGTCACCCCATTAAAATTAATAAAAATTTATAAACAAAAATAATACCAAAAAAAAGAATTCCCCCTCGCCCTCACTTATCTTAGTTCACGGCACCCCACACAAGTTAAATAATATCAAGACCAACAAAAGAAACTGACTGACAGATGAACAAAGAAGTCACTAAGCAGGTAAGTTAAATAATTAGCTTTTGGTCTATTAAATACAGTTATATATTACAATTATACATTTTTGTTATTTAAACTATAAATATCGCGAAATTGTTTTTTTTTCTCAAAGTGACACACCACCCAAGTTATGCTCGGTTTTTTGGTGAATTTTGACACACAAAGCTCAAAAGATTGCCCATCAATGTGTTATTATGAACAAAATAGTTACATGTGTTCTATCTAAACCAATCCATTTAAGAATATGAGTGCTTTATGTCTAAAAGTTAAAATTAAAGATAGTTAATTCTGCCATGGTTTCCATTCAAACGCTTTTGCTAAACAATAACAATAACCAAAAACACCCTGATTGAAGAGTGCATTTAGCTTTCATGTCACACCATTTGTAAAGTTTAAGCAGCAGAGACCACATTATTTATTTCCTGGTCTTAGGACAACTTAGATCATTATGGAAATGCTGAGGGGCAGAGCTGAAAAGTCACCTCTGTGTGGTTAGACCTGTTGAGAGCAAATGTCATTGTTGCCACTTAACAAACACAAGCTTGGGTAAATGGGCTGGCAGGCCCCTTTGTGTGATATCTTTCTCAAGGGGTCGGGGATTGCTGCAAGACCACAATATCGGTTGTGCTTCAGGGCTGCCTTCTTCAGGGTCACTCACTGTCCTCTGAGGCCCCCAAACTCAGCCACAGCTACATGGTGCCATTCCTCTTGGATCATTATTCTTTCCTGGTCTTCTTCCCTTTACAGGTCATGTTGCTTCTCCAATAGCTACTAATCCTCCCCTTCTCTTTTTCTTTTCAAATCCTGATGGGAAGAGTCTGGTGGTCTTAGATAGTCATGGCCACCTGATACACTGGCTGCTGTGAGCGTATACTTTCCTACCCCATTACAGACAATGAGCATCCTTAGAACATGGCTTCATTTGCAGTCTTCAGTTCTGAGTACTTCACATTCCCTTACAGTGATGCTGCCTTGGAAACTCATCATGGGAGATCTACACTGCCCTGAAGAAATTTGGCTGCCCATAGGAATTCTGATTAACAAACATTCCAGATGACAAATGTGTAATGTGATGATAGTTACACCTTCAGAAAATTAGCATGGTAATAAAATGTCCATGAAATGTTCTGTGTAAGCACAAATTACTAGTCATTTGTATTTGGTTGAATTCCTAATATCAAGCAATTAAAAACACTTTCTCCTTTACGGCAGTGGTCCCCAACTCCCTGGGGCTGAGGAC
This sequence comes from Saccopteryx bilineata, assembly GCF_036850765.1. NCBI lineage: Eukaryota > Metazoa > Chordata > Mammalia > Chiroptera > Emballonuridae > Saccopteryx > Saccopteryx bilineata. The sequence goes on along the minus strand of NC_089491.1, from coordinate 225,488,982 downwards.
CAGTAGCGGTCTGCAGAGAAAGAATAAATAACTTACATTATTTTCGTTTTATTTATATTTAAGTCTGAACGGTGTTTTTTATATCTATCTAAGACTCACTCTTTTTTTTTTTTTTTTTTTAATTTTTCTGAAGCTGGAAACAGAGAGAGACAGTCAGACAGACACCCGCATGCGCCCAGCCGGGATCCACCCGGCACGCCCACCATGGGGCGATGCTCTGCCCACCAGGGGGCGATGCTCTGCCCATCCTGGGCGTCGCCATGTTGCGACCAGAGCCACTCTAGCACCTGAGGCAGAGGCCACAGAGCCATCCCCAGCGCCCGGGCCATCCCTGCTCCAATGGAGCCTTGCTGTGGGAGGGGAAGAGAGAGACAGAGAGGAAGGCGCGGCAGAGGGGTGGAGAAGCAAACAGGCGCTTCTCCTGTGTGCCCTGGCCGGGAATTGAACCCAGGTCCTCCACACGCTAGGCCGACGCTCTACCGCTGAGCCAACCGGCCAGGGCCTAAGACTCACTCTTGATGCTTGTCTCGGTCACGTGATACATTTATCCATCCCACCGTAAAGGCTGGTCCGTGAAAATATTTTCTGACATTAAACCGGTCCATGGCCCCAAAAGGTTGGAGACCACTGCTTTACGGTGCCCGATGGGCAACTGTATCATGATTGTTTCAAGTGACTTAGTTCTTATTTCTTTTTTTACATTTAATGACTTAATTTCTCCTAAGTAATACACAGATACTGTATTAGAAATAGAACCAATAGGATGCACACACATGCACAGACACACGTACGCACACACACATATGAGAGAGAGATTGATTATACAGTATTGGCTCACGTGATTCTGGAAGCCCATCTGTCCTCTTCAAACTGAGACTCAGGAAAGGCAGTGGAGTAGCTGGAAAACCAGAGAGTCTGAGCCTGTGGCACTGATTCCAGTCCAAGTATGCCAATCTGAGAACCAGGAGCCACAAGGGCTGGAGCAAACTCACCCTTCCTCTGCCATTTGTTCTTTTCAGGTCCCCGGTGGATTGGATGAGGCCCATCCACACCAGGAAAGGCTATCTGTTTTCCTCAGTCCACCGAGCCAAATGCTGATCTCTCATGGAAACACCCTCACAAACACACCCAGAAATCATGTTTAATCAAATATCTGGGCATTCCTTGGCCAGGTCAAGTTGACACATAAAGTCAACCATCACAGATATAAATTAAAGTTAGATAATAATAATATAAACTTTTGGTAATATATTTATTTGAAAGGCCATGATAGTGAGCTACGTTTAATTTAAAAGCATCAGATAAAAACACAAGAACAATGCGTTGGACATTCTGGGTTTGCCCTCCAGATCCACTCCTGCCCTTCCCCACCACACTTTGAGCCCCAGGAGACTGACCTCTATGAATAACACCAACTGGGCTGCTTTGCCCCATAGCTTCCAATGGGATTTGGCCCAAAGAAGCACTAGAGGACAGAAGGGTGGGGGGTTTGTGCCCCTCTCAGGCCACGTGCCAAAGGTCACTGTCCCCCAGTCCTGTCCTACAGCTTCAATCACCCCTCTCTCTGGGTCTAGGTATTCTTTCTCCCGACTGTCCCTTCAGTCCTAAGGGAGTCATGGCTGTCCCATGGTTGCCGTCAATGGGTGTGTCAACATCCCTATTAGTACCCCAAGCCCTGCACACATCTTTGTAAAGAGTCCCCTCATTCACCTCAGCTCAGTGACGTGATCTGAGGGTGCTGTCTGTCCAGCATGGGTCTGTGCCATATGGCTCACCTTATGTCCCCCTCTATTTCTCACTAATCAGGACTGTGACCCGGCTCTGCCCACAGCACCAGCGTGCTCTGAATAAAGCTTATTAACCCTAATGTTCAAAGAGGGCAAAACCAGAACAAGTGTCAGTTTTTGAAAGAGGACATCACCTAAACATTTGAGAAATATTAAATACCCTCATTTGCATGCATACTCCAGCCCGACCCCGAGTACACACACGCACAGGGACACACTTTCTGGAAGACTGTGTGCCCCACCTTCTTTCTGGCTCCTAGGACAGACACCGTGGATCAGTGCAAGGAGCTCCAGTGCAGCAGTTTACTGCCTGAACTGTTAGCATCTCCCAGGAAGGCGAGCTCCCTTCTCGCTTTCGGCGAGATTGTCGTTTTTCCTTGCCCATATGACTTAGCGGTTTCTGTCTCAGAGCTTCCCAATACTGGCTGCTGTTATTGTCTCTTGTTGTTATCTCAAAACCTAGATTTCTTTTATAATTCTAACTATGGGCATTCATTTTGTTTTTACCTTCCATTTCTCTGAGTGAGAGTAGGGGGCGGGTGCCAAATTATTGCTTATTTTACATCTGCCTTTCATGTTTATTGGAACATCACTTTTCTGCGTACCTGGAACTTCATTTGAAATTTAAATCTTTCTAATTTGTGGTCATATATTATATATATATATATATATATATATATATATATATATATATATATATATCATAATGTTTCTCATTTTAAGCATCTTTAAGTAAACAGGTCAGTGACATTAAGATTATTCACATTGTTGTGCAGCTGTCACCACCATTTATCTCCTAAAAACATTTATCATTTTCCTGAACTGAAACTGTCCCCATTATGCAATATCCCATTGTCTCCTCCCCCAACCTGTAGTGACCATCATTCTACTTTCTATTTCTGGGCGTTTGATATTGTAGGTGCCTCATGTAAGTAAAACCACACAGTATTCTTTTTTGACTAGCTGATTTCACTTAGCACAATGCCTTCACAATTCATCTATGTTGTAGCAGATGTCAGAATTTCCTTCCTTGGTGAGGATGAACAATATTACATTGTATATGGTTTATCCATTTATCTGTTGATGGACCTTTGGATTGTTTTCAGCTTTTTTGGCTGTTATGAATAATACTGTCATGAACTTGGGTGAACAAATATCTGTTTCTGACCTTGCTCTCAATTCTTTTGGGTATATATATACCCTGAAGTGGATTCCAGAATCATATGATAATTACATGTCTGTTTTCCATAGGAGCTGCACCATTTTACCTTCCTACCAGTGGTGCAAAAGGGTTTCAGTTTCTCCATATCCTTGCCTGGTGTTGGTTGGTTTGTTTTATTTTTCAAATATGGAGCATTACTATACATGGTTACACATCTGTCATAGCAGCCTTTATCAAATTAGAAAACTGTTCACATCGCCCATTCGTCCTAGAATAGGGATAATGAACACTGCTCAGTATCTTCAACTCTGAGGGCAGAACAAGTGGATTTCACAACAGCTCCTTATACTTCCAGATGACAAATCTAAAGGACAATTTAATTCATTTAACGAGGGCCACGATATACCAAGTCTACAATGTACTAGACACATGGGCATCAAACAAAACCTTTTAAAATTACAAACTGTTTGGAACCTTAGTGTGCCCGTGGCTTCTTTAGAGAAGACATTTCCCCCATCTGTCAGGCAAGAAGTAGATTTCCTCCTGACCTTACCACTTTGTCTCAACCAATGAATGAGTCCTTTGCTCAGGAAAGACACAGGCACCAACAGATAGGTGGCCCCTGGATAGCCCTCTATTTTTGCTTCTCTAAGGTACTTACCATTTGCTATGTGTATTCATATTCTTTTCTTCCCAGACTTTGGGCTTCTTGAGGGAAGATGTTATCTATACTTAATTCCCTGCAATTATCCATAGTGTTTTGCATAGAAGCATTGAAAAAGTGCTTATTTTTTATTTGCTGAACATTAATCAACTGGCCTGGCCCACCATGATTTCTTGATCATTTCTGAAAAGTTGCAGCTCGATGGCAGGGAAAGTCTGATTCCAGGGTGGGGCTGAAATAGGTAAGTCATGTGCCTTCCTACATGCTCCCAGTTTGGGTGGCTACCCCATGGGTGGACTTCATTTGTACCATGGCGTCCTCTAGGTGAGAGCAGTACATAGACCTGGTCTCATTGCTTTAGTTTGTATTTTTGTAGAGAAAGGGAAAAGAATGAGCAAGCTGAACTTTGTCTTGGAATACTGCCAGAAGTAGAAGGAAAGTCCATGCATTCCCCCACAGTAGGCTTGGTTGAGGCCCCCAACACCCCCAACACACATCTTTGCCAAGTCACAGGAAAATGTGGCCCACAAAAAAATGTATAAAAAAGTGGTGAGTAAATTGGCTTTTGTGAAATGCAGCTCCACCTTCTTCTCCTTTGGCCTCAGGCATTGTTTTTGCTATTTTATGAGTCTGAATGCAATGAGTCACAATTAAAAGTTGAAATCTCTAAGCATATTTGCAGTCCAATTTCATCTGAGGCAATACAAAATAAATAAGTCAGACAGTGACTTTATTACTTATGGTTCTCACATTTGAGAGGTAAGAATAATGAAACAGGTCTCTTCAAAGTCTCCAGATGACATGTAGGACCTGCAGGGCATCGAACGTGCTCACAGCTCAAGTTCACTTCTCCTGCTCTGTTATACTATAAACATGAGTCAGAGCAAGTGTCCAGAAAGCAGTCTCCCAGAGTCCTTATTCCATCCTTCTCCAAAGGAGAACAGGGGCTAGTGTTTGAGGCAAACGACTCCCAAACTCATGGTTACATTTCTATCTCCTCTTCTGAGCTCACAGTTGTCCATTTTATTGTATTTCAAAGAGCCAAATGAATACGTGAGTCTGCCTATGATAGTCTCGTTACTAGAGACATCTTTCCAGTTGATTCTTGGAAATCAAGAGTTTATACGAAGCATTATTGACACTGAAGATGTACTTTCCCCAGAATTTCTTTCCCTTCTCAACTTCTACTTCCCTTCCATTTTTCTTCTCCCTTCTGTAATCTCACTTGGATCTCCCTCTCCTTACCCTTCCCACTCTATTCTGTTCATACTTATTAAAAAATCTCCTACTGAGGATGTATACAAAAAAAAATGGTACCTCTACTCATGGAATGTACCTACTACTTCAACGGCCACTATAAAAATGATTGAGCCCTTACCACATAAGATGTAGGTGTTTGGTTTTTTTTCTCACTTATAAACACAGTGCTCAAAATCTACATTGTTTTCTCCTTTTCATCAATTCAAAGCCACATCAAAAGGATCAATTGATCCTGTCCTCAGAACACCTTTCCATCTCCTCTTATCTCTCCTGTCTCACCATCAGCTCTTCTTCCAGACTTTCTTCAGGTCATACCCACAGTTATGAGTTGAATTACATTCACCAAAGAGATATGTTCAAGTCCTAATCCTCTGTACTTGTGAATGGGACCTTATTTGGAAATAGAGTCTTTGTAGATGCAATGAAGTTAAAATGAGGTCATATTGGATTAGGGTGGACCCTTATCCATGACTGGTGTCTTTATAAGAACAGAGCACTTTGGACCCAGGGCCATTCAGGGAAAAGGCCATGTGACAATGGAAGTAGAGATCGGAATGATGCGTCTATGAGCTAAGCAACGCCCATGATTGCCAGCAAGCACCATAAGCTGGGAGAGAGACACATGACATATTGTTCCCCAGAACTTCCAGAAGAAAACAATACTGCAAACACCTTCATTTAGGAATGCTAGCCTCTAGAACTGTGAGAATACATCTGTCATTTCAGGTCACCTGGTTTGTGGTCATTTGTTAAGGCAACCCTAGGAAACGAATACACCCATCAGTGCAATAACTTGCAAGTATTTATCCTTGCCTCCTAACACCTCATCTTTGCTCATCATAGATCACTGTGGTATTCTTCTAATTGCTTCAGGGATGGGGTCAGAGGCGAGCAAAGAGAACTAGGTCATGGGTGGGGAGACAAGAATTTGGAAAGGGGGATTCTGGGAAGCCATGATGATCATTGAAATTATTGAATATTTGCAGAAATCGTGGGCTGGTCGTGTAACTTACCCCAGACATGGAGTAGGAGGCTCAAAGCACAAAGGGGCTACTGCTGTTGTCAGGATACATTGAATCCTCTCTGCTGAGGGCCTCTACCTGAACTTACAGGGAGGAAGCTGAGGCTCTGTGGGGTAGAGTTGCTGAGCTGCTCAAGTCCAGGGATAGAATTTGAACCCAAGACTTTATTCTCCATGGCAGGAAGTCTTCCTTGCTGTGCCTACACCTCTATATCAGCCCACTGGATTATTTATTTTTCTTGGCCTTACCTTGCTGTTTACTTGTCCAGCTTTCTCCCTCTTCCCCTCTGCACCTGGTCAAAACTTGTTCATCCTTCAAAGTCCAGTTTAACTCTAATTTTATGTTATACATTTTTCCTAAGCACCTCAGCTAAAATAGATCTGAACTGGCTCCACCGAATAAAACTTATTGACATTTGTATAATTATATTTGACACAATGGAATACTTTCTGAGTTATCTCTTCAATTATCATTTTGGTCTCTTTGTATCTTTTGGGGGGAGTTTTTTTTTTTCTTTTCAGTATCACTGTAAGCTCCTTGAGCAAAGTCCACAATTTGTATTTCCTTGTATGTCTAGCAGGTCTCAGAACAGATCTTTGCATGAAGATGTTCAATAAACTTGGATGTATTGGTTCTCAATACAGTAATCTGCTCTGGACTTGTTAACTCTGGAACAGTGAATGAATCCCTAAGTGTCGCCAGTCTCAGGTCCCTTCCCTTGGACACGAGGAGTTTGACCTGACAAGTTTCAGGTTTCTCCTGTCCTATTAGGCTAGGACACCGCTACTGTGGCTTAGAGCCATGCCTGGAATGGGGGATGTGGGACTCCTCTGGCCCAGTTCCCAGCTCATGGGGCCTCAGCAAGCTTTGCCTGCACCAGTTTCAGCAGATGGTTGGCCTGCAGTCATGACCTTGGTGTTGGGAGGAAATAAAGCCCAGGTGTAATGTTGGCAGCATCTCTGTGTGGCTCAGATGTCGCCCAACATTCTTTCTGGGATGCAGGTTGAGAAATGCCAGGTCTCAGCCAGAAAGATCTGTCTTCCCACATGTGCCCAGAATGGTTCTGATGATGTATTCGCACAGGAGCTGGCTACAGGGTCTGGAGAATGCTATTCAGAATGGTGACAATAACAAGTGTATCTGTCCTTGCTCCCAGTGCCTTCTCGGAAAACAGGTGAGGTAGGATGCGTGAGATGTCAATGCGTGCATGCGTGTGTGCTTGTGTGTGCTTGTGTGTGTGTGTGTGTGTGTATGTGTGTGTGTGTGTGTTGGAGGGGTGCTGAAATGGAAACTTAGAGGGGGATTTAAAACTGCTTTACTTTTTCTTGTTGAAATGACACCGCCCTCCCCTGAGTCTAATCTTGCGAATGCTCTCATAAAACTCCAAGCTCTGGCAGGTGAGGTGCAGGGCAACTGAATTTTTATGAGTCAGTGGACAAATTTATTAAAGCTAAAAGCACATGATATACATGTATGTGCTGATGGCTTGTGATGGTTTAGGAAGTGAGAATTTCCCCTCTACTGAACTGCATTAACACTCTCCAGGCAACCATGTGCTCCGGAGAGAACCATCTAGACATGGAGCAAAAGAGTCTCAGTTTGGGCTGTAGTTTAGCAACATCTGGTAGACCCTGCATAATATCACAGCCTGAGATATGTGGGAGGGGAAAAGGATGGAGTTTTTATCCTTGAAGAAGGACCAATGAATTGGCAATCTTGCATACCTCTAGGCATAATTTTATGAAAAACAGGCCCATGAAATAGTTTATTTATTTCTATAGGGTACCAATTCTATTTTATGCTCTGTTTACTAACATCAATTCCTTCTTCTTCTCCTATGAAGTGACTGAAAACACATCAATTCTTAGCACAAGAATTCCAACTGTATGTCTTTGAATCAGAGGCAAATGCTGTCAATGTTACTGTTTCAGAATGAGTTTTCTAAGAAAGATATTTTGATGTACTTTTTTTATTGATTTGAGAGAGAGAAATAGGGAGAGGGAAAGAGAGAGAAACATTGATTTGTTCTTCCACTTATTTTTGCATTCATTGGTGATTCTTGTACACATCCTGATGGGGGATCAAACCTGCAAGCTTGGCGTATCAGTATCATGTTCTAACCAACTAAGCTGCTCGGCCAGGGCCCAAAATGACTTCTATAACAGTTATAGATGAGATCAGTTATTTGAAAATATATTTAAAGGGGGCCACAAAGGAATATTTGCAGATTTGAATTGTATATTTTGAACTTTAATTGCATGTCATATATGATATTTAGAATCCAAAGGTAGTATCTGATCTTTTTTTTTTTTATACAGATTTTTTACTTCAGGCCACATTATTGTTCTAATTTGGGGCTGATTTTGACCAACCTTCCTTCCAGGGGATATTTGGCAGTATCTGGGGACATTTTTGATCATCACAACTGGGGGAGGTCCTACTGACATCTGGGCAGTAAAAGTCAGGAGTGCTGCCCTACAAGCCTCAGGTCAGTTCCCCACACCAAAAGTAATCTGGCCCCAAAGTCAGAAGTGCTGAGATTGCAAAGCCCTGCTCTAAAGAAAGAGAAATTACATTTCTCCGTGATGATAGCTCCGAGTTAACGTTGGTGCCTCATTTGTCCAGGACATTGTGACCTGAAAGTTCATGTCAGAAGACTTGCGCACCGCTGTCAGAAAGGACAGGGGGCTCTGTCCAGGAGAGTGCCTTGTTCCTTTAGGACTCCCTGGCAACCAGTTGACATGTCAGGCTTCGTTGTCTGAAATGCCCCTCTCCACCTGCCTTTTGGGTATTCTGTAGGGACTGTGATTAATCTTTGATGAAGAATGCTTACATGATGGGTTTTACTCCCAAGCATGCTACCAGCAGGAAGCAGGAAGCATGCTACTAGCCAGGAAAAGAAAAAAAAGGGGGGGAAATATTAGGCTTTCCTTTTAAACATTTCCAAAGTTTGACAGAGTTCAAATAGGGTACCATTAATTATCTCTACAGATGAAATGATAACGCAAATGTTAAAGACACAGCTATCAAATGCTGTGGCACCTGGGAGCCCTAGCAGCTGTCCACGCAATACAATTTTCCAGGGTGATGCTCTTGTATGATAAGTGGGAAGGGGATTAGTGCGTTTCATGCCCACTTCTCCTGGCATCTCTTGGACGAAGCCCTGGCATCTCTGACACCACCCCATAGTAAGATAAATCCAAACGTCATGCTCCTTAGTTGGCAACATTTGATTGCTATGTGATTAGAACTGATTAGAGACATTCTCTGTTGCTTAATTAAACCTCCTTCAGACTAAGTGGGGAAACAGGGGCATGGGAGTGATTAAAATAAGGGAGAAGTCACATGCCATCTGATTCCTGTGGACTCCTGGGGTAGTGCTCACCTTAGAAAGGACAACCCTTCACTCGCAGGGCACCAAAGAAGGCAGACACCCCAGACTTGGCGATAAGCCCCTCGGCTCCCTAACAGTGTGAGGTTACTGAACCTGCTCCGCTTCGGCAGGATGAGGAAGGGGGATGTAGAAAAACCAATCGCGAGAGCCCAGTTCAGAGGTTCTAACTGCTGACGTGACCATGACAGCCCCTCCTTTCTGGCGGGAGGAGGCCGCTCTTCATCCCCAACTTTGGCAGCTTTTCCTCAATTATATAAACAAGGAGAAAATTAAAATTTGATGGATTCACGAAGGGGGCAAACTGGCACTTATTTTCTAAGTAGAAATCACCATGTTTTCTCTTTTGAATCGATAATGACTATCCTATAGTTGATTCACTTTTGTAATGAGGTTCTTTTTAATTAAAACTGAGATGTTTTACATTTCTGATCTTTCCTTAAAGAAATCTTCTGAGTGGTTAAGGCCCTGATGTCAGGGAAAACTTTAATTACAGCATGGGAGAAGCGGAGCGGAAGGGCTAAAGGGGGACGCGCCTCTTGCTTTTCTATAGACGCAGTCACAAGGTGAACGCAGTCCCACGGCGAACTCGGGCTCATCGGCTCAAGTTGTCCATTTGCCAAACCTTATGCTCACCCAGCAGCCAGAAAGCACACCTGCGGGGCGTGCGTGTCAGCTCATTACCAATTATTCTACCTGCTGTGCCTGAGTTCGGAACCCTGTCAGATCATCACTTCCGATACTGTCCTAAAAATGTGTGAAGAAATTGTCATAAAATCATGCGGTAACAGACACACAGGATTGCACCTGTATCCTACACCAAAGAGAATCTTGTTTTTATTGAAATACCACCCTGGATCAACCAGGGTTCCACAGAGAAACAGAACCAATAGGAGCTACATAGATGATGATAGATAGATAGATGATAGATAGATAGATGATAGATCCATCCACATCTCGACTGGCATGGCTGTGGGCTGCTCCGCTGTATACATGGTGTTACGTCATCATCTGCGCATGCGCACATGCTGCCACATCATCCTACAGAAACTGGGAGGGTTTTCCTTTTATTTGGTGCAGATTTCACATTTCTATCATCTTTTGTTGCTTTCCTGTGACCGGTCAAAAATGCATCATGGAAAAGTAGAGAATTTAAGCAAGATGTATTTTGAAACCATGAACATGTTCACATTCAAAAGGACAAAGTTTAAGTAAAAGGGGTCATTTTGTGTATTAGCTATTTTATTAGCACATGTACCAACCCCACCTCTGCCTTCAGAAAATATCATTCTGATAAAATCTGAAAAAAGTACAGAAGAAAAGGGAGTGAAGAGGAGAGGGTCGATGGCTACATCTAGGCTGTGCTTACTAAGAGTGGGCTGAGATTCCAGGACTAATTTTAGCAGAAACCTGTGCAGCCTAAAGCCAGTACCCTCAGCAAGAGTCTCTGAACAAAGATCTCGATAAAGCAAGTAAGCATTACTTAATTCATGGTGCCTCTGGCAAGTACGAGCTTTCAGAATTCTTTATCTGCCCTTGGCAAAACTTCAGATCATCTCCTCCCACTGTTTACACTTGTGGTAGCTTGGCAAGAAGAAAATCTATACACAACACTTTTTTTTTTTCTTGAAATTGAGAGGGTGGGAAGGAAGAGCAAGATTTCAGTAGGAGCTCAGGTTCTGCCTTCTACTGCCAGAGGGCAAAGGATACCCCTGCCCCCACCTACCACCTGTTGACCTTGGCTAAGGCTCTGAACCTCCACATCCCCACTTGTGAAATGGGGTAATAATGGTCCTTATTTGGCAGGGTGGTTGGGGAGATTTGGCAAGACTGCTGAAGAAATGCTCAGAGCAAAGTGAATGGAAAGAAAAGCAAGCTATTGTTCACATGGCGAGGGGTTAGGGTTAGAGAAGTGTGCCATGGATGGACCATTGAAATTGCTGATGCTTCAGTGACAGTGATAGTGCCACAGCTTTTCTTTTCAACTCGTCATACCTATCGACACTTAGCTAAAACTGTCAACATCATTGCAGTCGATAAAGTGAGCTGCTCTCCAATAAAGATGTCTACTTTGTTTTCTTGTCTTAAAATCAAGTGGAGAAGTCTCAATCTTACAGTTATCTGAGTCTTACCAAACATTTATTTACTTTCATTATTTCAATGCTCTTCTCCACCAAAACTACTTTAAGATGTTTGTAAAATATATAAAAGCATATTCATTTCTAAAGATCCATCAGCGTCAGGAGAGAATTTAACACGGCTTCCCCCCAATCCTTTCATCCTGATTTATTTTCTTTCAAACACCTTTTGCTATCTGAAATTACAATACATTACACATTTTTATTTTCTTATTTATTATCTGTATCTTTTACTAAAATGTAATCCAAAGGAGGGAAGAGATGATTTGGTCTTATTTACCTGTAAACCCCCAGTTTGTTGACAGTACTCCATAAATACTGTGGTATGGATGTTGAATTTAGAAAAATGAGTACTTGTGTTGTCAGAATATATGTGTATTCATGCTCTCATACAATAGCCACCTGCTTTATTATTTATCTTGTTGCAGGTGACCTTTCTGATGTAATCCATGCCCTATTGAAACCATCACTTGCTCAATGTATAATTTTCATCAAACTATACTCTACTATTATTCAAAATGGAAAGAATCCTTTTATAAATAGCTGTTGACCTTGAGTTTGTATCTGTTTACATAGTGAAGTTTTTCAAGTAGGAAACATTTAGGGAGCTATTCTCTTATATTCTATGCCATGGACAAGATACAAAACACAACTTCAAATTAGTGTAAGACAACAAATAAAAATAAAGAAGACAAAAAAATTTTAAAAAACTAAAAGCTTTTTTTTTTTTTTCACAGAGACAGAGAGAGAGAGTCAGAGAGAGAGGGACAGACAGGGATAGACAGACAGGAACGGAGAGATGAGAAGCATCAATCATTAGTTTTTCATTGAGCATTGCAACACCTTAGTTGTTCATTGATTGCTTTCTCACATGTGTCTTGACCGCGGGCCTTCAGCAGACTGAGTGACCCCTTATTCGAGCCAGTGACCTTGGGTCCAAGCTGGTGGGCTTTTGCTCAAACCAGATGAACCTGCGCTCAACTGGTGACCTCGGGGTCTCGAACCTGAGCCCTTGGCATCCCAGTCCGACGCTCTATCCACTGTGCCACTGTCTGGTCAGGCTAAAAGCTAACTTTTTAAAAAGATAAATAAAGTGAACAAATCCTGAGTGAGATTATCCCAGAAAAATAACAGAGAGAACATAAAAAAGAATAACAACATAAAGAGTGCAAAAGGGTATATAACTACAGGATATAGTGAATATTTTTAATATCACAAGAGACACGACCCCAAGAAATTTGAATCTTACTTTAGACAATTTTGTGGCAATTAAAAATTTAACAAAATTGACTCAGGAAGAAATAGAGATCTGAATAAACCAAAGAAAAGCAAAGTTGGTTACTATTCCTTAAGTAATAATTAATCGTATCTCTCCTGAGTATATTTCACTTGAATTTCAATGAATAGAATCAGTTACATTACAGTCTCCTTTCTGTAATTTGTGGAGTTATGAGATAGCTCAAAGACAAGAAAAGGGAGAGCCCAGAGGGCACACTGGACACTCAGTCATCTTACTGCGCATTTCAAAGTCTTTCACAATTTTCTTGACTGTTAAACCAGTGGTAGTCAACCTGGTCCCTACCGCACACTAGTGGGCCTTCCAGCTTTCATGGTGGGCGGTAGCGGAGCAACCAAAGTATAAATAAAAAGATAGATTTAACTATAGTAAGTTGTTTTATAAACATTTATTCTGCCAAACTTATTGAAAATCTGACATAAAGTACTTGGTAAGTAATTATTATTATATGCTTTAACTTGCTGTAACTCTGCTTTATAAATTTTATAAAGTAAAGTTACTTCCCTACTTTATAAATCACCATTACTGTGGAACCAGTGGGCAGTTAGAAAATTTTACTACTAACAGAGATACAAAAGTGGGTGGTAGGTATAAAAAGGTTGACTATCCCTGCTTTAAACTGTATTTTGAGGTTGAGGTCCTTTAAATAATGATCTTCTCTATTCTTTGATGTTTCTGATTGCCTATCTTAGTGAAGAGTTTTAATTTCTATTTTCAATAAGAAATCGGAGGAACAAGTACACCGAGGTCCAACCAGCTTCCTGGAAGCCAGACCACACCCCTGGTGGCCCACCGCCAGATTATCTCAGTGCCCAGGAAAATGCTCGTATAGAGACAGCCTCCACTAACTATGTAGGTCATCTTTTTTTCTGATGATGTAAGTATTCAAAGTAACATTTAAACAATATATAATATTTTTTCAAGTACATTTCTACAGCCTTTCCATCTTCTCCCAGCCCATCTTACTCCTAAATTATATCCTTGTCACTGTTGAAGTAATATACCTCAGATGTTCCTGTGCAGGGTCATTCCTAGTAGATTCCAGTTACTTACGCAGAAGTTTTCTTTTTTATGAAATGCAAACATTCCTTGATTGTCATTGCAATATCACCAACTGTGCCATTTGACTGATTTCTCCAGGGACAAATGGCTGAGGTTAGAGCTCTGAGGCTGCAAGATGCAGGGCTGGACAAGAAGGAGCTTGGAAAGGCAGTCAGGTAACCCATCTGGGAGAGGGACGTGAAAAAACCAACAGTCTTATCTGAGGGAATGGGGAACTGGGAGTTGGAGACAGCTCCCAACAAGGAAATGGAGTCCTGTAAAAGAGATGGGAAGGTGCTTAGGACAAATGCCATCTCTGTGCCTGTTTCCCGCCTGCTGAATGATGGCCAGAACGATCCAGTTCACTTCCTGCAATGCCAACAGAAAGAGAAAGGTTCTGAGTTGGATTCTCCCTTGTCTGTGCATATACAAGACAATAGCACTCAGAACAATTGACCTTGTTCTGAACGGGCAGCAGGAGCTGCCTGCGAGCTCTGGACCTCTCCCACAGGCTGCAGCATTGAAGAATTAGCCTCTTGTAATAAAAATCAACCCTTTCAACCACTCAAAAGACTAACAATAGGATCACTACCCAAATGAATTGCTATCAAATAAAAAATGAGACGCCAAGATAAACAAGAGGAAGTGCCAGCTGGGAGGGTTTGCTAAAAAGAAAATGCAAACCTTTCATTTTCCCTTTGTTCTGCTGTTGTCACTTGAATTAGGATGGTTCTTTTTTATTTTTTAATCTGATGTGGGCTAAATTTTTAATGATTTAAATGTGCTCATGAGAGTTCTACCAGGGACCAGTTCTCTGAGCAGCCAGCCTCCTGTCTGGATGACACGATGGTCAGTATAGCTTTGTACACGAGGCGGCCTCCCTCCCAAGATGCTGTGGGCCTGGGCTGTGCCCTGTATCCAGGGGCCAATGAGTGGAGGGGTCTCTAGAACTGGCTACATAATTTGAGGAGCCTTTGCAAAATGTGTGGGCACTTTGTTCAGAAAGTAGTGAGACTTTTAAGACAGTGACAGAGATAATTCAACCAAGTGTGTGGCACTTCTGAGCACAGAGCCCTGGGTCACATGGGTGAACTGTGACCCTGACTGACTGCATGGGTCACATGCCCATGAACTGACGCTGGGGGTCTCTGTGAGGGGACAAGAAAATCTTCCTCACTATCGATTTAGGAATCTGTCATGCTAGAGACTTGAGGTTCATAAGTTGGCGGCCCGATAAACTTTTCAGTCCTGAAAGCTGACTTCAATAAAAGTTGTGTATCCAAAAGGAAAGCACCTATTTGTAAATAAGGCTTCACCTTGAATTCCTTGGAATTCACAAGATGATCCAAATTATTTTATAATTATATACCTCGAGGATCCATGGGGGTCTCTGAGAAGGTTTTTCTTTTTTTTATTTCATTTAGATTAGATTTTATCTACCTTCATCTATTTACATTCACATTACAGATCCTTTGGGTCACAACTCCATGCATTACAATGATATTCGGGGTCCTCATCTGGGTTAGGGTTTATGACCCTGTCAACACAAAGCAATCACCTCTGCTGACAGTGGTTTTCAAACTGGATTCTACAGACTATATTCTTGAGTGCCTGAGCTTTTCAGTTTGGAAAACACTGTTTTTTATCCATGTTTTGAAGCCTTAGTGATTAATGAGAATATCTGTGCCCTTCCTAATGAGCACATTCATATAGAATGTTTAAAAGAATAGTTGAGGAAAAGGGAAAATGGCCATTTTTATTCAGATAAGATTTGGCTTACTGGTTAAAAAAATCAAGGTAAACAAATATTGAGGAAGACTATGCTCTTCTTTTATACTAGCTTTGAGAATTCATTGCATGACATGCACTTGTGATGTATTTTTCCAGTCCTTTGAGGTGGGTCCTTGCTGAGTGTCTGCTTTTCAGGTGAGGGAAACAGTACAGAGAGGTCCAGTCACTCCCAGGTCTCAGCAGAAGGGGCCGAAGTCAAATCCCAACTCCAGAGTCTGAGTCTAAAGCCACTGGCCCCCTCCACATCATTTCTTTACATACTTATGCTGGAAGATCTTTAACATGTGAAGGTTTGTGTAAGCTTTTATAAGAGCATGAGAACCTGTAGGATCTATGAGGATATGACTTGATTGTTACTATTCAGATCTGGTGAGTCCCACAGATCAGGAGATGCCTGCATTGGAAGGGTAGTCTGTTACCGTGCAGGGCCCCAGGGGAAAGCACCAGAGTGGGTCAGGAGGCAGAGAGAGAGGGAAGAAAATGCTGGTCGGGACTCATTCATCAGAGCTGTCACTACGTGCCTCAGAGATGTAGATGTGTGACTGAATGAACACTGGAAACAGAAAGCAAATGTGACACAGTGATTGCAAGTTATCATGATTATGTTCCTTGGTAATTAAGTGGAGATGATAAGCAATTTATAAAGTTTTCAAATGCACATTATTTTTTATTTTTCTCTTTTTACTTTGTTAGTTCCCTAACATCGAAAAGCAGAATTAATGCCTATGAGACTTCATGGGTTTGGGTTCCTTGGCCCCACATCAGGGGTCTTACTCCACTGGAGCCCTGCCCCTGTCCACGGGCTCTTGGGTTACTACTCTGAGCTGCAATGCTAACATCCCTCTTATTCCTGCTGGGAATCTGGGAGTCCTGCAGCAGGAGGCCATTAGGCATCGAGATGTCGGGCTCAGAGGGAAGGAGTCCAGTGTTCTAAGAAGGGGTGCTGAGGGCTGGCACTGAGAAAAGGAAGAGGAATCAGCCAGTGTGGCAGATGAACTCATTAACTGACCAGCTCAGGTTTACCTCTGCAGGAGGCTTGACGAGTGATGGCCAACCTTCACAAACCCAGGGACTCTTAAAGAGTGAGTCTGTTTTCCTTATGGGCAGGACAGTGTCAGAGTGGAGGGCATGGAGGTGACTGGTTTTAGCTCCTCAAGCATATCAGCCCATATGAGGAAGTATCCACACCCAGGAACATACCTAGTCTTTATATAACATGGTGAAGTCTTCTAAAAGCTTGGGTGTGAACACATCATATCTCTTTAATTTCCTTTCCCAAATGATAATGGACTCACCCTTCAAGGGACAATATTTCCCCCTTGAGGTTCTCTCCTGGTCAAATTGTCCAGGAACCTAGATGGGCAGTGTGGCCCAAATGGGTTGGTTTTAATCAAACTGCACATAAAGAGCTGAGCTGGGGTTGGGGTGCGCAGGGAGCCACTGACCTCAGTTCCTGCCCAGGTCACTCATACCTTCAAAGGGGGACGATGAAACTCACTCACAGTTCAGCTCAGCTAATTGCATGCCATGATTTGACTCCGAGCCTTTAGTGCTCAGCCCATTGGGATCATAAGTCTCCCCCTAAGCTCCCTTTCTAAGGGTGCAATCCTTTCTCCTGCCGGCGGTGGGGGTTAGGTCCTACATTTCAACAGTCTGATTAAACCCCTTCTCCCAGAGAGTGGAGCTGCCCCCTGCTCAGCCCCAGCCAGCCACACTCTTTTCTTAGTCTTTTCCAGCATCTTAGCATCACTCCGCTCTCTAGAAAAGGCAAGGTTACAGTCCAGTATCAGTCTTGCTAGAATAGAGAAAGAAAGAAAAAACCAAAAAGAACATTTACCCTCCCCCGGGCATCGTCCCATGCTTCCATCCTGAGTGGTGCCACCATTCTTCTCAGCCCTCTGCTTCCTCCTTCCTGCATGAAAATCTTTAGAAAGAACTTCAGGGCCAAAGTCAAAGTCATTTTCTTCACGACACATCCCAGCCTCTCAGCTGCCTGTTTTCTGGTGCTTATATCCATTTGTAAGTGGAGATAGATCTTTCTTCTCAGTGTTTGACCTGCTGACTCCAGCTTTATGAAAGGCTAGCAGAAATAACATGCCTCACTCCTGATTCTTAGATTCATTCTGTAGCTCTCTCTCTCAGTCAGGACCTGTGATGATCTTGGGTAGAAAATGGCAATATATAGCCAATGGGTTAAATCCGGCCAACTGCTGGGTTTGCATGGCCCACAAGGGCCCACAAAAGGTTTATTGGCACCCACTATGCCATGCCATGCCATGCTCATCCACTTACATATTTGTTAGGGCTGCTATCATGCTGCAACACCAGAGTTAAATAGTTGCAACAAAGACCATATTGCCCGCAAAGCCTAAAATATTTATTATCTGGCCCTTGACAGAAAACATTTGCTAACCTCTGGTTTAGATGATGTGAGGTCCACGTTCTGGGTCCAGTGTTTACCAGTGAGGTGGCATGAACTAATTAGTTAACTTCTTTGCACCTCAGTTGCCACATCTGTAAACTGGGTATAATCATACTGACTTCAGGGATGTATGAGAAAAAATAATCAATGCTTGGAAAGTGCTCAGCAGTGCTTTGTATCTAGAAAGTGCTCTGTTTAGTAGCTATTGACATATGAGTAATGTGGTGATAAGAATCTTAGGGAAATAAATTCACTTTGGGTAAATGTCTTGACCGTCTCAGTTATCACAGACAGTCGGTTACATCAGCCCTCTACAGACAGAATCTGTGCCCTAAAGGTTTTTCTGTCCAGCGTATATCTATACATGCATCTTACATTTATAAACAATGAAATGATGTTTTTAATTTTGAGCAAAATGATATGTTTCTGAGCGTCTGAGTTAATTTCCAGATATACACCAAGTGCAATGTTTGACACCTGCTTTGGCAATGTCACCAAGTGTGGCACAAAGCAGGGGGCACAGAAAGAACTATTTAGGAAGAACCCCCGGACTAAGATAAAAGAAGAAACTAAAATGCAGCTTTCTGAGGAGCTAAGATGCAGTCTATCTCCTCTTCTCCCCATTGTGGGCTTCATCGAGGGGTCAAACTGCAGTTCGTGTTAACAAAACTGCTGTGGCTTAGGAAAATCACACTTCTTTCCTATTTTTTTTTAACTCTGTTTAGTACTTCCTGTACTAAAGCATCAACCTACAAAAGAATTGACAAAAAGGAGTTGAAGTTTCTTTATGTTCTTGCTGGGGGACAGCAGTAGTCTGAAGGGACAGGCTGCTTGGCTCTGTCCTTACCCCTCCTCTTGGGGGTTGCAGATGCTTCTCATGGCTTCCCAGGGAGGATGGTGCTATGGCCATGCCAACGGGGAACCAGAGAATGTGAGCTTTGGTGTTGGCTTTGCCACCTACCATGGACTATTGAATCAACCTCTGTAGGAACTATAATCTTGTGATGGTTCTTGAGGGTCAACTTGGAGGACTGAATGAGATTAACAATTAAAATGATAAATTTTGGAGTAAGCAGATATAATGAGTGCGAACCTCATCTAATTAGTTGAATGGCTAAGTAGAACAAAAAGAATGGCCTCTCTAAACGTGGAGGAATTATTCAGAAAATGGCTTTCAGACTTTGTGTGCACAATTTGGTCTCCGAAGTCTCCATACCACAGTTTTGGAACCTGGCCTCCATAACTGCATGAGGCAATTCCTTATAATAAATTGACCTCACTCTCTTTATATACATATATGATATATGATAGGATTTATATCCTATTATTTCTGTTTCTCTAGAGAACCTTAATATAATTCCATTCATTAAATAAGACTTTAATAATGTCCCTGTAAACTCTAAAATAAAAAGCTACCATGGACTCTCTAGTTGAGTGATTGACCGTATGTATAAAAGTGTGGTGCCCCGAATTGCTGATCTCCTTTGTTTCCTCGTACACAAACTACCTCTGCATCACTAGAATAATTAGGAGCGTAGGTGCTGGAGCCAGTCTCCACAGGCTCAAATCCAAGCTCTGCCACTTGGTAGCTCTGGGGAGGCTAATTACCTTCTTGAAGCCTCAGTTTCCTCATCTGTAAAATGGAGATAATAAAAACACTTACCCTATAAGATTATTCGGAGAATTGATGAGTTAATACAAGTAATGTGTTTAACAAAGTTTCTGACCCTCAATAAGTAGTCGTCTCAGTGAGCATAGGCCTGGTTACACTGCAGTGATAAATACATCACTTTTGCTGAGAACTTGTTGCTAGAAATGCTTCAGTAGTTGAGTTGAGCAGTGAAAAAATCAGGAAAAAAGCATCAACTATGTCAACTATGTGTCTGGAAGGAGAAGGGAATTAAATACTTAGAGAACAGAATTGATACCTTCCATAGTTATTATTATTATTATTAATATATATATGCATTCATATATGTGCATATTTGATTAATATTATGCATCATGCTGTCACCCTCACTTTGCTTCCTTTCTCAGGGCATTTTCAACATTGGATTTCTATAGGAAGTGTCTTCTTTGGCTTAGCAGAGATGACATGACACTACTTTTCCGATAGTTATGGCCCTGAACTATGTATGAGATCATCCATCTCAGAGCAGAGAGACACAGTTCAGCATCTTGGGCTGATACCAAGAAGCTCTCATATGGAAACAATTACACCCTTGGTGGTGGCAGGGAACAGTTCAAATGAAAATATACTATTATTTACTACCTCTTGGAGGTCATGCCTCTTGTATTTCATTCTGAACTTCTTGCCGCATGCCTTTCAAATCACCCTTGCTAAGTTTGGCTCCTCAGGAATAATTCCATCAAGGCAAAAATTTGGCAGTCAAATAAGTGTCGTTAGCCTTTAGATTATTTTATTTCTAAACTTGTAATTTTCCATTGCTTTCTGTTCTGCATTGACTTTCCATTCCCCATTATATTCTGTATGTAGTGCACTCTGTTGATCTTGATATACATTCACTTGTCAAGGATTGATCTATGAGGTAGACTACTCCCAGTGAAGTGTGAGCTCTGTTCACTGATTTAAGAATGTTATATATGAACACAGTATGAGTATTATAAATAACTTTTAAAAACCTATGCACGGAGAAAATTCCTCTGAGAAACACTTAAAATTGATTTTCTGTATTTTCAGCTGAATTCCCATTAAAAGTTTATTTATTTAGGTAAGTGATCTGTATCTTCAATAAATTTGCAATTTGGAAATTTTCTGTTTTGCCTTTCCCAGAGTCTTAAGAGTGGGGCCAGCAAAGGGGGAGAATATTCTGAAAAATTCACTGACTGTGCTTCTTAAGAAGCTCAATGTCTCTGCAGAAGAGCAAAGAAATGCAATTCTAAGTATGCCATTGGAGAACACTACGTAGGGAGTAAGTGTGGATTGGAAAGAGAATGGGTCCAAGTATATAGCCCCACATGATTTTGGAAGCAGTTGAGAAATGTTTCTAGGATCAAGAGGGTTGAAGTCAGAACCTGAAGCAAGCATAAAGAAATGGTGTAAGTATTCCAGTCAAGAGTGCTTAGAGGTCAGGAAGAAATGCTATGAGCCAGTGACACTAAGAAAGTAGGAAAACCATCCAGAGGGCTAATCCTCTGAAAGCCAAGTGAAAGGAGACCTGTGTCACATACAGGTGAAGATGTAATGAGATGGAGTATGAGAGTTTAACGTTGGGTTTGGTCAGATGGAAGTTGTAGGTGACCTTACCTGGAGTAGTTTTCAAAATCCTGAATGGAAGAGGTTGAAGGGAGAATGTGTGGTGAGAAAGTAAAGAGTGGATTTATACAAGTCTTTGAAGTATTTGATGTAATATAAAAGTAGCAGAGAAATAGAGTAGCAACTGAAAGTGACATAGAGTTTAGGGAAGGAATTTTTAAAGAAAGGCAATATTAAATCATGTTTGTATATTAATGAGAATGATGCAAAATCAAGGAAGTCAACTTGAGATTGGAATAATCAAGACTCAAATTGATTGACAGGTCAGGGTCAACATAACAGTAACCTCTATTCTGGTTCCAGACTACACTTGGTACTGTGATTTTTTTTTTTAAAGGAGGACACTGAATTTGCTTTCAGAGAAATTACTGGATAGTTAAAATGCACTCATATGCAAAAATAGAGGAGTAATTTCCAACAAAACCTAAACAAGATCAATAATTTATTTTCTTTTATAAATTGTTTCTGTAAGTGCTTGAGGCATTAAATTAAGAATAAGTTGTACAATTATAATGGAGAAGGTAGGGAAACACTTCTTTGAAACTTTTTCCCACCAGGTCTTAAAATTAAGGACATGAATTTTCAGACAAGTGACAGGTGAGTGTTCTTTATGGAGAGGAAAGTGTGGCCTAGTAATGATGCAGAACAAAGAGTCAACAAAGCATGTTGGAAACATCAAAAGGATTAGACTAGCTGGAGCATAGGGGCTACAGTTGGGGTCCTGTGTGAGGATCTTGGTTTTCACCCTCTGAACAATAGATTCTTTCACCATAATAGACCGTAGGATCTTGAATGAGGTGACATGACTTATTTTGCCCAAATAAGTGAATTCATGAATAATTTGTTCTAAAACAACATTGTTCTGTTTTCTTCAAACAAACCTTATAAATCAAGGAAGTTCTGGAATAATGAAGCTCTCCAGGGCAAGACCTGAAGAAACAGCCCAGTACAAGCCTGTCCAGTTCACAACTGTGACAATTCCCTTGGAAACCTGTGCATTGTTAGTTCTCATCTGTTTCTCTACTTAATGAATATGTATCTCATTGCAAAGATGCCATCAAATGAAATTCTTATAGTACCTCATTGCCCAAGTATCTTTCATGTGTTCTAGACATTTTCAAGAGCTTTAACAATTCTGCATCTGATATGAATCATCTTATTTAAACAAAGATGGTATTGGTCATACTGCCTACCAAACAGGTTTTGAAAAATTACGCTCATTTTCACAGCTATGCAGCAACAATCTGTTTCTTCTGAGTTTCCAGAAACAGTTTTGCTCTATGTGTTCTCAAGAAAACTGGAACATTGGGGAGAAAGATAATAGTTGGGAAATGCTTCTAAGATTAAGAAGGTTGAAATTGAGACTTGAGGTAAGCTTAGGGATTCTTTTCAGTACTTCATAGTGTCATTAGAATGACCACATTATTTCTGGCAAATCTTCACCAATGTATAGATACTTTGATTCAGTTTTCTACCATCTTGGATACTCTCAACAGACTCATGGTCCTGATTCATCAGTCCATTTCATGGTGTGTGTAAGGCAGTCACAGTGTGAGTTGGTGAAGAAGCAATGATTTTGGGGAAAGGATGGTTGTGCATTGAAGGGCTCAACAAAAAGTTAATCAATTTACATCTTTTCTTGTTTCCTGTAAAGTGGTGGAGAATGACTCCTTTTCTCACTGGCATTTTGTGTTGCAAAACAATCATAATTCTTTAGATTTCTTGGATGATGGGATTTTCAGGGCAAACTATGCTGAGCCCTTGTACACTGGGCCTTTATTCCGAGTGAGCTCACACAGATGCCCACTTGGTTTTAGGAAGGTTTTAATGTTATAATTTTATTCCATGTCCAGTGATCTGAAAAATACAGAGCTTTGAGTTTGGGTTCTAACACACAAAGCCACTTGTGGTTGTGCTGGGTGTTGTTGATGTTGTCTTTGATGATAGTTTATCTTGTTTTTAATACCGGTTTCATCTGTGGTTTAGGAATGTCTGGCATTTGGTTTGGCTTTTGGTCAGCCAGTGAGATCGCCTCCAGTTTGGGGTTCTTAAACCTGCATAGTCTCCTTTCGTGTGGGATTAGCTTCGCCTCTCCTCAACACCCCATGGCTGCTGGGCTCTCAAATATGACTGCATGAAAGACCACCTTTCACGTGCAGGTTTCCCTGCTCTGAAGAACACAGCTCAGAAAACCTCTCATTGTATTCTTACAATTGGATCTGGCCTTCACTGAAGCCAAGGCAGGTCAGTCTGTGTTGAGGTACCACCATCTTTCCAGACAGTTCTGCCTATTGCAGAGTTGTGTCTGGTGCTATTGAAAGGAGCAACAGCTCCATGAGGTGTCTGATTTCTCTGGAGCTTCCTGAGGCAGGACCCCATAGCCTGTAGTTGCTCTGGGGGACTCTTGGACAAGGGCATCTACCAGCTTTCAGCTCACGTGGCCTGCCCCAATCTTGGAGTCAATAGACTCCTCTAGTTTCTTCTTCTCTCAGCATCCTCCAAGGCAGAGCTTAGCACCAGTGCCAAAAAGTTCTCAACCTCGAATATGTCTGTCTCATCAAAATGTAGGGATGCTGGCTCACTTTGCGGCATTTCTCCTCTGACACTAAATTTACTCATGGAAGTGGATTTATGATGGCTCTAGAACAAATCCCAGATGTTTACACAGGCCATTTGGCTTTTCAGCCCAGTGCTTACTGGCTAAGCCTCACCGGCTACTTGTTTCCCAGTTTTTACACTGTGGAGTGAAACATCTTAATCCCCACTCCTTTTCTCAGGGCGGGTGCAATGACATGTCCTAGCAGATTCCCAGTGTGCTCTAATTATATATCAACTATCTAAGTCTAACAACATTCAAGTCCGTTTGAGACTTCCACCACTCATAGGATAGCCTGGATGTATGTTTTAGTGAGAGAATCAATATCCATATAGTCATAGACCAGGGGTTGGGAATCTTTTTGGCTGAGAGAGCCATGAACGCCACATATTTTAAAATGTAATTCCGTGAGAGCCATACAACAACCTGTGTATGTTAGGCATTATCCAATAAAAATTTGGTGTTGTCCCAGAGGACAGCTGTGATTGGCTCCAGCTACCAGCAACCATGAACATGAGTGGTAGAAAATGAATGGATTGTAATACATGAGAATGTTTTGTATTTTTAATGTTATTATTATTTTTATTAAAGATTTGTCTGCGAGCCAGATGCAGCCATCAAAAGAGCCACATCTGGCTCACGAGCCATAGGTTCCCAGCCCCTGTCATAGACCATCAAAGGGGTTCACAGTGTGGGAAGAAAAAAAGAGAAAAATATCTTTATGGGTTGAGTTTTTTTTCCTACAAAGAGGGAAATACAACCTTGATGGTCAAGTCAGAAGGTGCTAAAAACAGAAAGTAGCCAGAGTATTTTTCCAGAAGGAAACTGAGTCTCGAGGGTTCTAAGTTCACAGGTGTTGTCTGCAGTGCATTTCAGGAAGGGGTGGTGAAAGCATCAGGAACCTTTAGGAAAGGGGACACCCTGCTTCCGGGCTGACTTGGGAAAAAGCCACCTGCAGAGGCTCAGGGAGTGTAGCTGCTTTCCCTTCCAGAAGCATTGACAACAGGGAGCCCTTCTCATTCCTGTCCTTTCTGGTTGCTATTAGAGGGCTCTGGGGAATTATGAGCTTTAAAGTGAGGACAGCCTTGCTTCAAATCCTAGCTTTTCCAATTACCAGGAGGGTGGCTTTAGACAAGTGACCCCACTTCGCCGCAACAACCCAGAAGCAGAACAAAGTACTCATAGTACCTCTCTCATTAATTTTTTTCTTTTTTTTTTTTTTTACAGGGACAGAGAGAGAGAGATTCAGAGAGAGGGATAGATAGGGGCAGACAGACAGGAATGGAGAGAGATGAGAAACATCAATCATCAGTTTTTTGTTGCCACACCTTAGTTGTTCATTGATTGCTTTCTCATATGTGCCTTGACCGTGGGCCTTCAGCAGACCGAGTAACCCCTTGCTCGAGCCAGCGACCTTGAGTCCAAGCTGGTGAGCTTTTGCTCAAACCAGATGAGCCCGTGCTCAAGCTGGCGACCTCGGAGTCTCGAACCTGGATCTTCTGCATCCCAGTCTGACGCTCTATCCAATGTGCCACCGCCTGGCCAGGCCCTCTCCCATTAATTTTTAAGGACTTAGTGAGACAATCCATGGGACATGCTTAGCACATAGTATGGCCACAAGTCAGTGAAGGTTGTCCCACTCCTAGGCTCAGTCCTCAGTCCCTGGCAGTCTCACAAGCAATCAAGGGCACAGTTTGGAAACCTGAATTCAAGAGACAGTTTATCAGGTCTGCTTCTGAAATCACACATCCCTGATGAGGACAGGTCCTCTCGGCCACTAGGGGGCACCAGTTACATGGAAAATAACGGGTTGCGTTTGAGAAGGCTTTTATTTAACCAATTTCTTTTCTTGAAGCACAGTTTGAGAATGGTTGGTATAGAAATGTGCTAAATATTCCTACTGGGGAAGGTGGCTACACTTTCATGTCTTTTGAAGAAAGTTTTCTTTGACCCTCCTGTGTGACCCGTCTACTCTGTGGATGCACACACATCCCTTTTAAAATGCAATCCTTTTCACTTTCAGTCCATTTTATTCTATTTTTATACTCCAGTTAAAATAGACAACATTAGGTCCTGGCCAGGTAGCTTAGTTGGTTGGAGTGTCGTCCCAATGTGCCAAATTTGCGGGTTCCATCCCCGGTTGGGGCACACACAAGAATCAACCAATGACAGCATGAATGAGTGGAGACTGGGTCCAAGTTTCTCTCTATCTGTCTCTGTCTTTCTCCCTTCCTCTTTCTCTAAAAATCAAATTTAAAAAAAATTTAAGAAAAATAGACAATATTTGGGCTCTATCGGACATTTCAAACTTTTTGAACCAATCCAATTCATGACAGACCTTTCCATCTGAGGCCAGATGGGGTTTTTTTTTTTTTTTTTAGCCCTTTAAACCTAGCTCATAAGTAGATGAAGTTAGTGTCCTGTTCCTGAGATATCTAGGAAACCATAGGATTTTTTTCTATCAGAATCGACCCCTCATTCCATTCGAAAGTAACTAAATCTCAAGAATCATGGGGTGCAATGACTGGGCTTCTGGAATTCACAGCAAGTGAGAAGATAAGCAGAGTTGTGGTCAGTTTACCCTCTTAGCCCAAGACACACAATATGGCCAAGGTATTAAAGCTGTTTCCCGGAGGGGAAGTATAATGCTTCCAAGCACTGGTGGGTGAAGGGGTCCATAGGCTTTGCTGGGCAGTGAGAAAATGAACCTCTTTCAACATGGCCAGGCATCCTCGGCTTCAGAATGCCCATTTTCTGTCCAGACTCCAGGTTCTGAGCTGTAGTTCAGAGCTAATGCATTTAACTATCTTGATGTATAACCCAGGAATATGCAACAAATTCATGGGTGACTTTACAGTCTTAAAGTTTAAGAACCACTGTTCTAGAAGATAATAATTCCCACTGACATTGGGAATATGTTTCATGATGTCTTCTTGTGACCTTTGTTTTATCAAGTGGCCACCTTCTGAAAGAACCTTTAAAAGCTCTTATTGCTATGAAAAGTCAAATCTAACAATAAAGCCCCAAGCCCCAGAATCACACATGGTGTTTGGGACACTCTGCCTGAGTACACCCTTCAGTTTGTGTGCCAGAGGGCTCAGCGCTGCAGATTGGCATTGCAGGGCTATAATTGTGACAGGTGATGTCTCAGTGACAAGAGGCAACAGTTTTGAGGAGCCAGAGGGGGTTCAGTGTGGTGGTGGGGAAGGGGGTTGTGGAAACCTTTTACAGCATCGAGTGCGCAAAGATGCCATTTCCACGTTGAATGACCTCTCTAGGGAAACACCATGGGGACACAAGGTGAGCTCTGGCAGATTAAAGAAAATTCATTCCAATGACCTTGTAAGGGCATGGGAATGGAACACTACATTGGACATCGGGTTTTAAATGTCCTGTGTCTGTTCTTGCTTCTAGAAATCACTTCTAGATGAACCTTAGACTTAGCTTATCTTCCCTTTAGCCACAGTGTCTGATCCCCAAGCAGTAAAACAACCAGGGAGTGCTTTCCTGGGTAAACCCCTCCCTCGTGTGTCAGCAAAAACAGAAAAGCAGGCCATCCCCAAAGTGGCGTGTTGGTGAATCAGTACATTGTAGGCTTTGCTCTGAAGCTAGATCCTGAAAAATTTCTTTTACTGCATCTAAACAGTGCTGCAAAGTAGTTCCTATTGAGAAGAAATCCATCACAGATTTGACAAAATTGTGAGTGAACACAAAAAAAAAACACCTTCTGGAATGGACCCTTGGGTGAGAGCTCTCACAGGTGATTTCTTGCATTCAGAAGAAGGGGGACCCACTTTAGGCGTATGCTCTTGTAAGCTATAGGGCAGGCTTGCCCAGTGTGCTACCTGAGCTGTCACACAAGGACTTAGTGCTCAGAAGGGCTCTGTCACCATCTTGAAATTCTTAATATGTTTTTTTTTGAAGGGCTCCAGCATTTACATTTTACATCGGTCCCTGCAAATGACATAGTCAGTCCTAGTGATCTAACAGCATGGTGGGATGGGCACAGCACAGGACTTGAAACCAGGCAGATCCGGATCAAATTCTGACCTCTCACTGAGGGATGGTGTCATCTTGCACAAACATTAGCATCCTCTCAGCTTCAGGGTACTAAACAGAATCACTGAAGTGTCTTTGTGCAGCTGCTGTCAAGACTGAGCAAGTTCATCTAGTCTGTACATCTGGACTTGGCCCCACACTGACTCAGTCAATGTGAACAATTCATACCAAGATTCATGGAGGTAAATGGCACCTTGTTCTCTCAACCCACAGTATACGTGCTTTAACAAAATAAAATATGTCTTTCCTGAGTGACTCTGACATGTACTGCTCCAAAGCCCATATTTACAAAACATAATCTTTGCTAAATTGAGGAGGTCAATTAAGTAAGACTTTGAGGAATCAAAGTCTAATCATCTAATAATGCCCACAGGGCATTTCTCATTGAGGAATTGCATGCCCTTCTGTAATTCCTGGAAGCTCAGAGCCTGGCGCAGTCTCCTCACATCCAAATGCAATTGTGTCTTGAATAAATGGGCCCCCTGGGGACAGAGGCATTTCCAGCACTTAGTATTAACCTGTATCTAACAGGAAAGTGTTAGGAGACTCAGCACTGGCTGCCTTACTCCCTAATATCTTGACAAGTTACTCTAACATTGAACTTGGGGTGGTGAACACACAATACAATAGACAGATGATGTATCCTAGAATTGTACACCTCAAACCTGTGTGATTTTATTAACCTATGTCACCCCGCTAAATTCATAAAAAGTAAATATAAATAAATAAATAAAAGGAAAAAAGAAACATGAAAACCTCAGACCTTTTATCTGTAAAATAAAAGGTGTTGGCCTCATAAACCGTCCTTCACAGAAAGGGAGAAAGATTAAATCATCCTGTAATAGGGGAAAACTTTCTGCACAATGCCAATTGCTCTACAAATATTCTCTTTCTTCATTGTTGTTTTTCTAGCAATTCCCAAAATATGACCAGGGAATTCTATTTCTTAGGGGTGACAAATGAGACAGGCCTTGTCAAAGCCCTTTATGTGCCAATAAGAGCACTAATTCTGTAAGGGAATAGGGCTGGAGGCGTTTCCCAAACACAGGTGTCCAGACTGCTCTCACAGAGCTCTTCAGAAGATTGGTGTGTTACAGGGGACCCACTCACAGCGCTGGGCACATTGGGACAGGTCGGGGCAGGTGGATTGGGCAGATAGGTTCCCGTGCTCACCATCTGCTGTGGCCTCTCCACCCCACTCCTGCAGACAGCGTTCTGCAGGTGAGAAGCAGATGGCCTACTTCTTCAGATCGCCTCACTGTTACTCATCTGGTTCTTTATCAAACAGCCTTCATTCTTGGGACATCTCTGCACAGTTCTTTCCAGATTTAACACATTGGACAGCAATAGAATTGGTCCCAAATTGGCCCAAGATTGATGGCTGCAATTGTCTTTCTTTCCTTATTCTTCTTCCCCCTCTTCCTCTGCCTCCTCTTACCTGACACTTGGGGCATCTCTCCTTTTAGAACAACTTCATTGTCTCACTTGGACTATAATTTACAAATTGCAAATAAAATACAAACTCTAAAGCAAAAAGTGTTGTTTTTTAAAAAAAAATTTTTTAAATAGTGTCTTTAAGTACAAGAAGATATACATATATTATTCAATTTCAATTCCCCGCCCTGGGTTCAGGGGATACCTCACAACAGGTAATAATGGCAGCCTATGACAAGCTTAGTACAACGAGGCCACTGAGCAGTGGTCAGCTGTAGGCTCAGCAGGCCCAGTAAGCCACCTTACTCTTGGGGTCCAAGACCCTCTCTGCACCTATCACCCTAGTGATCTGTGTGGCAGGCACTGGGGCTTAGAGAGGCTAAGCCAGTCATCAGAGAACCACAACTAAGATGTAACAAGGGCGGAGTTTGCACAACAGTTTTCAGAGTCCAGGTTGCTCCCCATAAGCAGAAGATATTAAGAACAACCCCTTTGTCTGTGACCCCATCACCGCCCCTATGGGTCCCACTGTCTGGTTCTTCCTCCCTCTCCCTTCTATCTTTGATCTGCATCTATGTCTCTTTTCCTCCTGCTTCTTGTCTCCTTTTGTCTCTTGTCTCCTGCCCCACTCACCGGCCGTGCCCTCTGAGTTGATTCCTTGGTGGCTGAAAACTTAAAAGCATCTCCTGCCCCATTCAAGTTGCAAGGCAATGACACACACACACACACTAAAAAACATGTTCTGAGCTGTTTTGCTCAACATCACCAAGCACCTGGCCCCTGATCAAGAGGGGAGAGAACCTGGCAGAGCAGGAGGGATGGACACTCAGTTTTGCCTTTCAGAAATACTTTCCCCGAGAGACGATGTCAAAATTTTGTGTCATCCAAGCCAGTTCTTCCTGATAGACATTGATAGATAATGATATCAAACCCAGAAGACTTTCTTGAGGACCCTCCATGCTCATGCCGCATGGCATTTGGGCCATGCTACTCCCTTCCAGGAGCCACCAGGATTGGCTTACAATAATACTCAGAAACCTGGGTTGAACTGTTGAGGTTTGGCTTGCCCTGACTGTGCACCTGGTTCTCAATTTATTGTCAAAGGATTTGTGAGGGGGAAGGAGGTGGAGATGCAGAACACCCCAGTTCTCTTTTTAAAATCAACAACGACAATGAATACAAATGGAAGGGGAATACCAAGGACTCGCTGTCTTACAAGTTCAAAGGTATTAATTAAAAGGACAGGTATATTCATCACAACTCACCTGGAGGCTCTGCTGGGAGCTAGAAGGCCCACTCTGCCTTGCAGACCTCCCTTTCCTGTGACTGCATTGTGTTTTTCCTTAGCTAAGTGTGACATGTGCCTTGTTCTTGATAACGGAGACAGGTACAATGTGTTGGGACAGTCCTCTGGAGCCTGGCTGGGCCCTGGCGCCAGAACGGGCAGGCTACTCAGCAGGATGGGGCTCCTTGCATGCCCCTTTCTGGTTCCTTTCCCTCCTGGCCATCTGCTACTCACCTGCTGGATGGCTGCAGCCTGGTTTCCATCCGGTCGTCTTTCTAAAAACGTGAGAAGCAGACTATGGCAAATGGTGATAAATGGAAAGAAAGGAGTCAACAAAGGTTTTGAAGTTGATCATCAACAGATTTACCAGCAATTATAAAATTTGGCTTTTTTTAGTTTATTTTCATCTGCATGCCAAAAGCCAGCAATTGCATTAAAGACCAGCTTTCTTTGTAGGTTTTACTTGCCAAGTCAGTTGGCGTCCAGATGGTGACACTGACCTTCAGTGAGCCTCCCCAGTCTTCCCAGGAATTGCATATTCGAGGATCAGACAAACCTCTTACCACTAATTAAAGAACTTGGATTTTTTTTAAATCACACACACACACACACACACACACACACACAGCCTGCAGCATCCTGCTTCCCCTCACTATTTGAAGGCTGTAGGTGCGTACCCACTGTAAAGAAAAAACTCCTTGTAGGAAAAGTCTCCTTTACATTGTCACCTCAGGACCCCAAGACCCTCCATCCACCTCCTGTGCATATTTTCCTGGTCACTCGGGATCCGACGAATGCTATGCTAGCCCCTTGCAAAGTCACGAGAGTGAGACAATCCAAAGTAGAAAGCTGTGATCTTGAAACTGAACTCAGTTCTTACCTTCTCAGAATTTTCCAACTTTCCAATGAAAATGAAAGGGAGAAGCCACCCTAAGCTGAGTGCAGCTCCTTTCTACTGGTGACTCTGGAACAGTGATCAGAGAGGGGGATGGAAACCCTCACCCCGAGGGGAGGGTCCAGGTGCAGGTAGACCCTGGAACAAATCTCAGGCCAGTAATTTTTTTAAAATGATGAAAAGATTTAACATAAACCCAATCAGCTATTTGTCAAGCACTTATACTATCTATGATCTGATTGACAACCTCACGTTATTGTGCTTTCATATAGGCAATTCTAATTTTTAAAAAAATGTCATTTTGCGCGAACACTGTCAGCTTATACACAAGGGTTTCTGGCTAAGATTCAAAGTACATGTCCGCGTTTTCTTCTTCTCATTGTCTTCATTCTTAGCTGTTTTATAGATGCTGAAGTGGGTTTTCTTCTCCATCCTACTTCTTTGGAGATTTAGATTAACGAGAGCCAAGCTCTCTCTCTGTACCAGGGTCTGTAACAAATGCTTCACACAGTGTAACTCATCGAGTCCTCAGAACAAAGGCATGGTGTTGGAACTGACAGTATTATCCCCACTTCACAGATAAAGACATCAAGGCACACAGGGCTAATTCGCCTACCATCACAGCAACTAAGTGGGGAGTCAGAATTCAAACCAAGGCCATCTGGCTCTGGGGTCTGTGCTCCTAAACACGCTGTTGTGCTCTACCTGCAAAGGCAGAGTGGGGCTTCTCAACTGCCATGTATAACTGTGTATTTGATACGGGGATGCATGGCTAAGTCTAGAGACGTTTTGGGTCGTCCCTGCTGCAGGGGAACTACTAGTGGGTAGAAGCCAGAGGTGCTACTAAACATCCTCCAATTCCCAGAACAGCCCCTCCCAACACAGAACTGTCCCCTGCAAGCATCAGTAATGCCAAGGCTGAGATCCTGGTGCAGAGAAAGCACAGGACACACATGTATATAATAGACAAATAAATAGTAAACCTGCCTATCATCTATCATCTATCTATATGTTCTCCCTCTGCTCTTAGAACTCTTAGAAGACAGCTGGAATGGCCCTTTAAAGTATTCATTATTTTGAAAGCCTTTAAAAATAATTTTTATTAAAGAGTAGGAGAGCAAAGTGAGTTACAGGTTATTGTTCCTTGAAAATACAGTGTGTGCGTGTGTGTGTATGCGTGTGTGTGTGTGTGTGTGTGTGTGTGTGTGTGTGTGTGTGTGTCTGGCTCCCATTTTAATTCCTGTGGATTTTCCCCTTGTTTATGGAAATTCCGGTCTTTTCCCAGAGACCTTGTACCTGTGACTGTCCCTACTCAGCCTTTGGGCAAAGACATGGGTTGGATTGGGTCATCTGGACATTTCCTCATAGTCATTCACTGGACTCTGGTCTGGGCATCATTTTGGCCGACATTTTCCTCTAGGGCTTCATTGTTTCCACTAGGTGGCATGTCACTTTTGTCACTTGTGTTTCTACTTTTCCCTGCTTCTCTTGGCTATACACTAATGCTATTTATTGTTTTGCTTTGGGAGGAGAAGGTAATGGTGGAGAATTTTCTAGAAGAAGTATAAAAACAGTAAAATTTAACAATCCCTTTTAGCCCCAGGGGAGATGGAGGCTGGCCATCTAGTCCCTTTCACTCCCAGGCCAGTTAAACTCTAGACCACATAGAAATGACAGGCTGATAGTGACCAGTCTCAGTCCTGACCCATTGTCAGTGAGAACAGTGGCCCTGTGGTAGCCCCCCAAGGACAGCAGGAAGAAAGTACAGTTGCTTCCCTTCCCCCATCACATCAATAGGAGGTGCTGCCAAGACTGAAGGCTGCTAGGTTCCGCACTCTCAGCCACACAAGACTAGGATCCCCTTGACTCCTTAGAAAAATTTGGTGCCTCACCCTTCCTTCCATGTCCTCTGATCTCACAGCCTCCTCTGCTGGTGGAAGGTGACAGCAGTTTGTCAAACAGGGACGATGCTGTGCATCCTCTTTCCACCCATTGTCCTGGCACAACTGTTAACAATGCCCCTTTCCTTCTCCAGCATTCCAACTTGGAGAACGAGGTAGATAATTCATTCTACACTGAGCATCTCTTGCAACTCTATAGCTGGGAGGTGTGTTTGTTCATTTTCCGGTGTGGACATTAGGGACCTCAGGTGGCAATGGGCCCCCTACCCTCTCCCCACCCAGTGCTAGCACACTGGCGCAGCCACAGCGGGCACACATGGCATGGCAGATGCAGTGTACTACCCAATAGCTGGCATCACAGTGAGTGAGGGATGGCAGGCAGGGCTAGGATCTATCTGCTGTTCAGGATATAATGGGCAGAATTTCATGTGAAGTAGAAAAAGAATGTGGGTTCTGCATCCAGGCAGACATGGGGAGGATCCTGACAGATCCGTGCAGTATTTGGAAGAAGAAGAAGGATAAAGGATAAAGCTGTACAGAGTCCATTGCCCAACACGGTAGTAGACTTATAGCATGACAGCCTGTATTAATATCGCTGCACATTAATGCTATTAGGCTAGGAATATGATAGCATCGCAGGTGCTATGGCTGACCTGGGCTCTTGGTGGAACTTTGAGGTCTTGGTGGGACTTTAGGGGGTCTCTCCATGGGGAGCAGCATAAAACAGTTTCTGTAGCATTCTTCTGTCTAGCAAGAGAGGGACCCCAGTGAATGTTCAAGGTGATCTCTATGCAAATGGGGCATCTAACTGCATGTCAATAAAGCAAGGGCCTGCCTGCACTGATGGATTTCACGAGGTTGATGGGCTTTATGGTGTGAGAGGCTTTAAGCACCATTGACTTTTCAGATTCACTCAGACTTGTCTGAGGGTGAGCAATGCTCAGGAGGTCAGCACACACAGTGGGGACAAACAGGGCGGAAGAGAGATTTTGAGGAAGAACTCTCCAGGAATAACAGAGGAGGCAGGAAAACTTCACCAAACCCAACACCAAGATCCAAGAATTAGAACCAAATGATTATTTTTCTCAGCTAATTAGAATGCAGCACTGTCTTCAGTTAGAAGTAATTAATGGGTATTTTCATTAGCCTTTCCTCTGCTCATGTCTTCAACCTGACCTGAGCTCACGGAGGCAAGGACCTTGTCTTCATTATCTAGCTCTATGCCTGGGATGCTGTAGGCCATGCCAAGTTGGCTGGGCCCTGCATGTGGGTGAGAACTGACGCCTTTCACTGGCTGTATCTCCTGGTTCCACATGCGGTGCTACCTCCAGGTTCCACATTTGAGCCACAAGTTTTATTAAATAACATTGGAGACAGCAAGAGAAAAGGTTCATCATTGACTCGTAGGACATTACAGCTGATAAAAGACCTTAGAATCAAGCAACATTTATAGAACAGTAACCAGAGGCCAGGCACTGTCCTAAACACCTTATAAATATTTATTCATATCTTTCTCACAACCCTATGCATAGGCACTATAATTATCTCAATTACAGAGATGTTAAGTCACATGCCCAGGGGCACACAGCTGAGAAGGGGATCATACCCACTGGCTCTGGCTCCAAAGCCACTACCCCATGCCCAA
The DNA here is from genome assembly GCF_036850765.1 of Saccopteryx bilineata. Classification (NCBI taxonomy): domain Eukaryota; kingdom Metazoa; phylum Chordata; class Mammalia; order Chiroptera; family Emballonuridae; genus Saccopteryx; species Saccopteryx bilineata. The sequence goes on along the minus strand of NC_089491.1, from coordinate 225,453,915 downwards.
GGTCACAGCGCAAGGAGTACAAGTCCATTGCCCTCACCCGGAGATGCGAGTGACCAGAAACACTCAGGATTTCTGGTCTCACCACCTGCAACCTCCCCCCCCTCCCCCCCAAAGCAAAAATGTTCTCTATTTCTTTTTTTTCCTTCTGGAACTTACCTAACACACATGTGCAAAACTGTCTGTAAGTAAGTAAGGCAGGTCAGACTTGAGTCTGACCTCCTGTGTTGGCGTCTTCTGTCGCACCCTGTAAGAATATTTTCTTTTCTTTTACAGGATCCCTAATATCTGTTCATTTCACTGATCCGGACCTTTTTCTCCTGAAAATGAAAATCAGGAGCACATGCCCTGTTTTGTCAGGATTCACTGTGTGATGGGAATGCAGTTCTGAAAGGGATGTTAATCAGTTGAACTCCTGGGCGGTTTCCTGTTTCCCAGCTACCCCTGGAGGGCAGCAGACCCAGGTGTCAAAGGACTCGATGCCACCCCCTGGCTCCCAGCCCCGCCTGCCCTGTGTCCTCCCCAGAGCACTTGTGGAGGGCTGTCTTCTAGATCAGGTGTCTTGAGTGTTCTTCAGGGTGGGACGTGAGGCAGCAGACACTGGGGAGTAGAGGACATTTATATTTCTTTGGGGAAGAGGCATGAGGAGGAGGAGAAAGATCCTGACTCCAGACACTCAGCCTCCCCCTATCTTGACTTCAAAGGGCTGCCCAAGGGTTTGGTTTACTCCAAGTTTTCTCCACCTCCACCCTATTGACAAGTTTGAGTGGGTGATTATTTGTCTTGGGGGCTGCTCTGCACACTGTAGGAAGTCAGCAGCATCCCCGGCCTCTACTGTCAGTGCCAAGAGCACACCCGAAAATGTCTCCAGCCATTGCCAAGTGCCCCCACACCCAACCCAGGAGCAAAATGCCTCCCTATCAAGAACCACTGGTTTAGTCTGATAACTCCAGAATCAATAAAATGATTTGAGATTGAATTCAATCCTCTTAGACCTCTGGGTTGGGCCCAGCATTATCCTAATTTCCACAAATTATTTGAGATTAGTCATGACATGGCCTCTCAGATCAGCTCAAGGATGGCGTGAGAGAGACAGTGCCACTTGGGAAGGACCATTCAGACACATCTGATAAATAGACACAGTTTTTCTCTACCTCATTTCATATTCTTCATAGGAGATTTCAGAGACAGCCTAAAATAACATTCCACACTTTGAATGAAACAGCTACAGTGAGGTCCTAGCAAAGCTGAGAAATATTAAAATTCTAAATCTTCCACATAATAAATGTGGACATAGACCGAACATTCCCCATTCCTCCCATATTTCCTTTCCTACCACCTTGAAACTATTCTTAGCAGTAGACAGCTTTAGGTTCCATGATGACTGACCACCAATGCCCCAGAGTTTGGATAGTTTATGGAGTTTGGAACACATGTCTGAGAACCCCAGAGAAAGGGGGAAAGGGAGGCCCTGCACAGACCACCTCTTTCACACTCCCTTACTGTCTGTTCCACCAGGCCCCTCAGCACCTGGCTCGGCATAGGCTGCTATAACAATACTGGGCAGCTTGAAGAACAAACAGGGTTTCTCACAGTTCTGGAGGCTGGGATGTCCCATGTCAAGGTTGCAGCAGCTCCAGGGTCTGGTGAGGGATCACTTCAGGGTTTGCAGACTGGTGTCTTCTCATTGTGCCATCACAAGGCTGAAAGAGATTGCTCATGTCTCTTCTTAAGGGGCACTATTTCCATTCATGAGGGCTCCATCGTTATGACCTAATTACCCATCCACAGGCTCCACCTCTAATACCATCATATTAGAGATTTAGGCTTCAGCATATAAATTTGGAGGGAGGGGGCAGACACAAACAGTCCATAGCAGCACCTAAATCCCTAATGGTAGGACATTTCAGCCGATGTTCATATGCACCAAAGCCATTGGACAAACTTTGCAGGGGGTCTTCACCAACCATCGTGTGTGCATTGTTGGTGGTCTTAAGACTAGACCAAAGATGAATCATAAGCATAGTCAAGCTTTCAAAAGGAGTGTCCATTTCTTCTGTTGGGAGACTGTCTAGTATTTGATGCTAATTTTCAACAGACCATCTAATTAAAATAGAGAATACATCCTAAATGGAAAAGAGAAGGTCTTCCTGACAGCTTCTTCTAAGTTTTGTATCCAAAGGAGTAATTTTCTTCCATGGTGGGTAGTAGTCTAAGACAGCCCTCCATGACCCACCTCTTTGTCAATCCCCTTCATTGAATGGGAGAAAACCTATGGATAGGAGCAGATGTCATTTTTGTCATTTTTTTTTTATAATAGATAGCAGAAGGGGATTTTTGAAGATGTAGTTAAGGTCCCTAAGTTGAATTTATGAAAAGCCTATTGTGCTGCGTGAGTTTGAACTCATCAGCTGAGTTCTTGGGGCCTTGAGGTCTGAGACAGAAATCAGAGACAGGCATGCTTCTGTTAGCCTGGAAAGAGCAAGCAACCATGTTTGAGTTGCCTGTCGAGGGGTCCCCATAGTGAGGACCTGAGAATGGCCTGCTGCTGTTGAGGGAAACTCTTGGCCAACAGTCAGAAAGACAATGGGACCTCAGTCTTACAACTGCAAGGAACTGAATTCTACCAACAACCAGTGAGTTTAGAAGAGGACCGCAGGTCCCGATGAGATTGCCGTGCTGGTAGATCTCAGCCTGTGAGGCTGTGAGAGAGGAGCCTCCTGGCCCTTGGCCACATGAAAAAATAAATTTCAGTTTCAAGTCACCAAGTCTCTGGTAATTTGTTCTAGAAAACTAGTACACCTTCATTTTACTTTAATGCTAAATTGTGTGTTACTATTTTTTTTATTGTCTATATTCTTGATACTCTGGCATCTGAGTCTTGCTGACGAGGGACAGACTACCTCTTCCAGGGCTAGCTTTTTATTTTAAATTTAAAAATATTAAATTTATTGGAGTACATTAGTTAATAACATTATATGTTTCATGTGTACAACTTCATAATACAACCTCTGAATGCTCCATTGTTGGTCATCACCCAAAGTCTAGTCTCCTTCCATCACCATATTTGACCCCCTTTATCCTCTCCCACCACACCTCTCCCCCTCAATAACCAACATTCTGTTGTCTGTATCTCTAGGTTTGTTTGTTCATTTGTCGCTATTTGTTTTATATCCTGTACATCTTAACAACTTGCTTGGGAGTGTGCTTTTCCTATGCAAACTAACCAATCCAGAGCCCATAGTCCAAACACCTTCTTCGTCTGCTCTTACACTCTGGGAAGCAGTATTCCTCTGTCTTAATTAACCTAGGGTCAGATACCAGACAACTACAGACAACCCTTCTATCCCAGAGCCCAATGAAATTATGTAAACTAGGCAGTCCTAAACCTGCCTAGTCGGTTTAACATGCCTCACTGGTTCCGTCCCACATAAACCACAACAAAGTCTTCTGCCTGTGTTTTGCCTTATGCTCCTTCTGCCCCTTAACTGACCCTGGTGCCTCCTCAGTGTGGTCCTGCATGTGAAGGCATACCCCCTCCTCCTGGGGACTGTAAATAACAAACTATCCTTGTAACAGCAACCATCTCCTGACCTGTTGACTCACAATGCATACATAACAAAGCTCACATTAAAAAAAAATTGATAAAAACTCATGCCCACACAAAAACCTGCACATGGATATTTATAGTCTTTCTTCATGATTGCCAATACTTGGAAACAATAAAGAAGCCTTTTAGTAGGTAAATGGTTAAATAAACTGTTACATCTAGAGAGTTGACTATTATTTAGTGCTAAAAATAAAATGAGTTAACAAGCCATGGAAAAATATGGAGGAAACTTAAATGCATGTTACTATGAGAAAGAAGTCAATCTGAAAAGGTGATATATATTGCATGATTCCAACTATGTAACATTTTGGAAAAGGTAGAGAACTATGGCAACAGTAAAAGATCAGTGGTTGATAAGGGTTGGGGAAGGGAGGAGGTTGTAGATAATTGGAACATAGAAGATTTTTAGTATAGGAACTATCCTGTTTGATACTATAATGATGGATACATATCATGATACATTTGTGTATACATTCCTCCAAAGCCACAGAACGTACACCAGGAGTGAATGGTAATGTTTGATATAAACTTTGGGTGATTATAATGGTGCCCATGTAGGATCATTGATTGTAACAAGTGTATCATGCTGGTGGGGGATGTTTATAATGGGGGAAAGCATGCATGTTGGGTTACAGGGTTGTACAGTGGTACCTTGAAATACGAGCAGAACAACTTTTTTTTAAAGATACAAGCTGTGACTCGGTTCGTATTTTTGTTAGAGATCCAAGCGAAATTCTGAGATACGAGTTGTGATTCAGGAAGCTGCCGCTAGTTGGTGCATTGGCGCATGGGTCCAGTATCGGCAGTTTGATATACGAGTTGACTGACTTACGAGCTCAGTTACAGAACGAATTAAATTCATATCTCAAGGTACCTCTGTATATGGGAAATCTTTACACTTTCCCCTCAATTTTGCTGTAAATCTTAAACTGCTCCAAAACTAAAGTCATTGTCATCATCATCATCTTCACCACCACCATCATCATGAAACAAGCCAGAGGGTCATTTTGGCTATATTTTCTTCTATATGTGCTCTACTCTGATCTCCACCCCCAAACTTCAGAAGTGTAAGTGGAAAATGCAGACTATGAATCTTGCCTCTGATTGGATTCCATCAAAAATTTCTTGGAAAATCGTATTGAATATCTAAAAAAAATGCTTCCCAAGGAAAACCAGCATGTTTTGGCTTTCCCTGCTTCTTACAGATTTTTAGTATAAGCCAAAAGAGAAGTTATAGGAGGAAAAAATTTTGCCAGACAAAACAGAACAAAAGACCATGTTCCATGTCAAATGCCTGGCTGTCGCAGGTAGCCAATATCCTCTGATGGAGAAATTCACAGATGTAACAACGTCAATGCCTTTCTGATGGTTTTATCTTAGAACAGTCGTCCACGGTGTTCTTGTTGCCTACTTTTACACACCATAGTTTACAACCAACCTTCTATATTCTCCGGAACTTCAGGAGCTATCAAAGATCTCGTACTTTATTTTTTTTTCTCAAACAAAAGTCAACTCGTTCTTCTGTTATTAATGATGTAAGTGTTTTTCTCTCAGGAAACAAATATTTAAGCAAGTGATCCAGCACCACACTATTTTTCACTTGTAATTTAAAAGAGCTATTATTTCCAAAGAAGGTTAAGGTACTTATTTTAGCTCTATCTATGTACAATATTTTCTCTTAGAGGCAGATTTTCAAGGCTGGTCAAACATTTTGATATATGTGAGGTCAAAAATGTTTCAAAGTTTTACAAATAGTGGTGTCAAAGAACCAAGTATCTGTTGGTGCTGCTATAGATACAAGGAAACACATTCCCCAGAAAGAAAGAAGGAAAAGAGGAAAGGGAGGCAGAGAGGGAAGGAGGAATAAAGGAGGAAGAGATGAATGGCGGGAGATAGGAAGAAGTTTAAATGTCTAATGCAATGACTAGCACATTACATAGGCATTGAATACACCCTATTTATTTATTTATTTATACCTGTAATTTTTGGCAAGTTTCTTAAATTTTTTAGGCCTCACTTCTCTTAGCTATAAACTATTAACAATTATAAATATTACCCAATTGATAGAGTTGCCATAAGGAATAAATTTGAAAAACAAACAAATAAATGCAAAGTATATAGCACCATGCAGAAGTATAACACTCATTCATTAAATAATAAATATTATTGTTACTAATACCATTATGACTCCCCTCACATGACATCACCTGGTGAGAACTTCTTTGTTTTTATTCAATTAAAACTTATATGTTATTAGTAGGAACCATTCAAATAAAAAGTTAACATTTACAATATAAACTTTAAAGATTTTATTTATTGCCTGACCAGTGGTGGCTCAGTGTGGATATAGCATCGACCTGGGATGCTGAGGACCCAGATTCGAAAGCCCAAGGTCACTGGCTTGAGCGCAGGCTCATCTGGCTTGAATGCAGGCTCGCCAGTTTGAGTGCAGGATCACCAGCTTGAGAGTGGGATCATTGACATGACCCCAAGGTCACTGGCTTGAGCAAGGGGTCACTGGCTCAGCTTCAGCCCCTAGGTCAAGGCACATATAAGAAGCAATCAGTGAACAACTAAAGTGACACAACTACGAGTTGATGCTTTTCATTTCCCTTCTTCTTGTATCTCTCTCAATCTCCTCTCTTTCTCCCAAGGGGGGAAAAAAGATTTTATTTATTGATTTCATAGAGAGAAGGGGGAATGAGAAGTATCAACTCATAATTGCTTCACTTTAGTTGTTCATTGATTGCTTGTCGCTTGTGCCTTGACCAGGCAAGCCCAGGGGTTCATACTGATGAACTCAGCGTTCCAGGTTGACACTTTATCCACTGCACCACCACAGGCTAGACCTTTTATGATATTATTAATAAACAAAACATTCAAATGCCACTGTGTACATTAATCAGTGTGTAAAATTATTTAGTTAATATGACCAAAGTTAAACATTAACACAAGGATAATATGGCTCCTTACTTAAAAGTTATAATCTCCTTTGACTGATGATTGAATCAAACAAACCATAACAGTGTGGGGATCTGGTGGAGGCGGGGGAGAGGAAGGGAGAGAAGGGGTGGAGGAGAGTGTAAGGGAAATAAACGGCGATGGATGAAAACTTGACATGTGTGTGTAAGGGAATGAACACACAATTCATTATACAGAGATGTGCTGTAGAATGGGGCACCTGAAATCCATATACTTTTGTTAACCAGTGTTGCCCCACTTTTTTCAATTAAAAAAAAGAAAAGAAAAAAATCATTAGAAAACTATTCCTAAATTGTTTGAATCCATTCTTTTATTCCTGAATAGACAGACAAGCTGCCTCAAATTTTAAGTAAGAACAGTTTTCCGGACCCCAAACAATAATAAAACAATAAAGCCAACACCATTGAAAAATGAAAATATGGGCAATGATTTTCTTTACTTGCTTGAAGATGTGTCACTTCTCCCTCTCCAGTGTAGTTTAATTTTTTTAAAAAATTTTTATACTGGAATTCCTCAAGGTACATGAAGGAAAATTTTCTATGAAATCGATTAAAATTTGAAAACTGATGACAAGAATCACACTTTCAGCCAGGAAATGCCTTTTAATTGGCTAACACAATGACCAGAGTGGTGAAGAGGAAATACAATGTCATTGTTGGCATTTAACTATACTATTTCTTGTTCTTGGAGCTTCCTGAGTGTGTGGCTGCCAAGAGATGTGCTGGTGCTCACGCTCAGGCTAATAGCTCCTTTTGTCAACCCTAATCGCTGCCTCAATTCCCATGGAGTCTCTGGGTGATCCGAAATCCCCAGGCTTCATCTTGTCTTCTTGATTTGGGCTTTCTTTTTGTGGGGGGCACCTTTTCTTCACCAACCTCTCAGAGCATCCCCTCTCCACATCCCACCGTCCCTCTTTCAACTTTTTTTTTTTTATTCCTCAGCTCATAGAAATGGGTAAGCCACTCCCATGCCCAACCAGAACCCAGCATATTAAATACAGGAATGTGGCTCTATGTTTTGAGGCTACAGCATGGCCCTAAAGGGTAAGTGTGGGTGCTCACTCTCAGGATGGTTGGAAAAGGATGGCCACACATTCCAGTCCCTGACAGGCCATCGGAGGAACCGTCCTCTTGCTTGTGGAGGACTGTGATTCGTCGAATAACTCAGAACCACTGAACTTTCCTATTCAACCTCATTCTAGTTATTTTGGCTCTAAGATAAAGAAATATTAATGACTTACATATTAGATCAACTGAAAAAAATCCAGACTGTATATTTTGAGTCTTGATCAATTAAGACTACTTGCCTAGAGGAACCAAATTAATGATTTCCTTCACTTTCAAGTTCTGTAGAAGAAATTTCTGGCTGCCTTTCCTGCTGTACCCATGCAAAGGCCAAATTTTGTAAAAACAATAGTGATGATAATAATAACTCTGGTACTTGGTAATCACTGAATCTCTGTTGCAGGCTTGCACTCAAGAGAACATTGTAACATGAGGTATGGATGGGGCCATCCTATGTACAGATGAGAGACAGTCTTACTGCTCTGGTTCTTGGACTGGTCCTGTGTGGACATGGTTTGGGCACAGGGATGACTAATGCACTCATACTCTTGTTTAAGGATCATGACTTTGAAAAAGCAAAGAGGAAACCTCAGAGCAAAGAGCTGCTCTCTTGTCTGTTTATCCTTCTCTCAGTTCCCATTTATTTCCATTCAAAAGTCAAGTTAACAAACAAGGCAGCCTGGTACATGGGAAATACCTCAGACTTCAGAACAACTCTAGATTGAATTCACTTCTGCCATCGACAAATGTGACTTGTGACTTTGGCTGTTTATCTTAAACTCTCTGAGCCTCAATTCACTCACCTGTAATGTCAACCTCAATGTCAAGTGGATGACATTAAAGAGATGACCATGCAAGGAACCTTTCAGAGAAGAGATGTTCAGTGGCAGCCCGCTTCCTCTCCCCTCTTGGGGATGCTGGTTTTGGAACAGATGATGGTGGCAATGGTGGCATGACAATAAATCTAGGACCAATGTGCAAGCCTCTGATCCAGTCCCGCTCAGAGGGGAAGGCATGTGGTGGTCTGAATCAGTGTCTGCAACGAGAAGGGGTGGTCTGTCCTCTAACTTGTCAAGTTCAACCATGCTTTGCCTCTGGGAAACTCACTTCCCCTTTTGTGCTTGGACTCACTCTCTTGAAATGAGAAAAAAAAACCTACTTTCTCTCCTCTACCATGGTAAAGAATAATTGAAAACAATCATCCTAAGAGAATTTTGAGGGAGAATACATTAAACAGAGACTGCCAAAGCATTACTCACACACAGCAGTAAGGAAGCCTGCTCTGGCTTAGCAAGGGCCCTAACTAGGAGGGATTAGACAGCTCTTACACGAGTACACACTGTGTCACAAGCTGAAGGCCAGCATCTCAGCATCTGGCCCTGACCAACATCTGAAATACCTCTTCACTTAAGCCTTGTCTAACCAAGTATAAACACTCTTAATAAAAGTCTCAAGAGGAGATAATAAGGAATTTGTTTTTCCAGTTGTTTCTAACCATCGTTTCTAAATTGGGGGCTGTCCCTGATGAGAACACCTCAGTCCTATTTGGCCACTGATGCTGCTTCTAGCAAGTTTCCTGGTGCAGAGAATCAGGACCTGGCCCCTGGTGTGATGAACAGGTGCCAAAATTTGGGGGATTTCAATTTACTGAATTCTCTTTTCCCTCTGGGAGAGTTCACGTCTTACACCTCGCCAAGAAAGACACGCTCTTGAACTCTGCAGTCCAGTCCCACAAGGTAGGGGGCTTAAAAGGGGTCAGACACTCGGTAATTTCAAAATATGAGAGCATGTATTTCCAAGACTGTCTCACAAAGTTCCTTGGAATTCACACCAATTACTCACTATACGATGAAAAGGCCAAGCATGCATGAACGTGCTCTTTACCAGAGGAGAATTAGCTGGGAATAATGCAAACAGAATCTGAGAGCCAGGTCACAGTTAAGAACATAATAGCATCTGAGGATAGGTTATGGTGTGCCCTTGGCAAGTAGGAACTGTTGAGTCTGACAAAACTCTGTGTATGGTCTTACCAGGAGCTTATAGCATCATGTAGAAAACAGATTTACAAACATCATTAAGTAAATAGGAGATTACATGAAAAAACTGGCAACAGATTATATATATATATTTTTCTGATTATGTAAGTAATATACATGTTCTTTGTGTAAAATATGAAAAATAAAAATATGGCATATAGAAGAAAATAAAGATCACCAAATTCTGCCAGCAAAGGTAAGCATTTTCTGATAGATCTACATTATTTTCCTTCTGTACAAACTGTACTTATGTTCTCTTCATATTGTCTTGTGGTTTTTCACTTAATTCAATTATACTTTTACACTGTTCTGAGTGGCTAACTCCCTAGGACATCCAATGTAAATATTATATCTATTTGAAATTTAGAGGGTTTTTTTTCTGAAACATGTATTTAAATTGTATTGTATACTCTAAAACACATCCAAATTTGTTTAAAATTAATATATGCAGTATAGAACTATAAAATGTAAGCTTTGTTATAGGTAAATAAATATATGCCTAACAGAATGTAAAATATAAAATTATAGATATATAAAGAATATAAAAATAAGATGAATCAAATATCCTCAGCTGTATGTGAAAGTTGCTATTTCTCTATAGTCTTTGAAATTTCAGTTTTATGTCATTTAAACACTTATGCTTACCACATGCTTAAGAATTGCTTTGCCCAATTTTAGATAGCATCTTTTACATACTCTGTGTCACTGGAAAGCACTCAGTGGGATGTTCTCAGCGCTCCAGGGCATTACTGGAGCAGACTTGGCTGTAAAACTAAGCAACAGAGATTAGGCTTAGGAGTCTAATATGAGACTACATGCCTACTGTTGTCTAAATATTAGGAAACACTACTCCAAGCCAGTGGCACGATTTGAAATGGCATTCTCTTTGCTCTGGGTGAGCCGTCTTTCCTTGATACACTCTTAGGGTTGTTGGAAAGTCTCACTGCCAGGAAGTCATGCTCATTTATTCTGCCTGCCAAGTAGTGTGAGGCTTCTTATCCAGGTTGTGTGTCTGTGTGTGTGTGTGTGTGTGCGCATGTGAGCACACAAGTGCACAGGTGCACTCATGCTGATGGAAGGAGACAGCCTTGGATACAACCTGAATTTATCTGGAAACAAGGTTTAGTCTTTGTGTCTCCAGACACCCCAAGTGTTGTAAACAATCATAACCTTGGTGATAATTAGAGAATAAATCCTAAGCCTTCTTGTGTCACAGCCAAGGGGTAAGGGGACCTGAGTTGGGCTGGCAGCCCAAAGGGACCAGGCTATAAAAAATCGCTGTGTGAGCTGGAAATATTCAGGGCATACTCAGAGTCAAGACAGTGAGGCAAAATATGTCTGAAAATCCAAGAGCACATTTTGGAGGCAGGAATGGGAATCTGCACTAAGCAACAGCAGAAGCCCCGGTGTTGGAGCACAGACCTGGAGTGATGGTGAAGGGAGAGGCACCAGTTACCGAGAATGAACCCCATGCCTGGTTGGTTTGAGCTCCAGCTTTGTCCCGCCCTTTGCTATCACCACTGATGAATGGAAGTCCTTCCTGCAAGATTAGGGCCTGCAAGAGTCTGTGGGTCTTGAGAAGGGCTCAACCCTTGTATTTAAAGGCTCTGAAGTCAGCTCAGCTAGGCGGCTTTCAGTCTGTGCGATCCTGAGATAACTGCATGACTTTGCTGAGTTTCCCTTTTTTAATCTGAAACCTGGGGATGGTATAATCACCCTCACAGGAGGTGAATGGTTCACACGTGTGACAGTGCCTTGCGCATATTATACACGAGATTCATTTTTCCTTAAGTGAGTTTAGCTTTCATGTGCTGGGCTTTGAAGTGCTCTAGAAAGATGTACCTTAAAAAAGCCAGAGGGGTGGGCATTGTGCACCTATGCACGTCTTAAACATTTCCTGACTTTGTAACACCTTGACAATTTCACATTCCATACTGCACACGGACAATTTCCTCTTTCCATGAAAAATGAATAATGGTTAATTCTTCTGTTTATAAAAATGATATCATAGAAAAACTGTAGAAAAACAGGGAAAATGTGGAACCTTCTAAAGACATATCCCCCAAATCACCAGCCTCTGGTCATATCATTTTCATCAATAGATCAATACATAATATATACATCATACTTGTTTCATGTGTTTTCTGTTTAAAGACATAATTTACAAAATTTATATTTATTGAATATGTGTTGTTTCATTGATGTTGAATTAATGTCCAGCAGCACCGTCACTCACATCTGCATGAAGCTTTCCTCCACGAGGCATACCACAGCCCCTTGCTCTGAGGAACACCGGCGACATTGCAGCACTAGTAGGGCAGGGGGGAATTTTAAACAGTGAAATTGTCCACAAAAAGCACAAAAGAGTGACACTTAATAGAGTGTGTAAAGACACTGGTTAAAGTACTGAAACACAAAAGCCGAGTGTCACCTCAGTCAGCCATAGATTTCCAACCCCAACCCCAATAAAAGCAGAGCTTTAGGCTTGTCCTCCACCTCCCTCCCTCCCTCTCTCTCTTCCCTTAACATCACTGTGTGGCCCCAAGTGTGCTGTGTAATTTCCAGTTCCTATAAGTAATAAATCATGATATTTTCAAAATTCCCGATGGTTATTGCTGGAAGCTGTGTTGCAATTATAAGAACCACAAGGTATAAATGTTGGTTATGGATAGACTGAGACCCACACAAAACCATGGGCTAATAAACTAGTTATCGCATGGGAATTGCTTAGCATAGTACCTGGCATAATATATTCCTACGGATAATAATTATTATTGTTGCTGTTATTTTTATTATTATTTTTTACTACTGCTATTACTACATCTATGGAAGTAAGTGTGACTGCAACATTATGAACATCAACACTAAACTGAGACTGTTGTGCCCATGATTTCACTCGGAATAGTCCTCTAGGAAAAGTACCATTATTATTTATAGATGAAGAAACTGACATGGAAAGTAAGTCATTAACTAGTAAGAAATAGAAATAGGATATGAAGACAGGTCATTCTGGCATCTTTTTCAATGAACCCGTGTGTCTAGAAGATTCCGAATGAGCCTAATTTGAGTTGAGGGTTTTCTGCATGCCTTTCATTTACTAATTCAGAAGGTATGGCATTGTAAATATTTTTCTTGACATATAAGGTTTTATGAGCTTCTGAAACTATTGACAACATTTCAAAGGGAATATGGAACAGCAGCAAGAGGAAAGATTGACTGGACAAGTGAGTACCTTGTATGCTATAAGAACAAGACGTCATTTAGCTATTGAAGTTGATTCAACCGTGAAAGAAAAATCCAAGGCAAGGAAGGTTCTTTAACATGCAACTTGGAGCACATGTCATACGGTTGTCAGAGGAGAGAGCAGAGCCTAAAATCTAGACGCGCCCCTCATGAGGGTCGCTAAACTCGTCAGTCGTTTCCAAACACTCAGTGCACTAAGATAAACAGTATTTTCCCTTTAGTGTTTAAACTCACAGACATTTCAATGGAAATAAATCACAATTACAAATTCATTTATGTGCATGTTATAAAAATGCTATTTGATTTAAAAACATCTTGTTTTTAGAAGTATATGGAGCATATTCAATCAAAATAGGGGACTTTAGGGTATAATGAAATCATTTCCAAAAAACACCTCAAAAATGGAGGAGAGGTCGATAAAAATATTTAAATATTTTCAAGGGTCAAGGGAGAAATGTTAACAATTTTCAAATGTGGTAATTTTTTTATAAAAAACATATTTATTTAATCTCTATGACTTTCTTTTATTCTGATATAGTGTCCTCTGTCTTTTCTTGGTGTTAGAAATATTTTTTAGTTCATATTGACTACTTTTATCATTTTACTATTTATCATTTATCATTTTACTATTCTCGGCTTTCACTTTTGTTTTCCTGTCTTGATGGTTGGGCTATTCTTCTTCTACCTCCTCACAGTACCTTAGCTCATTATTTTTAAGATCCCCCCATCCCCAGTCCCTCCAGCCCCCGCCTCCCTGCACCCCACAGAAAGCGAATAGGCTTCCTTACTACACTGCACTAACGGGTAGGCACTTTCTGGTCCAGCTTCACGGCCCTGTCCCAGTGGGGGGAGCTTGCTTTCCACTCTTGCCTTCTCTGGCTCCAGGGCTCTCGCCCCTGTAAGGGCACTGAGAATTTAGGCTCCTGTATCTCCAAAAGCAAAATTCACTGTTTCCATCTGCTTAACCATCAGATCAAACATTTCTGACATCTCTATTGAAAACTCAGCAATGCATTTTTTTTTTAAAAAAAGAAGCTATGCAATATAGCTAAATATTTGTAGCATGAAGCTTTTAAAATTATCCAAGCTGCCACACTGCTAGCCATATACCCAGACACTTTAAGACCAATGTTTACAGCCCTGGCCAGTTGGCTCAGCAATAGAGCGTCGGCCCGGCGTGTGGAAGTCCCTGGTTCTATTCCTGGTCAGGGCACACAGGAGAAGTGCCCATCTGCTTCTCCACCCCTCCTTCTCCACCCCTCCCCCTCTCCTTTCTCTCTATCTTTCTTCTTCTCTTCCTGCAGCCAAGGCTCCATTGGAGCAAGGTTAGCCCAGGCACTGAGGATGGCTCCATGGCCTCCACCTCAGGCACTAGAATGGCTCCAGTTGCAGCACAGAAACACACCAGAGGGGTTGAGCATTGCCCCCTGGTGGGCATGCCAGGTGGATCCCAGTCAGGTGCAAGCGGAAGTCTGTCTGTCTGCCTCCCCCTGCTTCTCACTTCGGAAAAATTAATTAATAAATTAATTAATTTTAAAAAGATCAATGTTTACAGCCAGACCTAGGTTATTATTCAAGCTGCTCTTAAGACCTAAGGATGTTTCCTCAGATTCAACATAAAGAAGAGTTGAGGAGTTAAAACATAGGACATACTCTCTTCTAAAAAATACTTCTAAAGATAAAATTAACACCTCCAGTGGCCCTGTTGACATTTTAAATGATGAATATATATTTGTGTTTCTTAAATCAGTTAGTGATGAGGTCTCTATTTTCTTGGAAGCCTTGGCACAGAACAATGACACTCTGTCTTGCACCAGAAAATGCAGTTCCATTACCCCCAGAAGATGGCATACGTATGACCAGCCTCCAGGGATGGGTTCAAGTGTGCTCCCTGGAATCAGGAACAGTAGACAAGAATCGTTTATCAGTCAAAGGAGAGTTTTGATGAAGGGCTAAAGCTGTGTGAGGTTGAGGCAGTTAGGGAAATTGATAGACTTTAATATGTTCCAAATAACAGGAGATCTTCTGCAACACAACTGTAGTCTTGTTCAAGTTCCTCAAAAGAAAAAAAAAAAGTGGTTCTTCCAACAGCAGAGCAGGAGAACAATAGGAGAAAATTATCCAAAGTTGGAGGGAAGTCTGCATTTCCTGGAACATTTTCACCAGGTTGACTAAGGATGACCATTTCCCACCCCACCTTCCCACCCCCAAAGAAAACCCATGGTTGGTTTTGCCTCACATGGACTTTCCTCTTTGGGAAGGTCACTCCAGGGCCCCCTGAACTGGCAACACCACGTGGAGGGTGAGAGATCCCGCTTGTAAATTACCCAGGGTGCTGGGTTGTGGTAAGATGAAGGCTTGTCCAATTCCTGCCAGCTCCAAGGACGTGGAAGGAATTCCTTGGGAGACCAAGAATTCCATAGAGAAGAGCAGTCTTTAAAACTCATTGCCCTAGGGCCTTAGTTTCCATGAATCCAAGTCCTGGTTCTACCTCTGTTGGGCAGATAAGATATATTATGTTCGGCCCTGGCCGGTTGGCTCAGTGGTAGAGCGTCGGCCTGGCGTGCAGAAGTCCCGGGTTCGATTCCCAGCCAGGGCACACAGGAGAGGTGCCCATCTGCTTCTCCACCCCTCCCCCTCTCCTTCCTCTCTGTCTCTCTCTTCCCCTCCCACAGCCGAGGCTCCATTGGAGCAAAAGATGGCCCGGGCGCTGGGGATGGCTCCTTGGCCTCTGCCCCAGGCCCTAGAGTGGCTCTGGTCATGACAGAGCGACGCCCCGGAGGGGCAGAGCATCGTCCCCTGGTGGGTGTGCCGGGTGGATCCTGGTCGGGCGCATGTGGGAGAGTCTGTCTGACTCCTCCCCGTTTCCAGCTTCAGAAAAATAAAAAAAATAAAAAAAAAAGAAATATATATATATATACACATACATACACACACACATATATATGTGTGTATGTGTGTGTGTGTGTGTGTGTGTGTGTGTGTGTATATATATATATATATATATATATATATATTATGTTCACTTTGTTTAAGATGGCGCTGCCCACATGGAAACCTGTGCCCAGGTGATATTAATGTGTGTTGGGGGCAGGCTGTGGACAGGCAGGATCCTTGTAGCCTGGGGCTTGCTTTTAGGATTAAGCCTTTCCCACCCTTTTTGATGTGGGGTGCTGCAATTTTATCATGCCCCAGATAAGTGACTTTGTATTAGAGACTTCCCTATTTTGTATATTGGATTAAAGGTTTGGATTTCTACACTATAAAATGGGGGCAGAATGGGAGCTTGCTCTGAGTTCCTGAGATTATCATTAGAGGAGAGAGTAGAGAAAGACCACGTGGAGGAGGCCAGGAGAAGCAGCCAAGATGGCGGAGTGTTGAGTGAGAAGCCAGTTTGTGCAGAGTTTGTGCAGGGAGAGGGAAGGAGATGGGGAACAGAGGTGAATAAGTCTGGTGAGCTAGAAACCTTTGATTCTAGGAAACTCGGATAAGTCAGTAGCTTTGTGAGCACTGAATGTGAGTGGGTTTTGGAGCCCAGTGTGTGTTTTTACTTGCCCGCCGGGTGCAAGCTAGGATTAAAGATGATGGCCCACCAGTTTTTGGCTCCTTTGTTTCTTTACTGACTGTCCGAATCCAATGCAAACCTGCATGGGCCAGGCTGCTGTGATGGTAGCCCTGGCTACTGGCTTTACAACCTCACACTCCACAGGTAGCAAGAGATGCACCCAGGGGAGTGAGTATGCTTGGTCAGCACCCACACACACTCCCTGCAGGGCCACCTTGGGCTCTCCTTCTTTCAACTCTGGCATCGGGATTCCCCAGAGGAGAGACCAGCACCAACCTGAGTGCTAAGTGCTAACTCAAAGAAGGGTCTAGAATGGTTTCTCCTGACAGACAGCCTTGATTGCTGCAGACTGCCTGTACTCCTTCATGCATGGCAAGGTCATCTGGGGTTTGGAACTGAAGGCTCAGCATGATAGACGGAGCAGAATTTGAAAGTGAAAAATTCCCAGATCAGAATCAGTCACAGGAAGATAAAAAAAAAAAAAGATTCAAAATGTTCCCATCAGGGTGGGAGCATAAGGGGATGGATGGGAAGATGACCTTGGTGGTCTCTTTGAACTGGATGAATGGGATGAGAGAAATAAGCATTGAGTCAGACAAGAAAACACTGTGAAACTGAAGATGCCATTTGCTGTCCTGCTGATCTGGGGCAATGTGGAGGCAGGAGGCAAACACTGAGACCACCTTCCACCCACCCACTTCTATCTTCCTGTTGTCCTTTACAGCTGTTCTAGAAGACAAGGTGGGTCATTGCACTAACATGCAAGCTCAGCCATGGAAAGACTACTTACTTGGTTACAGAGGGAAAGTGAGTCAGTTTGAGACACCCAATTTTCATCATATGAAATAAGTATATGATGATGATGATGAGTATTTTGACTCAGTGATGAGTAACATGTGTGTGTGTGTATGTGTGTGCATGTGTGTGTGTGTATAAAACTCACACGTTTTCCAGTTACACTGGGTTGTGACTTGCCCTGCCCTTCCTAGGGCTGCAACTTTCTGTGAGAGAAAGGGATACATTCCCTTTATCAGTAACTGAGCCACACCCTCTTCTCATATTATCACATTTTCCTCACTTGTTTCCCCAGGATGCACAGTCCTGATTCTGGTTTCTCCTGGGGATTTCACATGGTTTATTTTAGTCATTTGTTTCTTCTTGGCTTTTGTGATCAATAATGGTAGAATCAATTACATGCTTTCTTGATGTACTCGAAACCAACTTCTGTGCTTTCCAATCACCGGAGATTTTGCTGAACTCCTTGAATACAGATTGAGAAAATCTGATGGCTAAGTTATAAAAAAAATAGAATTCAAGTGAGACATTTTTGTTTAAATACCTGTTGGAATCATGCTTGGTTTTTTTGTACTTTGCATAGGTATTAATAATATTCATTTTACTACCAATCCAATGTTGGTAACAGATAAATGCATTATTACTCTAAGAACTTTCTTACTTGGGGGGGATTCTATAAATGTGTGGAAAGAAAATTCAATATTTACTGGACACTGACTAACATTATGACTCTAAATATGGTAGTTAAATAGAGACCCATCCCTGGAGAGTTATAATTGCACTCAGACCACTTTCCTAACTGGGTTCCCCTTGAGCTCCAGGATATGAACTGAAAATACGAGAAACAATCTATTCTTCAGTTTTATTATAAGTAAAGGACAAGTAAGTTTCTTGAAATATAAAGTGTTAATAAAAGCTGAAATCTTCAGATTTTATCTAATTACTGCTATTAAACACTATATACAGTAGTTCTCAACCAGGAGCTATTTTGCCCCCAAAGGACATTGTCAATGTTAGAGACAGTTTTGGTTGTCATAATTGAGTGAAAAGATGCTCCTGGCATCTAGTGGATAGAGGCCAAGGATGCAGATAAACACCCTACAATGCACAAGACAGAGGGACCTCACTCCCCAACAAATAGCGATTAAGCTCAAAATATCAATGGTGATTATGTTGATAAATGCTACTATATTAAATGATTTATCTGTGCTTCAGGACAATGCTCTAACCCAGTGGTCCCCAACCTTTTTTGGGCCACAGACCGGTTTAATGTCAGAAAATATTTTCACGGACCAGCCTTTAGGGTGGGATGGATAAATGCACAAAATAAAATTATGTGACCAGCGTAAAAACTGTGGTATTTTTAAATATAATTGTCGAACTTACAAGACAAGCATCAAGAGTGAGTCTTAGATGGATGTAACAGAGGGAATCTGGTCATTTCTTAAAAATAAAACATTGTTCAGACTTAAATATAAATAAAATGGAAATAATGTAAGTTATTTATTCTTTCTCTGCGGACCGGTACCAAATGGCCCACGGACCAGTACTGGTCCGTGGCCCGGGGGTTGGGGACCACTGCTCTAACCAACTGAGCTATCCGGTGAGGGCTTAAATGATTTTTCTAAAGAGACCAAACACTCATATTACATAGCTGATTTATAGGGATTTGATTTTTAAACACCTTTATTGAAATTCAATTCACATAACAAGCAATCCACACATGTGTATGGAGGCTCCAATTTTTCTGTATTCTCATCACCTTTTTCATTATAATTATCCTGGTAGGTGTGAAATGATATCTTGCTGTGGTTTTGATTTGCATTCCCCTAATGACTAGTGATGTTGAACAGTTTTTCACGTTTTTATCAGTCTTGTTTATCATCTTTGAACATCCTTCTCTTCAGCTCAGTAACCCTTTTTTATAATTTAGTTATTTATACTTTTATTACTGAGTTGCTGAGAATTCTTTATACAGACTCAATTCCTTTATCAGATAAATGATTTGCAAATATTTTCTCTCATACTGTGTGTTTTTTTCACTTTCTTGACGGTATCATTTGCAACATAAACATTTTTAATTTTGATAAGTTGCAAGTTATCAATTTTTTTCTTTTGTCACTTGTCTTTTTCATGTCGTATCTAAGGCTTTAGTTCACAAAGGTTTACTTTCGTGTTTCTTCTCAAGAGTTTTATGGTTTCAGCTCTTACATTTAGATCTATGCTCTATTTTGTGTCCACTTTTGCTTTGTGTATTTCAGGACACTGTTGTTAGGTGTTCATGTATTTTTGTTTTTATTTTAGTTTTTGTTTTCTTGGTGAGAAAAGGGAAGATAATGAGGCAGACTCCTGCACATGCCCTGACCAGGATCCACCCAGTAACCGCATCTGGGGCTAATGCTCGAGTACCAAGCTATTTTTAGTGCCTGAGGCTGATGTGCTCCAACAGAGTTATCCTCAGTGCCTAAGGCCACACTCAAACCAACTGAGCCACTAGCTGTGGGAGGAGAGGAGAGAGAGAAAGGAGAGGGGGTAGGAGAGAGAAGCAGATGGTCGCTTCTCCTATGTGCCCTGACTAGAAATCGAACCTAAGACATCCATATGCTGGGCTGACACACTATCCACTGAGACACTGGCCAGGGCCATTTGTGTATTTTTAATTATTATATTTTTTTGATTGACCCTTTTATCATTATAAATGTCCTGCTTATCTTCAGTAACATTTTCTCTGTTTTTGGTCTTAAAGTCTATTTTGCCTGATACTAGTAGCTCAATTATGGTTGCAGTTGCATGACCTATCTTCTTGTAACCTTTTATTTCCAATCTATGCATACTTTTTGAATTTTAGTCTGTTTCTTATGGATATCATATAGCTAAACAATGTTGTTGTTTTTTTGTATTTTTCTGAAGCTGGAAACGGGGAGGCAGTCAGACAGACTCCCGCATGTGCCCGACCGGGATCCGGCCCCCGCCCCCCCCCCCCCGGCATGCCCACCAGGGGGCGATGCTCTGCCCATCCGGGGCGTTGCTCTGTTGCGACCAGAGCTACTCTAGCACCTGAGGCAGAGGCCACAGAGCCATCCCCAGCGCCCGGGCATCTTTGCTCCAATGGAGCCTCGGCTGCGAGAGGGGAAGAGAGAGACAGAGAGGAAGGAGATGGGGAGGGGTGGAGAAGCAGAAGGGCGTTTCTCCTGTGTGCCCTGGCCGGGAATTGAACCCGGGACTTCTACACGCCAGGCCGACGCTCTACCACTGAGCCAACCGGCCAGGGCCAACAATGTTTTTATTAAAACCAATCTAATAATTTCTGCCTTTTGATTGGACTATTTAATCCATCAGGCTTAACATTGTTATTGATATGATTGGATTTACATTTTACTTTTGCTTTCTACATGTCTCACATCGCATTTTGTTCCTCTGTCCCTCTTTTCCAGCTTCCTTTTACATCAAGTGAATATCTTTAGTCTAATATTTTAATTTCTTTAATGATTATTTACTGTATTTTTTTGCGTTATATTCTTGTAGCTTATTGTAAGCTATTTTCTGAGGTTTATGGTATGCATCTTTTTTTTTTTTTTTTTTTTTTTTGTATTTTTCTGAAGCTGGAAATGGGGAGAGACAGTCAGAAAGACTCCCGCATGCGCCCGACCAGGATCCACCCGTCATGCCCACCAGGGGACGACGCTCTGCCCACCAGGGGGCAATGCTCTGCCCCTCCGGGGAGTCGCTCTGTTGTGACCAGAGCCACTCTAGCGCCTGGGGCAGAGGCCAAGGAGCCATCCCCAGCGCCCGGGCATCTTTGCTCCAATGGAGCCTCGGCTGCGGGAGGGGAAGAGAGAGACAGAGAGGAAGGAGAGGGGGAGGGGTGGAGAAGCAGATGGGCGCTTCTCCTGTGTGCCCTGGCCGGGAATCGAACCTGGGACTTCTGCACGCCAGGCCGACGCTCTACCACTGAGCCAACCGGCCAGGGCCTATGGTATGCATCTTAATTGAAGAGCATTGGCTTCAGATTTATGCTAACTTAATACTAATGAGCTACAGAAGACACTGCCCTTCCCGAACTCGAGACCCTCTTCCTCCTTTTTTGTGACATTATTATACGTGTTATCTCTAGATATGTTACAAACCAAGCAATACATTGTTGTAACTATTAATTTGTATAGTTTCATGTATTTTAAGGAAGCTGAGAGAAGAAAGGAGAGATAGCATATATCTAAAGACTGTTGTAGCAATATTATTATTCATTTCTCTCTCTCTTTCATTTCTGTTTCTCTTTATTTGTCCCTGTAAATTCAAGTTACCATCTGGTTTAATCTTCTCACTCCAACACAGCTTCATTCCCTCCTGTCTCCTGTGTGCTATCATTGTCAGATAGATAGATTAGGTTTGTATATGTTATAAGCCCCGAATCATATGTTGAATAAAAGTCCTACACTTAATAAAGCAGTTAGTTACTGAAGCCCTGGGTTCCTTATAAACCAAAAAGAAACATGCAAATGAAACAACTTCTTTCTAGCAAGATAGAACAGTGGCAATTAAAAGAATTCATGACTTGAGGATCTGCTAGAAGGACTGACTGAGGCTGGGTCTAAAGATCTTCTCCAAGTCTTTAAAAAGACCTTCCCACCTGGGGGCTGTTTCTGAACAGGCCAATGATTCACAGAAACAATCACAACTGTTTCAATGTCTGATATTCCCGTGGTCATAGAGACCTGGCTTGTGTGCTATCTATAGGGTCCTTTCCTGCCTGTAGAAACATTCAAAAATGTGAGTTTATGCATAAAGATGTCTGCTATTTTAGAAAACTGAATCATGAACAAGTGTTTTTTACAATGTTTTTAAGTTTTACAATGTTTTTTACAATGAATTTTAAAAACGTGTTCAGCATCCTGAGCCAGAAAGCCTAAGAATGAAATAAAAATGCAAAGCTGGAGGCAGAAGTGTTCTCTGACTCACGAATGAGCCATCCAGGGAGAAACAACACCCGTCGAGCAGGTTTGGTGCGCTGCCGGGTCGCCTTCTCCGTGCTGTGACAGAATGCGGTGTCTGGGCACCGCGGAAGGGAGCTTCACGTGAGATCAAGACACGCCAGGAGTTCAGCTGAGATCAAGAAAAATCAATGCAGTCAAAGCACTGTGTCAGTAGATTAAGTAACTTTTTGAACACAGAGGCCCTTTTGAAGGGCATTTCTTGATGTAGGGTAAGACTTCCCTCCAGAGGCTATTTAACTGTGGGTGCACCTGGCATGCGCCCTAGGCCCCGACTTCTGAAGGGCCCTGCAAAACCCCAATTTTACACTTTTTTCTAATGACACCAAATTTGGTTTCATATGTGCAATTTTAACATTAATAGTACATAATATTTTTTATTTATTTAAAAATATGGTTAACATGTATTTTTATTTTTGCTGTCTCTCTCTTTTTTTAAAGGGGCCCAATATTTTCTTCTGTGCCCGGGGCCTCAACTGACCTTTATCCACTTCTGCTTCTCTCCCTTTTCTTTTTGCCAGAGTTAGAAAATCCTCCAACAAAGTGTGTCATATCTTGACTAAACTCTTTCTTCTTTTGCCCAAAGAGATGAGCCAGAATTTGAGGTTATTTGTGACTCTTGGCAAAAAGGCATGGCCTCCCCCAGGGCTACCGCAGGGAGTGCTGTGACGGGAGCCTGGTCAGGGGAAGCATCCCTGCGTTTTCTCTGAAGGTATGTTGACTCCGTCAGCAATGTGAAGGTTTAACATTTTGCCTTTGAAACGTGGACTATCAAAACCATTAAGATACCAAGTACTTAAAACTGCTTTAAAAGCCTGGACTCCTCAAGTCACGGGGACACGGGTGTCTCTTGGCCTGTGAAGCGCTCTGGAAATGGTTTAATTATGTTATCTTATGATGTTCACTTGCACTGACAACAGAGAGAAATGTCAACACGTAATACCTGGGTCTTCGGAGAACCCCAATCAGAGATGGCTTTCTCTGGAATAGGTGTGTCGTTTTTCTAAAGATAGGTGATTTAGACTGTGTTGATCTGTCTATTCTGTGATTGTGTTATTACTTTTTTTGGCCCGTTAACTTTTAATTTATTCACTTCTTTATAAAATAGGCACTGTGTTGTTTTAGCACAATGGTCACATGGAAGAACCGCACCATCAGGAGTCCTGCTCGCAGCCCCCTCCCTGTTCTGCATTGTCTACGAGGTCAGGAGACACACTGTTTAGCTTGCTGAGGACAGTGAGGGTGGGCCCAGCTTTGGTTAGTGTCCTCTCTCTGCTTCCAAGATCTTCCTTCATCACTTGCACTGGTTACTTGTGTCCCTTTACAAAAATATAGACATACCAGAAGTATTTCACAATTTAAATGCTAAGCATATCAAATTCTAGTTTTTACTTCTTTTTTTTTTTAAAGAATAAATCTGTTGTCATTCCTCTTTAGATTCTTTTGTCTTCCACCATGGTTAAGGGGAGGAAGCCTATATTCCTTTCTCCTTGTATATCCATTATATTAATAAGGCAAGACTCGGTGTTCAACAAGTAGGCCCCTTTCTTCCTGATGCTTTGCTTCTCTGAGGCCCATCAACAACAGCATGAGGTAGCTACAATGGAATCTTCCCAACAAAAATGCTTGGTTCTGATTCTTTCTCTAAATTCTATTTTAGACCAATTTCCAGACCTCTTTTCAGCTATGGAAGCTGGCTCTCTGTGAGTTTATGCAGCCTTGCTTACCTGAAAATTGGTTCAGCTCAGAAAATATTCAACGACTGCCCTTAGAAACAGAACGGCTTAGTCCTAGGTGTGGAACAAGTATGATGGTATTCACCTGCTCACATCCCAGCAAAAGTACTGATTTCCATTTACAAGTTCAAGAAACAGTTTGAGTCACAGCTCTGTGTTTGGAATTGTCTTCAGCTACAAAATTTGCAGTTCTTCCTGAAGCAGGAGGCCCAGGAGCAGGCAGTGCAGGGATGGGAGGGCAACTCTCAAGGTCATCAGGGGCCCAGGTTCCCTCCTTCTTTCTCCTCAGCCATTCTTAGCCGGGTCTTGTTTCTCCATGTGATAGGAGGGCTGGCTGGTATATTACCAGCAGACAGAAAGAAAGGGCAGTGGTAAAAGTGACAAGTCCCATTACGTAAACTGTAGTTAAGAGATTTTCAGATGTAGGATGGATCCTCTCACACAAAATTTAGTTCAGATGTCGAGACTGGTGACCCTCCACATGCACTCACCAAGAAGGTATGGAAAAGCTTATTATTCACCTATAGAGGGTTTATGGGGTGGGGGGCAGGGCAGACACCCAAGATGACCCAAAAATAGCTCAAGCTAGCAGAGGAAGAAGACTTGGCCTTTATTACAGGGAGGAGACAAGGTCAGGGTGAATGTTCCTGCATGTGGGCAGGCGTTGGTGGGGTTTTCACTTCCCATCAATGCTGAAGGAGGCGGCGCCTGAGCTTTCTGACCAGCTTCCTGGATGTGGAACGAAGAGGGAAGGGGGAGTGGAGGGGCTTGAAGGCATACAGACATCAAAAATAGAGTCAGACTCTTTGTTATCTCAGCAATCTTCTGCTTCCATGTCATAGACAGCTGAGGAACACAGGGTTCCAGCTGCCCTAGTGAAGGACTCGCTGTTAGTGCGGAAGGAGCAGAGCGTGGTGGTGCGCTGCGTCCTCGGCAGGCTCTTCTCTCTGGCTGTTCTTCATCTGGACGTGAATGCTGATCTTGGCTGTCCATCAAGATCAAAGTTCCGGCACTTTGTTCTTGTTTGACAGATAACCAGGTCCAGTGAGATACAGTCATGAAGCCTTTTCCAGAGGAGCAATAAGAAAACTTGGAAAAGAGTGCTCTGGGCCATAGGACCCAGAGGGCACGTTCACTGACAAGCCTCTGAATGCTGGCCTCCTAATGCTTCACCACAATGGCATGTACACCCTTTTGTTAACTGCAGATGCAAAATGAACACACACATTTTTAAAAGACCAGCCTGATTCTGACTCCAGATCAGGGGTTGGAATAGTTTAAACCCGAGGAGGGCAGTCCTCTGAGCGCTGATCCATGGGAGGAAGAACTCTTGCCGAGGGGAAGGAAAAGAGAAGAGAGAGAGAATGATTTGATGAAGGTGTGCTCTAATACGATGGCCCAGGATTCGGTGGGGAAAACAAGACTACAGGAGAAAATGCTCTCTTTTAATTCTGTCCATTTCTTTTACCTGTTCTTTCCTCACAAAGCTTTTTTTTTTTTTTTTTTTTTTTTTGTACTCAGAGGTTGCTCCTGGTTTAAAAAGACCCTGAAATTGGGAAGCAAGTCACTTGGGCAGGTGTGTCAGTACAACCTTACCAGTAGGTTGGCAAATAGACAGGAAACACCTGGGTGCTTACGGATGAAGGTCAGCTTGCAGAAACAAGCTGTGTTCCGCCGGACCACGGATGCTGTGCCTCCTGACGGCTGTTGCAGGAGGAAGGAAAGGCTTTTCTACCTGGAGTTGATGGAGAAGGATCCAGAACTAGTGTTTTTGGTTTTGTTTTCAGTTTTTCAGGGAGCCAGATGTTTGTGGAGGCATGTCCACACTTACTGCTAAGGATTCAACTGGGAATCTCTTTGATTTGATGTGTATTTCACAACATTGATAGTTGTAAGCATCACTCAATCAGCCCAAGATCACAGAGGCACCAAGTCCAAAAGCATCTCAAATGTGACAGCCACTGAGGGCACCCCACGCAGTGCCCTGCTTCCCCAGAGAACCCCCACTGACCCACCAGTCTTCACTGGCAAGGAATCTGAGCATACAAGATCAGAAAAACCTCTTCTGGGGTCCTGATTTATTTAATTTTTCCCTTCCCCTCCCCCCTTTTCTTTTGAAGAGCTTAAAAAAATAATTTCCATTCTAGCTGGGAAGGCAGAAAAGGTACTTAACGCCAACCACATTTTTGGTGCCTATAAAAGCCAAGTAAATATGATAGTTAAGCAATGAATAAGGCACCACATAGATGCGCAGCTCTCTGCTTGCCAATGAGCAAAGCAAAGATAACGAGAAAGGTCAACTTCTCCAACCTTGTCCTGAAATACAAATTAGGGTGACAGGGGAATGCAGCTGCTACTGCTCCAGCCCGGGAGCTCTGCCGGACGCTCATCTCTACGTTAAGTGAAAGCAGACAGCTTTGCCATGTGTCTGCTCTGGTGCGACTGCCCTACAATGGAAAAAGGACATTTTTTGCCGTGACTTTATCATTCGATGCAGATGTTTGGCCTGAGTTTCCTGATCTTGTCAGCAAAACTAACGGTTAAAAAAAATTAGAACAAGAATCTTGGTTTATTTATGTTTTCTTATGAGGTGTAAATTTGCATATGTGAGTTTTCTTTTACCACCATCCCCCAACAGAGTGCTAGTTCTGGGACGTACTCCCTATTCCATCTCTTTGTTGTAAACAGATTTATTACTTAAATTTACTGGGGGGGGGGTTATTTCTACCCCTGCATCCCTAGTTCTCCAAGGACAATGGTGCTAGAGTACACTTTATTAATGTCCCTTCTCCCCATTTTTTAATGGCCATCCAGAAATGTCAGCTCCCACCACCGCCCTGCAGGTGGCTAACCCTCTCTTAACCTCTAGATCAGGGGTCCCCAAACGTTTTACACAGGGGGCCAGTTTACTGTCCCTCAGACTGTTGGAGGGCCGCCACATACAGTGCTCCTCTCACTGACCACCAATGAAAGAGGTGCCCTTTCTGGAAGTGCCGCGGGGGTGGATAAATGGCCTCAGGGGGCCGCATGGGCCCACTGGCCATAGTTTGGGGGCGCCTGCTCTAGATTTTTCAAAGTCTGCAAACAATACAAACAATGGGAAATTCTCAAAGTTTATCAAGTCTAGACCTCCCTTAGAAGGCCACATGGCTGGATTTGACACACCCTGTCCATTTTTCCTGACAGAAACTGGTTAAAAAGTAGCAAGGAAGTTCTGAAAAAGCAAAAGTAGTTGTGATAACAAGTGCAACATTTTTCTTGAGTGTGAGTCTTCATGCCTGGTATGGGTTTTGTGAGTGATCTTACACGCCCGTTGTCTGTTTTCCTTTCAGAGGTGAAGGAAAGTTGTCCTCAAAAATGCGTCTAAGTTGTTGAATATCCATTATGTTTCAAGGAAGTCATTCCTCCTTTTAAAACAATTTTAATTTTTATGGCATCTACTTTAAAACAGGGAACATTTATTTTCTTACTGGTAAAGTCCTTGGCATGCTCTCTTACAAGGAGTTAGTACATTTCTTGACCAAATAACACTTGACCAAGCATTGCTTTCACAACTGACCTCTCTTAAAAGAGAAAAAATAAATGATTTAAAAAAATTCAAGAGGTTTGGTCTGTAAAACTGTTTTCCCAGGGCTCAGTTTCTCAGAAGGCCCAGCTCCCATGAGAGATTTTCAGAGCCAATAGGCGGTACTGGCAATCAATGTCATAATAACAATGGCACCTGTACTATTATTATTGCTATTGAATTGAATGAACATGCCCCCATTTTTACTTCATTTGTTCAAGTTATTGACAGAGTTTCTGTGATTTACTGGGATTAAAGAGTATGTAAATATAGTTTTTTTTAAGGCCAGGACAGAGAGCATCACAGAACATATTGTACCTTATTGTAAAATAAAAATAACCTTGGACAGCCCATGGAATGTGTTCTAGCAGCATAATCAATTCTTTACTGTGGTTTTCCTGCCAGTCGGAGAGCCCTGCGTCACAGAGCGTGGGTGCCAAGTGTCTGGTTTGCGCTTTGGTAAGACGTGTTTTTCTTGCTGAGAATTCAGGTTTGCCGTTTCCCCAAGCCAGGGCAGCCAGGTCACCTTCCTATGCAGTGGGGCATGGCTTTTGTCCCAGATGTCTCACTGAAGGTAGGGGTACTGGAGTTCAAGGCACCAATGGGCAGCGTACATGAGCCCACAGCCCCTGTGGTGAAGCCGGCTGGACACCTCCCCGTGCCCTGGTGAATGGTGAGGACCTGGGTAGCTCAGGGGAATATACCCCCAGACAAATGTACTCACACTTCCAGATCCAGGTTCTTTGCTACGAGCAGCAAATTGGTGACACTACCCTTTGCAGTCAAGCCAGATAAAAACCCAGGGTAAGAAGCTTGAAGAGAGAGTACTTCATCCAATGTGTGAATTATGTTAAATACCCCAAGTAGCTTCATTCCAAGTTCTGAAAAAAGTCTGCTAAGTCCTACAGCCTCCCCCCCCCCCCCCCCAGCCCTCACCCTACATGTCCCAGCTACATGTCCAGCTCCTCCTTTCTTCCAGACCTTCCTGAGCTCTTCCCAGCTCCCTGGCTAACTCTTCCATCCCTCTGGATCTCTGTCCAAAAGTTCCCTTATCAGTAACACCTTCCTGGCTTCCTGTCCACCTCATTCAATTCCCACACGCTCACCTGCATTCTTTTCTTTAGCACTCATTCACCTGACAAACTGCACGTCCGCTGGCTGGCTATGAAGCTCAAGACAGAGAAAGGGAGCTAGAAGCTCAGCTAGGTGTTTGTGGGATCTGTCTTGTCCATTGCTGCCTGTAGGAGACTGGCCTATAGTAGATGTTTGATTGAACTTGGTGAATACTGAATAAACTAAATTATAAAGCCAAAGGATACCATGGACAGGAGGAAACAAATGGCAAGGGTTCAATTCTCTGCCTCTTCACCTGGCTCACTGACCTCAACCCTGTCATTGAACTTTCTTGTCTGTACAGTTATTGAGATTTGAGCTAAATATAAAATATTTTAAAAATTAAGATTTTGGATGGTTTTTCAAGCTATAACTTTTTAGAATGACTTCACTTCTTTCTGACTTTTCCTACTAGACTATAATTTTCTTAAGGGCAGGATTATAAAATATACATCAATTTATTTTCTGATAGTCATAGGACATGCCTACCACTTGGTACTCAATAATTGCTTGCTAGAAAGATCTTTTCTTACTCTTTCTTTCTCTCCCCCCGCCCCCCGCCACAAATTTTCTCTACTCACTGAGACTAGAAAGGTTGCTTCAAATGATCCAATTTCATACTATTTGATGTGCTGGGTCAAGGGTTGGCACACTTTATCTGACAAAGACCAGATAATAAATATTTTCTGCTTTGCAGGCCATGCTTTTTGATCACAGCTATCCAACTCCATCATTTTGGCATAAAAACAGCCATAAACAATTTTTAAACCAATGGGTATGGCTGTGTTGCAATATATTTTAATTTATAAAAGCAGGTGGCAGGTGGGATTTGACCTGGAGGCTGTGCTAGACCATTATTGACCTAAAGTAACTATTCCTAAAACCAAACTGTTTGGTTCTATTGTTTCAGAATTGGATGTAAGCTGTGTTCTGGCCTGAACCTAGACATGGTTGCGTTCCTATTGCTGTTCATTTGTTATTTGAATAAAGGCTTGCTAAGTGACTCCCAAGCTGAAGTCCTGACTTCATTTTTGAGTTACATAGAGCTTGACCCACTTAAGATGTTTACCCAGACACTGCCTTTTCTTTTTTCCTCCTTTTTTAAGACCTAATGTTCCATCTTGGTGACCATCCTATTTATGTAAATGGGGCCCGCGACAAAGCTGCTCACGCTGGCTCACTGAGCTCTTCGTGGTTAAACCAGTTTCTCACCCACTAGACTCTGGAGGATGGAGAGAAAAGACCATACCAGGTTAGATGTGTTTGGAAAAGGGATCACCATGTAATATGAACCAGACTATGTACCTCCTTCATGCTCCCCAGGTCTAATACCAACTAATCCTTTTATGCGAGTTGTATACAAGGACAAAGGGATGAACTTTGGTCACTTAGTTGAGACTCTAAAAACACCGAGATAACAGAAACCCAACCTGGACAGGGCCTCGGAACCTAAACACAGAGCGATTGTTTTTCCTCACTTGGTGGTTACCAAACTGACTTCCGCATAGGTGTGCCTCCCATGTCACCCAGACATAACCAGTGTGTGATCCGGAGTGGATTGGAGACCATCTCTAAGAGAATGGTTGACTCTCCCGGCAGGAGCCACCCAGCACCCTCTGGTCTCCAGTTGCTGACTCTAGACAGAACTGAGTCCCAGCCAGAAAAATCTTTCTCTCCAGTCTCACACACTCTGAGGGTCAGTATGACTTAAGGAAATAGAGGAAAGGAGAACATTTTGCTTTGACCTTGCTTTGACCTGCTTTGACCAGGAAGGGAGGAAACAGGGTCTACTATTCCCAGGCCCTGGAGGCACAGCAATACAGCTAATGAGACGGAGTGGGTTTGCCTCGTTGTAACTTTTAAGGTTTTATTCTGCAGAACTAATGGGAAACAGTGAGTCCTTGGGACAAAGAACAGCTTCTTTTCTTCTTAATAGGAGGTCATCAAAGTAACCAGAGCTGTGGACTGGGAGCTGACCAAAGGGCCAGCGAAGAGAATTGGACACATCCTGATGTAGACAACCGCATGGACATTGAATGTCTAAGATGCTCTCTTTGGGGTTGATGACTCATCCATGATGTGCAGCAAAAAGCACGGCCCTTCTGTGACCGCAGGAAGTTTCTATAGGCACCATCACCACCAGGTCTGCAAACAAGAGGCAGTCAGGAGGGAGGTGCCAGGGGACACGGTGAGGGGCTGGAGGCCTGGTTAGAAATCGGAGCCTCCTTCAGCCTGATTGTGTTCCTAGCATTCTCTCTCCACATCTCTCTCCATGGTTCTCAACCCTGCCTTCATTCCAATCAGCTCAGGGATTGTTCTGTCTGACTTATTTCATGTAGCATGGTATTCCTAAGATGTACCCACGTTATCGTGAATGGCAGTATTTCTTCCTTGCTTGTGCCTGAGTAGTATTCCATTGTATATATGTACCACAACTTTACCCAAGCCTCTACCAAGGGACACTGGTTATTTCCGTGTTTTGGATACCGTGAACAATGCCGCAATGAAAATGGGGGTGGGTATGTCTTTGCAAACAAGTGTTTTTAAATTTGGGGGGTAAAACAAACAGGACAAACAAACAAAAATTTATAAACACAGACAGCATTGTGGTAGTGACCAGAGGACAAAGGGGGTGGCAGGTGGTGAAGAATAGAGGGGGGTACAGTGACAGAAGGAGATTGACCTTGGGAAGTGAGCACACAATGCAATATACAGGGGATGTGTTGTAGAATGGTTCACCTGTAACCTATATAACTTTATTAACTAACAGCATCCCAATAAATTTGAGAAAAAACAAACAAACAAAACAGGTCATCTCAGGACTTAAACACAATATTGATATCCACACCTCACCCAGACCAAGTACGTCAGGATCACTTGACCATTTCAAAAGTATCTCTGGGTGGTTCTATAGTCAGGGTTGGGAGTCACATAGTTCTACTTAATTTTTGTCACAGGGCTAAAAAATGATCCTGGAAAGAGATAAGGAAGGCTGCCAGCCCTCAGCACCCTTTCACCAGGGCGCCTTCTCGGAAGGCTGCTTCTGAAGCCAGGCTGGGAGACCACCTTCTAAATAACTCCGTTCATATTTTTAATGTCCACAGCTGGAAATCAAACAGGACTCAGCTCTGACATATGTGTTCATTTTGGGCCATTTTAGCCTCCTTCCTGATGTGGTTCATTAAGGCACCTCCTTTACCCCTGAGATGATCCACATGAGTTATGGATTCATGGGAGGCTGCGAAATACAGTGATTTTTGAGTGGACTTTGAAGTGAGACCAAGACTTGAACCCCTGTGCTTCAGATCACTAGCTATTTGAATTTAGACTTAATCTGAAACTTAGTCTTTTCATCTATAAAATCAGAAAAAAATTACCCCTGTCTCATAGACATGATTTGTCAATAGGGTCATAAATTGAATAATCAATGATAATGAAACAAGGTGGCAGGCTGAAAACACCGAAATCTAATTCCTGGCCCATGGTAAGCCTTCGACACATGGCAGTTGTTATTAATAGAACAAAAATAACTTGTGTGTCTGGGCCAGGGTTTCATTTCCTTGTTGTAGGGCCCAAGAATAAGAACCGAGCACACTAATAAAGTCCTGATTTTTCTCAAAGCAGTGAGCTCATTCAGGTTTCCTTGTGTTGCCAAGTTCAATCAGGCCCGGGAGTATTGGTTACTGTCGGCACACAATGGAGACAAGCACTTGGAGGAATCTCTCTGCAGAAGGCAGGCCAAAAAGAAAAATTCCAGGGCTGCCTTGGGTATCCTTTGGGTCCCTAGCAGCTCATGTGAGGAGTGAGGATATTTCCATGGTCCTTACTATTTGCAGGACCAAAAGATGAGATATGTGGTTAAAATCAGGGTTAAGCATTTAGGCAAAGTATGAATCTCACCAACGTTCTATTTCAATTAAAAAATGAATAAATGAAGAGGTAATATATTACAAAGGAAGCAGAATGCCAATATAATCTTTGGGGGGTAGATCATGATAAATTATGTTTTATGTTGCCCTGCATTACAACCTCAGTTTTGCTACCTGGCCAGTGTGGCATGTATGTGTTTATGTTAAAGGGACATGTATTGGCCCTGGCCGGTTGGCTCAGCGGTAGAGCATCGGCCTGGCGTGCGGGGGACCCGGGTTCGATTCCTGGCCAGGGCACATAGGAGAAGCGCCCATTTCCTTCTCCACCCCCCCTCCTTCCTCTCTGTCTCTCTCTTCCCCTCCCTCAGCCAAGGCTCCATTGGAGCAAAGATGGCCCGGGCGCTGGGGATGGCTCCTTGGCCTCTGCCCCAGGCGCTAGAGTGGCTCTGGTCGCGGCAGAGTGATGCCCCGGAGGGGCAGAGCATCGCCCCCTGGTGGGCAGAGCGTGGCCCCTGGTGGGCGTGCCGGGTGGATCCCAGTCGGGCGCATGCGGGAGTCTGTCTGACTGTCTCTCCCCGTTTCCAGCTTCAGGAAAAAAAAAAGGGGGGACATGTATTGACCCAGTGATCTATCAGGTTGGTTGTACCAGTCCTACTCTAGAAATTTAATATCTGACACTGGCTGTTCACAAGTAGCTTATTGAAGAACCAAACTTGAACTTAGCCATTCTGACAGGAGACTTCTAAAGTTGGAAGTTATCCTGAGCCTCAGTTTTTTAAAAAAGGCAAAGTTACAGAATAAAACCAGAAAACAAAGGATTGATTTAATAAAACATTGGAGAGGGAAGAAAGCTCTGTTACTCTATGACACATGATTTTTTTTTTTTTAGGAACAGAGAGAGAGTGAGAGAGAAGGCTAGGGACAGACAGACAGGAAGGGAGAGAGATGAGACGCATCAATCATCAGTTTTTCGTTGTGACACCTTAGTTGTTCATAGATTGCTTTCTCATATGTGCCTTGACTGGGAGGCTACAACAGACTGAGTAACCCCTTGCTCGAGCCAGCGACCTTGGGTCCAAGCTGGTGAGCTTTTTGCTCAAGCCAGATGAGCCCGCACTCAAGCTGGCAACCCTGTATTCTCAAACCTGGGTCCTCTGCATCCCAGTCCGATGCTTTATCCACTGTGCCACCACCTGGTCAGGCAACACATGATCTTCGTGGCCACTGGTAACGTTGGCTTTCTAGTGGAAGGCTGGTGTTACTGCTGTCATTTTTGTTTCATGTTGTGCCTAGGTTCCATGTTTTCCCATGTTCCGCATAACACGCACATGTTTTAGCATGTAGAGCTGTGACAGAAGCACTCCATCACCTGCCACCCCATCACTGCAGTCTGAGCAAGAAAACCAACAACACCTAACAAACACTAGAAAGACTCTTGTTGGCACAACCTCTCCTCTTAACTGGAATTCCATCTCCAGTACTCAGTGAACTGACAAATGTCATTGCTTCTAAACTGGGCACAACTATCACCAGCAAGTACATCCCGTCACAAGGGACAACCAACACCATACACACTCCCTGCCTCTTGCCTTTGTACACTTGCCCACAATTTAGTTATATCTGTCCCCAAATCATGTCAGGAAGGGTCAGCAATTGAAGAGCAAACAAGGGACGCAAGGGATGTCTAAGCAAGGTCAAATATTTTTTTTAGGTTCTATAATCAAAATAGGAGATAGATTCTCCTACAGAATTGCTGGGAATATGGATGCCCTGTAAAAGTCAAGAAACAATGCTTAACTGAGTGGCATTAACCTTATAGCTTATCACTGCAGTGCCAGGCACTTCAGGAAAATTGGCACACTGAAACTCAGTTTCCTAGGAACAAGCTAATTAAATTCTGTTTATTCACGTAATCTAAACTGTTTGACCACTCAAGTGGTTCGTGGTAAAAGAAATAGACGGAGACTCATAGAAGCCTAGCACCTCCACAGCTGTCCTTGGAAGAAGGGCAGGACTTCTAGTGAATACAAACCGTGCGAAAGCATTTTCAGTCAGCTCAGGGCCTCAATATAAGAACCAGTGCTATCACTGAAGACCTTGAAGGCACTGAGTGTCCAGCTTACCTGTTTCACAGTTTAAACACAAAGGGAGAAAGGGATTCTGGGTATCAAGACAGAGATCGGCACACGATCACTCCTGGGTGTGAGTTTAGGCAAAACGAGGGAGGATCCTATCACACTGGTCACGCACAATGGGCAAGAAGAGTATCCTGACCCTGGTCAGCTTTGCTATGGAACACCACTTTCTAATGTTCCCTTAGCCCCCGTGGGGTTGGACACGTTCCATGCTCTTTCTCATCTAAACTGCACAAGAACCCTGAGAGGTAAATTTCTTCTCCTCGGTTCACCAGTACAAAAAACAGCTCAGAGGAGACAATTATTTGCCCAGGTCACACAACTGATAAACAGCCATTCTGGAATTGGATCCACACTTATCTGGAACTAAACATGCGCTCCCCCCCGCCTTTATACTACCGTCCTTACCAGAGGGAAATAATAAAATGATTCAGTGTTCTGAAGCAAGGGTTACATTTTAGGTTCAATTTTTCTGTGGGTCTCTACACTGTGAAATGAGAGTTGACATGTTAAGATAAGATATATACCATTAAGGAATATGAAAAACAAAACATAACTGTGTTTCCCAAGAGATTGGCATAGGTCTAAACTGGTAATATCAGCCCTCTTGGTGTGCATGCTCCCCTGGGTGATCACTGCTCACACTAACTCATAAGCCACTGATCTGCCTCTTTGGAGTCACAGCTACCTGTTACATACACACAGACCTCAGGAGGGAAGTGCGTTAAGGCAAGTTGTCATTATTTGTACAAGTTCTCCAATGAGAAGAGTTTGAAGAAGAGCAGGTCTGAAGTCCACACGCGCTCTGGGTTAGGGTGACCACAACGGCAAACCAAAGCTAGTGAGACAGAACACATGACAGAGACAGTGAATGTCTTCTAGCATGTGGGCAAGAATGAATGCATGAAGGTGACCCCCAACCCCCCGCCCAGGATAGTTCTCAACGGGAGTAAAGAAAATCCAGTTATTTCCTTTGCAGTCTGTCTGGGTGGTGTCCAACATTAAAGACTCTGGTTTTCAGAGCCCTAACTTGTCTTGTAATTCCTCAGCTTCTGTTCTCTAAGTTGGACCATTAAAGAGGGGAACAATAGGAAAAAGATATGCTTCTATTGGCGTCCTTTGTCATCTCTTTGTTCTGCTGGTGACTCAGCAGTTTGCGCACGTGAAGTTGATGAGGGGATGTGTAATGACAGAATGAAAATGACCACAGACAGCTTTCTCTTTGAGTCCATTTTCTTTATTCAATAAATTTATGTAGGCCCTAGTCAGTTGGCTCAGTGGTAGAGTGTCAGACCAGCATATGGATGTCCTGGGTTCAATTCCTGGTCAGGGCACAAAGGAGAAACAACAATCTGCTTCTCCACTCCTCCCCCTCTCCCTTTTCTCTCTCTCTTCCCCTCTCACAGCCATGGCTCAGTTGAAGCAAGTTGGCCCCAGGCACTGAGGATGGCTCCATGGCTTCGCCTCGTATGCTAAAATAGCTCAGTTGCCAAACAACGGAGCAAAGCCCCAAATGGGCAGAGCATCGCCCAGTAGGGGGCTTGCCAGATAGATCCTGGTCCAGGTACATGCAGGAGTCTGTCTCTCTGTCTCCCTGCTTCTTACTTAAGAAAAAAAATTTAGAGTAGCTTTGGATACACAAATGACCTTTTCTGTGACATCTCCAAGCAAGGTTGCCTCATTTGCACCTGCACTTTGCTAAGGCGATGAGGACTAGACAGGGTGTGTAGCTGAAGTTGTCAGTGCCCCATATTCTCTTTCTGTAGTTACACTACATTCAGTGTGAAGTGCTCTAGAGTTTTTCACAGCTCTGCTGGGATCTTTTACTTTGCATAATTTAGCCAATTTGAATTGCTCAGTTTTTCCACACTAACTGGAATATTTGGCAAAAGGTAATGGTTTTGCAATGGAAAAGATCCCAAAGTCAAAAACCTAGTTGTTTACCCAGTTCTGTTAATAATAAGTACCTAAGATGAGTTCTGAAAATTCTCTAAGGCTCTCCTTCCACGTAGAAATAGGGGATCTGGTGAAAAATCAGGGTTTTAATGACATTTTTCTTTGTGGTTATCAGAGATAGAAATTAAATGGATTCATAGAGAAGTGATTCAGGACATTACAAATGAGGGAGTCACAACATAATATCACTAAATGCTAAACCAAAGAAAGGGCCACGAAATACACAATGTGTATCCAATGATCTGGACCATAGGCCAGGTTGAACTTGGAGTAAGTGGGAAAGCAGCCCTATTTGTGCTCAAAGACCAAAATAGCAGGCTTGTATGAGGGGACCAGTGACGGAACGTGGTGATGAATAGGCCTGCGCCCAGCAGGTAGAAGCAGGCCTGTTGCCTGTCCACTGATTTCACCAACCCAAGAAGAAAGATGCTCCATTGATTTTGACTTTTTAAAGTTAAAATCTGTGCTTTGTCACTAACCAAGACTCAATTGCTCAAGTATGAAAACAGAGGAAATGGTAGAATGATTCACTACTTTTGTCTATGCCATTGAACATTGGAATTGTTCAGGTGGATAACAGCATTTTCTGTACTACTCTATTTTAAATATTTTAAATGTGGCTCTGGTATGATATACAGGAAAACTGTTAAGAAAGTAAATACCGAGAGTTTTATTCACAATTAGATTGTTTTCCTTTTTCCTTTCTTTCCTTTTTTTTAAAAAATATATTCATATGAGAAGATGGATGATTCTGTGGTAATCTCACAACACAGATAAATCAAACCATCATGCTATACGCCTGCAATTTATACAAGGATGTGTGTCAGCTATATCTCAACGAAACTGGAAAAATAGAAATGATTACATGAATAATGCAAACTACAAAAATAATTACATAAATAAAGTAATTACAGAGGCTCTTAAAATAAAAAATAAATAAATGTGTCTTTTGGAGTTTGGGCTCAGATTTCATTTTTACTGTATATAAAAAAGTGTTTGGTCAACTGGTGGAGATAGGGTCCATCGCCACAGATGTCTAATGTCTGGCCTAGCAGTTACTTATACAGTTGATTTGGAGTTAACAGCAATAAGACCAAACTACTGCCAGACAATTGGCAGGGTTGGGCTTAGGGAAGAAGGTGGGATCATTCTGCTAGCCATGGCTGGGAGAGGACAACTCTCACCTTTAGATGTTGCATTTCTACTCACCATCCAAAATTGTCAAATGTGAAAGTCCTCTACCTTTCTCTGATGGGAACCAATATAGAACAGTTCATTTAGTAGAAGTGGGTCTGAAGTGAGCCAGTCTGAATACAAACTGTGTGTAGTTAACATACGGTCTAGGATTGCATGGACAACCAAGCCTAACTTGTCTAAGGCCAGAAGAAATTGTCTCACCACTGACTCCTCATTGGTGCTTTATAATTTACCAACTCCCAAGCCACACTGTGGCCAAAACAAGATGCTTGTTACACAATGAAACTTTTTGGGAGTAAGACTTTGTATTCTTCAGAGGTATCCCAAGCATCTTCAGCGGTCAGCCACTAAAGTACCAGGAGCTTTGGAGACAGGGGCTGGAGGCATCTGCTTCCACTTTGAGTTTAATGCTTGGGGACATTTTTCTGTTTCTAGCCTAACTTGGTGTTGTATCCACTAGGGGAACCTCTCATGCTTGAGTCTTTGGAATAATTATTCTTACTGATCTGCTAAAACTTTATTGGTTTAAGCCTCCAAGCCCATCAGCTAAGTCTAGGGGATAGAATGAGTCGAGTAGCTTGTTATGACATTCTGACAGCCCCACACAGATGCCCACAGCTCTTTTTGCACCAATAAAAACTTTAATGTAGGTTTCTGCCACTTGAGTCACTTAAATGGGCATAAGCGTGTATGTGGAGGGCTGACAGCCTTCAATAAGGTGCTGATGCAGACCCTGAGTTCCGGGCTCTGTGGACATTGGGAAAGTTGCTCTCTGGTCTTCAGTGTCTTAAATAGAAACATTAAAATACTAGACAGGATGTTCTCTTGGTGCCTTCAAGCTCTAACTAAGCCTTTGTGACTTTCCTCCTTGCTTTCTTAAGGTAACCGTCAGAAAGTCTCTTGCTTTCTCACAGCCAAGCCATGAAGAGGTGTGCCAAGGGGGAGAAAGCTGTTGGGCTGGAGAAGGCAGAAGAAAAGGGAGGGAAGAGCTATTGAAATGGGTGGGGATGCTGAAGAGCGGGGAGTTCCTTTCACAACATGGGACTCACAGGGTTAGCACTGGGCATGCTCATTTCTGCTTGGCGACGTAAACATCTGAATGGAAGGTAGAAATGGTGGGAAACACATCTGAACTCTGAGTCTTAGTTCAAATATTATTAATACTAACGAAAATGTTAATAAATGAAACATCACCTTTCTTCTTCTGATAATGATGACCTCCCATGAGGTCATACAAAGGCAAATTTAACCTATGTCCTTTTATATTTAATGAAACATCCCTGATGATTTTATGACTGAGTCCAGGTTTTCTTGTGATTTTTGCTATGTAAATTCTGTGAGGCTATGGATAGGGCCTCAGTGTTCAGCTGTCTCAAAGGTGGGATCACTGGGCTCTTTTCATCCTCACGATTATTTGTTCTGTTACTGTTTCAAGAATGTCTACAACCCTCTTTGTCTTCACCTATAGAAACCTTGTTGATTGGACTCAATTGGGTTCTCCTCTGGAAGCCTACCTTCCAACCCCTGGGCATAATTCCCTGACTTTCCTGCAGGCTTCTAAAACATTTTGATCACATACCACTTATCATAGTGAATTATGGCCAGTTAATTGCCCACATTTCTGCTGAATTAAAACTACACGAGTACAGGGACTACAATCTCTCTAACCAGCAAAGAAAAGGCACCAGATTTAGTTACTAACTGAAGTACATTCACGTGATACCAGTAACAAGGGTTCTGTCAGTGCTAGAAGGTTCCACTGGGATCTTCCTGGCACCTTGAGTAACTGACCACGTGCACAATCAGACTGCATATGCGTCTTTAATGAAATTCCAGATTTGGTGCTGGGATTTCGAATTTCTTTTGACTTGGGAACTTGAGCTAGTGGAGGAAGAGGGTGGGGAATGTCGAGGGAGTGAGGGGCTGCAATGGGGGAGAGTGCTCATGCCAGGAAAGGGAATCATTCCAGCCTTCATGGGATTAGTGATAGTAGCCAATGCTGTTGGTGGTCTGCTCAGATTCCCTTGGACCCCCCATCTCTTCTGGGCACCCATTTCTATGCTTCCACGTGTGTTGCTTCTGATGGCCCACAAAACCAGCTAGCAACCCCCTAAGACTGACCAAGACTACACTTCTTTGCAGATGCAGAAAGCCAGAGCCCTTGGAAGATTGTGTGCCCATCCCCACTCCTACTCTTAGCAAAGGCTGACTGGGCCAAGAGCCCGAAAGCCCAACCCCCTTACCTGAGATGCTATTTCCACTCCAGAGCTCCCTCAAGAGCTGGGCAGGGAATGGCCTCAGCCTAAAACTTACACTCTTCCTTGACTTCCTCTCTCCCCTGACTTGTTTTCCCTCCTTTCTTACTAATCCCTCCTACGAGCGAGCACCTGTTTAATTAATTGCACATGAACATTTGTCCCGACATCTGCTTCTAGAATACCTACTCCAAGATAAGATTTCAACTTTGTAGCTTCCTCAGATGAGGTTCTCTTTTAAACAGGGCAAAGGCAAGCAGGTCCTTGCCCATGTGCTGCAAAGTCTTGAAAGGATTCATAGGCTATCCTTCATCCTCCATGGCTCACCTTTTTCGTGTCCTTCCAAGGGGACATTCTACCTGCCTCTGGGACAAGGACGGTGGGAGCAAACTGGAGGAAAATGACCAAATCCTGCCTCGCCTGTGGAGGACTCTAAGCTGGTGGGGGTCATAGGAGGCTTTGATGGAGTTTTAAAAACTGACCCCCATAGTTCTATATCTAACCCAACTTAAGTAGATCTAGTCAAAGGTAAAAGTATATTTTTATTCCCTCTCATCACACTTCAAAGATTTTTATATCTCAATTTAAGCCAAGATGAGAATTGGATGAACTACAGTATATTCTTTTTCTTTTTTGGAAATTATTCTTGGGAAATAGGTCTCTTGAAAAAAGCCAGTTCTTGTAATCTTTTCTGCCCAGTTTTCAGACATCTTTTCAGAACTCTGGATAAAAATCCAGACTTTAGATGTATATTCTATTTAAATTTGACAAGTGGAAGAATTTTACTTTCAATTAGCTGGAAAGAAAGAAAGAAAGAAAGAAAGAAACTTACTAAATAGTCTTTTAATTTGTTTTTGTTTAATTTTAGGCTACAAGATCAATAATATTGATCACCTTCAGTTATAAAATGATTAACTATGTTATTTAAAGTAATCTTATAGGGTAGATTCCAGACCCTATTCCTTTGAATCAGGTTGTGAAGTCAATTTTACTCACAGGGTGAGTTTAAGAATGAGTGGCACACAAAATATTTTTTGTAAAGGTTAATTGTTTGTCCTATTTCCTTCATTAACCTAGAAATTCCAAGAAATACTTAGATCATTCAATAATTAAAACATGTAAAATAGCCTGACTTGTGGTGGCGCAGTGGATAAAGTATAGACCTGGAACGCTGAGATTGTTGGTTCAAAACCCTACACTTATCTGGTCTAAGGCACATGTGGGAATTGAAGCTTCCTGCTCTTCCTCTCTTTCTCTCTCTCTCTCTCTTTCCCCCTCTCTAAAATGGATAAAAAAATCCATGTAAAATAAAGGTTGTCTTCAGTGACAGAAATCTCAGAGATGCAGAGCTGTTTATTCCAGAACTTTCCCACTCACCTCTCAACACTTTAGTCACAGGTTTTTTTTCTTCTTCTTTTCCAAGTGACAGTAGGGGAGATAGAGAGACAGCAAGCCCCTGTCTGGGGCTGATGCTCTGCCCATCTTGGGTCATGCTTGCAATCAAGCTATTTTTAGTGCCTGAGGCGGAGGCTCCACGGAGCCATTCTCAGTGCAAAGGGCCCATGTGCTTGAACCGATTGAGCCATGGCTGAGGGAGGGGGAGAGAGAGAGAGAGAGAGAGAAGGTAGAGGGGGAAGGGTTGGAGAAGAAGATGGTCACTTCTATGTGTCCTGACCAGAAATTGAACCCAGGACATCCACACACTGGGCCAACACTCTACCACTGAGCAAACCAGCCAGGGCTAATTATACGTTTATAATGCCTTACTTCCTTTGTGAATTCTAGTCAGATCAGCAGCCTCAATACCTAATTGTTGAATATCCCCAAATACAAAAGGATGAACACAGGTAAACATCATTAAAATGACCTATATTGCCTTAACATTTAAACTGTTTTGTGTATTCATACTCCTTTGGAGTAATTTTCTTCTTTCATCACTTTTAAGACTGTTAAGAATGAATGTGAGTTCTGCTATGCATGGTCCTGCAAGCAATGAAACTTGCCAGAGTATCAGACCATGATTATAATTCATGCCGTGTATTACTCGTTACTCAAAGGAATCCACACATGCATATGTATGGTCACAATAGACTAATTTGAGAAAAATGCAGCCTAATGAGAAATGCACGGTCTGTAAGTGAGAAGAGCTATTTCGGAGCTCAACCCATCTCTTTCTGGCTGTGTAACTTTGAGTAAACCACTTGCTCTCTCTGGTTTTCACTTTTTAGCCCTTAAAAATAAAACTGATTATGCTTTCTGGGCCTGAGCATCAAATTAATAACACTATTGAAAGAGCTTTATAAAGGGAGAAAAAGCACTCAAATGTTAGTTTACTAATTAAAGGTGAGACAGAAAATGTTAATTAAAATGAAGGATATCAGGATTAAAGTTCACCCATGACAACAAATTATATCCTCCATTTATGATTTTTTATCAATCTACTCGACAAGTGCTCTTATGAGGGACTATGACATGTCAGGTGTCCCTCGAGGGACACATAGTGCACAAGACAGGTGTGGTGGAGCTCTGTAATGGAACACATCATACATGAGAAAGGGTTGGGACAATTTAGACAGTGCTAGGTGACACTCAGAGTAGAAGAGAATATTGATATACAGAATTGGATTGGGACCATACGAGGTGAAGTCCTTATAAATGATGTCCTGGAAGAGGTACCATTTGGGCTCAGAACTGACCTGAGCAGTGATAACAGACTAGGTGGGTGAATG
Source organism: Saccopteryx bilineata (assembly GCF_036850765.1). NCBI lineage: Eukaryota > Metazoa > Chordata > Mammalia > Chiroptera > Emballonuridae > Saccopteryx > Saccopteryx bilineata. The sequence goes on along the minus strand of NC_089491.1, from coordinate 225,411,080 downwards.
AAAATATGAGGAGAATATTCCAGGCAGAAGGAACAGCCTGAGTAAATCATCTGAGAGATTTCAACCTGGTCAGAGTTCAAATTTTGAGCTTTCTCTTTTCATTTTTCTCTACCTCTGTGTCTACCCATTTTATAAGGGACTTTTACAATCTCTTCTCAGGAGTTCCATCTGATCCTATAGCACTGGAGCAAGTCCTCCAGCTTTAAGAGCCTGAACTGTGCATGGCTTCTTCAGTATCTCCAGCCCTGAGCCTCTGGGTGGCCAGCGTTCCTGAGGGGCCACCATTTTCTCCCAGGCTGAAAAGGAAACCACTTCCTCCCCAGACTCCAGAACTCAGGGGAGACATATCCTCTGCTTCCAATAAGTCATGCCACTTGCTTTTCCCTTCAGTTCAAGGCAGCATTTTCTACCTGACCCAGGTGCCTGTGCAGGGGACTTGTGAGCATCTCATTGGCAGGTTCCTTTGTGACAGAGAGCCTTTCTTCCCTCAGAGTACAGGGGATCTCATTGACAAAAACGCCTGTGGGGAAGTTGCCCTCTCCTTTAGAACTCATCAGGGCCTTCATGCACTTGGCCATGGAAAAGCTGGTAACCCATATGGGCTGGGACTGGCCTCCCTAGGCATGATGGCCGCAAGAGGCTGTTTGGTATGGAAAGGGCACACAACTGCATTCAAGGGCAAAGCTCATGTTCTCCATGCCCAGAGACAGGGGGATGTCCCCTTACACTCCTGCTTTAAGAATGGAATTCTGACCATTTCTCATAAGAGCTTCAGGTTTTATGCATGAATGCTGGAGACCAGAGTCCTACAGGGGGGCCCCGACCCCTGTCTCTGAGATCCAAGAGAACCTCTCCAACTTCCTGACACTTTCTGATCAAGGAGAACAGCTTGCAGGAAAAATCAACATGGCCATAAGGGGATTGAACTAAAAACACAGTTTCCCCTTGTGACATTCCGTTTATGTATAGATATGTGATATATCTGTTATCTGTATGGGTTTGCCCAGAATTTGTCTGGAGGCAGAGATTTCTGTTACTATTCATTTGGAGTGGGGAGAGCACACAGGGAGAGAGAACTTGGGGGAAAGGAGAGTTTGTTAGAAAAAAAAAACACTCTGGTTATTTATGTATAGTTTATTTAGGCAAAGGGACCTTAGAAAGGCTTTGAGACAAGTGACAGAAGTTTCTTCAAAGATTAACTGGCATTCTTTAAAAGGGTATCAGTGTTCCTTTATACAGGTGTCTGAAAAGCACAAAACTGGGTGTCCATTAGAATTCTCTGCTGGTCTGTAGATTTTCTTAAGACATACTGCTGACATCATGGACTCTTCTCTTGCTCTCTCTCTCTCTCTCTCTCTCCCTCTCCCTCTCCCTCACTTTCTTTCCTTCCCTCCCTCTCTCATAGCCCTCCCTCCCTCCTTCCGCCCAGTCTCTTCCAATCTCTTTCTTTCTCTCCTCAGTTCCTTCAGGTAAATCCTACTAAAACTTGTACCGACTCGTTTTTGACTGACAGTGAACAGCCGGAGAGTTTCCTCCATTCTGAGGAAACCCAAACACCTACCTTTCCCAAGGCGACCTGCATGGACTGATCCTGGCTTTGCCCCGACAGAAGCTCACCTGGAGCAGAGCAGGGACGCTGCCCTGTCCGTCCTTGCAGGTAAGAGCCGCATAGTCGTGTGTCAGCCCTGAGCAGGCAGCGCATGGGAGAGGTGTCTGAGAGGCTTCTCTCCTCAAGGTAATGAGAAAGTGTGATTCTTTGCAAACTCCCTGTAATCATTCAAGACGCCCAGGCTTATCTGGGGGAACATGCAAGTGCTGTTTGCCTACGGAAAAACGGGCTTTTACTTAATGATGGGGGCAAAAGGAAGAAAAAAGAAAGAAAAGGGGAAAGAAGGGCTTTATTCTTGCCTGTGAAACAATATCCAGATGTTGTCTTGGTTTTTTTTCCTTCTTTTATTTCTTTCCTTTTTATTTTTTTTTATTTTTTTTTTTATTTTGAGGGTGTAAGTGATCTAGATCAAGGGGGGAGAAATGCTTTGAGCTCTCTGTCCGAGGGCTACTCTCTCATGCTGTCTGTCTGGTTGAGCTCGGTACTGATTTTCAGTGATCTTGGAGAGTTCTCTGGGTCGTTCCGGCACTGATTTTTCCTTGGTTGGTGGAGAAATCAATTTATGTTGCCGTAAGGTGAAACCTCACTGGAATATTTAAAAATCTGTTACCTATCCTTATCGAGACAAAAGTTATGTAAGTTTTCCGTGGTAGGTACAAGGAATGTAAACAGTTCTGACTTTGAAAACCTTAGGAACCCTCTTTGCGACCCCCGGAAAATGCGCTTTGTAATCTGTATATAATTTCATGTGCCTTCAGACTATTCTCAGCTAATAAAAATTATACTGGGTGAAATTTCCACATAGCTCCTGGGAAACTAGTTTTTGTTTTGTGGTTTGTTTTTTTTTAATCTCCTCTCTGCACTTCCGCATTTAGCTGCCTGGAGGAAATAAGAATTTGTTGTTCAATGCATGTTTCTTGACCTCACAATTAAAGTCACAGATTCAGAAACATAGAACAAATGCAATGTTTAACTTAAGAAAAGTAAAGACCAAAGCTTGTTACACGCAGTTCAAACACTAAGATTTATGTCTTCTTATCGGAAAATACCTTAATCTTTTTTTTCTTGCCCTAAAGGAAAGACTTGGGGGAAAAAAAAACTACTAGTGATTCTTAATGTTCTTTTTCTGAAAAACTGGAAGTCACATGCATGCTCATAATCAGCTGTTACCCCAGATCCTATCCCAATTTGTCTACTCTGGTAAATGTTTAAACAAATATGTAATGATCAACAATAGCCTCAGGTGGAAACTTCTCTCAAATTGAAATAGTCCTAAGTCTCAAAAAGAAAGAGAGTCAAATACAACCATTATGCATTTTTAAATGTCATCCTTTTATGAAAACAAGACATCAGGAGGCTTCCATTTGAACCCCATTTGAACCCCTGGGCACTTACCTCACACACAGCTCCCGGGCAGTTCTTTTCTGGGCTTGACTTTTTTTTTTTAGCAGTTTTCTTCCTTCCCTAGCTGTGACTATAATAAATTACCACGCAGGGCACGGCGACCCAGAGGTCACGGGGCAGGTCTTCACGAAAAGTTGGGAAGTGAAAGGGCTTCATCAAACTGCCTGTGGTCATATCTTAGAAAATGCTCATGAAATCACAGAGCTGACATTTCTTCTCTGAGTAAAATAAATGCATAAGTTGTCTGGGGGTTTTATAGCGGCAGACCTAGTTGAATTTTGTGACTCTGGTTGCTTAAGGAAAACAGGTTTTGTTTTAAAAAGTCCTCCCTCTCTTTTACTCCTCCTTCCTTCCTCCAACAGTTGTGGTCATTTTATAGAAAGTGCTATTTCCCCGATTTCTTCCCTTCACACTTCTAACCAGTGCAGACAGCCCTACCTGAAGGGGACAGAGTGGGAGCAAGACCCCCGCCTTCCCACACCAGCTGTCCTGGGGAGCCAACAAAAGCAGGTCTGTTGGCTGCCTCACACGGAGCTCAGCACACGCTTGTGAGGGGGAACCTGGAAAAGGCTGCCCTCTCTTGTCTCAAGGTGTGTGTGGGCACACATGTGTGCACGTGTGTAATTATATACCTGGGTGACAACAACATGCTTGGTTGGAGCAAGGAGAATCACTAATATGTGGCTGCAGGCACTGAAGAGAGGCGAATGAACGTTGTTGTCGGACTTAATCAGTAACTGTCAAGTACTTGAAATATCCTTTCCTGCCACACCCCTTCTCATCTGTTAGACACGGAATGGCCACCAGCTTCCTCTCACACAGGGTTTCAGAGTCCAGAGTGGTTAGTGGACTTGCCTGGCAAACCCAGCAGAGAGTCTCAGAACCACTGTAACAGTCCACAGAAAGAGCCATAAGCCCTGTACAGTGGCCGACAACTAGCCCCCTGGGAATGATTGTTTAAGGCATATAAACCTCCCTAATCATTTCCTTCGGGCTTTAATGTATAAGTAATTCAGCCACTGTCTTTCTCCCATAACAATTGCAAGCACTTCCCACTGGAGTAAATGGGTATCTCCAAAGAAGTTGTTTCCATTCTTCTTTGATGTAAAAATAACCCTATACCCAAAATAGTCAGGAAGCTCTGGCAAGAGTAATGTTAGCATTTATGCTTGCAAAATAGAGTGAGTTGCTCATGAATGGGTAAGTGCAGGAAGCACATCAGGCAGAAGTTATTATCCATCCTGCCCTCTTGCCCACCCTTCTCCTTCTTCTCCTACAGCCACCTTGGGAGTGGGTTCCTGATGCCATTGGAGGGGTGGGCTGTGTGGCAGGACTGGGTACCAGGACAGCAGAGGAGCAACACGAACCAAGAAAGATTAACTTGTTCTGCGTCCCTCAAGGATGCTGTGCCATAGAAGGGGATAGACCTGACCCAACATCCTTGGCTTTGCTGCTGCTTACACTGTGTCTTGGCACCAGGTTTATGGACAGGGAAAGAAATCATGGCCGGAGTGAGCAGTCCCAGAAGTGCCAGACCTCCCCCAAGAACAGGAACAAAGGGAAGCCTGCCTTCCCACTTTGAAAGGGAGAACAGAAGACAAAGGCACAGACAGAGAGAAAAAATTCTGGGAAGGAAGTTTTATTTGCTAAGTGTTACTTGGTTGAAATGAAAGGAAAAAAATGAGCAAATAGACATTCCTGACAAAAGAAAAGGAAAGAAAGTAGTTATGTGAGAAATAGCATCCCCTCTGCAAAATGCTCTCTGGATTCATTCAGACTGTGGTGTGGTCGTGTCCGCTGAGTGCACCACAGCTGGAGTCTGCATAGAAATCCATATCATGTTACCTGGCTTTTTAACCAAAAAGGTTCCTGCTCAGTCCACAAAGAAAGGTCTCATTTCATAAAGAAAGACTCATGAGGAGTCTGAGTACCTGCATTCGCTTCATTGAGCATTGCACCTTTACTGGAGAAGGGATCGAGGAACCCATACTCACTGCAATCCAGTGTGACTCTAGAAGTTCACATGCAGCCTAATTCCAGAATGCAATCTTTGCTTCTAGACCTAAAATTCTATAGCACGAAACTCCAGATATTTTGGTCACGAGATGAGATGAACCAGAGTTGCCAGATTATGTTCACAGTATCAGAAGGTGCACAAGAACAAGGATTTGACTCTTGGTATGAAAACACACATCACAGTAAGCAATCAAGTAGAAGGGAGTGTCTGTGCTACTTCAGGACAGAGGACCTAGAGGAAACTTCAGAATGAATCAGCAACAGAGTAAGTTCTGTTCTGTTCTTCCCCATGACCCGGTAGCTCAGATTCAGAGAAATCTAGATGTGTACGATTTGCATTAAACTAAGCTGACAGATGTTTCTTGCATGGCTGGGCCATAGCTACAGAAATGCATGGGCCTCTCACACCCCATCCTGGGTTCTGAGTTCAGGAAAATGGTATCTTGAGCCTGACCATGTTTCTGGAATCACAGATCACATTAGTCCTCAGAGTCAAGTGGGGTCATCGGAGTACAAAGGGGTAGCTCAGAGGAGAAACATTCAGTCAGGGATCTGATTCTCAGGGAATGTTGAGGACCCAGGTAGCTAGGTTTGGGTTTCAGTTGATGTTGCCCTGGGCCCAGGCTGAAATTCTTGTGTGTTTCTCCAGTGCGCACACCATAGGCTGATTCAGATTTTATGGAGCTTGAAGACTATACAACGTGGGGGCCCTCCTCAGGGAAAACGAATGAAACATCATGACACAAAGTTAGGCGCAGAACTTTGGAGAAGGCTGGTGCAAGTGAGGAGCCTGTAGCTTGGGATGCATTGACTTTACAACGAGTCTGCTCTGTGCCATACATCACACAAGCCCCATACTTGTTTCTTGAAGGAATGGTTGAATTAATTTATATAAATTTTAGCTGCTCACTGCCCTCTGAGTAACTCTGAGAAATGATAAGTGAAAATATCAAATAATCATGCTTACACATATTTAATGACCAGTGAGTGATATATGGGAAACTGATCTGGATTCTGCATGACATCTAGGACGTTTCTTATTTCATTGTCATGTTGCCATGAAATGTCATTTTTTTTCCCTGCACGTTTAACTTTTAGGTCATCACTGAGCCCATGGGTAAGAGGTTATGAGAGCTCTGCGCTTTCTACACTTGGGAGTGTTGGCACTCATTTCATGGTTCACCTTTTCCATTTGAAAAGCCCCAAGTGAAAACCCAAAAGACCATCATGCTAGTTGTGAGCCTAGAACTTAGAATGATGTGTCATGCATGCGAACCTGCTTCTCTTTGAACCTGAGGGTTTGTCCCTCAAGTGAAATATCTATATGTCTGACCAGAAACAGCCTCCTTTTCCTCAGTTTCTACTAATGCTGTCCCCAGTTCTGATCGCAATTAACTGTGTAAGTTCTCAGTAAGAACGCTTGCTAAATTTGTGCCCACGAGGCCACATAATGCGCTCACTCAGTGATGCTTACGTCTTCAAATATTTGCAGATGAATATCTTGCCCCATCCTAGAATATGAGGGCAGCTCCCACAATCTGGCGTTCTCACTTCCTGAGTTACTCTCTGCGTCTATCCTTACCCTAAGAACACATTTGAAGTTCATCTTGTGCTTTGAATGTCATGAAATTTGGAATCATCTGTAGTCTTCCTAACAACCCCATCCCTACATACCTGCTAGGAGTTAATGAAAATAGGAGAGCCCCGAAACGCCTGGCTCCTTTGTCCAGAATTTTCCAAATACTAAGGACCTGCCCTGACTTCTTCAAATTTTCAAAAGTCCAGGGAAAGAATTTCTGTATAAAGAGATGATGCACTTCATCACAGACACATATATACAAGTGACAACAATATCATCAGTGTGTATTCAGCCAAAACATTCATGATGAAACTGACCATGTAGGTCTACAGAATATTTTCTTTTTTTAGTGAAAGGAGGGTAGCTAGTGAGACAGACTCCCGCATGTGCCCTGACTGAGATCCACTCAACAAACCCCATCTGGTGCCAATGCTCAAATCAACTGAGCTATCCTCAGATCCCAGGGCTGACACTCGAACCAACCAAGCCACTGGCTGCGAGAGAGGAAGAAGCAGGGAAGGGGGAGGGGGTGGGGAGAAAGAAGCAGAACATCACTTCTCATGTGTGCCCTGACTGGGGATCGAACCCAGGACATCCATACGCTAGGCCTAGAGAGAATAGTACAATGTCAACAATGTCACAATTCAACGGTATTTTATTTTTAATAGTTTGTTCTGTTTAATAAATTTTAAATCTATAATTTTCATCTAACGTTCATAGTGAAGATTAAGTTTCTCAAAAAATGACCTTCTCTAAACAGGGTTAAAAAAGTGCTGTCATAGTGACATTGATCTTATCAACACTCAAACAAAGGTGCTGGATATTAGGTCTTAAGACTGGATTCTTGGCAATAGGAATGCTGTGAATATATGATCAAACAAAAGTCAGGGTTCCAGCTTCTGGCACACCCCCTGCCCCGGCCACTGTGGGTGCTGCCTTGGGAAGGGAAGGAGAGGCGAGGATTCCAGTGCCTTCATGACTCAATTTCTGGGAAATTGCAGGGAGACCCTTTAGATGCTGGCCCTATGCTTTCTGTCTTAGGGGCCTAGGGGCAGGAGCAGCTCCCTGAGCCAGAAGGCAGAAAGAGAGTTCTAAAACACAGTCAAGTTTGACAGTACAGCATCATTTATTCTGGGAAATTCTGTTGGCAAGCAAAGAGTCCTGAAGAGTTTTGTGTCATTCTTGCTCTGCAAGAAGAAAGATGTGTACTTAGATAGGTTGGGGAAACCCGTCAGCGTCACAGCAGTGTAGTTCCCTCCTGGAACTTCACAGTCATCATTAGCATATTGAAAAGTCTGCAGCAAAGGCGTCCTTTAACTTTCAATTCCAAGTTGTACAACCAAGTTGGACCGCAGAACTGTCTCCACGTCCACCTACCCCTTACAACTATCGGTCACTCCTCTCATTAACATTTCATGCAACCCCATTGGGACGCTTTTGCAGACTGTGATTGGTGTGGGGTGTCAAGGCGTCATGTGCTCCAAGGAAGAGCATGCTATGATGTCTATGCCCCATTTGGCTGTGAGTTGTACCTTTGTCACCCTGGTTATCCCTGCAGGTGACAGTCCAGCCTTTGGGATTGCAAAGTGGCCACCAACAGGTTCCAAATTTATTTACTTTTCATTAATTTGTTTCTTTAAATCCATCTTATTCCAAAGAGGATTTAGGTGAATTTACAAAGACACATCCAGATACTCTCTCTGACACAAATACAATGTGAATTAAAAGTAGGTAGAAAAGAAAAATAAAGGTATGCCTCAAAAAGGTAATTTGATAAAATCATTGAATTATATATAAATACATTTATCTATTTTTAAGAACCAAAAACAAAATGTGTACAGACCCACAGCAACAGAATCTTGTTTTTGGCTTCAGAATTGGATGTAGATTTTCAATATGCTTCGTGTTTGAACCTGGGAATCCATTAGACATTTGTTGAATCTAGTTTTACATGAGCCATATTTTGTAATGAATTTAAAAGACAGTTTCTATTCTGCCTCTTGGGATCTTTATTTTTCTTTCCATCACTATGTGTATAATTTAATCGTCTACAAGTGAAATTATAAATTTTCTCTAGTAGCTTAGCTTTGGATCTAGCACCAGCACCAGGGAAACATCAATGACCCACCAGGACCGGGCCAGGAACCTTCTATAGCTGTCTCTCCCTATCCTGCCCTGCCAGGCCTGATTCAGGAAGCTTCTATAGGTGATGCTTGTCGAATCAACAGGCATTCACATGAAGGCACAGTTTTTCTTACAACTACACCTTCAGTTGAATCATGACCTACATTCATCCCATCCTGTGAACACACAAAACAGAACTTTTCATCTGACATGTTTTGAAAATTACACATATCTGAAACTCCTACCTGGTGCGTTTTCTCCCTAGGCGAACATTACAAAGCGAAAGACTAGCTGCTAGAATAGCTTACCTGGGGTGATCAAGTACGGAGATATATTTTTATGAGTGAGAAGAAGTGGCACCACATACCTACAATATAGTGGGCTGTGTGAACCCCACAGAGGGAAGGTAGGAAACACGGTGAGTGCTCTGGAGAGGAGGAAATTGGAATAAATCAGAGAAGTAAGTGCAGAGACAACAGAGCTTGATGTGGGGGCATGCACTCAGAGCTTGATCCTGGAGGAGAAAACAGGGGAAAATTTTTTGCTGCAATCTTGGGATGGAAAAGGGTGATTTGATCCACGGTGTGGCCGGTCCAGGAGACAGGGGAACCCACATCCCTTTCGTTTCCCTCCGATGCTGTGTTTAGATACGGTCTGTGTTAGCATACCTGTGGCAATAAGGGTATTTGGCTCTCAATGTGTTTTAAATTTTAAGTGGAAGAGAATTTTTTCCCTAAGATTTGCCCATTTTAAAGAGGAAATATTATAGGACTGTAACTTAGGAGAACCACTTTTCTGTGATTACAATCAAACGCGTTTCATTCTTAATGGGGGCGGCCCAGGCCAGAACACGATGGTCAAAGTATGAGGCTGCACAAGGGCGTGCATATTTAAACATAAAATTTATAATTATGGATATTAACTTGTCTGGTCCAATATCCCGGGAACATTCGCTAAACTATGCTTTTGGACCACACATTGCTTAGTTTTCAATATCTAGGAAAAAAAAAATTCTAGGACATTCTGCCCCACAGTTGACAGAAATGTAGATTTAATGAGTTTTTAATTAACTCCCATCAGGATTTGGATAGCCACACCCTCACTCTCCATAATTTCCAGGAAATACCAACAGGAAAGACCAGTCCTTGATGCAGGAGCTGCCAGCCCGCTGCTAGGAGGACATGTAGATGGGAACAGAGCAGGAGAAATAGTAAAAGAAAAAAATGCTCTAGTGCAAGAATGGTTCTGCTGTCAGGAGGACATGAGGAGAATGATACGAGGTCCCCACGAAGGGCTGGGGACAGTTGAGAAGGCAGCAGCATGTTCGCTCAAGACAGATGGGAGAAGCACCGGACAGTGCCTTGAAACACGAGCAGCCTCCACAAGGCCTCTGGGGTGGGGTGGCTTGGTCAGAGGTCGGCAGAGTGCCGGCACAGGATGCACCGGACAACAAGTCCAGGGAGGCCCATGGTGCACAGAGGGGCTGCGTTAGCTGCAGGGACGGAATGGGAGTGTGATGACAATGGTCATGATGATGCTGATGGCCGATACTGCTGAGGGATCGCTCGCTAACAGCCAGACTGTTCTAAGTACGCTTGATCCGCACGCTCATCACCTCTCCCGTGGGCTTTAATATCAGCTTTGTGCCCTGGCCGGTTGGCTCAGCGGTAGAGCGTCGGCCTAGCGTGCGGAGGACCCGGGTTCGATTCCCGACCAGGGCACATAGGAGAGGCGCCCATTTGCTTCTCCACCCCTCCGCCGCGCTTTCCTCTCTGTCTCTCTCTTCCCCTCCCGCAGCCAAGGCTCCACTGGAGCAAAGATGGCCCGGGCGCTGGGGATGGCTCTGTGGCCTCTGCCCCAGGCGCTAGAGTGGCAGGCGCTAGAGTGGCAGGCGCTAGAGTGGCAGGCGCTAGAGTGGCAGGCGCTAGAGTGGCAGGCGCTAGAGTGGCAGGCGCTAGAGTGGCAGGCGCTAGAGTGGCTCTGGTCGCAACATGGCGACCCCCAGGATGGTCGCAACATGGCGACGCCCAGGATGGGCAGAGCATCGCCCCCTGGTGGGCAGAGCGTCGCCCCATGGTGGGCGTGCCGGGTGGATCCCGGTCGGGCGCATGCGGGAGTCTGTCTGACTGTCTCTCCCTGTTTCCAGCTTCAGAAAAATGCAAAAAAAAAAAAAAAAAAAAATATCAGCTTTGTTTTGAAGATGAGGGAAACAGCCTGCGGAGGCCGAGTAACTCGCTTGTGAACCCAGACTTCAGAAGGGGGTGAAGCTGGGCTTCAAAGCCAGGTCCTTGGTCTCTAAAGGTCGCCCCTTATGTGTTATGCCTCAGGTGATGAGACTCCGGGGTCGGCTGCCTGGAAAGCGCTGTTTGGGGCTCCCTGAAGGTTGTGGGTGTTTTCGGTTGTGTGCTACACTTTCTTGATCTGGCAGTGGTGGCCAAGTGACCTGTTGGAAGGGTATTTTGAGAGGCTGGGTCAAAGGAGTGAAGGTCTGGGACAGAGCAGAGGCATGGAGAGGGAAAGAGAGACACTATGCAAGGAGCAGAAGCAGGTAGAGCCTCTGGACTGGTGCTGGGTTAGGCAGGAGAGAAGGAACTAAGGATAGACAGGGGGAGAGCCAGGATGCCCACATTTGGAACCACCGCTCAGGGGAAGTAACTGAATCTAGGGAGAATAATGTGAGGTTCATTCTGGACAAGCCAGTTCTGGGGACTTTCCCAGGAGAGCTGTCCCAGGGGATGTTGGAAACACAGATTGGATCTTAGAGGAGGCACTCTTGGTAAGTGACAGTGGAGTGATGAGACCAGGAGTGGTCAAGAGAGTCAGGTGGAGGATGCCCAGAGAGTGTGAGCAGAAATAAAGGATGAGGATGAGGGAAGACCTTGGGTAACATAATGGAGTGTGGGAACAGGAGCAGAGGGAAGAGGAAATGTCCACCCAGCATAAAGAAAATGAATCATCAGAGAAACAGATGGAAGACCAAAATGTCTTCTGATCCAGTAGCCACTGACAGTGGAAATGTTCTGAATAAAACATGGTTACCAAGAGAACCACCCTTGACTCATGAATCAGAGAAGGGAGGAAGCACGTTTGGGAGTTGAAGGAAAGAAGCCGCAGAGAGTGTTAAAGTGCCAACAAGGTGGGGTGGGAGGGCTTGATAGCCCCTCCCAGCTCACGGTCAGAGGGACTGAGAGATCATAGTGTGGATGGTAAATCAGAGGCCCTGGAGGTTTGCAGGAAGGCTTCCTCTAAGCCTGTTAGTTCCTTTTCCTCTCCCATTCCTTCTTTCCTTGAAAGCAATCAAGTCATTCAATAAATTAACATTTATCATGATTTTAAAAGTACCTGCTGAGCATGGAGGGGCGGTTATACACGTCCTGCAGAAGTATTTTAGAAACTCAGACACCCCCTCGGAACTGGGTGAATTCCTGGATATTTTTACAAGTGATGTGCTCCAGTATTCTGAGTAGCTCTGGATGAACTACAAGCCCGTTCTTGAACATGTTTCCAATAAAAGGAAAAGATAACAGTGTCCAAATATGCTAATTATTGCAATGATTGAAGCAAGACTTTTCAAGTTCATTCTTTCATAAGATCAGTGAACTTCTGAACACAAACAGGACCTGACAAAGACAGCCATACGACAGGGAGCAAATGGGAGGGCGATGCCAGGCCCCTGGGAACAGTTCGTAGCTGCTGGCTCTGCACCTGTTTCAGTTTGTCTTGCTGAGGCCATCTTCTGGGTTCTTGGTGCTGCACTGCGGAGAACTTACACTTCAGCACAACTGCAGGGCTACTGTGTAGTAGTTTTGAAAAACATGGAGGTGGCTTAAAAGAATTGCAGCCTTACGTTTCTTAGCAAAAGTCAAATAATGTTTTGGAAACTTCTAGATAGGAAAACATAAATATCTGACAAGAATTCCTAAAGCCTTACCAAGTATATATATGAAAGGACTGAGAAAAAGCCCTTGGCCTGGCAGATAATTTTGGAATCTAACATTCCTGGGTGTGAATTTCAGTTATGCAAACTCCTAGCCATAGCAGCCTGGGGAGAGGGACACAGACGTTCTGAGCCGCAGGGTCCTAGCACACGGTGGGATGTATGGGGGAAACATCAGCAGAGGTTGGTTTCTTCTGTCTCCACCGCAGGTCTCCACCCTTCCGCACTATAGCCCCCAGCCCAAGGTGAACACAGGACTTTCCTTAAACAGCTCATGGTGGGGGGTGGGGGGAAGGCTAGACTTAAAAGTGAGAAGCCTGGATTGTGCTCTCCCACAGGCTGTGTGATAGATACTCCCACAAGTCACCTGAATTCTTAGTTTCTCATCTGTAAATTTGGAGAAATTCCACCCACAGGGCTCACAGGACTGCTAAATGAGATGACTTTTGTGAAAGTGTTGGGGAAGCTACTTCCATCTTCTATGAATCAATAGAGAACAAGAGTTCTCAAAACAACCAAAAATAATCGCAGTTTCCCTTTGTATAAAGTTTTGTTTAAAGGAAAAAAAAAACTTATTTCATAAAGAAACTCAGAACTACAGAATCTAAGTCACCATCTTTATAAAAATCTTAAAGCAGCTTTTTATTTCTTTTTTTTTTTTTTTTTTTTTTTTTTACTTATAAAAGGGATTATGCGCCTATAGCTATTGCTATTCAAACTTTGATGAGCAAAAATTTAGATTTGGGCAAACTCATTTTCTGGGTTGGCCTCTAAGGAATGACTGCTATTCTCCACGTAAATAGGATTGGAAGTTACCGTTGCAATTATTCTTCTAGGTCCTTTGTTCATTTCTGTTAAAAATATGTAGAAGCATTTTAATGGTAACTTTCTCCTAGGTTTTATAAAGAGAAGAGAGTGACAAAGAGAAAGACTATGAACTTGGCATACAAGTGAACCATGCTCTGGAATCCGGGTGGGTCTAGGAAAAAGTACAGACTCCAGTGGAAAACATATATGGGCGTGTGAGAAATCCCCGTAAACTATAAATTCAGTACATACTGCACAGGCTGGTGTGGAAAGTTACCACAATGCTGTCTGAAATCAGAGAAGAGGGACAGAGTAAGTTTGGCACCAAGACAGCAGCAGGTGTCCTGGGACTTGGGATGTTTACTATTAGCAGCCTGCTTAACTGCATCTAAGGAACCTCATTAGCATAATCAGCTACCAAGGTTTCTTGGAGCCTTGTGTTCCCAGACCTGATGAAGGCCAAGGTTCTCTCTCCATCACTCTCCCTCAATTACCCACATCCTTTCCCTCCTCTCTACTAAGGCACCCCATTCAGTTGTTCTGGACTGGTCCCCACCTTGTTGCTTTGCCTGGGTGGTCTCTTTTCTGGAAGCCATCATTTCTTTCCTTTTCCTTTCAGAGTCTCATTACCACCCACCCCCAAGACCCTTTTAGGCCCAAGAGGTTCAGCTTTCCCTTCCACGCTGAGCCTGAACACTTCCTTACTTTCTGAATTTCATTTCTCCAGACTGAACCAAACCTAGCACGCGTCTGGGCCATGAAGGATTTATGTATTGTGTCCCAAGGTGAGCATTTGTTCCACGCAGGTGCTCCGTCCTTCTGCAATCAGATTACAAGCCCCCAGCCAGCTAGCTGCGAGCATGTTGCACGTGGCTGAGCAGGTACCAGCCCCCCTTTGCTAAGTCCTGCCTTGCACCTTGAGTTGGGCGTGTTGAACCTGCTGTCTGTAATCCCAGTCTAATGGAAGGCACACTTTATTACCTCCTTTTTCCAGGAGGAGAAAACTGAAAATCAGGGAGATGAAATCATTTGTCCAAAGTCACCAACCCTTTTACCTTCCATTGGCCTTGACCCACCCCAGCTTTCAGACACGAAGTCACCTGCCCCTCACAGTTGCAACCAGAAGACCTGAGATTTGAACACAAGTCTGTGTGTCTGTCTCTAACTTTTACTATCCATTATATCGCATTGCTTTCTTACCATCAGAATGCTCAAGACAAAGTTGAGCATGGGATAACATTAAATGAATATGCGATGATTCACCCCATTTTGTCAAAATCAAGGGGTTATGACAACAAGCTAGCTGCAAATCCAAACAGAGCAGCAATATTCTCTCCCTCTCTCTCTACATAAGTCTTAACATCTATGCAAATCACATACATGCATACATATTATTTCTCAGTACTTTGTTTTTTGAGCAATTTTAGGTTTATAACTAAATTGATAGGAAGATATAGGGATTTCCATACACCCCTCAGCCCCCACACAGGAACACCTCCCCCATTATCAGCATCACTCACCAGAGTGGTGCATTTTCTCCCCAGGATGCACCTGCACTGCCACGGTACAATCACCCAGAGCCCATGGCTTACCTGGTACTGTGCACTCTGTGGGTCTAGGCAAATGCACAGTGGCACACAGCCACCAATACAGGATTGTATAGAGTAGTTTCACTGCCTTAAAAGTCCTCTGGGTTTCCTTCACTCATTCATCCCTTTCTTCCTCTCTCCCTTTATCCCTGGCAACCAATAATCCTTTTCTTTTTCTATCTCCCTAATTTTGTCTTTTCCAGAATGTCATATAGCTGGAGTCCTACAAGAAGCAGCCCTTTCAGATTGGCCTCTTTTACTTAGTAATAGGGATTGATGTTTCCTCCACGTCTTTTCACAACTTGATAGCTCACTCTCCCTGTGTATTTACAACAAGACCTAGACAGCACCCCTCTTTTCTGTTTTATAATAACAGGCTATAAAGGTTTATAAGCATGTTAATGTTCAAGTGTGTAAATAGTTGTTTTTCTTTTAGCAGGGTGACATATAATTCCATATATGCCATATAGACATCGTAAAATTTTAAATTTAGCAGGTATGCTTGTAGCTCAATTTCTCTAATAGCTGAAGACACCTGTGAGTGGCAGCCAGCTCTCATCAAAGGAGCCAGGTCCTTCTGGGCACTAGAAAGCACCCAAAGCAACAGGGGTCTTAGATGAATGAACTTTTACCTTTCCAAGTTCTCTTAGTGGGAAAACGAGTCCCCATCCCCCAACTGCCGCTGGCATCGTCAAACACAGATGTTCTTTACAAAACTATCCTACCTGAGATATAAGCTTAAATTTGGAGTTCAGTCTCCCTGTGCTTTTACTTGAAATTGTATTTAATAGAAAGGTAAAGCCGTAAGGGCTTCCAGAGAGGTTTGTGCAACACCCCTCCCCTGTTGTAGATGGGGAAACTGAGGCCCAAAGGGAACATGAATCTTGCTCAAGATTTCATAAGACATATAGGAACTTGTTCTTCTGCTGCACTTGGGTCTCCTCACCCAGGACTCCTCCTGTCCCAGGTGGACCCCAAAAAGGCAAAAGATGAAACCAACTCAAGGGAAGCAAAGTAATTGAACCACCTAAATGTGTGGAAACAGAAATAACAGGAATGAGAGGCAAGAAATAGGAAATTGGTTTAACACGTACAGGTTTAGAAAGGCATAGGTTTCTACTTTCCCTAAACTGTTGACATTTGTCCATAGTTTCTTCCTTGAACTCTCTCATCTTAAGGGTTGTCTTACAAGAAAAACCCTGGGGCAATCAAGCTCAGTGGCATTTTAGTACTGCTTAAATCGAAAGTGGTGAGCCCGTGTGCTACACTGCTTACGTCATGTAACTGACCAAGCCCCAACCTGCCAGATGTGGTCAGTATGGCAACATGCACGTAGTCCACTTCCTGTCTGGAGGGCATTATGAGAACAGGTTGCACAGGGAAGGAATTTCTGGAGAAATACATGTGCAGGTCATTGAAAACAAAGGTTCCAGATATCTAGCCAATGTCATGGGTGTATAGGGTGGCCCGTTTGTTTTTTTTCTTTTCTAGGGCTAGAGTCAGATGGTTAAGGTTAAAAGTTAGTGAGAGTTAAATTTAAGAGTCTAGTTTAGTGTTAGTGCTAGGATTCGTGTTAGTACTTAAGGTTTGGATTATGGTTAGGGATAGGGTTAGTGTTAGTTTTAGAATTAGCATTGTATTAGGTTTAGGGTTAGGGTTTGGGGTCTATGGTTTTTGAAAATAAAATTTATTGGAGTAACATTTTTAATAACATATAAGTATCAAGTGTATAATTCTATAATACACGGTGTGGCAAAAGTAGGTTTACAGTTGTTCGTATGGAGAATAATGCAATATTGATAAATAATAAAGCAAGGATAAACTGTTCCATGTACTCACAACTATAAACCTATTTTTGCCCCACCTTGTACATCATCTGTATGTTGCATTTTGCGCTCACCACCCAAAGTCTAGCCTCTTTCCATCACCATATATTTGACCCTCTTTACTCTCTTCATCATCCCCTCCTCCACCTCTAGTAACCACCATGCTGTGGTCTGTGTCTATGAGTCTGTTTGTTTTGCTTGTTCACTTGTGGCTGTTTTGTATGCCACATGAGCGAAATCATAAGGTTCTTGTACTTTTCACTCTGACTTGTTTCACTTAACATGATAACACTGCAAAGGTACAATAACGAATTATTTATAATGATTACCCACCACAAGGGGCTGCTTAGTAGTTTGATGTTTTAAAACAAATCCCCAAACCTGTGACATGGCACCCACTGGGGCCCATGACGGATTGTGTGAGGACCATGACAGCTCTGAGAACTACTAAAATGTAAGGCTCAATCAGACTGTCCCCTTCAGGGAGACTCTGAGAGAGGGGAAGAATCCTTAGTGTCTCCAAGTACCTCTGAAGAATGACAAAGCACCGTGCTGCTTTTGAGGTCTTGCTGGTGGTTCTGGGCATCAACTTTTGCTGTTCAATAGCTTTAATAACATCTGCATGTATAGCAGATATAAATACCTTTTGAGGCAAGGGGGCAACCTTTCACTCATAAAAACCAAAGTCCTGTTCTAGAAGCCCTGGTGGTCCAGGGGCTCTGTCCTTGGAGGTGGGTAAGGGCTGCTGGAATGCCAGCTTCTGCCCCTTGGGGTAGAAGGCATGTTCCCGTCCGCTCTCTCAGTGGTCACATGAGCACAGAACTATAGGTCTGGTTTGCACACGCCCTCCCAAAAGCCCAGGCTTCCTCCCTGTAGAGCCAGCCCCAGATCACTTCCTCAGATCTCTAGGATCTTCAGTTAAGCTGGACCTCAACACCTGAACTCAAGGTAAGACCCCCAGAGTGCTGCCTACTAATGTCCCAGGAAAGGGAAAATTAAACCCAAACCTCAAAGTACCCAAGACTTCCTGGAAAGTTCAACCAAAGTGATTCATCTTGACCTCAGGCTTAACTTTTTCCCTACTCTCTACTCCTTTTTAATTCAACTAGTCTGATTCTTACTGATTGGAAGAAAACTACTTGTGAAACAGATTTAAAAGGATCAAGCTGTACTCTATGAGACTACAAATAAAGTACGATATTAACTTTGTAAGGGAAACAAGTGATTAACCCTTGTACCCTACCCTGTAAAGACTGAAGCCCCAGTTTATTTGCATGAGCAAAGGCTGTGGGTATAAACTAATAATAATGCCTCAAACATGCTTCTAAAAACAGCCATTAGCTATTCATTCAGATTAAGTTTGCAAATAAGTAACTTGCAGAAGTAGTACAAAGTTTTGAGTCTTGAAGACCTTGATTTTAATGACAAGATGTATATAGCAAGTACACCTGTCTGAAAAGGCAGGGTAACTTGGGTTTCTTTAAAGACTTTGTGTAGTGTCATTCCCAAGTCTGACTGCATGTGAGAAGTGATACAACTCTTAAATTGCTAAACAAGAACAGCTAGCTAGTTATCTTTATTAGTGTCCAATCGACCATATTTTATCTTGAACTTTTCAGGATCTACCCAAGGCCTGCTTAACTCTTAGTCACAATTTTTTCTCTATTTTTTTTTTTTTGTATTTTTCTGAAGTTGGAAACGGGGAGAGACAGTCAGACAGACTCCTGCATGCGCCCGATCGGGATCCACCCAGCATGCCCACCAGGGGCGATGCTTTGCCCACCAGGGGGCGATGCTCTGCCCCTCTGGGGCATCACTCTGCCATGACCAGAGCCACTCTAGCGCCTGGGGCAGAGGCCAAGGAGCCATCCCCAGCGCCCGGGCCATCTTTGCTCCAATGGAGCCTTGGCTGCGGGAGGGGAAGAGAGAGACAGAGAGGAAGGAGGGGGGGTGGAGAAGCAAATGGGCGCTTCTCCTATGTGCCCTGGCCAGGAATCAAACCCGGGTCCCCCGCACACCAGGCCGACGCTCTACCGCTGAGCCAACCGGCCAGGGCCAAGTCACAATTTTTGAGAGTGACAAAAGAGATTCCTCTTACATTGCTCTAGTTCTGTGAAGTGAGTCATATTTGCAAAACATTATTTAATGTCCCTAGCTACTATCATCCTAATATTTGAAAAGCTCCTTTTCTCCCTTCCTTCCTCCTTTTATTCCTTTCTTTTTTCTTTTTTAAATTTTGTGTGTGTTCTTTAACCAATATCTTTACCTTTTCTCCCAATATTCACAGAGCAATTTCCCCAGCTTGGAAATATGAGAACCTTTTCATCTCTAGTCATTTTAGCCAATCTTTTTCAGTGTTCTAGCAATGACATATCAATTACCCTATTCAATTACCCATGACACTTGAGATTTCTGCCACCAAAATTTAGGTTGTGTATTTCCATAGGGCAATTTATTTTAAAACTGGGATGGTTCATAAAGCAAAGGGCTGTGTGTGCACTGACTAACAGGGTTGCATTAGCTCTGCAGTTGATTTTAAACACCAATAGTTAAACATTTAATGTAAACGTTGAAGACGTAA
Source organism: Saccopteryx bilineata (assembly GCF_036850765.1). Lineage (NCBI taxonomy): Eukaryota > Metazoa > Chordata > Mammalia > Chiroptera > Emballonuridae > Saccopteryx > Saccopteryx bilineata. The sequence continues at coordinate 225,391,608 of NC_089491.1, read as the reverse complement.
ATTACCTCTGAGGTTCACGTGCGCTCTGACGTTCACCACGATCCGTGCTGGAGAAGAACCGTGAGGTCATTTTGCCCAACTCTCATTTTCCAGATGAGGAAAACAGGACTAATTGATACCTAGCAATACTAAATTATAGTTCTTCTAAAGCTAGATAGCAGCAGAGTTAGTAGGCATCTTAATGTGCTCAATTACTATATAGACTCCATGAGCTGATGATTGTGCTGTGACCTTGAGCGTTTACATTCTGTGGTTTTCCAATGTTTATGTTTCTAATGTGGTATTTGTAATCCCCAGTCCCAGTAACCTATTACTACGGAGGTCTTGCCAATTCCCAACCTTGGGCAGCCCACCTCTTTAATGCTCCAGCTGTGTTGCCAGGCTGCCCAGCCTTGGCAAAGTCATACTAGGTGTAACCGAGGATACCAGTTCATGCCTGGGAGGCTGTAAGGGGCCTTAGCAGCTGGTTGAACTTCTTTTTCCATCTCTCATCATTTCTCCTATGTGCTACTCTAAAGCTGTAATCCCTGTCTGTTTCACATCCCTCAACCCTGTTCCTCTTACACCAAACTTCTTTCTCTATCTCTCATCATTTCTCCTATGTGCTACTCTAAAGCTGTAATCCCTGTCTGTTTCACATCCTTCAACCCTGTTCCTCTTATACCAAAGGACCATCATTCTCCAGACAAAGCACAGTTCCTTCACTTTCATCCTCACAGCTCAATGTTTTCCCATAACTTATCTTTCTTCTCCTTGCTCACAACTGGAACCTAAGCTTCATGAGAGCAAGCATCTTGATTGTACTGATGTGAATCCCCACTGTCTAGAACAATACGGGAAATAGTAGGTGTTTAATAAATACATGTGCAATGAACATATCTCTTCTTTTTCCCTCCTGTCATAGGGAAACAGGTGCCCCTTACCTCTCTAAGATTTACCCTTCCCCACCCCAGAAGAATCAGTGCCTCCTTGTCCACCCTTAAATCTTTGACCTCTGGATCATGTCCCTTTTCTTGAGATCTTGACTCTTTACTATCCACTCTGATGGATTTACATCACTGTGCAACCATCAGGTGCTTTTTCTCCAGCTTCTTCTCTGGGAAGTCCTCTCTCCTCTTCAATGCAGTTAGTTTCCAGGAGTCTGCTTCTGGATGCCTTCTTCTGTTAGTATTTTTCTTTATTGCCAATCTCACTGACTCATATTTGGTCAACTTCTACTTCTTGTGTGGGGACTCCCAAATCTCCATTGCCATCCCCAAAGTTACTTCCCAGACGTGTGCACCTCAAAGCAATCCGGCTCAGAGCCAATGTCATCGTGATGCCTTCAATACCCCTGCTTTTCATTCAAGACTTACTCTTTTTCCAGGCACCAAACCCCACATCTCCTTCAGCTGCAGTACTCCTGTTGTGGCTTCACAATGAACGGGGGCACGGATCCCACCTGGTGGTAACCCGAGGAGATGTTGCTCTCGAGTGCATACACTGCCTGGATGAATTCAGAAGCCTTCTGAGTAATCACACTGCAGCTACTCTCCTCGCCTCAATCTTTCTGGTTCACTGAGCCAGAATACTTCTTGTCTGATGAAAGATCAAACTTTTCAGTTATAGCTCCATGGTCTTTATTATATTATATTATATTATATTATATTATATTATATTATATTATATTATATTATATTATATTATACTATATTATATTAATTATATTAATTATATTATGTTATATTATTTTTAAAGATTTTATTCATTTTTAGAAATAAGAGAGAGAGACAAGGGAGTGGAGGCACAGAAAGCATCAACTCCCATATGAGCTTTAACTGGGTAAGCCCAGGGTTTCGAACCAGCAACCTCAGTGTTCCAGGTCAACACTTTATCCACTGTGCCACCACAGGTCAGGCCCTAGCTTTTTAACATCTATTGTCAGTTGAGCTTCCAATCAGGCCTCAAACTAACTTTATTGAGGTACTGCAGTGATTCTCAACCATGGATACACATTAGCCACAAATGGGAAGCTTTAAAAAAATTCCAAAACTCGAGCTTCTACTCATCTATCCCTCTCCTTGTCCCCACAATAGATCCTAATCCATTGGCCCATAGTGAAGCCATAGCATTTGGGCATTTTAAAATCTCCTCAGGTGGTTCTAACCTGCAGCCATGATTGAGAGTCATTTATGTACCCTCTGACCCAGTCAGAGAAGTGCTACACCACCACGCCATACTTTTTCACGGGCAATTCCCCTTTCAAGTGACACTTTGTTCTCTATTTCTTCTCCCCTAACAAAATGCTTGAAGTCTTCTGTGATTCTTCCAGTTGTAAAGAATCCATGCTTCTCTTGAAAATCCTTAGTATGTTTCTCGCTATCACACTCATACATGTGAGCCAAGAAGACTGTTACATCCAGAAATACAGAGTAAAATAAGACAAGGTTCCTACCTGCCTTTACACATATTATAGTTTTATAGAATGAAACAAAAAACATGAATCAAGAATTATCATAATTTTTCTTTTTTTAAAATTTTCCCATTGATTTGAGAAAGAGGGAGAGGAAAAGGAAGGTAAGAAGAAGAAAGAGGAGAGAGAGAGAGAGAAAGAGAAGCATCAACTCTACATCAATTTTACTTAGTTGTTCTACTTAATTTCACACTCATTGATTGCTCGTACGTGCAGGACCCCTGGCACACCAGGTCAATGTTCTAGCCAGTGTGCCACCTGACTAGGGTTTAACCTAAGTTTTATTATAAAAGTATAGATGTATCACGAGATACTGTGTAGACACAAAGAATTGTATTCTGCTTGGTGTAATAACAACATATGTATATGTCATCTCTTCTACTGGATGGTATATTTTTGAAGGTTGGGCCCATGCTTCATTTACCTTTATGTATTTCAAAGACTAACTCTTTCTTATAATAGTATTTAATGTTTGGCAAATAAATGACTACATGAGTGAATGAATGGTATGTTGGAGATTAGCAGTCATTGGGGAAGAGTGCAACTCCCAAGGAAATAGTGCCATAGTTCAGTGCCTGTCCAAGGCCAAGGGGTGTCCTATCAAAGTTCAAAGACTCATGTCATCATATGCAGTTCTAAACTATGTGTGAGTTTTATCATTTCCCTCTCCATCATTTCATAGTTATTTTTTAATGGTAATAAGAATAGCATATTAGAAACTAGATTCAATTTCTCCTGATTGAGAAGGTGGTAATGGGCCCATTCAAAATAAACTTAGCCCCTTTGATTTCAATAAACAAATCTTAGAGATCAAAGGAGATGGTGTGATGTCTGATGGAAAGGACTAGGGGAGGGGAGGATTAACAGAAACATTTGGCTGCCCAACAGACCCATGGGCTTCCCTCTTTCCCTCTTGACTGCGCTGTGATCAAGTCAAGCCCCTGGGGCCTCTTAAAGCTGTTGTCAAGAAAGCTGCTAAAATGGCCACCAAAGGAGCAGACACAAACAGGGCCAATGAGCTAATGCACATGTGAAAATAACTGTTGTTTCTCCAGTGGTAGCCTTTAATCCTTCCAGTATCTACCGGCATGAGTAATCACACCATAAGAAGCAAACCATTCCCAGGGAGAAAAGCTATATCTGAGCATCCTTGTACTTGTTGAGGACAGTAGTGAACCACAGCTGAGCAACCACTGATCCAGGGAGCCGAGAGGGTTAGTCCTGCTTCCAGGAGAGTCAGCATCAGGGCAGAGAAAAGAAGTGTGTCTTCACCCAGAGGATTTCAACACGATGGAAACGCATTTCTCACAGAGACAGAACCATTGTGTAAATAAAAATCCCTTCAAAGAAACAATTCAGAAAACTTCATGTATAGTGATGTGTTGAAACTGCTCAAATGTTTTAAATTATGAATTGGTTATTAATCCATTTTGATTCATTTGTTGACTCATTTATAGAGTAAGGAGTATGAGTCACTAAAACTTTTTTTGAGCCCCTACTATGCCAGGAATTGTGTTACTGTAGGTGCAGAGAAGAACATGGCCCAATCCTGCCTTCAAAGATCTTGCCATATGGCGGGGGACATACTCCTAACACTAGTATGCCATCATGGTGAGAGAGTATGGAGGTAGCTCTTATTAGCCAGAAATGCCCAGCTTAGCACCCTTCCACTTAACAGGATCTTTGACAATCGAGAATGGCTAAGACCTTGGTTTCTAGCTATGCTTCTCATAAAGGAAGTTTCTAGTTATAAGCCAAACACTGGAAAAGAACTGCTCACTACAGGGCTGTTTGCAGTACTGTACGGTGATTTATAAACAGTGTTTTTTTAAAAAAATAATGAAGTCGGCTAGTGACCTTGAACTTTCTCCCATAGTTAAAGCCATATGCCCAGCAAGCTTCCCATAGGTTTCTTCTCGGAAGAGTTCTTTGAGAGAAATCAGCCTTACCAGACTCCATATGTTCCTCTTTGCAATAAGCTACCTTTTCACCCAGCATCTGCTGTGGTGCTAGTTGAGGAAAGTCCCTGAAACCATCTTCTGTGCTCTGTGCTGTAGTTCAGATGAGGATCTATGGTTGTAAAAGGCTGATTTTGCAACTCACAGGGTAGCTGCAGCCTCACAGCACCTGGGAGCTTGTTAGAAGTACAATTCTGAGAATTCAGCACAGACCCTCTGATTCAAAATTTGCATTGTAATAGGATACCCATTCAATTTGTACATTAAAGTTTAATAAGCACTGGCCTAAAGCAATGGATTCAAAATTTTACAATCTCCCTACACACACACAGACACACACAGACACACACACACACTTGACACACACAGAACCATACAAACACAACCACACACACACACACACATGTTGAGACAGGCACAATACATAATTTTTTTGTCTGCTATACTAATATATACATACTGAAATATACACAAACAAAGAATTTAAAAGGCTAAAGTAGAAGCTATGTTTGAACAATTCTACTGAAATTGTTCTATTTGAACTATTACTCTATTGCTATGCCCTCTTGGATTGCTGTGGTCCAACACATCAGAGGCGCCATTCTCAGGAAGCAGAGAACTAAGGGAGCCTTAGACCCCGAATATGATGACTGGTGTGCTGACACAAAACAGAACACAAGACAGACTTAGTGAGTAACTTGTTGGGCTAAATGGAATATACAGTACCCCGAGTGCATATCCATTTGGTCAGTTTGAGAAATGTAAAACCCATTCCTATTCAAGGTAGAATATTATAGAATATTCTTTGTGTTGTGAATCCACATAGGAATTCTAATCTTTATTTCTAGCTCAATCATGCAAGTCAGTGGCATATATGGTCCCTTTCTCTCCTACCCCATGTACCTAGTTTTGAACTGGCTTCCCTTCTGACCCAGAATATCTCATCCCACATTTTCAAATGAGCTCCACCAGTTACTAAATCCGGGCAGCTCTGAGTTTTCCAGAATGGAATCTCTCTGCTCACCCTGTTCTCCCTCAAGCACTAAATCCCTACCTCATGGCAGGCCTCGTGTTGGCATTCAGGTAGAAAGATGAATTGAACACCCACTCACAGAGTTTCGTTTAAAGAGAAAGGGAAGTTTTGGAACAGAGCATTACAGCAACGCCTTGAGTTTGAGCATGAACTGTGGACAGTGCAAATGACAGGGAAAAGGAACAAGAAGAAGCCGGAGGAGGTGACATCTGAACTGGGCCTTCGGGGCTGAATAGGAGAGTGTCAGGCACAGACACAGAAAAGGATTTAGGATAAAGGGACATGTTCAAGCAAAGGCACTGGGCAGAAAACCTGCTTCCCCCGCGTTCCTCTCTAACTCAGTCAATTAAGTAAAGCCTTCCATTGACATGAAATAATAACCCTGCACACTCGCTGAGCACTCGGTGCTTGCCTGGATCAGTGTGATCAGAAGGTCTCTAGGAGTAACATTTCATATTGCTTGGCCACAGCCGTGGGTGGAAAGTTTCTCAGTGGAGCTCAGCAAGTATAATACTTCCCATTTACAGTAAAATCTGGAATGTTTGGGAATGGTCTGTGCTGGAGAAATTGAATTTTCAGATTAACTGCATAAAAATGGAAAATCTGATTGAAAAACCTTCCTAATTTTGTTCTCCTTTGAAGAGCTAACTGCTGCTAATATTTTAGAGGACTTTCATGTTAATCCCGCCTAGAGCACGTCAGAGCTGTTACCCTGCACACGCAGCTTTATCAGGTGCTTTTTTTCAACTTCACCTATTTAGCTTTGTGGTGATTCTTAAAAACTACATAATAATTCAGCTTATAAATGTTTTAAACATTTAATATCCTTTCTACATTATTGGTGGCCCAGGCTGATTAGAATGTGTTAATATTATAACTAATGTAGACAACCTACTCAGACATGATCCTGATGCACATTTCTTATTAACATACACCTACTGGGTCAAAGAGTATAAATCTTCAGTGTTGGGTATTCCTTGTCAAATTGCTGCCAGAAAAAGCTATGCCTGATTACTCTGTCAGAAGCTGGGTACAAAGTCATTCACCTCTGCACGCTTGTCAGTACGGGATGCTGACATGGTTTTTCAAACCTTGGATAAATGATAGGCTGTGTTTCTTGGACCCAGGGGCGCTCCTTGGTCTTATTTGCCAGTGAGACCACCTCTGCCTGGCCGAGGGGCTGTGCAGGGCTCTGTCTGGGTTTGTTTCTCCTTCAAGCTGTGTCTAAGAGAATGGCATCTGCTTACAAGTCTCAGGTTCCACTTGGAGACTTGGAGATGACAGGCAGTCCTCTTGGCCAGCTGTCTCTTGAACATCAGACCTATGGGACAACAGTTCCATCTCTGCTTTGGGGTATCCCAGGCAACTCCATGCATGCTCTCAAAACTTGCCCCCAGACTGGATCTTCCCACACTGATATTAAGTACCCAGTGAACTCCAAACCAATATAATATCAAAACATTTGAACAACCAGGCTCTCTGATCACATATGAATGGCTTTTAAATTGTGAGGAATACCCAGTGCCCTATGAATCAGTAAACCACCACCCATTCCAGCCACCTCATTTTCACACAGGCTGTCAGGGTCATCTCTGAGACCTCATCTGCCTGTTCACCCTCGTCCCAATGCCCACCCGTTAGAGATGCCCTTTGAATCCATCTGGAATTGGTGAGTCAGGACACCTCCTTCCTCTCAATTCACTGGCACCACCCTTGTCCAAGCAGCAGTACTTCAGGCTTGGATTCCTGACAGCTCAGGTTAGCTAGACTTTCAGCATCTCCACTTGCCTTTTTCCAATCCATTCTCCACACTGTGTCAAAAACAATTACTTTAGCCTGACCAGGCAGTGGTGCAGTGGACAGAGTGTCAGATTGAGACGTAGAGGACTCAGGTTCATCACCCAGAGGTCGCCAACTTGAGTGCGGGCTCACCAGTTTGAGCATGGGATTGCTGGCTTGAGTGTTGGATCATAGACATGACCCCAAGGTCGCTGGCTTAAGCAAGGGGTCACTCACTCTGCTGTAGCCCCCCAGTCAAGGCACATATGAGAAGGCAACTGATGAACAACTAAGGATACTATGGAGCCACAATGAATAATTGATGCTTGTCATCTTTCTCCCTTTCTGTCTGTCTGTCCCTATCTGTCCCTCTCTCTGACTCTCTCTCTCTGTCTCTGTCACACACACAACAACAACAACAACAACAAATGATGACTTTGACAAGCAAAACTGATCCTATGTCTTCTGTGATTGAAACCCTGAGGGGCTTCTTCTCCTAAGATGAAGATGACAGTCCTCAAGGAGCCCACCCAGCCTTGCACAGCAGGCCTTTGCCTTGAGTTCCCACCTGACTCCCCTTCCACTCTCCTCTCCTCAATACTCAGTACTCTCATGAGCTCTATGCCTTTGCAAACGCCAGGGGTCTCTCTTGCCAGAAAGATCATCTTTCTCCTAGCCGGTTTCCTTACCAGCCACATTATTCTGTGTTTCTCCACTGTAATGCCATCTACCCAGGAAAGCCATCCTGAAACCCCAGACTGGGGCATGGTATACTCTCCATGTTCTACTCCCTTATTCATCCTTGACTTTCTCCCTAATGCTCCTCACAAATGTCTCTAAGTAACTTGTCTGATGATTTACTTAAGAATCCCCTGCTCAGGGGTGAACTGCACGAAAGTGACAACCACAGCAGTCCTGATCCTGTTGGGGCTTCAGCGCCTTGCACGCTGCTGAACACAGAGCAGGTGCTCAGTACACTTTCAGGGCACAAATGAATGTGTTGTTAAAATATCCTCCAGTGTTTCCGCCTTTTACATTTTCTTGAATCATATATTTATAAACATTGCCATTTGGGGGACAAGGGATCTTATTGTTGTACAAGAACTTTCTATTACCACATTACTACCCCTCTGCTCTCATCTGTGGTGAATGTCATTTCCGTTTTGTAAGTCCTATTTTATGTGTTTTGCTTATTGTAAACACACAATAGGAATAGCTAACTCATATAATGATGAGTTTCATGGTGCTTTGCATATATCATATTTTGACTTCACACAATCCCATCATGCACAAGAATTCTTATTAGCACTATTCTGCAGATAGGTAAACTGAGTCTCAGAGGGGTTAAGTAAGTTATCCAAAGTCGCACAGCTACCATTAATAGAAGCAGGACCCTGTACTCTTTTAACCTTTATACCACACTGCCTCTGAAGAAGTGTTTGGGTTTTTTTTAAGCACAGAGGAGCTAATATTCAACCTGACTTTTAAAGGACATGTGGGTTGACTGAGAACGGGAGAGGACAACCTTTGGGAAGGCATGGAGACATTTGGGAAAAGGCAAGTACACTCCCAGGCTAAGTCCTGAAGGAAACAGGCTGACGAAGGGGTGGGGGGAGCCAGGGCTTCGCAGTGTCTTCCACCTTGCAAAAGGGGCTCAGGATTTACCCTGTTGGCAGAGGAGGCTACTGGGCAATTTATGTGGGGTCCTTGTCTGAGTGACTACTCTCTGGATAAGTAAGCTCTCTTTTCCTGGTAAAGATTATAATGAAACCATGGTGATTTAATGTTGCATGGGACTGAATAGTATATTAACAATAAAATTCCTGCTTCCCAATTCTAAGAAATGCAACATGCTTTGGCTATGAAGACAGGGGATCACGTGTGTATCCCAGCTGTTATTTCCTCCTTTGTCTGCATGTAAGAAGGAACGGTACCACTAATTCCAGAGGAGGGGCCGTTGGAATGTCTCCCCTGGGCAGATATGTCAGCACCAGGGTGATGGTCGCTGTTCACTCTAGTGGTAATATGGCAATGTCCTGTAAACAAGGAATTAGCTGTGCTTCTAATAGTGAAGTATCCCTACTCTTCTTACAGAAAAACAGTATCTGGAAGGCTAATTGTTAAAGACTGTCACAAGAGCATCTAAGGGGAGATTGATCAGGAATGATCTGGTAGGTTGGATGATCTCTGTGACATTATGGGGACAGTGTCCTGGAGAAGTCTCCTTCCCAGCAGGGTGTGAGCCCAGGTCCACGGAGCCTGCAGAAATCAGGAGTAGAATTCAGGAGGATCTGTGATCTCTGATGGAAAACAATAGAAACTGTTTTTCCTCAATCACTTCTAAGTAAAATGTGTCCTTTTTTTTACTCTGAGTGTGTAACACAGTACAACCACAGCAGCCCCCTGTGACTTCGTCATAGGAGACATCACGGTATGTCACACTACGCTGCAGCTGCCTGGGAGGTCTTTAATATTTCCAGTCATCACACCTTCAAATTGCTAGCTCTTACCAATTAATGCTTGAAAAGAAGCACAATTTTGTTTTTTTTTAAATATTTTACCAAGTGCGTTTTAATATGACTGGTGTCCTTCGTAACCGTAGTTTTGCTTCTATCTATTTAAACTGAGAAAGCATTCAGACACATTACCAGTCTGCTAAAAAGGACCACAACACAATCGTGGCCGAGAACCCCAGGCTAAAACATTCAGATGAGGCTGGCTTACCCGGTTCCCCGTGCCTCAGGTGCACTGTGCATGCAGAGGCTGCCCTGTCTGCCCACAACGGCAATATCTGTTTTCAGGGCTCCTAGTACGGAGAAAATCGGGATTACTATTCTTCTCAGAATGTCTGCACATTAAACTTGATCTTTAAGTTTTTTGACCTCCTGAACTACTCTTGAGCATAAACTTGCTCTTTCCTAAGGATGCCAGATTTAGCAAATCTGTGCTGTATCTGTAGAGTACCTATATAGATGGATTTCAGGCAAACAATAAATACTTTTTAGTGTCAAGTATATACTGAATACTGCTTGGGACATAACTGGTACTAAACAATTTGTTGCTGTCCATCGGAAATTTAGTTTAACTGGGCATCTTGTATTTTACCTGGCAACCCTGAAAACACCAAAGTTGAGCGAACAGTCCTCTAGCTAATTAACTCCAGATGGTAAGAACATGTTTTCTTACGCTGCTTACTAACGAAGGTTAGTTCTCCCAAAGGTCTCAGACTTTGAATGAATGCAAAAGGAAGTCTTTGGAAATTTGAAAATTTCTTATTATCACTCCACAATCAAAGCATCTATGTTTCCAACTTCAGGACAAGTGGATAACTTGGAAACATTGCCTGTCCTTAAAGAAAATTGACCACAGGCCAAGAATTTTGGTCTTAGCAGTGTTCCCCTGAGATCCTGTGATACCCAGTTCTGTATCAAAGAAATGTGGTCAGAGTTTAGGCTGACAGTGAAACTGAATTTCAAAACCTTTTGACACTCGTCTCATTGTTAAATAACTTGGCTCCAAATCAAGCAAAAGTCATAATTTCCCTTTTCTGGGATGAGATTCCAATTATAATAATAAAGAGCATAGAAATCACCAAGGAGAAGAACTCTCCCGTGGTGTTCCAGGTGAATCACACCCAGTCCATTAACCATCAACCAGTAGAGACCGATAGTTCCAATTCATTTCAAACAGAAGACAGAGTAGTCAGACTGAAACCAGAGTCACAAGCCAGCCTGAAGTCGATACGTCTCTCTAGAAAGTGATACTTTCTATATTTATATGCCTTTATCATCATAAAAAATTGTAAATGTGAGATAGAGAAAGGTATGAGTGCTTAGAGGTGGTGTGTTCACTGTCTTAGTGAGTAAGAGGTTTATTTAGGGGAAAATCACTTTAAGATGGTTCAAATTATATATTACTGCCTTGTAAAAAATATATCAATAATCTGTCTCAAGCCACTTTCCAGCACAACAATGAGTGTGAGAGAAGATGGCATCCTTGCCTGCTTCCTGTCATTCTCTTCCTTTGTTGATGCTCTAAGTTTGAAGTTTCATTACATAGGAAAACACTAAGTGAAAGCCTTGTTGCTCTAAGCACCATCTGCAAAAACAGATGCCTTCCATCCTGACATGTTCCAGGTTACAGCTGATGAGCTCACACACCCTGTGTGAGTTCCCTTATCTAAACGGCAGAGTTTTGAACTATCTTTCCTGTACTGCGTTTGATCGAATCCAGACAAGATTCTATGAGCTAGTTAAAGCAATCTCTTCCCTGAAGAGAAAATCTGGAGCATTGCATTTCGGAGACTAACACAATCCAGTTAGTCGTGTGCTCTTCCCCCCCCCCCCAGACATAAATTTTCCTGTTTTACCAGTCATCTCACAACAATGCATGTCCAAGCCATGCTGTGATTAGAGGGGAGAATATGCTTATTACCAAGTTCTTCGCATGTTGGAGCACGGAGAGACCAAGGGTGGTAAACCAAAGGAAATTTCCATTTGCTCTTCAGTTGCTACACATTCTTGCTCTATAGGAAAGTGAGCTGTTATTAAGTAATAACGTTCAGCTGAAGTTGGTCACTTATAACAACAGACAGATGTATAATGTTTTATTTGGGTTAGCCAACTCTCTCTCAAATAAAGGGCCTGAAATTAAACTGTCTTTACAAAAATATTCAGCAAATGATACCTCTGACTTATTCCGGTGCTCAGATTCTTTGCCATGGAAAATGGAAAACGAGTCTCCCGTTGAACTCAGTATCTGTTTGAACTTGTCTTTGCTGAGTGGAGAAAGGTTGATGTTCTATGGAATGAAAACATTTAGAAAGACTCTACATTGAGGGGTCAAGAGTATAACTATGCAAACCACATTTAGAGACAGAAAGGGATTTTTTTAGTGCTTATAGAATTCAGAACAATGATAATGAAATGGAAGCATAGGAAAAAGGCTAAATATTTGACCATAGAGGCAAATTGGATTATTAGATGCTCCCATGCAATGCAAAATGGGGGGCTTGTTTTAAAAGGGGTACTTGTTGCTTTTCCAGTAGGTAATAGGACAAGAGAAAGACCTCGTCAATTCACCAAGCCATCACAGGCAAACTAGCCAAAGAAGCCTTCAGGAAGTTGGGTTCTTTGTAAGACACAGGTTCTTGGCCAACACTAAGAGATTTTTTTTTCTTTTTCTTTTTAGAGAGAGATTCTGATTCAGTAGCTCAAGTGTGGGACTTATGAACCAGCATTTAAAAAATTTTAAATTAATTTGAGAGAGAGAAAGGGAGAGTGAGAGAGAGGGAAACATTGATTTGTTGTTTCACTTACTTACGCATTCATTAATTGATTCTTCTATGTTCAATCCCTTGACTAGGATTGAACTGGCAACCTCTGTGCTTCAGCACAATGATCTAACCAACTAAGCTATCTGGCCAGGGTCAGAACTGACATTTCTAATGAACGCCAAGTAGTGCTGATGCTGCACTTGGGGGTTCCCCTATTCTATGCTGCCCTATCTTCAGTGTCCAATAAGATGGATAGCTCATCTCAGGATATTTCATGACAGTCAAGAGAGATATCTGCCTATAAAATAAATTAACCTTGCCTCTGGCTCAGTGACTTTGAACAAATCACTCTTTTTGATTCTCTTTTCCCCAAGATATTAAGTGCCATTTAGACTAGATTAGAACTCTCCAAAGTTCTCCCCTTGGGTCTATAATCTTCATACAGCATCAAGATGGTTAACTCAACTCATTCATAGACCAGCACCAGTCTGCGAACTGACGGTTGAAAAACACTGGTCTATACAATTCATTAAGAGGTGAATAATGTAGCTCATACCCTCAAAGTGTGGTCTCAAGACTGGCAACATCAGCATCACCTGGGAACTTATTAGAAACGTGGGTTCCCAGGACCTTCTCTAGACCTACTAAATCAGAAACTCATGGTGGCACCCAGCCATGCATGCTTCAAGAACTTCAGGTAATTTGAATGCTTTCTGAATTTGGAGAACTAGTGGTATAGAAGTGAGAAGCATGGACCCAGGGCTCAGAACCTGTGATTAGCTGTCCTCTCTTTGACTATTACACTTTCATCACCTGGAATACAGGAATAATAGCAGCACATCTATAAAACAATAAATCAATTACAGCTATGTACCTATAATGGATACTAACACATAATGAGCAGGAACGTACTTACGCTGTATTGTAGTGCACATGAGTAAATCTGACGACAGTGGTTAGAGAGGAGCACAGCTATGGAAACAGACAGGTCTGGCTTGTCAACCTTGTCCTCCACGGATTAACTTCAAGGACATGTGTGAATTATCTCTTCAAGCTTAATGTCCTTTCAATGCAAATTAAAGAGAAGGGTTAAACAGAATACCATCTATAACTCCTTTGAAATGTGTGTGGTGCCTTTTGAGTGCCCCCTTCTCAGATGAAAGCTAGCAAGGGTGTGATGATAATTGCCCCCAGCACTGCCCGGTGTGTCCATCATCATAGGTTCTGAGGCCACAACATCCTTAACCAAGGGCTTTTGCTTCACAGAATATTAAAGTCGTGCTATCTAAGGCCCTTATACCTTGCCCTGAATTGCTGTCTTGTGGAGATAAATTTAAATATTGATTTAGAAGAATTTAATGAGGAAAAACTATTCAATGTTTCATTTATTTTCTATGTTCTCCTTCTTCCTATTTTTTTTTCCGTGTTCAGTCATAGACCAAGAGTTAGGGTTTACAGTAAGGATGTTTGAAGGTTCTACATGTTTTTTTTTTCAATATAGTACCTTTCAGGTCAGATCTACCATCCTAAGGTATAAAAACATGTAGAAAGGGTGTGTCTGTGGCCAGGCTTTCCCAAAGCTTTGTCTCAGTGACAAATGATTCCAAGAATTCAATGGCTCACAACAACAGGAGGTTTTTCTCACCTGTGTCACAAGTCAGCTTTGGTTCCATTGTAGTTCAGCTCCTTGTGTCCCTTTCCTCCCACTCCCCAGAAGAAAGGACAGCCCAACTGGAGCCTCGCCCACAACTGTGCCACGCCACCACTGTGATGTGAGTCACTGCGGCTCACACAACATTGGCCAAAGCAGTCCCATGATCACATCGGACACAAAAGGGTGAAAGCTGTTCCCCCACGGGAAAGCCCAGGAAGGAATTCTAGGGATAGAACCAGCAGAGCCTGGCAGCCAGAACTGGCAGCAACAAACAGTCAACAACAACAAACATGACCACAGCTCTGCCAATTAGGTCCGAGTTCATATCTTCATAACATGGGCCTTTAGGACAGAGGAAACTGAGTCATGAATTTGTCGTCATCTCATCTGGTGTTTCCCCTCTGATTAGTACAATCCTCATGGAGAACAATGATCAATACCATGGCCTACTAGCAGCTGTCACCCTCACAGCCACCCTCAGTCCTCCATGGCCTGAGGGAAGAAATGGGTTTGCAGATGGAGTAATTTCCCCAGCAGGTAAGAGCCGCAGAGCCACCTTTTGGAATAGGCTGAGTCAGCTTTGGCCACCTCCTGCTTTTTCAGTGAGTATGTGTGCTTCCGAGGTCCCCTCGGGAGGTATAAGGGCCTCGGACAAAGCCATTCATGTCCTCAGCTGACATAGATGAAGTCAAGAAGTGGATTAAGAACAGTCAGACCAGCCGTGGAAGCCAGTCCTGGGCTGCTTTGAAGAGCAGGGAGGAACGTGGAAGGAGGCCAAGCCCAGAGGTCCGATGGGCTCGCGTGGCCACAGTCACAGGATCCACAGAGAGGATTGCTAAGCCTCACTGATTTTATTCTTAATACTTCTAAACCTTTTGAGTTCAGTGAACCCCAAATACACTCTTGTCAAGCATTTCTTTTGCTACTTAATATTTAAACCGGTATATCCTTGAAGTGAAATTTAATCCAGGTATTTCAGAATCACAGCCAAAAAAGAAAGAAAAAGATCTCCAAAAAATTGTTCTGTCAGAAATATATGACACGCAAGAAGACTTCTTAAACAACTTTTCACAACTTTTATACAGCTTTAAAGTCAGATCCCCTCGAATTCTAATTCTGAAAACCCAAAGTCGTAGTGACCTGTGTCCCCTCCTTCCATGTCTCACTGGCCCATTTGAAGGAACATAGGATATCTTCACTTGAGGCCTGAGACACTTTGGGTTTCAGAACCTGCTGCCTTCCCTAGTTCCTAGTAGTTATTTTTCTGCAGGTGCAAATTCTATCAGCCCACCATAGAACAGAGAATGAAGCTTTTCCTAGGACTGACAAATTAAAAACTTCCAAAATGTAACTCAACAGAGCTCTAGGTTTTTAGACAGTATCAGTGTTGTAGTACTAGGAAAAAAACAACTTTAATACTTTAAAAAGTTAATGCTTAGCATTGGCACACTAGGTAGTTGGCATTCTTCTATAAAGATGGTATAGATTAGACATTCTAAGAACTAATAAACAGGCATTTCAATGGCTGTGCGCAGTAGTTCTCTTTCAGAGTGCTAAGAGGAAGTGAGGAGGGGAAATTTGATATCATTTAACCCGTATGTCCCAGCGTGGTGGTTCTTATGTTCCTGAAGCTGCAGCATCACCTGAGAAGTTGTCGGACATGCAAATTCTTGGGTTCCACCCCAGACTTACTGAATCAGAAACTCTGAGCCTTCTAGGTGGTTCTGATGCCAATAAAGCTTGAGCACCTGTGTCAGGGTAGTGGCCAGTGTGGGCACAGGATCTTCTCTCTGGTCACATACCAGTTGTTGCCTGTGCCTCTGTTCCCTCCTCATGGAGATAATGGTGGCACTTGCCTCACAAGGTTGATGTGTGAGAGTTAAGTTCACCCAGGGAAAGCCCTTAGACCAGGGGCTGACACATGGCCTGTGATTATGATGATCTATTTATGGCAATGACAATTGTTATTAATCTGAAACTTTATTCTGATTTACCTGTTTGAGTCTATTATGTTGTCATTGCCATTGTTAATACTCATAGGCATCTTTTCCTCTTTGGACCACTTTTGGCTCTTTTCTGACAATATTCATGCTTATTATTTGTATCTCTCTTTATTCTCATTGGTCAGTGGCTTTCTGGCCATTTCTGGCTTGATTTCTCCTTGACAGGATGATGTGTTTCGGCTCACTTTGGTTGATTCCTTTGATCATCCATTCTGAAACAAGCCTCTTTCTGGTAGAATGTTTTACCTCCCTGAGGATGGTGATGGGAGCTTGGTTTCCATTTGTCCATCCCCATAGTTTCATCCCCAACACTGGGAGTGTAGTTCTCCACAGAGCTGATTATCTTTTACAATGTGCCTACCATTTAGTTCTGTTTCCAAAATGTGTTTTTCTCTCCTTTATCTCCAGAGAACAAATGCTACACAGCATAAGCATCACATGGTTTCATGCCATGTATATTTTGTTAGGTTTGAAGTGAGATAGTAATACTGACCTCTCCATTTAATAATTTCAAGGACTTCAATAAAGATACCACAATTCTAAAAGTTATAATCCCACCCACATGTTGGAATAACATAATGCAAACTGGAGAATTACATATGATTTCCAGAATCTAAAGAAAACTACGAGTGGTTTGTATGGAATATGGCTTCTTTGTGGGATCAGGAGAAGGGAGATTAGCAGAGAATATCTTTCATCATTTTTCCATCCTTAGCTCTTATTTTTCCTTAATATTTTAGTGAAACCAGGTAGATTGCAGAATAACCAAGGGGGGAGGGGAGGCAGTAACATAAAATTATATAGAATAAGAGTTTCTATCAACAATGAAGTAAATTTCATCAAAGAAGTGTGCTGAGGAATAAAATACAATGCATTCAGAGCATGTGAAAAAATGTGAGTGATAGAGCAGGCATACAAGTAGGATTGATACTCAATCCTAACAGAGCAATGATGAGCACAGAGGTTGTTTGCCAAACGTACTAGCACCCGGGAGAATCAAGTGTAGAAGAGGCTGTGGAGGTTGATAATTGGGACCAATAAATGGCAAAAGATTGTAATTATTTACAATCATGAGAGGATTAGAAAAGAAGCAAAAAGGGTATGTATGCTTCTTTGTGTAAGACAAATAAAATATGTGGAGTGTGTGTGTGTGTGTGTTTAGCTTAGGAAGACATCTTTCCAAAAAGCTACATGTAAAAGAACCTCCTAAATTTAAACACATTACGTTGCACTTTGGAGTTTCAATGTTTGAGAATGCTGCCTGAGCCTCTAGAGACACTGGACCCCCTTTTCCTGCCATGAACCCTCTCTGCAATGAAGACAGGTCGCTCCAGCCTCCTGGGTCTCCTCGTGTGTCAGATGCTTTTGGCTTTGACAATCCTTTCAGCTCTAATGTTCTATGACTCAACAATAATAATGCATTTCCACAGGCGGTAAAAATATTCTAGACTCTTCCCTTCCAGTCCTCACTGTTTACTTCCTCTGCACTTCCCCTTCCTGCCTCCCTGTTTGCCTGTCAGTTGACAGTGGGCCTCAATGGGGGTAGGTTAACCCTCTTTCCAGGCTGTTTTACGATTGAACTCCCTCCAGAGGGTGGGAATTCCACAGTGAGGGCTGTGATTGAGGCATCAATTTAATCCTGGAAACATGCCTTGAGCCTTGATTCTGGCACCATGCCAGATCACCAGGGTTTGGAAATGCATGCTGGGGCCCCCGCCCCTGGGGACTTGTTAAGGGTCAGCTTCACCTGGTCGGTTTCTGGATAAACACCTGTGAACCCCACATGTCCCTCTTCCTTTCTTTCAGGCAGTCGCAGAATCCCATGGTCGCCAGGTGGGTGAAGGGGCGCCGGGACAGTCCATTTGCCTTGAAGAAGACGGCATCTGAGCTGCTGAGCAAGTGACCAGGTAGTAGCATTCTGAGGGCACAGGGTGCTCACCCTCAGCGTACTTTCCACCCGCTGCTCTTTTTCACAGAGATGCTAAACCCAAGACCAGGGCAGAAGCCCTGTCTTCGTCCCCCACTTATGACCACCTACCTCTGAGAAGGAGGCGCTGTTGACGTGGGAACCTAACTCTAGGCGCGCAGAATGCAAAGGATGAGACAGACCCAGCTCAGCCTTCACTGGCCCACTGCCCCTCTGAGAGAGATTGAAACAGAAGCTTCGTGGCACTGCCTTCACGTAGACAGGGCCGAGTGCCCCAGAAGCTGGCGGGCAGCAGAGACTTAGCTTTGCGTGCGCCCGAGGACGTCTGTGTGTCATCCACCCTCAGAAACTTAAGCCTCTTTTTCTATTTCAGTGGCTTCAGTGGCATGCACTTTCCCCTGGCAGTTCTTTCTTTTCCCTTTTCCCCCCTTTTTAGAGAGCATGCAGTCACTTGTCTCACAGTACTGGAGTTCTGAGCCCTGCTCTGCACTTGGTGTGCCAGCATGGCGCTATTTCCAGACTCTCGCCCTGCTCCCTTTCCTCCTGGTCACTGAGCAGTGCTGCTGAGGGTCCCCTAAGACCCTTGCTCACCAACTCTACCCTGTACTTTTAAATCGATCATGAAGTTAATGGGATAAGCGTCGAAGAGCAAAATAAATTCTGAATAACTCGTGCCCCATTTTTGCAATGAAAATTTATAAAGTGACTTTCCTTTCCAAGAAAAAATATGGTAACAACAGTTCATTTCAGAGAGCATTCAGTAAATGACACACTCCTGATAACATAACAGGAAAATTAAAGAGCCCACAGGCCCCTGCTTCCTCAGGGTCCTCCTGCGGTGGCTGCAGTTTCACTTTCCTTGAAGAGATTTGCCCATAGGGTTATTTTTAAAACTCCTATTGGGCAGTAATGCTGCTCTAACAGAAAAGATTATTGCATGAATCACAGACCTCTGCATACCAGTTCCTTTTTATAGGGGGGGGGGGGTGTGGTGTTTTGGTTTTTTTTTAATATAGCGAGGTAGGGAAAAAACATGCCAACCAGGTAGAGTTCCCCGTAATCACTTCCATTATCTTTTCAAGGAATGTAGGGGTCATTTATCTCAGTCACCAGGCAGGTACTATAAGATGCTAGGTGGCCTCATGCCCGGCTTGTCCCTGTGTGTGAACCAGGGCTCAGCGTGGAGGCCTGGCACTTCTTCCTGGTAAGTCTGCTGTGCTACACTGATGCCCATTCTTGTTTACTTTCTCATGAACTCTCCAAATTCATTCCTATGCTAGTTCTGCTTAGTTCTAAAGAAGTAAGGCAGAATTTGTGTGGTGTGCCTGAATGTCACACCTAATACGGTGTATTGATAGCACTTCTAAGAATAACCAGCATATCGATTAAACTATTAATCAAGCTTAATTATTCACTGTGTTTGTTTGGGGTTTTGGATTACTTAGCCTTTTCCAATGTAATCAAGACAGGGAGAGGTTGTAGATTCTAAATTATTCACTGGATTAGGGGAAAAATAAATTGCTATTATAGGGAATGTCATGCAAGAGAGTAAGTTTTAAAACATTTTGTTAACACTACCCAAGTTTAAAAGATTTGTGTTAGCATTTTCTATTGCTTATCAAGAACTTTCTTATGTATGCTAAATTTTTGTTATACCCGTACTGACCTCAGTCAACTTATTTTTAAATTTTGTGTAACTGGAAACCTGTGATTGTTGAATATACATAAACATTCATAATACTCTCTGGGGAAGATGCAGAGGAGTATGATATCACAAAAGAAAGATTATCATTGTTTTTTAATTGCAATGCTCTGTTTTGGCACTTTATAGCCATTATCTCATTTAACCATCAAAAAGCCCTGAGGAGTAGGCTTTATTCACATTTTACAGATTAAGGAGCTGAGGTCTAGAGAGGTTAAACAGCTTATCCTGGCTCACTGCAAATAAACTGGAGGGTCAGCATTGAACCCACGTTTGCTTGTCTCCAGAGTCTATGCTCCTTATTTCCTCAAGTTCAAGTCGATTAGTTTCACCTTCAGAAGTCTCTTTTCTTTTATATGTCCATATGCATTTATACTTACGCACACTTTTATCCTTTTTCTGAATGTTCTACCACCTATGACAGTAACAAACCGTCTCTCTGTCATTTCCTTAGGTGGTCCCAAGAGTCTGACAATGGACCCAATTCACCTTAGTGTGTCCAGTGCTCCCCTGGTAAAGCACACAGCGGGAGCAGGACTCAAGACCCATAGACCCCGAGTCATGTCCAAGAGTGGACACAGCAATGTGAGAATTGACAAGGTGGACGGCATATACCTACTCTACCTCCAAGACTTGTGGACGACGGTGATCGACATGAAGTGGAGATACAAACTCACCCTGTTTGCTGCCACGTTCGTGATGACCTGGTTCCTTTTTGGAGTGATCTACTATGCCATCGCCTTTATTCATGGGGACTTAGAGCCAGAGGGACCTATTTCAAATCACACCCCCTGCATCATGAAAGTGGACTCACTTACGGGAGCGTTCCTCTTCTCCCTCGAGTCCCAGACAACCATTGGCTATGGCGTCCGCTCCATCACAGAGGAATGCCCTCATGCCATTTTCCTGCTGGTTGCTCAGCTGGTCATCACGACCTTGATTGAGATCTTCATCACAGGCACCTTCCTGGCCAAGATCGCCAGACCCAAAAAGCGGGCGGAGACCATCAAGTTCAGCCACTGTGCTGTCATCACCAAGCAGAATGGGAAGCTGTGCTTGGTAATCCAGGTGGCCAACATGAGGAAGAGCCTTCTGATTCAGTGCCAGCTTTCCGGCAAGCTCCTCCAGACCCACGTCACCAAGGAAGGGGAGCGGATCCTCCTCAACCAAGCCACTGTCAAATTCCACGTGGACTCCTCTTCAGAGAGCCCCTTCCTCATTTTGCCCTTGACATTCTACCACGTGCTGGATGAGGCCAGCCCCCTGAGAGATCTCACGCCCCAGAACCTGAAGGAGAAGGACTTTGAACTTGTGGTCCTACTCAACGCCACCGTGGAGTCCACCAGCGCCGTCTGCCAGAGCCGCACATCCTACATCCCGGAGGAGATCCACTGGGGCTTTGAGTTTGTGCCTGTGGTCTCTCTCTCCAAAAACGGAAAGTACGTGGCTGACTTCAGTCAGTTTGAACAGATCCGGAAGAGCCTCGATTGCACGTTTTACTGCGCGGATTCGGAGAAGCAGAAACTGGAGGAGAAGTACAGGCAGGAGGATCAGAGGGAGAGGGAACTGAGAACTCTCTTGTTACAACAGAGCAATGTCTGATGGCAGGGCTGTGGCCTGGCCTTCTCTCAGCAGCTGTTTCCATATTCGAGTTTCCTTTGAACAAAAACATATGGAAGCACTAAAAACAAAAAACAAAAATGGCACAGATGTGCAAAATTTATCTTTTCCTTTGATTAGTAGCTGAACAAGAATCTGCCTTTGAGAGGGTACCTGTTTGTCTGAAACAAACTCTCAAAATTCAAATTTTCTAAAATGGGGCTGGCTACATTTCGAAGAATTGGTGTAGGGCAATTGCACAAGTGTCTTGATGAGTGGACAGAGACATTCAGCGATGCTGACAGCGAGAAAAAAATGCATTTTTTTTCTATAGGGATATCAGCTGTAATATAAGGTATTTATTCAGTCCAAGTATCAAAGACATTATTATGACCAAGACTGGAAATGCGATTCAGTATTCACTTATATCATTGCTTTAAAAATCTCTCTTTTTTTTTAAGCAGAAAAAAATGTTATATATACTGGAGGCTGTCTAGTAATACAGAAAATGGAACGAGGAGATTCTGTTCTCACAAAATATAATAATTTCATTTTCGCCTTTTTTTTCCAGTAGATTTAATTGTGTAGCATGAATTTGATGAATCGGAAACTAACAGTTGTGAGAACATATACAGATGGAGCTGAGGCTATTATTGCCATGGATTTTTTTATTGGAAGGCACTTGCCCCTTTCTATTCAAAATGTGGTTCACAGACCAGCAGCATCAGCCTCAGCCAGGAGCTTGTTAGCTATGTAGCCACTCAGGCCCCACCCGACTTAGAGAATCTGAGTCTGTCTTAACAAGACCCCCAAGTGACTGGAGTGCAAATGAGTTTGGAAAGTTCCTCTCTGGGCAGTGTGCTCAGAGTAACCTTCTGAAGCTTTGGGACTCTGTGAGTCCCATGTCCACGCAGCCTCCAGATCTGTCGTTCCTTTGGTTATTATGAACCAATCTTCCTTTCAGCCACTTCTTCCCTTTCTAGTAAAAGATCTTGTCCACAGAGGAAGTGCCACCAACATTCCAAGAGCAAAATAAAACTCTTGCAAGTAATGGTCGTCTTCTTCACTCTAAGTACACAGTTGTTGATGACAGAACAAAAGAAAAACTCAGCTAATGTAACAATGAGGAATTTGCTCAGATGTTGAAATCTAGAAGGTTGGATGGGGCCGTGAGGAACAAGGGTTGCTGAGGACGAGTAGTTCATACACAGACGTCTCCTTGAAGCACAAACAGAATTTGATAATCTGACAAGATGTCTAGAATGTCCTCAGTATTTAAACAAATCTTGTGCAACTCAATGTTACAGAGGTAACAGTGGCTTTCATCAGAATTTAGGGAATCAGGTACCCTGCATATCTTTGGAGAAGAGAATAAATGGCTAAGATTGGCTATTTGTATAAAAGCTGAATTCTCATTTCATTCAAAACAGGATGGGTTTGCATATTCAGTCAAGGAGAATATGACTATAAGTGCTGTGTGGGCATGCATGTGAGCCAACATATAGCAAATACATATGCATGCACACACAGACACAGACATGCACACAATACACACTCATAGACAGGACTCACACCTTGGCTCTTAAAGTGTAATTGTGGACATTACCAATGAAAAATATTTACAATTGAAAGAGCAAATCTTCCACTAATATGCTCACATTTTTTTTGTTCTATAAGATTGGGAACATTGGGAATCCAAGGAAATGTGGAAGGTAATCTGGCTTCAGACTGTCAGTGAAATGAGGATGTGGACTACAGCAAGTCTGGTCACCTCTTGATGTTACCACACATCCAAGTGTCCTTCATTGAACAGAAGGTGTGGATAACACCTCTGACCCGGAACTGACCATCTAATAATGTGGGGGTCAGAGTAATAGGGGCAAAGTCGTAAAGGTTTAAAGAACAATCTCAATGAAGAATGTCTTTAATTCTTCAAGAAGTCTTTTTCTTTGTTGATAATTTCATAGCAGGTTGTTTTAGGTCTTAAAAAATTACATGTTGTTAGATATTACCCCTTTTAGTTGCTATATGTGTTTTTTGATTGTATATTGTGGTATAATCGACAGAAGAATAATGTCACGGGCATGTTTACAGATTTTCTGTCACGCTATTAACTTCTCACAGTATTTCCATCAGTGTTGATTTGAATGTGATCAAGGTTAAGAATCTGATGTACTTATATTGTATATGGTACAATGATGTAGCATAAGATTGAGAAATATTTTCTCTATTTACTTATATCTATTTCAGCCAAATTTGGAAACGATTATCCGATCTTTTACACTACTCAAAAAATAAATACGCAGTGTCTTAAAAACCAATACTTGTTGTAAGTCAATAAATTATATTATTGCATAATTTCAATACATAGCTCTAAAGTTGTGGCTAGTTTGAAACTAAGCATTTTTCCAGGCACGTTTATTTTTTATTACTTTATACAAAATACTCTCATATTGACATGGTAACAAAGGATTCAGGTGGCAAACTGCTTCAATCTGGACAATCTTCTCACTGAAACAGATTCATGCTCAACCTCCAACTAAGAAGAAGTCAGAATAATGGAGTGTTTTTGACCACAAAATGAGTAGACCAGATATTTAGATGAATTTTGACATATTTCCAATGTGCCAGGTCTTTTCAGTGAGACCATTAAAAAATGCTGTATTCCACTTGAGAAACCACAAATCTTTGTGTTGTTCTATAATAAAATGCATTGTACTTACAGGGTACCTAGTAGCCAATGGCCCCAGAAGCATAGCAAAGATTCACTCATTGATCCTCACATTGGGCCACCTTCGGGGTAAGGCGCAGGCACACACGGGTTCCCCTCCCCACTCTTGGAGATATTATAGCACAGAGAGGAGACTCCAGACATTGAAAATAACTGGTCGAAAGGAGGAAACACCATAAATGAGTGGACCAGATATTTAGATAAATTTAAGCAACTCTGAATTAAATTTTCAGTTTTCCTTGACTGTGATTTTAGTATCTTTGCCATGTAGATTAAGGTGTATACACACATGGTACTTTGAGTGCAGTATGATCCTCTCTCCCTCGCTTAGAGCCTCAGTCCTCATGTATCATCTGGAGAAAGATGAACACAGAGAAGCATAGTAAAGAAGCGCAGAGCCTTTGCACTGGTAGCTCGGAAAAGGATCCCCTCACTCTCGGGCTTGGTTCTGTTTCCTGTCACTACAATCTAAGGGTCCAACATTTCACCGTGTGGCAGAAGGAAGACTTTTAGTCTCTCATCTTGGCTCTCTTTCTTACTAGGTTTTCCTTTGCCTGATAAGCATTTGAAGTTACTGGTTTTGAATCCAGATTATCTTATTATAGTTTTGTGGGGTGGGATTTTTATTTTTCAACAAAAGGTACTAACATTTCGATTTTTGATTTCCATGTTCTGCAGTGCGCACTCAAGTTTCAGCCTTTGACCCTGGGGGTAGGTCCAAGGTGCACTTGATTTTCTTCCCCTGGGAAGACTTCCACGTGAAGGTCCAAAGCTTAGCATTTCACTTCTAATGGATCAGCTATGTACACTTTGCCCTTTGTGAATTTCAGTTTATCCTTAATCAAAATGACCTGCTCACCAAGCAAACCCTGGGCCAGTGAACAGCAACGAGAGGTGGGTGTCTCAGAGCAAAGCGAAGAGTTCCCAGAGTCAGAACGTACAATGAAATCCTAGGATGAGAACTTCATTGGGATTTTGAAGAATGGAGTGAACTTCTTGAGGCATTCGTATTTGTCAGTAAATTCTTTTTATTACTAGGTTGTTTCTATTTTTTTTTTTTTTCAAAAAGAACCTCAAATGAAATCTTTGTCTTCAGAGTAGGGAAGGCGGTAAGAAAAACGTAAAAATTAAAAGCTAGTTGTTGATCCACACTAGTTTTTACATAAAGGCACTTTTCTCCGTGGAAAAGAACTTCTCTGCAGGGGAAAAATATGGGTCGCTCAGTCTTTACGTTACAGCAGACGCGATCATTCGTCATCCTCTCCCGGCTTCCCAGCAGAACCCATTTGCGTCTTTAAGAAACACTGATGGATTAAGTCCAATTTTTTTTTCTCCCAGTTTTCCCGCTAAATGCTTTATGAGAATGAAACGTGAGGCAGAAATGCAGTTGCAGCCTTTCCCCTGCACTCTCATCCTCCGTCAGCTCTCCCGTGGGACTTGGTTTCCTCTCGGCCTGACACGTGCGTGGGTGGCTGCCTTCATCCTGGCTCTCCAGACCACCGGTCCATTAATTCTGCCGGGTAAAAATAACCCTTTGACGTTAGTGATTTGTAGGTGTTCGTCAGTGATTTGTAGGATGCTCCCAAAATTGGGGATGGAAATTTTTATTTTTCAATCGGTCTGTTGCTGGTGTGTAAAAATTAAAGATGAAGAGAAAGTTCTTGATTAGCATTGATAGTGAATTCCTAATACAATGACAAGAATTGGTTGTGTAAGTGAAGGGCGTCATAGATGCATGCGTATAAAAGCTGGAGGTGCCATGTGTGTATGTAAAGGCCACAGAACCCTGACTGTCATCCCAGAATTAGGAATGCCAAGCGTGCTGTGTACGCAGGACATGTGCTACATTCAGTGATGTTAGACCTGCATTCTCTATGGATTTCATTGAGATGCCCTAAATGCCCTGTGCTCATTTTTAATCAATTACAAATTACAAAACTGCATGGGCAATTAGAAAAATAAAAAACCTTCAAATTTTACTGAATGTCTTTTTTATATTTATTTATTAGAGAAATGACTCACAGAATCCCAAACTATGCCTTTCTCTAGGAGATCAAAAAATAAAGGTCCCTTCCTTTGGAAGCTACGGTTTTCATATAACTGGTCATAGAAAAAAAGGGGTAATCTAAAACAATATTTTCTTGGCTTGCCCAATTAGTAAGAGTGTATTTCAGCCAAACACAGGGGACCTTGGATACCTCTGTACAGTGTATTCGAGCCTATCTTTCAAGGGGAAACCTAAAATGGTGGGCTTAAAGGCCCCCTCCATACGCTAGAGCTCTGACGCCCAACCCCTGCTGCAGAATTAAACTGAGGCTTTTGCATCTCTGACCCATACTGGATGGGCAAAGCCAAAGACAAAGGAGTCAGCCTAAAACTCCATTACCAAGCTTTTTGGTTTAACAGTTCCCACCGCACGATCTTTATTTGAGACCAAATCTTATATAGTCTCCAAGCCTTCCCTCTCCTTAAGATATTCAAAAATACGCAAGTGTAGAACTTGCTCAAAATTAGACCCCAAGGGGGCTACTACAATCAATTATAGAGTACCTACTTCTTAAAAAAAAAGTCAGAAGTTATGGACTGGGCTAAAAAATGAGACTTCTTAGCTTATTGTTACTATTATTGTCATTATTGCAAATGTTCTTAATATTATTGAGATTGTTGAGAAAGTAGAGAGCTTCCAAGAAGGTGCTTGAAGGGTAGTTCAAAGAAAATGTTTTGGATTTTTTTCCCCATTCACAGTAATTCGACATTTTTTTCATCTGCATTCAAAACCTTAAGAGTAAGGATGTTGTATTGGAACAAATCATTGCAGGAAATATGACTGTGTCAGGGGCTTTTTACAATAACAAGCTTCCAGAACACAAGAGGAAGCTGTGTTCATGTGCTGACCGCGTATGAAATAGCAGTCAGGAGGGGAAGGCAGGAGAACAGCCAACTTGGATCTATTTTTGAAGAATTATTTCTGTAGGGTGTCATGGAATTGTAAGTTATGAAAAAAAATGCTTTAGTAAACAAGACTTCTTGATTCCAACAGGACCCACTCCAAAATACCACTTAATGAAATTCAAGGGAATGTTATGAAAATTAAAATTCCAAATGACATGCAGACTTTACAAGCAAACAATCCCCTTCCTTGTCAATTCTGGCAGCATGCAGTTACCAAAGTCTGGACCATGCCTCAGTCCCCTGCCACATACAGCTCGACGTCTCATCATCACACTGTGGTGGCACAGACGAGTGTCCTCGCTCTCCTCTGATTCTAAAACCAGTCTCATATTTGGATTTGCCTTAGCAGAATAGGGACTAATGTTTCTTAAGATTGAGCTACTACTTGGTGCCTGTTGGAAATCTCACACTAAGTGATAAGTATACCCTGTCACCCCAGAGCCCAGTCATACCACTTCAGCTTTAATCGTGTGTTTCTGTGTTCTTCGAATTCATACCTCCATTTGTCACATCATTTCTTCTTTTCATATGTAGCACCATCATCTTTCTGTGCTTGTATATGGCATCACTCTAATCTGTGAAACAATAGAAAATACAAATACAATAAAGCTATTTCCATCGTCTTGAATACCTGTTTATCTCATTGGAATGGCGAGGGTATTATTATGGTGCCCTGCGGAGGTGAAGCTAACCTTTCCTTGGAGAACCCAGACATAAAGTTATTCCAAATGGCTGGTTCCAATGATGGTTCTTGGGGAAGGACTCCCAAGAACCTAAGATGTTATTTTCCATATGTGCCTAAAGACTGCATTTTGCTTTCTTTCTAATCAACAAAAAGAAGTGAAATCCCTACCTCATCTCTCTCTTTCTCTGTCTTTTTTTTGGGGGGGGGCTTGATGCTCTATTGATAATTTTATTTTAGTCAGCGATTCAAGATCAAGTAATTCTTTAACAGTAACCTTTCAGCACCTCATTGCTTAGCAAAGTCCCCAACAGTCCAGAGCTTTTCTATTCTGAGACACTAAAAGGAAGAAAACACGTGCTTACGTAAGATTCAAAAACACCAGGATGGGTGTGGTTGCAAAGCAACACGACTATTTAGAATTCACACAGCAGAAACGACACCCAAGGGCAGACGTTGTCCTGGAAACACTTTCTTGGGGAACGCCACACACACACAAGTGGTGGCCACAGCTCCAAACTTTCTTCCAGTGTCTCTTTGGGAACCTGCTTTTTTCAGAATTTTGGCTCATTCATTACATTTTCAGTGGTGGCAAGACTCTTTGAGAATATAAGAGTAGGAAATTAAAAAAAAATTTTAAATGATCATATAGTCGAAAGTCAAGTCTGAGAATGTGGTCTGAGAAAAAAAATTACTTCCAGAAAAGGCACAGTAATCTGGAATATAGTAATGAGGCTCATCAGTAGGATATGTTTTATTAATTTTCATTTGTATGGGATTTTTAGACATATTATTTTCTACTCTATTAAGTCAAGCATCTGCTTGCCTTTATGAGGTGACCATGGCTGAGAACTGAGCTGTCCATATTCAAGAGCTAAGACAGCTTTGTTTTCGGCCCAAAATGAGACTCCACTATGGCCTCGGGACTGAGAGTATGGGAATTTGTCATAAGAGCATTGGCTTCTGGGCTAGGAACACAGCATCCTGGAAGCCATCAGCCTCTTCTCAGGCATCCTCAATTTTGTTCACCTGTCTTCAAAAATGTCAAACAAATAAGTTTAATGGTTAAATTTTTCATGCAGAAGTTTCTATTCTTCCCCAAATCTGAGTTTTCCCCCCAAATTTTCTACCCTTTATTAATTTGAACATAATACTTCCATTATAATGCTTAACATGCAGCATATCTGAATATCCCAAATGTGTTTTCACCGGTCCCAAGGACCGCTGTCTCTATCTTCCTTGGTTTGCGTCTGTTGAGTCTGTCAGACACCCATGCTTTCAGTAGTCGCCCTTCCTGTGCACTCACTGTGTACATGGGATGGAAAGACCGGCCACAGTTTGCTACAGACAAGGCTCACTGTTTCACATCAACACAGAATACTGTGTGCTTTTCTCTGCCCCGCCCCCACCATGAGTCATGCTGACCGGCTACCTGTGAAGCATACTGCCTCTTCTGCACATACAAGCCACACACACACCCCCTCACGACTTCTGGTCACATCTTGGATTTGCAACAAACAATCAATACATTTCCAGGATTCTACATGCTTCAAACAACTTCAAACACTTAATAGTCCATTTTAGACCCAATGCAGGAGATAGGACACTTCTAGTAACCTATACTTCATGGGAGAATACCCGAAAGAAAGCCCACTGAGGTTCAATGTGTCACCCTGTATGGCTCAGTGAGCCAGTGTGGTGAGCTAGGTCTTTCTGTTCCCATGGAGTGTGCCAGCCCCTGAATTTACAACATGGGACACTCATTGTGGTGTTGACCTCTATGTGAGATGGGTCAAAACCAGGGCTAAAGCAATGGAAGGATGGATCCCCCTGGGGAAAATGTGAGGCTGGGAGGCTGCAAGTGTTCCACGAAGGGCCAGCATGCT
Organism: Saccopteryx bilineata; assembly: GCF_036850765.1. Classification (NCBI taxonomy): domain Eukaryota; kingdom Metazoa; phylum Chordata; class Mammalia; order Chiroptera; family Emballonuridae; genus Saccopteryx; species Saccopteryx bilineata. Next base: position 225,361,975 of record NC_089491.1, on the reverse strand, counting down.
GCCAGAGGTCTGCCATCCAGGAGCTGAGCACATGGAATAAGTATCCAGAAGGTACAAATATATGAAGCAATCAGTCTAGAAGGGAAGGGCAGAGGGGTATAAATTCCACTCATCAAGATTGAAACCAGAGCCACAGCCTGCTGTAGGCATACCAGGACAAATAGTTGGCCAAAGAAGAGACACGGGGTGTCCAGGATTAAGAAATCTCCGAGAGGGTCGTGATGACCAAGCAAATGAACCTGGTATGGTTCAATGTTTCTTACGTTTATCATGATTGTGTTGACGGAAGAAATGTCCAAACTTGTAAGAAATTTTTATGAGTATGAGTATATTTGAGCCAAACTGATGACATATGCCAGGGAGAGAGGTCTCAGATGATCCAGACACTAAGTTGTCAGTTTTTTTAATGCGTTTGAAGTTAAGGAAAAAACTTAAGAAAGATAAGGGTGGGAGAAAACACGGATTACAAGATAGTGAACAAGATTATGCGCTCTCTTGAGGGTGGTTGTATAGCTTATTACAAAGTGTGTCAAGTTAGAGGCACAGAACCAATGGACAGGGCTTGATTAAGGCGAAGATAAACTTTTTACTAAAAAGTTATGTGCCTGGGGTGGGCTACCCACCACAACCTGCCCAGTTAGGAATTTACAATCAGATCACTCTGTGAGGCTACCTTCCATAAAAATATTTTTTTTCTTTGTCCATAATTGCATCAAATCTCCTTAAAACAGGGAGGCATTGTTAGGCTCCCTGATAAAACTGAGGCTCAGAGAAGTTTAGTGATTTACCCATGTTACATTGCTAGTAAGTAACAGAGCCAGACACCAAGGGAAACTCAAAACGCAGAGCAGGCTCAAAGGGAGTCTCTCGGAGCTGACCATGGAGGCGGGTTCTGACGAGTGACGGATGGGCTGACACTGGGAAAGACTGGGCTGCAAAGACCTCCGTTTCAGGGGCAGATGGGTACAGGGAGGGGCCCACCGGAGGAAGTGCCCTAAGAATGCACAACAAAGGATGAGCTGCAGGGAGTGATGATTCAGGAGCAGGATCCAGACCCAGGGCCCACATCAGAGGGAGGACCTGTTCCCAGGAGGGATCAGTGAAGAGAGGAAGCCAGGCAAAATCTTATTTTGGGGACAGAAGATTAAGGTTGGAACTCGAGCACAAGGACTCTGGCCAAGATAAGAAAGGAAATGGGTAACATACTGGGGCTTCGTCACAGAAAAGATGGGTTGAAGGAGAGCAGGACCAGGGCCAGGCAGACTGGGTGGGGACACAGCATCTCCACTTCCCCTGAGCCTGTGTCAGAGCAGGAAGCCACAGCTCCTGCATCCATCAGGGATCCCCAAGGCCCAAGACGGGGGCCAGGAGGCAAGTACACCCTTACAGCCATAGGTGTGTATTCATTGTCAGATAAAGTGGTTCCTTGCTTCAATTAATATTTACTCAGCCAAACTAAACTACTTAACAATCACCTGATCGCCAAGCCAGGTCCTTAGAGCATTGTGACCTCCACATTCGTATTGATTTGGCAATGTTCATTGCACTAAGATGAAAGCAAATTCCTGGAAGAGCCACATGATTCGTATCTTTCTCTAGCGCTGCCGTGACACACTGCCGAAAACTGGATGGTTTAGCTCATAACTCTGGAGGTGCGAAGCCTGAAACCAGGTGTTGGCAGGGCCACAGCTTCTCCAAAACCTGCAGGGAGGGTCCTTCCTCACTCCTCCAGTTTCTTCTCAGCTGTGGCAGCATAATTCTAGTCTCTGCACATTGTCCTTCCTCTATGTCCGCCTCCATGTCCACATTTCCCCCTTTTATAAGGATACCAATCATATTGGATTAGAGACCACTTCATGGGCTCACTTGAATTGATTACCATTGCAAAGACTTTATTCTCAATTAAGGTCACATGTTGAGGTCCTGGGAGTTAGAAATCCCACATACCTTCTTAGGAGGATACAATTCAGCTGATAACACTACTCTTCCCTACCCATGTGAACACCGATTGTCTACACTCAGCCCCCCTCCTGGTCTTCTCCTTGGAAGACATAAGGGCTCCCCCTCAGTTATGGTCGCTGTCATGAATGGACATACAAAGCCAACCTTTTAGCCAGTGTCCCATCCTAGCTTGATCATTGCTGCACAGAAGCTATGCCAGTGGACATGCTTAGACGCTCCTTCGGAGAGGGTCCCTGGGTCCCAGCACAGAGAGCAAAGAGTTTCTTCCCTTGGAAATTGTCTCCACTGGTCCGTACACGGGAAGACTTTGGAACCCTGGTTTTCAAATGTTCAGATGCTAATTTTAACCTCCACAAATTAATCGTGTAATAGGCTTTGCCTCCCAGCTGCTATCATCAGGACCTTATTGATTTCACAAGACTTAAAAGTGTTTGACTTTTAGATGCATTTCATAATTCTGTGCCTGTCTTTTTTTTTTTTTTTTTTTTTTTTTGGCATTTGTGTCTCTTACTACAAAGGCTGGGAGGACCCCTCTCTGCAACTAAGGCAGGCTCCACGAAGGTGTCTCTGCAGTCATCAGCAGTGCACAAGCTGACGCATGCCTGTTGGGTCCTCCCACGCTTACATCATTTTGTAAAATCAGGTAGCATTGTGCTGTTGCAAGAACAATGCTCTTACACATTGTCTTCCTCTCAAAACTATTTTCTCCTCCAACGCTGAGAACCTGAGACCCATGTGCACCTTCTTCCGCTTCCGCACCGCCAGCCCCTCACCCGCCACCAGTCCACACCACCCCTAAATGGCACTCAAATCAGTTTTTCCTCTTCCCTTGGAACTGCGGTTCCCTTAGTGCAGGCCACATCTCCCCCCATCTGGTTTTTGAAAAGTTTTACGCTGGCTACACTGCCTCCAGTCTCTCTGCCTTTGAGCCCATTCGCCCCTCTGTGCACAGAGAGGTCCTTCTAAAATGGGTGGTATTAAAATCTGACCATACTGCTCCCTTCCTCAAGAGCTGACTTCACACACATGAGGTGAGTGGCTCCCCTTGATCTTGGCCCCGAGTCCCTTCTGCCATGTCATCCCTTACCCTTGCATTCTATCTTCAGACACCCTCAACTCTCAGCAGTTCTCCGGATGCTTGCTCCTCCTTCCAGCCTCCAGACCTTTGTTACACTTCTCCTTCCCTCTGAGAAGTCCCCAGCCTGCTGCTGCTGGGTCTGCCAGCTACCTTGTATGAAGGGCTTTCTTGACCATGCCTCTGGTGCCCCTGATGAACTCCTGGGCACTTTATAGACCCCCATGATGCATAACGCTCCCTCTCAGAAGGCTTTCCTGCTAGTGTGACAGAGCTCACCACACCTCTGGATAATACCCACAACCACACAGCTGGATCTCTGGGCCAGGCCTTGACTCCAAGCTGTTCCTAGGTTCTGACTCCCATAGGTAAGTGGCTGAACACTGTTTCTTGTGATAAGACTAAAATGGGGTAAGGTGAAATAATGAGACGTTTGCTTGAAGTGAAAAATATCAGGAATGCTAAAAAGCTAAGTAATAAAGACGATGGTTTTTATTTTTGTTTTTGTTTTGTTTTGTTTTTGTATTTCTCTGAAGTGAGAAACAGGGAGGTGGAGAGACAGACTCCCACATGCACCCAACCGGGATCCACCTGGCATGCCCACTACGGGGCGATGCTCTGCCCCTCTGGGGCATTGCAACTGGAGCCATTCTAGTACCTGAGGGTGGAGACCATGGAGCCATCCTCAGCACCCGGGCCAACTTCGCTCCCATGGAGCCTTGGCTGTGGGAGGAGAAGAAAGAGACAGAGAGAAAGGAGAGAAAGGAGGGTGGAGAAGCAGATGGGCGCTTCTCTTGTGTGCCCTGGCCAGGAATCAAACCTGGGACTCTCACACGCCGGGCTGTCACTCTACCACTGAGCCAACCAGCCAGGGCCAAAAACAATGTTTTAAAGCAGAATTTTTAAAAATCAAAATTAATGTCAAAAAACCCTAATGATGAACAGACTATCAAAATTTTAAATAATAAAAAAAGAATCAGTAAGAGTGCTCAAAGAAAAATTTATGGTTTCAGAGGTTTATTTTAGGAAGAAGATAGGTCTAAAATTTTGGATTTAAGCTCCAGCCTCAAAAAGTTATAAAAATAAAAGTAAACTGAAAGCAAAATAAATAGAAGAAAATACTAAAACAAGAAAGAAATCAATGACATAGAAAATGCACAAACAATAGTTTTGTTTATGATTTCAAAGTGACCTTACCTCGGAGATCAGGTATCTATACTGAGAAAAACGCATGAAAGCCACCACCCAAGGACTCTGCAGAATGAAGAAAGTCAGGTCAACCTCTGAGACGAGTTCAAACTCATAGAAAACCACAGGCATGGGGGAAGAGTTTAGTCATCTTTTCATCCTGGCCCTAAGGATAGTTGCAGCTGTGGTGTGTCATAGGTCAACTAAAACTCCAATGAAAAGTCACCATTTTCTGGTTCAGGAAGAAAGGGAAGGTTCCCAGGGCAACCAGAGTTACTGTAGGGTGGGGAGAAACCAAGAAAGGAGAGAGCATGGGATGGGAATCTCTAATTCTGTGCATAAACTCTAGAAAAGCCTGTGGGTGACCACTGAACCATACACACATGGGGCTGACTGCAAAGTCCAACCTGAGAAGCGGCTACTGCATAACCAACTACAGATCAAGTTTAAGTTTAGCTCTAACCACGTCGATTGCCTGCTGAAGGAAAAACATCAGCACACTTCAGGAGAACAGAACTCAGCGTCTCTATAACATGTCATTAACAATGTTCAGGATTCAAGTAAAAAATTAAATAACATATGGAGAACCAGGAATATGTGACCTACCCTCAAGGGACAATTAACAGAGGTCAACTCTGAGATGACAGTGGTTAAAATTACGCTCAATAAGGTAGAGAAAATATAATGACAATGAATTAAAAAAATTAAAACCTCAACAGAGATATAGAATATAAAAATATGAAATTTTAGAGTAGAAAAAATATATATCTGGAATAAAAAATTTACTAGATGGGTTGACTAGCAGAATGAAAGTGAAAGAGGAAAGGATAGGTCAACTTAAATGCAAGTCAGTAGAATTATCCAAATTAAATAAGAGAGGAAAAAAAGAAAAATATTTAACAAACTCCAGCAACCCGAGGGATAATGCCAAAGGCAAATGTTTAGGCAGTCAGAGACCCAGGTGTTCCCTTCTTAGACATTACCCAAGTGAAATAAAAATATACATCCATTTAAAGACTTACGTGTTATTGTTCATAGAAGCTTTATTTCTAATAGCCAGAACATCTGTAAACAGCCTAAATGTCCATTGTAGGTAAACAGATAAAATGTGATCTATCCACACAAGGGAATGAAATAAAAATCATTGATCTCCTGACAACAATATAGATGAAAATAATCAAGTCATTGTGATAAGCAAAAGAAGCCAGACCAAAAAGGACGTGCTATATGATTCTTTCTATATACAATTCTAATATTTCCCCCACAATCTATGGTGATAGCAAGCTAAATAGTGATTGTCTGGGGTCAGGGGTGGAGAGACTGCAAAAGCTCATGAGGACATTTGGGGGTGACGTAAAGGTTCTGACATTTATCTGTGGTGATGTAATAGGTATAAACATCACCCAAAACTAAGTTCTAGAGTCAGGCTCTGTGACATAGTGCTTGCAGTTCATATCATGGTTTTGTGCCCTTTAAAGTACAGATGATAGATCTCAGATTAAGTGGTCTTACTAAAAACAAAACAAAACACTAGACTACAAAAACATTTTTTGAAATGATGGATAAGTTTAGTACTTTGATTGTGGTAATATCATCACAGGTGTATGCATATGTCCAAACTCTTTAAGATATAGGCATACAACTTTTGTATGTCAATTATACCTCAGTCAGCTAAACACACTCTCTCACACACCAGAAGAACTTATATGGGTACAATTATTTTCTCTGCATGTTACTATTAATAAACTGGATTAAAGAGTTAATATATGTTTTAGTTTCCAGCGAGCTAGTTGAAACGGAGATTCTGGTTCATTAGACCTGGATGGGTCCTGAGATTCTGCATTTGTGACAAACTCTCAGGTGACACCAAACTGCTAGCCCACACTTAAATTCCACATTTAAAGGGTCCTGAGCCCAAGACTCTTCCATCTAGGTGAGATGTAACTACCAAGCATTTTATGAATCCTCATCCCATGGGCGATGAGCAGTAACACCTTCCTCATGCTTGCTGAGCTGTGCCATGTCCCACAGCCTTACCCTGGATGTTGTTATCAGCCTGTGAGATTGCTAGGAACAGGAACCCTGGGCGTTTATTGAGCACATACTCAGTGCTGTTCTTGCAGCTGTTCGTGCAGTTACCATTTAATCCTCAGTGCAAAGGTGAGTACTATTATCACCCCAGAGCAACAGATGTCAAAACCAAAGTACAGAACATCTAAGGGACATGCCCAGTGCCATCCAGCTGGTCCTCAGAGGAGGCAGAGTCAAACCTCAGATCCCACACCTAATTGTACACGTGGCTTCTCCTCAAAGGAAACACTGCCTCCCCAGTAGGGTGGGTTTGGGCCCAAAAGTCAGATCACACCCAGAATCTCCCCACATTGTTCTTTTTCCTTTGGAAGGATTTAGTGCTCAAATATTGTTTGAGCACTTGTCACATACCAGGCTCTCTCCACAATGCAGTGGCTCTGGTAAGGCCCCCTGGCCCAGCATTTACCAACAGTGTCCACTCTCGGGCTGTTTGCCAAAGTGTTCCCTGCCATTCCTCCCCACCCCCTCCTTTCCCCCAGCACCAGTGTTGTGTTTCCACACTTTCCCCAGTGTCTCCTTGCACCACAGAGCCACACACGCTAGATGCTTCGGAGGACTTGAGCTGCTGTTTTGATTTCTCAGTATCAAGGGAATGCAGTGTGGTTTGGACATCCCCGCACCAGAGGAAATTAACTCGGACTAAAAGCATGATAGCTGTAAGTGAGACACGAGGCAGGAATGGCTGAAGTTTCCACCTACAGTTCCCGTCAAACACTTCCACCCAGACAGTCTCTAGGGACAAAGTTGACACCTGGGCTCCCCATCCACCCTCCAAAAAGACTCCTGGTTGGTATTGTAAAGCTTTAAAATGTCCTAGGTTCCCGTTGCCTCAACAACCCACAAACAGGCTGTGAGAGCCCTGTCTAGGTGACAGGTACACCAGGGTGACCAGACTGGCCCTGCTAGGAGTTTGCCTTCTTGACATCCCCTGACTGTGACCTAATGACATCCCCTCAAGCCTTTTGCCTATGTCTTCATCTGACCTCAGTAAAGGCACCTGCCTGTGGGTCCTCACTCTCTCAGCTCCTCCCAGGTGGCCCCCGACACGGCATGCCATGCCTCCCGCTCCAGGCCCAGTGTGGGACAGCTGTTAGGCTTGCTTGCTGGTACACCAGCTGTAAGCACTTTGCCTGATTAGTGCATGAGCACGTGGCAGTGCCACCTATGTGTGGCCTATATAAAGCTATGGGTGCTTGTGCTCTTAGAGAGATGGAGAATTGTGGATGGCAGATTGCCTGCCCACCACTGTGAGGGGCCCTTTTGCCCATTTTGCTGTTTGTTTGCCTGAGAGGTGGTTGCCCCTGACTGTGTGCTTGTCCACTGTTGTGAGACTTTATTAAATGGAATGGCTCAACCCTTTCTGGCTCCGCAGTTTTTCTACCATCTGCCCGAATCCAATGTGGACCTTCCTGGCCTCAGCCACCAGCATTTCAGCTAGTGAGTGTGAGAAGTCGCCTTCGTTCTCACACACCTCTCTGTGATATCCATGTCCACACCATGTCCACTGACCATCAAAAACACCCATTTTGAGTAACACGATTGTTCCCTACAATACATGATTCCTCACTTGGGCTGAGACAGCTCCAGGGCCCTAGAGGGAGTCCCTGGCAATGAGCCAGTAGAAGGTGTCCCAGGAACTCTGAGTGACGCACTGATGGTTTCCACTCCAGGACACGAGCCGATCAGAGCAGCTGGGGGACGGATTTCCTGAAACGAAAGGTCCTTGATGACAGAAAGAGATTAGCAATGAAGACTGAACTAAACCACGTAGCAAGAGCTCTGAATGCTGGTCTGCCCTGAGGCAAGGGCTGGACGGCTGACCTCTCAGAGCCTCTGGTGGCTAAGTCCACTGTCTAGCGCAGGGGCTCCAGTCCACAATCAACCAACAGCGAAGCTGCCCATGGGGATGTTGGCCAAGGCCACTTCCCAGCTGAGGGCAATGGGGCTTAAAAACAGCCTGGAGGAGATGACGTCAGAGTAATGGCGGAGTAGGAAGCGATACCGATAAATCTCCCCCAAAACTCAACAAGATCTTCAACCAGAAACAGAAAAACCTATACTTGGAGCCTCCAGATGCTTCACAATACACCCGAAGGTATGGTCGAGTGAAAAATTGGCTAAATATATAACCAAATCCTGAAGGAAATAGGGAGTAAGAAATGCTCCGCCTTCCTCACTAACCTAAACAGGGCGGCTTTCTCTGGTAACTGTGAATATAGAAACTGAGGCGGGCAAAGGGGGTGAATACATCCAGGCCGCGCACAAAAGGCCGAACCAGGCTGTGGCACGGAGATCCTAGCGGAGGAAAAACTGTTCCTGTGGCAAGCCGGGCAATACAAGCTAACACTCGCGCCAAACCCAAACAAAGAAAGACAAGCGGGGCAGCCATTTTACCCGTTCTCCTGGTTGGTGCGCAGTTAGTGGGCGAGAGATCTCTTCCTAAGCCCCAGAAGTGGGTGTCCGTGTTGCCCCACAGAGAGGCAGGGTCAGAGGCCTTTCTGTGGGCCGAAAGCAGAATCTCTGGGCAGCCCCAGCGCCCTGGGAAAGCCACGCACGGGAGGGAGCGAGAACTAATTCCAACGGTGGAAATTTTCCGTGCTGGTGAGGGTTTCACTCAGGGAAACGCGGCCGGCCTCATATCCTGGTGTGCGCGCGCAGATAGGTAGTGAGCGATTCCTCCGAGTGCCTCGGCAGTGCGCGCCCGTGTTATCGCACCGAGGGGCAGAGTCAGGGGCCTTTGTGTGGGCAAAAGCAGAATCTCGGGCCACCCCAGCGCCTTGCAAAAGCCGCGCACGGGGACGGAGCGAGAGCGAATTCTAGCGCTGCAAATTTCCATGCGGTTGGGGGTTTCACTCAGAGCGTGAGACTACTGGCCGGATATCCTGGTCTGCGCGCGCAGATAGTGAATGAGAGTTTCCTCCAAGCACCCCGGAAGTGGGTACCCGCCTGTGTTACTGGACAGAGTGGCAGAGCCAGAGGTCTTTGAGTGGGCGGAAAGCCCGCCTGATTATGCTAGCAGCTCTGACTGACTGAGCCTTACCCAGAGCCCTGTGCTGAGTGGAAATAGAGTGGGGAGTTGCCAGCTCTTTGAACCTCTTACTATCCAGGCAGAGGCAGCAACAACCCCATAGCTGGATTATCAGGCTACTAATTGAGGAAGGAAAGACTAGGAGAAAGGCACCAGGAACACGGACTCTCTCACTGTCGGAGCCTATGAAAGCTAATGAGCCTTGACTCCCAACGAGACTAAAGCACAATACATGACATTGCCATAGAGACTTACCAACTGCAAACCTCTACCTGAGCGTGCCAAAGGGGCAGAACCCGGGGTACAGAGTCACCGACCAGGAAGAGGGAGAGAAAAGAAAAAACAAGAAGATAACCTCTCAAAATCAAGAATAATCTGCAGACTTTATAACCTATCCCATTTTATTATATTTGTTCGTTTGTTTCTCTTATCTTCATTCTTGATACTTTTTTTCCTCCTCCAATTTGGCCGATTAACTCTCTGCCGGTCTTACTCTCTCCTCTCCTTGAACTACACTACCCATAAGTGTTACATCTCCCATTATCTTTTTTCTCCTCTTCCTTTCTCTCTATGAGGGTTGCACTCCAAAACCCTTAACTCTCTCTCTCTCCTTTCTTTTTTCTTCTTTTACTGGTTCCCTCTTTTTTTCTCTCTCTCTCTTTCTTTTCTCCCTCTATATTAGTTTCTTCCTTTCTCCTTTACATCTCCTCTCATTCAAACCTCAATAACAAACAAATTATCTTATCTGGGACTCAAACTTATGTTTGTGGCATTTTGGGGGTTTTTTACTTCACCTTTTTAACTCACTAGCAGTGCTCCCATCCCTGGCTCTCCATTTTATCTAGTTCTTGTTCCACTAAATACAATAGTATTTTTTTAATTTATCCCCCCATTTTTCTGTTCTCTTATTCCTCTCATCATAACTCTTAGACAACACCAACACCTAAAAGCAAATCATTTTATTCTTGACCCAAATTTTTTCCTTATTTGCTTTTTGTGGGTCCATTCCGCCCCCTCTTTTTTTTTTTCCTTTTTTTTTTCTTTTTTTTTTTTTTTGCCCCTTTATTACTTTTCCCCAATTCAGGACCTCCATCACAGGCATTGTTTGTTATAATTCACAGTTCACCACAAGATTTTCTCAAGAAAAAGGGGAGAGGAGAGGAAAAAAGGAGGGGGGGAATAATTTCCTTTTTTAAAAAATTATTATTTTATTTTTCTTTATTTCATTATTAATTTTTTTTTAAAAACAACTCTTTTTGATTTTTTATTTTTTTAACTTTTTATTCTTTATTAAATCTCATTAATACTATCAACAAAACCACCCTCAGATGCCATTAAGGAAGAGAAAATCGAATATCATGGATACAAAAGAAAGAGAGGTAACACAGCTAGATGAGGAAAAATCTATGGAGAAAAAATTTAATATGTTGGAAACCTTGGAGCTAAATGACAGAGAATTCAAGATAGAAATCCTAAAAATCCTCCGAGATATACAAGAAAACACAGAAAGGCAATTTAGGGAGCTCAGAAAACAACTCAATGAACACAAAGAATATATGTCCAAAGAAATTGAAACTATAAAAACAAATCAAACAGAGATGAAAAACTCAATTCACGAGCTGAAAAACAAAGTAACAAGCTTAGCTAATAGAACAGGTCAGATAGAAGAGAGGATTAGTGAAATAGAAGACAAGCAACTTGAGGCACAACAGAGAGAAGAAGAAAGAGACTCAAAAATTAAAAAAAATGAGATAGCCCTACAAGAATTATCTGACTCCATCAAAAAGAATAACATAAGAATAATAGGTATATCAGAGGGAGAAGAGAGAGAAAATGGAATGGAGAACATACTCAAACAAATAATAGATGAGAACTTCCCAAGCCTGTGGAAAGAACTAAAGCCTCAAATTCAAGAAGCAAACAGAACACCAAGTTTTCTTAACCCCAACAAACCTACTCCAAGGCATATCATAATGAAATTGACACAAACCAACAGCAAAGAAAAAATTCTCAAGGCAGCCAGGGAAAAGAAGAATACAACATATAAAGGAAGGCCCATTAGATTATCATCAGATTTCTCAGCAGAAACTCTACAAGCTAGAAGAGAGTGGACCCCAATATTTAAAGTCCTGAAAGAGAGAAACTTTCAGCCACGAATACTATACCCATCAAAGCTATCCTTCAAATATGAAGAAGAAATAAAAACATTCACAGATACAGAAAAGATGAGGGACTTTATCATCAGAAAACCCCCACTCCAGGAATTACTAAAGGGGGTTCTCCAATCAGATACAAAGAACAAAAAAAAAACAGAGCCACAAGTAAAAGCTCCAAGAAGAACACAATAAAACCAAATTTAAACTGTGACAACAACAAAAAGAAAGAGGGGGAGAAGATGGAGATTAACAGTAGCAAAGGACGATGGAGTGCAACAGTACTCACAAAATAGTTTGCTACAATGAACAGGGTAGGGACCCTTTTCATTACTCAAAGGTAACCACCATTGAAAAAACCACCATAGAAGCACATGAGATAAAAAAGATAGCAACAGAGGAAACATGTATGGAATACAACCAAATAAAAACAAAAGATAGAAAAACGAAAGAGAAGGATCAAACAAGACACAAAACTAACAGAAAGCAAGATATAAAATGGCAATAGGGAACTCACAAGTATCAATAATTACACTAAATGTAAACGGATTAAACTCACCAATAAAAAGGCACAGAGTAGCAGAATGGATTAAAAAAGAAAATCCAACTATATGCTGCCTACAGGAAACTCATCTAAGTAACAAGGATAAAAACAAATTCAAAGTGAAAGGCTGGAAAACAATACTCCAAGCAAATAACATCCAAAAAAAAGCAGGTGTAGCAATACTCATATCGGATAATGCTGACTACAAGACAGGAAAAGTACTCAGAGATAAAAATGGCCATTTCATAATGGCTAAGGGGACACTGAATCAAGAAGACATAACAATTCTTAATATATATGCACCAAACCAAGGAGCACCAAAATATATAAGACAGCTACTTATTGACCTTAAAACAAAAACTGACAAAAATACAATCATACTTGGAGACCTCAATACACCGCTGACGGCTCTAGATCGGTCATCCAAACAGAGAATCAACAAAGACATAGTGGCCTTAAACAAAACACTAGAGCACCTGGATATGATAGACATCTATAGGACATTTCATCCCAAAGTGACTGAGTATACATTTTTCTCCAGTGTACATGGATCATTCTCAAGAATTGACCATATGTTGGGCCACAAAAACAACATCAGCAAATTCAGAAAAATTGAAGTTGTACCAAGCATATTTTCTGATCATAAAGCCTTGAAACTAGAATTCAACTGCAAAAAAGAGGAAAAAAAATCCCACAAAAATGTGGAAACTAAACAACATACTTTTAAAAAATGAATGGGTCAAAGAAGAAATAAGTGCAGAGATCAAAAGATATATACAGACTAATGAAAATGACGATACGACATGTCAGAATCTATGGGATGCAGCAAAAGCAGTGATAAGAGGGAAGTTCATATCACTTCAGGCATATATGAACAAACAAGAGAGAGCCCAAGTGAACCACTTAACTTCCCACCTTAAGGAACTAGAAAAAGAAGAACAAAGACAACCCAAAAGCAGCCGAAGAAAGGAGATAATAAAAATCAGAGCAGAAATAAATGAATTAGAGAACAGAAAAACTATAGAAAAAATTAATAGAACAAGGAGCTGGTTCTTTGAAAAGATCAATAAAATTGACAAACCCTTGGCAAGACTTACCAAGGAAAAAAGAGAAAGAACTCATATAAACAAAATCCAAAATGAAAGAGGAGAAATCACCACGGACACCGTAGATATACAAAGAATTATTGTAGAATACTATGAAAAACTTTATGCCACTAAATTCAACAACCTAGAAGAAATGGATAAATTCCTAGAACAATACAAACTTCCTAGACTGAGTCAAGAAGAAGCAGAAAGCCTAAACAGACCTATCAGTAGAGAAGAAATAGAAAAAACCATTAAAAACCTCCCCAAAAATAAAAGTCCAGGCCCTGACGGCTATACCAGCGAATTTTATCAAACATTCAAAGAAGACTCGGTTCCTATTCTACTCAAAGTCTTCCAAAAAATTGAAGAAGAAGCAATACTTCCAAACACATTTTATGAGGCCAACATAACCCTCATACCAAAACCAGGCAAGGATGGCACAAAAAAAGAAAACTACAGACCAATATCTCTAATGAATACAGATGCTAAAATACTAAACAAAATACTAGCAAATCGAATACAACAACATATTAAAAAAATAATACATCATGATCAAGTGGGATTCATCCCAGAATCTCAAGGATGGTTCAACATACGTAAAACGGTTAACGTAATACACCATATCAACAAAACAAAGAACAAAAACCACATGATCTTATCAATAGATGCAGAAAAGGCTTTCAATAAAATACAACACAATTTTATGTTTAAGACTCTCAACAAAATGGGTATAGAAGGAAAATATCTCAACATGATAAAGGCCATATATGATAAACCATCAGCTAACATCATATTAAATGGCACTAAACTGAAGGCTTTCCCCCTTAAATCAGGAACAAGACAGGGTTGTCTACTCTCTCCACTCTTATTTAATGTGGTACTAGAGGTTCTCGCCACAGCAATCAGACAAGACAAAGAAATAAAAGGCATCCATATCGGAAAAGAAGAAGTAAAGGTATCACTTTTTGCAGATGATATGATCCTATACATCGAAAACCCCAAAGAATCCACAAAAAGACTACTAGAAACAATAAGCCAATACAGTAAGGTCGCAGGATACAAAATTAACATTCAGAAGTCAATAGCCTTTCTATATGCCAACAATGAAACAACTGAGAAGGAACTCAAAAGAATAATCCCCTTCACGATTGCAACAAAAAAATAAAATACTTAGGAATAAACATAACAAAGAATGTAAAGGACTTATATAATGAAAACTATAAACCATTGTTAAGGGAAATTGAAAAAGATATAATGAGATGGAAGAATATACCTTGTTCTTGGCTAGGAAGAATAAATATAATCAAGATGGCTATATTACCCAAAGCAATATACAAATTCAAAGCAATTCCCATCAAACTTCCAATGACGTTTTTTAAAGAAATAGAGCAAAAAATCATCAGATTTATATGGAACTATAAAAACCCCCGAATAGCCAAAGCAATCCTAAAGAAAAAGAATGAAGCTGGGGGCATTACAATACCTGACTTCAAACTCTATTATAGGGCCACGACAATCAAAACAGCATGGTATTGGCAGAAAAATAGACACTCAGACCAATGGAACAGAATAGAAAGTCCAGAAATAAAACCACATATATATAGTCAAATAATTTTTGATAAAGGGGCCAACAACACACAATGGAGAAAAGAAAGCCTCTTCAATAAATGGTGCTGGGAAAACTGGAAAGCCACATGCAAAAGAATGAAACTGGACTACAGTTTGTCCCCCTGTACTAAAATTAACTCAAAATAGATCAAAGATCTAAACATAAGACCTGAAACAATTAAGTACATAGAAGAAGACATAGGTACTCAACTCATGGACCTGGGTTTTAAAGAGCATTTTATGAATTTGACTCCAATGGCAAGAGAAGTGAAGGCAAAAATTAATGAATGGGACTACATCAGACTAAGAAGTTTTTGCTCAGCAAGAGAAACTGATAACAAAATAAACAGAAAGCCAACTAAATGGGAAATGATATTTTCAAACAACAGCTCAGATAAGGGCCTAATATCCAAAATATACAAAGAACTCATAAAACTCAACAACAAACAAACAAACAATCCCATAAAAAAATGGGAAGAGGATATGAACAGACACTTCTCCCAGGAAGAAATACAAATGGCCAACAGATATATGAAAAGATGCTCATCTTCTTTAGCTATTAGAGAAATGCAAATCAAAACAGCAATGAGATACCACCTCACACCTGTTCGATTAGCTATTATTAGCAAGACAGGTAATAGCAAATGTTGGAGAGGCTGTGGAGAAAAAGGAACCCTCATACACTGTTGGTGGGAATGTAAAGTAGTACAACCATTTTGGAAGAAAGTATGGTGGTTCCTCAAAAAACTGAAAATAGAACTACCTTATGACCCAGCAATCCCTCTACTGGGTATATACCCCCAAAACTCAGAAACATTGAAACGTAAAGACACATGCAGCCCCATGTTTATTGCAGCATTGTTCACAGTGGCCAGGACATGGAAACAACCAAAAAGCCCGTCAATAGATGACTGGATAAAGAAGATGTGGCACATATACACTATGGAATACTACTCAGCCATAAGAAATGATGACATCGGAACATTTACAGCAAAATGGTGGGATCTAGATAACATGATACGAAGCGAAATAAGTAAATCAGAAAAAACCAGGAACTGCATTATTCCATACGTAGGTGGGACATAAAAGTGAAACTAAGAAACATTGATAAGAGTGTGGTGGTTACGGGGGGGAGGGGGGAATGGGAGAGGGAAAGGGGGAGGGGGAGGGGCACAAAGAAAACAAGATAGAAGGTGACAGAGGACAATCTGACTTTGGGTGATGGGTATGCATCATAATTGAACGACAAGATACCCTGGTCTTGTTATCTTTGAATATATGTATCCTGATTTATTGATGTCACCCCATTAAAAAAATAAAATTATTTAAAAAAAAAAAAAAAAAAAAACAGCCTGGACATGAAGGTAATATTGAATGTCAGCTAAAATCAAAAAACAAATTTATAAATTAAAAATGAAACGCAGTCTGGACGTCATCCTGGATGCTCTGTCACTCTTACCCAGTAGCGCTTTGGCGAGAGGAGCAGAAATGAGGGAGAAACACGTGGACTGAATTTCCCTTGAAATTAGGGATGGGGGGGACTGCTGAATGCCTCAAACAATTCTTTTCAAAGGCTTTTGGTTCAGGAAAAGAAAAGGAAACTGATTCTGCAAAGCACTTCTCCCCTTGTTAGCAGGACCCTTTCTGTGTTCCAAGGGGACTCTGATCTGCATATTTCATCTTCTTTACACCTTGCTTATCAAAATGTTTAGTGACATTTCCTGGAAATCTGAGAAATATAACTTTTTAAAATTTTTTCCTTTTTTTAAAAAATTGATTTTAGAGAGACAGAGAAAGGAAGAGAAAGAGAGAGCGGAAGGGAGAGAAAGAGAAGCATTTATTTGTTGGTCTACTTAGTTGTGCATTCACTGGTCACTTCCCCTATGGGCCCTAGCCAGGGATCAAACCCACAACCTTGGCATTTCAGGATAACACCCTTACTAACTGAGCTTCCTGGCCAGGGCTTTAAATTATTTTCATTTAGGAAAAAAAAAATTGAATATGTGCATGCCAGACAATGTTTGTTCAGGTGAAAGTTCACATTTTTAGGTAGATGTAGGGCCCAGAATTACCCCCATATAGGGTAGGGGTTGCTAAAGGAATGTATTTGGACACCTCTTGGAAAGTAAGGGGAAGATGGGTAAGTTCAATAGAGATAGGCGTGGGGGAGTATGGGACCCACAGCACAGGCCACGTAGCTCTGGGTTGCTCATCTCAAATCGTCAGCAGGAGCTGCCATGGATCGGAACAGACTGTAGCGTCCTAGCATTGCCCACCCATGTGATCTCTGCCATCCTCCATGTAGCCTTCTTTTTATAAGACACGTGATGAAGGAGTTGCTTGTGGAATGCTCAGGAGTGGATGGACAAGCAGGGATAGTAGAAGAAATGTGTCACAGGAGGTTGGCAGAGTGGGGAAGGGGAACGCCAGACACTATCTTTGTTTCAGGGACACAGCCCAGACTACAAGCTCATGTGGGGACCCTATAGAGCTGTTTCCACTTAAATCTCAATGAGGCCCTGGCCAGTTGGCTCAGCGGTAGAGCATCAGCCTGGCATAGGGAAGTCCTGGGTTTGATTCCTGGTCAGGGCACACAGGAGAAGCGCTCATCTGCTTCTCCACCCCTTCCCCTCTCCTTCCTCTCTATCTCTCTCTTCCCCTCCTGCAGCCAAAGCTCTATTGGAGCAAAGTTGGCCCAGGTACTGAGGATGGCTCCATGGCCTCCACCTCAGGTGCTAGAATGGCTCCAGTTGCCGCAGAGCAACGCCCCAGATGGGCAGAGCATTGCCCCTAGTGGTCATGCCAGGTGGATCCTGGTAGGGTGCATGTGGGAGTCGGACTGCCTCCCCCCTTCTAGCTTCAGAATAATAATAATAAAAAATCTCAGTGAGGTTCTGGGAGACAAAGTTAAGACACAAATGGAAGGAGGCAGCAATCTGCTCTGTCACCGAACAGTCTGTGTTTTGCTGGACACACAGTACCTGTGTAACTCTGATGGACCCACTTCTGTCTATAGTGGGATGGGCCCAGTAGAAGAAAGGAAATGGCAGACTCCTTGGGTATCTGATGACATTTGTCTCAGGTGTCTGGAACACATCCCCCTGGGGATTCTGAGAAAAACAATATGTGATGAGGACTTAATGCAGGGAGCAACTAAAATTACAAAAATAACCCAGACAATAAGGTTTATTATGGTTAATTATCCCCCATTTTCATCTTCAGGCTGGTGTAACAAAGAGCAAACATAGATTACATTTCTCTTTAAAACAGCATTTATTCTGGATTAAATTAGAAGAGCCAAATAAGGTCACCTGCCAATGGCAATAGCAGTTGTCATTCCTAGGATCCCCGGCCCCGGCATTTTCCAGTCTCCTTTGTAGCTAGGTTGGGAACATGTGATTAGTTCTGGCCAATGAAGTACGAGCATAAATAATGTGTGTCCTAGCTAAGGAGCAAAGAAAGTTTCAGAAAACTTCCCTAGCAGAGCCTAGACTAATGCTACAAGCTAAACACCCTGACCAAACTTCACTGAAAGACAGATGTCATCTTCCTCCAAGCTAATAATAACAGCAGCAAAAGCAAACCTTTGAGTATCAGTGACAGTGACTAAGGATGTCACACACTTTTTTGACTGCCTCTTTGTCACCCAGATGGTTAGAGAGGGACTCCCACCTGAGGGTTTTGGCCAGACACACAACATCCTTCTCTGGACAGATGAGAACAGCAGTTTTTCTGTCACATATCTTCACAGACCAGGGGAGGAAGACTGGCACACCACACAGCGCCACACAGGGGATGCCCTCAGGGTCAGAGTAAACAATCTGGGACTAGCAGAGGAAGGCTTTATAGTCACAAAAGAGTAGAGTGAGCGCTGGCTCCCATGGGCACCAGGCTGTGCTTGGCTTGCTTGAATAATTCGGGCAGGGAACTGAATGATGCCCATGCTTAGGGATAAGCAAGAACTGCACTTGGTGAGGCTCAGAAGGAGGGCTGCTTGGGGAATCTCATCAGCAGGAGCAGAATGTGGAGGGGACCATAGGTGAGGCCATTGGAGGCCTTCCTGATCGGAACAGTGGTCAGGGGGCACGTAATGCTGAACCTTAATTTTAGGCCTTACACCGTACACATATCAATTACTTCTTCATCACAAGACTCCTAGGAAATATCATTGCACCATTTTACAGATGGTGGACCTGAGGATTAAATGTCTTGCCAATCGTGGCTGAGCACGCTTTCAAATCTGGGTTTGTTCATCCCAGAGACTAATCCCAGAAGCTATTGCTGCCAAGGCAGATGAAAGAGTCCATCCTAGAAATGGATCAGGAGAGAAGAGAAAGAATGAAAGGGAATGAGCAGACACACCTTCCCTTCTCCCCAGTAGCCAGGAACCTCAATAGAAATAAACACAGTCTCTGTTTCCATTCACAGTTGCCTTTCTGAGTCTCACACATCCTCCCCAAAGGCAGCGGGTTAATAACACAGTCCCTTGACTGCTAGCAGCTGAGCTCTGCCTCAAATGTCCCCCCTTGTCCTTTAATCAGTGGCCCCTGAAATGCGTACAAGCCCAGCCGCTCCAGAGCTCCAGACATGCTCCTGGTTACACACACCAGAGGAAGACGAACCATCTGAACAGACCAACCAGCTCCCAGGTGCTTCCAAATCCCAAGGCTGGGACCACCCTGAATTAATCACCCTTCAACATGTGTACATGGGGTTTGAATTTCTGGAATAAATTCCTTTTTACTAAAAGAGACCTGAGATCTCATCCAACCCAACCCCCTCATTTCAGTTAAAGAAACTCCTGTCCAGTAGCATCCTCAAGGTTACTCAAGGACAGAACCCAGTTGGGTCCCTTTCTTAAACCCTTTACTGACCCCCTCCTCCCAGGAACCCCTCCCACTATAAAGGTGAAAGAAAGCAGGTTCTTGGTCTTGGACATCCTTTGCAATTGAGCTGACCCAGTTACAGACGCTGAGTCACTAGGGACTCCATTGGAAGGGGTCCAGCAGGGACTTGTTCTCCTGGACAGAAGGAAAGAGGCATGTCACGAGAGCTCTTTCACTTCCCTCGCCACCTGTCGTGGGTTGAATATTGTCCTTCTAAATGTACATGTTGAAGTCCCAGCCCCAGGCACCCTAGAAGGCGACTGTAGTTGGAGATGGTCTTTGAAGAGGTGATTAAGTTAAAACAAGCCGTAGTCTTTTATGACTGGTGTCCTTATGAGAGGAGAGGAGAACACAAACACATATACAAGGATGACCCCATGAGGACTCAGGGAAAGCGGCCACCTACAAGCCAAGGAGAGAGGCCTCAGATGGACTGACCTTGCTGATCCCTTGACTTAGACATCTGGCCTCCAGACCATGAGACAGTACATTTCTGTTGTTCAAGCCTCAGCGTGTGGTACTTTGTCAAGGCAGACCTTGTACACTGATACGCCAACCTGCTTCCTAAATCCTGGAATGTCCTGGGAGGAAATGAGACTTGAAATCAGAGAAGGTGTCTTTGAACTATGAGGAGAGGCTCAGAGATGCCGACACAGCAATTGGCCTGAGAATCTGCATTTCTGACAGCTCCTCAGGGATGCCCCCGTTGCCGGGGCTGCATGGACCACCCTTTGAAGAGCGAGGCTGTGAAGCCCTGGGTCTGTCCCCTGCTTGTTTCTCCTCTAGCTGGGGGTCTTCTCTGTGTCATGGCCCAGGTCTTCTCACTGTGCTCGTGAGAGGTCATTTTTGGAGTCGGGTTCATCCCAGGGGCATCGCCATCTGGCCTCAATCCCTACACCAAGCCTGTGACTCTTGCCCAGCTTCCACAGGTCTAGGGATAGTCACTGTCCATCACAATGTCACTGCAATCTTCCACGATTTAGTCAAGTCACGGAGAGCCTAATTTATAATAAGACAGGTATTTGAAGGCAACATGGGGTTTTACGGAGATTTAGTTCAAAGTTGGATGCAGGGGCTCACATGCTCCAGGATGCCTGGGGCCACTGGGGCCTTCCAGAAGGACCTTGGTCCCAGAAGGATCTCAGTTATGTTAGTCCTTGGGATCAGCATCATGATCTAGCCCTGGCACCTGCGTCAAGCCTGCCCTGATGTAGTTCACCAGCCTGCCCACCCCTCTGACACCTGCCTGGGCCAACATCCTGTGCCAACCCTTCCTGCCCGTGGAGAAGTTTGGTGCCTTTTCGGAGCTCTGCTCCTTTCTAACGGCAGCTCGACCTCAGGTGCCTCTTGCGATGCCCCTTCCTTCCCTCTCTCCACCTGCCCCCCAATGCTCCTGCCTCCCCCTTCTGCACTTTTGCTGTCCATGGGCTCAAGTTCACTGTCTTTCCTCCCAGGTTGTCGATTTCCTCTCCTGGCCTCTGTTAGCACCTCTACAAGCCTCTAGTTTAGAACGTGTCAGATGCTGCTGCTGGTCCTTGTTTCTTCCTTCCCAATAACTGAGCTCCTTGAAGGCAGGAACCACCGGGCACATTTGAATCCTTCTTCTCACCCAGCCCTCCTCTAGCCCTCCCCTGCTCTAACAGCCTCGCCAGGCACATGTATGACCCCAGGGGCTACACCTGGGGCCTCACCGGATTCACCTGGGTGTTGCATTGGTCCTTCTTCATTCCTTTGCCTTCATCAACCTTCTGAGCTAGGTAGCCATAAACTATAATGTGATCCTGTTTTTTAAAAATCTCAGATTATTGATCACTTACAATGTGCCGGGTACCCTAATAAAGATTTACACATATCCGTTTAATTGATTCTCATGACTGTTCTTTCTTTTTTTTATTAATTTTCATTTATTTATTTTAGAGAGGTGGCAGAAGAGAGAGAGAGAGAGAGAGAGAGAGAAAGAGAAGAGGGGAGGAACAGGAATCATCAACTCCCATATGTGCCTTGACTGGGCAAGCCCAGGGTTTCGAACCAACGACCTTAGCATTCCAGGTCAACGCTTTATCTACTGTGCCACCACAGGCCAGGCCACGACTCCTCTTATCACTACTTGTATTTGTATCAATCCCACTTTACTGGGGAAGGAAGGGTGCTTAGAGTGGCAAATGGGACTATTTCTCAAGAGTCACAGCCAGGGAGCAGTGAAGCCGGAAGCCCAGCCTCTTTTTACTTCTAGGAAGAAGTAAAGGAAAAAGTCCAAACCTGATTCCTTGCTGCCTTTCCCTCTTTGCCATCAGGCGGGTTGGTGTGAAAGTGGGGGTTCTTGGCTAAAAGAGAAATCTCTGAGCTCAGTCTACCTCAACCAGACTGTGGGTTTGCCTCACAAGATCCAGGAGTTGATGCCAGCCTTCCACGATCCTGGGATTTTAAGTCCACTGGGCAGATCATGCTCAGTCATACAGTGGCCAATACATAAAGATGCCTACATACATAAATCCTGGGCAGCGTATTCCCCTAGGGCTGCGCTTTCTATGCGTCAGTGGGAATGTATTTCAGGTGACATGTTTAGCACAGAACATGCTTTAACTCAGGACTCAGCTAGGATAATAACCGGTGCCAGACGTGAGAGCCCACCTCACACGCTCAGCCTGGTGCTGAAGGCCCTGAGCAAATGCCAGGCCAGCAGGGAAGCCAGGCCCAGGCCCATTCAGCCTTGGGGCAGCTCTACACCAGGCTACACCTGGTGAAACATGGATCGTCCTGGAGAACAAGGTCCTGCCAGGAGGCCTCAGGGGCTTCAGGAGTCCTGGAACCATGTATCCGATATTTCTGTATCCCACTCTGAAATAATTGCCCACAGGACCCCAAAGGCCTATCTTGTCATACGTGAAGCTCCCTGTGACTTGGGTGAACCATGGACTACAGACAGGAAGCCAAGTTTTGCAGGCTCTTGGTGTATATAGGACAGCATTTCTCAGGATTTTCTACTGAGTACCTTGAGCTGCAGAGGACGGGGGATAGGCACCCAGGATCCGGGGGCACAGCCTGGAGCAGCCCTGTAACAGGCGTGGGAATGTCTTTGAAGTCTTGTATGTATGTTAATAATTCACCAGAATTTTACAGTCCACTCCACATTATACCTATGTCTATTTTATATTACATATAAAATTAATAATTGCCCGAAACCTCGAAAAAAAAAATAGATGCTCTGGGAAGTTGTGCCAATAGTTCTCTGGCTTCATGTTACGTCAGGCACAGGGCTGTGTGCCCTGGGGGTAAAAATGACCCAGTTTGAGAGCACAGATGTAAGGCATTAACCTCACTGCCTATTCCAGAACCTTCTCTGGATCACACTTAGGAAAACCACAGGCAGACAGAGGTTTGAACTGAAGCAACATACACACAAGGTGAAGCCAACTAGAGGGCACAATTTCCAGGAGGTATTTGCACGGAGGCCCAAGAAGCCTTCTAGGGAAAAAGAAAAAAAAATGAAAACCCCCCAAATTTCACTGTAAGGCAGTGACTCCTAATGGTTTGGGGCTATGTAAACACTGGCGTAACCAATGGAGACCCCCGACCTGGAAAACACACATTCTCAGGTTCCCAGGCAGTTCATGGGTCCCTAGGAGGACAGGGATCCCAAGGAGACCCTTTGTCCTACTCTGACCACGGCAGGCACATGCTTTCTTAAAACGTTCTGAGCCAACATTTAAAAGTTGAGAAAGTTCACTTTAATGTCTGGAGACTAGAAAGCTTGGGGCCAGGGCTTTCTGTGGCTCATGGATGTGAAGATTGGCCACCCCCGCATCCTACCTTCCTCTGTCACAGAAGCTGCCCGGCCCCTGGGGCATCTGTCACTATGGTGCACCCCGACCCAGGGGCGACCCCACACAGGGCGGAGCTCTGGGAGGTGCACCAGGCCACCCACTTCGTGCAGAAGGAGCGGTTAAAACATACACAGAATCATGGGCAGCAGGGCACAGCCATGCTGCTGGTCAAGGAGAAAAATAAAGAGGATGGAAAAACCGGGAGATGACAAGGAATGTGAGTCGATGTGTGAGTGTAGCATGCGAGGGTACTTGTGGGACACATTAATGTCCTCCAGAAAATGCCCACCATGGAAGGGGCTCTGTGTTAGTCTCGGGCTGCCACATATTAGAGTACAGACTGGAGGGCTTCAACAGTAGAACTGTGTATTTGTCTCAGTTCTGGATGCTAAAAGTTAACAGGTCTGGCTCCTCCTGAGGCCACTTTCCTTGGCTGGCAGATGGCTGCCTTCACGCTGTGTCCGCACATGGCCTCTTCCCCATACCCTGGTATCTCTTTCTCTTCTGATAAGGGCACCAGTTCTATTGGATTAGGGCCCCACCCATATGACCTTATTTAACCATAATTACTCTCTTAAAGCCCCCATCTTCAAATATAGTCAATTTGAGGGTTACAACATCAACACATGAATTTGTGGGAGTACAGTTCAATCCACAACAAGCACTTAGGCACGAGCACATGGACTGACTCGTCCAGCTGGCCATCACTACCTCAGCTCTGGCACAATGAGCTCACAGACAAGTGACAGATAGGAGGGTACACCTGGGTACAATGGCAGGGGTCCCGACTCACCAACACTGATCTAGCTCCTCCTTCTACTGAATGTCCACTCTATCAATTACAGAGGCCATAATGATCCCCCACACCAATCATTCCATGAAGTGACCAAGTCACTTGGTGACAATTAAATACATTGAACCCTTTCCATCTGGGAAGAGGAAATCATTAATTTTCCAAGGATAGACATATGTTACAAATATGGATTTGCCTCTCCTATCCACTGGGCCCCAGCCAGCCCTGCTATCTGAGTACTTACAGAATGTTCTTTCTACAAACAGGGATTCTCAAACAAAGGCTGTGGTTTCCCACAGAGCACCGACCTAAAAGATAGTAAAATGGCCCCTATAGGCACAGCTGGGACATGAGCTCACAGCTGATGAGCTGTGGGGATAAGGTGTCATCATGCAGGATGTCCTCCTCCTAAATAAAGACCATCACATAGTGCTGTATCCAAAACCCACCCAATATTTGGTCCTGGGAGCCGAAGGTGGACAGCAGAACTGGCCCTACTCACCATCACTACTAATGACCCGCTTCAGGAATCTGTGCTTCATCTCCTTGCGTCTTAGGATTTCTGGTCTAGAGGCCCCAGTCTCCAGAGTGGGGAAACACTTCTTCCAGGGAAATATCGAGAGTCTCCTGGAAATTTAGGCTACAGCTACCATTCAGTGACTTCAGGAGGCTCCTTATGCCAAAGAACAAGCAGGTGAGGAAGAGGGTTGTCACTTTACTGGTGGAAGGAGGCCTGGTCTTCAGGGTGCGGTAATGCTCCTGCTCCAAACTAGGGTGTCCCTTCATGCTCCTGTGCCCAGTGTAAAGGACAGATGTAAATAGGCAGCAGCCATGACCTTCAAAGGACTGGTAACCAGGGACTCAGGTTCCCCAGGGATGAGAGTCTGGGTCGCCTCATTAGGCAATCTGCCTATACCAGCAGCGACGTGGCCAAGGACACAGAATCTACACTGGACAGTGTGTGTTTATGTTCGTGGGGGTGGGGTGGGGGGTGGAAGTAGTATCAGTTTAAGACCAATCACAGCAGTGGGAAAGGAAATTCCCAAAACACTCCTCATGGAACAGCCCATGAGGAGTTCATGGAAACCAGCTGAAACAAAATCTTAGGGAAGTTCTCTCCCTACAGTACAAACGTATGAGAAGCAGGTAGATCTGAGCAATGCGACCAGCAGTGACAGTAATGATGCTTTCTCAGTCCGTGTGGGCAGCACTAACAGAGTACCATGGACTGAGTGGCTTATAAACGGCTAACGTCTCACAGTCGTCAAGGAGGCCAGAAATCCAAGATCAGGGTGCCAAAATGGTCAGGTTCAGGTGAGGATCTTCTTCTGGGCTGCAGACCGCTAACAACTTCTCATTGTATAGTCACATGGTGGAAAATGGGCTAGAAAGCTCTCTGGGGTCCCTTCCACGAGGATACTAACCCCTTCCCCAAGAGCTCCACCCTCATGATCTAATTACTTCCCAAAGGCCCCAACTCCTCATACTATCACCTTTGGGATTAAGATTTCAACATATAAATTTTAGCAAGACCCAAACATTCAGTTCATAGCAGATGCTATCGTCACCCAGCTCCTCCATGGAGCCGACTTACTCATCTCAACCAACGGGAGTAGTGACCATTGATGGTCACAGCTGCACCCCTCGATGGGAAGTGCCATCGGCCACAGTGACCTGCCTTGCCCAATCCTATACCTTCTCCCGGGGTACAACCATCACCAACTGGCTTCCTCAGGATACGTATGTTCATCTCACTTTTCTCTGTTTGGAACAACCCTGAAGGGTCACTCTAGCTATGGAGCTCCTATAGATAAGCCAAGGTGCCAATCATACCTGCATTCTGGTTCAGTTTCTCCCTCTGTTCAATGCTACCTTCCTCACTTTCTTAGATAGAGGACTCCCCACGACACTCCCCAGGGAACTCTCTGAGTTAGTTTTCAAAGGTCCATGACACAGATCATCCCCTTTCCTGATATTGACCTGATAGTGAGCCTGCTTTCAGAGTAGTCCTTTTCTCACTAGAAAAACTAGTGTTCCTTACCCACTTCAAATATCACTGTGTCTCACTGCCCTCAGCTGAAATACGTCAATGGCACCGTGTAAAAATACTATTTCTCTGATTAAACAAGGTCTATTGAACCTCAGGGCTTCCTGTTAACAGTGAAGCTCAGTTTTGGAAACAGTGCATTTGGATGTGTACTGTGATGTTCTGAATATAGAATAGCCAAAGCAGTTCTTATGAACGTAAACAGAATGCTTTGTAGGGCTATTGAATTCTTCAAGATAGATTGTATGAATTGCAAAGATAAAAATTTTTATCAGATTCCTTTTAAAGCTGGCAGGTTTTAGTCAATAAAATACTGGAAACCTACTTTATAGTGTCACATAACATTTATTCTAACTGTCAAAAATCATCATCTTATTTCATTGTATACACTACTGTATTTTTATCTTATTTACCAGTAAGAAATAGACTTTTTCACTCTTACGGTGAAAACATTTAGACGTTAACTTACAAATGCATGCAGGGGTAGATAAGGTCTTCATCTTTCTTTTAAGGTGTATGTGAACCTTGTGAAGTATAAATATGAATGAGAAAAGTTATACCACTCAGACCTAGCCATGCTTTCAAGAAATGAACAAATAAGAAAAAAGAGTAAGGCAAATAGGGGACCAAGGACATCATATTCCACCACATGGAACGAGGAGGAAGCATTGCCTCCCTCTGACATGACAGCCACACGGTCTAGATTTTCTGAGTAGATCTGTTGTCCTTGGAGGAGAGTGTGAGGCTCAGATAACTTGTCTCCTTTGGGGGAGGGGTATAGAACACAGAGTCCCCATCATTACACATGCACCTTCTTGCCCAGACTACAGAGGCCCCTTGAAGCACAGGGCTGCAGTGTCCCTGGCTTCTGGACCAGGTGCCCCGCCAGCCCTGCCCCCACAGTTCCCAGCAGACCTGGTTCCTGGCAGTCATGTGTTTGCTTCTTTTCCAGGTTTATTTTTGCCCCAGTTTGCAGATTCCCCACTACCAGCCACTGTTCTTTCTCCTCAAGGACCCTTATCTGTTTTAACAAAGGAAGGTTTCCCTTGCCCACTTCTGGTGACTCTGAGTCACAGCCAGTATCCTTGCAGTGGGCCAACAGCCCGCTCTGCTAGCTAACCTAACAACCTTGTTTTTGCCTTTGAGTTAAGTGCCTCATGTGATCACCAGAGCTTCAGCCAGAGGACACATGTGGGCAGAGCCTCCAAGGGCCAAAGGCAGCAAGCCCCATATCAGGGCAGAGACGTGAAGTCATCACCAGTCACTACAAACACACCCCTGGTAGAGCCTGAGGTGCCCCTGGAGTGATGGCGGTTCCCGTCCCCCTGTTACAGCAAAGTTAGTGGACCTCCAGGCTGGATCGGGAATCTATGCGATAAGCATCTCCTCCCCCCACACACAAAACCATCTTCTCCAATTCCTTTTCATTTTCCTCACCTCAAACTCTTCACTGTCCCAAAATGGACATAAAATAGAAGCAACAGTTTAGGATTAAAAAGTCTCTATGAAGCACCCAGTCTGTCTACTATAATTCATTGTTCTCAGGGAGTTTATTATCATATGTATGACTACAGAGTTCTGGCCTTGCTTTTTCTGGAGCGATGCTGACTTCATAAACATCCCCAAGGCATTACAGACTACAGCCAGGTCTTCGAGCATGGCAAGGACTGTGGGAACATTGAAAGCATTAGCCCCGGTCCTGGCTGGTTGGCTCAGTGGTAGAGTGTCGACCCAGCATGTGGGTGTCCTGGGTTTGATTCCCAGTCAGGGCACACAGGAAAAGCAACCATCTGCTTCTCCACCTCCCCCCTCTTTTCTCTCTCTCTTCCCCTCCTGCAGTCATGGCTCAGTTGGAGCAAGTTGGTCCCAGGCACTGAGGATAGCTCCATAGTCTCACCTCAGGTGCTGAAATAGCTCCGTTGTTGAGCAATGGAGCAACAGCTCCAGATGAGCAAAGTATTGCTCCATAGGGGGCTTGCCAGGTGGATTCTGGTTGGGGCACATGTGGGAGTTTGTCTCTCCGTCTCCCTGCTTCTCACTTAATAAAAAAAAAGAAAGCATTTGCCCCTTTCATCTGGCAGTCACTAATTTGGACTGTGACATGATTCCCGTCCATCTTTCCCGATTTATAATCGTTAACAATCATTTCTTCAACCTTGATGAAATGCAGCAGCTTCAGGCCATGAAAAAGTCCACAGGTGACTTGGGTGAGAAACCCCTTTATCCACCCATGAAAACGGCCCAGCAGGGAGTGCCAACCCTCTTGATGAGCAGGAGATTTACCAGGACTGAGACTAGAAGGGTTATTTCTGCTGACGCTGCCATCAGCTTCTCTCCCCAGAACATTTCCTCTGTTATCAAAGAGAGCCGTGCCAGGAAAAGGCCAGGGAATTGAGTGTTTACTCAGCAGCAGAGTGTTGATAAAATGTTGGCCTTGGTGTGGTTCTGGACCCGGCGACAGCGAGAACCGAGGTGCAGGTGATAGCTCTCAAACAATACTCGGTTCCGGGGTTTCCGCCGGTGTTTGTTCTCTTAACCCAGACGCCTGGCTCATGAGGGTCAGTGTTTATGCAGAGTCTTGCTCAGGGTCACTTTTGTTGAGTGACATCCATCAGTGTAGGGCCCCACAGCAAGGGTCCTGATGCCAAGAAAGACTGGGAGCCCCCGACAGGAAAGAAGAGGACGGGACAGAAAGGGCAGCCCTGAATCACAAACGTTGCCAGGTTGCTGAGCTGATAGGACCTTGTGTCTACTTGTGGAAAATTAACATCAGGCTCTAGTCCAGTCGAAATAATCTTCAGACTGTCTGAAAACTGCAGACTGCAGCACAGATTTATAGACTTTTTTTTTTTCAGTTGTGAGTTCAGAAGAGCAGACAGAGAGTGGGGTGAACTAAGGGCCAACACAAGGCTTCCCTCTACAGAGACCAAAGCCCATCTTCCAGACAGGCAAAATAATAATGATGATGACAGTAACTGCCATGACAATTATTGCTATTATAACGATCTTAAAACACCCACTGAGCTGCTGGCTCACCTCTGCTGGCTCGCCTCTGCTGGCTCACATCTGGCCTCTGCGGGTCCCTGGGGGCTCCCGGAGCGAAGTGGCAAATGCTAGGTGCGTCTCCCTCTGACACCAAGTAATCTTCTAGGACAACAAAAGGGATGTAGATATTTGCACAAAAGTTAAACCACTGCACACAAGCATATTCTCTCTTTGGCCTTCTCCCTGATGCCTAAAAGAATGAGGACATCCGAGTGTTGAGAAGTCCATGCTGGTCTCCTGGCCGTGCTGTGAGTTGGCACCATAGCTTTGAGCATGGCACGCACCCCTCTGTGTCCTCTCCGGCCCAGGGAAGGGCTGTGGACTGCTGTGCTGGCTTGACAGGAAAAACAGAGCCCACGAGCAGCCCTCGGGGACACGTGCCCCACAGGTGCAAGGGCTCTACGTAGGCTGTTGTTTCTCTTACAAGGATACGCATGATGTAATCATTCAGTTTTTGTAAAAATTACCCTTACAGGAATGGGCACTATAGGGTTGGAAAATAAAAATGTGAGTGGAAAAGTTCCTTTTCCGTTATCTTTTGTTTTTAATGACTAAGAAGTCACCATCACCTTGGTGTCTGGTGTCACAGATTGAGAACCCCACCCGGGGACATACAGCCATCCCTGGACCTTCAGGTTGCACGTCACTAGACTTACTCAGAAACATCCCTTCCAGACTGACAAGCACTTGGATCAACAGGGCAGCAGCAAGAGAAAGGGGCTCCATAGTCAGGCGCAGAGGGCAGGCTGGGACTCGCACAGCAGACACCGTGATGCCCGGCCCGGATTCCCTCTCTAGGAGGGACACGCTGCCCAGCTGCAGGCAGGGCTGTCAGCTCCTGCTCGGGTGACGTCCTGACCAGGGTGGCCCACAAGCAATGACAGATCAGGAGGCAGAATAAAAGCCCAACATGTGGCTATTTTTGCTCCCAGGCTCCGCTGCACCAGCTGAGGCTGCCACCCTGCACCGCACAGAACTTCTCCCTCTTCTCACTCTCGCTTTCCTTTCCTCCTTCCTCCAGGTTCAGTCTCTTCAGAGACGTTCTCTACTCTAAACTTCCTCTCTGAGTCTGCTCCCTGTCTGTGACAACTAGGAAAGAGAACAGAAGGAATTATCCAAGACAAAGAGAAGAAGAATGGCAAGGGACAGACCTGCCTTCTTTTGAACTGTCATCACCTTTCCTTGTCTGGGTTTCTGCTGCAGCCTGACCCTGGCGCAGTGGCAAGGGTACAGGAGCTAGTTTCCTATGGCCTGGTTTCCATCTGAGCTGTCACTCCCTGAGGTATGAGCTTGGACCACTCCCTTTCCGGGCCCCTGTTTACCCCCTGGCAAGTGGGGAGAACAGTGATCTTATCTGAGAGTTGAGTCATTGTGAGGGTCTGTTAAGATAATGGATGTCAATGTGCACAGGAGACCATGAAACTCCATCTGCCAGTGACCCTTTCTCTCCCCTCCAACCAAAGTTCAGAAAGCCTGTAGGAACCTAAAAACCATGGCCTGAAAGGGAGAGTTTGCCCCTGCCCTCCCACTCCCAGGATGGCAGGGGGATTGCAGGGAACGTGAGGGACTAGAATTGATGGGAGAAAAGAGCGTGCTATCTCATTAAACTCGTGCAATCGGCAGTATAGACTACCTGCTCCATGCCAAGCACCAGTTCCTGGCAGGTAAGTTAAAGACTGCTATCTTTATCCTAGGGGAGATGGGGAGCCATACTGGCTTTATGTAGAAGATCTTGACAGTTATCCTGGCTGCACAGGGAAGAACAGGTGGGAGAGGCCAGAGTGGGAAATACTGACGACAGCTAGCACTGATTGATTAACTGTGTGCCTGGCACACTTAGTGATGTTTGAATGGTAGGCACCTAATGAAACAAGTACCATTAAGACCCTCATTTTAGCCATGAAGAAATTAAAACACAGAGAGAATAAAGAACTAGGATTTCAACAAGGTTATCTGGCTGCAAAGCTTCGCATTTAAATACACAAAACTAGGCAAGGGGGAGACCAGATGGATGGCTAGTTTGGTCATCTAAGGTCGGGGGTAGCAATGGAGCTGAAAGGTGAGTGTATTTTGAAGATATATAGGAGATTACAAGACAAGACAGAATTTAGTTACAGGTTGGTTGTAGGGACGTGGGGGAGATGGTCTCAGGGACAATGCTCAAGTGAAAGTCAGGGGTGCTACTCCCTGTGGGGCACTTAAAGTGAGCCAGGGTTGCAGTGTATTGGGGCTTGGACAAGAGGCAGGGGACAGCATGAGTCCACTTGGACCTGCAGAGCACTGAGGTGCTATAGTGACATATTTGGTAGTATCGAATTTTTGTAAAGAGACGTGTTCTAACCTCCCACAAGATTGCAACTCTTACTGCTTGGTTCTGACCCATCTGTCAGATTCACTTATTTAACAGAATATAGCTAGTATATACACAGGGGAAGGGGCCACTATTTCCCTGAAAGTTTCTTTTCAGAGGTGAGTCCCCCACCCCTTCTCAGCTGGATATCGGCACCAAATCATCTCTCCAAGCATGACAGTACCTACTATACAATGAGAGGGCGGGAGAGTCTGATGGGTTAAGAACATAGATTTGGAATCAGATTCTGTATTAGTTTGCTCAGGCTGCTATAACAAAGTATCGATGATTGGATGGCTTAAATAACAGAAATTTGTTTTTACATAGTTCTGGAGGGTGGATATTCAAATCAAGCTGCCCTGTGGCCGGTGTCCAGTGAGGCCTGCCCTTCTGGCTTGCAGATGGCTGCCTTCTCAACGTGTCCTCACATGGACGCTTCTCCGTGCACCATGGAGAGAGGAAGACTTCTGGTGTCTTCCTTCTCCTCTTAGGCAGGCACCAGTCCTATCCAATCAGGGCCCCACCCTTAAATCTCATTTAACCTTGAATACCTCCTTCAAGGCTATAGCTCCACATTAGGGGTTAGGATTTCAACATATGAATTTGGGAGGGGTGATACATTTCAGTGCATAACAGACTCTTTTCTGAGTCATGAGGTTACACCCTTTCACAATTCATTAATCTTTCTAAATGTCAGTTTTTCTACCTGTAAAGTATGGTTACCAAAAGGATGCAGTACGATAACATACGTAAGACACAGACACATCCGGAGCAGTAGCCAAGCAGGGTAGCGGTTATTACCTCCAGTGGCCATCGCCGTATGTGCTCCCTTTCTCGGATTGTTATTCGTTTCAGCCCGTGGATCCCTGAGACCGTCGGCATCCTCTCCCGTGACCTTCTGGGTTTCTCTTGCGAGAACAGAGGCCATGCACCTGGAGAGCAGTTCTGAGGTCTTGTCCCGGAGGGGAACGCTCATCATCTCACAGATGTCTTGACCCTGCTTTGCCCCCACAATGTTTGCCATTTGCTTCCTTTAAAGGAAGTCCCATCTATGCAGTTTGCTTAGTGGGAGCAAGAGGTCGGGGCCGAGGGTGAGGCATCTATTTGAAGAGAGTCTCAGACACAGAATGGTCATTTTTTCACATGGAGAGTGGACGCAGCAATTCCCTCTGCGGTGTGCCCCTCTCCTTTCTCAGCTCTGGCTCCCTGCAGAAGTGTCGGCGTGCTCTGTGACCCCCGGGGAGTTCTCCTTGAATAGGAGCCATGGGGTTTTGCCTCCATTGAGGAGTTTTCTTTTCCGAGGTCTCCTGTCTTGGGTGTGTGGGGGGTCCTATGTGCTGGGGCCCTTCACAGGGTGATAAGGCAGGTAGGTGGCTGAGTCACACATTTATCACTGCCCAGGACACTACACCTTGATAGCAAGACAGGAAATAGGGTGGCTGAGACCCTGATTTCATAATCTGGTGGCTTGAAGGAAAGAGGGCATCCTAGAGACCCCAGCCCCTGGGAGGGCAAATGTCTCTGTTTATGAAACCTGGGGGAGCACACTGTACCTGACTCGGGGACAAGACTTAGTGGGGAGGAACACTTCTATAGACAGGTATCCCCTTTCCCTGTGGTCCATGATCCCAGCAACCCTCAAGGGAGAGATGCCTCAAGATTGAGATGCATCAATCTGTCCAAAAATATTTGCATTGGAAACAAGTCATTATAACAGTGTATATATCCATGTAAGAAGTGTGCCTGAAAAACGTGACATTGTACATGTTAATTCATTCTAAGCCTCACACTCCTGCTGAGGGTTGCTGCATGGAAAAGCCCAGGCAATTCTAGCAACAGCCTGCTACCATTTGTCCTTGAATCTCTCTTTACAGGAGCTACACAGACAGTAAAACTGGTCTGGACCTTGCAGGAGTCTCTGCACCCACACCTTGTCCTCTCTGCCTACAGGATGCATTGTGACGCAGAAGGGGAAGCTCTGTTTATTATGCTGCCTTGGGATAAAAATTTTGGTGTTGAGTAACTGCTCTCACAAGGATAACAATACAAACGGTACTTTAATATTGGGTATTAATTCTCTAAAAATAAATAAATAAAAACTGGGTTTATATTTCAAGGAAAGAAAGAGAGAGAGAGAGAGAGAAGAAATGAAGAAACAAGTAGCTAAGTTTCCCAAGACTCACTATCAGCACCTAAGTGGGAGGAAAATTCATGAGCTCAGGTTTTTAAAAGCAATAGATTTTCTTTTAAAGAAAAGAAAAATAACAAATTGATACTTTTTGTATCGGGAGAGAGAGGAGAAAAAAACATGCACCTGACCCCTCGCTACCCTTTTCCGCAGGGGAGGAATCTCACATGTCTGGAACCTCAAGCCGGGGCTTCTAAGGCACCCTGACGTCCCTGTTTCCTGGAATCTGCTAAAAGAAAATGGCAAACTAGCCAAGATATTTGACTGAGGTTTGTTAAGAAAACATATTCTCAGTTCGGGTTGTTTTCTGAGAGGAGGGTCAGGGAGATGTGGTTTAAGAAAGAAAATTGCTCGTGGACAGTTATGGAAACAATGACTCTTTTCACTGCCCCGCATGTCTCTGGCGGGAGTTCCAGGGAGCAACGTGGAGCGGTGCTTGCAAAGTACCTGGGGACCGCGGGCCGGGTGGACGGCCCACCCAGATGGCCGGAGCCAAGAAAGCATCATTCCATGTCGGTTATCAGGGTAATTCCACAGCCGAGCGTGCATGTAGGTACTTAAGAGGAAGGTGGGAAAGATCTGGTTTCTGGAGCCTGGCTTGACGTCAGCGTGAAATAAGAGACTCCGCTTTATCTGACTTGTCGCCCACACTCCCCAGAGAAGAACGCAGTTCACGACTCTGACGTCTAGCCCAGAGTGAACCTCAAAGGGTTTATTTTCATGATTTTTAAGGTCACATCAACCAAAGTCTAAACTGTTCAACTTGACCCTGAAGATGGCTTCAGGCAGTTCAAGTCCCCGCTATAAAAGCATAAACGGTTTCTTTAGCTCTGAATCAACCCAATAAATCAGTGGTCCCCAATCTTTTTTGGGCCACGGACTGGTTTAATGTCAGAAAATATTTTCACGGACCAGCCTTTAGGGTGGGACGGATAAATGTATCACGTGACCGAGACAAGTGTCAAGAGTGAGTCTTAGATGGATGTAACAGAGGGAATCTGGTCATTTCTTAAAAATAAAACATCATTCAGACTTAAATATAAATAAAACGGAAATAATGTAAGTTATTTATTCTTTCTCTGCGACCAGTACCAAATGGCCCACGGACAGGGGTTGGGGACCACCACAATACATGATTCTGAAACGCAGATCATTTAGTTGTTTGACCACGGGAATTTGTTTTCTTCTCTCTTCGGTGGATCTTCGCATTCATCCTGCATGGCGTCATGAGTGTTGCCCTCTATCTTTCTGGGGAAGGATAAACCAAGATCATGCTACATTTGCTTTTCTATTTTGGGTTAGAGACTCAAAAATTCTGTCTAAGTACCTTCCCTAATCAGTGGAGATCATGAGGCTCAAGTGGTGAGGATGGGTCATTCATGCACAGTCAGTCAGCAATCCATGCGTTTCCTCAGCCTATCAGCATGCGCTGCGAGCCTGCAGGCTGCCTGGTGCTGGGCTGTGCTGAGCTCTGAGGGAGGTGAGATGAGCAAGACCCCACCTCGTGAGAAGTCAGAGGAGGGGCTGGTTACCTCTCACAAACATCCCCAGAGAGGGAGAGTACCAATGTTGGGCCTGGAAGGATGGGGGAGACTTTGGCAGGAGGAAATAAATGGCTAAGAAGCTCTAGGGTAGATGATTTTTCAACTATGAGCAAACCAAGGATGCCAGAAGTCAGGAAGACAGAGTGGCTAATGGCGATTTTCTGGAAGACGTGGAATGGAGTGATGGAGTGGCGGGTGATTAGTATTGAATGGCAACTGGTGTTGACAATCTTCAGAAGATAGGAGTTTGAACTTTTTAATATATAATATATATGGTGTGTGTGTGTGTGTGTGTGTATCAGCTAGGAACAGAAAATATGTGAGTGGAGCAGAAAATATAAGGGATCTGGGAAAAAGCTTAGTCTGGTGTTGGTATGAAGACTGGACTGATGAGATGGATTGGAAATGCAGGGATAAGAGACAGGAGGAGCAGACCACGGCAGAAGCCTGAGAGCGGGGTGGTGTAGTGATAAAGTAGGGTATCACAGGGGGTGAGGGGAAGGAAGGAGAGGCGGCTGTGAGGGTAGTGTGTTAGACTAGACAGCCAGCATCTGGCCTGAGTCCTGGTCCTACACAGGCAGCTGTGTGACCAAGATTTGACTCCTCTGGCCTCCACTTCCTCTAGAGTGAGCAGAAGAGGTTGGGGGAACCGAACCACCTGGACAGCAGAACCTCCGGTCATCCCACCCTGACACCGTAGGGAAGACAGCTTGACTAGTTTGGAAAAAAGAAAGTCAGAGCTGGAGATGACCTTGGAGATGGTTCTTGAACTTTAGTGCAGGTCAGCATCACCTGAGCAGTTTGTCAAGAGGCAGACAGTTCAAGAGCCCAGGACCCACCCTGGAATGCCTGGGGTTGTCTTTGGGCATCCTAATGTCTGGAATGTTATCCAACCCTCTCAGATGGGAGGGATTTGAAGCCCAACCTGAAGCAGGCACCTCCCAGCAAGGTGGCTGCCACCCTGACGTCTCTCCTTTCCACTTGCCTTGGTCCATCTCCAGGACTCGATTAGAAGCTGCTGAGTTCAAAGGATCCCAAGAGCCAAGATGTGAAGCTGCAGAATTCAGAGAAGCTGGTCTGATGTGGTGCAGGGGCCCCCTGTCCCAGTGCCACCAGTGACTGTACTGGCCAGGATTCACCACAGTCAGCAGCCCATGCTGGGTCCTTCTGAGAGCAAGGTAGGTGTAGCCAGCTCCCATCATGTTATCCATTGACACCTCATGCCTTGTTGTCCAAAGCACCGCCCAGCATGGACTCAGGAGCATGTTGGAAATGCAGAGTCTCCGGCTCACCCAAGACTCACAACTTAGAGTCTGCACATTAACAAGACCCTGAAGTTGTGCACATTAATACTGAGAAGCTCTGGTTTCTGCCCCGTAGACAAGCTGCTCATAGTCCTCACACCTGCGGGGGTGGGCAGGGAGATAGGACAGGAGGGCAGGAGAGGAAAAGGGAGGAGGGAGGAAGAAGCACTAGTCCTGGCCTCCTCCCTTCAGTGGGCTACATGACACACCCTTACTTCTTTTCTTGCTTTCAAAGGTAAGCCTCGATGATGTGAAGTGGGACCAGAGGAACTGAAATAAAAGCTCTCTAATGTTTGCTTTTTGTTTCCTAAACAGGGACGCTCACTCCTCATTCCTGTAAAAGATGTTAAGCTGTGCAGATTACGGTGATCCGGTGACTCGTCACACAGCTATCCAGAGCAGGAAGTACACTAAACCCTGGAGTTGGCCTGCACGCAACCAGCAACTAATTAATCGGATTGGCTTCTACCTTGAAAAGGGAAGCAAATACGAAGAAAACAAAGCACCTGGGCCTTGTCCTCTTTTCTTTCTGTAATATCAGAGGGGCTGGTGGCTTGGTGCACAGGCAGGGACGCTGTCCCCCAGGCAGCGGGCACGGCGGGAAGGGATGGGCACAGACCCTGGGGTTTCATCCCCCTGCGATCATGATCACGCCTGGGTGAGCTGTTGTTTCACCTGAGTCCCCATTTCCCGGCCTATGCGTTGGGGATTAAGAATAACAATGCCTGTTCGGTAGAGTGCTTGTGGGGAGGATTAGGAGCTTGTGGAACTGCTCACCTGGTAGCTGCTCAACAGAAAGAAGTCTCCATCCTGAATTCCTGCCTACAGGTGTGCTGTCCAGCCCAGGGGCCTGGGGGCCGGCCCACCGTCTACTGGGCCTTCCCACGCTAAGAAAGTTTTGGTTCTGGCCAGTGACAGGCTAACTAACGCTAGTTGACAGAGTGGGGTGTTTTCCCCACGGTGGGGAATCCCAGGAAAGGTTTTCCAGGTTCTGAAGCAACAATACAAACAGCACAGGAACCTGGAGCCTTCAGGGGAGCCTCGGGGTGAGGGAAGCAGCAGTAGCAGGGTCTCTTTTAGGAGACGCGGGCGCCATCTCTTGGGGGAGAGTGGTATTGACTCAGGTCCCTGGTAGGCTTGGCTGGTCCTCTCCTGCCTTCATTCAACTGGAGTTTCGAGTCAGATCCCAAGGCTTCTCTCCAGAACAACACCCTTAATTATTTCTTTGTTAAGTTCTTGCATATCTTTTTTTTTTCTCTTTCTCTCTTCTGTTCAGACCTTTCTCTCTAGCTTCACTGGGTCTTTTGCTGCTCCCTCCAAATTTCAGTCCTAGTTTTTCTAAAAATATAACTCAGCCCAAACTTTTCAAAGAACTGGTTCTCTGAGAGAATTATGATTATCCTTTATCATGAGCGCCTTCCTCCAGCCCTCTGAGCCGGGCCAGGGAGCACAGCTGCTAAGACCCTAGTCCCCCCTGCTCCATGGCTTGTGGCAGGGTCCCACCTCCAGTTGGCCCTCCAGGCGTGTGACCTCAAGCAAGTTACTTCATCTCTCTGTTCCTTGGTTTCCTCATTCAGAAAATAAGACTGCAAAAAAAATGGTTGTTGTTCTGTTCAATGAGTCAGTACCTAAAGCACTGGGAACAGGTCTGTAATGTAGCAAGAGCCAGGTGTTTGCTGTTGTTGGTTTTGAGTGGCTGTTCTCTTTCCACACTTGCACCGTCCAGGCCAGCGTCTCTGCAGTACTTGCCCTGGAAGCAGGTGAGGCCTGGGCGCAGCACACTAGAAATGACCTAGCAACTGGCTTCTAACTTATTCTAAAGAGATGAGTTGCCTTAAAAGTAAAAATATTTAAGTTGAGATTGGAAGTGATGAGGAAGGAATTGGGTCTGGGTTACCAGCTGAAGCTGCAGGCAGTGCGTGCAGCTCTAGCGCCACCTGGTGGAAGGATGGGATTCGTCCCAGCACCTGAGAGTCAACCCATCACCTCCTGCCTGGCCCAGAATGCTTCTCAGCCAGTCGTTCTAAGGGTGTGGTGACCACAGGGTATGTTCTAGAAGTACTTCTAACATTGCGTCTTCTTTCGGGGGTGGGGCTTATCCAGTAAGGAAAGGGTAGCGTAGCATCTCGGTCGATATGAATTAAAAATGTGTTTCAAAGGAATTAGGACTCTGAGATTACACACTACAAAACACACACACACACACACACAGATAGATAAACACAGAAAACAGACACAGGACACACGCATAGACATAGATGCAGGGACCACACACACAGGGGCATACATGGACACACAGACATGCCCACTCCAACATAGGGACACACATTCAGGGATACACACACACACACACACACACACACACACACACTCAAAAGGACAAGGGTTGCCTGGTTACCGTCCCAAGCTCTCTCCCCGGCCCTGTCCAGGCTCACAGCCTGCCTACAACACACTGGCTTCTGCAAATCCTGCCTCATTCCGGAGCGGGGGGTGGGGGAGCATTAAAGATGACAATTCCTGACAGCCAAGGCTGCCTTATCAGAGTCCTGCCTCTGGTTTTAAAAAATACCTCTTCTTCTCTGCCAATTGCAGATAAGGATGCAGGTCCCAGGAGAGGGAACAATGGGACAAGCCAGGAATGTTCCGGTAGGAGGGAGCCATGGTTGGCAGTTTACATTCACAGTGGCCCTTATCAGTGCCATGGCGGAAGATTCTGGGTCTGACTACTTCCCCCCTCCTGTGGGGGCTGCTGGCCCACCAGGCAGCAAACACCTTCCTGGCGAGGGCTAGTGACACGTGGGCTGACAGCAGAACTTGGAGGCTCGGGGTCTCTTTCCCAGCAAAGGCACAGAAAGTGAGTGATGACGCTCTGCGCTTCGCAATGGACCGTGTCTACCCTATGGGGAGCTGCTGGGAAGTTACAAGAGGTCAACAAGAGAGAGGGGTCAGGAAAGATGAATGGAAACCATACCAAATACAAACCTGAAGCACCAGATGTCTGCCAGGCCCGACCGCTGCAGGAAGGAAATGGCCCCGGCCAGCAGGAAGCCTCAGCTTTCAGGAGTGGGTGTGAGTCTTGTCCTGGGCTGAGTGACTTTGGGCAGGACACTTAACCTCTCTGAGCGCTGGCTTCACCATCCACAAGAAGAAGATGCTAATAGGGTCTGCCTTGAAACAGAGACCTGATGAGTCAATAGTACGTGTTTACCTGAATAAAACTGGCCTCCCATTCAGGCCCACCCTACATGGCAATACAGCCAAAACACAGGAGATGAATGCAGCCCCTGTGAAAAGTAACGTGGGCCTTTATTAACTGTCATGTGAAGGAGATAAGGAGACAGAACAAAATTTACTTAGAAAAAAATCAAACTTGACTCACTTGCTTTGCTTAAGTCCTCTCTCCTCTCTCTCTCTCCCTCTCTCTCTCTCTCTCCATTCTCACCTCTCTCCTGCTAAAATACTTCCCAAAATATTATTTTCCTTCCATGCACTCTCAATCCCCCCACCCACGCTCCCAACCAATGAACTCATAGTTTTTAGCCCTGCTGCCCAGATGCCTCCGACAACTTTAGAAAGACTGACTCTTGGGCCCCAGGTCAGACCAGTGTGATCACCATTTCGGTACTTCTTAGACACTCTGACGTGATTTTATTTTATATCCATCTAGGGTTAAAATCACTGTTCTCGTTTTTTTTGTTTTGTTTTGTTTTAAATATGAATCAATTTACCACTTACTGGCTCCTGCGAATTCTCCACATGTCCAAGATTACTTACTGCAGTGGTGTTTGTGTAATCAACAGGTTGAAGTAATCACAATTCCTTTGATAAGGGACAAGCCAAATAAACCATGGTCCATGCAAGCAATGGAAGACCATGAAGCTGTGACAAACCAACCAAGAAGCTTTCTCTAACTTATGGGGAAAGCCACCAGGGTATGCTCTTGAGTGCAAGACACAGCAGTGTGCGTGGGACATACTCTGCAATACTTTATACAAAGTGTCAAGGAAGACAGGAGTTTATATCTAGGTTTCTTTTCCACTTATTTAAAAAACTATACTAGTTACACAAGAATTAAACAATAGTTGTTATGTTGATAGGAGACCTAGGAGGAAGGGGGACAGCATGGAAATTAGTAGAAGCAGTGTGTCACTGTTTACTATTTCATATTGTCAAACTTTCAAATCACAAGAACATCTTCTTGTTCAAAAGTTAAGAACAAGTGAATTAAACAAGAGAATAAAGCTTGGGAGGAGTTACAGCTAACACCTGCATTGCCAGGGTCCCATCCGGTGGCTCAGGCATCACCGTGGGCGGAGCAGCCCATGGGTCTAACTGATCAGTGTCCACTGCACCCCTCACCCTCCCAGCACTGCTCTGGGGCTCCTTTCCAGGGTTCAGTCCCGTCCTGGAGCTGGAGAGCCAGCCCAGGGCATTCTGTCAGGTACAGAGGTTGCCCTGCCCTGGAAGCTCACCTGTTCTCCATGGGTGGGGTGCACGGTGCACGGTGCGGGCCGAGACCTCACCCGGAGAACCCTTGCCAGCTGAGCCTTGAGGACACCCTTCCAAGCTGTCCTCTATCCTCACTTTGCTACCTGATGTCTCCAGGTCCAGCTTTCGGTCACTGCTGTCAGGTGCGGGCCATGGACCAGGACAATGACTCTAAAGGAGCAAAGGACGGTGGAAACAAAGGTGAAGGGGGAAAGAACAGACCTGGAGAAGACAAAATCCCATGGGGATAAGAGGATGGAGACCAAGGGGCAATATGCAGCAGACCGATTCTGGGACCTGGGGGGACAATTTGTAAACAAGGCCTAGTCCCCATCCTGGAGAAACTTTCCTTCTGGTGATGGACTCAGTAAACATACAAACAGGTAAATGTAATGTTAGTGACAGGTGGGACAGAAAAAATTGAGAAACAAGATATGGAGACTGGTAGGGCTGCAGTCTCCAGCTGGGTCGAGCTGCGTAGTGATATTTGAACAGGGCCCTGCGAGAACAGCAAGTGCAAAGGCCCTGAGGCAGGAAGGTGTTTCCAGGATCAATGAGGTGGTCAGTGTTCCTGGAAGGGAGTGAGTGAGGGGGGATAGTCAGGGGTGAAGTCTCAGAAGTGGTCAGAGGCTGGCAGGCAGATTCTGCAGGGTGCTGCTGGTCACTATGAGGACTTTAGCTTTTATTCTCACTCTGAGTAAACCCCACACTACTGGAGGATTTGAACAGACAGTTTTGATTGGATGAAGGTTTTAAAAGAATATTCTAGCTGCTGAGTTGAGAACGGAATTGAGGGGCAGGGAAGAAGAGCAGACACAGGTAGAGCAGTTAGGAGAGAAGATAGACTGTCACTGTCACAGGAGTTTGCCTGCCTCCCCCATGCACAGTGTACTCCCCACCCTGTGACTATGAACTGGACCTATGACTTGCTTTGGCTCTAGGGGCATTAGCAGATGCCACCTCTGAGCAGTTTCAAGGGCCCTCGCCTGCCTGGCTCTTGTTTTTTTTCTTCTCCTACAAGGACAGGTGTGCCAAATAGGGGGAATAAGGGAAAGTCACAGCACCTCTTATAA
This sequence comes from Saccopteryx bilineata, assembly GCF_036850765.1. NCBI lineage: Eukaryota > Metazoa > Chordata > Mammalia > Chiroptera > Emballonuridae > Saccopteryx > Saccopteryx bilineata. The sequence continues at coordinate 225,319,696 of NC_089491.1, read as the reverse complement.
CCTAATCTGAGAACTCATACACTGTCACATCTATAGCTAGCCGGGAGTCACTGGTTCTGGCTCCACTCAAAGGGTGGGGAGTTAAGCTCTAGCTCTTGAAGGGAAGAGAACCACAGAGGCCTCAGATTAGAAACAGAATGCTGCACAGACATCTAGCAACAATAGCTAACCCAAGAGGGCACGTGTAGAGGAAGGAAAGCCTCCTGGGGAATACCCAAATCCAGTGTACTGGAAGTGAACACTCAGCATCTCCACCGAGGAAGCAGAGCATCCTCTCCAAGGAGCGACCCGGGCTGCACATTTCAAAATGCCGCCAAATACAGCTCCCGCTGGAGCATATCCCATGGCTGTGAAACAGAGGCTCAGTCTGTCCTCCTTCTTCTTTTTATCATATCATTTAAAAACATTGCTGTTGGAAGATACGTCATATGTACAGAAGAAGGTTTAAAATGAATGTGCATAGCAGATAAAGAAATCAGCACAGTGAGGGGGAATAGAATATTGGCAGGTCCTTAAAGACCTACATCATCCTTCCTTGACCCCATTCTCTTCTTCCTGCTGAGAGATAGTCACTACCCTGACTCTGAAATAACCAGTTCCTTGCTTTTCTTCATATATATTCTGTTATCCACCAATGCAGGATCTATAAACAATATATTGCTTGCCTTTGCCTGCTTTTGAGATCTAAATAAATGGAACCATATTATACATGTTTTCTATTTGCTTGTTAACATGGCTCAATTTTCAGTTTGTGAGTGTCATTCATTGCTGTATACATTTCCATTTTGTGGATATACCAAAATTGGCTTATCTAATCTATTGTTGATGGATTCTTGGGTTGTTTCCAGTTTTTATTATTATAAACATCTTGTAGGGGCATTGTGGTTCATGTACCCTAGTGGACTTATGAGAGATTCCTAATTTCCTTTGGAATTTCCCTAGCAGAATTTTGTGTATATAGTTTATCTGTTTGCCAGTGAATGCCAAAGAATGCCAAGCTGTTTTCCAAAGAGATTGTACTGATCTCCAAAGCCACCAGGAGTGCGTGAGAGCTTCCTGAGTTGAAGTAATTATATCCACTTGACACCTCCCATATTGGGAAACATTACACAGTCCAATCAAGAGCAGTGATGGTGAGGACCTACAATTACTTCAACTTTATAAAGACATTTAACATCTAGATGGGCAAGACCCTCTTCAAGAGTATCTTGGCTACACTGCCTTTATAAATTTAAGAATCAACTTGTAAAATAAAAAAACGGGAGATTTCATAGGAGTTGCATAAATTTCTAGATCATTTTGCAAATAATAGAAATGTTTATAATATTGGATCTTCAAATCTATATCAATCATCAAATCTATGAGCAAGATTTATTTCTTTTTACCTTAAAGTTTTCTTTGATGTCTCCCAATGAAAGTTGATCGTTTTCCCATAGATATTTTATGTACTTTATTCTTAGGTATGATATAATTTTATGCTATGATAAGCTATTTTTAAATTTAAATTTCTAAATGTATATGTTTGTATGCAGAAAGATAATTAAACTTTTATCTTTTTTGCTAAAGCTCATGAATTTGAAAAATTTGCCTACAAATAATTTTGGATTTTCTATCTGCACAGCCATATTTTCTGTGCATAACAAAATATTTGTTTCTTTTCTTCCCAACACTTATAATTTTTGTTTATTTTTTTCTTGCCTTAGTGTTTTCTGGTGAGAACCTTACCTTCAAATAATGTTGAATAGAACTGGTAATAGGAGGCATTTTTGTCTTCCACTTGATATCAAAGAAAATGCTTTCAATTTTTAACCTTTACCTGTGACCTCTTTTGTATTTTACTTTATCAGGCTAAAGAAATCATATTCTGTTCTTACTTTGCTAAGTTAGTAATACATAGATGCTTGATTATATTAAATAAATTTTCTGTCCATTAGATGATCATATTTTCCTCTCTAATGTGCTCATGTGGGAGTTATAATAATTCATGTTCCAATATTAACCCACCTTTGTGTTATTTTAATAAACTCAACTTGGGCATAAGGTAATACATGTGTTGTATGTGCATGAATTCTGTAAGTTAATCTTTTAGTATTTTTGTTTCTTACATTCCTAAGTGTAATTGGTTTTTGTGTTTTGTTTTCTTTGTTTTGTTTTCAGTATTTTTTGCACTGTCCTTTTGTTTCTTGGAATCCAGGTTATTTTATTTTGTTTTGCTTTATTTTATTTTAATTAATTAATTTATTATTTTTTATAAGGAGACTGCCACATACAGTGCCTCTGGGATGTGTCTGGAGTCTTAGAAGCTTGACTATCCTGCATTCTCCTACAAATGGGCTTTGAGAGCATTTGGGGGTTTCAGTAGGGGAGTGCAGCTACACAAATGCGCTTGACCAAAGAACGGTCCTCTCTTCTGTTGGGGAAAGTTGTCCTCTTGGATGGAGCTCACACCTTCAGGAGAAACACACACAGAGTGGAGAGGGAGGAAGGGGACACCCGCCTAGCCTCCCAGATCAGCACAGTCAACCCTGGAGACCAGTGGGGTGGCAGATGCCACAGCCAGATCCCCCTTACATCCGGTATCCAGGTTATGTTAGCATTACAAATTGTATGAAGGAGTATTTCTCCTTTTCCCATTCTCCACAATATTTTAGGTAATTTTGGAACTATTTGTACCTTGAATATTTGGTTGATTTTGCTGATGATGTCATTGGCATTGGAAGTTTCCTTGTGGGAAGAGTTTTGATTGCTAATTCACTGTCTTTAAGGTCTGTAAGACTACTACCAGGTTTTCTATTTCTTCTTGAGTCATATGTGGTCAGTTTTATTTTTTACCAGAATTTGTCAACTTAATTTTCAAATGAATTGGCATAAATTGCTTTTCAATACCTTCTAATCTTTCAAAAATCCTCTAGCAACCCTAGTTTCATCCTTCTTTTCACTCTTAATGTTACTTATCTGCAATTTTTAAACCAATTTTACCAGATTTGTCCATTTTATTAATTTTTTCAAAGACCCAACTTTTGCTAATTCTCTTTTAAGCTTGTTTTCAATTTGTTAATTTCTACCCAATGTGTATATTTCACTTTCTCATTTTTATTTGTTTGTTTCCCTATTCCTGTACTTTCAAAAATGGATGTTTGGTTCACTAATTTTATCCCTTTTTCTACTCCAATATAAACATTTCAGACAATAAATTTCTATGTATTGCTTTAGCTACACCCTACAAATCTTGGTAAACATCCTCATTCTGTTAAGTCATAAATATTTTCTAGTTTCCATTATAATTTCTTTTTTGAAATGCTATTATTTTCTTGAATATAATTTATCTACTTATTTTTTGACATCTAGCCTGATTGATTTGGGTCAGAGAAGGACTATAATGTTTTAATCCTTTAAATGTGTTGAGATTTGCCTACTAAATCTGTGTAATCACATGTGGTGATCTTTTTAAATGACCTATATGTGTTTCAAAAAAATTTATAGGCCCTGGCCGGTTGGCTCAGTGGTAGAGCGTCGGCTTGGCGTGCAGAAGTCCCAGGTTCGATTCCCGGCCAGGGCACACAGGAGAGGCGCCCATCTGCTTCTCCACCCCTCCCCCTCTCCTTCCTCTCTGTCTCTCTCTTCCCTTCCCGCAGCCGAGGCTCCATTGGAGCAAAGATGGCCTGGGCGCTGGGGATGGCTCCTTGGCCTCTGCCCCAGGCGCTAGAGTGGCTCTGGTCATGACAGAGCGACGCCCCGGAGGAGCAGAGCATCACCCCCTGGTGGGCAGAGCGTCGCCCCCTGGTGGGCGTGCCGGGTGGATCCCGGTCGGGCACATGCGGGAGTCTGTCTATCCCCGTTTCCAGCTTCAGAAAAATACAAAAATATATATATATATATATATTCTTCAGTTGTTGGGAGCACTGCTCTAATGCCATTAGGTCAAGTTTGTGAATCTTCTTACATCTCTTCTTTATTTTTCTACTGTGTCACCTATGACTGAAATAAGTATATTAACAAAGAGATATGAACCTAGTGCAGGAAATAATTTTACTTTAAAATAAAAATCAAACTGAATTCAGAAAGAGTTGGTAAGAACTTTGAATGTTTTACTCTCATTGTTACTGTGGGCTCCTCTCCATTATTGAGTCCTGAGAAGGACTACTTCTTAGCCTTCAGGGCACACTCATTGCCCAAACCCTAAAGAGACTTACTTCAGTGTCAAATGGAGTCTTCCATGTGGTTAGAATCCCTAGACCTGGACTTCAGCTCTCTAGGGGCATCATATGACCACACTCCTGAATTCTTGTCACTTCCCAAGATGTACACATCTATGATGATATAGATCCCCATTGCTGTGAATCCCATTGACCAGGGGTCTCAAACTCGCGGCCCACGGGCCGCATGCGGCCCGCCAAACAATTTTGTGCGGCCCGCAGACTAATCCACGAAGTTCAAGAAAAGTGTTGCGTAACAGTTGCCTTTTGTAGACCTAGTGCGGCCCGCCGAATGGCTGTGATCTTGCTCTGCGGCCCACATGCTGAGTTGAGTTTGAGACCCCTGCCATAGACCCTATTCTTCTCCCATTCTTGGGGTAATTTCTGCCAACCTTCCTCCTGTCTTAGCCTTCTTATTATTACTTCCTTTTCCATGTTATTATCAATCATTTTCCCCTTGAGAACTGTTAAGAAACTCAATTAAAGCTACTCCATCCTGTACCTGAGGGTGGAAGAATGAGATGCTGAGACTTAAGGTCAGGTGATATAGCACACACCAAAAAGTAGGCATGCCTAACTGCACACAGATGTAGGCACCTTTGTAAATATACAGACAGCTGCCTGGCTCCACCATGTCTGTATGTTGAAGTCCTGTAGTTAACGCTGAGGAAGCAGCATGGGGTGGTGCAGAGGGCACCTGGCTAGCATCAAAATCCTGGGCTCAAGTTCAGGCCATGTTCCTTACTCACTGCATGCTTTAAGAGGTGTATTGTCCTCTTGGAGCCTCTGTTTATCATCTTCACATGAAGACATGAACTCCACAAGACTGAGGTCCATGAAGGCAGGACCTGTGTTCCATTTATTTTTGTATGCCCTGGAACTAACTGCAGATGTGCTGGTAGATCAAATCTTTGTTCTGAATGAATGAGTAAATGAATGTCTATCTCCAAGACAGACAGGCTTCCTCGAGGGGGCTGCATTGTTAGCATCGCTTATATCCTCAAAGATCCTTCCCTCGTCTTCAACTCTCAGATGAGCTCTCAATGTTTTGGTATATTTCAGCAATTGTTTAATATAAACTCTGCTTCAGGAAGAGATAAGGGTTATTTGAAAATAAAAGTCATAGAGATATTTTCCTAAACTGCTTACCATTCAAATGGCTTCTATTTAAAAATGTGTAGAGAGTTAATTTTTCACTCTCGATGCCCCAACCACAGACCACAGCAGGTCTGACCCAAGAGTGCCGCACTTCTTCGTATGTGACCCAGACAGATGCACTGCCATGCCCCAAGTGTCACACCTCAGATGTGGTTTATTATGTAGCAGAATGAACATCCTTTTGACCTTACACTACTTTGTAAATCACAAGGTGCTTGGTTTCTGTTTTGTTTTCTCTCTGCTTTTTCTTGAATTTTCTTTCAATCCTGTATCTTTGCTCAAGAAAAGAAAATCTCTCTACCTGGAATATAATCTATCCATCAAGACCACCCCCCTCCTGAAATACCACCTCCTTTAAGAAGCCTTCCCTCCACCCATGACCTCTCCTTCCTCCTAATACTCATGTGCAGATCAGACACTGTCCAGTCTTATACCAGATGCTCTCATGTACATCGTTCCTTTCCCCGTAGATTATAATCTCCTGAGGGGCAAGAACTCTTTAACACCTTTCTGTACTTTTCATGGTGCTATAACACCAAACACACCACATAAATGCTTATTAGATGAATGACAGCATATGTGTTTGCTTCTCATTGATTTATCTTGAATGCTAATAATTTTGGTAACATTCTTTCCAAAAACCACTGCTGTCGAGTCTGGCCTACAGTGGGAAGAAAAGTGGGAATGGAGTAGAAAAATGAGACAAAGAAGAGGGAAAATTCCGGTGGGTTCACAAGCTGTAAACAGAGTATCCTGAGAGGGACTTCCCAAGAAAAATATTAGATGGTATAATTTCCAAGCATTCTTGACCTCAGAACATAGCACTCATTCAGCTAAAGCTGAATGTTCTGCAGCCTGGATTCATTTGGCTGGATTTCACATAATTTGTTTCCTTGGTGCCTATGACACTCCATGAAAGAGACAGAGGCCTTACATAGGCCTCTCTACAGTGGGGTTATTGTAAAACCTGCAGTAATGGTGGTGGTTCAGTCTCTTGGTGACCATTACCCTCACCCCCAGGCCCCCTCTCTGCACACACAACTGGACATCTCTCTGACTTACAATTCAGCTTTTCTCCGACTGTCCTCCACTCCTACCAGTTTCTTCCTGCCTTGCCCAGCTTCCTGCCATTTATAAATAATCATTTATCTGCCCATCCTCTGAGTCCTACTCTTAATTCAGTTCCTTTAAGAGCTAGAACAGCAGTGACTAGGCAAGAACCTTTGGAATCAGACTCTGATTCAAGTCCTGTCTCTGCTGCTTAACAGCCATGTGGACTTGGATAAAATTATTTTAACAAGTGCTCAGTCTTTTTTATGTAAATGATATAAAACCTCCATCAATGTTTCCTTCTTCAACAGGTTGAGGCAGCTTCACTGCGAGCATGGACCAGGCAGCATCGGTTTAACTCTCTGAGTAGTACGAATGTTCATGTATGTCCTCATGCCTCCTGACCACCCAGAGTATGATCGTACATGTACGATGGCAACATTTAAAAAAGGCAAATGGCCTGACCAGGCGCAGTGGATAGAGCATTGAACTTGGATGCAGAGGACCCAGGTTCAAGACCCCGAGGTCGCCAGCTTGAGCATGGGCTATTCTAGTTTGAGCAAAAGCCCACCAGCTTGAACCCAAGGTCGCTGGCTCCAGCAAGGGGTTACTCAGTCTGTTGAAGGCTTGTGGTCAAGGCACATATGAGAGAGCAATCAATGAACAACTAAGGTGTTGCAACGCACAATGAAAAACTAATGATTGATGCTTCTCATCTCTCTCCGTTCCTGTCTGTCTGTCCCTGTCTATCCCTCTCTCTGACTCACTCTCTGTCTCTGTAAAAAATAAATAAAATTTAAAAAGGCAAATGTATGTTCCTGTTGTTTCCATAAATTGGTTATCAAACAAACATGATTTTAAGTTAATAAAACTAATTTCATTTTTTGAAAAAAAAACTCACTCCCAGTGGCCAGCGAGTATGAAAACAACTCACTACTCACAGGGTTAAAACCCAGTAACACTGCATAATCCCACTTTGAAATGCTCTGTGCCACATGAATGCAAACAGCAGGAGGCACAGATGGCTGAAAAATCCCAGGTTTAGAAAAATATGAGAGCAGTGATTTCTTCTAAGGAGAACTGTCATATTAAACAATCTGGGGTAGGTCCTTCATCAGGAAGGAACAATTATCCTCCACTATCACATGTTTCCATGAGGAAGGCCTTGTAGCCATGACTCTTGCTCTCTCCCTCTTCCTTCCACTTTGCTCCACAGGAAGAGGCGGGACTTACCCTCCTGGAAACTGGTCCTTCTCACTCTCTGCCTAGTGGTCTTCCTCTATGAAGAAGGTGGTCACTCCCTGTTCTGCACCCCTTCTGTCAGCTTCTAGGACTATCCTGGCCTTCTAATCAAGAGACTCTACCAAACAGCTTTCTACCTTCTAGCCCAAATTCATTCTTATATATTTAACCTCCACCCCCATCCCTTCCTTAGTTTCTTAAGCAGAAAGCTGGCCTTGGCTCCCACTCTGATGCCTGCTGGGAGGTGGCAGTGGTTAGTCTGGCGCTGGATTGAGGCTCCCAGGGGCAGCCTGACACTCTTCCAGCTGAGCCATGTCTAATGCTGAGCAGACTGTGACCAACAACCCCAAGATGCATGCTTTAGGGGAAGAGTATTGCAGTGGGGGGAGGGGGTCTTCCTCCCCAGTGAGGAAATGCCTGAGAAATTCCACAGCCCCATCAGCCTTCACTAGGGCCCTTCAGGTGGAACAGATATACAGATATGTCTTAACTTCCAAGCAGAGTGGGCTCAAGTCATTCTGGAGACACAAAGTCACAGGATAAACCAATCTGAGGGATTCTAGTGCTTGTATCAATATAATGTTCAACTCTGGAATGTGCTCCTGAGGTTAACTAAGTGATACTGATCAAGAGTGAGCTTTGAAGCCGTCATGCATTTCAGACCCTTTCCCCTGACCTTCCACGTATGGATATGAGACATTTCATTATTTCAAAGAACCCAAATTGCACTGACCTGAAAAATACCTAAATGGCCAAGTAGTTCACCTACCAAGTGCTGCTAAATTCTGGTGAGTAGTCACATGGTCCATGTGAACACACCCACATCCAGGAACTCCTAGGCAAAGGTTGTCCATTCTATGTGGTGCTTCTCTGACTGGTTAAAAGTTCTTTTTTGAGTTTGGCCAATGGGCATCCTTGCCAAGTCCAGATGATTACCTTTCTGGATGTTCATTCAGCATGCAGGTGAAGACATTTACTGATAGCTTAGTGTTGCTATGCACCATGTCTGGGTCCTGGGTTGATGGACCATAAAGGTAATCATGCTTCCAGAAGGAACACTGGATAGTCCTTCAGCTGTTCCTCCATGGCCCTGTCGTGGTTCCCTCATTCTCCTCATCTCCCCACTGGGCTTGCCCTAGCTGGCCTATATCCTTCTGCGAGTGTATATGCAGAATTCATGCTGAAAGCAGGTGAAAATAGAATAAATAAGTCCTGTTTCACAGTCCATTTTAGAAAATATAACCTAAGTTTGGCCATGTTACCCCTCCCCCATGTCCTGTTAGTATGAGGCAAAATGGTGTAAGAGTAGAAATTTGAGAGTCAGTACTGGGACAAGCATTAGTGTACCCTCTTATATTTTAGGTGAGCTGAGTAAACTGTTTAATCTGAAGGTCAAGATTTTTAACTTGTAATTTGTATCATGAGGATGATTGGAAGGAGTAATGGGACAGTGTATTTGAAGTGTTCAAGCCAGTGTCTGTCCCCTAGCTCATTATATGCTGGATATTCTGCAGTCATCTCTGAAACCCTCACGTGCTGGTCACATGTGCTTCTGCTCAGTCCAGCTCCCAGGTGTTTTGAACACAACGCAGATCCTAACATCATTAAGCTCCAGTAAGTTTGTAAAACTTGGCCCATCCCTTCAGCCTGCTCTTTGGGATCCTGAGCTTGCCATGTAACCTACTGTCCCCTGAGCCCACAGCATCTGGAGTTGTCTTCAGTGTACCATCTATGCCCTCACCCTAAAAAGGTCTGAATAAGTAAGGTCAGGGGAAGAGACCTGGAATCTGTCCCCAGGACCTTCCTTCCAGATGGGTGTTGTTTTTAATTAGTACTCTTCAGCCATGTCCACTTCACCAGTCATGACCTTGTAAAATATCAAAACAGTTTTATGATATGACCACTCAGAATGAAATTCTGGCTACTATTTTGTATTATTTTCTTTAGGGAACATGTTATGTGTCTAGGAAACATGAAAAACTAACTCATTTCTTTTTTTAATAAAGTTCTTATATTTAACATGCTTCCTGCATAAGTCTATAATTCAACTTATTCTGGCACAAATCATAATCAAGTTATATGATGTCTTGCCTCACCAGAATAATATTTCATAAAGAATGTTTATGAGAAAAGGAATAAAACTATTTTGCTTTATAAAATTAGTTTAAAATAAAAATTATAAGTTAGAAGAGTCTGCCTAGTTCTTTCTATTTAGAAATGACTTGGGTCAGCTTTAAAATAAAATCAAAAGAAAATTAAAAGCTGATTTATCCCTTATATTTTCAAAATAAAGCGTTGCAAATTGATCAAAGAAAGACTATCAGACTTGCTCAAAGAGGTCCATACTGTCAGTGAGACAAGCTGGAGCACAGGGCTCCAGGTATACAGAGCTTGGAAAGTGACAGAAGATATAGTTATCCATGGTGTGTAAGCAGAATTCTAACAGGGCCTCAAAGATTTTCATTCTTTGGTGTTCATGCCCTACATAATCTTCTCTACTGGAGAATGGGAGGGACCTGTGAATATGAGGGATTCCAATTCCCATGTTTAGGTTATATTTTATGGTAAAAGTAATTTTTCAAGTGTAATTAAGGCCATAGTAAGTTGACTTTTTGAGTTAATTTTTAAAAATATTATCCTGATTGGACCTGGTTTAATCAGGAGAGCCATTCAAAGAAGTCAGATTCAAAGTAAGAGACAGTCTCTGGCTTGAAGGAGTAACTGCCTGGCTATGGAGAGGGCCATGTGGTAAGGACCCCAGGTGTCCTGTAAGAGTTGGGAGTGGTCACTGGCTGTCAGCCGGTAAGGAAATGGTGCCTCAGTCCTATAATCATCAGGAGCTGACTTCGGCCAACAACCAGTGAGCTCAGAAACGAGATAACAATCCTGGCTGAATCTTGAATTTCAGGCTGGTGAGACCCTGCGCAGAGGGCCCAGTTACATTATACCTGGACTTCTGACCCATGGAAACTAAGGTGACAGATGTGTGTTGTTTCATGCTAAGTGATTTGTGATAATTTGTTACTCAGCAGTAGATAACAGATACACACAGGACCAGTTAATAGCTGAGAGGAGAGTTGCTCAAAGGAAGCAACACCTCCACAGTAAACTGGCCTACCTCATGGTCAATTTCCATGTGGCCACAGAAGAAACTTGATGAGATTGAGATTTCACTCTGAACATTCCACACTAGACACAGATCATCTTCTCTTCCATCGCAGTTGTTCTCAAACTCTATCAGGCATCAGAATCACTGGTAAGGCTTGTTGGAACTGATGGCTGGGTTTCTGCTTCGGGGAACCTGGGGCAGGGTCTGGGAATATCTAACAAGTTCCCGGGTGAGGCTGATGTTGCTGGTCCGCGGACCACACTTTGAGAACCACACTGCTCTGTGATGAATAAAGAGGTCCTAGTTATCTTTAATATTTTACTTCTGTATTCAACCTTTTCCTCATTTCACATGAAAACGTTTTAAAATTTTTACTTATTGATTTTTAGAAAGAGAGGAAGGGTGAGAGACATAAAGAGAAACATCAATTTGTTGATCCGCTTACTCATGCGCCATTGGTTGGTTCTTGTAAGTGGCCTGACCCAGGATCAAGCCTGCAACCTCAGCATGTTGGGACAACGCTCTAACCAACTGAGCTACCAGGCCAGGGACAACCTGAAATTATTTTAACAAGATTTTTTAAAAACAAGGTTAAGACAGGGAGAAGGAACGAACCATATATACCTTTGAGTAGTCCAAAGCGTTTAATTCTCTAACTAATCATCCCAGAACTTCTACTTGGATGGAGTGATGGGGGACTCGCTAAACCAGGTTTTTAAAAAACTACCTTGTTCTGTTTCCACAGTTAAAGGGCTGTCTGGGGACCCCCAGGATGCCCGTGCTTTCTTTCTCCGCCGTCACCTTCCCAGCTCTGGAGCACCAGCTGTCGGGGCTGCACCTATCATCCAGCACAGGCCCCTGAAGGCTCCCTCCCAGGCAGTAGTGTGGACAGGTGCCTCGGGAGCAGCAAGTTCTTTAACTCCATCAGTCCTGACCATTCTACTCACCTTGAACCTTTTGGAGACGCGGCCAGGCCATCAAGCTGGGAGCCAGAATGAAGTTCTGGCCGAGCCTCAGGAATATGCAGAACTTCGCCAAGTCCCTGAAGAGTCTTTGAGAGGAGGAATGGGGACACATATCCCAACAGCGGAAGTGAGACTCTGCAGGGCTCATGAGCACACAGGGGGACTAGCGAAGGTGCAGAAGGAGTGGAGAGAGAGAGAGAGAAAGGCTCCTCATGGAATTCAGAGTACAAGTGGGAGAAGTGCTTTGAAATTAGGTTGTGACAAGAGCAGCGGGTCGCATTCTTTCGTGACATGATTTAACAATGATTTATTTGGGAGGACTCAGCATTATCATCTTATCTGAAACTACCCTGTGTGTCATAAAGGTTGCTAATAACCCGGATGGGGAGGGGGGCTGTTGGGGAACCTAACTGAAACATCTGGCAAAGCTCAGTATGCTCATCATGTCATTTCTGTTATTTTGCTCATGACACAGCCTTGAAGGAATGGGACTGAGCAATTATGCGTGGAGGACACTTGTGTTTCTGTGCAGAATGTAGGTGTGCTTGGCCTTTGCATCCCCAAACAGAAATGACTGATCTTTCCATTAGAGCAGTTTGGGCACTCTAGCTGCCAGCTTTCATGCCTTTATTTATGTATTTTCCCAAATTGATGGAAGCTTTCTGAGGGCCTTTCCCAAGCTGCTGGGAAGTGACTGATGGTGGGACTTCTTTTAACCCAAGTGGTGCAGTGTCTGAAGCCTTGGGAATCGGATCCCACCGGCTTTCAAGACTGCTGCCCACATATCCACACCACTGAGGTTTGGCAACTTCATTCAGCCATAGCAAGAGGATTACAAAGTGCAGAACGAGCCCCAAACCCGAGAGGAGACGGGCCAACTTGGAAATTGACTTCGGCCAAGAACCGGGTCAGGTTTTGCTCCCCCTCTCTTTGCTTTGGGTTCTGCCTCTCAAACTCCTATCACCTCGGCCAAGGTGGCAGCCTCTGTGACACACAGAAAAGATGTCAAGGGAAAGGGATTTCAGATCTGAGAACTACACGTCTGGTAATATGTCAGGCCCAGGGATGGGGAGACCCACACCACAGCACCCAGATGATGCTGGGGCCGGAAGGTCTAGGCCGCAGGCTACCTGGCGAGATCCTGGGAGAGAGAAGGCACGTAGACAATTTAGAAGCTGCCCTTGGTTCTTTAAAGTGAGGATCTGCAGCTACCCATGACGCTGTATTTACCAACAATAACCCAGTGTGTGTGAAGAGCAATAGTTTGTTCGCCATTTCACAGAAGTTCTGTGATCACAGAATGAAGTGAGGGCCACCTGTGTCCTGGTGCTAATCTGGAATGTCTCTACAACAGCCTCAGTGTTAGAGGCCCCTTTCCGTTCTGGACGTAAAGATGGAGGCCCCGTTGGGAACTTTTGGTCCTTTTACTCCAGAAGGAGGCAGGAGTGAAAGAGAGGCTGACGCTGTGTGAGTGCCAAACACCCTATGTGCCTTTTTCTCACTTCCACACGTTCCTGGACATAATAAAATTATAGTACAAAACCCACCACGTTTGCCACAGGCTTCTTTCTCTCAGGCAACTTGAGTCACCAGAAAAGTGTGAACGCAGACTCGTGTGTAAATCCGATTTGCCGTGCTAGGCCAAGCTTATTTTATTACATACATTCTGCATTCTAAGAACTAATAACTTCATATTGTAAACATTAAGCATACAGAGTTAAATTTCAAGGCCACATTATATCATTGATTGTCTCTTTTGTCATGTATCTTTGGTTGGCCGAGATCAACTCGTAGTGTATAAATGCATAAGTTATATAATTATTATATAAAAAAGGGGGGGGAGAAAACACATTGGCTTGTATACTTCATTCTGACAAACGCACAGCGTTCGCGACTCGAAAGGAACCCTGGAGCCCGCCTCACCCAGGGGCCCTGGTGATGTTGGGCTGCGGCAGCCAAGACCGTCACTTGCCTGATCCTGTGGAGAACAGAGCCCCCACAAACCTTACTGTCCTGCACGTTTCTTTTAAATATCAGACAATTCCAGTTAAAGTTTTCTTTTGACAAACAAACAACAACAATAAAAAAGAGATGCATGTTTTTGTGTCTGAATCCTACCACCTCCCCTTCCTTCATTCTGCTGTGTCCTTCCTCTAACACTGCATTTGGTGTGACACCAGCCCCAATCAACCTCAAGCCTCCGCGACGCCTTGTCCTTCTCCGCAGTCTGATGCTGTCCACAGTCCAGCCATCTCTGCTTGAGAAGCTTTACCCCGCTCCTGCCTCCTCCTCTCACACATCCTCCAGCCCTCCGTCCACAACCACGTCCTCTCCGCACGTGCTCAGTCCCACCGCTGGGCTCCTGGTTCCTGGAATACTGCAAAGGAGTTGAAAACTCTGGGTCGTCTTCACAGTTGGAGAGGGCCGGCAGCCCCCATCAAATGGAATGAGTCCGGCTTCACCAGAAACAGCACTCGCCGAGGAGTTCCGTATCAACGTCTGTTGCACAGTCTCTCTCTCTCTTTTCCTTTTTTTTCCATTTTCTTGGTTTTGATATGTTTCTATTTTTAAATACAGGTAGTTTTCCTTAAAATGACGTTTGAACGGTGTGTTAGGTCAAGACTGTGTTATCTGTATTGCTTTGGTTCAATCCTGGTTCGCAGCAGCAGGATCCCCAAACTCTACTCTAAAGTGGCTAGGCGTCTTGAGGCCACCTTCTTTGGCACTTTGTCCTATGACTTCATACTTCTACTTACAATGTCTTTTACAAGGTTGGTCCACAGATTATATGTCCCTACACGTTACATATTTAGCATCCTCTTAAATTCTGTAGTAATACTTGAGTAATCCCCTCCCGCTGAGTCTTTGGACCTTGTCCCTGGCTTCCTTCCCCAGCCCCCGCCAAGCTTTTCCATTCCTCCTGAGGCACTTTCTGATTCCTGTTCTCCAACAGAGTTTGTGGCAACTTTTCGGCGATTGTGTGTCATTGGGAAAGGCCTCTCTCAGGTCCCTAGTAGTAAGTGCCCAGGTGAGAAGGCATGTGGCTGGCTGGGAGCCTAGTATTAGGGTATATGCCTCCAGTGGGTGAATTCCAGTATGGGTTTGGGGCAGCGAAAAAACTGGATGATGTCACAGGGAGGGCCGGGGGGTGGGGAGCTACAAAGTTCATCTTCTGCGGGTGGGCGTGATAGGAGCCCATGTAAGGGAGGTCCGAGGGGTACTTGTAGAGTGATGACTCTGGAGGGTGGGGCTGGAGGGCCTGGGCGATTCCATGGAAGTCAAACTTGTAGGCATAGCGCTTCCCGTGGACTTTGGTCATGATGTTTTTGTCATAGTAGTAACGGAGGGCACGGCTGAGTTTATCGTAGTTCATATTGGGTTTGCTCTTCCGTTCCCCCCAGCGCCGGGCCACCTCGTCAGGATCTGTCATCTTGAACTCCCCGTTGGTGCCTTCCCAGGTGATGCAGTTGGAGTTTGAGCTGTCAGACAGGAGCTCCAGGAGAAACTGCCAAAGCTGGATCTGTCCACTCCCTAAAGAGGACAGGCAGGAATCACAAGACCCGTGAGGACAGGTTCTGAACAAAGGCATGCTGGTGTACCCAGGTCCCTTTTCCAGGCCTGCGCACCTATCCTTCAGGTGCCGGGGGCTCCCCTGTCCTCCAGATAACTGCCTGTGGCCAAAAAGGAGTGACCCATGGCCAGAGGGACAGACAAAGGGTCGCTAAGATCTCACCTCAAGGAGGGACCAAATCTGTGAGATTGTTCATGCTCCAGAGCTTCCCTGAGATCAGAAGCAGAGGCCCAGCTAGGACCCCATGTCCTCAGCTCTTTCTTGCCCCATCCTGCTTCCTCACGCCCTTTTGCAAGAACACCCCCTTTATTAATCACATGCCCAAGTATCCTTACCCCAAAGTCTGCATCAAGGGAACCTGACTTAAGACAGTGAAACTTGATAACTATCAGGTTGGTCAACAGAGCCATGTCCTTTATAAAAAACTGAGAATTCCTACAGGGCAAAGTTCAGATTGGTTCTGTCCATTTCTGACTTCCTTAGAAAAGTCAGGTCAGCTCTGTGTTTTGGAGGTGGGATAGGGGGATTGGAATGGGCTTATTTTTCCTATTTTGTGAGGCAGAATGTGCCATTAGGTTGATGGCAATAATGACTTAATACCATTTACATTGGCTAGGTCAAGTAAAATAATAAAAGTCAGATTTAGGAAATGAACTTCTAATAAGTTTATGGAAAAAAAACAGAGAATGGAAGTAAACACCGTTATTTCTAACATAACACTTTGCTGGCATACCGAAAGCAGTTCTGGCCAAATTTTTCCTAGAACAGAATTAACCCACTCAGAATGAGGAAGCTCAGAAAAAAAAAAAAAAAAGAAAAGAAAAAAGTTGGCCCTCTTTCAAACCAGATCACCCAGGGCCATATTTAGGCAAATGCATCCTAACGGAAATCCATGTGTTTGCCCCGCACGGCACTGCCAACAGTGTTCAGAAGTTTCCAAAAGAAAAAGCACAACAATGAATGATCTCAAGTCCGCCCAGGGAGTGGGGAGAGATCCCCCCAACCCCCGCTGTGGTCAAGGAGATCTCCTGGGACTGGTGTGCCCCCGCAAAGTTCTCCTGACCCTGTAAGGGGCACGCGGGCGTAGCTTTTATGTTGTATCTAATTCCAGAGACAAATCTAGGCACATCATTCTAGCCACTCTGTCATAATACTTGAAGCTGACGGGTGGCCCCTGAAGGGGAGAGGCACGCAAACATTGACAGTGAGCCTGAATACCGGAAGAAGTGAAGGTGTGCCCAACATATTTTAGAAGCTTTGAAAATAGGGAAGAGGAAGGTAGGCCCTTCCTTCTAAACACCCAGCAACAGCACTGACTAGGAAGGTGACCTTCTATTCTACGATCAGTGAGAATCATCAGACGTGATCAAATGATGAAAGCCACCGTTACCGGCAACCGACCAGGGAATGGATGTAACATAAAAATCGGTTATTAATTTGTACTCTACTCGCTCTGTCTCACTGGCTCCCTAGCTAAATCACCCAACTCAGAAATCCTATTCCCATATGGGCTACACGGACATGGATGTGTCTGTGATCCCATCAATACTTCGGCATCGTGAGAAAGGTCAGCCTTTCCCGGCTACGTTCTGGAAAGTTACCATTTTCGGCCAAGCCGCACATTTGAAAGGTATTAGCAGCTTGTAGTTCATCACGCTGGGAGCCTCTGCTGTTTCGGGACGACACGTTCAAACTGTTCTCAATCAAGTTTTCTTGCCCCCCAATGTTTCATTAATATGCATTTTTAAAAATACAAAGAATGGTATGAGAATACCATATGGTTTCAGTATATCTATTGTAACCAGAGGATTAATACTTGGGGGGAAAATTTCATATATGACCTGGGAATAAGGGAAAACATGGATTTTTGATTGATCAGTCTAACATATGCCTCAATATAAACAGAGAATTGTCTGAAAATAAATATTCACTGTCAGCCTCCTCTCGCAAAGAGAGCAGTCCCACAGATCTGTATAAAGACACAAACCTTCCTAAACAGCCCAAATAATACTCGACATCTATTCGAACCTTGGCATTGGCCCTTAGAAATCTGTCCCTTGGCCAATTCCTTTAGAAACGTGTATCACAGAGAACTGGTGGCCTCACATCTCTCCAGCTTCTGAAGCATTAGAAAGTCCGGGACCTACATCCCTGGCTGGAAACTCAAAGCTCAAGAGACGGATGAGCATTTCTCACTATTTTACCCTACAGTAGCCTTTAAGATATGGGGCTCAGGCCTCAGAGCATTTCCAAAGTCTATGGGAGTAAGAGATTTGTAAACAAAAGCCCTCGGCTGCCAAACCCAAGAACACAAAGGTGAATGCGAAATCGCCGCACATTTATAAAATGGGACGTTAAGTCGGGTTCATTAATTGCTCGATCCAGCATTCACCACGAAACTCACGGCATCCATAGGTTAAAGCAGATTTCCTCACTGGGCAAGAATTCTCGAGGATGCCCACGGTTGCTGAGAAAGTACAGTCAAGGGTGCACTGAAGGGATTACTCATGGCCACAGAATTTCACAAGCAAACTATTAAATTCTTTTACCGTCAAAGCAGTAACGTTCACTGTGCAATAAAGATGCTTTTTAGAATACTGGATGGGGTTCCAAGACAAGGCTCCCTAAGGTTTTGGAAGCCTAAGAGTGACTTGGGTGGCTCACTGGCCAAACCCATGGGAAAAGGAGAAGCTGTTAAAAGACCTGAACCTCCACCTGCACCTCATGAATCAAAAACCTGTCACACCTACTTTCTCCCTCTATCCTGGTAATATCCTCTACACCCGTGTGGAGTGGTTGCTTGCGCCCTAGCTTTGTCCAGGGTAAGACTGGGTGGAGCGGAGAGACGATGATGCTGGCTGCCCCCTACAGGAGAACCTGAGGGATGGGTGACACCAGGCTCAGAAGAGGACAGAGGCAGCCCTCTCGTTTCCCCAAGGAAAGCAGTCTCTGAATGTGATGAAAAGAAGAGGAACACAGGAGCAAAGAGGTAGAGACCGAGCAAGAAAAGGCAAACAGCTGAACGGTTTATAAACCACAGAGTGGAGCAAAGCAGGGAGTGAGTCAGCAGTTGTGGGACAAGCAGGAGGACTGTCCTGAGCAGAGCGCTCTGGTGACAGCCAGCGGGGGCCCAGCAGGCACCACAGTGGCAGTTGTTTGGGGCCACTTTCTCCTGCAGCTGGCGTGCCGCAAAAAAACCTGTGCGCACAGCCCCCAACATGTGAAAATCTAGGCGGCAGGTGTGTCCCAGGGGAAGGCTTGACCCAGGCTCAGTGTGGTTCAGAGAGGGTCTGTTGGAAGGGTGGAGTGTATGGTGGCTAGAAGGGCCTCCCTGGTGTCAGCACTGCCTGGCTGAACCCTGGCTCTGCCACTTAAGGGGCCTTGGGCAGCTGACCCAGCTCCCTGTGCCTCAGAGTCCTCACGGGCCACATGGGGGTAATGGTAAGAGTGCTATCTTCCAGAGCCACCATGCAGATGAATTCAGGAGGCGAACGCTCTTGTCATGATGAGTTTGGGCAGAAAATCCAAGTGTAAAGACAGGTACACCCCTTGCCTAGCACCTAGAGCTACCCACTGAAAGCTTACCATGTGCCAGGTACTGTTCTGAACACTATACAGTGTTTTTATAATAATCCCTCCAAGAATCCTCTGGTTGCTCAGTGTAGAGAGGAGGAAACTAGAGCCCAGAGAGGCAGGATGACTCATCTTGCCTGAGGTCAGCAAGAGCCAGAACCCTGCCCCAGGCGGTGACCCTGAATCACTGTACAAGCTTGTTGTCAGGCCTGGTTTCTGTCCACATCGCCTCAGTCTCCTCAAGTCCTTCCCAGGTTGTCCCCTCCCCGGGCCTGGAGCTTGGTAAGTTCTCAGTGCAAGACTGGACACTACTACCTTGTAACAAATAGCACAGCATCCCTCAAACTGGTCTCTGGCTTTGCATGAGGCAGGAGGCAGTCTCACATCCACCATGAAAGACTCTCCAGTTGCAGTCGGGACAGCCGCTGGACTAACACGTGGAGAGGTGAGCTCAGTTCATGTAGGGTGCCACAAAGTGCCTGGCCAGTCTGATGGGATGTCAAGTAGCTTTCTGAGCCACTAGGTAGTAACACAGGGACACACTCTTCTCAGCAGGAGAAGCACAGGCCAGAGTGCTCACCAGATGACTACTGGGATGGTGATGCTGAGATGTTACCATCACCTGTGCATTCACGCTGGATGAGGTCACTTTTCCACTGAACATGACTGAAAAAAATCTGCATTGTGTAAAGAACCAAGGCAGCATTGGAAGTGGTGAAGGATTTATTTGTCAGAGAATGGAATAGTAGGCTCCAACAGGAAGAAGCGTTAATAGAAAGATAAAAAAAACATTCTGGCATCGGGGAAAGGCCATGCAAAATACAATGGAGATGGCCTAAGGACAGACGGAGAGAGGGCCTCCTTCATTTCAAACCAAGTAGAAGTGAATCTTTCTATTCAGATTAGAAGTTAGATGCTGCTACTTTCTCCTGGCCCTTTGAGAAAGATTTCCGGGGTAGAAGGGAGGTCCTTCCTTCATGACACAAATGTCACTGAACTGTTAGGTACCAAGACATCTTTGCAGGCCTGCAATGGTTTACAGTCTCCTCCTGGCTCTTCCCTGGGTCCCTCTCCCTACAATGAGCATCCCTAGCTGCTGGGTACAGAGTGCCACTGTGAGAGATGATGCTCTTTTTAGGGCCAGCCACTCTCTGTAGCCCCACTATCCCCAAAGCCACATCTGGCCTCCTTCCTTATTGGCTGTGTGATGCAGGAAAAGCTACCTTAATTTCTCTGGACCTCCAAATCCTCTTCTGCAGGGTGAAGGCAGTGACCTCCCAGGTAGACTTGGAGATAGAACCACAGACACAGGCCCTTGCCTGGGAATTAAATGGGGTGGAGCTGTTCGAATGTTACCTCCCATTACTGAATTAACGTTCCCAGAGTGTGTCGGCTTCTGTCTTTTCCTCTTTCTAATCTATCCTGAACATTCATGCCAGACCAGTCTTCCTGAAGCATGACTGATAATCATCATCTCAAAACACAGCCATCATTTTTATGTGAATGGCTACGGAGGCCATGCGAATGGAAAGCTGACCACTGGCACAAGGAGGGGCCGGAGGCCCAGGGGACGTGACCACCTGGTGGATGCTCACAAAAGAGGCAAGAGCCTGTGACTTCCACAGTTTGGACAGTGTTGCAATGACCTGTGTCTATTTCTCCATTGGAATGTAAGCTCCTTGAGGGTCAGAATGATACTCTATTGTTCTTGCATTTATTTATTCAACAAACAATTATTGAGCGCCTGGTCTAGACCCCGTGGGTGGAGGGGATAGTAGTAAACAAAACAGTCCCTTCTGACTGGTCAGATGCTTATGGAATATTCGCTGAATTTAGCTAACATTAGCTAAAACACAACTGGCAAAGATGGTGGACACTCCATAATAATGTTTTATGTTCTGAAAGTGCAGATTCCCCTGTGGGGATGTATGCCGACTGAGTCTGAATTCTTCCATTTCCAACCCTGTTCTGGCCTCAATGTTTAGGAACTACACATTTCGGCTCATACTTGCAAGATGCCTGGGACATTTTGGTGTTTGAGTTTACCGGGGAGAATGTGCAGCCTGTGCCGTGGGTTTCTGTGGCACAACTGGGTCCCATTCGAATACAAATAAAACAATTTGGTTGGCACTAAAATGTGAGAACAGGTGACGATGCCTGGCAAATGGGCCAGTTAAGAATCTGTACTTTTTTCTAGCATCTAAATTGAGAAACAGGACATTCACTGAAGATAATCCTAACTTTGAAACCCAACCTATGGTTGTAATCAGTACTCTCCTTTTAAAAACAGAATTTAACTGCTTGTGTAATGGGTTCAATTGTGCCCCTCCCCCAAATTCATTTGTTGGAGTCCTAACCTTCCCCCCTCTACGCTGGAACCTTAGAATGTGACCTTATTGGAACACAGAGTCTTTACAGAGGTAATCAAGTTCAAGTGAGGTCTTTAGGGTGACTCTAATTCAATATGACTAGTGTGGTTAGGAAAAGGTGAATTCGGACACAGACCCATAAAGAAGGAAGACAAGAGAAGAGACACAAGCAGAAGGTGGCCAGCTACAAGCCAGAGTGACAGGTCTGGAGCTGACCCTTCCTCTGGTCCTCAGAAGGAACAAGCCCTGCTGACAACTTGGTTTTGGACTTTGCCCCCAGAACTGGGAGATGGTAAATGCCTAAACCTCCCTCCTGCTCCATCTGTGGTCCTTTGTTCTAGCAACCCTATGAGACTCATGCAGCTTAAATTAGGTAATGATGCTCTTTGCTGAAACTAAAATCTTCATTTTTTTTTTTTTTTTTTTTTTTTTTTTTTTTTCATTTTTCTGAAGCTGGAAACAGGGAGAGACAGTCAGACAGACTCCCGCATGCGCCCAACCGGGATCCACCCGGCACGCCCACCAAGGGCGGTGCTCTGCCCCCCAGGGGGCGATGCTCTGCCCATCCTGGGCGTCGCCATATTGCGACCAGAGCCACTCCAGCGCCTGAGGCAGAGGCCACAGAGCCATGCCCAGCGCCCGGGCCATCTCTGCTCCAATGGAGCCTTGGCTGCGGGAGGGGAAGAGAGAGACAGAGAGGAAAGCGCGGCGGAGGGGTGGAGAAGCAAATGGGCGCTTCTCCTATGTGCCCTGGCCGGGAATCGAACCCGGGTCCTCCGCACGCTAGGCCGACGCTCTACTGCTGAGCCAACCGGCCAGGGCCTAAAATCTTCATTTATAACTTGATCTATTTTATTTTTCCATTTGGGAAAAATCCAGGGAGACGTAAACCCTCAAATCTGCTCAGATGAAGGAATTTCTCGCCATTGCCAATTCACCTTTCAAACAGCCACTGCTATAAAGGTAACTCCGCAAGAGCAAAACCACCATCAATGTCTCACCTGGATTCGCAAGGCGGCTGCTTGTTGGTCCAAGAATCTGATAAGGATCTACAGCGAGAAGAAAAGAAGTCAAACCCCAAGCCATCGTGTGGTCAGGACGCAGTATCACATAACTGCAGTTTAGATCACACTGCGGTATGACACCCACCCTCCTGTGTCTCTGGCCTTTGGAGCAGAAAATGTCCCCCACACCAAAGTCACATGGCGCCACTTCCTGTGTTAGATAAGAGGTCCCACGGGATCCAAGAGAAGTTTCTCCCTAAGGGCCGCCTCATTTGGTGGAGCCCAGATCTGGCCTGGTATTCCCATCACCAGCCCCGTGCTCGCCTCATCCCAGGACATAAATAGGGCAAACGTGTGGCAAGTCCCCAGTTGGTCTGCCACCATGCTGGCCATGCTGACGACATCACTGGTAATACCTGCCCCCCACTCACTGCACTTCCACATTGTTGGTGCCACTGCCCCAGCCTGCGGGGTGAAGCTGCAGGATCCGTGGGTCACAGAGAAGCAGCCTGCAGGGGAGCAGGGCGCTCCCTTGCACATTCACTGTACAGGCCTGGGGCAAGTTCTCACAAGCTCTCTGGTCACCCTAATTGAGGAAACTGATTATTTGGTCTCCATTTTATACATGGAGCAGTTGTAAAGAAGACAGAGTCACACAAGTTTAATGTAGAAATATGCTACAAAACCTGCTTCTTGTCTAACGGCCGTGGAGAGACTCCCCAGAACATACCTAGCTGAGGCCGCTGGTCTTCGGTTTTGGGCACCGTGGAAGGAGATGGCTGAGCAGCTGGAAACCCCAAAATAAAAGAGACCGTTAGCTGTCACTTAACATCTGGCTACTAGTCTTTGATGCTGTTGAGTCAACATTCCATCAACTATTTTAGTGACGTAGTAAGAGACATCCTATGGAAAGGAAAATTTTTCCTTTCTATTGGAACCAAACATATATAAACCTCCTAACAAAACAAACAAAAAAACAAAACAAGAAAAAGAACACTTTAAATTTAAATGATTTCATTATTTTTAAAATTATTTTTCTTTAAAAAATTTTTCATTGATTGATTTTAAAGTGAGAGAGTGGAAGGGAGGGAGGGAGAGAGAGAGACAGAGAAACAGAGAGACTGATTTGTTGATCCACGTATTTGTGCATTCACTGATTGTGCATTCACTTTACATGCCCCAACCAGGGATTGAACCTGCAACCCCGGCGTACAGGGGTGATGCTCTAACTGAGCTACCTGGCCAGGGCCATATTTTAAAAATTTGTTTGTACCCCACTTTTCCTAAAGTAAAAAAAAAAAAAGAATTTGAGATGGCTTACAAAACAGATTAAAATGAATGCCAACCTGAAATAAATAAAAGGGAATGTACCAAGAAAATGAAATAAAGCAACGGATACTTTAAACATGGCCAAGATGAGGGGATCCACTCAGTGTTGAATCTGTACTCAAACATCCCATGACATGCGCACGTGTGTAATGAAATACATGACATTGGTAATTTCTTTCTGTTATGCAAGTAGGTAAAACCTCAATAGAGGAAGAATCATTGCATTTAAAAACTAGTAGTGCCTTTGTCGCCAATGGATAGACACTCTCCATGTTGAAAAAGAACAGATTCGCAAGAGAAATGATTATTTACCACATCAAGAGTGACCCAACATGCAGATTCAAGGCAGTAGGAGCCAACACTGTACCTTTCGACTGGGGGGTGGGGTGGCCATGACCGGTCCAGGCTGATCTCCTGGGTGGTTCGTAAGGTAAATCTGTCAAGACAAATAAGTTGACTAAAAGATCAATAATATAATTTTATAATAGAGAATTTTATATGTTTTTTTGTTTTCTTTTGTGTTTATTTGAATAAATATCGTATAAGGAATATACAGTAACCCAAAGAAATGTGCAACCTGGATTCCACTAGATTTGGATTTTATTAACAAATTATAATTTTGTATAGTTTATCGACCTAACATTTTCACATGTTAAATTTGAAAACTCCCATTGACAAATTCCCCCAGACTTTGCTGACTCTTCTTAAGTAATCTACAACCACAGGGCATGGCCACACTAAGTACCTCCTAGTCTAATGTGTCTGCATCCAGATGGGACCAACCTACTCCACCCTTTCCTATCTTCATGGCCCATCCAAAACCGAGCCCACAGCTGGAATGAATCCACCAGTTCGTGTTTGAGGTCTGTACCTCAGTCCATCCAATAATGCTCATGCTCCTTTTTCTTCTTCCCTGGAAACGAGCAGTTTTCTTCTCCTTTTCCAGCTGCCTCTCTTGGCTACCTCTCCCTTTCTCTTTATAATCTCATCCATTGACCTTAAATCAGTCTTCACTGTCTACTTATATTTCTATGCAAATGCCCACTCTTTCTTCTTCCCTAAGTGAATTTAGAATTTCTCTAAAATAAACTGCATGAAACAAATCAGAAGACTGCAGTAATCACACTCCACCCACCAACATGTGAGTGATGACCATAAGAGCTTAAGGTAGAGGCCAATAATGTCATTGTATTTATCATGTATTTACATCACTTGTCCCCACCTATGCAAATTTAATAAATACTTCTGCCTCCTCAGCTCAAGGTCTGTGAATGTTTATGATGACCCACTCTAAGTTGTTTTAAGTTTCCTTCAAAACAATATTCCAGGAACACTGTCATGCATGCTTGAACTGTGCATACACACAGAAAGCTGCTTCTACTTGCTGTCTTATCCCAGAACCATTTCAAAACTACATATTCTTGGAACTGATGGGTCTCAGTTCAATGCCATGTGTCATTCTGGGCCAACTGAAAGCCACATGCAGATACATCAGTTCATACCCTGCTGCCAGACACCTGGAGATGGCTGCGACATCTCACTTGGAGGGCAGCGACATGTAATTTGTTTTAAATCTCTCTTTAAACAGATCACTTAACTCTATTTAAAACTGGCAATTCAATGGGTCAATCTGCAAGAACTCTGAGCTACATTGCAGAAGATGTGTCTCTGCCTATTTTCACATCCCAAAGAGAATAGCAGTGAAACGCAATGTGAAATTCAACACAGAACTGCCGTAATTTATTAGGTCTGTTTGGCTGCAAGCGTCACCATGGGTGTGGTCAGTGAAACTCTGCTCTCCGGAGCTCTGGCTGAGCTGAACAATTTCTCTTCTCTAACTCTGTTACTGCTCACCACTCCCTGGCGGCTGGCATTTTTGCATTTTTGAACCACCAGCTTTTCCCACTGAGCTCCTCAAAATTTCATTTTTCTGGTGTTTAGGTTGCACACGGGAATTAAATCCTCAGCCATTACGATGTGCAATGACATTTCAACTGAAATTTGTGGGAGCACTTTGCATACGGATTCTCATCCAGTTGCATTTTGTATAAAAAATAGTTTGCTGGAGTTTCAATTTGAAGATTGTTTTGGAACAACAAAAAAAATCTAGCCAGGCAACCATAACAGCATCTCACTCAATCAGGAGTGGACACCCACATCCACCAGGGGTTCACGTACCAAATGAGAGAGCGAGATAATATAGAAATACAGTCTAGACCCTGTGTCTCAAAGTGTGCTCCACAGACCAACAGCACTGGCCACGTCTGGGAGCTTGTCAGAAATTCAGCCTCTCACTCCAGATCTACTGACTCACAGCTGGCATTTTAACAAGATCCCGGTGACTTGGGGTGCACACGGACATTCGAGAAAGCCTGTTCTCTAGATGATTCCATTGCTCTTTTTAGAAAGCTGTGCTCCTACAGATAATGATTTCAGAAATACTATCTGAGTGTGTCAATACCAGGAATAAATGTGTGGAAAGAATCCTAGATTGAATGGCTTCACCTGAGATATAAAAGCACTCATGAAATTAATCGCCAGAGTCAGTAGGTTAGTTTGCTATTATTTTCAACATTAAAAAAAAAAAAAAAAAATGTATTGCTCATGAAATGTGACTAGAACAAATTAAACTCCAAACTATTAATAGAAAAATATTTTGAAACTTTTTTTATCATAAAATCCTTCTTAGGGAGTATGTATAACCATGTCTGTCCTCCCTTGAAAATAAGTCAGGACGTAAACAACAGCAAGTCTGATTTTTAGCCAACAATTTGAGATGTTTATATGAACAATGACTACCGTGTTCATAAACACATTGCCATGGAAGATAAGCATACTTTTGTTTCCCTTCATGAAATTCTGGTCCAATGCTTCCTTATCAGCTGCTGATCACATGCTGCGGGCACCCCCCCCCCCCCCCGCTGTGGGATGTGACATAGGAAAGTTGAACTCAGCCTCGCTGAGACGAGACACAACCAGCAGTGACCTCATCAGCAGCTTCACCCCTCAAAGCAGAGACAAGAGAGTTCTGCTTGGAAAAAAATGACTATTGCATGGAAGTTTGTTATTTGTCCCTTATTGACAGCAGATCAGAAGACTTTTAATAAGGATGCATTTTACACTTAATTTGTAGTGGACACTTTAATATACTCTCCGTTTCTCTTCAACCTTGATCTTCAAGGTAATTAACTCAAACACTTGGCAGAGGGTCCTGTGTTGGGGAAGGTGGGTTTCTGGCATTAGTCCAGCTACTTTTTTCTGTAAAAGACTGTGTGTAAAAACCAAACTTTACAAAAGCTATTGCATGGGCAGCTCAGGGTCACATAGAAATATGTATATGCCATGATCTGGACCAAATAACATCAAGGTACAAGCAGGGGGGTTGACTGGTGTTGATGCCTCCACACCTGCACCTCTGTTTATTTATTGGGAGCTACGATTAGTTCTTGATTCTGAATGCCCCCACCCCGCTGTGACCAACCTCCCTCTCCAGACATCAAGAAACCAAGACAACATCCTCCTGGCCCTTCCTGCAGAGTTAATTTCACCAATTTTTATATCCTCTTTTCTCAAGCTTATTGGAGAGCAGCCTACTAGCCCTTTTAATATCTACCTACACATTTTGTTTTTGGAAAAGCCAGAATCTAGATTCTGGGAGAGTTATTCTCGTTCTGCAGGACCCACACCACATTAAAAAAGCAACTGTGGAGGTCACTAGCTGGGCTGGATGGGAAAGGATGACACTTGCTGGCTTCTGATGAACTTAGATGACTGTGGCAAAGACAGAAGAAGACCTAGAGCTGTTGCCAGGAACCAAGCTGTAAACCCCAGTTTAATGGAAGAGAGATTTAGAGTCAACCCTCAGATGATTAAGTGGCTCTCTCATTATCCTCCAGATCTTCCCACAGTCTTCCAAAATCCTCTATCAAAGATACGAAGATCTTGGGGCATCTTTCACTCCCTTCTTGTCCAGGTTTGCAGATGTCTGGTTATATTGTAACTACAGAAAAGCAAAGAATGAGTGTTTGGGCATTTGCTAAGATACAGGCTTTACAAAGCACCTTGCTAAGGAGTAGGGCAGTATCTTGCTCTCTGGCGGTGACTGGTGATATGAAAAGGCATTAAGCTGTGAGCTCTGATGGAAGTATGACTTACAGTTTCAAGAAACCCTGGAAGAGCAGCAGCTAAAACGTGAAAGTCAAGGCTGCACTTGCAGGCTCCACTCCCCATTCTTTTCTGATAACATCCTAGATGGGTATCATGATGCAAGGGTTGCCATGGTGATGGAGGAGGGGAGGATGAGGTTACAGAACATCCTCTCTGGCACATACTAGAGCTTTCACATAAACTGCTCCTAAGATGCCAGTCAGGGTGGCACATCTTAGGTCAGAAGCTGGCTTGCAAGTTTCTAGGAGTCATACCTGTCTGTATTGTTGCCACATGAGGCCTTGAGGGGCCGTGGCTCCGAAGGCACATGTTCGGCAAAGGAGGTGCTTACAAGGGAAGATGAGGAAAAGGTTTCTGACAGTAACAACTGACAACTTGAGAAACACATGAAACACTGTAAAATAATGATCATAAAAATAGAATGTAAAGTGATATGCCCGTGTGCTAACAGTTTATTGGAGTAGATGAGAGATTGCTCTGAATGCTAATTTATGACAAAGGGATCTGGAAAGAGGGCTCACTGGGAGTCAGGGACATTTGGGAAAAGTTAATAGGAACAAGCATGAGAAGAGAAGGGATGAGCATGAACAGAGGAGTGAAATGTCCATATGTGGTTATGCGTAAGGTCTCTAATAGTCTCGGCTAATTATGAGGTAAAATTGAAATGCCACCGTGACTTGACAGGGTAAGCAGGGTAAGCAATAAGGGGACTCTGGAATATGTGATCCATTTGGGAAGTTCAATCACAAAACACCAGGAATGGGCTACTCAAGGCAGGAAGAGAGGGAGGGAGGTGAGGTGGGAAGCAGGGCTGGGCAGGATGGCCCAGGCAGGTGGGAGGGGTGCTCTATTTCCATGAATGTGGGCATAGGGAATGGAGACATGAAGATCAGGACATAGCCAAGCAAGAGTTCAGAGGAAGAGAAATTCAGACCTCTGTCCCCAAGGGCTCAAAGACCTCTCCCAAAGACAGTGTTCACAATCACCTCTTCTAAAATCAGAAAGATGCCCAATGACCAAAGGGACACAGTCACAGACTCCCAGTGACTACCCCTCCCCGATGCCTCGGCAATCAGCTTGGCCATGTTCATGCCCCCTGAGCCGTCACAAAGTTCTCCGTTTACAGGTAACCACACTCACAAGACCCTTCCTTCAAAGCCCATCGCTGCTCCACCCAACCTATGCAAGCAATTCTCTTCCAAGGGCACATCCCTGGCCCTGGCTTACAGAACACAGTCCTCTGTCTGTTCAGTTTGGTTTACATTATTTTTGGCTCAGAGACCACTATTGGTCTCTCCTTTCATAATTACAGTAACAGTCAGCAAAACAGGTATTTTTGACACAAATTAAGTCTCAGAAACATACTTGACTGGTAATGGAGACATACATGCAAGTGTGACTGCTTCCAGGTCACATTCAAAGGATGGACACGAGGAAGAACACTATCAGGGCCACGGGAGGTGCATTTGAATTTGACACCCTTGTCTTTCCCTTGGCAGAAACACAGAGACAGTGATCCAGCCATCATTTTCCCTGCCACTCCATACAGCGGGATGGGCTGGCCACATCATCCAAATCCACCATATCCTCAAATATGAAAAAAAAAAAAGTCCCAAGATCCTTTGTTCCTCAACACCAGCTCCCACTCCCTGGCTTCTGCAACTCAGTCAGAGGCAGTCACGAGACAGCTTCAACGAGACAAACAAACAAACCCTGGCCAAATGTTTTACAGATAGCTTTTTTCTTTTTTTAAGTAAGGATGGAAATGTTTTTAAAATGCTCCCCAAATCCTTGTGATCTTCCTACTCTCCCTGTGTATTCCCAAGGATGCATTTCCCAGGGGTAAACTCAGAGCTCTCTAGGGCTAGAGGACAATATGCAGCAGTATTTTTTCATTCTCAGTGCGCATGGTGGGTTTCTGTAGGGCCAGTCTAGTTCACTTTGGACTCTGGTCTTGTCCAAAGTCAAGCGGCCTGTGCCACCTCTCACATGACAGAGTTAACCGAATGCTTTGGCTGAGCCCTTTCACCATGCTTCTCAGGGGAAGGGGAGCAAACGTTTCCCCTGAGGTTAAGGAGAAAGTCATCAGTCTGAAGTCACTAGGGCAGTGTCAGGTAGCTCACACTCCTTAGTGCCTGGCCCCAGATTATTTCACCGGGAAGAAACAGTAGCTCTAGCTTGAGTGCCTTCCACCAGCTCCAATGGAGACTTGTGGAGCCGAACATGTGATCGAGGTCAGAAGCAACAGCCTGGGTCTAAGGAGACATGAGACCTGTGTATGGAACATGGAATCCCATTCCATCACCGTGAACCATGATTTCTCAGCTGTGAGGCTGGCATAGTAATTTCTAGTTTATGGTGCTGTAAGTTTGGGGAGGGGACAGATGTCTAAAGCATGTTGTCCCTTCTCTGAAATGCTGTCCACTCCTTCTCCCCCTGAGAAACATCGACTACTCCTTGGGCATACTGTCCCTCATCTGCAAAGCCCCCTTCTTCCTTCAATGGAGGGGTAAACTCCTTCCCCTCCTCTCCAGCAACTCCACAGTTAGCGGTGGCACCTCTGGTTAAATGGCACTAGTTTTATGGGAATTCCTCTTGCTTTGTGCTGTTCCCCTGCAGGGCAATATTTACACTTACATCCTTCAATTAACTCAAAAGTAGACAGATTCCTGCCTGACCAGGCAGTGGCGCAGTGGATAGAGCATCGAACTGGGATGTGGAGGACCCAGATACGAGACCCCGAGGTCGCCAGCTTGAGTGTGGGCTCATCTGGTTTGAACAAGGCTCACCAGCTTGGACCCAAGGTCGCTGGCTCGAGCAAGGAGTCACTCGGTCTGCTGTACCCACCCCCCCACCCCCCCCCACCCCCGGTCAAGGCACATATGAGAAATCAATCAATGAACAACTAAGGAACCACAACGAAGAATTGATGTTTCTCATTTTTCTCCCTTCCTGTCTGTCTGTCTCTATTTGTCCCTCTCTCTGACTGTCTCTGCCAAAAAAAAAAAAAAAAGTAGACAGATTCCTGATTGCCAGGCACCCTGGATGCTATCTTTGCCCATCTGACTTCCAAGCAGCTAGTTAAGGGGCTGCTCTGCTTTTCATTCCACAGGGATTAGCAGGGACATGAATATGATCTCTGAATGAAGCAGTCTGACTCATTAGGCTCCAAACTCACAGAGGCAGAACAACATTTTAGGACTTGCTTCTGGTCCAGGATCGACCCTCTTGGTATCGCATGACTTAAGTCATGGATCTCACAGGCCATCCTGGGATGTCTCTCAGTGAATAGATCGCACAGCACAGGGGTGTTTTCGTACCTGGCCTAGTTGTAATTCTTTGCGTAGCTTCAGGATATACTGAAGTATTGGGGAAAATAAAAGCTGCACCCCCTGCAGACAAAAGGAAAGACAAAACAAGTGAAGGTCTTTGGCTGTGGTCATCCTTCCCTCTCTGCAACAGTGCCCACCAGCCTACCTGCCCTGTGATGAGAAGGGGGTACCTGCTGGCACCTGTCACAGCAGGTTCTGGGAGGAAAGGACAATACAGGTTCCCAAAGATGGAAACAAACACAAAACTCCACTGAGCCCCATTGGTTAGGAGGTGTCCTGTGTTTTGACTTGACAACTTCTTGATGAAGCCCATCCTGGTGTCCTGGCCATATGCCCAGCAATCTCGGTTCGCTTAAAAATTCTATGGAGCATGCTTTAATTTTTCAAATTGCAGACACACACACACACACACACACACACACACACACCCCATAAAACATTTTACAGAGCCCTTGAGAAGTTGTACCACAGAATTGTTAAGTGTTTTGCCAAAGAATATATGGATCTTATTAAAAATTAATCCACAACTCCACTCAAATGAATGGTTTCCCTTTCTGTCTCTCAATCAACACCCATGTGTTGGCAGAAAATTCCCCTTTCCTCAGCTCAGACCATTTGGAGGCGGTTGTCCTGCTCTTTGATCGCTTCTACATTTAACAGTGATAAAGATAATGGAATCAGAGCTTTCTTGAAACTTTCACTCACTGTTCAAAAACTTTTTTTAACAACTGTGAAATTTCCAGAAAATATGTGTAGCTCAAAGGTGTTTCCTAAGAGGGGGAAATAACTTTGTCTAAGTTAATTGTTATTTCTTGCCACGAGGTCATTGATGAGGCTAATGAGTATAACCTACATTGAAAAAGTATCCACCCACTCAAAGCATTTATTTTACTTTACTGTAGATTAAAAGCACAACATTCTGAATACTGAGGATGGAGATCAAGTAGCAATTTCATTGTAATGCTCAAACAGGGACTCACATGATACATTTTAAAATAAAATGGCAAATACTTGGAATGTGGCAGCTGTTTCTAAGTGAGGGTTGATCATGAGTGGGCTCGCTTGCTCACAGGAGGTCACCTAAGTAAGCCTTGTCAGCACTTGATGGCTTCATCCCAAGCCTGGGTGGGGGTGGGGGGTCCCTACAGGCTGAGAAGTTGGGGGAGTGGTCTGTGGCCATGCTTCCACAGCTGTCTCCAGCAGGAGGGGTGAAACGGACACCAGCCATGGGCACATTCATCTGCAGGAAGCCCAGCCTCTACTCTGAGCCTCTATTGGGAAGGGAGGGAAGGAGGTTAGCCTGGGTGAAGCACTATGTTATACTCTACTAGGCTCAGGCAAAAGTAAATTGTATAAATAAACAAATAAAATGTAGAGTCCATGGTTAGAGACAGAAGAGCAGGTCTTCGGTTAGTAACTCATTTCCTATCCTCCAACATTATACCACCATGTCCCTTCCAACAAACGCTCACAGAAAATACTGCCATCCCCTCCGACTGCCTTTCACAGATGTGCAAAGTCTATGCCAGAGATTAAAATCAAGACAAGTGACCTGAAACTTTACTCAAGAGGAAAACAAAACAAAACAAAAAAACCTCCCACTTGTGCTCGTATATCCCTTGAAGAATAAAAATGAAAAAGAATTAAAAAAAGGAAGAATGCTGAGGTCCCCTTTATATTGAGCATGCTTTTAGTGCCTAGTCAGTGCAACACATCTTCGGGGATGAACAGTAGCAGATTGTAATACAGCAAATGTGAGCTAAGGCTGTGGCTGAGAGCCCATTCTGCACGTCTGGTTAAAAGAAGCCCTTTGTCAAGGAAAGTGGTGAGTGCGCAAAATCCGAAGGGCGCCCCTCCTTTAGGCTGTGGTACTTCCAGCACAGAGCCTCCTAACCTGCCAAAAACCCCTTGACCATCCACCTCTGCCTTCTGCCTTCCTGATGCTCTGACCATCCCATGCTCCACCTTTAAAGCCTGCAACCTGCAGCCAAGACCCTGTGCTTATCCTGGGGGGAGGGCAGGGCCCGCATTACCTGTATTTCTAGCATGCATTAACCGTGGAGAGTTTTGTAAGGCTTTATCAACATCATCGGAAGTCAAATGTGGAAGAGGAGCTACAAAACAAAACAGCAACATCAAAATGAAAAAAAAAAGGAGAGAATTACATTCCTTAAAAAAAAAAAAAGGGGAAAGAAAAGAAAAATAGAGAGAAAGAAGAAAAGAACAACATCCCTCCCAGTCCCACCCTAACATCACGGGCTGACTAAAAATCTCTTCGTGTTCTTGTAACTGGTTAGCGTGTTAAAACCTAGATGGGCCCACATGTGATTCAGGGGATGAGTGGTGGGGATGCCAGGCAAAGCATGTACCCGCGTTCCCACCACCCTGCGGTCGCATGTCTACCCCCCTGTGACCATGCTCCACATCTGAGAAATGAACACATGCAGCAGACTGTGGGTTCATGCCGCTAACCGCATTCCCATCTGTGAGGCTCAGCCACATCTCATGAGACCAGGTAAAGACGCCCCTCCTTGTTCAAGTGGGATGTGAAGGGGGGCTTGGTTTTGCTTTAGGGAAGATAAACCCACACTCCCCATCCTGTGGGAACCTTTCCACGTGTCTCTCGTTCATTTGGGGCACCAGGGAGACAAAATCATTTGTGACCAGATAAAGCTTGCATTCCCTTTTATCTTTTTGTTTGGTCGAGGGGACCCAGGAGGAGGCAGCTGAATGCTAAGATGACCTTCTGGTTTCTTGCAAGAGTGCTGACCATTTCTGAGCATGCAAACACCTAAGTCATTGCCTCTAAGCGGCCAGTTCGGTTGGGCCCTAACTAGGAACTGGGCGAGGGCAGGAAGGTGCTGTCGGCAGGCTGGGCGAACTGAACCTTCTGCGGCTCGGGTGAACAGGCACTGCCAGGAC
The DNA here is from genome assembly GCF_036850765.1 of Saccopteryx bilineata. Classification (NCBI taxonomy): domain Eukaryota; kingdom Metazoa; phylum Chordata; class Mammalia; order Chiroptera; family Emballonuridae; genus Saccopteryx; species Saccopteryx bilineata. The sequence goes on along the minus strand of NC_089491.1, from coordinate 225,285,709 downwards.
AGGGACCTCTGTCCTGCGTGGGGGCCACCTTACTCTCTCTGAGGTAGTGGAGATGTGAGAGAAGGATGTCGGCGTTGTAGCTCGGGGTGAGCCTCTGGAAGTCATCTTTGGTCATCTTGCACAGCTCCTTGCCGTCGATGTTCTGGAACAGTAAGATGTCGACGTCTGGGAGGCCATACTCTTTCACTGCCCACTCCAGCCACTGCCGGACGTGGTCCGTGCTCCATAGCGTTGGATCTGAAAGGGGAGGGAAGCAAATGAGGTCAACTCCCGAAGGCACATTTCCAGGCAGAGTCAGGTCCCAGGTGGGTTTCCCACCAGTCACAGCCCTTCCTGCTCCTCCAGGAGCAAGGTCTGGGCCAGGCTCTGGGACAGGTCAAAGAGAACGCCTGGGGAAAAGACAAAAAATGCCCACTGACTCACATACTCACAGATCATTGTTCTTAAAGTGAACTATCCTGGAAGTGTAGGCTTATTTACCCAATCGTCCCTCTGTTACTCATATCCTCTAAAGCTTCTTGTAGAAATGGGGGTAGGGTATTATTTTCCCATTTACTTTCATTTTAATTTATTCACTTAAGAAGGCTTGACCTGTGGTGACGCATTGGACAAAGCGTCAACCTGGAACGCTGAGGTCACAGGTTCGATACCCAGGGCTGGACTGGTCAAGGCACATATGGGAGTTGATGCTTCCTGCTCCTCCCCTCCTCTTTCTCTCTCTTCTCTAAAATGAATAAATAAAATCTTTAAAAAAAATTTTAATGAGTATGAATTGGGAAATTTCCTTAGAAAAATAACGGGTATCTTTATAAGAAATTATGAGTTAGCGACACCTATCGGGAAGATGCTAATTACAGGCTACAAAAAAAAAAAAATCAAAACAGTACTTCTGTTGTAAATAATGACCACAGCATTGGCAAGAAAGTGTAGGTAAACCCAAACTTTGCTACCCCTGTGAGCCAGTATGCCTAAGAGAGCTGTCAGTTATACACTTTTCCTACAGAAAACTGGGTTTTGCAACTAATGCACACCTGCAGGAACAGGGCTGGCCAAATGACTCACTTTCCACAGCTGTGGCGCCCACATGCCCCAGAGGATGCAGGCGATGTCATCACGCTCCACTGCCGTGTAAGGGAGGGGACCCTGGGAGGACCAGGAGGAAAGGGCCCTGGGGAGAAGGAGTGGGCAATCCCGAAAGACACACAAGCCAAGACACCCCATGCCAACGGCCTGGGGGCTGGGTATTCAGGGCGCCTCAGATGGAGCTCTTCCCTCAAGCCCCTATTCCCAAGTCCTGAGACACTCGGGCAGGGCGCAGCAGCCCAGAGTGCCAACCCCAGCATCTCTGGACTTGCTGCAGCCTCTGGAGGCTGCTTCTCTTTTCTCTGTCTTATATGCAGAGCAGAGTGCGAGTCCTGAACTTGGTCTCTGGACAGACCCTTAGGGGTCAGGCAGGCCAGCATGCTCTGATCACAGTGAGTGAAAAATTCTGGCGTGGGAATGTGGGAATCAAAAATCCTTTTGTCTTTTTCCCAAGCCTTTTGAATCACCTTTGAGTGAATCACTTTAGAACCCTGCTTGGTCTTACTAACGTTTCAGGCTACTCACAAATAGAGCACGTCCTGCACTGCTGAAATAGGTTTTAAGTTTACAGAAGCCAACAGCAGCAGCAGTGAGAAATGGCCAGACAATCACAGCATCAGGGTTCCCTTCCTTTCCTCTCTCCCTTCTATTCTCCATTCCCTTCTCTTTCATATCTTTTTCAAAATGAAATGTACTGGAGTGATATTGGTTAATAACACAAGTTTCAGGGGCCCAATCCTGTAACACTTCATCAGGAAGTATATTCCGTTGTGTGCTCACCCCTGAGTCTCTTCTCCTTTGAGCCTATTTGTTTTGTTAGTTTGTTGCTTTCTGTTTTATATCCTACATGAGTGAAATCATATGGTTCTTGTTTCATTTCTTTTTGTTAATAGAAAGACATTATTTCAAATCCAGTACAATCTACCCTCCTGCTGTCCCCCTCCTGTACACTCCATAAGTAACCACTAAAGTTGATACTTGTATCTTGCCTACATAGATTTCAATACTTCTAGCATATCAACTACATACATTGTTTGACATTCTTAAAGTTAGCGTCTTCCATGGTGTCTGATTTGCTTTGGGCACTTAGCACTGTATTTTCAAGATGTGTCCAAGTTAATACATGCAGGTACATTCAACCAATTAAGCAACTCTTGGGTAGTGCCCCCCCCCCCCGCATATGAATATATCCAATTTACTGATCAGTGAAGCTCCGTGTCTAACCCTGACCCATGTACATGTGAAGGAAACTATATGGGTGCATGGCCCGGGGTTCACACTGGAGTCATAGAGAGATGGAAAAACTTCTGCCGCCTGGTCTCATCTACGGAGTTCCTGATTTTAATTGCTGGAAGGTAGCCCAGCCATGAGGGTTGTGAAAAGCTCCCTGGGTAATTCTAATGTGCAGCGCTGGTCCAGACATCCATCTCAGGGCCTCAATGCTCAGAGCATGATCCTGGGACCAGCCGCATCACCATGATCTGGGAGCTAATTAGAAAGGCAGAGAGAGTCTCAGGCTCCAACCCAGACCTGAGGAATCAGGGCCTGCATTTTCACAGGCTCCTTAGATGATCCACGTACACTAGTTGTGGGGACATTCTGGCCTGGGGTGGGTACCGAGATGTGCAATTGCTGGGTCACGGTGTGTGCATCATCAACTTTACCAGTTGTACTGGATTTCAACCAGTGTTCTAACATTCACACTCTCAATCAGCAATCAGTGCACAGAAGCAGAAGACGAAGGAGGGAACTGGCTCCCCTGCAAAGACAAGAGCTTCTGCAACTCCAAAAGCAGTGTGGACAGCAAGCTGTGTTCACTCCCCTGCACCCCAGACCCATGGGAATGTTTTGTTAACCTGTGAAAACTGAACGTGCACATTGGAAGGTTAAGTTTCTCCAGCTCACTAGAGTTTAGATGGTTCTTGGTTACTGGGTCAGAATTCTGCTTTCAGGAATAACAAGTGTTCCAAATGCCAGCCTGTTTCCCGGGACCATTTTTCTTCTTTTTCTCATGGCATGTCACGATTCCTCACACAGAAACGCATCCTACAGTGGCCTTTGGACTCCTCCACTTAAGCTCTCCTCATCCTCAGCTCTGTGGAGAGGAAGGACAGCCACACCTCTCAGACAGAGCCTCCACTCCGGTCCTCCCCCAGGTGTCTCCTTCTCTTATTGGCAAAACCAGATGTTCTGAGAATGATAACATGAACATCTTCCTGAAAGTTACTGGGTTCCTGTCACAATGGTGCAAGGGCATCTGAGGAAGTCATCCAACAGAAAAAGCCTTGTCTCCCTCGCAGCCCTTGGTGTGCTCGCTAACTGGTTTCCCTCCCCCAGCCAGGGTGTCATGCTCATTCAATCTCCCTTTGAGTGAATCACCTGCACGACCCAGAGGCCAAGCCCTCGGCTGTACTGCTCTGCTCTCTAAAATCCTCACTTTGGCTTGGTGGGACAGGCAGTCTTTGTGCTGCTAGCCTGAGGCTAAGTCATTACTACCATTCCCTGAACTAAAAATTCCACTTCTAGAAATGTGCCCTAAAGAAATTAATAAAGGATGTGGGAAATGATTTATTTTCAAGGATGTGTTCTGGGCGCTGTTTAGAATAGCACAACACTGGAAACACCCTAAATGTCCAACAAAAAGAGAATTGGCTAAGTTATGGTACATTAAAAAATGTTCCTGTGATATTTAGAGATTAAAACTTACACTGCTGAATGTATTTATTGATGTGAAAAACAAAATGTTTAAAGTAAGTTAAATTAAAAATTTTTTAAATGCTATGGCAGAATCATTGTATTTTTCAAAAAAAATAAACATATCAATGGAGAGAATTCTGGAAGGAAATGCAGCAAAATGGTGACTTTTTTCTGGGGAAAAGGCACTAAAAATTTTTAGATTTTTTTTTTTCCACTAAAAATGTATCCTCTCCCTCTCTGTCTCTTTTCAAAAAAGCAAATACTACTTGGGTTAAAAGTTATTTATAAAAATTGTTATTCTCCTCTGTTTCCAAATCAGAACAAAGTTGCACAAAGGATTAAATATACCTTTCTACGTATACTTACTTATTACCGTGTTTTTAAATAATTTCTTTCAAGGTTATAGAAATTTAATCTCATTTTCTTAAACAGTTTGTGAGTGGGAATTGCTTCATTTGAAAAGAATAAAATTACACAAAGTCAGGTTACCTCTGTGTCCTTTTGGGATTTGAACTCTACACCTCTGCCCTATAAGTTTACAAGCAACAAGTATTAAAAAGGAAATATGGCCCTGGGCTCTTGGCTCAGCAGTAGAGCATCGACCTGGTGTGTGGAAACCCCGCATTCAATCCCAGGCCAGGGCACACAGGAGAATCTCTACCATACACCCTTTCTTTCTCTCTCTCTCTCTCTCTCTCTCTCTCTCTCTCTCTCTCTCTCTTCTTCGGCAGCCATGGCTCGATTGATTCAAGGGCATTGACCCTGGGTGCTGAGGATGGCTCCATGGAGTCTCTGCCTCAAGTGCGAAAGATAGCTTGGTTGTAAGCAGCCCCAGATGGGCAGAGCATCAGCTCCAGATAGGGGTTTCTGGGTGGATCCAGTCTGGTGCATGTGGGAGTCTGTCTTCCTTCCTCCTCTCACTTGGAAAAGAGAAGAAGGAGGAGGAGGAGGAGGAGGAAGAGAAGGAGGAGGAGGAGGAGGAGGAAGAGGAGGAGAAAACAAAATAGGCCTCTTGCTAAAGTGAATGCGGACGTTCCTTTCCAACCTGTCCACAGGGCAGCCCTGCTCTGGAACTACCCTACAGGTATTCTAATAGAGGACAGTTGGCAAAGGACAAACCCAAACTCTTCAGCGTGGAGCACGTGGCCCTTAGTTCACTGGAGCCCACTTTCCCAGCCAACCCCCTGCCCCTCTGTCCCACAGTCACACACGATCAGCTGCCATCTCCTGAACCAGCACCCCATGCCTGTGCCCAGATAGCACCCAATGCTTCTGCCTTCTTCTACCTTCACCTAGATTCACCGCCTCCTTTGGCTGTCTGTCCTCCTTTGCTCTTGAGCTGCAGTACTTACAGTGACTCTCTGGGAAGGGAAGGGATTGCAAGACTGGATGCCCAGGCCCTGACCCAGTGAGGGCCCCCAGTGATCTCCACGCCCACTACCTGCGCCAGGCATTGAGGCTGCAGCTGGAGAGAGTGTGTTAGGGCTCAGGTCAATGTGCTGGGACCCAGCTCACCCTTCACCTCCCTAGAGAGCACTGTAGTCTCTGGGTCTCTTCCTAGACCCTTGGTATGTCAGCAAAGCTGTCTTGATCTGTCCCACCTGCCATCACAGAAAGGAGCTCACAGGATCCCACAAGAGTGAAACAGAACCAGCTTTTCCTCCTTCCCTGGCCCACAGCTGAGTAGGTGAAGGAGAAAGAGGAGGAGGCAACAGAATGAGCCCTGGGCAAAGCCTCACCTTTGCCTGTGTTCACATGTGGCAACCACGCCATCTGCCTCCAGGTAGGGGTGCGGCTCAGACACCTTGCCTAACCTTACGGCAGAGCCTGGTTTTCCGCAGTGGAGAGAATTCAGGGACCTAAGGGATGACTCCAACAGGATAAGGACTGAGATGAATGTCATTCAAGTAAGAGTATCTACTGTGTCCACAAGTACTCCAGGGATTTGGAGGAGGCCAAGAGGAGAGAGGCTGACCACCTACCAAGAGAGGCAGCTCGGGGCATGGCCCACAGAGGAGGACCAAATCTGTGTTCTCCAAGCAGGACGTGGAAGGACGGAGAAGTAGCCCCTGATCCCAACTAGGACAAAAGGAAAAGGTTTCATCAGGGGCGTGTGGCTGGAGTCTGCATTAACAAGAAGGGTTTTGACAGAAGGGGAGTGAAGCCCTTCAGGGGGAGAACAGCCTGAGCCCAGCTTTACATCCACAGAGGCATGAAACACCGGACGCGTGGACAGGGAGGGGGAGAAACTGGGGGTGGCTGGAGTGCAGAGTTGACAAGGGATCCTAGCCACAGACACGTTGGGGGAGGGAGTGGGGTTAACAGCTGAGGTTAACCAAGGGGAGCTCTGGGTCTTTAAAGAAGGCTGAACTTTAGGATCTAGGAATTTCAGAGTCGTTAAAAACTGTCTGAGGAATCAAAGAATGTTTTAAATTATATCAAGCACCGCAAACTTGGTGATAAAACAAAAGGCTTTATGGGGAGCCAGAACGTTCGTATTTGGGTCCGATTCAACCATTTACTAGATGTTGACGTTAACCTCCCTGGAACTCGCTTTCTCTTTTTTTGGTGGTGCAATTAAGGAGCAAACCGTTGGGGTGGGGAGTGAGGTGGAAACGCAAACGGGATCATGTACGTGAAAGCACTTTGCCGACTTCATGAACCGCACAGAAATAAGCACTTCCCCGCGCTGGATTCCTCCTCGCAGACTCGGCTAAAATAAACTAATCAATTTATTATCGCAGGGAAACCTCTTCCTTTTAAATGCAGGACCCTGATTTATCGCTTTATTTTCCAGAAACTTGTGGAGGGTGCTTCTGTCAGATGAATCATGAGCCACTGGAGAGAAGTTGTGTTTTCAGCCCTCCAGCCCAATTGTTTTGAAAACATCCGTGTCATCATTCCACACCACATTTTACGGAGATGTCCAAATGGTAAAACCCCCACCGCACAGGGTAAGGGGAGGAGGAAGCCCTCTCTGTCTGAAGCCTCTTTTTTGTATTTTAGATTACCTGGTTAATACCCAAATGTTTTATGAATGCTATTTCAGTAAAGTGAAATTTAAAAGGTAAATAAATCGAAGCCTAGAGTCCCGGAATTGCACAGTTTAGTGTCCTGGGTGGCTGAGTAGAGGAAGGATCAGTATTTTTTTACACTTCCCTGCAAGTGGATTCTGACCTGGTCGAGGTCCATGGCAGCCAGCTAAGTATTAAGTCACTATTTAAATTAGCTGAAGGCTATTAAATTGCTGGAGACATAAGTACACCTTCATAAAACATGCTCCCTGTCTCAGAAACCCTGATACGGGTAGCAAATAATAGCCTAAACAACAGCCAAATTGCTGATAATATAAGCCCTGAGTGCCACTTCCTTGAATAACATGAATGTAAAATACTGGCTTCCAGAAAGAAAAATCGACCTTTGTAAATGAAAAAAAAAAAAACAAAAACGTAAAATAAAATGTACCTCAAAGGTATATTGCAATACTACGAGGTCTTTGTGGCTAAAACCAGGCACTGGACAACAAGTCTGCCAATCTGCTGTCCGAGGCAGTCAGAAGTCTGCAAAAATTTAATATTCTGCCTCCTCCCAGGAATAGATTTTACATTTACGAAGCAGGCGCAGCAGAGAGAATCGGCCTGAACTTGAGCTTCAGTGCACCAGAAATTGAAATCTGATCTCTTTACAGCTTATATTCAAGGTTGCTTTTGAAACTCCTGATTTCTGAACTTACGAATGTTAGTGTTAGCATTCTGATCATTATTAATTTCTAATTTTATTGTTCTTTGGCTGGTGAACAAGGTCATGTGACCCCAGTTATCTTTTATACTGGTTGTTTTTTGGGTTTTTTGGTCTCTTATTACATGGTCAATTTTTGCAAATGCGCCTTGAGTGCTTAAAGCAATTGCACTATCTCTAACTGTTGGGTGCAGGTTTCTATAAACAACCCTTGAATCAAAATTGGTAATATAGAAATATTTTTTATGTCATTAAATTATCAATTACTGAGAAAGACAAATTAAAATCTCTCAAGTGAATTTGTCTATTTCTCCTTACAGTTCTTTATGCATTTTGAGGCTATGTGACTAGGCACATGCAAGTTTGTCAGTGCTTTATATATATATATATATTTTCATTTTTCTGAAGCTGGAAACAGGGAGAGACAGTCAGACAGACTCCTGCATGCGCCCGACCGGGATCCACCCGGCACGCCCACCAGGGGCGATGCTCTGCCCACCAGGGGGCGATGCTCTGCCCATCCTGGGTGTCGCCATGCTGCGACCAGAGCCACTCTAGTGCCTGGGGCAGAGGCCACAGAGCCATTCCCAGCGCCCGGGCCATCTCTGCTCCAATGGAGCCTTGGCTGCAGGAGGGGAAGAGAGAGACAGAGAGGAAAGCGCGGCGGAGGGGTGGAGAAGCAAATGGGCGCTTCTCCTGTGTGCCCTGGCCGGGAATCGAACCGGGGTTCTCCGCACGCTAGGCCGACGCTCTACCGCTGAGCCAACCGGCCAGGGCAGTGCTTTATATTTTAATGAATGTAATCCTTTTTCATTATGTAATAATCCTCAATTACCTCCAGTAATGCTTTCTGCTTTCTGTTTACACTTCTGTCATCTTAATTTTGTTTAGAACTTGACTAGTATGTCTTATTCCATCTGTCTATGGTCACTCCTTCTTTGTGGTATGTTTTTGTAAACAGTACATGATTGACTTTGGGGCATTATTTATTTATTTATTTGTTTAGTGACAGAGAGAGAAAGAGAGAGAGAGAGACAGGGATTGACAGGAAGGGAGAGAGATGAGAAGCATCAATTTTTTTGTTGTGGCTCCTTAGTCTCTTCATTGATTGCTTTCTCATACATGCCTTGACTGGAGGGTTACAGCAGAACAAGTGACCAGCAACCTTGGGCTCAAGCCAGCGACCATGGGGTCATGCCCATGATCCTACACACAAGCAGCAACTGTGCGCTCAAGCCGGGAGAACCCATGCTCAAGATGGATGAGCCCATACTCAAGCAGGCAACTTTGGGGTTTTGAACCCGGGTCCTCCACGTCCCAGTCCAACGCTTTATCCACTGCACCACTGCCCTGTCGGGCTGGAGTGTTTTTAAGAAGTCTTTCACTCTCTGTCTTCACTGTCAAGTCCGGTCTACTTACATTTATTGTTCTTGGTTTATCTGATTTCTACTACCTTATTTTGCGCTTTCTATATTTATCTTGTTTTGTCTGGTCTTTATTTCTCCTTTCAAAATGTCTAATTAGAATAAACTATTTTTCTTCATTCTTTTTCTTTTTCCTTTCTCTGCTGGTTTGGTAGTTTAACATTCTAGCTCTATTTCTGTGCCTGTTAATCTTGAAACAAAATAAATTTAATCATCAATATATCTTTTCCCCCCTTAACATGCAAGGACTGTGGAAGTCATGAACTGTTGTTGTCCATCCCCAATCTTACGTGACAATACTGCCCAGTGTTTTTGCCCTGCCTTACTATTGTGCCCCTGGTTAGGGTGCTGCGGTGGTCTTTAATCTGTTATCACATTAACCAAGCTCATCACTCTCACTTCTTTCTTAAATCTCACTCCTCTCTTCTAGGATCCATTTTCTTCTGATGTTTATTAAATCTTTTGTTATTTCCTGTACCAGGGGTGAGGGAGTAATTAACAACAAACTCTCACTCTGAAAGAATCTTTATTTCACCCTCAATTTTCCTAATAGATTAGACTGAACTCTTAATATAAAATTTGTTTCCTTTGTATTCCTCTGAAGTTTGTTTTATTCATTTAAAGGCATTATTCTAATGAACCTGTTGGGTTCACCTAGCTGCTAAATGAGTCTGTGGCATGCAGGACAAAACGAAAAAGAAAGAAAAAGTCAAGTACCTGGCAGATAGCTAGAATTATGTCAGTTTCTCTCAGGTCACAGGCAATTTTCTTCTCCGCCCTCTGTGTAATGTTTTGTTGTGGAGACGCGTGCCATCAGATCATCTGTCTTTTTTTCTTTAGTTGGCTTTAAAGTACTTTGTCTTTGCTGTTCTGCCATCCAACCAGAATGTGACTGCTGTGGAGTTATGCTTGATTTTGCTTCCCTGACTGATGGGTGCTTCCTCTAATGGGAAAATGGTCTTGTTCATCAGCTTTTATCTCTTCACATATGTCATCTCTTTCATCCTCTCTTTCTTCCTTTCTAGAAGGAAGATTTGTGCGAGGCATTGTGATGAGTCCTTCTCATGCCTGCCCTTGCCTCCTGTTTTCCAACTCTGTGTCTCTGTGCTGCACGCTGAGAACAACCTCATCTGTGCCTTCAATTCACTCGTCAACTTTTCCAAATCAACTGTTTAGCTCATCTGCTGAGTTTCTGATACTTTTTGAATCTATTTGTGTTTCTAGAAGTTCTATTTCTTCTTTAAAATTACATATTATTTTCGCCCTGGCCGGTTGGCTCAGTGGTAGAGCGTCGGTCTGGCGTACAGGAGTCCCAGGTTCGATTCCCGGCCAGGGCACACAGGAGAGGCACCCATCTGCTTCTCCACCCCTCCCCCTCTCCTTCCTCTCTGTCTCTCTCTTCCCCTCCCGCAGTCAAGGCTCCACTGGAGCAAAGTTTGCCCGGGCGCTGAGGATGGCTCTGTGGCCTCTGCCTCATGCGCTAGAATGGCTCTGATTGCGGCAGAGCGACGCCCCAAGATGGGCAGAGCATTGCCCCCTGGTGGGCATGCCAGGTGGATCCCGGTCGGGTGCATGTGGGTGTTTGTCTGACTGCCTCCCTGTTTCCAGCTTCGGAAAAATACAAAAAATAAAAATAAAAAAAATTACATATTATTTTCTATATGTCTTATTTCTCTCCTTTTCGGTTCCTTCTTGTATGCATTTCAGCCTCTTACAATCTATTTACTTTCTAGTCCCTATCCTATACTTCACTTCTCTAACATTCTTGAGAGTTTGAGCATGTCAACTGTTGTTTCTGCTGACTCTTAGCGTGTCTTCCCGTGTTTATAATTTGGAGCCTGCACGTTCATCATCAGCGGGTCTTTATCTGCTCGGATTGAAGGCATGCCTCTCCCAGAAGATTCTGTATTTCCTTTGTCAAGTGTCCAAGGTTATCACAAGCCAGCATCACTTTTCAATGGTCAATTTCTCAGCCTGGAGGGGGGGTGTTGTTGGAACACAGTTCTGTGCAGGTGTGTATAGGGGTTAGGGAGGTACTCGGGTCCAAATCCTGGCTTTGTACAACACAAGACCTCATCTTCTGCCTCTAATTCACCTTTAAACTCCAAATTTCTGTCCGTTTAGGCACTAGTAGTACCCCAGCCCCATCCATGACACCTGAGGACCAAGTGCCTGCATGAGAACGGGCTGCTCCATTCTTAGTTCTCTCCTGGTTTTTAGCCTCTAAGGAATTCATTTCTTCCCAGTTCAGCTTTGCATTAAAAGGATGTCAGATTCTCCACAGCACTGCCAGGTGCTCTGCAAGAATGTCTCTGGTTCCTTTTAAGTTTAATATTTTACTAGAACCATGAGCCTTTTCTGCATACTTTTTACCTATTACTTTAAACTTTTCCATTTTCAATGCAGTCACCAACGTAGGTCATGCTATACTCTATTTCGTTCATTTATTCATTAATCAATTGTCAGAAACTGAATTGTATGTGTGAACTGTGCAATAGCCTACAGAAGAGTCAAGACCTGTAAGGAAGTGTGCCTGTGCTCAGCTGGCTTGGGAATCAACAATTCTATTACGTATTTTATTCAAAAGGTGCATGACTAAGTTATATTCGGTGGGCTCCAAACACATCTCCAATGTCAGACATGACAAAATATTTACCTGGAGGGAGCCATTCTCTGCTTTTCCTGAGTGATTATCTAGTTTTGGGATTTTGTTTTTCTTCGTTTTTCTCCCTGTTGCCTCCCCTTAGTTATTCATTTACAACCCTGCCTGTGCTTGTCATGGTTTAGATGTGGAATGACTAGTTCTCCCTCAGAGTTTCTCCCCGCTTGAGTTTTCTTTCTCTGCCCCTCTAGATGTTGACATCCTTGGAGTTTTGCCCTTGGTGCTCCACTCTCCTCACTCTATGGATATCCCTGTATGTTCTTCTGACTCCCGTGTTCTGATTACAACACGCATGCTCCATTAATGGTTTCCAAGGGCTGCCATAACAGAGTTCTACAAACTAAGAGGATTGAAACAGCATAAATTGATTGTCTCACAGTTCTGTGGACTGGAAGTCTGAAATCAAGGTGTTTCCTGGGCCATGCTTGCTCTGGAACTCTGGGTAGAACTCTTCCTGCCTCTTCCAGCTTTTGGGGGTGGTCAGCAAGCCTTGGTGTTCCTTGTCCTGTGGCTGCATCAGTCCAGTCTCTGCCTCGGTTGTCACATGGCCGTTTCCCTGGGTCTTCACATCATCTTCCTTATGAGTGTGTCTGTGTCCAAATCTTCCTTTTGTAAGGACACTTAGTCATCTTATGGAAACCACCCTAATGACCTCCTCTTGACTTGATTAAACCTGAATGCACTCTATCTCCAAATAAGGTCACATTGTAAAGCTGTTTAAGGAGCTGGGAGTTAGGACTTCACATATCTTTCTGTGGGGCCCAATTCAACTCATAACACAATCTCATGTCTGCCAATCTAGCTCTTGAGTCCAGTGTTCTCTTCCAAATATGAAAGAACAGCGACTGTCCGCGGTATTCTTATACCCCAGGAACTGTTTGAGCACTTCACACATATTGTCTTGTTTAATCCATTCAGCACTATGCACAGTAGGCACTACTGTCATCCCTACTTTAGTGGCAAGAAAATGAAGAAACAGTGAGATTAAGTGACTTCCCAGATCCCAGGGCTAGAAAATGATAGAGTTTCGAGCTCAAGTGTGTGATTTCTGACAAAGGACTCTTAACCCTTAGTTCTCTGTGGACCCACTAGGTTGCTTTGTGGGTCACACAGGTGTCTTAGACACAGAATAAACTAAACGGAAATCATCTATTCAAAAATTTTTTTTCTACATTCATCAACATACACTCGGCCAATCATGCTTAATCTTTGCTATTTTCAGCTCCATTCTTTTTGGTCGCCACAGGAAACAGATGAGCAGTCTCCATCAGGGAAACATGGGGGTTGGGTACAGAGCAGCACAGAAGGCTGTTCTGAACATCCCCTCCATCCCTTCCTTCTCCCCTTCAGTCTCCTTCGAGCAGGCCATTGCAGAGTCTCTGCAGCAATTTAGCAAACGTATTCCATCGTTCTACTGCTCTGTGTTCTTCACTAGCTGTCTGTGACAGTGTAATATAGAAACAAGAACCCAGACTCTAGAGTCAGACAGAACTGGGTTAGAATCCTGGCTCTCCAAATGATTGGCTAGGCCATCCCGGGTCACTCTCTTGGTTTCTCTAGTTTTAGTTTCTTTATTTGTAAAGTGAATAAGTAATGTAAAATATAGGGTGTTGTGGCTTTAAATGAGCTAATACCTTTCTTACATAGGACACATGGCCAAGTGCCTGACCACAGTGTGCACTCAGCGGATGGCAGCTGTCGCCATTTCTGTCTGTGTGATTTCAGTTGCACCTACCACCCAGCGGCAGTTTCCCCAACCGCTGCTCAGCTCGTTGTCTAAAAACACAGTTAACATTGACTTTGGGATTTACATTTTAGTTGACTTGCTTGTTTAGTTACTTAATTGTCATGGAAAGAATTTGAACAGAAGCTTTTAGAAACACATGCTGTCATGTAGACAAAGTAGGAGGGGTCTTGGGAGTGTGTAGTGGCATGACAAAGAAAAGTAAAGAGATGTGCAGTTTCACCATCAAATTCTTTACAAATGAGCGGCGGCCGGGAAGTGGCTCTGCTCCTGCCACCCGTGCCTCTGTCCCTGGGTAAGTGGTTTCACTGCTCTCAAGCTCAACTTTCTCATGTTTAAAGAGGCTTATGATAGCATCTGTCAACTTGACTGGGTCACGGGACACCCAGATATTTGGTTAAGCATTATTTCTGGGTGTGTCTGCAAGGGTGTTACCAGATGAGATTAGCATTTAAATTGGTGGCCTGAGAAAGCAGATAGCCCTCCCCTGTGTGGGTGGGCATCCACTGACCCTGTGGGGGAGTTGGGGCTGATTAGAACAAAGAGGTAGAAAGAGGGAGGATCTTCAGTTCCCTGGCTTTCATGCCTTACAGCTGGGACTGAAATCTACACCATCAGCTCTCCTCAGTCTCCAGTTTGCAGATGGCACATTGTGTATTTCCAGACTGCTCAGCCTCCACAATCCCATGAGCCAATTTCTCATAATAGATAGATGATAGATAGATAGATAGATAGACAGACAGACAGACAGACAGATAGATAGATATTAGAGAGAAAGAGCGATTAGCTCTGTTTCTGAGACTCTATCAACTCCAACTCCTGTGACCATGATTCCCACTAACTAAATCAGGATTACGAATAGCTCTATAAATGCCCATTTACTAACCTATGCTTGCTGCTCTGTCTGGTGATTAAGAATGTAAAAGACATCATCACCGGCCCACAAAGCTTACAACCTAAGAGAACAGACAGGCTTATAATAATGAGCTCTAATAAGCCTAAAATATCATGTGTTGGCCATCTGGGCTTGCTCAGAGAGCATATTCTTCTATTACCTGCCATTCACCTGTTTCCCAAGCCCGGCCTGGAGATGCCATATTTAGAAATGGTCATGTGAAAGTGGCATGATCCCTCTGCCAGTGTAAAAACTCCTGACTTTACAAGAACTGGACCAACAAAGACTCACACTGGGCACACGGTCTGTGTGCATGGAGCTGTCCTCTAACATAATTCACTCTGTGCAGGGAGGATGTCACAAGAGTTAGGCTGGTGAAACCCGGAGCTGCAACTGTGGCAGGACGGTGGTCATGCCTGCAGCCTCAGCAGGCTCCCAGCGTCAAGTCCAGGGATTGTTTTCTGCGGAAAACACTGCCTTCCCTGTGACACTTCTTTTTGAAAACGGGAATTATTTCCCCAAATGACTCCTTTTATTTGGGCTCCCAGGAGACTCCACGCCACACTGGAAGCCTAGCTACAGCATCGTGGCCACGCCTGCGGTCTGAATGGCTGCGTTCTCCCTTCATGTGAGCTGGGCTTTCCACGGATGTTTTAATCACCTTAGAGCTGACCCCTAATTTCTATATGAATGGTAGTCCGGTTCACATGCTCATTAGCAGCTTACTTCACAAGGCATCTCAATGCCTTCATGGACTTAAAAGGCATATTCATGTTTAAGCAAGGCTATAGATGCAGTACAGAATATAATTTGAAACAATATGTCGTAATAAAAGAATTGGTAGGATGTAAGAGGAGCAATTAAGTTGCCAAAAGATCAAGGATGGCTTCCCAGACAGGGTGGCCTCCAGAGAGGTACTGAAGAAAGGGAAGGGTTTGCTTGCATAGCAAGGAGGCAGGGCATCTGTCAGAGGAGACAGCATGGACGGAGACACTAGCTAGTGATCGTGCAATGTATGAACAGAGCGATATGACTGTTCTGTGGGCAGGAAGTGGCATAGGAATGTGGCGGAGGCCGCAAAGGGATTTAGGAGTCAGATCTGGAAGGGCGCAGAGGAAGCCTTTCTTGACCAGTTTTGTTTACATTCATCTCACTCTCCAGAGGTCTCGAGCACTTGTCTGTCCTTGGAACTCAGTATCACACCCTCTCTTGTCATGAGTTACTTTGTGTGGACAGGTCTTATCTACTTCTGACAGGGTCTGGTGACTTCCTGTGTGACTAGTATGAATGACAAGTACCCATGAATACTTCTTGACTTGAGGAGAAGTTACCCAGCATGGGGGGTCTGAGTAAGACATAATGCAAGTAGTTTCCACCATGTGTGTTTGGGGCTAAGGAAAGGGAGTTTTAAGTTGCTTAAAAGCTTTTATTCTTGGTGACTGGAAAAAGTAAGTACCGAATGAGTGAATGAATGAATGAAAACAGTAAAGCAGTGAACAGATGAATGGGGCAACTCCTTATCTCCAAGACTTCTGATTACCATGCATGCTTGCATTCAAGGCAGATATCAAGAAAATACGAGTCGAATCTTTGAAAACCTAACGCTTCAAAACCCATTTTAGGGAATAAAAACAGAGGGGGGAAAATCTTTCAAAATGATGCAAGCTGCTAAAACCAGAGGTCCTGTTGCATTGTGGTCAGCATTTTGCAACTTTTAGAAGAGTGGACGAAGACTGTGCCTTCCTCTTTGTGAGCCTCTGGGTCATAGCACACAGCTGGGCGCACTGTCAGTACCTACAGAATAAGGTGACTGCCAGCGGCATGCCTGGCACAGGCAGGACAGCATCTCTGCTGGCCGGTGCTTCATGAGACCCGAAGCTGACGTCCTTTAGAACATATTAGTTTTGTTGCATAATGGGGACCCATTGTTTCTAAACACTGACCTATAGTAGATAGATAGATCAATAGGCAAACAGGTTGAAAGTACAAATGTGATTTATTGTCTAACTACACTGCTCACAAAAATAAGGGGATCAGAATGCATAGATACTCCAGTACTTTCAGCCTTTTGTATAGGGCATTTTCACCAATGAAATAAAAGTTGGCTTTGCATCTCATTTGCATAACCAAACAACTTTCTCTGATTTGTCGTTTGCTTTTCTGATGTTTTCGTTTAATAAAAAAGAAATCAAATGCTTCTCTTTTTTTATCACTTCATATTCATTTTGAAACATCCCCTAATTTTTGTGTGCAGAGTATAGTACACTTTGAAAGGGAGAGGCACAATTGAACCATGTTGCCAAGACAACAGCCAGGGCTTTTCCAGAATGCCTGGTGACCCCACTATTAGGAGCTATTCTCACAATTTCCCTGTGATCTTCCTATAACAAACCAAGGGACCCATTCTTCTCTGGACTCAGAAGGAATAGCTGAGCTCTCTCTCCCACATTAGTTTCCTTATTTTATAGACACTGAGTCATGTGCCCCCTTCGCACTGCCCACTGACACATGGGAGCCAAGTAACACCCACTCTTTGCAACTGCATCGGATTTAGAAGTTTGCATTTATACATATACAGATATAAAGCCTCCTCTTGGTGTCACTGTGTCTGCCCCCACTTTAGCCCTGCTCTCTATCCATTTACTTTTCAAATTGATTTTACCTGTTCTTCTGTGTACACTGTGTGAGCTTTCTTAATTCTGTTCTGCAATAAGGAGGCAGAAAAATATATTAAACAAAGGAATATATATGTATTCACTGGGGATATTTTATGAGTTTCTTTATTGCTCTTGAATGAAAGATCATATCCAAATCAGGGACTTTGAGAAGCGAGAAATCCAAGTACAAGAACCCATCTGAGCACAGACAAGCCCCCAGGTTCTGCTTTTCGCCACTCAGTGTAACCCAGGGGGCCCGCGGGCCGCGAGTTTGAGACCCCTGGTGTAACCCATCAAGTTTCTGGTCAGTGTAGAGCAGGACCATTTTTAGGTGTAGGACACGAACATCTTTTTGTGGTTGATTGATGGTACAAATACTTAAAAATAATAATTTTTTCAGCTATCATTTGCACTCCTGAATGTTAATCAAGACATCTAACTAGTAGAAACTCTAAGAACCATTAGGAACCAGGTCTGAAAAACTCTATTTCTGCATGCAGAGCCCCTGTTGCCCAAAATGTGCCCACAGGAGGTCTGGATCTTGGCGCAGGTACAGCAGCTGACAGAGCTGCCCCCGGTCCTGCAACCTTGGCCCCACTGGGGCATGATCGGGATGGTGCAGTGCGGCCGTGTGCAGGTGTGAACACGTTCTCCTGTGTGTCTGTGTATCAGCACACATACAAGAAACTTGACCAGTAACTGAAAGGCACAACTTGCAAAATCAGCCACAGTTAACTCTCTTACAAACACCATTAACTGAATAACTGCCTGCCTCTGTGTGAAGCAACCTAAGGCGGGAGCAGCTGAAACAGGACTTTCTTCAGGCGCCAAAACCAACCTTTGCACAAACGCCAACAGTGAGCCAATCTGCATGGCAGTTCCTCCACCCACCCACCCACCCGGCCCCAGACCAGCACCTACTGTGGACCAGAAAGTGTGCACGCTGACTTGATTACATGGCTCTTCACCACTTCTCCATGTGACTCCCCTCCTGTTTTCTAAACATTTTACTCAACACAGAAAGCTAAAGTCTGGCCCGACTGGAAGGGATATTTATGACATCAATGCACACTGATGGCATGATAGAACCACAGCCTCACTGATGAGAGGATGTAAGTGGCCCCAGGCATTACCTCGTGGGTCTGGGATTCCGTGAGGAACCAGGACAAGAATTTCCTCAGGTTGATTCTCTCCTCTTAGGGAACTAAAGACTCTGCTCAGCCTAAATGGAAGAAACTGCACTCTTAAGGAGGACAGCAAAGTGTGAGAGGGCTTGGGCCGGAGTCCTCTGGGTTTCCACCTCATCCTGTTCACAGCAGCCATGCCCCGCCATATGTCCCCAACTACACCCTTGGTCTCAAGCTTTCTGAGATGCCAGACATCCAGAATGGGCCCCTTGGATATTCGTATCTATATTCCGCTCTGCCTCCACCATTCAAAAGGAAATGTCTCTTCTAAAGCCCAGTGACAGTGACCCATCTTGGGTATGTACCTCAGTTGCCATGATCAAACCAAATATATGGCTTCTATGTAAATGTTGACTGTGTCTCCACAAACATCGGAAGCCGTTCTGTCCCCCTCATAAGGCACAGGTGAGGCTTCATCTCCACAGTGACCTACAAAAGCCTTACAAGGTGCTTCAAGATCAGGGTCAGCCACATAGGATGATCCTTTTCATACCCAAATGGACTGAATCAGCTTCATGTGGTTTTCTAGAAGCTGCACAGCGACAGTCTTACAGAGAACCCAGATACGAATTCAAGTCAGGTGCTTTGCCAAGTACTCTGCGCCCTCATCTCTCCTGCTTGGAAGGTGATAGAATTCTACTGGGCATGGGCTTATGCAGAATCAGGGGCAGGTGTCATACCATGGAGAGGATTTGAACCTGCTTGCCACCACCCTCCCCCGATGAAGGGATGGGCAAGTTCACACAAACTTCACCCAAGAATCTTTTTTATGACCACGGTCTCAAAGAATAACCCATGCACGCAGCCCAGTGGCTGGGCTTCCTTCCATCATTCTTCCCTTAGTTCATATTCACTGAGCACCTGCTACCTGCGGGCACTGCCCTGAACCAGGAAATGGGAGACTTTGTGGGGCCGACACTCTACGGAGGAAGGTGTTAAGCAAACGTTCACATAAATGTAGGCTGTATGGAGAAATGTGAATGAATGCAATAAAGGAACATAGGGCAGGCAAGGGACTGAGAGTCACTGAGTATAGAGGGGAGTGATCCCAGAAGGGGTGGTCAGGAAGGGCCTCTGTGAGAAGGTGTCTGTGCAGAGCCCACGGAAGGACGGGAACACCTGGAAGCAAGGCTTTCAAGCTGGGCTGCCAGCAAGTTCAAGCTGCTAAGGCAGACAGCGGGGTGACGAGATGACTGGAATGAGTAATGGGAAGAGTCCACAGGGGCTGCTACAGGGAGCTGAGATTTAATCTGACACCTAAAGGGAGAGAAGGTAGGATTCCGGAGGATCTGTTCTAATTCTGACTTGGCCTCTGATAAGCTGTTTGCCCCTAGTTATGTTAGTTGGCCTCTTGGATCTTCCTTTCCCTTGTGGGGAAATTGTGATAAGAATCCCTGTTTCCCAGGACTACAGGAGAGACTGTCTCTGAGCCGCTTTACACAAATACCCAAAATGGGGCAAGGCTCCTTGGGTAGTACAGCTGGCGTTGTTGTCATGACATCTTCAGTTTTACGGCAACATTTCCTCTCAGGACCTTTAAGTTCTTTGTCCTATTACCTTAGGTTTTGCTAAATAAATAAGTCCCCTGCATTTTCCTCAAACTTGAGTTAGTTACTGCTTTCAGCTGGATTTATAATTAATTCCATGGCAAAGAATTATTCTGGGTCTCGGAACCTGTATGACTGACCAGTGACCGCTGGGAGTTTAGATTCTAAATACAAGCACTATACTACTCCCAACGTTTTATCTTTCCAGATAAGAAAAAATTAAAAAAAAACCCCAACAAGGCTACCATCTATTATGGATAGCACTTCATAAAAGATATTTAACACCAAATAATCTCAGAGAAAGGGCAGTTCCTGCCTCTACGTCACTTTTCATGGTCTCTCTCTCTCTCTCTCTGTCACTCACTCACACACACTCACACACACACACACACACACACACACACACGGGCACACACACCAGTGCACATTTCACCGCAGGTGATCACACTTCTGCTGGCTTCCACGTACAATCACTGCTTGAGACAGCGGAGGGTGACGGACACCACAGGTTGGAAGAGATTGCTCAGTGACACCTCAGAGAGGCAGCTGACCTGCTGGGACAATGACTCTGCGCTCGTTCGTGGTCATGTTTGGGGGTGGCATGTGCTTCTCCTCCATGTAGCTGCCGTAGTTCATCCCGACGGTGTCCGGGCTGCCCACCATCTTCCCGCCTTTTGCCACGCTGCATTCATCAGGGGAGTTTCTGGAGAAGAAAAAAGAAGGTCCTCCATTACTGTGGCAACTGAAAAACACGCGGCCCTGGTCTTTCTGCAACAAGGAGCAAGGGAGGTGAGGTGGAGGAGATGGAGGGAGGAAGGAGGAGAGAGAAGTGACAGAGGCAAACACATTGCCTACTAGGGACTGAATGGATATCCCCCATTGTCCATATGGTGAAGTCTTAACCCCCAATGTGACGGTGTTTGAAGATGACGCCCTTTGTAGATAATTAATTTTAGATAAAGTTTTGAGGGTGAGGCCGACATATTGGAATAGTGTGTCCTTATACGAAGGGGAAGAGACGAGAGAGGTCTCTGTCTCTGCTACGTGAGGACACAGGGAGAAGTGAACCCTTGCACCGCAAGGAGAGGGCTCTCACCAGACACCAGCCCAACAGGCACCTTGATCTTGGACTTTCAGGGTCCAGAGCTGTGAGAAAGCAATGCCTGCTGTTTCAGCCCTGGTCTATGACATTTTGTTATGGCCGCCTGAGCCATCGGCGACAGTGCCCAGGCTCAGTCACAGCACAGAGCAAGCATGTGGGGAGCAAAGCTGCCACCTGGCTTCTATTTCTTCAGCCAGCTCCTCCTGAAACTGTCATGTCAAAACTCCATCTGTGACAACTGATGGGAAACACGTGCAGAAAACAGTGAACTGCCGTTTGTTCTCACTGCGCGACAGGAAACAGGCCACGCATGCAGATGCCGGGAGGCGACACAGGGCGCACTCAGCAAGGCAGATCTTACAACGACGTTCCTCTTTTTCAAAACCTCTGGATGAAATTCTTGTGTGGAATCTCAGTCCTGCAGCCATCTTTTCTTAGGGAACTCTGAGACTCACCAAGTCCCAAGCTTGGGGGCCAGCAGGCAGTCAGAGGAGGGGGTGGACTGGCACCCAGGACGGTGGTCGAGAGCCGAGTACAGCAGCCTCTGGAACCTTGGGATGGGATGGGAGTGTGCAACTAGCTATGCGGATTGCAGAAAGGACTCAACTGCTGGCCCCTGGGGAATAGTTCACAGGGCTGCTATTAAGAAGGCAGCCACACTGACTGGTGTGAGGTGATATCTCATTGTCAATGTGGCTGCCTTCTTAATTTTTGCCCTAAAACAAAACAACAAATAAGTGCTGGTGAGGATGCGGAGAAAAAGGAACCCTCCTGCACTGCTGGTGGGAACGCAGACTGGTGCAGCCACTGTGGAAAACAGTACGGAGATTCCTCAAAAAATTAAAAAATTTTGACCCAGCCATCTCACTTTTAGGAATATACCCCAAGAACACCAAATCACTGATTTAAAACAAGAAATGTACCCCATGTTTATGGCAGCATTGTTTACAATAGTCAAGATCTGGAAACAGCCCAAGTGTCCGTCAGTGGACGAGTAGATTAAAAAGCTATGGTACAGCCTGACCAGGCAGTGGTACAGTGGATAGAGCATCGGACTGGTATGCAGAGGACCCAGGTTCGAGACCCCGCAGGCTCATCTAGTTTGAGCAAAGCTCGCCAGCTTGGACCCAAGGTCACTGGCTCAAGCAAGGGGTTACTCAGTCTGCTGAAGGCCCGTGGTCAAGGCACATATGAGAAAGCAATCAATGAACAACTAAGGTGTCACAATGAAAAACTGATGATTGATGCTTCTCATCTCTCTGTGTTACTGTCTGTTTGTCCCTATCTATCCCCTCTGACTCTCTCTCTGTCTCTGTAAAAAAAAAAAAAAAAAAGAGCTATGGTACATATATACAATGGAATACTATGGGGCCATGAAAAAGATGGAAATCTTACCTTTTGCGTTTTGCAACAACGTGGAGGGACCTGGAAACTATTATGTTAAGAGAAATAAGCCAAGCAGAGAAAGAAAAATATCATGACCTTTATGAGGAATCCAATGAATGTGAACTGAGGAACGGAATAGAGACAGAGGCGGGATCAAAGGGACCAGAGGGAAAGCGAACAGAGGGAAAAGGGATGAGAGGATGAGATAAAGCTGGAGGGAAGGGAGGAAGGCGTTGCAGGGGGGGGCAAGGGGCATGTTCAGGGGAACATGGGGGTGATGCATTCGGGGGGACGCTAGAATCTATGTAAACACAATAAATTAAAATCAATAAAATTAAATTAAAAAAGAAAAGAAAGCAGCCATAGCCATTAGAATAGAGACAAACCTGCCTTTCTAGAAAAAACAAAGCAAAACAGGGCTGTATTTTTTGTTTGCTTATTTTTGTTTGTTAATTTTTTTTGAGATTCAGAAGTTACAGGACATGGTAATATCACATCTCATAAGGAAACTCCAAATAGAAAATCCAGCTTAACCAGGAAACAAAAAAATATGTTAAAACCTTCTTAGGTGTTTACGTCACAGATATTTAACCCATGATCACTGGCAGAGGGGCCTTGATATTCAGGGCATATCTTTTTTTTTTTTTTTTTTTTTTTTTTTTTTTTTTTTTAAGACTTTATTCATTTTAGAGAGGAGAGAAGGAGGGGGGAGAGAGAGAGAGAGAGAGAGAGAGAGGAAGGGAGGAGCAGGAAGCATCAACTCCCACATGTGCCTTGACCAGGTAATCCCAGGGTTTTGAACCGGCGACCTCAGCATTCCAGGTCGATGCTTTAATCCACTGCGCCACCACAGGTCAGGCAGGGGGCATATCTTCTAAGGTGGATTTCTAGAACTTGCCTCTAAAGCTCTATCCTACACATGATTTCTCATTATCTTGGGAATCAATGAGTCTCCATGGGATTTTTATTCTATTTTTAATGTTTATTTACTGATTTTAGTGAGAGAGGGAGGGACTGAGAAACAGAGACAGGAACCTGTTCCTGTACCTGCTCCTGTCTGTGTCCTGCTCAGGGATAAACCAGCCAGCTCTGCACTTCGGGGTGATTTCTAGCCAACTGAGCTATCCAGCCAGGGCTCCATGGGATTCCAGATTGCCATCCCAATGTCAGTGGCCCTGAGGGTTGTGGGTCTTCTCCATACTTTGTTAGTAAGAGCTCTGTAGCCACCTTGCAAAATCATGGAACTATATATAGGCCTGGAATGGACTTGACCTTCAAGTCTGAGAAGATCACAACCATCCAAGGCAGGAGGGCACTATCTGGGTGGAACAACGCTAAGGTGGGATGGAGAAGGTCATTCCAGATCCAAAGGCCATAGCAAGGGTGTGGATAGCAAGGGCAGAGCAGGGCTGCAAGGCTTTGGAGAGAATTCATTCTGCATCTGGGAATTTTGAAAATATAGATTTGTTCTCAGCATCACTTGCTCACATGTCTGGTGCTGATGGGGGCAGCTGAGCGCTGACCAGGCATGAGGAATAGTTTACATCTCTGGATGGAGGGTCTAGACCTAAGGTTCAACTGCAGGTCTGGAAATTCATAGCCCTGCCTCATGGCATCCCCACAGCTGTACCAACATGAAGGAAATGTAAAAATAATAATGGTCTGAGTTCCCATGGAGCAGATCCTCTATATTTCCAATGCTGCCTACACATGCATTATTTCCTCCTGATGCAATTTTTCCTGGCTTCAGACATTTATCTCTAAACGACCCATCCTAATATCAAAACACTGAGTGTCTTCACTTGAGCCTTAGTTTCCTATCCATTTGGAAAATTCCATCAGTTGTGTGGAGTGTATGTTTTGGTCTATTTGCCTCAAGGAGAAAAAGTTACTAAGGGAGAGAGTGACAGGGGTTTGATTCTTTAGGACAGGGACTAAAAGCAACTCAGGTGAGGAGTGTAACTCAAGCAACAACTATCAAGTCTCGATGAGAGCTGTTCAGATTCCTGCATTCACTCATTCCTTTATTTAGCACCTGCTGTATACCAGGCAACCTAAGTTCTTTCTTCTCCAGCAAGGCGGTCAACAACCTAAAACACTAAAGGTCAAAGCAATGTAGAGAATTATAGAAATCAGGGACTTCAGGAGTGATGGATGGATGGACCCTTCAGACCAAGTCTTTTATTTTCTTCTAATTCTTAACAGTTTAATGTCCATCTCTGAGGACAGGTGCTGAAGGCATGGATCATGATAGTTTTCCTATGGTATTAAAACAGATCTCCATAAAATCCAGAGATATGATGAGCTATTAAATTGCATTGTCAAGAGCTTTCCGCAACTATGGGCAAGTATTTACAGCCAGAATGATTTTAGCACATTTCCTTTGTTTTCATGTGATAACCACAAGACATAACTCATATCCTTAAGTTTTCCCAACCTAGCTTCTACTGTAGAAACAGACCATCAGACCCTAACTGCAAAAGCTGCACCTTCAGGACAATAAAAAAAAAATAGTATTTTTTCCACTGTATTTTGTTTTTGCTTCAGAAGAAGATAGAATGGAACTAAGATTTTGATTATTTCAAATAGTTTTTGTCATAAGTCTAAGAGAACAATAAACCCAGAGCAGGAAGAAGGTCACCTATAGGGTCACATGCTGGACTCAAAGTAGATATTCAACAAATGTCGGTTAAAGGAGCCCAAAGTGTTCTATTCTCACTTTTTTTTTAAGTGAGAGGAAAGGAGATAGAGAAACGGACTCCCACAGGTGCCCTGACCTGGATCCACCCAGCAACCCCTGTCTGGGACTGATGCAACTGAGCTATTTTTAGCACCTGAGGCTGACACTTGGACCATCCCAGCTGTCTTCAGCATCTGGGGCTGACACTCGGACCAATCAAGCCACTGGCTGTGAGAGGGGAAGAGAGAGAGTGAGAGAAGAAGGAGAGGTTAAGGGAGAGAAGCAGATGGTCGCTTCTCCTGTGTGTCCTGACCAGGAATCCAACCTGGGATGTCCATATGCCAGGCCGATGCTCTATCCACTGCACCAACTGGCCAGGGCCTTATTCTCACTTTTCAGTCATCCCTCCTTGTTTTCACTCTTGGAAATCTCAGCAGCAAAAGAAGAGTATCTATGGTGCAGGCCCTGGTCTGAGAGATTACCTGTCCACAGGTGAGGCTCCTCTGCATTTTCTGGAGGTATAGACAGGAGACAAGGGGCATGGTCCCGGTCTCAGAGCCAGAGGGGAGGCAGAACTGTGACTAGAGACTGGACAGGCTGAACTCACTGTCCCTGCTTAGCCCCTGCACATAATGCTTGCAGCAAGCGAAGGTAAGACAATGCCCCTTAAAAGGTAAAATATACCATAATCTTAGAAAAGCATCAAGAGCGCTCTGACCTACATGTCATTCTGCTTCATGCGCTGTAGCTCACACACCATTCCCATTCCAGGATGCAATTGAGCCTGAGGGACTGCTCACCCCTGGCATGGCAGGTGGGAGACACAGCCAAGACATGTACAAGAAGACAGAAAGCAAAGAGGCAATTCCTGGAGAAGAAAATTTCCTCAGGGGCATCCATCTAAGAAAAATGGAAGCTTAGCATGATTTAGAGGACTGAGAGTACATAGTCAAAAGCCTCCCAATAAATACATTTTCAGCTCTTTGCCCAGGTGTGGTAAGAAAGGATCCACACTTCGGAAGCCTGCCCCCTTGCTGCCGGCACTGGATATACTGCCATTGTGTGCCTGAGGAGTTCAAGTCATCGGGGACATTCCCACAAACAGCTGGGCCTTCCACCTGCACCAGGCCCTGCCTAGGAGGGGGGATCAGACGTTCTCTACTCTGACATCATCAGGGTTTGGACACTCAATGCACTGCTTTAGAAATGCACACAGCAGAGAGCATTCCTTTAAGTATTGTACTCTTAGTATTCCTATAGAGTGTTTTCTAGCAGCTTCTGTGAAAATTCAGAAGCAATTTGTTAGGTACTTGCTAAATGGAAAATCATTTGGTGTCTATGAAATGCCTCCATCTTACTGTGTGGGGCATAAATTTCTTTATTGTCAACAAGTGTGGTTCAAGATATTTCTCTCAGACTCTTTTAAGAGCTGACAAAAGTTACTATGCAAATCAAAACCATAATGAGCTATCACTTCACACCTAACAGGGTGGCTATTATCTCAAAACAAATGGTAACAAGTGTTGGCGAGGATGCAAGGAAATAGAAGCCCCTGCGATACTGATCCTGCTGCTGGGAACGCACATCAGTCCAGTGGCAACGGAAACAGCCTGAAGGGCTGTTTTTAAAAAGAATAACCATGTGATCCAGCAATCCCACTTATGTATGCTTATCCCAAATAACCAAAACCAAGATTTCTAGGATATTAGTACTCCTATGTTAATTACAGTACTATTCACATTAGTCAAAATGTAGAAACTGCCTACATGTCCAATGATGGATGAATGGATCAAGAAAATGGGGCATATATATAAAAGGGAATATTAGCCTACTTGAAAGAAGGAAGTTCTACAATATATGATAAGATAAATGAACCTGGAGGATATTATGCTAAGTGCAATAAGCCAGTCACAAAAAGACAAATACTGTGTGATTCCTCTTCTACACGATATCTAAAATAGTCTAATTCAGAGAATCAAACTGTGGAAGGGGGGCTGCAGGGGGCTGAGGAGGGAGAAATGGAGGGCTTCCTAATCAACAAACATAACGTTTCAGTCCAGCAAGATGACAAGGTTATCGAGATCTGCTCACAACACTATCTTTGGGCAACCCTCATACACACTTAAAATTTTGTTGGGGTAGATCTCACGTTCCATGTTCCTACTGCAAGTAAATAAATAAAAAATTAACATGTCTTAACCATAGTCTCTGATTTATGTTTTCTGGCCTGGGTCCTATGTGCATCCCGCAAAACTAGTCTTGACCAATGCACACACAATGTGGTGTCCGTGAGAGGGGCAGGAGCAGGGAAGACAGCTGCTCCTCCCTGCTCAGAGAAGGAGAAATTCCACAATGGGGTCGCCCCAAGAAGGAAGGCTGGTTCCGAATGACGTTCTTGAGGTCATAGGACAACTAGGGCACCAAAAATTTGGGTGTATCACTCAACAACATCCTTGGGGCCATATGACTTTTGGGAGTTAGCCTCTGTATTAGTCCCATAGACTTCTGTGGCATATGGGCATCAGTGTGGTCACTCTAGAGAATACAGAAATATAGTAGTATTGAAAGACCCCTCAACCTTCATGGTGAAAATATGGGTGTGTTGGTGCCCTTCTTCTGATAACTGGAGACCCATGTCCCATTAAGCATCTTGCTGAACCTCAATGAACTAATCACTCTTATGCAGAATTTGGAAAATTAAGTTCAGGTGAGTTGAGAACGTGACCATTGACTTAAAATAGTCTATATTTTGAATACACAGTAAAAGAACATGATGAAGAATATCAAATACATTGAAAAAGTTTGCTAAATATAAACTAAGGTGAGAGATCAGATACATTGGCAAGCCCAGCTGGGTTACAGAATCAGAGGGCTGGAAGAAACCCCATCCCTCAGCCCCTAGGCAGGACCCTCCCAAAGCTTTGGCGTGGATGAACCAGTGTTAAGCCATGTTAACATTCTTTTTTAAAAGAAGAATATCCCATCCTTTCCCTCTGCAGCTCCACTGTCATATTTCTGTGCACATGTGGTGGCTTTGAACGTATTTTATTTCCCTACCCCTCCCTCAAACTATGTAAAGTTTCAGTGGACCATAAAAAATGCATACAAAACAATGCATACAAAACAGAATGATCGCCTAAAATGAAGCCATAAACGTGAATGAAACCTGACCAGGCGGTGGCGCAGTGGATAGAGCATAGGACTGGGATGCAGAGGACCCAGGTTCGAGACCCCAGGGTCACCAGCTTGAGCGCGGGCTCATCTGGTTTGAGCAAAAGCCCACCAGCTTGAACCCAAGGTCGCTGGCTCCAGCAAGGGGTTACTCGGTCTGCTGAAGGCCTGTGGTCAAGGCACATATGAGAAAGCAATCAATGAACAACTAAGGTGTTGCAACGCGCAATGAAAAACTAATGATTGATGCTTCTCATCTCTCTCCGTTCCTGTCTGTCTGTCCCTGTCTATCCCTCTCTCTGACTCACTCTCTGTCTCTGTAAAAAACAAACAAATAAATAAGAAAAAAAATTTCTTTAAAAAAAAAAACGTGAATGAAGCATATGGGCAGCAAATTCATTGATCAAGAGACAAAATCAGCCCGTGAAATAAGCTCACTGTTTATAGTCGCCAACAGTAGGGCATCAAGGTATCTCTGGGCTTCCTACCAGCCAAAGCGAAAAAGGCAGCACAGCTCCTGTTACAACACAAGGAATCAAAAAGATAAACACAAAACAGTTATTCAGCAGAAGCCAAGCTCTTCCTGGGCTGAGAGAGAGGAGTTTCTCTCATGGCTTCTACTGAAAAGAACAACGACCTGTTCTTTTCAGTAGATGCAGCGACCAATACCCTTGCCGGCATTCCACCGCAGATCTAAGGACATTCCACACAGGGGCGAGGTGGGGAGCTGGTGACAGAGCCAGGTGCTCCTAGCACACAGCTCCCAGCGGCTCCAGCTGTCCTCAACCAGCCCTCATACATGCAGTTTCTCGCTGTTTGAAAATAATTGGCCAACCAATGAGATCAGTAGAGAAAAGTAAAAAAAAAATAAATAAATGAATAGTTTTTTTTAAATGAAAAGATCTTGAGAGATGGAATGCTATATATATGCACAACCTTCCAATCTCTATGTTTTATATTCAGATTTGCCTCCGAGAGCTCCAAATGTACAATGGGAAAACACGTGTTCGTAGACCTATGTGGTCTGTCTTCCATCCCATATTTGACTCGTGCTAGCGATGGCTCCAAACTCTTCTTACATGTTTACGTTATAATAAACGGGTGGGTAAAGGATTTTAAATGCTGCCTTGCATGTGATGAATGCTATGGGTTTGCTGTTATTCTTTCCATCAACACCGCCGCTCCATGAGGTCGAGACCTACAACAGGGACATTACAGGTAAAGTGCAGAGAGGTTGATACAGGTCATGCCCAAGGTCACATGACCAGCAGTGGAGGAGCTGGGATTTGAGCCTAGGCAACCGGGGTCCCGAGTCCAAATACTAGACCAACACATGATAGGGTACCCACCCGGTGACTCCACAGAAGCAGTCCTTTCCACAGACATAAAGCATCATTGAAGGGACCGTCAGAAGACTCGGGGTAGTCTTCACCATGGAGTATTTTAAAAAGAAACTCCTGAGAGTGGCCCTTGAAGACAGCCGTGGAGAAGGTACGGATATGAGCTCAACAGGGGCAGACATGTGCAGACAAGGGCAGAGTCCCAGGAGATGCAATGTTTATTTGGATACACATATGAATACTGGTGGGTCCAGTTAAAAACAGTTCGGAGTTTGGTCTCCTCAATTTACAGTTGAATGTCATGTGCTCCTCCCCATAACTTCCTCGAGGGCTCAGACTGATGCATGCTCTGCACAGATGCTGGGCCAGCATCCATGAGTGTCGGAGGAAGTCAGAGACATGTCCATGCTGAGAGGGCAGTGGTAACAAGCCTGACTCAGGTTGCAGGCCTAAGAAAAGATAGCACTGAGGACCAGGACCGAAGCTGGACCCCAGAGAAAGTAGTCAATCTGATTTTTTTAAAGATTAAGTGGAACACAGGGCCAAAACAAAAGCTTCCTGTAGTTGTTTCCCATAAGACCTTCTCTTATTTTTTGAAAAGGAATAATGTGCTCGTAAAAAATGTACTGAGAAATCAAAACTAGGGCTTTGGTTTCTGAAAAACAAAATAAACTTGGCCTCTGATGTTGGTTTCTCTCACATCAGAATCTACTGAGAGCGGGGCAGACTCCATCAATGACACAGACGTGGCCACGAGCTGGAAAAGAATGGAGGCTCGTCCCTGCACTGTCATTTGTGGTCCTCATGTATCTAAGATCATCACGGAAGGTGACCCCGAGCTCGCTAGCCACAGTAAGTCGGTGATTCACCCTCAGTAGAGAACAGTTAGCATGGGCACTCAGGCCTTACAAAAAGGCCAAGGCAGTCAACATCAAATTTAACTGCTTCTGGTGGGTAGAGGCAGACCCACTATCCTCTAGAACAGTGGTCCCCAACCTTTTTTGGGCCACGGACCGGTTTAATGTCAGAAAATATTTTCACGGACTGGCCTTTAGGGTGGGACGGATAAATCACGTGACCGAGACAAGCGTCAAGAGTGAGTCTTAGACGGATGTAACAGGAGGGAATCTGGTCATTTTTTTTTTTTTGGTTTTTTTTTTTTTAATTTTTATTTTTTGTACTTTTCTGAAGTTGGAAACAGGGAGGCAGTCAGACAGACTCCCACATGCGCCCGGCCGGGATCCACCCAGCATGCCCACCAGGGGGCAATGCTCTGCCCACCTGGGGCTTTGCTCTGCTGCAACCAGAGCCATTCCAGTGCCTGAGGCAGAGGCCACAGAGCCATCCTCAGCGCCTGGGCCAACTCTGCTCCAATGGAGCCCTGGCTGTGGGAGGGGAAGCGAGAAACAGAGAGGAAGGAGAGGGGGAGGGGTGGAGAAGCAGATGGGCGCTTCTCCTGTGTGCCCTGGCCGGGAATTGAACCTGGGACTCCTGCACGCCAGGCCGATGCTCTACCACTGAGCCAACCGGCCAGGGCTAAAATCTGGTCATTTTAAAAAAATAAAACATCGTTCAGACTTAAATATAAATAAAACAGAAATAATGTAAGTTATTTATTCTTTCTCTGTGGACCAGTACCAAATGGCCCACGGACCGGTATTGGTCTGTGGCCTGGGGGTTGGGGACCACTGCTCTAGAAAATCCACCCATCCTCCTTCTGTTTCTGGATTCCCCCTGCCCTTGGAGACAGTTCTCCATGGCCTTGCTCTCCACCCAATGCTGGTGTGTGTGTGGGAGCTTTATTCCAGAGTGATCTTCCCCAAACACAAATCCACACCGGCCGCATGACATGGAGCCCTTCCTGCGGCACCTGTGGGTATATCCGCACGCCCTAGACTCTTCTTGGCCATCTGGCCTGGGCCTTTTCATTTTGTTTTTCATTTAACAACTATTTAGAGCAGTGGTTCTCAAAGTGTGCGCCAGAGTGCACTGGTGCGCCCTAGAAGATTTCCAGGTGCTCCCTATGGTATTCCAGAGAAATATGTGCCTGTTGGGTAACAAAAACCAACAGGAACTTTGGAGTTTAGATATTTGGGGGACAGAGGCGTGAGGAATTGGCTGTAAGCTGACAGTCTGCCCAACTCCCCACCTCACTTGCCTGACTAGGTTGCAAAAGGCTGTTAATCTGTGGTGCTGGATTGTTTACACTACCCCCCATGTTCCCCAGAAAGACTGGAGGCAAGTTTCTTCTATCCTTTGTTTGGTGTAAAGTTAAGATGATATGTATGGTGGGGGTTTTCTGCACTCAGCACAATTAAGAGTAAAAAGAGAGGAATTCGTCAATGTATTGACGAGGAAATGAGAATTTGCCTTTCAAATCGATGCCCAAATATTGAAAAAATTGCTAGGACACATCAGGCTCATGTCTCTCATAAACATAAGAATGAAAAAACTTAACATATCAGTGCCAGGACCAGCCGAATTTACTAAATCTTACTAAGAATGTATATATATATACATACATATATATATATATATAAAGATAACTTTTTTGTCTCTTTTTTATTTTTTAACCCCTTTTTTTATGAATTCTAAAAAGCATAACTCAAAAAAATGTAACAAAAATGTTTTTTAATGTCAGAAAATAAATTTAATTTTGTTGTATTTATTTCATTTAATTACCATAAAAGCATTCTTGGACTTTGTATTTTTTTCTTTAATATTTGACATAATTATTATAACATATTTCTCAGAAATTTGTATATAGTATGCCTACAATTATTTGTAGGATTTTAAATGCACCCCAACTTCAAAACGTTTGAGAACCACTGAAATTAGAGGGTAGGTCTCAGTGCCAGGCACTGTCCCGGGTGCTGGGGAGGCAGGACTGCCCTTCTTGTCGGAGTGCCTGTAGTGGCACAGCTAAAGCCCCTCCCCCAACTCCCCCCACTCGGCCCCAAGCACCCCAATCCACCACGCCTCCGACTCTTATGTGGGTAAGCAAGCTCATGTGGACTCCCAGGCCGCCTCCAGCTCCTTGCTGTTCATTCGAATGTCACTGTCTTCACAACTGTTCTTTAGTTGATTAGGGGGTTTCAAGTGCCACAGCTACAGGGGAGCAATGCACAGTCAATGCGTCTCTAACCTGGGAGCCCCGGGAGGTCAGTTCTACGAGAGGACTCACCAAGGAGGCCGGCCGGGCAGGTGTGCCAGGCCCGTCCAGTCTCAAACCAGAACACAAATCCCCTTCTCACGTGGTCTTCCCCCTAAGAATCCTGAAAGCACAGGATCCTAATCGACTGAACAAACTCTTTATCAAGTTTTATAGCATGAATTGAGGTAAGTCACCACAAAAGGTATTTTTAGGAGCCGAGACAAGGAGGGGATTGTCTGGAGAGCTCTGGGGTAATTTGTGGGTCTGTTTTATTTCTGAATCAGAGGCAATGGAAAAGCGGCTTCAGGCCCCGTGGCCCAGGCGGCGGGTGGGGCTCAGCAGTGATTCATGCAGAACTCTGGGCACGGGCTGAAACTGTAGACGCTTGTCTTTGCAGCTGAGTGTTACTCTTGCCCTTACTAAATATTCTCTCCCACACCTGGGATCTCAGCCGCTTCCCACCAGCCCCGCCCCCTCCCCCCTTCTCCAAAGCAGCTGAAGACAAAATTAATTAAAACGTCGCCACCAACTCACCGACAGTGAGCTCTTTGTCCCTAAAAGGGATTGGAAGTTTCCCTGGGAAACTCACATTATTTAAGTACATGTTTATCTATTTCTCTGCACAACTGAAAATGGGTATTATTAGCAAGACTCTCCAACATTTAGACCTTGAAACTTGGGGGTGAACGCACCCTTTTGGGATTCATCATTTGGAAATAAAAAATTCTAGAGAACAAGCTTTCTACAAATAGTTACATGGTAAAGATAAGATAGGACATCTTGTGTATCTTATGAGTTTGTTTGCTGGTTGGTTGGTTGGTTTTTTGCTCGAAACACTTTAATTCCTCAGAAAGGAAAAACTTAAGCCCAATAGTCATTATGGTGCTTCGGGGTTTTATTTTCATAACAGGCTATGTAAATTCTGGTTAACCAAAATGATTTCCCATGAGAGACAAAAAAAAATGCCCAAGGTGTCCCCCGGTGCCCGCTGTCCATGTCCACAGTGACCCTACAGAATTCACTGCGTCCCAGTGAAGAACTCAACTCCTGGGCTCTTCTCCTGCAACACGGTGCCCATCATTCAGCATCCAAAGAGAAAGCAAAGAGGGACAGACAGAGAGCCTCCACCTTCTTTCCTCGCATCACCTGGAGTGAGGCTCCCCCGGTCCCTGTCTCAGCTCTGCAGCCCAAGGAACCGACATGTATAAAGACACGCGGCCCCTTCCAGGTCAAACACGCTATACTCACTGACCTCACAGCCACGCTGTGGAAAATCCACTCGTTTGCAAGCCTCCAGCCCTGTGCCACCCACAGCTTGGAAGGTGGCCGAGCTCTGCTAGGAGATTGGTCATGCCAATGCAATTCAGAACCCTGAGGCAGGAAGGAGCAAATACGATCACAGCTGTGAACTTCACTGTCCTAAAGTAATACATAAAGACTTAATAGAAAATGTAAGAAAAATATACATGAAGCCAAATCTCATTTGAGTCACAGTAGAAGGCAGGGAGTGGGACAGGTCCCAGTGAACCCCTTTCAAACGGCAAACTTCGAGCGTTGCACGCAAAATAGGAGAACCAGTTATGAGAGGACCCGCAGCCAAGAGTCTGCTCTGTCAGCAGAAGTTGGGCAAACCACCTTCCCGACACAATGACAGATAGGGTGCTAGAACAGCCACCACCCTAAAACTGAGATTTTTTTTTTAAATTTCAGCCCCACGAGTATTTAAGGAGCCACTGATGCACTCAGACTATGGGTCACTCCACATCGTCTTCAAGAGGTGGTTTTTGTTTGGAGATACCTCGTGCAGATAATGTGAAGGTGAGAGCAGGTGTTGACCTGCTGTAATAAAATAAAATTTACTTTCACAGGTCAACGTTTTATATGTGTCACATGCACAAAAATTCAAAACAGTGTTTGGATTTGATGCCTCTTGGGAGGCATATTGTCTGTCCACTAGCTGGAGAAAACCAGCTATCCCTGTTGACACAGAAAAGATTCACAGCTTTAGGAAAAGCCCTGAGGGAGGGAGGAGGGGCACAGGCCTGTGGCCAAATGGCCTACGACAGGTGGAGTTGAGCAAGTACAAAATCTTTTGGAAACTCAATGGTCTGGTCTCCATCTGTAAAATGGGTATAGTCACAATGCCGTCTCATAGATCTAATGAGGAAACTGAATGTTAGGTTATATGTAACAAATCATGTGTTGTAGAAATGCTGTTTAACGTTACTCCTCGCAGATTTTTTTTCCTGCCCAGATGGTGGGAGTCATACCCTCTTCCCCACTATGGCTAGGCCCTGAATGTCCCTCTGTCCTTGTACTTGTCATGGGATGTCACAGACTCTTTTTCACTTTTGCTGGACCATGAACTTCTCTTAGCCCATCTTCACAGCAGCTAGCCCAGTACACAACATAGAGGAAACATCAAACCCACGTTGGTTTGACACAGGGTTTCTCAGCTTTGACACTACTGATATTTTGGACCAGATCACTCTTTGGAGGGGTGATGTTGCCCTGAGCACTGTAGGATGTTGAGTATCACCCATGGCCTCCAACCACTAGATGCCAGGATTCCCACCTCTCCCCTCCACCCCGTTTGTGACAATAATATCTGCAGATATTGCCTAATGTCCCCTAGAGGCACACTCATTGTGGTTGAAAAGCAATGGTTTAATTAATTAAGATCCTCTGAACTCAGGCAAGGAGGCAAGAGCCCCTTTCATTTGCTTGGTGTTTATTATAGCAATGTGCACATCCCTGGGGTCAGAGTCGCGCATAGATGGGTCTGGGTTCCAATCTCAGGAAGATTCCCAGTTGTGGCTTGTCCACACCTCATTTGGGGCATATCCCTCAAACCTTGGGCTCATCTTTTCACTTCTTTCTTCATCATTCTACAGGTCCAACCCATTATCAAATCACATGGTTCTACTTTTAAAATATATCCAGAATGGAAACAACCCTCCCCACCCCTCCACCACTGCCATCATCACCATCGCTTACCCCAATCCCCACAAGGGTCTCTAGTGGTCTCAGCTTCGGTGCAGGAGCTGGGGGGTGTGGTTGTGTCTTTCTATAGCAGAGTAATATCACATCCCTCCAGGATTCTCCTACCTCACTCAGAGTTAAGGTTACACTTCCTTAGTGGCCCCACAATCTCTCAATTCATCTCCAATTATTCTCCTTGGTCATTAAACATCAGCTGCAACTGTCCTCCAACATTACAAGCTGACCTCAGGACCTTTGCACCCTCCACTCCCTTTGCCTGGAGTATTCTGTTGCTTAACCATGAGGTCTTTACTCTCACTGCCTTTGGGGCTTTACTCAAGTGTCACTTTCTCAGGGGTGATGTTCTCAAGTCACCTTATCTAGGGCTGCCATCTTCTTTCCTACTTTTCCCCCCTCCTTAACCTTTATCACTATCCATCTTGCTAACATTTTAGTTATCTAATTCAATGGCTGTTTTGCCCACGAAAAATCAGACTTAGTGAGGTTGAATGTTTTTTCTATGTATGTTTTATGAATGTATGCCAAGTGCCTAGAGCAGTGACTGCACAGAATAGGTGCTCAATAAATACTTGTATGAATGAATGACTCCCTGCATAAACAGTGTGTCTGATAACAAGATGAACCAATTAGGTAACCCTCTTTTCTATCATCTTCGTCACACGATAGGTGGCATCCTTTTAAAATATTATATCAAGCCCTGGCCGGTTGGCTCAGTGGTAGAACGTTGGCCTGGCGTGCAGGAGTCCCGGGTTTAATTCCCGGCCAGGGCACACAGGAGAAGTGCCCATCTGCTTCTGCACCCCTCCCCCTCTCCTTCTTCTCTCTCTCTTCCCCTCCTGCAGCCAAGGCTCCATTGGAGCCAGGTTGGCCCGGGCACTGAGGATGGCTCCATGGCCTCTGCCTCAGGTGCTAGGATGGCTCTGGGTGCAACAGAGAGATGCCCCAGATGGGCAGAGCATCGCCCCCTAGTGGGCATGCTGGGTGGATCCTGGTCAGGTGCATGCGGGAGTCTGTGTGACTGCCTCCCCGTTTCCAACTTCAGAAAAATACAAAAAAATATATATATTATATCAAAAGCAGCCCTGGCCGGTTGGCTCAGCGGTAGAGCGTCGGCCTAGCGTGCGGAGAACCCGGGTTCGATTCCCGGCCAGGGCCCACAGGAGAAGCGCCCATTTGCTTCTCTACCCCTCCGCCACGCTTTCCCTCTCTGTCTCTTCCCCTCCCGCAGCCAAGGCTCCATTGGAGCAAAGATAGCCCGGGCGCTGGGGATGGCTCTGTGGCCTCTGCCCCAGGCGCTAGAGTGGCTCTGGTCGCAACATGGCGATGCCCAGGATGGGCAGAGCATCGCCCCCTGGTGGGCAGAGCATCGCCCCTGGTGGGCGTGCTCATGCCGGGTGGATCCCAGTCGGGCGCATGCGGGAGTCTGTCTGACTGTCTCTCCCTGTTTCCAGCTTCAGAAAAATGAAAAAAAACAAAAACAAAACGCATATTGCTATCTAACTAGAGGCTGGAGTTATTCATACCACACCATGACTCTCCTTCTCAGACCCCACAGAGGCAAGACTCAGTAACACCATCTCTCACCACACGGACTCATCCAGGCAAAGTCCTGGGATGTGAGACCGGGGAGGCAGACAGACATCCTGGGAACAAGCCCTCGTTTCCACCCGGCCTGTTCACTCTGCAAACCACCTTCACTCCATGACTGGGAGTACTCATGTGTATCTCCCTGGATCCTACAACAGAGCGGTGGTTCTGAGACTAGTGAGCCTTGGGACACCCTCCCCCCAACAAAGGGCTCATGAAGTCACGGAGTCTCCTCTCGTACAGCAGGGGCCTGAGGACCTGCATCTCTCACAGGTTCCCAGGTGGTGCCAATGACGCGGTTCTGGGACACCAGGGGAACCCCCGCCCAACAGAATCACACAATATGTTCAGGATTGCAGGTGATCGGGGGACTGGGTGAGGGGTAGGACTCACAGCAGGGTACAGTAAGTCCAAGCTGTAATGAGACTCTAGCAGGGTGACATGGAACTGCCTTCAACCTAGGTGGACTATAATGATTGTTCATTGCCTGGGAAAGAGAGAAGGTGATGACCGATGCCACCTGCCTGAATTTAGGCTGACTATCCAAGACAGAGATGCCCAGACTGAGGGAAAGCCCCCTGCTTTGCACATGGTAGTACTTACCTCCTAATGGAAAGTGACTTTGTTGTGGACTGTGTACGTACGTGTGTGTGTGTGTGTGTGTGTGTGTGCGTGTGTGTGTGTGTCTGCCTGTCTGTCTACTTCTGGGCCTATCCCACCAGTCTACAGTAGCTTGAGCCTTAGGAATTAATTCCCTCAAAGGGAATTAAGGCCATCTGTAGGGGTGTTCCTGGAGGCCAGACAGGTTCTGAACCCCTGGGTGCCCGCGAAAAGAAACCACGAGGTCCTGATGCTGCTCCATCACGCAAGGCTGGAGCGAAGAAAGGGGAAAGACAGGCAAGGTGGCCATCGGCCAGGGAAGCTGAGAAATGATGTCCTGTGTCCACACAGTGTGCAGTTAAATTAGCGTGGGTGAGAACTGTGCTCTCTGCTGCAGCTGCAGCTAAGCTGAACCGTGACAACTCCCCATTGGCTCACAAGGCGGAGGCCCCTTTCTTTCCAGACCCCCTCTTTTACTTTTTATAGGCTTCTATTGAAACGGCAGGAGAGCTCACTTCACCAGCCATCTCTCACTTCAGGAGCCTGTGAGCACCTTCAGGCTGAGGTTTTGTAGAATTGTGCCACTGGGTTGGGAACTAAACTCTTCCCTCCTCCCAAAGCACTTGACCTTTTACCCCAAGGACCATGGACGGGTAAGGACACACGGAGAGGACCACTCCCAAGGATAGTGGTCTACGTGGAAGGAGCCAGGTCACGCACTGGCAACATCTACGCGTAAACAGAGCTCTTCTCCCAAGGTGTTTGCAAAAGAGCAAAGAGGGGCCGCGATGGAAACAGCCCCCACATTCCAACCAAAGTTCAGTTTTTGAATGTGTGTAAATTTTCCTTGAACCTGACTTCAAGAGGTGAGTGTGCTGTATGAAAGTCCACCACACATAAACTCAGAACAAGGATGATCAGAAGAAGCTACAGGGCTGTTGCTAGGGCCCCGAGGTTGTAGTGTGGACTCCTGCCCAAGTCTCCAGCCTGCCGGTGTGCCCTCAAGACCTCAGATCTGACAACCTCCATGACATCCCTCAGACATGAATGCCATCGGTAAGCTTCCCTGGAGAAACTCGGCTGGTGGAGTCAGCGGCCCCGTGCTCAACACCCAATGTGCTGCATGCACCCTGCACAGGACAGGCCGGGTGCTGCACTTGTCTTTCCTACAAAGAGAAGTGCTACAGGCCAGGCCGGGTCTCCCCAGAACGTTCTCGGGGAGGGGAATGATGACACTTGGTGACCAGCTGGCATCAGTGTCACATAGCTCAGTGCCACAAAGCGTGCGAAGTTCCTGAAGCAAATACATGCCCTCCCTTCCTCCTTCCCTCCCTCCTTCTCCACCAGCAGGCCCGCCACACTCCGTCAGGGGACAGACCTTGATCAAAGGCAGATGGTGTCAACAGTGTCCTCCTCACAGATAGGCCCTGCCAACCCGACAGACAGATGAGGAGAATGACCTGACCACTTCCCTCGGTGTCCACCACCTGAACTCATGCTGGAAGTGCTGTTAAAACATTGGTGATGGGGCATTCTGGGGACTCTCAGAATTCTATGGGGCCCGAGAGAGCAGGGTATTAAAGTTTCCATGGTTCCCTTGCATGGACACTGTGCAGTTGCTCCAAAAACGACTTCATTTCCCAGGAAAGAGACCCTCCACTGAGCCCACCCATCTTTGCACCCACTTGAGAGAGGACCACCAAAGACCCTCCCAGGGTCTGGGCTGAGGGACGTGGAAGATGCTGCCCGGGGGTCTGTGCCTTTCCTGGGGACCAAAGCCCCTTGGCCTGGCTCAGGGTGGCACCGAACCCCTGTCCTAAATCCCTATGGTGACCCCTCAGGCTGGGGAGGCAGCCAGCCCCTCAGGGCGGGTGGGCAGCGGGCACTGGCTACTGCAGGCAGGCACAGGCCCACATCAAAGGAAGCGGAGTGTGCACTCTCCCGTGAGATGGCGGGCTCCTGCCCCTTCTCCTCTCCCTCCCTCTTTTAATTCTAGAATGGCACAGGGAGAACGAGAGCAAGTTTTGTTTCTGTGACACTGTTCTCTCCTCCTCCCTGAGTCTTCTCTCCGAGGCTTGCTAGCTCTACTCTAGTCCAGTGTTCCTCGAGCTGGCCCTAGGCCAGCCTCGGAAACAAGGCCAGGGCATGCACACAGCTGTTGGCCGCTGGACAGCATCCCAGTGCCCTGTGCCCAGTTGTGGCCTCTCTCTCTCTCTCTCTCTCTCTCTCTCTCTCTCTCTCTCTCTCACACACACACACACACACACACACACACACACACACACACCACTGTAGTTCCTGTAGGTAGAAATGAGCATTCAAAGAAGAAAGTTTCAGACATGCCTCTTAGTGTCCCCACCATGACTCTCCCGGTGAGCGTGGAATCACTCAACATCACCACAAACAGAACCCGTTTGATGACCCCAGGCTTATCTGCATGACTACTCTTCTCCATCAACTGCTGCACACTTCACAACATGGTTACACTCCGTTCTTCTGAACCTCAGAAATACAGGGCAGGGCAATGGCAGGTCTACAGTTGTTCATGTGGAAACATCACACAACAGCTAATCAGTAACAATACAAGGATCAACTCTGTTTTGCATACACACAATTGTTAGCCTATTTTTACCCCACCCTGTGCATATAGTTAATGATTGGTGGGAACACTCCAACAGGTGGATAGAACTGACCTGGAAGATATTTACACATAAAATAACAATTACCTGGGACTCTGGTATCCTGGAACCTAGGATGGCATTTTCTACCAGGGAACTTTCAGAAGTTTGGGAATTGATCTTTTGATGAGGTCCCAGATGGAATGGTCTTGGCTTGAATTCCACATAAAGTACCCATGTTACAGGAATGTTTAACATCAGGGGATCATGCCCAAATTCAAGAAGAAACCAGCTACAGGAATGAACTGACTTCTCAGAGAATTGGGGCTTCTCCCCTCTCCCTTTTTGCCACGTCCAGCATCATTGTCGACATTCTCTCTTAAGTACTGTGACTTAGGCACCTTCATCAACACCACACCAGAAGCTAACACAATGGTTTCTACCACTTATAAAAACAGATTTAGCATTAAAATATGTGTGTAGCAAAAAGGGCCTATCATAGCTGCAACAAAGTGGAAAAAGCCCCGGGGGTAGAGTTAAATACCCTTGGTTTGAATCCAAATTCTGAGTACCGCAAAGTGGTGAT
The DNA here is from genome assembly GCF_036850765.1 of Saccopteryx bilineata. Classification (NCBI taxonomy): domain Eukaryota; kingdom Metazoa; phylum Chordata; class Mammalia; order Chiroptera; family Emballonuridae; genus Saccopteryx; species Saccopteryx bilineata. Next base: position 225,244,848 of record NC_089491.1, on the reverse strand, counting down.
CTTGAGTTAGCCAGAAAAAGCCTGAGCCTTGGGTTCTTCATCAATCCAATGGGGACATACACCCCTTACAGAGCTGCTTGGAGGATGAACAAGACATTGGGTGTAAAAGGGCTTCGTACATCAGGAAGCACTAGAAAGTGTGAGCTGTTCTTGCAGCTCTATGCCGGATCATGCAACATCTTAAAAAGCTACCCTTTCTTTGTCCTGAGATTTTTATATTCTTCTTCCTGAATATATATGGGATATGATATCATAATTGAAACCAACTTTACTTTTCAAAACTACATCCGATGAAATGCTTTTGAGAGCCAAGGATCATTCTGCATTTGATAATACATTCTATCTGACAGCAGAGGAAAGTTAATGATCATGGGCGATAGGAGAGCACAGTTTTAAGTGTAAGTAAAGATGAGAAGCAGCAGCGACAAGAGGAGGGGACAGAGGAGCGAAGAGGGGTGGGTTGGTGGGTGGGGGTGAAGGACATATGACGAAGAAGATCCATTAACAAAGGCACATGGCTTGGACATACGCTACACTGCCTGGCCACTAGCTGACACTCTCCCTCTATAAAAACATAAGACAGCATTATTTTCCAGACAATAAAAACCTCAGAGATGAATTCTGCCACATGTGTGCATGCGCCCCCTTACCCCCCTTCTCACAGAACTCTCACGCCTGGAAAACTGAATTGAACACCACATCTTCAAAGCAAGTTCTTGGTTAATATACTACCGGTTTTACAACCTCAATGCAAAATTATAAGAGAACACATTTTCTCAGCACTGACCCATGTCACCATCCAATGGCTTTACTTCCTGCAAGAATCTTTGAGAAGCATGACTGACGTCCACTTGGCCTTTACAAGGGGTGGGAACCCCAGGAGAACAAGAGTCAGCGGTCTCCTTACCTTGAGCCGTTCACCTGGTTAGGGTTACATTCCATCTTGATGGTGACCCTGGCTGGGGGTTGAGACAGCCAGTCCTGCTGAGGGACACGTGGGCTCATCTTGGATGTCTGTCCATAGTCACCGGAGGAGGACGCGGTCATGTCCGTCTTCACCAGGTGTGGCGTCCCGTAGGCACACTCAAACAATGACTGGTCCTCGCTCACAACCGATAAAGCTTCCTGAATGCCCAAAGAAACACAGGGTCAGAGAGGAGTCACAGACACTCAGAAGGACAGGCATGATTCAAAACAAGTTGCCGACATCAGAGTCATTTCTCACTGGGACATTTTAGGTGGCTTTACGGTCTACCTTTCAGAAGAAAAAGGTAGCTGGTTTTCTTCCTTCCAGACCTTAGGAGTTGAAACCGGCCGGCCCAGGAAAACTTTTACTTGGGTCTCCAAACAGCCTGGGATTGACTGCAGCAGCTCAGAGAATACCCACTTTAATCTCAACTCGAGGAAGTTGAATTTCAAAGGTCTAAGAAGACATCCAATTGCATGTGTCATTATTTGACAAATGCAATCTATAATTCGAGCGGACAGGGTACAGGATGGCCATGAAGATTAAAAAAAGAGGGAGTGACGGCTCACACCTAAGCATCTGGCGGAACGGCCACATTCCCAGGAGAATCTAAGGAAGAGGTGCTTAGAAGGAGAGTGAGGGGAAAATGGGGCACCAAAAGGACAAACACACAAAGATATGAATTTTTCCACTTCGGAGTTATTAGCTGCAATAGGCTTGCAAGTGGTGCTTCCATGATGGCAAACATCTGGATGATAAATGCACAACAACCAAAAAAAAAAAAAAAAAGCTGTGAATTATCCAGATGCCTTCAAATACCAGGATGTTTAGAATATCTGTATCACTGACTAGCTCTTTTTTTTTTAATCCCTTCCTTTCTATTGACATCTTCGCTCTTTTGCATGATTCGGTGAGAAGAAACAGAAATGTGTTATTAGCGGATTGCTCTTCCGTGGTTTGAACTCAAACGAGTGGCTAGCCTATCTATGGCTATACTGATGTTCCACCGCCAGCTCAGCAAAGGCAAAGTTGATTTGGAAATTTCAACTGTGTGAGTAATAAATAACTACACAGAATAATTATGAGACAATCTAATGTTAAGTTTCTCTCTCTCTCTCTCTCTCTCTCTCTCTCTCTCACACACACACACACACACACACACACACACACCAAGTCCCCATTATAGTTCATTTTTATTTTAGCCCATTGGCAAATTCAGTATTGCACTCAACTAGTGAGATGCAAATGCTGGCTGGGTCTCAATTTTTTTTAAATGAAAACTTTGCAGAGAGGGGGTACTGAGGACACTATCTAATCCCAACTTCTCATCCCCAAAATGTGAAAATAAGAGGTCCAGAAAGATCCAGACCTTGATGTGAACTGCCTGAGGTCAACAAGGCGTAGCAGTGATGGAACTGACTTGTGTTTGACCATCTGTTCCCACTGATCCACGGCCCACGATGCCCTCCTTACATTCCCCGGTTTGGGCTATGTGTTGACATTTGCACTCCCTCCTTATTCTTTGAGTTGATACTTAAGTAAATAAGGATATGTTCCCCATCAGTAACAGAGCCTTATGAAGCAGCCTTTCTAAGTTACAGAGCTCCCCCCCTACCCGGAGGTATCACAATCTTTACGGAACACATGCAATTTCACTAACCAACCCAGAGTGTGCTCTGCCACTCTATGCCCCCCCAAAGACTGACTTCCTAGCTTCCCACATACATGAACGTCGTGCTGTGAATCAGTGAGTAGGAAGGTTGACAAAGAATAAGCTCAATACTTTGGCTCTCAGAATGACGGCCAGACACCTGTGCATATGTAACACACACCGCCTCCCAACTTCTTTAAAATCCCTATAATTATAGCCTTGTGATCCTGTGGGAAAGAGTAAACCTAGGATTTGCATAGTAATACAAAACATGCAAAAAGGCGGGCTGTGCCAGCCAGAGAGCCAGAATCAGGAACAAGAAAAAAAAGAAAGAAAGGAAGGCATATTGAACAGACAGCAGCATCAAAGACATCAAGAGACAGAAAGCAGCAGGATGAGACACCAGCACAGCTCTGGTGCAGAAGCCAGACGGCAGGGCAATGTCGGGGTCCTAAACAGCGGGCTCTCTCTTCTGGTTGCAAATGGAGTGAATGAGTTTAAGGAATCTAAACTCACAGAGGTGGGCTTCAGAGTAAAATTGGCACCACAGACTCGGGTTGTTGTGCTAATTAATCAAGACAAAAACAATAGCTTCTTAAGTAATTTTTGCAACAGTCTCCCCTCCTGTAGCAACACCAAGAGAATGGTTTTACACATTTGGAAAAGGAATGAGGCTGATGGAGCCCTGCTCACCCGCCCTGCCCTGCGGACTCCGGCAGGGCTCGGAGGGGGTAACATACCAGGTGATGTTAGCGTTGGCTCACCGACAAAGGGAAACATGAACAAATGTGTGATTTAGATCAGAAGTGAGCAGAAGCAGGTTATATATAAGAAACAGGCTCATTTTAACATTACAAAGAAAAAAGAAAATGGCTCTTACAACAACAACAAAATAGTAACACTGTTACACTATTCATATGCCCCTAAGAGAAATTAGGACAGTTCTCGCAAACACATCTAATGACCAAGTAAATGTAGCATGTGATTTTGAAAAGGGACTGAAACGTTAGAACTGAGCTGCAGTGTGTGCTCAGAGGGGGGAGAAGCCCACTCTCTCGCCACATCTGGCAAAGCATTATTGCAGCACATGGTTTTCTAAAGAAAGGAATCAAAGCTAATTGAGATCGATTTAGAAAAAGTTTACAAAAGCGAGAGATAAGGGAGAGACACACATCTTTTTCTTCGTCCTTCCAGTTCTCAAAGCGAACATCGAATAAAAATGAGAACGGTGATGGGATTCAAAAGAATGAGGCTTCAGGATCAACATTTCAATAGGAGGAGTGCAACCTCCCAGTCCACAGCCTGTAAAGAGCAATCTCAGAGCAGCCCCAAAGTGATTCTAACTAAACCAAGACTGCCAAACCCAGGAAAAGAAAACAAACAAAATCGCTTCGATGTAGCACGATTTAACAACCAGAGCTGCAAAGGAGCAGCAGGGTGGTTTCCAGGGACCCCCCTTCAACAAAGATGACCACTGCAGACAACACATGCTACAGGCCCACAAGCATCTCTCTGTTCACCCACTTGAGTTCGCTACATTGTATGCAAGCTCCACCACCCCTTTACTTCCAGTATAAATGACAAAAAGCGATTCAGATGCATCTCTAGCCCAGCAGCCTGCGGACTTCAAAGCTGGTGGAAGGCTCTAAACCCAGAACTGAACAGAGCGCTGAACACAGGCTCCGCTCGTAACCAGAAACACACCGAGTCTCTCTCAACTCCAGCTCTGCCAAGTGACTTCTCCTGGCCTTGAACTGAAGCTATCCTTGTCCCCCTGCCTGCCGCCTGGCTTCCCTCCTCTCCAGGGCCACCTTACCTACCTACCTGCCTACCTGCCAAAGGGGGTCGCCTTAGTTAACATGTATAGGATATTCTCCCAGAACCTTCGGCCGCTGCGGGACTTGGGAACTGCTCTGGTTACTTTATAACAGAGAATTAAAAAAAAAAAAGTCAAAACCTGGCAGAAACGTGGCATAATAATTTAATATGCCTGCCTCTATGTTACTATAAAAAGACCTGAACTTTAGATTGGTGTGTGTGAGTTATGTGGGGGTGTTTTTTTCTGTAGCTTCGGGAAAAGCTGGGATATTCTGATGTGGCAAGTGGCAGACGACCAACGCCATTTTTTATGAACTTATAAGGAGGAACACATAAATTCTAAGCAAATTGCCACTAAACAAAAGGGCCCGCTGTGTTGGTGTTACGGTGTTTACGGTTTCATTTGAATACTGAACACACCAATAACTCGTGTAACTACTCCGGGCTTCAGTCATGGGATAATAGTGGATGAAGAGTTCTCAATTCTATTTCACACTGTAAAACTGAAATATGCTTTATTTTTAAGTAACTAGATTTATCTGCAACAAAGGATACAAAATAGTTAAATTAAAAAAAAAAAGTAGGCCTGACCTGTGGTGGCACAGTGGGATAAAGCGTCGACCTGGAAATGCTGAGGTCGCTGGTTCGAAACCCTGGGCTTGCCTGGTCAAGGCACATATGGGAGTTGATGCTTCCAGCTCCTCCCCCCTTCTCTCTCTCTGTCTCTCCTCTCTCTCTCTCTCTCTCTCTCTGTCTCTCCCTCTCCTCTCTAAAAATGGGTAAATAAATAAATAAAATTTAAATAAAAAAAAAGTAACAGGTCGAATGTACTTTGTACACAAACATCCATTTCCGGCAAAGGACCCCCCTGCCTTTCCATGACAGATAGATATTCTGAGAGTCTCCTTTAGTTCAAGTAAAAGAATTAGAAAGTAAGGGTCTGAGCTCAGATCTGCTTCGAACATGTGCCCAACAATTCACACAAATACTAGAATGTGAAATACTAGAGAATCCAGCACACTTAAATTTTCATGACAAGCTGGGTGTGGTCAAGTGCTGAAAGTGAGAACATCTTAAGGAATGATGAGCTCTCTCTCACAGCTGGAGAGTGTGAAGCACACGGAGGGAAGCCGTCCTGACATGGTTTTCAGGAATTCCTAGGATGGCCAGAACTAGGTGTCCAGGGCATGCTGGATTTCCATCCAAGTCGCTCTCAGGTTTCCTCAGGCCCGTGTGCCTCAAACGGTCATGAAAGACACAGGGGAAAACTGAGTTTGACAAACATGTGGAGATTATGGTTGTGCCTCCGAAAAAAATTCTAATTGGAGCCCTTGCTGTCACACGCAATGTCCGCTTCGGGAACCCAATGCCATCTTCAACAGCAACCGCCTCCCCTTGGCAGAAGTCTCGTCTCATTCCGACCCAGTGCAGAATGCTCCCCAGAATCCCTTTCCCACATAACCAAGAAGAGTTTACTACGTCACCGAGCTCCCTGCCCTACAGTACATAAGAGATCTTGTAGCCACTTCCTCTGGCCTCAAACAGCTGCTGCATCACACACGAAACCAGGTTACCTTGGTAAGCGCTTTGCATGTAACATCTTTGTCACAACTATTCCACAGATCTTAGGATAGCTCCATTTCCCACATTTTACCAGATCTGAAACTTGGCTGCATCTTACAAAAATCAATGACCGTGTCACAGTTTAATGGCTTCCCTTCTTTCTCCGTGGCAGATAAAACAATGGTTTGTTTTATAACCAATGGCAGCTCCCGTTTTATGAGCCATGGTCACTCAGTCCTGACAATGGTCCTGTAAGGTCAGTTGCTGTTCCTGCCCACAGAGGAAGCAGGGTCCGTGTCTCTAAGTGGAGTCACTCCCCGAGGCTGCTCATGCATAACTATGGGTGCTACGAGAAGGAAGAAGAGGCTGGGCTAATGGAGGTCACAGGCAGGGTGTGTCTCCCCATCTTGTCATGGCTGTGGGAAGAGCAGAGCTGATGTCACAGGGAAGAGATGGACTCACCTAGAGAGGCAGAGAGGTTGGTAGAGGGAAGAGGTGGGAGAAGGTAAGAGGGTAAACACCCAGACTCCCAGGATTCGGGATGGAATTAAAGGATCAGGAAAGTAAGCAGAAAGTCCTCTGGAAACCAGTAAGTGGCCTTCTAAGTTCAATGTGCTCTCCTATGAGCCCCAAAGCATTGCAGCAACAGGTCCCAGATACATTCATTATTTCCCAACGAATGGTTAAAAATCAACAGACCCATTCTTTTCTTTGGTTAATCAGATTTTTTCAGATTCAAACTGAGAGCCCTGTATTGTGGTGCATTCATTGTGGGTGGACGCCTAACTTCCCTTAGCAAATACTACACAGGAAAAATAAGGCAGGTAGGAGCATCATTTATAAATATGCTGCAAGTGGGGCCCCTTGAAGGGCTTACATGGATGTCCGTAGACTGAATGAGACTGGAGAACCATTTATTAAATGGCAGTCCCCAGCCCAAGTGTTTATAGCTTCTCTTCAAGTAAGAACTCATGCTAGAGATGCTTCTGAAAATTCTACTCCTCTTCACATTTGGAGGGAAAAAAGGCAACACAAACACAATAGACAACACACCTAGAGAAGACCTCCTCTCTGTCATTATTCACCCACAACAACATGTCAATCAACCCCTTAAGAGCTTTTATTCTAAACATCTAGGTATAGCCCACATATCGTGCATCGAGAAACTTTATCTGGCTGGTGTATCTTTTCATCATAACACCAAAAGGCCAAACCCTCCATGTTACAGATGCCTTGTTGGGTGGGTCAGAATCACTCTGCCCCTTCTTGACATTATTTTCTTTTCTTTATTAGGGGAGACATTAAAACCATATACGAAATGCAGCACCTAGCTCTGCACTCACATTTTTTTCATTTAACACATTGCTATTTTAGTCCTTCAAAAATATATTTTAAAAAATATTGGATTAACCTCAAAGGAAAAATGTACATAGGCAAATGAAATTCATCTAAAGAGCCTATTGCTCCAATGTGGTACATTTCAGAACCAAACAAGTTCACAACTTGCAATACCAGACCGGCACTAGGAGAATGAGTTTCAGGGCTGGTATGAGGTACATACACACATACACATAGACACAATATACATACACACACATGCATATATGGATACATATACATGTATGCACATATACATACACATATACATGTGTGCATGCATGTATACATGTGTGCATATACACATACATACCATCTGTCTATCCATTCTCATGATCTTTATTACTCCGGCACATTAGAGGGCCTCTCCATGTCCTTGCCTTTTAGCATACCCCTAGGGCAGATGTTGCCTAAATGATGGAAAGAACCTGAATTCATCCATTTTCGTCTTTTCTTGTTCCTTCCTTTCTCATCCTAGAAGGTGCATTCCTGTCCCTCAGCATATCCCTTTAGAAGAGAATGAGCTGGAGACGGGACCCCTCAGGACCTTGGGTCAAGTTTCCCTGCTCTGAACTCACTGATCTCTCCTGGGCTCTGGGCATGCGTGGCCACCCCTGGAGTTCTCTCTGCTCACAGACTTCTTCTCTAACTCCCGCTTTTATTCAAATGTAAGCGTTTCCAGGGAAGGGCCCTTTAGGTGTGTGTCCCTAGCATCAAAATAGCTTCTTAACCTCACATGTTTGTTGATACTCATATTAACCACAGAACCACATGCTTGTGAGATGAATGGGTTGTGCAACCAGTGAGCAGGAACTTGGAAGCTAACTGCCATTGGCATTGTGTCTGCAGTCATATCCTAATGCAGCACGTTGTTGCAGGCTGTACCTGGAATCTCTGTAGGCTTGAACTTTAGCCTCTACATGGCTAGAAAACGTACAGGAGAAAATAAGGCGTACTAGATGTAAGTGAGCCTTAAGGAATTAGAAGCCCAACAAACCTAATTTTAAAGGAACTCTTGTTTACTTTCTCAGTGCTATGCAGGATGCTCTGAAACACTTGAAAGGAGAATGAGCTAAGACTACGTAGCTTTGCAGCCAAGGGTCCAAGGCTTCATATATGCAAGAGGAGTAAGTCCTGGAGACCTACAGCTCAGCATAGTGCTACAGTTAACAATACTGTATTGTATACCTCAGAATTTTCTAAGAGGTTACATCTTAGGCTAAGTGTTCTTATCACAAAAAAAATAAAATAAAACAAATACAGAGAGAGGAAGCAAACTTTCAGAGGTGATGGATGTGTTTATGGCACTGATTGTGGTTACAGCTGCATGGGTGCATACTTATCTCCAAACTCAAGTTGTATACATGAACATGTGCAGCTTCTTGTATGTCAATCAAGCCTGAGTAAAGTGGTTTAAAAACAACAAAAGAAACATTGTGTGAGTGATGTTAATAGCTTCTTTGTTCTCCTGCAAAGGAACACACTTTTTTTTCTCCCATAGGCTTCTCTGCTTCCTTAGTGATGAACAGAAAGTGTAAAAACACGTGTGGAAACATCCTGTTTGTATGTTTTAATTGAGTGAGTGCAGAGGTGCAGGCACTGCCCCTTTCGGTCCTTCTGTGCCCTCCTGGGTTCGTGTGGGGCTACAGCCAATACCTAGTTTTGTTTTTCTGATCATATTTATCACATAACACTCAGAGAATATTCATCAAAGACCTTCATTTTATTTATGTCTAGTTCTAAATAATTCATTTGATAGGCAAAAGATGACTTTCATTTCCCTTTCTAGGACCAAATTTAGGATAAGCATGGAGATGCGCCCAAACGCAGGTGACAGCAGGACTGAACAGTGGCCCTGGATCTGCAATCAGGAATCACGATTGTGAAACCCGATTCACCCTTGCTCTCTGTACCCCCTGGGACCTTCTGTCACCCCCAAACCCACCCTGTAACAGCATCCCCAGTGAAGAGAGGGATCATGCACACTTGCATATTCAGGTTTAAGTAGAACTGCCTTATTCTTGTTTGAGTCTCAATTTCTTCAATGACAAAGGTGGTGTTGATTATGGCTTCTCAGCCCCAACCAGGGTTGTTACATAGACCAGATGAGCTAGTGTACGTAAAAGGCTTTTATAAACCATGAACTTGTATTTTAATTAGGCTCACATTATAAAAAGTTGGTAACAAATGAATGGATGGAGGGACTGGAGGCAGGGGAAGGAGGGAGGGAGACAGGACATTCTCATAGTATAATCCCCATTTCTATCCTAGTATAGCACATGTCATAAAATGATGTTCCTCAAACTTCCCCTCCCCCAAAAAAGCATTTCCCAAGATATGGGACGCATGATGCTTTTTATTTTAAAATTTCCCTAACACCTATGGGGTTTTTAATAAACTTGTACAAGGAAGTGTCTCTACAGAAGCTCGTGGGACCCCTCTACCTTTCCAACTTTTGGAGCTTACTCACCCAGGCTGGGGTGCAAGTGACTTAGATTTCAAGTGGCACAGAGGAGGACCCCCCAACCAGTGCTCCCCGAGCCCACAGGGTGACAAAATCATTGGCGTTCTCTCTTTATTGAACAGGCCTTCCGTGAATGCCAGGGGTGGGGGGATATGCCTCTCATCGTCAGAAGGAGCTCCGTGGAAAACAGGCAGCTCTCTGCTTGGCCTTCTCCAAACACACATCCATCTGCTAAAAGCCCAGGGTGCTACACATCTGGAATGTGTCTCACCCGTGAATCTCTCACACATGGAGCCATTGTTTTCAATAAAATTCCAAGAATTTTATTCATGAGAAAATTCTGGCACAATGGGAAACCCTGGTGAGCGCAAGCAGATGTCCTGGCCTCCGCCCGCCGTCCTGAGGCTGGTCCAGCTCACGTTCATCAGGTCTCTGTGTCCTGCCCTCCAACTTTCCATCCAAAATTTCCCATAAGAGGGCAGCACTATAACAACATTAATTTAAAAAAAAATAAAATAATTTGATGCTGTTTCCTCAAAACAGGCATGTTATACTGATTAAATACGCAGGAGTCGGGATGGGCACATGTGAATTCTGAAGGAGCGGCGGAAACACGGGGTCCCTGGTTTGCGATCCAGCTGTTGGCTCAACCCAGCCACTCCGTATCATTCACACCCTGAGGCCTCGATCCTGCCTGTGGAATGAGGGGCTGGCCTGCTGGTGCTTTCTATGGTCCCTTCCTGCACCAAAATGAAATACAATTTTCTGAAACAGCGACAGACCCTGCCTGCCACAGCCAAACTGCAAGCTCTCCCTCCCCCTCTTGGAGTAGGACTGTGGGTAAGGTGTAAAGCTATCCCCCTGTGGAGGGGCCAAAAGTTAACTGTAGGCTCTTCCATGATGCCCCTGGCTTTAATGTCCCATGTCCTATGGATCTCTCCTTCCTGCTAGTGATGAGAAGGTGGTGCGGTCCCCAAGACCTCACTTCACGTCTTCAAGTGTGTCCAGAACTGACTTTCTGTATGGGGACTCTGGGGCTGTCCTGTCCACAAAAGCCACAGTAATAATAAAATATGGTTCTACCAAATGAAAGTCTTGCAGAAGCCAGGGTTCTTGGGCCAGAAACAGGAGCGAGGGTGTGGAGACCCCGCTATCCTTGAGATGCTCCAGGGACCCTCTTCTTTCCCTCTCCATCTCTGTTCCCCAGTATTTGTCAGCAGAGGACACGCACTGTAAAAAGCAGACAGGAACGTGGAGGTTTTCTTTTTCTTGGACTCCACAACTCCCACTGTGGAGAGAGCCAAGTGCTCACCCACTGTGAGGGTCCCGTCCCTGCCAAGCTCTGGTTTGCGCTCCATGAGTGATGATGCCTTGCTCCCCGGGGCTGGGAGGCTAAGCCTATGCACTGCAGACTTTCCAGCCCATAAATCTGCCCTAGTTGCGGCACAGGAAATGGATCGAGCACTGGGTACCAGGGCCTTTGTTCATGCTCTGCGCTGAGCTCATGTCTCCCCCATGGTGTATCACAGGGTTGCGGGCACACCCTGTCATTGGAACATGCTCATGACCCACGAGCTGGCTGCTGGCAACACTTGATTATTTTTATGACTCTGGGAGCATTGATCTGAATTATTAATTGAAAATCTGTCCAACGATTTTAGATGACACCTACGTAGACCATGCCCCATGGTGCTCCCCTGGCATAAACTGGTCTGCTTAGGAAGTCAAAGTCACTTTGAGAGTGTGTAGACCTGTTCATACCAAAACCAATCCAACTTGCAGAATGGCTTGGTGGCCTGAGAATCCTAAGGATACCTACACCTCCACTAGGGTCTACACCTCAGCTTTTGGATTGCCTCCTTATTCGGGACATCTATACTTATTACACCGAGTCCCCAAAGGAGGCAGAGCCAGGGATGTCTATGTCTACCCAGCTTTTCCGTGAGAAAGAGGAAGTTCCCACGGCTACAGGCTGGGTCCATACTACACAGGCCCCATGATGCAGAGAGACACTTACTGGACTGGTAAGGGAGAACACCTGCCTACCAGTCCCTGTGGCCTGTGCAGAGCTGCCTCTTTTCAGAGGGGCAGGCTTTTCAAAAGCTGTCTGCCCATCTAACTTGCATGATGAGCTTCATGAGGATGTCACATGCAGTTATATCTACTTAAAAGGGCAAATGGAACAAAAGAGGATTTGCCTTCCTGTCGTCCAGCCTAGCAGACTGGCACTGACCACTGCTGCAAGCAGGGGTGCGCTTTAAGTTAATTTAACAATTAGCACAGGTGTAGAGAACTGTGCAGATGGAGGTCGGGAAGCCATAGCTGCCCGTCGACTCTGAGGCCCTGAGCTCCAGATCTAATAGCAAGCAGATGGAGGCCTCTTTCAAATCCTGGCCAATGAGGGCCCAACAGGTTCCCAAGGCCCCCCGATATCCGAGGCCAGATTTTTATCCCTGCATTTACAACTGGCACTGGTGCTGGCACAGTCTTCCTGGAGCCACAAGGCAGCCCCACACATCTGGCCACCCACGTCGCTCGCTGATGGGCCCTGTGTTTTCACTCAGGCCAGTGTCCCTAACCTTCCTACTTTGCTTTCAAGCAAAAGAGCGTGTGTATTCATCTGCATGTCAGCAGGCGGGGTGGCAGCCTGTGATGAATGGGAACAAAAAGCATCCACACCCATGCCTTGCCGTGTGGTCCAATGTCGCCCTGCCAAGATCAGCAGCAAGCTCTTTGTGGCACCATCAGATCTGTACTCCCAGCTTTTCCCTTCATTATCCACTCCAGCGCAAGCAGCAGAAAATTGTTTATATTCAAAATAAATATGGAATTAGAACCTTGCTTTTCAGAGTCTGACACTTGGGCCAGTGTCACCAGCAGTGCCCAGGACCTTGTCCGATGTGCAGAGTCCCAGGCTCCACCTAAGCCAGAGTCAGGGTTAACAGACTCACAGGGTGGACTGAATGTACACTAAGTCTGAGAGCGGGGTTAGAAAGTGGTGAGTGCTCTGAGAAGAAAGAAAAGGCAGAGCTGAAGGAGAAGGGCCAGGAGGAGAGGGGCAGTGGATGCTTTCACTAGGGAGTGGTCAGGGAGGCCCTCATGGAGGAGGCGAGGACCGAACAAACTTGAAGGGAAGGAGCCACTGCTGTAGCCCTGCAATGGCAACTGCCTGAACAAGGCCAGAAGTGGACCTGAAGTCTGAGGGTGGAACTCTGGGTTCAGGGACAGCCAGGCAGGACATATGGCCACTAGAAAGGAGGGAGAGAAAGTGCATGTAGCAGATGAGGAGGTGAGAGCCAGGCAAGGGCCTGGGTTGTACTGGAGGTGAAATGGGAACCTTGCTAGATATTGTGGCTAAAAACCCAAGAACTGTCTTATTTCCCAAGATGTACTAAGATTTTTCATCCCAGAAGGGTCTGTGGAAAAAAAAAAAAAAAAAAAAAGATTCTTTGAAAATTTATTATTTGCAAAACTAAGAGGGATCAGCATGCATGTGTGATGCATGCCATGTGTACACCAAAACCATACCTCACAGAAAGCCAGCGCCATCCCCTGCCCCCTGCGCAGAGGGCACTCCCAGCCATTCATCACACACAGAAACTTCAGGAAGGCGGACTATGTGCCTTGCATTCAGAGAGGCTGTGAATGGCCGTGACTGTTTTTTAAAGAGGCTTGCACATATAGGAAATACCTCGTTGAGGTTTCTTCCACTGATCTGTACAAAGCGCGGCCCTCGGGGAAACCGACCTCAAGAGGGGCAACAGCGCCAGAGTGCTCCCCGACCCTCACGTCACTGCCCGCCCGTGCAGCAGCCCTGGGTGGCAGTCCTGCCCGTTTTAAGGAGCTTGGGGACAAATGGTAGATGGTGGCCTCACTTCCTTTCTGCTCTCCCCACACTGGGGTGAAGGTTTCCCAGCTTGAACAATGAGGCAAGTGACCAGTCACTTCCTATTTAAACAGAGTGAGAAATGTGCTTTAGGGAGGAGGCCTTTACGTTTCTAATGTAAGTATAGTTGGCATTCAATATCGTATTACTTTCAGGTATACAGTATAGTGATTGGCTTTTTAAAATTTTTCATATATTGATTTCAGCTAGAGAGTGGGTGGGGGGAAAGAGAGACAGGAACACTGAGCTGTTGTGCCCTGCCCTGATGGGGGTCAAAATGGCAACCCCTGTGCCTCAGGACAATGCTCAACCAACCAAGCTATCTGGCAAGGGTGTGATTGGCTATTTATATACCTTGTGATGAAACACCACACTCACTCTAGTAACCACCTGTCACCGTGCAAAGTCCTCACTATTACTATTACTGACTATACTTCTCTTTACTTTTTCACCGTCCTCACCTCTTTTATCCGTGGGTTTGATCTCTGTATCTACCTGTGCTTGCTGCTCTGCTTCCCTGTGGAGAATCTCAATTCTCAGAGCGCCACCTGGCAGAACGCACCTCCCCAGTATGAAAGGATGATGGCCCCTTTGCTACTGACTTCTCCTCGCGTCACCAGCACTGGCCTTGTGGTTGCACTGAAGACAGTTTTACCTTTCAGTCTGGTCTGTGCAGTCGTTTCTCAGGACTTCAGAACAAAATACCCCAGACGGGCACCTGATCAATAGAAATTTTTTCTTTCTCTCTCACAGTTTCAGAGTTCAGAAGTCCAAAACCAAGGTGCCAGCTCCCACAGGTCGGGAGAGAAGTAGCTGCTCCAGGCTTCTCCTCGGCTTGTAGATGACCATCCCCTCCCACTGTCTTCATACCATGTCCTTCTATGCAGGTCTGTGTCCAAACTTCTCCGTTGTGTGAGGACACCGTCATATTGGATCAGGGTCATCCTAACAGCCTCATCATAATCCTCTATAAAACCTGATCTCCAAATAAGGTCACGTCCTGAGGTTCTGGGGTTAGGACTCCAGCATGAATGTGGGGGGGGGGGCAAGATTCTGTCTGCAACAATCTGTGTGCTCCAGAAGAGCAGAGCACATGTTCACTGCGTCCACGGCCAGACCCCTGTGCCTGGCACAGCACCAGGTACCTAAGCTCTATGGCTCAGTAGTTCTCAAAGTGCATTCCAGGAACCCCAAGGGGTCCCTAGACCTTTCTAGAGAGTCTGCTTCTCAGCACTGTTTTCATGATAAACTAGTATTTGCCTTTTGCATGCTCATCCTCTCACAGGTGTGCAAAGAGGTTTCCACAGGCTGCAGGACACTCGCTAGCACAACAGACAATGAGCAGGTCTGAGCAGACAGGTGAGCAAACATGTGGTAGACTGGGACTCTTCCCACTTAATACCTCTTAGGCAAATGTAGTTGTTTTTCATAACATATATGTTATTTAAATTAATACTTAGTGGGTTTATTACTGTTATGCTTAAATGACTTCATAAATAAATGTTTCAATAACATCTCAGTTTTTATTTCCAATTCACTGACTGCCAATCTACTGTATTTCCCCAGGTATAAGATGCTCCCATGTATAAGATGCACCTTAGTTTTGGGACCCAAAATTTGAAAAAAAAAATGTATTACCTAAAGTTATTGAACTCAAGTTTTATTCATCATAAAATTCATACAGCTCCTCATCACTGTCAAAACTCCCAACCATTAGCTTGTCCTCATTTGTCTGATGACGAATCACTGTCTTCAACAATGAGCCAAAAAACAAGCACGAACAAGCAAGAAATGCAAGTAAAAAAATCTACAACCACTGTACAAGATGCACCCAGTTTTTAGATCCCAATTTTTTAATAAAAGGTGCATCTTATACATGGGGGAATATGGTATATAACCCATCTACTCAATGGCTCTTTGGCTTTCTCATTAATTTCTCAGGAGTGTTCAAGGGTCCTGAGACCAGAAGTTCAAGGACCACTGGGGATAACGTGGGTAAGACAGTCGGTCTATCTTCCCTGATGTAACCCATAACCTTACAGCGATAAGAGGTTTTTTATAAGGAACATATTTTTAGTAGCTAAGTGTCACAAAAAAGGAAGTTTGTTAGCCAACCCCTTTAAATTGTAACAGAGTTCTAATTAAAAAAAAAAAAAGCCAATCTCAACTCTCCCAAGATAGCACTTCGTGACTACTGTAACTTCAGAACTTACAGTAAATACTGAAACCACAAGGAGTCAGAGTCAGGGCACCAGCATTTCTATGAATCTTGACTGCTGAGTGCTGGCCCCCAGACTCCACCACTGAGTGGAATCTCCTCAAGATGCCGGCTGCCCATCCCCTCCTAACTACAAGCTACCTAACAAGCCCCTGTTTCCAGCTGAGCCTTCTCGAAAGCACTGTCTGTGGCAATCTAGGAAATGGTATATGAGTGACACCAGACCAGCAGAAAATGAGTGGAGGTTCAGACCACCTACCTCCTGCCAAGCTTGAGGAACTGGTCGCAGGGCCGAGAGCTGGGAGCCCTGACACAGACCCCCTGCCCATCTCCCGGCATGTCCACCTTGGTACATTTGGTGCATCTCTGGATTAGCAGGTGGCTCTCTCCAATTAATGGTAGACACCACTTTTTATTTTTAAATGACCAGGTTGTTTTAATTTTTAAACTTGTCTCTTATACTTGGACTTGAAAGAACCTCCCTATTTATATCTCTGCTAGGGATTGCATGAAGGTGTCTCGTTTTAAAACAATTCTCAAATAGGCCCTGGCCGGTTGGCTCAGCGGTAGAGCGTCGGCCTAGCGTGCGGAGGACCCGGGTTCGATTCCCGGCCAGGGCACACAGGAGAAGCGTCCATTTGCTTCTCCACCCCTCCGCCGCGCTTTCCTCTCTGTCTCTCTCTTCCCCTCCCGCAGCCAAGGCTCCATTGGAGCAAAGATGGCCCGGGCGCTGGGGATGGCTCTGTGGCCTCTGCCTCAGGCGCTAGAGTGGCTCTGGTTGCAAGATGGCGACGCCCAGGATGGGCAGAGCAACGCCCCCCTGGTGGGCAGAGCATCGCCCCTGGTGGGCGTGCCGGGTGGATCCCGGTCGGGCGCATGCGGGAGTCTGTCTGACTGTCTCTCCCTGTTTCCAGCTTCAGAAAAATGGAAAAGAAAAAAAAACAACAATTCTCAAATAACAAGTAGCTGGGCCTGTGCCATGGGCAAAGTGACGGTGGGGGGCACCAGTAGCAGGGACATAAAGCTAGGTAATTCCCAGAGTCTATTATTCTAAACAGCCTGTAGTTATTTTATGGGAGGATGAAAGATATTGGGGATAGAGGAGACCTGTCAGGACCAGGGGGAGGCCGGCCCTGGGATGGCAGGGAGTATTTTTCTCAGCGATGTTTTACCAGTGCCTGGGAACGTCACCACACACGGTGCACACACAATGAATGTTTGTTACATGAATTCTTAGTATACGGTCTACTGGAAAGTTCTGTCCATTTGTGGAACAAAACAAAATACAAATTTTTCTTACCGTCAATAAACCTTATTAAATAATATAATTGCCATTATTATTAATGATTTCTTGCCAGCGTGAGGGCAATTTATATATCCCAATTTTGAAAAATGTTTTATCTTTTGATGCTAAAAATTGAACCAGTGCTTGTTTGATATCTTCTTCATTTTTGAATTTTTTGCCCTTCAAAAAATTTTTCAAGGACAAAAACAAATGATAGTTGGAGGGTGCTAAGTCCGGGGAATATGGTGGATGCGACAGAATTTCCCAACCTAGTTCTGCAATTTTTTGACGAGTCCCCAAAGCAGCATGTGGCCTGGCATTATCATGATGCAGTATGATGTTCTTCCTGTTGAACATCGCCAGCCTCTTTTCTTGGACTGCTGTCTTTAAATTATCCAGATGCTACAATACTTCTCCGAATTGAGCTTTTCATTCGGTTTTAAAAGCTCATAATGTATTGGTCCTCAAATGTCCCACCATATACACAACATTCTCTTATTCAGAGTCAAATTTGGTTTCGAGGTGGAAGGGCTAGGTTTTCCGGGTTCACAATATGCCCTTTTCCTTACGATGTTTTCGTAGGCAATCCACTTTTTATCCCCAGTTATCATCCGGTTCAAGAAAGGCTCGATTTTGTTCCGAGCAAGCAGAGATGTGCATATGACGACTCGATCATCCAAATTCTTCTGACTTAATTCATGTGGCACCCATCTTGAATATTTCCACACCAATCCTATCTTCCAAATATGGTCCGAAATGGTTTGCTGAGCTGAATTAAGCCTTTCTGCGATCTCCGATGTTGTCAGAAAAGGATCTTGCTCCAACATGGTCTTAACAACATCATCACCAATCAAAGACGGTCACCCAGAATGTGGCTTATCAGAAAGGTCGAAATCACCTGTTTCGAATTTTTCGAACCATCTTCTGCATGTCCTATCAGAAACTGTACCTTCACCAAACACTTTCAATAAATTTCTCCATGTTTCTGTAGCATTTCTTCCTTGTTGAAATTCGTAAAAATTAGTGGCGTAAATGAACTTTATCAGTAGCCATGGGTACACTATCGCTTCACACATAAGACTAACATGAATCAACTTTGTTTTAGTTAATTTGCTACGTCAGTATATATACATTAAGTGATAAAAATAGAGAGGCACACATGCGCCAAATAAACATGTGCTTACGTGTCAAAACTTGTTGTTATAGAAACGAACAGAACTTTCCGGTAGACCTGATATGTAGGTGCTAAGTGTGGCGCTAAGTTTGTGAACTGCTCAGATAAAGAAGGAGGGAGGGAGGGAAGAAGGAAAGGAAAGGAAGAAGGAAAGAAGGAAAGGAAGGGAAGGAGGAAAGGAAGGGAAGGAGAGACGGATGGAGGGAAATAAAAAGGACTTGGTGTACATTGACCTTGAAGAATAAGTCGACTGGCCAAGTCGCCAGGGTGATGAGCATTTTCAGATGGAGACCTGAGAGGAAAAGCACCAAAGGAGGACCAGCCTCGGAGAGCTGGGGAGCTGGGACGGCCGGCAGAGGGTGGGCCAGCTGGGGAAGGAGGACCAGCCTCGGAGAGCTGGGGACGGCCGGCAGAGGGTGGGCCAGCTGGGGAAGGAGGACCAGCCTCGGAGAGCTGGGGAGCTGGGGACGGCCGGCAGAGGGGGGGCCAGCTGGGGAAGGAGGACCAGCCTCGGAGAGCTGGGGAGCTGGGGACGGCCGGCAGAGGGGGGGCCAGCTGGGGAAGGAGGACCAGCCTCGGAGAGCTGGGGAGCTGGGACGGCCGGCAGAGGGTGGGCCAGCTGGGGAAGGAGGACCAGCCTCGGAGAGCTGGGGACGGCCGGCAGAGGGGGGGCCAGCTGGGGAAGGAGGACCAGCCTCGGAGAGCTGGGGAGCTGGGGACGGCCGGCAGAGGGGGGGCCAGCTGGGGAAGGAGGACCAGCCTCGGAGAGCTGGGGAGCTGGGGACGGCCGGCAGAGGGTGGGCCAGCTGGGGAAGGAGGACCAGCCTCGGAGAGCTGGGGAGCTGGGGACGGCCGGCAGAGGGGGGGCCAGCTGGGGAAGGAGGACCAGCCTCGGAGAGCTGGGGAGCTGGGGACGGCCGGCAGAGGGGGGGCCAGCGGGGGAAGGAGGACCAGCCTCGGAGAGCTGGGGAGCTGGGGACGGCCGGCAGAGGGGGGGCCAGCTGGGGAAGGAGGACCAGCCTCGGAGAGCTGGGGAGCTGGGGACGGCCGGCAGAGGGTGGGCCAGCTGGGGAAGGAGGACCAGCCTCGGAGAGCTGGGGAGCTGGGACGGCCGGCAGAGGGTGGGCCAGCTGGGGAAGGAGGACCAGCCTCGGAGAGCTGGGGAGCTGGGACGGCTGGCAGAGGGTGGGCCAGCTGGGGAAGGAGGACCAGCCTCAGAGAGCTGGGGACGGCCGGCAGAGGGGGGGCCAGCTGGGGAAGGAGGACCAGCCTCAGAGAGCTGGGGACGGCCGGCAGAGGGGGGGCCAGCTGGGGAAGGAGGACCAGCCTCGGAGAGCTGGGGAGCTGGGGACGGCCGGCAGAGGGGGGGCCAGCTGGGGAAGGAGGACCAGCCTCGGAGAGCTGGGGAGCTGGGGACGGCCGGCAGAGGGTGGGCCAGCTGGGGAAGGAGGACCAGCCTCGGAGAGCTGGGGAGCGGGGGACGGCCGGCAGAGGGGGGGCCAGCTGGGGAAGGAGGACCAGCCTCGGAGAGCTGGGGAGCTGGGGACGGCCGGCAGAGGGGGGGCCAGCTGGGGAAGGAGGACCAGCCTCGGAGAGCTGGGGAGCTGGGGACGGCCGGCAGAGGGGGGGCCAGCTGGGGAAGGAGGACCAGCCTCGGAGAGCTGGGGAGCTGGGGACGGCCGGCAGAGGGTGGGCCAGCTGGGGAAGGAGGACCAGCCTCGGAGAGCTGGGGAGCTGGGGACGGCCGGCAGAGGGTGGGCCAGCTGGGGAAGGAGGACCAGCCTCGGAGAGCTGGGGAGCTGGGGACGGCCGGCAGAGGGGGGGCCAGCTGGGGAAGGAGGACCAGCCTCGGAGAGCTGGGGAGCTGGGGACGGCTGGCAGAGGGTGGGCCAGCTGGGGAAGGAGGACCAGCCTCGGAGAGCTGGGGAGCTGGGACGGCCGGCAGAGGGTGGGCCAGCTGGGGAAGCTCAGACTGGACCCACAACCTGGTCCTGGTTTCTGAGGCTGGTCCAGACTTTGTCTCTCATTCTGCACAAAATATGGGCTTGTCATTTCTACTCTTCTATGTTCTCTCATTCTCTTTTTTTTTTTTTTTTTTTCCATTTTTCTGAAGCTGGAAACAGGGAGAGACAGTCAGACAGACTCCCGCATGCGCCCGACCGGGATCCACCCGGCACGCCCACCAGGGGGCGACGCTCTGCCCACCAGGGGGCGATGCTCTGCCCATCCTGGGCGTCGCCATGTTGCGCCCAGAGCTACTCTAGCGCCTGAGGCAGCGGCCACAGAGCCATCCCCAGCGCCCGGGTCATCTTTGCTCCAATGGAGCCTTGGCTGCGGGAGGGGAAGAGAGAAACAGAGAGGAAAGTGCGGTGGAGGGGTGGAGAAGCAAATGTGCGCTTCTCCTGTGTGCCCTGGCCGGGAATCGAACCCGGGTCCTCCGCACGCTAGGCCGATGCTCTACTGCTGAGCCAACCGGCCAGGGCTTATGTTCTCTCATTCTTGGTCTCTATTGTCTCACCCTTCCCATCCACGACAGCAAACACCTCCTCTGGTTAGGATTCTATCTCTACTAGTTAGGAAGGGTACACCCCTGAATATGATTTAGATTAATTTGAAAATCAACTAGTTTATTTTACAGTAGCAGGAGTGCTTTAACGGTCTCTCGAGGGTGCATGCCCTGGAAGAGACACTGGCCAACGGGAGGATGTATGTGTTGAAAGCAAAAATAAAGGTCAGCAATTTGCAAAAAGGCAAGTTGGAGGAATTCTGCTATAGATGGTCAATTGCAATTGAGGAAACAGTGCTGACAACCCAAACAAGCACAGTGTCTACGCAGCTTCAAGTCTTGTGCATCTGGGCCACCAACTTCACAGATAATTGATTTCATGGGATTGGGCCTATGGTCTCCCCTAGATGTGGGACAAACCACAACAAACCCTGAGTTCACAGAGGGAATGAGCTGCAGTTCCTGCACTCCTGCCCCAAACAAACCTCTCTCCTCCTAGCTGGCCCTGTCTTCTGTGTCCCGCACAGTCCCCCAAAAGCAGTCGGGCACCAAAGTGTGAAACCAGAAACATGCATTTTCAAAGAATCGATAAAATGAATTATCCTCATAAGCTAGGTGTGGCACAGGCAGGTGCATCTGTGGAATGGCGGGGGGGGGGGGGGCAGAAAGGAGGTCAGGATGACATGTGTCGGAATTTGAAACATGAAACTAAGACCCTCAACAGACACAGTGAGAAGGTTCAATAACTGTAGAAGTGTTCTCCTCAAACCTCCAGTTTCAAAGGACTTGGCTCTGAGTTTGGGTAGAAACCTTGTGATTTATACCTTGATGTTGGGGCTCCCAAGAATTAGTCAGCAGTTATACCTCAGTGTCCAAACAGCAGGAAAACAATGCATATTCAAGTCACCCAATCAATTGGCTAATTCTAAGTGAAGTCCACATACTGATAAAAAAAACAAAAGTATGCCTTTCTGGCATATGATGGAGATACTGGCCTAATTAACAAAATGTACAAGCACACATGAAATGTGTGCGTGCATGCATCACCCACACACTTGGGCTACACGTACACCCAAGCCATTCATGCCCTGGCCTCTTTCCCACTCTGTCAGTTTCTCAAGACTGTCTTTCTCCTTCCAGCTTCCTGCCTTCTTAAAACACTTCGCTGGCCATCAGCCAGGAATCCGGAGCTGGTACAGAAAGGGAGGAAAGGTGACACTCCTTTGAGCGCACGCGGTGACTCATCAGGGCTTCAGGGGAAAGGTCCCTGGTGGAGAGCCAGGGACTCCAGGTTTGCAGTGCATAGGGATCTGCACCTTCCTCCTCCACCAACGGGCCAGTTAATCAATGGAACCTACCTCCGAACTTAACTGGCATGCCTGCCTGACTTCTTCTCTCTGATGTCCTGAAGCTGTGCAATGGAAAAAATGCATACTTCTCTGGATATGTGGGTGTGGAGGAGGGGGGTTAGCATGGCTGGCCTGAATAGTGTAAATTCAATTGTTTTCTAAAGGCACAAATAAAACTAGAGAGAAGTAAAGACTTTCAAAAGTCCATATCCCTGGCTTCAGCTCCTAAAATTTTTTTCCTTGACAAGAATAATGGAGTAACTCTGAGTGTCTGGCTGTGTCGCTAAGCACAGTCAATGATACTAAAATACATGTCACAGCAGAGGCAAGAATGAAACATTCTAAACTTTCCTTTGGCAACTGCAACCCAAAGGGAGCCTTGGAGGGCCTTCAGTTCACCCCACACCCCATAGATCCATCCCAAGTAAACCCCCATCTCAGGAGAAGCAGTGTGAAGATGAGACCTGAAGACTGGCTTCTAGTACCCAGTTCAACCTGAGACCCTGATGAAACTAAGGAAGATGCCACCGGGGTGGCCTCCAGCCCCTAGTCTAACCTTACAGTTTCATTTATATGTGGAACCTAAGAAACAGAATGAACGAGGCCCTGGCTGGTTGGCTCAGCGGTAGAGCGTCGGCCTGGCGTGCGGGGGACCCAGGTTCGATTCCCGGCCAGGGCACATGGGAGAAGCGCCCATTTGCTTCTCCACCCCCCCTTCCTCTCTGTCTCTCTCTTCCCCTCCCGCAGCCAAGGCTCCATTGGAGCAAAGATGGCCCGGGCGCTGGGGATGGCTCTGTGGCCGCTGCCTCAGGCGCTAGAATAGCTCTGGTCACGGCAGAACGTCGCCCCTGGTGGGCGTGCCGGGTGGATCCTGGTCAGGCGCATGCGGGAGTCTGTCTGACTGTCTCTCCCCGTTTCCAGCTTCAGAAAAAATACAAAAGAGAAACAGAATGAACGAAGGAACAGAACAGAAACAGACTCATAGATACAAAGAACATTTTGAGAACTGTCCAGAGATGGGTAAAAAAAGGGTAAGGGATTAAGAAGGACAAATTGGTAGTAAAGTACAGCATAGGAAAATAGTCAATAATATTGTAATAAACATATATGGCGTCAGATGGGTATTAGACTTACGGGGGGGGGGTCACTTTATAAATTACATCAATGTCTAATTACTATGTTGTATACCTAAAACTAATATAATATCGTAGGTCAGCTGTAATTAAAAAAATAATTTTAAGACAATTTTTAGAAATTAAATAAAAAATAAAAATTAAATTTAAAAATGGAAGGAAGGAAGGAAGGAAGGGAAGAAGAGAGGGAGGGAAGCCCACATGGAAGACAAGGGAGGGGAGGGACTGGGGATGGGGTTGGGGTAAGGATCAAGGAATCTGTCTGTCATGAGCCTATTAGGTCGGAGGTACTTCTCAGACAATCAAACAAAGATTGGAAAGCAGTTCTCATTCCTTGCCCAATCCCTCGTTTTCACAACTGGTTTACTGAATACTCATATAGTATTTCCAAGTGCAATTAGAATTGCTTTTCATTTTTAACAAATTAGGTGAGGTTTTGAATCATGTTCACTTTTTTTTTTTTTGGCCAATGACTTCCAAGACATTTAATCTTAATGTTCAAATTCAGGAAAGAGGGAAACTAAACAAATAAAATGAAGCAATGATGCTAAACTAATTTTTTTTTTACTTGTAGAAAGCTAATTTAGTTTGGTCATTGAGCAATTTTGTTACCTGATTAGGATCTGAAATTAGGTTTGGTACTCACTAGAAATGCGTGGCAGATTTACTTGGAGAAGCAGAAATGGGATCAAACATAAATGTCTGATGTAGATGGACATGTCCAGAAAGAATGAGACTCTGCTCTCTTATCATTGTTGCAGCAATATGACTTCCCCTATAGGGACTGCCCTTTCCAACAGGAGGCACTGTTGGAATTTGGGGCAGACGATTGTCCTTAATGACATGGAACCAGACCACATTCTGAAGGTATCCCTGGCTGTACCCACTGATGGCCAGAGCGCTCCCTCTATGATCATGATAACCCCAAATATTCACGTGCTCCCAAAAACCCTCCTGCATGGGAGGCAAGAGCTGCTTGCATCTAGTTGAGAACCCAGATGTAGTCATTTCTTTAGAACTTTACTTGTCTTTCCTTATTTTAATATTTAAATCAAGCAACTATTTACCCACTTTCATCACTCAACTCCATAATCTAATTTTAGTCTTCACACAAATTAACATTTTTCTTTAACACTCTAATGTTTATGTATCGTTCACTGACATCCACTATGATGAACATATAAGCTATAATGAATATATAAACCAGAGAGCTGATGTAGCATAGATTTCCTGGAATACAGGCAAACCAAGCAACAATGCCTGCAGGTTGCCAACAGCACAGAATCACCTTGACCTTCTCTAGTTCAAAGTCTAGTCTCTTGAATGCACATACATATTAATGAAGCATGCATGGCTAATACATATGCAAATTTGTTTATCTGATGATCATCTGAAGCACTAGACATACCAGAATGTAAAACCCCAGAGGACAGAGACTATCTGTCCAGGACCTGAACAGCTCCTGGCACATAGTAGGCAGTGCATATTTGTAAATTGAAGAAGGAATAAAGTGATGCCCTATTATGTGCTACCTGACATGCTCACAGAATATGTTTTGATCTAGAGCTTTATGAAATGGATGTTACATTGGCCATTATGCAAAGTCATGCACTAGATCATCTGTTGAGCATTTTATAGCTTAATAAACACCTTTTGGCCATTATCTCATGAGAGCCTTCTAACTACTCCATACAGACTTAGGTTAGGTTTTATGATCCCCAGTTTATAGATAAAGACATGAGTGTGTTCTAAAAGTTTGCTTATCCTGGCCGGTTGGCTCAGCGGTAGAGCGTCGGCCTGGCGTGCAGGGGACCCAGGTTCGATTCCCGGCCAGGGCACATAGGAGAAGCGCCCATTTGCTTCTCCACCCCCCCCCCTCTTCCTCTCTGTCTCTCTCTTCCCCTCCCACAGCCAAGGCTCCATTGGAGCAAAGATGGCCCGGGCGCTGGAGATGGCTCCTTGGCCTCTGCCCCAAGCGCTAGAGTGGCTCTGGTCGCGGCAGAGCATCGTCCCCTGGTGGGCAGAGCGTCGCCTCGGTGGGCGTGCCGGGTGGATCCCAGTCGGGCGCATGAGGGAGCCTGACTGTCTCTCCCCGTTTCCAGCTTCAGAAAAATACAAAAAAAAAAAAGTTTGCTTATAAGTCTGTGTTCTGTCATTTCTAATGCTCTGACTGTCCCAAAGACACACGTCACAATGAGTGGTTCCTCACAAAGTGCCACACTTGTCACCCCCCTCCCCCTGAGCTAATAAGCATGCTGGGCAAGGAGAGCCCGAGTCCTATGATGTGGGAGATGGAGATCGGAGAGTCAGGAGGGAAAGACAATGAACACTTTGAAAAAGGCATTCCTAAATCATAGTGTGATGGGGAAGAAAGAAGTCACAGCTACTGAGTTATTGCTCTTTCACAACCCACCTTTACAATAAGAAAATAACTGCGCATGGCTGACTCTGAAATCCAACTACTGAAGTCTGTCTGCCATGTCTTGGTGTTCACTGTGCTTCATTTTGAGGAGCCCCTGTAGGGTCCAAAGAAAACGAGTTTTGCAACCCTTTTGCCACACTTGAACTCAGCTCCTTGGGCTGACCTCAGCTCCCTGTTTTCTGACCCAGAATGAGGCAGGCAGCAGCTGGAACTTTGAAATATAGTGTGTTTTCAGAATACAGAACAATCTGCAAACGTGTACTTCAAAATGAAATGGATAAGGAAGAGGAAGAGGAAGAAGAGACAGAGACATATCAAAAGGGCACAGGAACCAACCTGGAAAAGAAAGAGCTCCCAATGGCCAAAACTGGGACAAGGTAAACGACACAGTAACTGATGAGAGTACTGGATTTTATACCCCAAAGAATAAGATAAACACCTGCATGTCTATACTGATATAAACAAATGATGGAATTAAATCAATAAATGGGGAGAAGCAATTCTTTTTTACAGAAGAGTCTCAAGTAATAAACATAGAAGGAGCAAGGTCAGTTTAAAACCACCAAAACTCTAGGGTCCTAACCGCTGTCAGCAGGGTGGCTTAAATTAGTGGATGACGCTTTAAGGAGAAACAGGATATCTGAATGCCCTCAAAGTATCTCCCTTAAAATATTGATCAATTACTGTTGTGATGTTAACATATGTCCACCACACCTGCTAATTCCCCCTCCAGGAGATGATGTTTAATGCCCCTCCCCTTGAGTGGGGGCTGCTCTTCGGAACCTGCTTCTAAGGCATAAAGTACGGGAGGGGGAAAAGTGGTAACTCCATGGTGGAAAAAACCGGCAGCCACCACCTTCACCAAGCAGGTCAACGCCGCCAGCAAGAGGACAGCCTGATGTCACGTAGCCTTGATCTGATGCACCAAGGTGGACACATCATGTCCCACAAGGGATCCTCTCTGAAGCATCTGTAACCTTCACCTAGAAGTAACAAACCCCAAATGAGGGACATCCTGCCAGACACCTGAGCGATGCTCTTCAAATAAGTCAGGCCGTGAAAAACATGGAAAGAGCATGACACTGTCACAGCTGGAGGAAGCTGATGTCATGCGGTGTCCTGGACCAGAAAGAGAATATCAGTGGGAAATTCAGGGAATTTGAATAAAGTGTGTAGTTTTCCTTAAAAGGAGGAGGTGGCAATTTTTTTCCCTATCAAGAGCCAATATTTAATAGGAACTATTTTTGGCTTTATGGTCTCTTTTGAAACTCCAAGGTCTCATCAATGTAGATGGAAAGCAAAGACAACCTGTGAGTGAATGACCACAGCTGTGTCCCAATAAAGCCTTGTATACAAATGCAGGTGGTGGGCTGGCTTCAGCCTGAGAGCCACGCACATTTCTTGACTCCCCAACAATATTGGACCAACGTTAACCTCATCGTTTTGATCACTGTTCCCTGGTTACGTAAGGTGGTAACACAAGGGGAAGTGAGGCTGCAGGCGCATGGGAACTCTGCTGTCTTTACAACTCTACCATAAATTGAAAATTATTTCAAAACAATAATTCTTTAAATGAAGTAGAAATAATTGGGGGATTGTGGGCCATTTTTGGAGGATCTTTGTTACTTTCTTCCCCCTGGTGACTCTGCATATGGGTCACATGGGGCAAACACGGCCAATTCCGCGAAGTGTTTTCCACGTCTACTCTGCACAGAATGACAGGGGGCAGGCTCAGTACCTCAATGAGTGTGGAGAGCGATAGCAGGACACATCTCCTGAAAATGAGGGAATCTAAGTCTCAGATTGGATCCCCAAAGGGTGTAAGTGTGACTTTGAACAGCGACAGCCCCACTGTGCCTCTGCTCATAAAATGGCTGGACAGATCCCAGTGACACCTAAGTCCGGGTGCCATTTTCTTTTTTTTTTCTTCTTTTTTTTTTTTTTGTATTTTTCTGAAATTGGAAACAGGGAGGCAGTCAGACAGACTCCTGCATGCACCCAACTGGGATCCACCCAGCATGCCCACCAGGGGGGCAATGCTCTGCCCATCTGGGGCGTTGCTCTGTTGCAACCAGAACCATTCTAGCACCTGAGGCAGAGGCCATGGAGCCATCCCCAGCGCCCGGGGACAACTTTGCTCCAATGGAGCCTTGGCTGCGAGAGGGTAAGAGAGAGACAGAGAGGAAGGAGAGGGGGAGGGATGGAGAAGCAGATGGGCGCTTCTTCTGTGTGCCCTGGCCGGGAATCGAACCCAGGACTCCTGCACGCCAGGCTGATGCTCTACCACTGAGCCAACCAGCCAGGGCCTCTTTCTTCTTTTTTTTGGGGGGGGGGGCGGGAGGAGAAAGGTGAGAAGCATCAACTCAACTTGTAGTTTCACTTTAGTTGTTTACTGATTGCTTCTCATCAGGGTGCCATTTACAAGAACCCAGATTAGCAAGGTGGAAGTCCTCGTGGTCTTCCCCTCCAAACCTCTCCTGAGAACTGCTTTCCCACAGCGAAGGACTGGAATGACCAGAATTAGAATCCATACCTTAGGGAGTTCATCCTTCTGTAATGACAGTATCAAAACCATCTGATTGTCATGGAACCCTTTCTCCAAGCACTGTCCTGGGTGGGAGTTCAATTGTATAAAGCAGCCTCACAGAGCCGTGACGTTGGGCTGGGCCTTGGAGGATGAGTAGGGCATTGCCAGCATCCAAACAGAGCCTGAAAGTCCCTACCATGTTGAAGAACCTGAACTGTGGCCCCAGGGTTGCAGGTGGGAGAACGCAGAGGGTCTCTGGTCTGAGACTTGAATGGACCCGTCTGCTGCACTGAGCAGTTCAGCCTTCGTTATATGGGATGGGGAGCTGGAAAGGGTTCTCTGCAAGTGAAGGGCATGGCCAAGTTTGTGTTTTGGAGAGAGGCCACCAAAAGGCGAGGTGGGTCACTGAAAGGAGGCTACCATGCCCAAAAACCAAGAGGACGAGCTGGCTGGATCCTACGAGTCACAGCCACAAGCTTGGGACTCCAGGAGCAGGCATCTGGCCAGAAGAATCTTCTTTCTCAACAACAAGGGACAGGGCAGGTCTTGAGCTTAGCAGGAAAAGACCCAAGGTTTTGATCGCAGCCATTTCGGCAGGGTTCTGAGCCTGAGGTGTGACATCTCCAGGAAGCTGTATTTTTTCCCTTGGTGTGCACACCCCGGCTGCTCAGTCTGAATTAAGGAGGTGCTAAATACCTCTGAAATGTAAATTTACGACTCCGATTTCATAGGGCAGAGGGGTGGCCAAGTACACTGTGTACTGACTGAGCCACGTTGAGCCATTTCCTAAATTGGGTTTCCAGTCAGCCCCACCTTGACGTCACACACACACTGTGTCTGGGCAGAGGGCATTCGACGAAATTGCTTGGCCTCAGTCAACCCCTTCCTCTAACTTGCTCAGTGTTTCAGTTTTCAGTAGGACTGACTGTAAGCCTATTTATATATATATATATATATATATATATATATACACACACACACACACACACACACACACACACACACATTAACGTGATCCTACATTTAATTCTACATATAAAATAACTTCGTTTTTGAAAAATCCTTTAAATAATACAATTATTTTAGCTACCAGAAAGTAATGAAATAGTAATGACTCAAACTTAATCCTATTTTGACATGTGGGAAACTGACTCAACATTGGGAGTGTGAAAAATTAAGAAGGCTTTAAAAATAAATACCTAAGAGGAAATATCTTTCACATCGTGGCCATGAAAAAATATAGTTGAGATGGGGGGAGAAGAGGAAGACAGTCTGGAGATACTGTTATTTTGTGAAATGCAGTTTCATATGTAAGTTAATAGACATTATTTTAAAATTTACTTAAGTTCTACCTATGTACGAAGGCTGTTTGGAACGAAACATGTATAAATATATTTTTTAAATATTTCATATATAATAAATAAAATGTAACAAATATGTAAACTATATAATAAATAATAAACATGTGTATATAACGTCAAAAAAGGAAGGAAATTTAAAAAATACGCTGAAGATTTTTTTTTTTCCTCAGAAGGCATGAGATCGGGTCTAACAAAGAATGGTTAAAAGTCTACTCGCCAGTAAATCTATCTTTTAAGGGGTATTTCCTTCCCCCAAACAGCAGTGAAGCTGGGAGGGGAGGTTCTTGGCGATGTCTGAGTCATCCACGGAGTAAGTGTAAGAGGTGAGGCCCATTGTCAGTCCTGGAACCCACTGACAAAAACGGCCATGCCTGAGAATTTCCTGTCACTTCTCTCACCGCCCCCACCCCGCCCCCAGCGCTCACTGTTGTGCATTCCTTAGAGAACGCTGGGATTCGGGAAATGGCGAGTTTCTCAACAGGAAAGCCGAGAAATGAGCAAGCACATGCCGACGGGGTCCCACTCAGCACAACCTCTCCAGGTGCTCTGAGACCATGCGGAGTCTGCATGTTGCCCAAGCACCTTCGGCTGCCCTGTCTTCTTTTACTCTCACATGACCACTGGCAGGGGAGCCCCCGGGTGGGTCCCCAGGGGGCCTGTCCCCTGCCCTCAAGCCTCTGTCCGTCAGAAGCCTAAAAGAGACCCTGTACCACCAACAAAACCGCCAGCCTGTCTCTCTTCGCTTCCTCAGCTTTTTGCCCTGAAAACCATGTACTTCTGTGGGTTTAAAAAAATCTCATTAAGCCACGTGATGGCTTGTGGGACAGATAAAGCTCTTCTTGGTCTTACAAGGCCACTGAAAAACATCGAGATTCTCGCCTGGGTGGAAGGCAGTGACTTTCCCTCCCTTGTTCTGAGACTACAGAAATAGGCAAAATGGAGACCTATCTCCATTTCCTTATTTTCTTTTTTGGAGAACATTGTGATAAGTCTCCAACCAACACAGATATCTTGGGATTTAATGACCATTTACCCTTCCTTTTCTCAGGGAAATAGATGGCTCCAAGTAAGGGGAACACAGACAATTAGAGGATCTTTGTAGTAACAGCAGCACAACTGCCTGCGCAAATTCATACATCTAACCTGCACACTAGCCACTTAAAGGAGGAGCTACCATTAGGCCCATTTTAAAGATGTGGAAACTGAGGTAAATAAGTTACCTGGAGCACCGTGGTAGTGAACATCAGAATCCGAACCCAGATGCCTAAGGTGTGTTGTTAAGCACAGAGTGCCCTGCTCCAAGTGCCCTAGGAGTTAGATGACTGTGAGGCACGTTGACATGTAGGAAACTAGAGAATACTGAAAATGTGCCCAGCCCACAGAAAGAAGCAGTGTAAGGAGACAGGATGAACAAAGAAGGAAAGGTAATCTAGGTAATTTAAGTTTTTCTCCACGTCTTTAACGCTGGTTTCCTGAAAAGGGCACCCCATTTCACTGGTACCCCATGACCACCTGATGGCAACGGAAGCAGAGGGACCCGTTTTAGAGTAGGATTGTTCTTCTTATGGCTTTCTCTGAGAAACTGGGCCCCCAGAGGCTGTGGTGCCCACCACCTGTACACAGCACCCTCCCCTCCCAGTACAAGTACAATCTCTGTGTTCAGATAGCCACGCCTGTCCCTGCCTCAGGGCCTCAGATGTTCCCTCAGCCTACAACACTGTTCCCCACGATAGCCAAGCCTTGTTCTCTCACTTCCTTAGGGGTCTCCTTCCCGATCACCTTCCCACACTGGAGGCCCTGTTCCCCTGCCACCATGCTCTGTCATGCTTGCTCCCCACCTCCTGACATAGGCTACCGTCACTGTCCTGCTGTTCCTCTTTGTCACAACCTCTCCAACCCTACTGGATTGAAAGCACACTGGGAGCCTGTCCCCCAAACCTGTGGCCACGGTGGGTGCCCAATAGATAGTTCATAAGTAAATAAATGAGTTGATTCATGCACACCAAGTCCCAAGGGAACACAAAGCTCCTTGGCCACAATTGTGAAGAAAGTCTTAAAACAAACCAAAGAATTGAAGCTACAAGTTATCAAATAAAGAAAAACTTTCCCACTGTTTTTAGGGAATTGCGTGATGATGGTATCTCAGTGACACTGAGCAGAAGCCTGAAACGTGCACAGGAACTAAATGGGTGGTCATCCCATAGAGGTGGTTCCTGCCACAGCATCCAGTGCGGACTGCACAGAGCTCCGCACTGTCCGCGTGGGAGCCTCAGGAGGGAAGGTCTGACCAGAGCACAGTTCTAAAGTCTTCAGAAGGAAGCACAGGCCCCCGTGTCATTTTGTTAGAACAGTTCCCGCACAGAGGAGGCAGCGGCATTAGCCTTGGGCGATTTCAGGGAGCGCTGGTTTGGGTGGGCCGGTGGTCCCTGCTGTTTCTGAGCCCCGGCCCTCATGACAGCCCTGAAAGGTGTTCTCCTGAAGATGTTCGCTGAGATAGGACACCGCTTGGCACCATTCGCCGCACACCGGCACTCCCATCCCAGAGTAATCCACCCTTCTTTTAACGGCTGATGACAGCTCCAATAGCTGGGCAAAAATCAGTTGAAGGAAAGGGAAGTCTTGTCGGAAATGAGATTAATCTTGTAACGAGTGTTCAGCCCTGATAACCCATCTGGGCACACAACTGCTTAAACTGGAGAGCAATTAACCTTCACCCGACGAGCTCTGTCCAACCGTTATAAACATTAAAGAGACAGAATCCTTACCCCCTCCTCGCAGACTAAACAACCAGATTTGAATCCCACGTAAACGGCCTCTTTCTGCAGATGTGCGGGGATGACGAAGTCCAGGGGCAAAGGTGGGGCTCCACTCTGCAGTCACTCAGGTAGCCTGGGCCACCGTTTCAGCAAACTATGTTATTCCTACGGTGGTGGGGGTGGAGGATAATGGCCCAGGGCATTCTTACATAAAATTTCTAGCATAGGGGGCATTAGACAATTGGTTTTGTGTGGGAACACATCTGCTCGTGGGAGCGCATCTGCGGTGGTGGCTTTTCTCCTTTACTTTCTCTTTTTGTCCAACAGTAGGAATATTTGCACTGAGCTAGCTTCTTGCTCGACTCAATTCCTCATCTGAGCACGGCAGGCATCTGCATGAGTGATGCAGCTTGCGGTCGCAGAAGGGAGATTTTTTCTTTCTTTTTATCTCTAAGAAGTGACTTGCTTCATGGGGAGCAAACCTGTGATCGCACCTTATCTGTGTGTGCTGTGCCTGATTGAGCTGAGTAAGCTGGCCCATGTGAAGTTCTGAGAGCTTGGAGAGTCTACTAGGAGCCCTAGGATTAAAAATAGCTTTTACAACACTGAAGAGAAATCTCTGAGGTCATTTGACTTCCCACACGGGCAGCAGCTGGCTTTAGCATGAGCTTATACAGAGCCACTGGACTGTATTTATGTCCACAGTATTAATGAGAAATACAGGATAAGACCCATGGACCCCAGAGGTGGGTACAAACCAATGTGGGTGCATAACACGCCCCACACAGAGCACTGAAATGACAGGGATACTTAAGTACACTCACAAAGTAACATGAGGGCAGTTGCCCTTCGTACGTAACCTCCCTGTGTGCTCCTGTGACTACACCTGGGTTTAAAAAACAGTAAGAAAATAATAATAATACTAATAAAAAGAGGAAACATTCCTTTAGCATATTCTAAACAAATTTCTCTCTCATAAGGTTTAGGTCCAGTTTTCATGACGGCCAAAGACAGTTCTCAAAATAGTCCGTCCTCACAGTGGAGCCTCCTCTCCCTTGCGCCCCGTTTCTCTTTCCCCAGCAGCCGAGTCATGACAGTCAAGGCCTCGGGAATGTGTGAACACAGCAGCCTGAGTCTCCCCGGCCCAGCTCCCCCATGTTGGTCTCCAGACTGGCCTCGGATACAGTGCTAGAGAGTGACAAGACAGGTGTACCTCATGGACAAAATACCCTGCAAGCTAGGACAGAAAGTCCAGGCTTCAGAGTCCGGCCTCTCAGGGCGTGCACGTGTGTGCATCCCTGTGCCTTTCCTGCCACTAGCAGATGGGACCGTCCTCACTCTCCAGAGTAGGAGTCATGAAGAGTGCAAGGGGGACTGCATCGTGGGGGCATTACACCTCCATACCGGCAGCCGCGTCACAAGCAAGGGATTCCATGGTCCGACACTCCCCAGGGAGGTGGGGAGGAGCAACAGGCACCTGAGCTGGGGTAGGCAAGGACACACCCAAACAAGGCATATCTGTATTTCTTTCCCAAGGAAATCCTGCAGAGCCTTCACTGTCCAGTGATTAGATGAAGTTCAGTTTCTGGCATGGTGTTGGACCGCATTTCACAAGGCCTAACACCAGAATATTTAGGGGCAGTTTACATTGCTGAGCTCAAATCCCCCGCGTATATAACTTCAGCAGCTATCAAGAGACAGAGGACAAAAGTGAAATCATATCTCCTGGACAGCGACACAGTACACAGCACCATTTTATGAGTTCAGTGAAGAAAGTCACGTCATGTGAATAACTTTTATAAGATGTAAACAGCACATTCGCCCATTAGTTTGGATCAGGCTGCCTAAGTAGCAAATTCCCCACAGGATGTTATGAGCTGGCGTGGCTGCCCTAACCTTGTTGCACATCGTGCCATTTACCAAATAAAAGTGCGAGATAAGGGAAACCGCAGTATCGAACTCCCTATCTTGTGAAACTGAAACAGATGCTGAGCAAACATTTTGCTTTACAGTGATTTGCATTTTGATCACCGTGCTGGATTCAATGTACGACATGGTTGACGCTCACGCTATGAAGCTGTCTCCTGTTTTCAATGGAACTCATTGCCTTTTCATATTCCAAAATGGTTTCTACACATAAGCGATTCATACATAGGAGAGATGCGGTCACCCTGGAAACCCGTTTCGTCTCCTTCCAGACTGTAGTGGGTTAGTGTCCCCTCCATCACGTCCACCCAGAACCTCAGAATGTTCGCAGATGTCATTAAGGTAAAGATTGACACAAGAGCATACCAGACTGGGTGGACTCTGAACCAATGAAAGAGCATCCTTCTGAGAGACCCAAAAGGACAGACGATGACTCAGAGAAGGAAATGTAGGACAGACTGGCGTGATCTCCAAGCCAAGGAGCATGAGACTGTGGGCACCGCCAGTCTGGGAGGGAGGCTGGGCCAGGGTCTCCCTCGCAGCCTCCAGGAGGAACCAGCCCCACCAACATCTTGATTTGGACTACTGACCTCCTCAACGGCAAGAGCACAAATTTCCGTTGTTTTAAGCCACCTGGTTGTGGTAATTTGTTATGGCAGCCCTGGGAAACTAACATACTACTGTAGATGGTGTGGGGTTTTTTTTAACAAAAATGTTGCCATTTTAGGCCATTCTATGGCCCACTATTTGATTTATAGAGTTAGTACAGCTTTCAGAAGTGCTGCACACTATGCCAAGAATTAGGTAACGTCCTGGTTACTGTGACCAGATAGCCTTAATTTTTCAGGATAACACAGGTGTTTGTAAAACTTTTTCACGTGCGCCCCTTTGTCAGGGCATGGTCTCCCCAGCTTTCTGCTTAGGAAGATGTGGCTCTTGTAGCACAGGGGGTGGGCAGGAGGGGAATGTCGAGTTCACATTCTAACGAAAGTCATGCGGGGATTTTTTTTAATAAATACCTTTAAATCTCTCAGAGCTTTGTTTGAAAATAAGGTAGGAAGTGTTGTTTTTTAATAGCAATTAAAATATAATTTCTTTAGTATGTTTTTCCAACCAATATTTGTGGACAAATTAGTCAAATGTGGATTGCTCCCTTTTTTAAAAAACTGATGATTTATTTTATTTTATTTTATTTATTTATTTAAGAGAGGAGAGAGAGAGAGAGAGAGAGAGAGAGAAAGGGGGGAGGAGCAGGAAGCATCAACTCCCATATGTGCCTTGACCAGACAAGTGCAGGTTTCGAACCGGGGACCTCAGCATTCCAGATCAACACTTTATCCACTGCGCCACCACAGGTCAGGCTGGATTGCTCCCTTTTTAAAATCCTGGTTCTCTTATTCCTTTTAATTATCCTAGAAACAATTAAGAGTGCAGTGATCTAAAGTATAACTGGGTTGAGACATACTGGAATCCTAAATAACCAGATTTATTCCAACTTTTCGATTCTCAAATAAAAGTTGCTTCCTTTTCTTCCACTCCTTACCAAGTAGATTCTAGTTTTGCCAGGAAAGGGACAAAGTCAGATTTCTTTTCATCACACAGACTGCTATATTCGCTACACATTTGGTCACTTCATATGTTCATTCAGCAAATATTTACAGAAAAGCACTTTATATGCCGGGCAGGGCACTGGAAAAACTACGGTGTAGCAGATTCTGAAATAATTAAATTTAAAAAGTTCATTAAAAAAAAAAAATCTCGCCTAGATAACAGAATATGTTAAGTCTTAGGAGAAATCACATTTTCTCTGGCTTATATATACAATACTTTGACCAGTTAGGCTCAAGAAGCTAAACTTAAAATTTCAGTAGGGAATTCCATTTTATTCTCAGGCTTAGCTAAATTGTTAATGGCTATTAATCATTATTATAAAGCATATAATCTTACAGTGGAGTACAGAGAACTTAGCTATTTATGAAGATGTTCCAGCACACTGTGTCTATTGCAGATGTCACTAATGTAATGATGACAGTGCTGTGGGGCTGCCTGATTGGCCAGGGAGGATGGAAACCCTCAGTGGGGACCACACTGGATACCAGCAGATGTGTGAAGAGATTAAGTTACAGCTTCACTGAAATTTCAAAGGAGTGACTACAGTAACAAAGGAAGAAAAACAAACAGTGCCCATCAGAGTCCATTAAACACAACTTTTCATTACTTAAGGAGTTTGTAACAGTTGAACATTTAGACAACCCACTGCAAACCCTGGATGTATAAACACTGGGGGGTGTTGCTTGTTGCTCAGTATAAGCATAAGAGCCTGCTTGGGTTTTGTTGTTGTTTTGCTTCATCCGGACAAGTGTCATGTAACAAAAGGCAGACTCTGAGAAGTGTATTTCTGCTGTTAGGTGTCAAGGGGAAAGCATCTCCAATGATGGTCCAGCAGAAACAGCAGAAATCATCAGTAATGTGCTCACAAACATCCAAAACCCAATTAGATCCCGGGCAGCTGCACTATCATCCCACCTTTCCAAACACAGGCAGGCTCTTCAGGTCACACACACACTTATGTCTCACAGTACGTATTCGAATGTGACCCCAGGAGCATGCAAGACACTGGTCCCTAGCCATAGTAATCATTCTATCCTGATCAAGAAACACAAACAAGATGCTTTGCCTATAAGAAGCCATTAATTGCTCATTGAAGTAAATAAATTAATTCTCTATGACGTGTTAACAGGTACCACCTAATTAATTCACTCACTCATGAATGTATCATCCAGGCAGATAGTCATTCATTTAATGAATATTTATTGAATTGCTTCTTACCAGGCATGGTCAGTACAAGATTACACGACAGAGCCATATAACTCAAGGCATAGAGTACTGAACTTGAACAACCAAGGTTTCGAGAGTTTCTGGTCTTCAATAAGGGTCCATAGATTCTTAACCATTAGCATTAACTGACTATGTGATAATTCAGTATCTGAGTGCTCTTGTCATTGGTTCAAAATAGCAGTTGGCCCCTTCCTTCCACTGCAGAGACCGCCTGTCACTTCCTACTGTCCGAGCCTATCCATTCACTGGCACAGGCCAGAGCAAAGGCTAAGCAAGAGACAACCAACGTCTCACAGTCCTCCATCCTGCTTTTTCATTGGAGTCTCAAAACTTGTGGTTTCTTGAGCTCAGGAAAAGACTTAGTTCAGCTGCTCAAAGTATGGATAACATGTTGCTTTCCCAGTAAAGGCACTCAAGATGGTGACTCTACTACATTTCCTCATGAGATAGCAACAAGCAACATACAAGGGAGTACTTTCCTCCCTTTAGAGAAAGCTATACATGGGCCAAAGCACATTGGCGAAGTCCTCTCAAAAGGCAAATACTGGAAACAAACGCAATCATGAATGGGTCATTTTAGAAAAAGCAAATAAGGAGAGTAAAGTAATAGGGATGACACTAGGAGAAGTAGCCATAAAGAGCCCCTAACAGTGGACACATTTTACATCCTAAAGCACATTATTGTTCAAAGTACATGCCTGTATTCCACTGTTTGATCCTTGCACCGCCACCAGGAAGTAGGTATTATTATCATTATAGCACCTACTGTACAGATAAAGAAACTGAGGCATGGAAAAGTGACATCACCTTGCCAGGACAGCGGAACACTGAAAACATTGTAGGAAAAAGATGCAGTAGACAAGTATTTAGTGATATGGGAAATTGTTATGGTATGATGCCTCGTAAGTTAAAAATCAGGTTCTGCACCGTAATAAGAAACTGGGTCCTGAAGGAGAGACACCTTAATCGCTAATGGAGATCGTGTCAAATCCAGTCCATCCTCCTCTTTTCTTCCCCAGCCTAGAAAAAATCAAGTGAGTAGAAAAAGGACCGTCATGAATGAATTTAATTTCTCATATTTTATTCTTCTTTTTAAAGAATATGTCTGTGAGCATGGAGGAGGACGGGGACCAAAATCCAAAGGAATCAAGTCTTAAAAGACTCTTGATGGTAGAATATCAATTACTTTAATTTTTTTTCTAATTGTTATTTTCTGATCTCCTACAAAAACTACGTTTGAGATGAGGGGGAAAGAACATAGTTTGGTTGTTACTGTTATTTGAACAATATGTCATTCAGTGGCTATACTGGACCCGTGCTTACTCTAAGCTAAAGAAAACAAAACAAACAGAATAATCCCATTCCTCAGGCAGACAGTGGGCACTTCCGGGAGAATGCCAGCAGGGGGGCCACTCCATCTGGCATCAAATATGAGTCTCTGCTTGATGGTCCTGCACCGCATCGCCAGACTGTGATACCAGCACCTCCGGAGCCAGCACGGAGTCAAGGGGTCAGAGTGGTCACTCCACAAAGCAGCCCACGTGAGGTAGCATCTAGGACCGTGATGGCGAACCTATCACACATATGTCAGCACTGACACGCGTAGCCATTTTTGATGACACTTGGCCACATGCAGCCGCATACCAGAGAAGTATGGGGCCGCATGCCGAGAAGGACATTTCATCCTCGGCTCCTGCATGGCCAGGTGCAGTAGCCAAGGATAAAACATTTGCTGTAGTGTAGACACTCTGTGCCGGAGATCTGTAGGCCAAAACAGCAGAACTCCGGCACAGAGAGTCTAGTTCTGGGACTTCCGGTTAGGCCGTTAGGCAATCTTTGACCTTTCTTCCGGCCTGCGGAGCAGGGAGCAGCGGAATGCCGGGGGGACGCATCTCTGGGGGCCCTGTGATCTCCATTACCAGCAACCACATAACTACAGCAACCACATCACCACAGCAACCATCATCCAATCTACTGTTCTGGGGTGTGGTGGATTTCTAATTGACCATCATTACTGAGATAAGTGAGGGGGAGGCTGGGAGAGGCGAGGGCCTGTGCTATGGGTGCCATTTCCCGCCATTAGAGATAGCGGCAGCCATCTTAATTTACATAAGATGCAACTTGCAGAATTTCAAGACAGCATCTGGGCTCAGGTGTTTGTCGACTTGAGGTCAAAGCTTGAGAATCTGGAAAGGTGCCACTTGGAGAATCAAGAGGAGTGCCTCTACGAACAGGAAATTTGGAGTGCCTGGAACCGATTACCAGACACTTTTAGCACCCTGAAAAATATAGCAATGGCTTTACTCACAATTTTTCCCTCTACATACTTTTGTGAGACCTTATTCTCAGCGTTAAATAATATCAAAACCAACAAAAGAAACAGATTGACTGATGAAGTTAGTAATGCTTGCTTGGGCTTGAAGTGTACAAAATACCAACCTTCAATTGAAGATTTAGCCAATGAAATTCAGCAACAAAAAAGTCACTAATAGGCAAGTTAGTTAAAGAATTCCCCCTCCCCCTCACTTATCTTAGTTCACGGCACCCCACACAAGTTAAATAATATCAAGACCAACAAAAGAAACTGACTGACAGATGAACAAAGAAGTCACTAAGCAGGTTAAGTTAAATAATTAGTTTTTGGTTTATTAAATACAGTTATATATTACAATTATACATTTTTGTTATTTAAGCTATCAATATTGCGAAATTATGGTTTTTTTTCTCAAAGTGACACACCACCCCAGTTATGCTCGGTTTTTTGGCGAATTTTGACACACCAAGCTCAAAAGATTGCCCATCACTGGTCTAGGAGCACGTTGGGCGATCCAGGAGGTGCCTCCCAGAGTTCCACTGAAAGCTACCAAAGCTGCACAACAGAGGTATGGGGGGGGGGGCACCGATGCAGAGGAAGAGAGTAGTCTTCATTCAAACAGGAAAACCTGAGATCTCACAGTGAAAAAAATATATATAAACAAAAAGAAAATATCCCTCTGGGTAATTTCAGGTCGATTGAACCAAAATATGTGTATTGGGTGTGTAGCTAAAGTCACTGAAATGTGTTCTTGTACTAGCACCTACATCTACCCATGTCTGACAGCTTCTCAGAGTCAAACTCAGTCTCTCTCTGCCTCCCCACTTGTCAGTCATCAACACCTATGGAATACATGCTGACTGAAGAGCCTCTATTGGACAGTCCTTTCGTCCAATGCAATGCACAGTTCACAGGCACTTGCTCACTACTGAAGGAGGTGTTTTATCAAGATGTGAGCCAACAACTAACGGCTGCTCAGTTTTCTGATTGTTTCAGGGGCCTGCAGGAGATCTGGGTGGAGTCGTGGGTTTCCATGCTTAGAGTAGGCAAACACTGAGCAGTGCTTGCGTTTTGTGGCCTTTAGGTGCTATTTATTTTATCTGGTTTATTGTTCAGTGTTACTGTTTGTTGACTTGATATATTTTTTCCCCTACAAAGGGGCCAGTCAGTAAGGACATATCCTGTGGATGGATAGTTGATGATTCCCTATTGTTCAGTGTTTGTGTGTTGTGGTTTTTATTTGCTTTGGTTCAAAGGACCTAAACAATGCATTCACTGGAATTTAGTAACACATGTAAAATCAGCACAGAGAACAATCTGTACACTGAGATTTTTGT
The DNA here is from genome assembly GCF_036850765.1 of Saccopteryx bilineata. NCBI lineage: Eukaryota > Metazoa > Chordata > Mammalia > Chiroptera > Emballonuridae > Saccopteryx > Saccopteryx bilineata. The sequence continues at coordinate 225,203,976 of NC_089491.1, read as the reverse complement.
ACCCAGATCTGGTGATCTCTGATTGACTAAAGAAAGCAAACTCTAAAATGACTGTTGCACTGAATAACCGTAGGGAGATAAAACCTTCCACTGAGTCTCAAAGTGGCGTACATCCCAACAAATACAAAAGCAGACACATGCATCGTTCTCTATCATGAAAAGGAGACCGAAATGACTACAGGGCGCGTATGTTACTCTTAGTCGCATCTAGTCTAGTTACAGTCGTCTCCATAAAAACCAGACAGAGGGCAAGATCAAGGACGAGAAGAGGCTGAAGCCATGACTCTAGAAATATCACAATTTTACCTCCTTCAAGACAGAGAATTATGCCTGACCATCTGTAGCAACAGCCTATTCCCCTTGGAGAGGAGGTAGTGAGTAAGCAGCCTGCTTCTGCAGAGGAAGTTTCCACTGGGAGCCCTTCCCGCTTCGGTGTCTCTGATAGGGCTGGCTATCTGCGTAGGAAGTGAACGCAGGAAGTATCTGTCTACAAACCCTTTATCCTCGAGGTAATTGCTACAGCAGCATTTTACTGTTTACCAAAGCAGTAAACACGGGGTCTAAAAAAAGATGTTTTCCATCCCTAAAGAACAAGTCTAAAAAAAAAAAAAAGACACGTGCACTTATTTCATAACCAGCTTCTTATCAGAAACTGTTCACAATCTGATTGTGCTTCAATAGTAAGTGAGTCACTGCAGTCAGCTCTTTGGGTAAGACAGAAGGTACTCTCTTGGATGCCCAAGAAACAAAGGGTGGCTTTCTTCCCTGGGATGTTCCTCTAGCAAAGTAAGTGGTGTTTCTCCTTTGTACTTAGCATAGGCTTAACGGAACTCCCAGTCTTTGGCTTAACTGGTAAAGTTAAAGATACTATCCACGTGAACTCAAATTGGTAGAATGGATCATTCAAAATTCAGAGAGTTTACATCACGTGTATTTGATCTGGGCCAATATTCTTATTTTACGTGTAAATATAAAAACACTTCTAACTCTAGGAGTTCACATAAGGTGAAGTCAAAAGATAGGACACAAAAGCAGAGGTGTAGCTACTCACAGAGGCAGAGCCTCCTGGTCAACCTCTTTATTTTAGTCCAGTTGAAAGGCTTGCAAGCCTTACTGTCCAGATTCCCTGGGATGAGAGAAGTGACCTAGTATCTATGAGAGAGGCAGCGTAAAACAGACAAAAGCAAATCCAGGAGGAAACCCCTGAGCATTTGAGATGTTCTAGAAAGCCCTCCTCACCATTACTGTTATCTTTTAGTTATAAGAATTGGCTGGTAGCTATTGCAGAGCAGGACAAAGAGGAGGGAAGGGGCGTGAGAGCAGGCAGTACAGAGAGATGCAGAGGGTGACCCGACTCGAAGGCCCTGCCCAGACCCTGCTAGGCAGAGGCCGAGGGGGAGTCAGCAGCAGGCATCCTCTAGTGGCACATTATGTCGTCTCCCATGCGGATATGGTGCTCAGAATAATGAGCACTCTCTGTCCTGTGAGGGGCTTTTATTTCATAATAAAGAGAAAAGGTCATGTGAGTCAGAGGAAAACAGGCTCCCTGAAAAAAAAAGAAAACTTCAATTCACAAACTGTTGTAGAAAATGGAAAGAAAGAAAACAAAAGCTTGTATGGATTCCCCACTGCCCTGCAAGGAACATGTCCTTGAGTTGAATGAATAATAAAATTAGCTGCCGTGTAGTCAGGATTTCACAAGTAAGCAAGCTCAGTGAATTTCACCCTCACTCTGTCAAGTAGAGACTATTGGGTACAGATGGAGAGACCCAGATATTGTAAGCTGAGTGACTTGTCAAGGGTACAATGCCAGGAAATCCATTTCCCTTTTTCCCAAAAAGGAATGAAAGCCAGGAGAGGTGACTTCACCTGCTGAAGCCACACCGTGTCAAACCGAAGCTCCAGCCACCATCTCCCAGGCCTGCCTGCATCTTCACCCTTCTCCTCACCGGCCTCTGCATCTCCACCTCCCTTTCCTTGTGAGCAAGATAAGGCCAACCCCTTCCCCACATGGGCTATTTTAAGGATGCTGTGAGGAAACTGAGCATGGAGTACCTCCCTGGGCATAAGATAAATGTGGTCTGTGCTCACTCCATTTAATCTCCGTGAGGCCGGTGCTCCCGGCCCGTCAGGTAACACGAACAGGCAGCCCAGATCCAGGGAGGACTTCGCAATATAAAACCACATACATTTTCCTTTTTTAACTTGGAGCAACATCTTGGGAAACCTACCTCAAATTGAGACACTAATTGTGTTGACAAATTCTGAATAGTGTTGTCCCAACAGTTTCCTCTTCCTCCAAGGTGAGCATCGCAGGCACAGGGTTAAGTTTAAACGATGAAACTCAGTGAGACCCAAGGGGATCCAAAGGGAATGGGATGATAAACTCACTACTGGCAGATGATTGGAATCCATGGCCTTGAGGGAAAAGAAACGGAGGAGAAAGGGGTCTCTCTCTTTAGTGCTGACTCTGTCAATAATAGTTCAATGGGGGAGAACATCAATTTGCTATACTGCAATCTAACAGCAGAAAAAGAGATGTTAAGTTGGCAAGGCAGAGCGGTTGAGAGGTGGCTGTGTTCAGTCCAGGCACATGGGTCCTTCTGCATGTGCTCTAAACGTTCCTCACTGCACTCTCCAGAATGTGACGTGCGTCGTCCTGAACAAGTGCCTTTAAAGTCGCAGCCCTGGTGTCAATGTTATGATTGGACTGTGTGATGTGACTTTAAAAATAAATGATTTTGCTTGGCCTCGGCCTCTCCTTTCTGAACATCTCAGTACTTATCTGTGCCCAACAGCAGGCCCCGCTCTTCTGGGGGTAAATTCCGTGGTCCCCCAAAAAGGCCTGGTGAGACCCGTGGTGATGGAAAACTCTGACCTGTGTTGTCACGCTTGACACTGAGACAAGAGCAAGGAAGGAGACACTTGGGACAAGGAAACCTAACTCAGCAGCTGATCTGGAATCTAAGGCCCACTGCCCCTTGGAAATGGCCAAATACGGGAAGAATTCTGGTCACCGGACAAATATAGCATCGGACACTAGAGCGCTGTGCTCTTGAATTTTCTGGCACTTTTGCTTAATTAGCCACTAAGGGTATAATAACTGTTGCTGTAGGTTTGTAATTTCCCCACACAAACATAGGTGACATAAATTAGTCATGATTTTCATTATTCAATTAAATGTATCACTATATAATAGAATGTATCATTTTTTTTTCCTGCACAATAATTTAATATTTGGGGCTAGGGCAGGAAAAAGAGATCCTCTGATGATAAACAGAGGGGAAACAGAGATTTGTGTGACCTGGGCACCATTCTCAGGCTCTTTAATCCTCTACCTGTACTGATTGGTACCAGCATGGCCGCAGCCAGGCTGCAGAGAAGGTCACAGAGGTCGTGTGTGCGCCCTGCAGAGCCCAGTGTGGATGGAACAGGCAGTTCTGAGGGTGGTGTTCATTGGGGTTATGAATCAAGATACAACAGCTACCTTTTAAAAATATTTCTCGATGCTCTTTGAAAACACCAATGTCATTTATTTAATTCATTTTTTTCCTTCAACTAGGAGAAATCTCTCTAAAGAAATATGACTTCCATTTAAAAACCTACAGGAATTATATTGCTCTGTACTTAGAACTTAAGAATAAGCTTCCCTCTGTGGGAGGATATCATCCTTTTCCTCTTTAGGGCTCAACAGGATCTTAATTAAAATTTATTTTCCAACACATTTTTATTGAACCCCCCTACAGTTTGCCAGTTGCTGTAGAGGGCCCAAAAGAGATGGACAGGCTATTTCTTAAAAAAAAAAAAAAAAAAAAAAAAAAGGTCCTGTGGCTTACGGAGGAAACACAAAGTTTTTGTAGAATATTCACACATAGACACACACAGGCAAAGCCAGGAGAATGTGCTGACAGGAAAGAAAACGGAGCAGGGAAGAGCAGACAGAATGAGGAATGATCTTCAACTTCATAAAACGTGCCTCGGCCAAGTTCAATAGGGGAAATGTGTGGGAAATAATTTTGATCAAACAAGGAGTGAAAGTCTGAATAAGAAAAAGATCCAGGGGTCACAGTGGCCACTCGCTGAAATAGGTTCACAGTCAGAAAATGTAATGAAATACTATAATGAAGGAAATACAAATAAAAATAAGATTCCATTTCTGCCTCTCAGAATGGCAAAGATTCAAAGAGTGAAACGTTCAGAGCTGTCAGGCATGCGGAGAAACGAGTCTCATCTGTGGCTGGAAGAAGTGGGAACTGGTACAAGTTCTAGAGAGTAAATAAGCCAATTTGTTTTTTTAATTGGCAAATATTTAAATTTGGCAGAGACTTAAAAAAAATAGGTATACCCATTGGCCCAATAATTCCTTTCCCGTTCCTAAGCACCAGAACTCATAAAATGAATTAAAAAAAAAAAATTAGAGGGTGGACTACAAGGTAATTAGTGAAAAACTGAAAGCAATTTTATTTCCTACAACAGGATAGCCGTTATATAAGTTACAATATTATTTTAGACAGAACTTAATTAAGCATAAAAATTCTGCTTATCAAATATTTTGAGTGTCATGGGCAAATGATTGTAAAAACAATGCTAACCGAGGAAAAGCAAGATTGAGAGTCAGGTAGATAAAAAGACAGAAACACAAAGTAAAAAAGGAGACCCACCAAATGTTAGTAATTTTCTCTAGCTGGTTGGGATTAGGAGTAATTTGTATTGACTTTGTAGTGGGGTTTTTTTCCCCTCTACAATGAAAATGTTTTATTACTACAAACAATAAAATCCATTTTCAACAGTACTGAGCATGCAGAAGAGTGGAAGGGTCCCAGCGCCCCATTCCTGCCCCAATCAGCAGCGAGAGGCCCTGCAGAGTCTGGCCCTCCTTCCGCACCAGAGCCCAGGGCCGCCCACAGCTGTGCTACCTGGCCTGTTACACCCTCATTCAAGGACTCTCCCAGCCCCCCACCCCATCCTGACCGCCCCAGGCTGCCACCTCCCGGGCCTTGTGTGCCTGCGCTGCCGGTGGAGGCTGTGGTCCTGTTGTGTAGAAGTGACTCTGTTATTCTGCCTTTTCTAAAGCACGAGAACAGAATCTGTGAGACTCTGGACTTCACAACTGAAGCAGGGTGATGGAAAACAGAGAGCTCAGAGCCGGGCCGGAAGGACAGCGACGTCCGCTAGGCATGGACTGTCTGATGGCAGCTGCCGTTTACTGAGCAGCTACTAGAGGCTCTCCCAACCTTCACTAGCACCAGCACAAGACAGGCTAGCCACTAAAATCCCATTTTACTGATGAGGAAACTGAGAAGTTAGGTCCCCCACTCAGGGTCATGTGACTTGTACAGATTCAAATGCAGGTGTGTCTGTGGCCACGTACGATAAGAAATCTCAGAGGCAAAGAACAGCTGTCCTCCATCCTGTCTTAACAAAGGGAGGGGTTGGGTCCCCTGTAGCATTTGAGGTATCCCCTCGCCCTCGAGGAAAGATCCTGCAGCAGCAGACTGCCAGCAGCACTGGAAAGACCCGGAGACTGCCACCATCATTCTTCTCTGAGGATTTATACCCCCCAGAAGCTCTCCCATCCTGCCTTTCCCATGGCTCAGAGCTGTGTGTCCCACGTCAGCTGTCCAGTCAGTGCACCTGCCATGTTACTGGCATGCCAGGGTGGAATTTTCTGTTGTTGGTCGGCACTCCACAGAGGGAACTTACTTTGAAGTTCTAAACACAGGAGCAGTATTTTCCTGAAGGCATCGGTAATGCCTGTTTCCCTTTTTTAATTTGTATGTGTGCTTTTTCAAAAGGACGTTAACAAGTATATGTATGGGTGTGTTTGTGGGGGTTGCTTTCTTTTTAAAAAATAAAGGTCTGTTTTGCAAGTAAAAAAAATGAAATAATCGCTTTAAAAATATATATATACATATATATAATTAAGAAATGGTTCAGATTTTCAGAGCATCTTCTGAGAGCCTGGAAGTCCTATGTAAGTGTATTTAGTGGGAAAGAATACCCACAAATTCCATGGTTCCCCATTCTGCTCTCCAGGCCTGGAGGCGGAGAGCTGGGCAGGCCTCGGTGCACACACAGTCTCAGAGGGCTGCAAGGCGCGTTGCCGCCTCAGAAACCCATGTCCCAGGAATGCAGGCAGCCAGCCGTTTTTTAAATAATGGCCTGAAATTGCACTTTGAGGCAAGGACAGAATACCAGGGCTTCCTCTGGGGATATCATATTTGCAGAGGAAAACAGCAGCATTTTACACCTTATACCCTTTCCATTGTCACGTAACACACACACCACTTCAAGTAACAAGGGATAAAACAACTATTCCACATGAGCCAATAGGTTGATGAAAATCATCATACCTAGAGCTAATAAATTCATTCATCACAGTCCATCAAAATCCTATGAGGAGATGAACTTTCTTCAGAGAGACCTTCCTTTTTTTCAGTTTTTAAATAGGTGTCTGTGTTCACACATCATAGCAAATATCCAGGGAGTGCCTACTAGGTGTAAGGCATGAAATCTACCAAAAGGGCTGTATGTTTTTAAATCAACACTTCATGTTTCAATTACCATCAAAACCCCTCCAACCTCTGTTAGTCTAAGAAAGTAACTTGTTGAAACAACTAATTGTAACAGTAATAGCTGCTTCCTCATCAAGCCTTGTTAGTAACTTTCCATATCCTGTCAGAACCTAAAATGCCAACCAGTTGGGCCTGCTCTCTCCACCTTCTTCAACATCAGATCTCTGGGATAAAGCAAAATCCCCACACTCTCATTTTTTTAAAAGACTCAAGACCCACTAAACTGTAGACTTAGGGACTGTTACCCAGGGTTGCTGGACCACCCGAGGAGTCCCAGAGAGCACTTTCAGTAGAGTTAGCTTCTCTTGTCATTCTGCGCATTGCTATTGCGATGCACCTTCTGCATTTAAAACCATTGTTCTCAAATGGGATTGTCGACTTCATTAAGACTTCCCAAGTGGCCTGCTGCCTAACAAAAGGGATCAGGGAAGTCTTGGGGAGTTGGATTCAAAATCCTAACAGAAACACAATCAAGTTCCAGGGCTAACAACAGGCCCCTGGAGTCTACAGGAAAACAGGGCACTGTTTTGTGGGAAAGCAGGGCAGGGGTGTTAAGCACCCCTTAGCGTTGTCCAGCAGCATGGAACCAAAATTGACCTTTGAATTGCATAGGGGACTTCACCCTGGATGCTTACATGTTTTATTAGAACTCGCAATCTGGTCTTAAAAATCCACAGACACTTAGAGATAAACAGGCCCTCTCACGTAAGCTCCTACGATGCCTTCACTTCCAGTGGAAACATTTTCTTCCAATTCCAAATTACCCAGGGAAAATAATGCTATCACAAAAAAATGGGATAAAAAGATATTTAGTGTTTCCTAGTACCTTATAGGATTTTATATTAATGCAAAAAAAAATCTCCACTCACATGTGGAACTCCGACTTGAACAAATTCGGTGTATCTGATACTTAGTCGACTAATTAATTGGTTTATTTACAGAAAAAATAACCACAGTGCGTCTGAGGCTGGAAATTGCCTACAGGAAAGACTGTTCCCTAATTCTAATGGGCAACCTTAACTTTCCCTGTGCTAGTTTAAGCTTTGTACTCACACAATTAAAACTGTAGTCCACTGTTGTTTCTGTATACAGGTCGGTAAAATCATTTCATGACTTGACCCAAGAAGGCTAACAGAAACGTCTTAAAGGAAGTTACCTATAAAGAGGGGCTATTTGGTTTTTTAACAGGATTGGGAAGAATACACTTGACGTCATTTCAAAAGTTCACTTGAGACGCAGATAATACACAGATGGGGCAGTGTAATAAAATGTGAAAGCAAGCCACGCATCCTTAGACAAGTGTAAACTATTCTCCAAAATTTATTCTTAAAGTCAAAAAACATGCGTCCTTCAAGAGTATCTTCAGATCTTCAGAAATGTAACACTTGTGTGTTTTGCAATAAAAAAATGTACCCCACATTCTTAAGGACAGTTTGTTACTTTAAGGCCCTCCTATTACACACTGCTTTTTTTTGAAACATACATAAGACTGCACTCAAGCTATTCAAGATTGACAAAGAATATCTGATTTAATTGCTATGCAATATGGACTTGATTAAGGGTAACAATAAGAATAAAAAGGGTAGCATTTGGGGTTAGAAAGTCCAATGATTTCTGTTCATTTAGCTGCATGGGAGCACATCAAAGCCCAATTCCCCAATTCCTTTTAGTGGGGATTCCTTTCAGCAGACTCCAATCCTTGAAGCCACAGAAAGAAAAATCTCTGTAAAGGTGCAAGTCTTTTTGATATGTGAATTTTTCTTCTTTACATATTACTGAACATACCTTGAAAAATAAAACATACCTCGAGAAACAGAAACTGAACAGAGCTTCTGAAACATAGTTTACATATGGTGGGTGTTAGTCAAATCCTCTCACACAAAAATTTCAAGTGACAAAAAAAATATCAAACCGAGGAATATTTTTGAAAATGCCTCGGCCCAATTCTGGGCAGACTTCCATTTTCCTAACGCCATTGATGAAAACATAACCAAATACTTCCCACCTCTGTGCCACCCCATGAAAGGCAAGCAGCTACTAAAACTAACTTTTTCCTCATTACAGTATTTGTCACTAGCTTTCCCCATTTCTACAAATGGCACCAAGGCATGGTGGCCTTGAAAATATTTAACCGACCAGCACTTCATAGACTCTAAGCTGCTGATTTGCACTAACAATTACATCGGTTTCACTTCCAGGAATGAGGCCACATTTAGGTTTCCACCTCTAAAGATTTACATCCATGTTAACTATATGCTATATACTAGACAGATTTGCAAGAAAAACACATCAGACCTCACTTCCCCCTGAGCACACAGGACCAACAACAGGCCATTCCTCTCCAACTCCCAAAAACCAAACAACACAAAGAAGAAAGTTTACTCACAGCGCACAGGAAAGTAGCCGTTTTATTAAGACAAATATATAACCAAAAAGACCAAATTACCACCATCTGAGTTATGAGAACGCTCCGTTCTCAGCATAAGGGATCCAAAAACCAAGCCAACGTTTGCATGTCCCATGACCAACAGCCACTTGCCAGGTATCTCTTCACTTCCACTGGGACTGGTGGGCATCCCTGACGCTAAGGAGTCATCCCAGAGCATCCACAAGATCCACACTTACAAGCCCATCCTTGTCTTCGACCCTGCCCTCCAACCTCTCCACGTCCATTGCCGCCTGGCAGAGACACATCCAGACCGTTAGGGATAGTTAAGAGTACGAAAATTCAAATGCGCTCTGAAAAGCCTTCGCAAAAGTCATCCACAGCCCTCAACAGTGAATTTAGAAACCCAATTTTTTTCTGAGTTTGAAGTTTTTAAGCCTTGCGGATGGTTGGAGTAGGAAAAAGGAAATTTACTAGGCAGTGGAAAGGAAATCTTGTTGTCCTCTATTGTGGCAGTGGGGGTGTTGCCCAATCCTAACTTATCTGCCTTGATAAAGGAAACCAAAGAAAAGAGCACCAAGCACAAGATTTTGTCAAACAAAAAGGAACCCTCTCCTTACCTTAATAGTGCTGGCCATAATGCGATCAAGTTTATTGATTGGTAATAAATGTTAATAATAATTATTGCTTCTCTCTGACCAGAAAGTAGTTTTGATGAGGTTGTTTAGAGCGGATGAGATTGTGCTAAGTCTGGGAAATGAAGTCAGCCAATGGCAGGAAGAGGTTTCTATTGGTCCTGGCTGCCCAGCCCGAAGAAACAGGATATTTGGGAGTGGAGAGATAAGAGACCCTGAAAACAATGTTGTTTTTCTTGATGATAGGCAGCCAGGAGATTTTTTTTTTTTAATTACAAAAAAAAGGGGGGGGCATCCAACGCCTTTGACTAGGACTGCCGCAGCAGGTGTGACACGTTGCGCGGAGGCAGGATGCAGATGTGGCGGGACTCCGAGTGGCTTCGCACAGGCGGCCTGCTGCCAGGTGCCGGCACGACGCTGGCCCACGGGGACTCAGGGCTGGAGCACACCTCCCCCACCCTGCTCTGTTCTCCTGAAAGGAAACCTCACAGGTAGAGGCTATTCCGTGACGATGTCTAGTCACAGCCATTGACCTGCTGGTTCTTAACAGCCTCCATTTAGTCCACCCCTCGCATGAGTGTTCCAGGACGGTTTCAGTTTTCCCCTCCAAACACATCATGTTTATTTGCACCACAGTAAACCCCTTAGAAAACACAAAGGCTCTAGGATTAAAGTAAACCAAGAAAAAATAAAGAGGAAAAACAAATCTGTCAAATCCTGGCTCTCAAATATTTATTTAAAATCCAAATAACTAAAATTACTACAAGTACTCTGCAACGTCAGCAAGCTGGTCCTGCACAGGCAGACGTCAGTCGGCAGGCGGACAGAGCTCGCGGACACGCAGAGATGGCCTGGGAAGGCCTCACCAAGTGTCTCAGAACCTGAGAGCTAGAAGTTCAGGGCCACACATCTGTTTTTTACACGAAGGAAGTTCAGCTCATGGAGGCCTGAACATTCCTTTGAGGCTTTCAGGCCTTAATTACTCATTTTCAGGAAATTACTTGTTCTCTGGAAGAATCAACATATCGCTTTGAATCCAGCTACATTAAAGTTGGGCCAGTAAAGAGGTGTGGTCTCAACAGGGGACCCGCAGAACACAATGGATGATGTCCTGAGTCATCTGGCCGCTCTTGGTCTCAGAGTGCATGTCCCATGAATTGGTTTCACTCCGACCGAGTGCACGCTTGCTTGTGTTGGAGTTCCATAAACCAGCCCAAGTGTGCCAGTCTGTTATGTCCCATGATTTACCTATTGAGTTAAGGACAGAAGGAGGAAGGGAAAGATGAAGAGGAGGAAGGGGAGGAAGGAGAGATAAGAGGAGAAGGAAGGAGAGAGAGAGAGAGAGAGAGAGAGAGAGATCTCGTTCTGCTTAGAAGTCAGAATCTAACGAAGTCTCCGCATCCACAGTTTGAAAGTGTGTTGATTTCCGCTCTTTTCATCTCCAAACAATGAATGAGATGGCAGTGCACTGATTAAAATTTTGTTTCCCCTAAACTTTCAAAGTACTGAGTTGTTTTATCTGGGCAGCTTCCAGTGGGATTCAGAGGTGCTGAGAAAAAGACTCTCAGCTCTCCCCCAAGATTCCTTGTGGGTTGTTTTTTCTTTTTTTTTTTTTTTCTTTCCCAAGAAGTATCAATTTAAAAGGTTACCTGTGTTACCAGAAGAAGCAGAATGTCTAATGGATTTCCCAAAAAGCAGCCTTCAACAGGGTATGACCCCTTTGCTAATAAAGTTGCCATGGAAGAAATTCTGCGTGACCCTAGCACTGCTGGCCCCTACTTTCTAATCCCTGGGTCTCTGCAGCAGCAGGAAGCATCAGCTTTCTGACCAGAGAGCCGATTCCTCTTTGAGGGTCTGCTCTTAACTCCTTAGTTCTTGCCTACTTCAAGTCAGCAAACACTGGCAATTTTTAAATTCTCCATTTGGAAATAGTTCTAAACTTAAAGAAAAGCTACAAGATAATACAAAGAACCCCTAATAGCCTTCACTCAGTTACTCCCAACTGTTGGTATGTACCTCATTTACTCTGCTTTCTCTCTCTCTTCTTTATGTACAAAGCATACATATACACATATACAGATGTATTATTATCCTTTAATAACAATAAAGAAAGAAACAAAACTACATTTCATTATTTGATCTATTTCCTGGAGAGTCTATCCATAAATATAATTATGTCTGATTTTTAAAATGCATATACATATATGTGTGTGTGTGATCTAATGAAAAGCTGGTTTTGAGATAACAAATTGTAAAAAAGCAAACCTTCATTTCTAATGACACAGTGTTTGATTGATTCCTGTCATCCTCAGAGAATGATTCCTGGTGCCCACAATGGCACAACAGCACCCAAGCCCAGTATTCTCCAAATATTTAATGCAGTTCTTAAAAAAAAACAAAAAAAAAAACACTTCATTGGCTACTGATAACAGAGGGCATATCTATTGATTAGAATGGAGCAGCACAGAAGCAGAAACCATTTCCAAAACATTATTCTAAGAGAACATCACTTGAAGACACAGGCAGCATGGCGTCCTCCCCTCCCCCCCTCCCAGGCCTCTGCTATTGAATGGTTCCAGTGCCGGCTCACTCAGCAGCCAAAGGGCTGGGCTTCCCTTCCAACTAGACACCTCCCCTCCTGGAGCCACCCTTCAGGTCATCAGACAGACCCACATTGGGGGCAATCACAGAGGTCGTCCACCTGCTGGCCATCCTGCTGTGAATCTGTCAGGACAGGGTCCCTTTCCAGCCTCCCTGGGATGTAGCCAACACACGCAGGATAGTGTGGCCCTCCCACCGTCCCTGTAGATAACTGCATGTCTCCATTCTGTACTGACCCACCATGGACTCATCACTATAAATTTACCAAAGCCCTTTGTAAGCTTGTTCAAGTCTTCCTCCAAAAGAAAAGAAGGAAATAATGTAAAATAGACCCATCCATTCACTGTCCCTATAGAAAGGCGGGCTGTCTCTGATCTGTCCCCTAAAACCTTATCTTCCCACTTTCTAAGGACTCAACACATTCTTATTCTAATTTTCTCACTAACGCCTCCACACGGAATCCACGGCAGAAGGTCAGGAGAAGAGAACATTGGATAAGGATGAGATAGTTCTGTAAGTGATGTATGCGCATAGCAGAGAGGTAACGGACCATGATCTTAACTGGGACACAACAGGGGATTCCTGCACGATTGATCAATCTCTGCACTAAACACTCACACAATGGAATGCTCATCACCACTGAAAACATTGTAGGAAAATGATGCAGTAGACAAGTATTTAGTGATATGGGAAATTGTTATGGTATGATGCCTCGTAGGTTAAAAATCAGGTTAGAAAGGGGAATTATGTCACAGACCCATTTGTTAAAAATAATTTTTTAAACATGTTAGTCTATATACTACAATACTAACAGTAAAGAATCTTTCTTTCCTTTCCTTCCCTACCCTGTCTCCTATGGTTCATCTATATTTTCAGAACATTTAAGGTAAACCTACATTAAAATCTAATGTAAACATCCTATAAGCAACAGGTAATAATCCATGTGTTTTGTTAATACCTGTATCACATGTAGCACACGACTCTGACGGTTGTCAACTGCTGTGTGTACACCAGAATGCACATTCCTTTTAACTGTCTACAATAAGACAAGAGTAGCTCTTTTTTATTAATTGCCATAAGGAGACTCAGAAGACATATATTTTGTGACGGTCATCTACCCAGCATTAAATCATACAGTCACTACTGATGAAGGGCCTTTCTCCACGCCAGCACTAGGGCACCAGGCACTAGGGAACCAGGGTGACAGGGCTTTGTCCAGTCACTGGGTATCTTAGTGTTCAGGAAGTCTGTTAGTCAACTCAGATTCCGCACACACGAAATTGCAGAGCCTGGGACCGACCCATGAAACCCATACTTTTTAAGGCAAAACAATAAGACAAAAGTGGTATATTGTTCCTAAAATGACACATGAATCTTAAAATGTATAATGCTTGGATTATTCACAAGATTCCTGCAAGGAGGATGTCCCCAGGACCTTTGCCAGGGACATGCCTGAGACTGCAGATAAGGATCAAACATCTGGACCAGTCCCCACAATGGAAAACTCCATCGTGCAGTGGAATTTTTCCATCGATGTCAATTGGAAGATTTGCCTGAGAACATATGGAGTGTAAGGTACCCTTCGTCCCCAAGGTCACCCATGTCACACTACCTAAGGATTGTTTCTGTATTCAAAGCAGATTCCACAAGCAGTACTGTTTCACACCATGGAGTAAGACCGTGTGCGTGTGTACATGCGTGTGTGTGTGGCCCATCCTCCAGCACCACATTAAGAAATAATCCAATTATAATTTAACTATTGTTTCAACACCCTCTCTAGGTGGTTAATATTCTCTGGTGTCTTGGCTGATTTGAACTAATCTAAAAGAAGGAAATTATCACACACTAAATCCCCCACTTCTCAACACCCAGTTGCAATTTCCTTCATTGTGAAGCACGTGTCAGTTCAGTTCTAGAGGCTCCCATGGAGTAATGATTTCAATGAACACAATTTCATAAGCATCACACATATTCTCAAATTTTGCCAGCTCTGCTCTTACCCAATTCCATATGCCTCCAAAACCTCAGGAGTATTAACACCAATATCGGTTTCTAAATATGTCAATTTGTTATTTGTGGCTTAAAAAAATAAAAACTACAAAAAAACCCTAACAGCAGAATAGTTATTTTGACACATATAAATTAGTTTAAAGGAACTTGTAAATTTCCCATTTCAGTTAACATATTTCTATATACAGGAGTGGGCAAAAGTAGACTTACAGTTGTGAGCATGTGAAACAGAGCATTCATTCTTTGGTTATTCTTATTATTTTCCACAAGAACAACTGTAAACCTACTTTTGCCCACCCTATACAATTTGTGAACCATGAAATGCATGTGAAGGTCTTTACTCAGGTAACTGGGCACATGGGAGAGAGCTATCACAGTCATCAGGTCACCACAGGTCACCACGAGGCTCGCTCCAGCACCAATGCACATAATTTGAGGCACAAAGGCACATTGCCATGCTGCCCAGAGGCAGTCCTGCTCCTCAGACCCTACTCAGCTCTGGAATACTGTGTCTGGTTCCAGTCCTCAGCCATCATCCCAGGCCACACTAAGAAGTTATCTGGGGCTATTGAACTTAACTTACATTTTGATTACTAGTTAGACTTTTAATGTTTTTTTAAATGTATTGATTTCATTTGTAAGATGTTTGACATCAGCATTTATTTTTGTCTTGATCTGTAATTATTTTATAAATTAGTTTTTTTTAAAATATATATACTACCTCTTTTTTTTTTTTTGTATTTTTCTTAAGAAGTAGGGAGGCAGAGAGACAGACTCCCGCATGCGCCCTACTGGGATCCACCTGGCGTGCCCACAAGGGGGCGATGTTCTGCCCATCCATGGTGTTGCTCCATTGCAACCGGAGCCATTCTAAGGCCTAAGACGAAGGCCACAGAGCCATCCTCAGTGCCCGGGCCAACTTTGCTCCAATGGAGCCTTGACTGCGGGGGGGGGGGGGGGGGGGGGGGAGAAAGGAGAGGAGGAGGGGTGGAGAAGCAGATGGGCGCTTTTCCTGGGTGCCCTGGCCAGGAATGAAACCTGGGACTTCCACAAGCTGGGCGGATGGTCTTCTGCTGAGCTAGCTGGCCAGGGCTTATACTACTTCTTAAAGAAAGATAATAAGTGGCATTATGTCAGCAATTGATAGAAATTTGCAGAGAAGCCAGGATTAAGGAACCATTGCCCCTGCTTTAGAAAGGCTGCTAGGTCTGAGATCGATGTGGCCTTGCCTTCGCCATCAATAAATTTATTTACATGTTTGCTAACTTGTTTATATCACAAATAAAATCAGAAATGGCCTGACCTGTGGTGGCACAGTGGATAAAGCATCAACCTGGAAATGCTGAGGTCGCCGGTTCGAAACCCTGGGCTTGCCTGGTCAAGGTACATATGGGAGTTGATGCTTCCAGTTCCTCCCCCCCTTCTCTCTCTGTCTCTCCTCTCTCTCTGCCTCTCCCTCTCCTCTCTAAAAAAAAAATGAATAAAAAAAATCAGAAATGAGGCCCAGGTATAAAATGTTTGCCATAAATTCATTTACTTTCACAAGAGGATCTTTAGTCACCTGCAAACTAACATGGTCCTATATCTACCTAAGCCAGGCCTGTGAAAGTGCAGTCTCTGTCTCATTGTGGGAGCTGCTGAAATGAGCCCTCTCTGCTCTTCCACTCTGCTCTGTCCCCTCTGCTCTGTCTTCTCTCTGCCCTGTCCCCTCTCTGCTCTGTCCCCTCTGCCCTGTCCCCTCTCTGCCCTGTCCCCTCTGCCCTGTCCCCTCTCTGCCCTGTCTCCTCTCTGCTCTTCCACTCTACTCTGTCCCCTCTACCCTGTCCTCTCTCTGCTCTGTCCCCTCTGCCCTGTCCCCTCTCTGCCCTGTCCCCTCTGCCCTGTCCCCTCTGCCCTGTCCCCTCTGCTCTGTCTTCTCTCTGCCCTGTCCCCTCTGCTCTGTCCCCTCTCTGCTCTGTCCCCTCTGCCCTGTCCCCTCTGCTCTGTCTTCTCTCTGCCCTGTCCCCTCTGCTCTGTCCCCTCTCTGCTCTGTCCCCTCTGCCCTGTCCCCTCTCTGCTCTGTCCCCTCTCTGCCCTGTCCCCTCTCTGCTCTGTCCCCTCTGCCCTGTCCCCTCTGCCCTGTCCTCTCTGCTCTGTCCCCTCTGCTCTGTCCCCTCTCTGCTCTGTCCCCTCTCTGCCCTGTCCCCTCTCTGCTCTATCCCCTCTGCTCTGTCCTCTCTGCTCTGTCCCCTCTGCCCTGTCCCCTCTCTGCTCTGTCCCCTCTGCTCTGTCCTCTCTGCTCTGTCCCCTATGCCCTGTCCCCTCTCTGCTCTGTCCCCTCTCTGCTCTGTCCCCTCTGCTCTGTCCCCTCTCTGCTCTGTCCCCTCTCTGCCCTGTCCCCTCTGCTCTGTCCCCTCTCTGCTCTGTCCCCTCTGCCCTGTCCCCTCTGCCCTGTCCTCTCTGCTCTGTCCTCTCTGCTCTGTCCCCTCTGCCCTGTCCTCTCTGCTCTGTCCCCTCTGCTCTGTCCCCTCTCTGCTCTGTCCCCTCTGCCCTGTCCCCTCTCTGCTCTGTCCCCTCTCTGCTCTGTCCCCTTTCTGCCCCGTCCCCTCTGCTCTGTCCTCTCTGCTCTGTCCCCTCTGCTCTGTCCCCTCTATTCTGTCCTCTCTCTGCCCTGTCCCCTCTGCTCTGTCCCCTCTCTGCTCTGTCCCTTCTGCTCTGTCCCCTCTGCTCTGTCCCCTCTCTGCTCTGTCCCCTCTGCTCTGTCCCCTCTGCTCTGTCCCCTCTCTGTCCTGTCCCCTCTGCTCTGTCCCCTCTACGCTGTCCCCTCTCTGTACTGTCCCCTCTGCTCTGTTCCCTCTGCTCTGTCTCCTCTACTCTGTCCCCTCTCTGTCCTGTCCCCTCTGCTTTGTCTCCTCTGCCCTGTCCCCTCTGCTCTGTCCCCTCTCTGCCCTGTCCCCTCTGCTCTGTCCCCTCTCTGCTCTGTCCCCTCTGCTCTGTCCCCTCTCTGCTTTGTCCCCTCTCTGCTCTGTCCCCTCTCTGTACTGTCCCCTCTCTGCTCTGTCTCCTCTGCCCTGTCCACTCTCTGCTCTGTCCCCTCTCTGCTCTGTCCCCTCTGCCCTGTCCCCTCTTTGCCCTGTCCCCTCTGCTCTGTTCCCTCTGCCCTGTCCCCTCTCTGCCCTGTCCCCTCTCTGCCCTGTCCCCTCTGCTCTGTCCTCTCTGCTCTGTCCCCTCTGCTCTGTCCCCTCTGCTCTGTCCCCTCTATTCTGTCCTCTCTCTGCCCTGTCCCCTCTGCTCTGTCCCCTCTCTGCTCTGTCCCTTCTGCTCTGTCCCCTCTGCTCTGTCCCCTCTCTGCTCTGTCCCCTCTGCTCTGTCCCCTCTGTCCCCTCTCTGTCCTGTCCCCTCTGCTCTGTCCCCTCTACGCTGTCCCCTCTCTGTACTGTCCCCTCTGCTCTGTTCCCTCTGCTCTGTCTCCTCTACTCTGTGCCCTCTCTGTCCTGTCCCCTCTGCTCTGTCCCCTCTATGCTGTCCCCTCTCTGTCCTGTCCCCTCTGCTTTGTCTCCTCTGCCCTGTCCCCTCTGCTCTGTCCCCTCTCTGCCCTGTCCCCTCTGCTCTGTCCCCTCTCTGCCCTGTCCCCTCTGCTCTGTCCCCTCTCTGCTCTGTCCCCTCTGCTCTGTCCCCTCTCTGCTTTGTCCCCTCTCTGCTCTGTCCCCTCTCTGTACTGTCCCCTCTCTGCTCTGTCTCCTCTGCCCTGTCCACTCTCTGCTCTGTCCCCTCTCTGCTCTGTCCCCTCTGCCCTGTCCCCTCTTTGCCCTGTCCCCTCTCTGCCCTGTCCACTCTCTGCTCTGTCCCCTCTCTGCTCTTTCCACTCTGTACTGTCCCCTGTCTGTACTGTTTCTTCCCCCTCTGCAAAGTGAGGAAGAGGATCCTCCCCTCTCATGGATACAAAGTGCTGTTCAAATCATGGCAGACAGTTCTTTCCCAGTTCACTCTTTCAAAATGTGTTTAATTCTGTGGAAACGCACTGAACGGAATTGAAACCCTGAAATAGATTAGTCCATAATTTTTTCTAATCCCAGTACAAATCTCAGCACACACAGGCGTGGACAAAGGTAGGTCTACAGTTGTAATACAGATAAATAATACAAGAATAAACTCTACATTTCACATACTCACAACTGTAAACCCCCCTGTGCCCACCCCTCTGTTGTGAGAAAGGATGTGGATCAGGGACAGTTGGGAGTGTTCTTTCTGAATGCACCACCGACAGGCCAGCAGACAAGCTGCTGCTCGCTCAGGGCACAGGACTTTGTCCTTTCTTCACAGCCACACGAGTTACCCCACCGCAGGAATTTTAGGGAACAACCACCTATTGGCCAAAGAAGCTCGCGGGCTTACTTGCCAGCCAGAAACCAGATGGCAGCGTGTCCCTGTGAACTGCAGTCACTAGAGGGTGCTAAATGTCCCTGTAAATGGCCCTGGAGAGACTGTGTATGCCTACTTTTTGACTTTACATTTCTGGAGTTTATATTATTATTCTACAAAGTTGTCTCAACTTTACCCATTAACATGAAAATCCGGCATTCATAATGTAGAAGTTGTTTCTGAGTGTCAGTTGTCTGTCACGATGGGGCACACGGAACATGCATGTCTAATGGGCAGTGAAAACATGCATGGATCTGCCCAGAAGACTGAAGGCATTCTTTTACTGGGTGAGAACTGACCATGGGATTGTATCATTGTTCCACACCACTATGAGTAATAAAAAAACACCAACAAATAGACTACTTCACAATAATTCTAGATGGTTCGATACGCTCCCCAGTACAAGTTCCATCAAACTGACAGGTAACATTTGAGGGCATTTTCTTCCCTTTGTGGACAATACTGGTTTCAACGCTAGCACTTTGCCTCAACTCTGGTATTAGTAGGTCCCTTCCAAAAATGATAACTGCAGAAGAACCTGGATTATACTACACACAGTATGTGAGAAATTCTTTGTAGTACCTTCCTTTATTTTTTTAAAAAAAAGTGTAGTATTTTAGGGTATGTTTATAATGCATCACTTATAAAAAAAGGTTTATAATCTTAAAATATACATATGGAATAAAACAAGCTTTAAAGTTACATATGCAGGCTGTCTTGAAAATAATTTTGCAATTACACTGACATTAGGTCATCAACACGTCAAACACTTAAAGCAAAATGCAGTGTCTTGGGAAAATTTGCAAAACAAAAAAATTAATTGATTTTGCAACTTTTCTCTTTTTGTCCTCACTTGTACTTAAAAATATCTGTAGTGTTTCTTCCCCCAGCCCCGCTCCTTGCACTCTGGTTCATATACCGACAGAGTGGGGTCAGTGGGTGACAGCTGTTTGTTTGTGTTCCTGGCAGGCAGAGGTGGGCTGTGTGGGCAAGGCTCCGGCTGCCCTGAGAAGAGGCACCAGCCGCTGCGGTCGGTGACGTGTTTTCCTCTGGGGCTGCCAGTCCAGCAGAGGTTCTCTTTCAGCGTGCTTTACAGAGGATAATTAAGGCACTGTTCCATCTGTTGGTCTGCGATTTTAAAGGGAAACAAACTTTACTTTCGCACGTAAATGGCACAGTGGGGATGGGACTGGGTGCTGGAAACTGTCACAGCAGTGGGTTCCACCCGGCTTCACCAGGACGCAGCTCCCGATCAAAGATGCTGGCGAAAGGGAAATGTGGTGCCAGGCTCAGCACACCCAGCACCCACAGTCGACAGCTGCCTCGGGGGGAACTGAGGATGTGAATGCGGAGCTAACTCCTATGTCAGCAAGGGAAGGACCCAAACATACCAGGGGCAGGGAGCTGGGGAACAGCTCAGAGGATGAGCCCAGTGCAGCATCCTGATCGGAGGCCTTGGCTCAGGATGGCAAGGTCTCAGCCTGGCTTCATCCTCATCCTTTCAGTGGCTCAAATGTCTTGTAATTCACCCATGTCCATTTTCCATTTGATAATCAATGAGTAACTGTGCAGGTTCATTCACAGACTAAGAGCAGAAAACCCCCTAGAGCCCCCAGGGCTGTCACAGGGCTGGCACTCTGCAAGTATTTGCTGAGGGAATGAATGAATGAATGAATGAATGAATGAATGAATGAATGAAGCAAGCAAGCAAACATGTCCCTGGAGCACATCCCCGGGAGCACTGCGAAAGGGCAGTACTGGCTGTGCCAGTGGCCAGCCCAGGAGTTGCCTTCAAGGGCCCAAAGTCTGACTTGAATTTGATACTCCCAAGATAAGTGAGGTACTTTTGACAGGCCTCTGACATGGTTCTACTCAGTCCCAGGCCAGCTGTGGCTCACCAGAAGAGCTGTGGCCAGGGCCAGCTGTAGCCAAAACACCACCTCGTTCCTCAATTCTGAACAGAATGTGCCCAGCATCTCTGCCATTCATCTGGTTTTCAACTGCTTGCTGACCAATTCCTGGGAAGATTTTCATTCAAAATTAAGATGAAAGCTAGTACTTAAGTTGTAACCCACCCATGCCTCCCCATCACACACACAAAACAGATGATGACAACGATGACAATGCGATGATGATAATGAAGACAGGTGAATGGATGAATAAATAGATTGGCAGAGAGATGGAAGGATAGTTGGATGGCTGGGAGGAAGGGAGGGAGGGAAGGAGGGAGGGTGCAGAGAAAGATAGAGAGAGGCTGGCCATCTGTCCCACCACCACGCCCCATTCCCAAATAGTCTGCCAACTCTCTGCCCAAGTGCTGAGGCCACATGCACTGGGTAACTTTAGAAGTGACTTTCTTCAGCAACTTTCCCAATCAAGGCACTAAGAAGTGAAGAAGGCAGATGGTCTCTGAGAGACTTTCCAACCCTAGACATTACAGAATTTCTTCTCAACGACTGACCTAACAGTACCTGGCAGTGAGTGGACATTCAACAAAAAAATACTGAATGAACAAGTGAGTGAATGAATGAATGAGTATATACCCTCTCTTTTGCCTGCATCATGATGCATTTATAGCAGATATCAGAATATCAAAATAAAATAGCTCCCATTTGTGTATTACTTAGCCCTTACAATTTTCCAAAGTAACATTGACTATAATGATTTCCAGCTACACTATTTCAGCAGCTGTGCTGATTTCACATACACTTATTAAAAACCCTCAGGATGGCAGATTCGTTGCATATCTAAACACTTGCCATAGCACCCACGGTGAATGTGGTTGCCAACATAACCCAGTATGATTTCCCATCACATATTCCCTTCATCCCAGTGACACTGACACTGTTTCCATCAAAAGTTGGGGCCTATGTTCCTGCGCCTCGAAGCTGGATGGGCCTGTGACTAAAGTGTAAGTTCAGCGATGTGACTTAAAAGCCACCTGTAAAGGTGACACAGCTTCCACCTAGTTTCCTTGGAAACAGCACTCTTTCACCTCACCCACCACACTGGCAGGAAGCCCAAGCCACGTGGACAGGCCATTTGCAGGTATTCTGGTCATCGGCCCGGCCAACAGCCAGCACGAACCCTCAGAGGTGGAAGTGAAGAAACCT
Organism: Saccopteryx bilineata; assembly: GCF_036850765.1. NCBI lineage: Eukaryota > Metazoa > Chordata > Mammalia > Chiroptera > Emballonuridae > Saccopteryx > Saccopteryx bilineata. The sequence goes on along the minus strand of NC_089491.1, from coordinate 225,182,255 downwards.
TACGATGACTCCAGCCCCAACTGCTACTTGATTGCAGCTGTGTAAGACACCCTGCAGCAGCCCAGTCAACCCCTGGAACCATGAGGAACAAGGTATGAAAAGCATCATTCTGACTTAAAGCCACTAAGTTTTGGAGTGATTTGTGATGCAGTGAAGGGCTGCTGGAACCATCAGACATTTCCTTATTCAAAAACAGATTTCTGCAACATGGTGACAGTAGTAAATTGTCCCCCCATGTGCTCGTCCATCCGTTCATCAGACCTCACTGGCATCAGCTGCATGCCCAGCCTCATGTCCGGCACTGAAGACACACAGGACGGGAGGCAGCAGCCTACAGCCAAACAACAGAAACCTCACATATTAATTGGAGGAAGAAAAATATGCCAGAATCACCCCAGCATTTTGATTCAAGAGAAAGGACGAAAGTCACAAACACCCATAGCGGTTCCCTCTTCTTCTCTTCCACCTTTCCTCTCTCCCCTCACTAAACGTGCCTGTGCCTCAGGGTCACCTGACCCCATCAGAGTGAGACAGCCCCACTCCCGTTGCTCTGCTCCTGCTGGTCCTTCTCAGTCCACACCCAACGCAAGCAGCCTTCCAGGCATCATATTGTTGGTGTCCAGTGCCCATTTTCTAGAAAGATCTCTGCCCACCACACCCAGATTACTTCCCCAAGGAGACATGGGAAAACTTTTAATCCCTGTAACTTCCACCAAAAGGGGAAGGGGGGTGGATGCGATGCAGAGGGAGAGGCTTCCCTGCCCTGAGTTACTAAAAAGAAAGCCCCAGTGTTTCGAAGATGTTATTATTATTTTCCCTGAAACACTAGCTCCTAGAAATCAGGGGCTCTATCCTCAGTGTGGTCTCCAAGGCTTACAGGACGCCAGGGGTGGGGGGGCTCCATCGGTCAATTTTGACTCTAACGAGAGCCATCTGGAAGACTGCAATGGTGGGCCAGGCCAGCCACTGGGCAGGATGCAGGGACACACGGTGGGTCTGTTTCTAAGAACCAGAGTTCTGTGTGCCACCCTTGAAAGGAACACGAGCTGACCAGCTGTCCTGAGTGGAATTCTCCCCAGAAACCTGGGAGGCTTCTTCAAAGAAAGGACATTTATCTTGCTTTGAGAGGTCACACGCTGAATCCCTGAAGGAGAAGCATGGCTGCTCTGACCCCAGTGCCAGAGCGCCCCACTTACCTCCCAGACTGAGCTGGGATTTGCGATATTTGATTCCATATTACTTAAAGCTGTTGCGAGCTTTTCATCAGGCATGGAAACCATTAATGTGTCTCACACGCCACACTCTGTTTTATGGAATTCTTGCACCGGGGAGCTCTTTTTATTTTATTATTTTCTTTAACAGCCAGAAAACTGGGAAGTTCACAAAGAAATTTTTCAACTGCCTTAAGTGACCCTTAACCTAACAGGTTTTGCCTAATCTGTAAATTGGAGTTAAAAGTATTTCAGTACCTTTGGAGTGGGGAGCTCTTTGTCTTTAACAGAGTGGGGAGACCACTAACAATGGGGCTACACATACCTCGTGCCTCTTTGTTAGTGACTGCAAACCAGAACCAGATGTGAAACATCAGCGGCTACCTCATACTGATCCATGGAAGCTGCGGCTAATCCAGATCGTTCTTAATAACTCAAACTGCTACCCTTTAGCTATCTAATTTTTCTCTCACAAATGCAAAAGAGAATTGACAGAACACATTAAAATCCATTTCCATCCAAACACACGCAGATTTTCTCCGATAAGACCCCGGAATAAAAAGCTTTCTCCACTAAGCTGTGTGGCTGTCACCTAGGTTTTCGTTTAGGTGATCACTGCCTTTAACAAAAACAAGACCTGGAAGGAGACAGGCTATACTGGAAATTAGAGATTCCGGTTGTTATCTTTCCCCAAGATGCTTGTAAATGTTAAGAAAACCTAGCGGTTCAAGGTGAAGACTCTAGCAACCCAAAATACCTTTCTAGCATAGCAACCATTTTCATGTTCATGTTTCTGAATTTAAAGCGATGAATATAAGAGGAGGAAAAAATCAATAGATACAGAAATGATTCATAACCCCCCAAATGAAGAAATCAATCATTCTGCCCTACATTTGAACATTCTATCAATAAGTATGTCTATTAACTGGATCTGAGAGGAGCTATTTTAACATAAAATCAAATATAAAGTTGTTTCAGACATTGAATATTGTTTTGTAACTTAAAGCAGGCACAAGGTGGAATGGCTTCAGATGCAAAGCTAGACATTGATTGATTCTTAGCACTTGTAAGTATGGCAATTATACTGTCATGCTACATAGGACTTCCCAGTCCTACTCTGAAATGAGACTGATGCAGATGTATAGGTAAGAGGAAGGATAAAAACAGTGATATTGCCACACTTCATCAATGTAAGACTGCGGATGCGAAGATGGAGAGCACACCTCTAGGAAAGAGAAAATCATTCTGCCAAACAAAATTAGCCATAAGACATTCTTATTCATTAATTAGAAGACACATCAAATTTTTTTAAAACAAATATGTGCCTCAGATGCAATGGGATGCGCTTACAAAAGAACCTATCACGAAAGCACTCAAATATCATATAGAATGGACCGCAAGGTTTGCAGCCTCAGCACTGTCAACACATGGGGCCGGGGAATTCTCTGTTGTGGGGGTCTGTCCGGTGCACTGTAGGTTGTTTGCTAGCATCCCTGGTTCTAGATGTCAACAGCACCTCCCTTACCCCAGTTATGGCCATCTAAACTGCCTTCAGACACTGCCACATGTCCCTGAGGGTACAAGCAAAATCCAGTTGAGCAGCATTGCAACAAAGCAACTCAATTCGATCAGGTTCACAATGTAATTTTGTCTACGTGCAAATGACAGGCCGTCAGCCACCAGGAGACTGTGTTGCTGAATGAGACGTTATAACCTAAAAAAACTGACATGAACAAATGGTTGGTGGTGCATTTACAGGAGTGCGTGTTGGCCTTCCCAACCACCAGGATGGAAGAGAACTTGGAAAAGTGTCTAACATCACTAATCATCAGGAAAATGCAAATCAAAACCATGATGAGACATTACTTCACACCCGTTAGAATGGCTATTTTCAGAAAAAAATGAAATAAGTGTTGAGGAGGACATGGAGAAAAGGGAACCCTTGTGCACTGCTGGTGGGAATGTCAACTGGTGCAGCTGCGTGGGAAACAGTATGGAGGCTCCTGAAATAATTAACAACAGAACTACTGTATTATCCTTCAATCCCACTTCTGGATATTTATTCCAAAGAAACACAATGACTGTCTTGGAAAGGTATCTGTGCTCCCATGTTCACTGCAGAATTATTCACGACAGCCAGAACAGGAAAACAACCTCAGTGCCCACCAACAGACAAACGGATACAGAACATGTGGTGTATACATACCGGAATATTATACAGCCATGAAAGGAAGGGTATCCTGCCATTTGTGACAACATGCATGGACCTCGAGGGCATTAGGATAAGTGAAATAAATCAGAGCAAGATGTCTCACTTACATGTGGAATCTAAAAAAAATCAAATTCATCGATACAGAGAGCAGATCAGTGTTTGCCAAAGGCAGGAGGAGAGGGGTAGAGGGGGGTCAAGGGTCTAAACTTCCAGCTCTAAGATAAGTCAGTCTGGGAGGAAATGGACAGCACAGTGACTACAGTCAAAAGTACTGGACTGAATATTTGAGAAGTGCTAAGAAAAAGTTCTCATCACAAGAAATAAAATGTGTAACCACACGTGGTGATGCATCTGAACTACATTTATTGCAGTGATCATTTCATAATATACACACGTCAAATCATTAGGTTGCACACCTAAAACTAGAACGACATTATCTGTCAATTCTAGCTCAACAAAAATAAGTAAAAGAAGTTGGATGGGAGCAAGTCACTATCAAAAGATTTCACAATTTATAAACTGTCTTATAAATGTGAAAAAAAATTTAAGAAGATCCAAGTAAGAAAACCAAAACACTGTATTTTGGGCCTGTCCATATGACACATCTGAAAAAATTTTAATCTTTGCAGTATTGGCAAGAATGTGGAGGAAAGCGCACTGTTATTCATGTCCATTAGGAGCACAGATTAATGCCTCATCAGAAGGTAATTTGTCCTTTGACTCAGTCATCTTATTCTAAAAACAATTTATAACTATTAAAGACATTGATTAAACCATTTACATCCTTCTTAGAGAACTCCAGAAAAAATTAAGAAGAAAAATTCCAAGCTCAGATTGATTCCTCAGTACATTCTAACACATTTGAAGAATTGTGCCAGCCTTACACAAATTTTTCTATATAATATATAAAAAGAAAACTTTGATATAAAAATGATACTAGTACATTATGAGAAAGGAAAACTATAGGCTGATCACACACATAAATGCAGATGCAAAAACCCTGGCAAAATCCCAGGAAACTAAATTCAGCAGGATAAAATAGGATAACAGACACAGTAATCCAGTTGGGTTCATTCTGAGATGTAAGATCACTTCAATGAATCCGAATTACCACATTTTCATTGTAAAAAGTGAAAAATCATATGATAATTTTGCAAAAGTGAGGGAAAAGCATTTGAAAAATTTGAAAACTATTCTTACTAAATTAGAAGCAAGAAAACTGTATCAATCTCGTGAAAGGCATCTGTCAAACCTTATAGTAAACCAGATACTTTAATGGTCAAACACCAAAACCCAACCCTTTGAAGTTGGGAGTAAAGACAAAAAGGCTCACTGTCTCCACAAGAAAATGAAATAAAATGCCAAGGAATGGGGGTGGGAGGGAGATAAAACTTTAACTATTAGCAGGTATAATTTTTTTAGATAGAAAAATTCAAGAAAATTAGAAATGACTCATTGGGATTAATAGGTTGAAGAAGTTTGCTAGTATGCGTCAATATGGAAAAGTCTATTTTACTTATATGTATCAGCCTCATTAAGAAATGAAATGTTAAAAGATTCTATTTTCATTAGCATAAAAAATATCTTAACATTTGCGAATAAACAGAATACAAGATGTGCAGGATCTTTACACAGGAAGTTACAAGATATTACTGACAGGAGACCTACGTAAGTGAATAGCCATTCCATATTCGTGGATTGAAAGACTTTAAAATTTATCAACAGCTTCAGTGTATATTCCTATCAAAACTGCAAAAAGATTTTTGTACAACTTGACAAATTGATTCTAAAATTTATACAGAAACGCATAGGGTCAGAAATAGACAGGATCAGGATGCTCTTGAAGAAGAGTGAGGTGGGATGACTTGTTCTACCGAACATCATCACAGAGGCACAGTGAGTAGGTCAGAGTGGCCTCATGTATAAGCAAACAAAACAGTCAGAAAGTCAGGTGAGCCCAGCATAGAGTGAGGTTCACACATGTACATGGGCACACATGACTTTTGGCAAAAAGTCTTTTTTCACATAAACAGTGAAGAAAGAAAGGAAATCTTAGAAAAATGCAGCTGGGGAAATGGGGTATCCATGTACTAAAAAGAAACCCAACAACTAACTCATCTGTCACAAAAACCAACTCCAGGAAATTATAGAAATAAATGCAAGAGGCAAAAATGGTATGGAACACGGTACACATGAATAGCTTTGAAACTTTGGATGAAGAAGAGTTTGTGAATAAGACACAAAACACTAACTACAAAGGGACAGACTGATACATGAAACTACATGAGAAATTTAAGAACCTTTTTTAATCAAAAGACAGAGAATAAAAATACAAACCATGTGATGGAAGATGATATCTTTAACACATCTAACCTACTATTCATATCCAGAATATATAAAGGACCCTTATACATCAATAAGAAGACACACAAACCAATGGAAAAACAGCAGTGGAAAAGGGATAATTTCATTTCATGTAATACATATATCACGTCCACTTTTTCCAGGTGGGAGGAAGTAGAAAGCATTAATATGAAGCCTCACAAATACTACCCATGACCCTCACTACTCCTCCTTGGGGGTCACCTACTTGTGAGGACCCAGGAACTGGAGGAATTGACCTTTAGTGACTAGTGGACCTCACCCAGAAATGGTCCTCATCAAGGAGGATACATTAAGTTAAGACCTACACAACAAACAGAAACCATTAACACATGCAGAGAAGCAGCCCTCCAGGTGAAGGACCAGCTAGTTCAATACTCGTGAGTCAGGTGTAAGCCTGGAACAGCAGAGAAACAGAATTCTGGAGTGCCACGTGCCAGGGCTGCATAATTTCATCCGGTGTCTGCAATGAGGGCACAGCCGCATCGTATTGAGGAATTTGGACTCGTTTCCATTGTGGAAAACTACAGGGCAGGAGACCAAATAGAGATTGTAGGATGTGACTGACACGCTCTAAGGGCTCTCCAGCTGCCATGTAAAGGAGAGGTTTGTCAACATGCACAAAGGGAAGCTGGGAGAACTCAGCTAAGATGCTACTGCATCATTCCAGGTAAGAGATGATGGACCAGGTGTTACTGGAGGAAGGCTTCACAGGACTGGCTGATAAACTGGGAAGCAAAGAAAAGAGAATCAGAGGTGGTTTGTGGTTTATGGCTGTTGTCTGATTTTATTGTCTAGCCTCAGCATCTGGGAAGACAGCATTTCCACTTTACAGAGATGAGGGAGGCTTGGAGAATACAAGTTTGGGAGAAGAGATGAGGAGCTGTACTTAAAGTTGAAGGTGCTTGTAGTTAAGGCTGAGGATCACTGGGTTTTGGTGGTTTTTAAGCCATGTGACTTTAGAGGGGAGAGGTTAGTGTTGATCAGGAAGAAAAGGTGATTAAAGTTGGGCCTGGAGGCTGTCCATCGCTTTGCAGCTGAGTGAGGGAAGACCAGCTGCAGGTGACTCGGGGCAGTGCAGAAGGATTTCTGTGCAGTGCCGAGTGCCCACTGCAGATTTGTAGTCACAAACGAAGAGGGAGACCAGCCAGCCTCATCCTGTCTGTTTTCTCAGGCAACATTCAGTGGCTCAAAGTGCAACTATATACGGAGCGAAGCCCTGGCCCAATCATGGCAAAGCTTGCTAGGTAGGTCTATTATTAGCTAAGCTTTATAGCTGAAAGTACAGAGGCACCAAGTAGTTGAGGGAGGAACTTGCCCATAGTCACAGCAAGCTGGGATATCAACCAGAAGATAGTTATCACCGGGGAGCTAAGGATGGGAAATACCGACTTTGAAACAAAGCCTGTCTAACTCCATATTTCACATCCTTAAACACTATTGTGCTAACTCCAAAGTGTGTGTGTGGGGGTACTCTGGGGCAAAAGAAGCTCACAAAAAGGAAACTTAAAAAAATAGACAAAGTGTGGAACTTAAATGAAGAATAACATCAGGGTGCTGGGGAAAGGTATCTTCCATGTAGATACGATGTAGTTCATCCCAGTGACGAATGCAATGTGAGAAGGAAAGTACAGAGGTAACGCTCATTGAGCGTGTTGGCGAGAAACCATAATTCAGGTTTTGTGATTTGGGAACTAAAATAAAATCGTAAACAACCTAAGAAACCTTTTAGGATTCTGCAGCCAAAATTAAGACGCAGTAATGACAAAGCTCCCCCGAGCAGGCCAAAGTCAGCATCCTGGAACTCCAAGTACACGGGCTTCCCCTAGCCATTGGGATCACGGGCAGTTTGATCAGACGAGCATTAAGGTGAGCTGGCATGCACTTGCAAATCCAGGCACCCTTACATGTGAAATTCCTGATCATATCTGCAATTTGTGGTTTGAATATTAAAAATGTGGTGTGAATGAAATTCAGGTATCTGTGGGTAAATGTGATAACTAGTCTTGTCGTCAGCCAAAGTCCTCAGCATGTAGGGTTATGATTCCTGTTACAGTAACTACCAACAGCACCAAAGGAAAACTAAGCATTTTCTATTACAGAATTGCTTAAACCTATACCTCGAGTAGCACTAATAATTTTTCATAATATGTGGTTCCCCCTCTCTATGAATAACCTTCAAAAAAGAAAAGGTTTGCTTTTTTTAAGAAGTGGTATAAGCATACCCTATTTCATATGTAAATGTTGGTAAAACATAGTTTAATGAAAATATATAAAATAAGACTTGTACTTCTTCTCCCATGTAAGGGAAGATTTACTTGTGAAGTGATGGTCTTTACAAATGTGCTTTTTTGGTTTCCTTTTTCTTACTGTATCCATAAATTTATTAATAAAAGGTTTTGTCTTGATTTACTAACATTTAAAAAGATGGATGATATTTGGTATCGCAAGAAGGGGATATCATAAATTTAAAATCCATACATAAACTGTTTTCTCTTATTTGCAATATGACAAATGATTGTGTAAAGTTACAATCAATAAAAGCTATCTGAAAGCTATAAAATGGATTTGGCCTTCATAGCTCTAGGAGCAATGTGAAAATACCCCAGCTACCTTTAATTATCAGTTTATAGTGCAGACCCAGCATGCCAAAATATTTAACTGTAATCAAACTATTACCTGTATGTGGCGTCATATTACGATGTGAAAGTTCGATCTAATATTTCCAAGGTATTTATCAAAGTTCAATACAGGTCCTGCCTCATAAATCAGTTTCAGACTAGACAAAAGAAATAAGCAAGTCCCTGTTTATTTCAGAAGTTTCCAAGCCAGTTCCAAAGACTAAGCTGTTAACTCTCGTGTGAATTTTCAGTAGAAATCTGAGTGATCTTGCTCTAACAGTCTGTTAAGATACAAAATAATGGCAATAAAACAACAACAAAAAAGCATAAGCTCAACTTAACTATTTCTCTTGGACATAAAATATGTTTGGGGAAGAAATGAGTTGTTCCATACGAGCTAGGGTAGTTATTTCTTATGTGGGAGCAACTCTGGCTCCACAACACGCTTTATCAAAGAAGGCTTTGTGTCTGGGTGAGACCGGTTTTCCACTCAAATCATTTCATTAAATTCCACTGGGTCACACGCTTCCAGGTACTCTCCCTGAAATATGGCCTACAGTCCTCAAAAAAACTCAGGGAGGTGGCAGAAAGGGCATGCTAAAAATAGCGTGGGCTCATGTTTATATCCTGTCTGTCGCAGCTCCTGCCTGAACGAGCCATCCGCGTGTTTTAATGAGCTATCAGATAGCTCCATCGCAAGTCGACCATCCATGATTAGCCCATTATTAGTACCTTTTCATAGCCTCCAGAGAGTAGTACTATTGTTGCAACAGCTTATAATACTCCAAGTCTGTATTTATAATAAACATTCCAGTGAGCATCTGTCCCTGACATCTCTTAAAATACTCAGAAAAATATCTCCAAGGAAACACCTTCTCTTTCCCGTTTCATCTATAAAGAGTGGCATTGGTTATGACAATAAAGACATCCACTACTAATTTATCACATGTCATGAGTCACCGTAAATGCTCTATGTACATTAATCATCTGAGTTCATGCTTTCCACAATCCTGTGAATTACGTCCAATGCTTCCCATTTTCCAGATAAAGAAATTGAGGCTTAGTCAGGTTCTAAGTCCTTTACCCATGATCACAAAGTAAGAAACAGGGCCAGGGTTGCCACAAAGATCTCTCTGACCATGAAACGGGGGTGGAGAGTGGGGGGGGGGGGTTGACTGGCCTGAGCTTCCCTGGGCTTCCATCCCAGGTAACGTTCTGCATGTGAGTCTCACCCCATTCGCTACTGTGACTCTCAATAAAACTCCAGTTACCCATGTGGAATACTCATCTACATCAAGCCCAATTTGCTACTGGGTTTCAGTGTTATTTCATATGAAAACAATCAATAACAGAGAGGGGCCTGGACCTGGTTTCAAAACACATAATTTGAAAGGAATTCACTCTGAAAGTTCCAAGCAGCCCAGCGATCTCCAACCAGTACCCTGGGAGGGCTTCTCAGCTACCTTCATGCTCCTCTGGGTGCTTCCTTCCATCTAAAAATATGCGTCTGGCCCCGCCTGCTCGTGCACAGAAACAGAGAGGTCCAGTGTCCGGCGGCGAGGCTGCGCTTTTAAGAGGCACTTTGTTTTCGTAGGTGTTCGAGGGTTGGGAATCAAAGGAGCAAGAATTATTAAAATTAATCCAATTTTCTTTCATTTATTTTGTTAGCTCATACCTCTGGAAGGCACCCTTCAACCCAGCCATTTACAAATCAAAGCTTTCTCTGGGATCCCGGGGACCGAACCCAAGTAGACAGTAAGCTCTGCCAGCCTCAGAGCCCTCTCCGCTGGAGGAACAGGGAATGTGCTCACATTTAATTACAGTGTCAAAAATCTAACTGCAATGGCTTTCATCAACTGCCAAAACTAGGAGTCTTTGGGGCTTGAATTTCTATAAACACAGGATAAATTCAAATATGTCACAAAGTGGCGGCAATGGTGACCACTGGACTAGGAGTTATATAACATCTCCTCCCTGGGAGGAAAGTCAGGGTCTTCATTTGCAAGACTCTGCTGATCATGTCACACAATCAGTCTCCAGAACCGGCCTGGGGCTCAGAGCCCTCCCAGCCTGCAGTCCCCTCAGCCCACAGCCACGCTCACTGCAGAGCCCGAACGAAGCTGCCACTGACCTCTGTTGCCCCACTCCCAAGCATCTGCAGAAACATCACGGCATGTTTAAAATATGCCAAGCTCAAAGACCCTTGATGACAAAACATTCTGTGATTAGAAATTCTGAAAGGCGGGAGGGGATAACAGGTGAGGTCTTCTCTAATGAGGTGGAGAAGATGGAACTGCCAGACTGTGGGAGCCCCAAAAGCAAAGAATTAAGTGTCCTTTATTTTGGAAACATTTAAAAGTCTGTAAGGAGAGATGTCCTGGTTCAACCTGAGCACTTTTGAAAATAAATTCCTGAATGCTCCTGCAAGAGAATTCTCCAGCCTCCTCTGTTTGGAATTTGTCCTCAAGAAAAGTACAGCATAAAGAAAGACTGCACTGGGGAAGGAAGGAAGGATGGGCCAGAAGGAGGGAGAGAGGGAGGGAGAAAGGGAGGGAAGGAGGAAGGGAGGGAGGGAAGGAAGGAAGGAAGGAAGGAAGGAAGGAGGGAGGGAGGGAGGAAGGGAGGGAGGGAGGGAGGGAGGGAAGGAGGGAAGAAGAAGGAAGGAAGGGGGAGGGAGTGGAAGAAAAAGAAAAAGAAAGGGAGGGAGGGAGGGAGGGAGGGAGGGAGGGAGGGAGTTGAAGGAAGGAAGGAAGGAAGGAAGGAAGGAAGGAAGGAAGGAAGGAAGGAAGGAAGGAAGGAAGTTAGGAAGGAAGGAAGGGCTGGTGCAAACACAACAACCCCACACAAGGAGCACCACACTCACAGATTAAGAACCATCATGAGCCCTGGCCGGTTGGCTCAGTGGTAGAGCGTCGGCCTGGCATGCAGGAGTCCTGGGTTCGATTCCCAGCCAGGGCACACAGGAGAGGCGCCCATCTATTTCTCCACCTCCCCTCTCCTTCCTCTCTGTCTCTCTCTTCCCCTCCCGCAGCCAAGGTTCCATTGGAGCAGTTTGCCCGGGCGCTGAGGATGGCTCTGTGGCCTCTGCCTCAGGCGCTAGAATGGCTCAGATTGCGACAGAGCAACGCCCCCTGGTGGGTGTGCCGGGTGGATCCTGGTTGGGCACATGTGGGAGTCTGTCTGACTGCCTCCCCGTTTCCAACTTCAGAAAAAAAAAAACCATCATGGAGGTAAGCACACTGCTTCTGACACTCAGCCTTTTATTGGAAGGAGTGGAGGTTGATGCAGAATAGCATTTGTCATCATAGAAAGAGATCAATCAAGGTTAAAAACTGAAAAGGAAATTTATTTCAATTCTCCAAGAAGATGTGGAGAGACAGCCTAAGAAGATTCTCAAACCCCGCCTCCTGTGGTGTGATGTGAAGATATCAAAAGCAGGTGGCACGGCTCACACCTCCCACCCAGTACCTCCTCCTCTGGCATTAGCCCCTTCTCAGGTCCCTGTCCATGTTCTTCCTCCATGAAGGACACATCCCTACACACAGTTTGCCCTGCCTCTAACAAACTGATGCCTCCCACAGCTACCCAAACTCTGGCACTCCTTTGGACCTGTCCATCCAAATGCCCGCCAGTTATCTCACCTGGGTGACCTTGCCCTTCCGAAATCAAGGAGGACATTCCACGTGACACTTTCCCTCCAGTGTTCCTCTCAACCTCTCAGTCATTCCGTGTCACCATCTGGGAGACATCTGGGAGCCATCTCGCTGCTTCCTCCCCACCATCCAATATACCCCCAAGATGCTACCATCATTTAACTGACATCAAATCCATTGGCGTTGCATGGGGGAGGAGAGGCATATTTCTATCAGTAGGAAACTGGTCTCTCTGCCTCTCCCCTCAGCTTACTAGAATTGGCAAAAGAGAGGAAGAAGGCAAGCCTGACATCTCAAAGTCTTTGCCAGTCCTTCAAGCGATCACACCTTTGGCTGAGACATGAGTCTGTGGCTATTAAAAGGTAGACTGGGCACAAAATGAGCCCACGGAGGGTCAGAGCAAACCCGCCAGCTCGTCCTTCCTAAAGGCAATGAGGTTAACAGTGGTGCATTAGGAATGATTTTTTTTAAACATAATAGTGTACTGACTATCGTGGAAGAAGAGTAACTCAAGGGTGGGCTGTGGATTCAAAGGAAGTTTACAGAAGAGAGGACGGAGGAAACAGCAGGATGTGACATTTACATGCTATGTGCGAGGATGCTCTGAGGATGTCAAGGAAGGTAACATAATCCAGGAATGGATCAAATTCCTGGGCACAGGAACCCAGAGCCAGAGGTGATTAGGAAAAACATGTAATCACTACTCTGCATGGTCTCTCTGCACCTCATAACTCCATACTAGAATTCCATACTAGATAAATTAGATGTATCCACTATACTATTAAGTAAAATTTTGTCTGGAGCAATGAAAAACTGGAAGCTACCTTAAAAAGTCAAAGTCTGAGTGTGAGACTATATTAGGATCTAACTATGTCTTCGAAGACTACATCATAACAAGATATTTGTGGTTTCTTATTAGTAAATAAATAGAGCAGTTAATAATACTCTACAATATTTTCACCTTCAGTGACTTAAATCATTTTAATTTTTGAAATAAATGTCTGTTATACTTACATATAAATGCATATAACTTAATTAACATAAATTTATATTAACTAGAAGACTAAGACCTAAACTTAACAATAGATGTTATTTCCAACAGATGGGGCTAAGGAAAGTCCTGCTTTCTTTTTGCTAACTGTTTACTAAAATGTCTATCACTATTAACTTTGCAATGAAAATGTTAGCTTAAAAAAAAGAATAAAAAGCACAGGTTTAAAGGTATTACTGGGACATATGAGAGTACAGAATCAAGCAGCAGAATTGGAGAATTATGTTAAGAATTCTGTCTGAATAAAGCCACAGCAATTGAGAAAATTCCTTGTTCAAAGCATCTTAGTTCTGATCACCTTATTAGACAAAGTAACAGGGGAAAGACGACGTCTTACACCATTCTCAGCATCCTCAAGTCCACCAGTTCATAGATAGGAAGGGTCTATTTATCTGCATGTCCAGACCAGAGAGTAACCTCCAGTGAGAGCCATCGAGCAACAAAACGAGAGAAGCCCTGGAAAGGACTCCTCTGAACTGTCTGCAGTCACCACAGCCAGGGTCCAGCCCACACTGGCCCTGGGGGAAACTCAAGGACATAACGTTAAACTGAAGGCGTAAAGAGAAAATTCCACCTGGACTGGGGGCAAGAACATGACATAGTCCTGGGAGGTCAGAGTGACAGAGTGTAGTTCCCTGAAGCCTTGCTTCCCACTTTATTGAAACATTACTGCTCCTCTCCCCCTCTTCTTTCTCTGCTTGATTTCTCTAGGTCTCACTTATCACCTTCTATACATTTTTACATGTTAGACGATAACCCCGGTAACTGTCTCTGCCACCAGAACTCAGGCTCTCGGCGGGCAGGGGCTTCTTCCATTTGGTTCCCAGCCTTAACCCACTCAAGAACACTGCTTAGAACATGGCATACAACCAAGTGGGAATTGCTGAATGACTGAACCATCTAATCATTAGTAGAAAATTACCGGTAGGTTATTTCCAATATTCCAATATTGAGATCAAAGTTCTTTTTATACCTGTCCAAGTATTAGGAAGACTATCCTAGAAATACTATTAAGTCAGAGTATATGGAAGTTTCTCAAATTTTTAATTTATGACCCAAATGTGTGCCTCACATTTATAAATTGTTTTCAGAGACACTGCTACATTTAAGTCACCTCTATAATCTAAGAGTAGTTAAGAGTATTGAAATTCATCCTATAGTTTAGCCATTCCTGAGGCTGGGCATGTATTTGAAACACCCTCATCTGAAGTTCACTGATGAGAAATCAGAGGCCGAGTTTTGATCCAACAGATGGATGGACTTGAAATTTAGTTCTCAGAAGCAAACTTTCTTAATAGCACGTTTTCAACCCATCCTCTGGAGATGGTTTTCAAGGAGTTAAAGCACTTTTATAAGGTTTGTGGCCAACCAATTAAGATATGGTTTAAAATTTCTGATTTGAAGAAAAATTTCCAGGGCTCTTCCCTGGCTTACTACAATTAATCACACATCACAAGAGGCATGAGAAGGTCACAGTTAGAATCCTGCAGGGAGGGGACCTTTTTAATTCTGCTGTAGACCAACTATTGCGATGGCTGCACTCAGTCTTGGTTCAGGGCTTCACATAAAATATCCAGCCGCCCTAGTATGTGCTTGCTTGTTTAGGTAAAAAGCTACTTGTAGGAAGTTACTAAGAAATTCCTTAAAGTTTTTAATGAATGTCCAAGTAACCATTTTTCCATTTATTTTATTTGTTTGTAATTTTAAATGCATTTCCAGCCTAATTAATTTCTCAGCAACCTGCTGGACACTGGAAGATTGCCAGCCCTTGCAGTTTTGTGAGACCATGTGATTGGCCCGTGAGAAAAAGAAGTAAAAGGCGTCCCTGAGGTCCCAGGTGTCACCTACAATGGTGGCGAGCTCTAGGTGTTCTTCTTTCCCTTCAGGTGGCCCCAGAAGCCATGTGTTGCTGCAACGGTGTCCTAAGATGGCAAAACCTCCACCAGCCTGAGTGGCTATGGGGTAGTGCATGGAACCAACCCGTCAGGTGAACCCACTGGGATTTGGAGTTAACTGGTCACTGCAGCATGAGTTTGATGGCATAGTTCCTCAGAGCTCCATGAATGAGGTCACTGGTTTTAACAGGCTTTCTCGCATTCCTGGTAGGATGGACCCAACCAGGAATCCATCTGCCATTCTTTTCCCTCCTCGGGGACAGAAGAACTTCATGAAGCACTTCCAATGTGACTATAATCTATGGGCTCAGGGGTGCACATCAAGAGACAAAACCAAAAAGGGAAGTTCTCGAACCATGAAGAGTTGCTTACATTGCCTGAGTGGCCCCTGTACCTTCTCCTTGTCCTTCAACAACCTCGCTGGGGACACACTCAGGTACCTAGTGCATAATACTACTGCCAAAGGGGACTTAAGGGAGAAGCAATCGCTACATATACTATTAATGTCAGAGATGAAGACACCGCAGAGTTAAGATCAATGGGCCTCTGATGTCAGATAAAGATGTTTTGAAAAAACAGTAAAAACTGACAGAAGATGAGAAATGGCTCCTTTTGGATAGCATGGTCAGGGCTGGGCTCTCTGGGGTGACTCTGGGGCAGAGAGCTGACAAATGTGAAGGAGAAAGCCATGAAAACTAAGAGGAAGAGTGTTCCGTGCAGAGGCAGCAGCCAGCCCAGGGCCTTGAGGTAAAAATGAGATTGGAATATTTTAGAACCAGCAAGAGCCAATGTGACTGCAGCAGAGTAAGCTGGGGGCGCTGGGAGGTAGGCTTGATCATGTAGGACTGTGGGAACATGAGAGAGTTTGGATTTCATTCAAGCTGCCAAGGGACACATGCAAATAACGTTAGCAGGGCAGTGGTGTGGACTGACTTGCACTTTGAGGAAAATATATGACTTTTACATGGAGAACTGCCTGGAGGGGGCCATGAGCAGAAGGCAGGGGGAGTTTCATTACAGAATGACCTAGTGACTTGAATTAAGGTGCCAGGGGTGAGGAGGTGAGAAGTGGCACCTTGGGATATATCCTAAAGGCAGAGCCTACATTGATAATGGATTGGTTAGGACGGATACAAACCTTGTTCAACAAGTATCAAACTAGAATCAAATATCTAACGTACTGATGTGTACCTTTATTCCTTTTGTCAAAACACACGTCGCCACATTAGGTATTTGGTCCTTTTTGATCATTTTAATATACAGTCGTCCCTCGCCATATCGTAGTTCACTTTTCGTGATCTTGCTGTATCACAGATCTTTAAATTGTATATATCTAATTTTGTATCGTGGATTTTTTGCTATATCACGGATTTTGCACTATATAGGTATTTTAATATATCTATTATTTTAAATAGATATATTATCTAAATAAATATATTAAATATAATTATATTAAATATAAATATCTATTTAAATAGATATTTTTATTTAAAATAAAAAATTATTTTTGCGGTAAAATAAGCAAAATAAGTGTGGGAAAGGTTAATAACACTGTGGGAAAGGTTTATAAGTGTGGGGAGGCTTTATAAAGCCTTAAAATATATATAAATAAAATAAATATAAGGTTGCTACTTTGCGGATTTTCACCTATTGTAGTGGGGGGCGGGTTCTGGAACCTGACCCCGCGATGTATGAGGTGCCACTGCGGACGTGGACATCCAGAGGCATCAAATAGAGATAGCACCTTTTCATGAAAAATCAGGCCACCGTTAACAGTATGGTGTCCATCCTTCCATGACTCTCTCTAAACATAAAAAACATGCAGACAAATAGTTTCTCAGCTATGGACCCCACATTGTGTATGTTGTTTTCCTGAATTTTTAACTTTGTTCTTTTTAGTTTTTGTGAATTATGGACACTTTAAATGAACAAGTAATGATTCAGATAGCCATACATACACAAAAGAGAGGGGTTCTCCGGTAAAGCTCTTCTCCCAGGGGAAAGAAAAACAGGGAGCACTGGGCTCATTACACATTGTATGCAACTCAGAGACCCACCCACTCCAGTCAAAGAAACCCTACACTCTGCTGTGCTGGGGTCAGATCTGAGGCAGTGCGTTCACTTTCAGTTGTAGTCTGACCAGCCCAGGATGGGACGACTGCGTTTTATAAAGCGACGTGAGCCTCGGGAACATACCCGCGGGAGGACAGCCGGCACACTGCAGCATCAGAACTAAAACCATGGAGAGACCTGCGGAGGAAACCAGGGGAACTGCCTTGGGGAGAAAAGAATGAGGGTGAGGGAGGCACGAGGGTACTGGCCTCAAGTGTTCGAAAGGGTCCATTTGGAAAAGGGATTTCCTTATTCTTCACGACTTGGATAGTTCCTGAGTGTCTATCTAAGACCACAGGGGTAAAGTTTTCAGAAAAGCCAAAAGGCCCCTGAAGTGGAAGGAAGAAGTGAGGAAAGGTTGCATAACCACCTGTCAGGAGTCTGTGGACAAGACTCAATAGCTGGGTGAGGGACTGGCAGGTATAGCTCTAACTTCCCCTCACCCTGCGATCTACATTGTCAGGTTTCTGGGGAGGAGGAGACATCGTCACTTCCCTATAGCTCTAACACATGGAGTCACATGCTCAGCTGGTGGTGGCTGATGACAGTGACAGGAAGGCTGGAGAGCAAACTCTTTCTAAACAGTGAATCTGACCGCCATGGGATCCACTGTGTAGTGTGCAACAGCCTAAAAGGAGAAAGTTGAAAACGTAAAGACCTGCAAGAACAAATGACCTTCAAAGTCTCGTCAAGGTTTCTCATCTGGGATTTCGTGGTTACACCTAAACGTGAAAGATCTCATCTCAGAAAATGCCCATAGTATTTAACAGAGTGATAGAGTTCTGCTAAAGTAGAGGCTGAGCACAACCCATGCCAAACATTCATGCCCAAAGAAAAATGACTGGCCCATAGATATGACTATTAATAATGAATCACCATAAACTGAACCTTTGTGTCACTGGGTGGTGGGCAGGTGGAATGGGCTTTTGGTTTGGCCTTCCTTCATCCAGGATAACCATAGGAGACTATAACTGAACACGTGTAGCACATGGGACCGTCGGAACGCTTGAAGCGCCTGTCTTCACACATATGGTGACCAGTGGTGTAGATTCCCCATGAAAGAGATGTCAAGGCGTCATTACTCAAAGTGACCCTCCCTCAACTGGGATAATCAGAAACAGCTCACAAATAAATTAAGATTCTTCGCCTTCACTAGGTAACCTCCCACGCCTGGTGACATCACTCAACATGTGGCGACACAATTTTTCCAAGGCTTTTTTCTTTTTTTTTCTTCTCCAAAATTGGAATCTGGCGGAAGGGTAAAATTACCACTTAAAACAAGGATTGTCCCTTCCTTGACACTCTGCAGAGGGTCCGTGTAAAGAGCCACCCCCACCCCTCAGACTGACTGGAGGTAAAATCCTCTGCTTTGCTTTGGTAGAACACGTTCTTCCTTAACTGGCAAAGACCTTTCAAACGACCAAACCAAATAAAGAGATGCAATTTTTCCTTGTTTTATAAATCTGGCTTGAATACAATAAGTCCATTACTATTTTAGATGTAGAACAGGGGCAAACAGATCTCAAGAGATGAAAAATCACGTTGTTGTGGTTTCTTTTTTTGTAGAAGCTGCAAATTTGAATCCAATTAGAAAAATCATGGCACACGGACAAAATAAGAACAAACAAAGCTGGGGGAAACGTCCACAGCATTCTTGAGAGTCCAGTGCCGCTGCAAGGGTGCCTGGTTCCAATTACACGCTCGGTCTCCATGAGCCCCGGAGGACGGCGCCCCACAGCACCGGACCGCGCAGCGTTCAACGCAACCCGGTCCGGACAAGCTTCACCCAGCCTTTCTTTCCATTGCAACAACTGGATAGACAACTCAGCTCGCTTCCAGAAAGAAAAACTCATGTAAAAAAAAAATAGTATGAGAAAATAAAGTAAATAAAAAGTAAGAGGATTATATCATTTCTCTCTTGCCTCTCAATACAAAGCCAAGCTGTGCCCATGCAAGTACCAATATTTTGTGTTTTCTTGGTAGTTTTCAGAACAATAGAACAGAGGGAGAAAAAGAAAGCTCGATCCTTGCTCAGATGATCTGAAATGACAAAGGGAAAGACCTCCCCATTATTCAGAGAAACAGACGGGAAAACCACGATAATTGAACGTGGAAGTTTTGACAAGATAAACTGTTAAGATATGAATCAAAAGGGCACATTTGTTGGCTTTGTTGAAGCTGCAGGAGAAAAACAACAACACCCATTTTTTTTTCTTCATGTAATAAAGACACAATCGCTAGAGATGAAGCATGTATTTGTGGGGAGAGTGTTTGTGGGCTTCCATTTCAACTGATGGGAAATAATTTCCAGAGTCGCTACTAAAGGTTATTTCACAAAACTGAAAGAAGTCTCGACACCTTGTGTTATGTCTTTATCTGAAACAGGTGACTCATTTTAGAGGATTCTAAAGTGTGGGCGGGGGTGAGGGAGGCTTCACACGGGAGGCTGGACTATGAGGGGAAGCTTCTGGGAAACTGCGTGGAGAGGAAGATCTCCGGGTTCGTCCCACCCTGGGCGCGCTCAGGCTGCAGACAGGGCCTCCCAGTCACATGAGGTGTCCGAAAAGCACAGAACTTTGATGACACTGTCTTCTGCACACGCCTTCAGCATCCTCCCCACTCCAAATACCTGCAACCCAATCCTCTCTGTGGGGAGAAGGAACTGTCACCTGCTATTCCCACTGGTGATGTATGCATGAGACAGACTCAAAAGACAGATAAAAAAAATCAAGTAATAAAATGACACCAACTGACCCGATAAGCCTGCCAGTGCTGTATCAGCTGTCATACTTTAGAGATTTTTTTTTTGGTAAAAATAAACTATTTAGTGATCTTCAGAGTTTCCTGAGGGCACTATCTCTTCCTCATCTCTGTGTTCCCTGAAGCCAGAAGTCAGCAAAATACTTGTTGACCCAAAATGAACTGAACTGCTTTGAGATTTCAGATTTCTAAATTAGAGGACATACACACACACAAAGGTACTCTTTTTGGACAAGTGTCATTAGGACCTGGGGCTGATTCCCAAGTGAGGCCGCAGAACACCTTTTTCTGAAAAAATAATTTCCAGACAAAATCATCGAGATTCTGACTCAGTCATTTCAACCCAAGTCATCACATGGGCAGGGCAATGGCAGGACCAGCCTCAAATGCCGAGCCCGGGGGTTCTTAGTCGAGAATTCTCAAAAAGTGTTCCTGCCATCAGATCAGCCATGCTCTTACATGAACTCGAAGAAGTCCACCCATCTAAAAACACACCCCTTCCTATTTTCATTCCCTGTGCAAACTCAAAGAAGCCTCACATAAATGATCAAAGGCTCTTCAGTGGTTCTTCCAAACGCACATACCAGCAAGGGTTGCCACACTTCAATACTTTTCAATGAATCTTCTCAAATGAAGGTTTTTGAAGACGCTAGCCAATGGAACGTCCTGCCTCATAGCTATAATATTCTTTTTTTTAAAGGCATTCAGTTTAAATTAATATATTTGGCCAGACAACTGTATTAAAATTCTTATTTTTTTTTCAGTTATAATGGTAGCCTGTGGGATGACTAGTCCTGTTCAAAAATCTGTGCAGTTATTGCTTCTCTCTTGCCTAGGGTCTGTCATGTGTTTTTCATTTGAGCGTGCTACAATTGCGATGCCTCATTAAAACAAACAGGCTAAACCAAAGTCTTCATATCGAGCCACAAAGGGCGTAAACTCACTTAGAAAGTTTCAGAGCCTCATAACTCATTGTGAGCCGCTCTCGTACCAGCTGCTCAACTGATATTTAAGTCGGCTGGATGATGTCACAGTATCCACACTCTTAAAATTGCCTGCCTTTGGCAAGTATAGACTTTTTCTCATGCACTGAGCAAGAGGAGTTTTTGGTAGTAAACAGCCATTTTTTTCCCTATGAGAGACACATTACCCTGCTACACACACACACACACACACACACACACACACACACACACTCACACCATGAACACTCCACTTCTACTTGTACCATAACAAAAAGTCTTAACACATGATGTGCAAATAAGTGCTTTATATAACTTGCCTCTCTCCTGCTGGACAGCTCCTCCACGTATTTCCCAAGACAGAGGGGACCGTAAGGGTCTCTTCTGATCTTCATTTTCTTCATGCAATCTTTGGAGGACTTACCTACTAACCTTAAACTCTGCGTGGGCCTGTCAGTCATTATTGAAAGTAGACCAATTTGTGATTTTTTTTTAAAACAAAAACAATTTTTACTATTTTTCTTTCTTTTCTTTTTCTTTTTTGTATTTTTCTGAAGTGAGAAGCAGGGAGGCAGAGAGACAGACTCCCACATGCACCTGACTGGGATCCACCCAGCATGGCCACTGGGGGCGATGCTTTGCCCATCTGGGGCATTGCTCCGTTGCAACCAGAGCCATTCTAGCGCCTGAGGCAGAAACTATAGAGCCATGCTCAGCATCTGGGGCTGATTTGCTCCAATCAAGCCATGGATGCAGAAGGGGAAGAGAAGAGAGAGAGAAGCGAGAAAGGGAGGGTTGGAGAAGCAGATGGACACTCTCCTGTGTGCCCTGGCCAGGAATCAAACCCAGGACTTCCACACATGGGGCCAACACTCTCCCACTGAGCCAAGCTGCCAGGGTCTACTATTTTTCTTTTAAGGTTTGGGACAGGAGGTAGTTTAGGGTGTCTCACCAAAGTTGCTATTGCCTGAACAACCCTGATTCAAAGGCTTCTCCAAAGTCACACGTAAGAAGCCTCCAGCTTTAAAATATAGCCTGTTTCGGAGAATGATTTCTTAAAAGTCACTGACTGGCTGTAGACAAGCCAGTGGCACTCAATAGCTCCATTCATTCATCTCAAAGAGAGCTTTGCCCCTCACCGCCAGCAGGCTGGCTACTATACAAAAACAGAAAATGGCAAGTGTTGGCAAGGATGTGGAGAAACAGAAACCCTGTGCATAGTTTGTGGGAAGGTAATACAGCACAGCTGCTATGGAAAACAGTTCCTCAAAAAATTAACCAATTAACCTATAGTCCAGCAGTTCCACTTTTGGGCATATAACTCTCAAAATTGAGAGCAGGATCTTGAAGAGATGTTTACACATCCATGTTCATAACATCATTATTCACAACAGTCAGAGGTGGAAGCAAACCAAGTGTCCATCAATAGATGAATGACTAAACAAAATGTAATCTAGCTGTACAATGGGACATTATTCAACCTTGAAAAGGAAGGGCATTCTGACACATGCTACAACATGAATAACTCTCAAGGGCATTAGATTTGTCTTGAGGGCAAGTACTGCAAACACTTGAGGGCAAGACAAATACTGCTATGATTCCATTTTGGTGAGTCCCTTGGAAATAATCAAATTCATAGAGACAGAAAGTAAGACGGTGGTTGCCAGAGGTTGGGGAGAGGAGGGAAAGTAGCATTATTGATTAACGGGTGTAGAGTTCCACTTTTGTAAGATGAGAAAGTCCTGGATATTGGTTGCATAACACTGAGAAGATGTTCAACATTACTGAACAAGATGTTCAACATTACATTTCAAGTACACTTGAAAATGGTTAAGATAGTAAATTTTATGTGATGTGTACTTTTCCACAATAAAAAATTAAAATTAAGATTTTTTTAGCACCTATTACAAACAATACTTGGTATCTTACACAGGTGACTATTTCATGATTTTCAAAGCACCTTTTCCTCATTCCCTCATTCATTCTCCCAGATAGCGGGTATTTATAGATGACCCACAATGAGTAAACTTATGATCTGGGCAATCTCAAAGACCTAAAGATGAACTGGGGGTGGGCGGCGACCTCCATTTAAAAACCTTGCAGAGACATAAATAGTCGTAATAAAAGTTGGATGTCTTCACTGCTTAGAGCTGCTATGTTCCTAGATTTTTTAAGTCCATTGCAATTTCAAATGTTCTGCTGTGTTGGCACCATAAATTCACTTGCATTTACAAGTTAAAGTGCTTGGTTTTGGTACAGCCTCTGTTTTCATGAGATGCAGATAAATTGCTATGGAATTTCAAGGGTAGGAGCTACTTCCTGTTAAATCCGCTTCGATCAATAAGAAAACACAACCGTGTGTGTGTGTGTGTGTGTGTGTGTGTGTGTGTGTTTATCAACACTGTCTTTTTTGTGCTTTTTCACAATACATTATCTCTACTTTTCTGCCCCACCCAAGCAAACTGTCTCTGGACCTAACCCTAGATTATAGCTGATGACAAGCATTATATAGGACATGAGCTATCAGCTCCCTCTGCACCCCAATGGATGGAGCTCATAAAAGGACTTTCATCTGACTAGGAGTGAATACCTCGCTGATATATCAGCCCGGAAAATGGGCGCTCTGGGTAAATGGTGAGGTTGTCTCCAACCAAACCTGATCTACACATAGGGGTGCTGGGACCCACCAGAGTGGCACAACTAGAAAGCTAGTCACATATCACCAATGGTGAGCCATTTGGAGAAGCAGCCCACATGAAAATAATTGTGGCTTCCAGAATAGTCATTCTCTCCCAGGCCCAAAATAGTCTTCTTTCTTCTTCCCTACCTTGAGAGCCCCTGTCCATCCTTCCAGACCAGATCTAGCCTCCCCTCCTAAGTGAAGCCTTCTCCTGGACCATCACTCCTTCTTCTGCATCCCCTAGCACTTTATGCATCCTGTCATGAGACTTGTGTGCACAGCTGTATCCATTGTTACACTTGGAGGCGATGGGCCAGAACCAAACACAGAGCCTGAGGTACTGTGTATGGCAGATGGAAGAACGCATGGGCTGACCAGACAATAAGGGTCTCGTTTCAAAATGCTGGATAAAAATTGTGCCACTAGCTGTGGCCAATCTGTACGTACAGATGCCAAATTGATTTGGTGGGAATTCTTTTTTTCTTAAATTAAGTGAGAGGAGGGGAAGCAGAGAGATAGACTCCACATGCACCCTGACCAGGATCCACTTGGCAAGCCCCCTATGGAGGGGTGCTCTGCCCATCTGGGGCATTGCTTGGTAACCAAGCTATTTTTAGTGCCTGAGGTAGAGGCCATGAAGCCACCCTCAGCACCTGAGGCCAACTTACTCCAATCAAACCATGACTGTGGGAGGCTGGACAGAGGGGCGGGGGGCAAAGGGAAAGGGTAGAGAAGCAGATGGTCAATTCTCCTGTGTGCCTTGATCAAGAATTGAACCCAGGACATACACATGCCAGGCACACATTCTACCACTGAGCCAATCCCCAGGGCTGATTGAAATTATTTCAATCCTGAAATTTCTTTTTGCAAATTAGGTCTTTGCTTAACAATAATAACAAAAAAAATGCATTGATAAATTTAACACATGCACTTTTTTTTTTTTTTGTATTTTTCTGAAGTTGGAAACAGGGAGGCAGTCAGACAGACTCCAGCATGTGCCCAACCGGGATCCACCCAGTATGCCCACCAGGGGGAGATGCTCCGCCCACCTGGGGCGTTGCTCTGTTGCAACCAGAACCATTCTAGCACCTGAGGCAGAGGCCATAGAGCCATCCTCAGCGCCCGGGCCAACTTTGCTCCAATGGAGCCTTGGCTGCGGGAGGGGAAGAGAGAGACAGAGAGGAAGGAGAGGGGAAGGGGTGGAGAAGCAGATGGGTGCTTCTTCTGTGTGCCCTGGCTGGGAATCGAACCCAGGACTCCTGCATGCCAGGCCAATGCTCTACCACTGAGCCAACTGGCCAGGGCCTAACTCATGCACTTTTTTTTTTTAGTCAATAAATACTCAGGATTTAGTGCTATGGGAGGAAAAAGTAATTAATGGTATACTTGAGTATTCCTATGTCTAGTCGGTCCTCCTTCCTTCCTAAGCCTTGGGCTATGGAGATAAAATTGTGTCCAAAATGACCTAATGGTCAAATGAAAAATGGACCCCTATCTGGGCACTACTTTACTCCTGAGCTGCAGTGGAAGAGGCACTGTCTAGGGCAATTCCAGATGTCTGGAATCAGTGTCCAGCCAGAACTTGTCCAAGGATTAATGGACTAAGGAACAGAAGCGGTCTGTCCACTTTCATGGTTTTACTGCAGTCATGCAAATTCACCATGCACTTTTACTTTCGGCCATATGGCCAGGTACTGGCTGGGAGACTGAGGGGCAGATGTCCTGGGTTTGTGATTGTGACCTGGAAGCTGAAGGAGCTCTCAGTGTGGCTCCTATCCAAGCTCCACTGTTGACTAACACGTGCCTGCCAGGACAGCTGCTATCGTCCTCTGAGACTCGTTTTCTGTGCTGTAAAACGAGGCTGAGTTATTTTCACGGCCACGGAACCCTTTTCCCCAGGAACAGAGACTACCCGGTCCACCCAGGACAACTGGGAAGCCGCACAACGAGTCAGCCTTCCTGCACAGGAGCAAACGGGCTCTTGGAATCTCAGGTTTCTCACTTAGGAAATGGGAAGGAATATCACGTTTCTTTTAGAAGCTGACCTAGCTGTACAGGCAGTTTAATGATAGAGATGTGGAGGCTCTTTCCTAGAGTGATTATGATGCTGCTCATTCTCCACCTATATCTTAGCTCACTGAACATCTCCTGAGCCCACAGAGAACGCAACAAAAATAGTACCTTCTAGATTGGTGCTGTCCCACAGAAACTGTAAAATGCACCCTCGATTCTTAAAGACTTGGTGCAAAAAGAGAAAGTAAAAGATCTCATTAATCACTTTTCTATTGCTTTACGTACTGAAAAGATTCTATTTTGGACTTTTTATAGGAAAGATTCTATAATGGGCTTTCCAGGCAGATACTACTGAGGCAGTATCTAAAAGAGGTAAAGAAAACATTTGATTAAAATTTATTTCACCTATTTTCTTTTTTTGCTTTTACTTTTTTTTAATGTGGCTACTAGAAAATATAAACTTGCTTATGCAGCTGACAATGTATTTCTATTGGGCAGTGCCGCTTCTAGAAATAACTTTTGAGTTATTTTTAAGCAGGGGAGAAGAGAAAGAAATCAATGAATGAAGCCAAAAAGTTTAAAAAATTAGAGACATTTAGAAATCATTACTGTGCTTTCTGGCAAGGTCACTTTATAAAGCATGTTCCCGAGCATGGCAGCCACTGGCTGCCTGGCTTCCCCCCACCGGTCCGCTCCCGACCGCAGGCACTCCGCAGGAGCAGTCCTCAGGCCCACTGTATGCACAGTGCGCACTGCATGACCCCAGCATGTGAGCACCTGCCTGCACCCCAGGTGGGCATCCCAGGGAGAGCGTTCTTCCAGGTCTCTTTCAACTCTGGGTCTGGTGCACAAAAACAATGCTGTCACCTGATTTGTAAACATAATTCATATTTAGTTTCCTATTGCCACTTTTTAATTGAGGTGACATTCACACCACATGACACAAGCCATTGTAAAGTGAACAATTTAGTGGCACGCTGCACATTCACCATGTCGTGCAACCACACCTCAATCTAGTTCCAGAACCTCCCCATCACCCCAAAAGGACAACTGTACCCACTAAGATCTAACTCTAAATTCCCTGACCCCCACCCCAGCCCTATGTTTTGGGCACAACTGTGCTACCCTTAACTGTAAGTTAAAATTTAAATAAAGATATTAGTAAACTTTAAGCCCCAGGGGAGTGAATTATTTCCTATCTCTCAGTATCCTGACCCACAAAAGGACACATCGATAAGAACACATACCCATCTCTCTCCATTTTCATGAAGTGAAACACCCTCCCAGGGTAGGGCCCAGCCAGGGATCAGGTCCTGTGGTCAGTTAGGCTCAACTGTCCCCGATACATCAACACACATGTAGACCCTGCCTCTCGGGGCTCTCTATGACCCCTCCTTCTCTCTCTCTAATCCCTCCTAGGAACTAGGCTCTTCTGAGTGTAAGACCGTCAGTCTCCTCTGTAAAATATCTGCCACGCATCAGCTGACTAACCCCGCCTCCAACTGTAAAGTGTAGGGGCATTTGGTGATGACAGTGGTGGGTGGCTCACTGGCGAGGATCAAGGAGGTAGCTGAAGGGGGCCAGGCCAGGAGGCCACTTCGTGGACTCAGGTCCCCAACGGGGGAGGAGGTGGCAGGCCGTGCACACTCCACGTCTCACTCGCCTGGACCCACTGGGTATGGAGAGTGTACTGCGTGTCTGTCCTGCCTTTCCACGGGAGGTTTTAGGATGCTGCCAAGGCCATCTGGATGAAAGATGCCATCCAATTATAAATTCTTATTACTCTTTTTATTGTCTTGTAAGAGTTCTGATGCTGGCTTTTACACACCCATATGTTTCTGCTTAAGGCGCTTCATTCAAATCAAATTTGAAGAAAAGTCCAGATTACCCAACCACAATGGACTGAGTAGAAATCCTCTCAATCATTTTGGTAATCCAAATAAATTCGGGGCATGAAGTTGGGTTGCCAGGCTGGCTCTGGCCAAAAAGGCTCCATCTTCGGTGTCACCTTTCATTACTACCATCCACACCACTGTGCTGCATGTAACGGTGGGAAGACCTGGTTAAATGCCATGGATGGCCACTTACTGTGCTACAGGACAAGCCTTAAATGGCTGGAATATCACGAATATTACCTGAGAAAGCATGAATTTTAAAGCTGTTAGTCGGGCTTAAACAAAATCTTAAATAATTTAAAATTTATTTTGTGAATCACTGAAATTAAAACACCATCAAACGTGTTCCCAAGAAAAGTTTTACTTCAAACTGGTTCACAAGCTACACTGCATAAAATACACAATTTGTAGCGAGCTTCATGATCACAACAAAATTTCAGCAGTTCAAGCACACTTCTTAAAAATAGGTTATTAAAAATAGCAATAGCTTCAAAGTAAAAATACTATACACTCCTAGTTCTATCTCTTCATTTGTAAGTCCATCAAGCTGCCCTGTGATTTTTTCCAACCTAAATCACACCAGTTACTCTTTTCTTTGCAGGTATTTTTTGTGGCTTGTTTATGAATTCTGCTGATAGGTCTGCTATGTTGCTCCAAAGGCTAAAAGATGTTTACAGGGCAGATGACATCACCACCATGACAGGCTTGCTGTGTTTACACCAAATGGGTTTAGAGGGTCTTCAAAACATGGCTTTAAAATCTTAGTTATTATGTAGCCTAATGCATTCCTGATGTTTCTGCAGTAACACGTTTCTAAAAATAGAGAAATAGATTCGTTAAAAGAAACTGAACTACTTGTCTGATCTCTCTTATGTATGATTAATTCACGTTCCAAGATGATATGACACGTAAACCATGAAGACCAATGGAGTAATAAAACAGGAAAGAAAATTAAAAAAAAAAAAAAAAAAAAAAAAAGGAAAATAACTAGCCCTGGCCAGTTGGCTCATTGGTAGAGTGTCAGCCCATCGTGTAGAAATCCCAGGTTCAATTCCTGATCAGGGCACAAAGGAGAAGCAACCATCTGCTTCTCCACCCCTCCCTTTTCTCTCTCTCTTCCCTTCCCACAGGCATGGTTCAACTGGCTCCAGCGAGTTGGCCTCAGGCGCTGAGGAGAGCTCCATGGCCTCTGCCTCAGGTGCTAAAATATGGCTCCTGTTGCAATGCAGCAACAGCCCCAGATGGGCAGAGCATTGCCCCCTGGTGGGGTTGCTGGCGGGATCCCAGTCAGGGCACATGCATGAGTCTGTCTCTGCCTCCCCTCCTCTAAGAATAAAAAATATATATAAAATAAAATAAAAAACCAAATAGGTATTTCCACACAGGTCATTACTATGTAAGAAATAAAAGAATATATTTTAGAAAAGGACAAATAACCACAGGAGTATAAGAAATTTCCTATTTCAGCAAATTTACTACTACCAATTTAAAACTGTGAAAAGTTCTGTAAATGTGTCTTTGCTATCTGAGGCTTTTCGGATGAAAGTCCTCAAGTAGAACCTACCTACCATGTGGCTGGCGAGTTTCTATCTGAACTTTCAGAGATAGAAACTGTCCTTAAAAATTAGTGCCCCTGCTGGGTGGCTAATTGGAGAGACGGGATCTCTCTATGGAGCTAAAATCACCTTTTCTGTAGGTTTCTCCTTTAATGTAGGTTCTTCCCTAGTCTAGATTTATGGGAACAAGTAATGTTTATCTTAAGCACTGGAATATCTAAGATGTTCATCATGCTCCCCAAAGCCTTCTAATCTCCAGACCAAACATCACTCAAAATGCCCCATTTGGATGGTGTGATTTTAGACCCTTACCTCCCCACCCCACCATATTCCTGCAATCGCTCTCTATTCACCGATATACCAACTAATGCATCGACTACATATGCAGAGGTGAAAAAGAAAGAGAGATTACACTGAAACATCAGTGGAGATTATTTCTAGATAGAATTATGGACCATTTTTCTTCTCTTCTATATGCTTTTCCGTGTTCTCCTGGTTTTCTACAATGGGCACTTGGGACTTTTATAACCCAGGAATTCAACATTCACTCATTCATCAACAACTGAGCGCCCACTCTGTATCAGGACCTGCTGCAGGAAGTGTGTATGAAGCTGTGGCCACAGCAAGCAAAGTGAATCCCCCACCCTCGTAAACTCACCTTCTCAATGGAGGAGTCAGGCAGAAAAATAAAAAAGAGTAAAGTTAACAGCCTATTAGAAGGTGATATAAAACTGAGAAGGGGAATAGGGGTGCAGTGGTGGGGCATACTGCTAAATAGGGTGAACAGGAGTGGACAGGGAAAGCCTGATTATGAATGTGATACAGCCCTAAAGGGAGTGAGGTTATAGCCACGGAGCTATTGAACAGAACATTCCAGACAGAAGGAACAGCAACTACAAAGGTCCTGGGGTAGGAACATGCCTAGAATGCTTGAGAAACATGCAGAAAGCCTGTGCGGGTGAAGTAGAGAGGACCAAGGGTTAGATGAGGTCAAAGAAGTAATGGGGTCAGTTGGCAGGGGGTGTTGCGGGCTACCATGAAGACTTGAGCCTGTACTCTCTGAAGTGGAGGGCACTGGAAGGCTTGCAGGAGCCAAACGACATGGTTTAACAGTGTTTCAATATCTCCCTTTTGTTGCCTTTGGAGAACCGACCCATAAAAGGTTAGTGCAGCAGAAGGGAGACTGGCAAGGAAAATAGTCATGATCCGCAGACGAGAGAACGGTGGCCTGGACCAGAGAGACAGCAGCAGAGAAGCGGTCACACTCTGGATTTGCACAGTTCGGCCGACAGGATTTGTAGAGAAAACACAGTTAAAAGAAATGTCTGGAACTAAACATGGCACACTCCAAATGAGGTCTTACCGAGGCAGAAGAGTGATACAATTTTACGTTTCCTTTCCCAGGGTATCCTATTCTAACAAACACAGAAATCCCAGAGATGAGCCAACCAAGCACAATGAAAATGATTAACTAAGGTACACAGCCCATGAGGGATTTGACCTGATGTGGGTGAAAAAAAAAATCTCTAACTGAAATCCTTTCCACTAACCACACAGCCTTCTCCCCTTCCCTTCCTGCCCAGGCCCTCACTCCTGAGACCCCTTCATTCTTGCTAAGGCCCCTCTTCCTCAACTTGTCTCTGTTTCCCCAGATCCTTTATCAGCTCCTGCTTTCACTTCCCTCCCGCAGCCAGCTAGCCCATCATCCTCTACCTCTACCCCAGAATCTCTCATCTCCTTACTACCCAGAAGGCAGGGAACACCCCCACCCCCAGTCTCTCTTCCTTGTCCCAATCCCAGAAACTACAGCTTTCTGGAGAAATCATACAACTATTTATATATTGGTTGGGTCTACTACAAACCCCATCATTTTTTTTAAACTCATTTGGAATTTACCTCCATTCTTTGACTTCATTCATTTCTAATTCCCTTCCTGTGTAATATACAACAGAGTAATTGGAAACCTGTTTTCCTGCCTCTTATCCCAAACCTATACTCACTTCATTCCCAGAGGATGGATAATGTTCTTTTTTGATTTTGCGGAGGAAAGTAAAGCCACAAAATTTGAGCTCTTTCGATGTGAACTTTTCGCTCTCAAGAATTCTCAATAGCTTCACCCGTATCCTCTTTTATCTTGACTCAGAGATGTGCCATCCCAAATTCCACCCCTTTACCTGTGCCCTTGAAACAGACCCTACCCAAGTTCCCCAGCCTGATGTCCCATCCACTGTCTTTACCCATCTGTGTCTTCCATGTTTCTTTCTGCCATGGATATTTCTCTCCCCTGTACAAGAGAAATTTCTTCTGTCCTAGGACAAATCATCCAAAGCATCTCAACTCCACTTTAGCCAACACTCAATACCTCACTTTCCCTGGTGTCAACAAAAGCTGACAGAGCCGATAAGGTGCTACAATTCTCAGACACAAAGACAAATAAAATATAGTCCTGTCCTTTGCCACCATATTGCTCCAAAGAACCGTCAACACAACTTGTCATTTACCCACTTGCCCTTTAGTTACTTGCAAGGTAGCTTCTAGTGAAGTCCACTGGAAGAGCTTTCGTGATGTGACCACGCCCATGCCAGTGTGAAACCCTCCCTTTGACTGGTGATCTTCAAAACCTTCCAGCTCACCCTGGCTGGTCGTTCAATGGAGAAAGCATCAGCCCAGCACACTGAGGTCACAGGTTTGATCCCAAGTCAAGGCACATACCAGAAGTAATCGATGAGTACAGAACTAAATGGAAGTAAGTGAAACAATAAGTTGATGCTTCACTTCTCTCTCTTTCTCCTTTCCTCTTTCTCTCAAAGCAATGGAAAAAATAAAATTAAAAAAAAAAATCCGCCAGCCTTCACATTGTCTCCTTTCTGCCATACTCCAGTCCACGTTCTGCCAAACATCTATACTTAACTCTTCAAAGCCAAAGGTCAGAAACCAAATCCTCCAAACTGCTGCTCCCTTCTCTTTTCCATCTAACTCCATCCTTCTCTTCCTTGTGGACTTTCTGATTCTTAGAAATGGCTCCCCGTCTTCCAGGCTTCCAGATCAGGCACCATCAGCCCCCCACACCTGGGCCCCTGAGACCCAGCTAGGTTGGGTCTTCTCTGCACGTGGACCCTTACTGCCATCGCCTGACTCCACCTTCCATGCCTACACCTCGTCCCCATCTGTAGAGTCTTTCTTTTACCCCCAGTATGAGTGCCACACCCCCTTCAAATTCCATAGATGTTTTGCTGGTTTCTTCAGTTACCACATTTACTTACAGTAGAACTTTCTGTGCTATGTCTGACCCTCCCCTGCTCACACTGAAGGGCTCCAGTTACAGAGACCCTGTTCTGTTCCTTATTCTATCTGCCATAGAGCCATACACACTATGCAGTAGAGGACTGCTCTATGCCTCCTTCAGTCCCACGGAGATAAGAATGGTGTCCTGTTCCAAATATTTCCAGTGCCCAGCAGAATGGGCAATGGTGACTTAATTCTCGTTGTTTGTGGGTGGCCACGTGAAGGAGTTCTCAACCCAGCTGACAACCATTAAAAATAATATTCCTCTTTTAGGCCTAGGAGGTGATTTTGCCTGTCTGCAGGCATTCTTCCTGTCCGTGCAATTGCTTCTTGTAATTTCCTTTGAGTTCCTTGGCTGTTGGAGGGAGAAGGCGTCTAAGAAATGACTCACAGGGAATTTCCCATTGCCCTGGGCTTCGTCTACCCTGGATACTGTCTGAGTCAGTTCACAGGGTGAAATGAAAGACATGGATTTTCTTCCATCTCCGGACCTCAGATATCTGGATTTTGCATTAACATCCAGCTTCTCATGCATTTGCCTGTGGTTGTATTCTTGCCCGTATTATTTTGAATTGGGTTAGTGATGGAAGAGGCTGCATTCTGTGCGGCTGACAATCAGCACATGTTTCACTACGTATGACACCAGCAACCATCCGTCAGTGCACCAGCCATGAAGAGGGTAGTGAACGTATTCCCCTAGGAAAGGAGGGTACGCCGCCCCCAAATGGGAAAGAGGCGGTATCCAGGGCACTTGGAGGAGATCCCCAACAATAAATAGAACAAAACCAAAAGTGAGATTTCCACCATTACAGTGAGCAACTTGAGCAGGATTATGTCCATCTTCAGCACCAGAATTCCACCTCCCATCTGGCTGGCTCATGGCATTCTTTGCTGTGTTGCCTTTGTTTTGCTACTTACATCGTAGAAATGAATTTGCCTTCTGTAGGCAAAAGAAAGCTAAAATGACGCCCTACGCCCACTCAGCTATGCTCTTGGACCCTGAAATTCTTCCTTGAATCTGATAGGCCGAGAATATTCCAGCCCCAGAACCTTGGTTACCACAGCCAGAATTTGTAAGATGGCACCATGGCTAAATGGAGGGATATTTTGATAGCTAAAGTACAATTACATGTCACAAAAGGCACAGAATGCACTAAACACATTACACAGTCCTTTACTTCTTGTCTAGTTAAATAAAAATGCACAGATGCTAAGCAAGACAATAGCTGAAATTGTGAAATCATAATTGTTCTATATCAGAACTACTTTGGTGAGATGCATGATCACTTTTCTTCTTTAAAAAGGTTTCTCACTATGTCTTTAAAAACCTTCTTTAAAAAGGTTTCCCTTGAACCTTCTCCCTGCCCGTAAGGCCTGGGAAGGCGGAACCTCCTCAGAGATGCACAGGGCAGTCCTCCACAGTTCAGTGAAAGAAAAATCCTGCCAAATGTCCTTCTCACGTCTCCCTGAGCAATCTGCTTACCTGGGTGAGGACCACACCCCAGCCCAGGGAACTGGCTTCGGGCCTCGTGCCACCAAGAGATCCACAACAGCATTTTTCTTTTTTTTCCTTTTTCGTATGTTTCTGAAGTGAGAAGTAGGGAGGCAGAGACATACTCCCACATGTACCCAACCGGGATCCACCCGGCATGCCCACTAAAGGGCAATGCTCTGTTCATCTGGGGTGTTGTTCCATTGCATTCCAGCGCCTGAGGC
This sequence comes from Saccopteryx bilineata, assembly GCF_036850765.1. Classification (NCBI taxonomy): domain Eukaryota; kingdom Metazoa; phylum Chordata; class Mammalia; order Chiroptera; family Emballonuridae; genus Saccopteryx; species Saccopteryx bilineata. The sequence goes on along the minus strand of NC_089491.1, from coordinate 225,148,251 downwards.
AGAGGCCATGGAGCTGTCCTCAGCACCCGGGCCAACTTTGCTCCAATGGAGCCTCGGCTGCGGGAGGGGAAGAGAGAGACAGAGAGGAAGGAGAGGGGTAAGGGTGGAGAAGTAGATGGGCGCTTCTCCTGTGTGTCCTGGCCACGAATTGAACCTGGGACTTCCACACACTGGGCCCACACTCTACTGTTGAGCCAACCAGCCAGGGCCAGCATTTTTCTTTTAATTGCAATACTGTAAATCATTATTATTTAAATTTTTTAAATTAGATTCCAAATACAAAGCCCCTTATACCAAAAGAGACAACAATTCTAAGATTCTTAAACTTTGCTTTCCTTGAACAGAAGCCATTCTTATGATTTTATTTTAAGGAGAACAAAACAATATATATATATATATATATATATATATATATATATATATATATATATATATATATATATATATTTTTTTTTTTTTTTTTTTTTTTTTTTTTTTTTTGTATTTTTCTGAAGCTGGAAATGGGGAGAGACAGTCAGACAGACTCCCGCATGCTCCCGACTGGGATCCACTCGGCACACCCACCAGGGGCGATGCTCTGCCCCTCTGGGGCGTCGCTCTATTGCGACCAGAGCCACTCCAGCGCCCGGGGCAGAGGCCAAGGAGCCATCCCCAGTGCCCGGGCCATCTTTGCTCCAATGGAGCCTTAGCTGTGGGAGGGGAAGAGAGAGACAGAGAGGAAGGAGAGGGGGAGGGGTGGAGAAGCAGATGGGCGCTTCTCCTGTGTGCCCTGGCCGGGAATCGAACCCGGGACTCCTGCACGCCAGGCAGATGCTTTACCACTGAGCCAACCGGCCAGGGCCGCCACAAGAAATTTTAAAACATGCAATGCCTGACTACTTAGTCACTCTTTTCCCTTAGATGGCCAAATAAACAAATGACAACAGCTAACACAACAATAACCATCTGGTATGAATAAATCAAAATGATACCTATTTTTTTGTCAGATCGGCAAAATATATAAGGTATTTTTTAGTGTGCCACAGAATTTTAGTAATTTGTTTATGTGTGACATGAGATGAAAAAGGTTTAAGATTGCTGTTCTAGATTCATCCATGTTGTTGCAAATGGTGAAATTTCATTCTTTTTATTATTGCATAATATTCCATTATGTGTATGTACCACATCTTCCTCATGCATTCATCTATTGACAGACACCTAGGTGGCTTCCATTTTTTAACTGTTATCGTTTAGAACAGTGGTGTGTAAACCCAAGGCAGCACATGAGAATCTAAAATATAGCCATGCCAAGCCTACCCCTGACCAATTAAATTAGAACCTCGGGGGCAGGGCCCAGGCATAGGTATTTTTTTAATGCTCCATAAATGATCGATCCCTAGGCATCTGTTGGTGTAACCCAGTGCGTTAAAAAGAATCATCCGAAGGCTCCTTAGCATATCAGAGAATTTCTGAATCAAAATCCTACTCTATTGCATATTCTGACACCAACTGTGCGCATGAGATAGGGACATAACTAAGCAGCTACATTAGCTGCATTACAAAAATCTACAACTAAACATGTCTGTCCCTCTCTTATAGCTTAGGCTCCTCTAGCCTAGACATTCAACGTGCACTTGTGATTTGCTGTTAAGAATGTAAAACACACACACACACAGTAATAATGCACAGTGTCATGATTCCTGGGGATAATTTTTTTTGCATATATGACTTCTTTAGTTACAAAACAGGACATAATGTCCTGAGAGACTAGTCTTTCAAAACAGATGCTTGTTTGTATGCATATATTTATATTCATGAAATAAAGGAAAGTACCCCAGCAGCAATATGGAACTGCGTGCCCTTTGTTCTGTCCGGACTCCTAAGTCATCAGCATGAAGCAAGGACTGAGCTGCTGCTGCATCTGGGGGTGCAACGTGAGGGTGCTGGGAGTGGCAGGACAGGAGCAGGGCAGGGAGTCCCGGGGCAATGTGGGGTGATGCATCGCTGCTGGCTCCATGACAAACAAGCCCTCATAACGAGCGAAAACCGAGAAATGTGGGGCTTTCTCTATTTTCAGTTGTTAACAGATGCAGTCCTGAAAACTTCGTGTAAAACCAAAGGAAATATTTCCATATTGAATTTCGATAGTGCAATATGCTATATAAGAGCAGGTTAAAAGAGATAAATGGGTTAGAGAGACTCTGCGCCAGGTGCTCTTGGGAGCCATCCCCCAGACCTCCAGGACCACACTGGGTGTCAGCGGTGTGTAAGGCTCAGTGGACAAAGGCATATTAGCTTGAGGAAAAGCTAATGTGTCTTAAAAAATGGTTCAATGTTTAACAACTTAGAAATCCTGGGACTTGAACAAAGAGAACAACAGAGAGATAATTTAAATGTGAAAGCCCTAAAGGTGCAGATTAAATCCTAACCACGTGGAGGAGACCACGTATTTCAGGGACGGTTTCCCGAGATTCCCTCACAAGATGGTTGGGATGTTCTCAGCACGTCTCTGGGGTGACACTGCACAGGGACATGCCCCCAGCCCTGCCTGCACGCGAACCTGCCCTCTTTGCTCCTATGGATGCAGAATGGACGCAGATGGGGCAGGTGGACAAATTTTCTCTTGTGTGTCATCAACAAGAGCACAGCACTTAAAATTATATATGATTTGGAACTACCTTATTATTTGACATATGCTATTAGCAACTGGCATCTTCTATTCCATTTTAGCATTCTTTTCTCTCTTAACTGTGGGAGAATGTTAAGCTCCAGAGTTTTGGTCCCAGACATTCTTTCGGCAAAAGCCCTCATTCCAAAAAGAGGTACCAGATGACTGGGGGTAGGGACAGGCTTAAGGTTACCCCAAACCTGGCCTGGTGAACTTAGCCTCTGATTGACTTCAAGAGTACGGGGTGTGGGGGATGACAGGAGGAGAAGTGAATAGGTCAAGTGGGAAAAGAAGACATACCACACCCTTGTTCCATATGGAGGTATTTCAGCCTAACCACAGGTCAGAATCCAGGGAGACAAGAAACCTTATATTGAACAGGAGACTGAAGTTTGTTTTAGGAATTAACTGGATTTCTCAATACCTGAAAATAAATTTGTGCATGAACAATGATAAGTGGCCATAAACACGACACATGGACTGAGATCCCACTTGAGAGTGAAAGAGTATTTTCCTCTGAACAGCTGGGAAGGTGCAGTGGTAGGAACACAACTAAGGTTTTATGTGCACTTGACTGAGTCCAGCTCATTCAATAAAATGGTTACATACTCGTGCTGAGTACTACCATTTGTAAAAATCATATTGCTAACAGTTTTTGTTTGGTTTTGTTAATTAAGTAAGAGGCAGGGAAGCAGAGACAAACTCCCGCATGCACCATCATATTGCTAACAGGTTTTTTTTTTGTTTTGTTAATTAAGTAAGAGGCAGGGAGGCAGAGACAGACTCCCTCACGCATGCACCCCATCCGAGATCCATCGGCAAGCACCCTACCAGGCAATTCTCTGCCCATTTGGGGCTGCTGCTCCATTGCTCAACAACTGAGCTACTTTAGTGCCTAAGGCGAGGCCAAGGAGCCATCCTCAGTGGCCAGGGCCACTTGCTCAAACCATTCAAATCATGGCTGTGGGAAGGTGAGAGAGAGAGAGAGAGAGAGAGAGAGAGAGAGAGAGAGAGAGAAAGAAAGAGAGGAGGGGGGAAAGGGGGAGAGAAGCAGATGGTCTCTTCTCCTGTGTGCCCTGACCAGGAATCAAACCCAGGACTTTCACACACCAGGCTGACGCTCTATCGCTGAGACAACTGGCCAGGCCCATAACAGTTTTAAATATCATTCTTCAAGAAATAAATCATAATTTCTTCTAGCTAGGTGCTATTAGGCATTCTATTTTTCCAAAGGCATTTAAGAACTTCTAAAGGCAACAATCACTGTGAGTGTGCCTCACACCAGAAATAATTTTCCATCACTCCCCCAGTCCTCCAACAGTAAACAGTAAAAGTGTAGAAACCCAAGACAGAGCGGTGTTGAACATTGGCACAACATTCATACAAGTCTGGAATATGGCTTCCTTGGGAATTGCTTTATTTTCCATCTTATGTCAATACAGAAAGCAGCTTTATGGGAGCCAGAGGTAAGAAGAGAAGAAACCTCCCAGATATCCTTACCACACACAGAAGTGACAAAAATTTATGCTGCCCAATGCAGGAAAAGTAAACGATGCCAAAGAACCAACCCAATACGCTAAGGCACACTTAAAAGAAATGAAGCCATGATGGCAACGTTTGTAACTGACTATCCATCAACACAGGGAAAGGTGTGAAATGTATAATGCCCTTCATCAAGACAAAGGGACACACAAAAAATAATGTTAAAACCATTTACTACATAATCAAAACATAAAGAAAATATTAAAGAGCTAAGAGAGGGAAGAGAGATCAGGATTCAGTCTCCTACAAGTCTGGCCACCTGGCGAAGAGAGCCAGGCTCCCGCTAGGAACAATGTCTTTAGGACCCTGCCGTGGACAGAAGCTCGCGCAGTGCTGAAGCCGCAGGCCCTGCTCCAGGAAGCCTGAAAGCAGCCTGACATGGAGACATCAGGACAAGGAACCCATGTGATTATCCTCCCCCAATTTTTATTTCCTGGTCCCAAAACTCCAAAATCTGGCAGAAGCAGAAGGCGAAAGCAGGAGCAGGGCAGAAGCGTGAACAGAGCTGGCTCCTGGTGGCCCACACATGAGGAGACTATTCTGCTCTTTAGCAGGGAACTTAGTAGGACATAGATTCCCTCTCCTGGATTCCATTTCATTCCTGTACTAATGACCACAGCGCCACAACCCAGGCCCAGGCAGCACAAGAGGAAAGCCCTTCTACTGGACTCAAACGTTCGGGGGGCAAAGGCTGATGGACCATGAACAAGAGCTGAGTGTTAGCCTTAGGATCTGACTAATCAATCACAGACTTAACCAAAAGCCCCAAGAGAAATTTAACATCAACCTCCAGTAACACAAAAGGCAGATGCTATAACGAGTAAAAAAATAATAATTATTTATCCAGAGGTCTAAATCTAAGAAACATTCAAACAATGGGATGAGTAGTCATCTATTTTCTTCAAGGATCCTAATTTTCCATCTATGGTGAAACTGTCTCATAGCAAAGTGCCCCAACCCATCCATGTATTGCCAACAAAAGGCTATATTGTGTGTTGTGAAAATCACACTGGTTTTACGAACAAAAAGTATTAACTGTTAAGGAGAAAACATTCCTTCAAATGGCTAATTTGCCCCCCCACCCCATATTCCCATGGAAAAAGAAAAGGATGGAATAACAATGTTAAGCAACTGATGACCGTGCTGGACTTTCCAAAGCAGCTAGCGACATCCTACCCTTGCTTCTGCAGAAGCTCATGGCAGCCCCAGACATGTGCCACTCAGATCTCGTCAAGAAAGTATCTGGAGGCCTGACCTGTGGTGGCGCAGTGGATAAAGTGTCGACCTGGAAATGCTGAGGTCGCCGGTTCGAAACCCTGGGCTTACCTGGTCAAGGCACATATGGGAGTTGATGCTTCCAGCTCCTCCCCACCTTCTCTCTCTCTCTCTCCCTCTCTGTCTGTCTCTCTCTCTCTCCCTTTCTCTCTCCTCTCTAAAATGAATAAATAAAAATTTTAAAAAAGCATCTGGAGCCCTAGCCAGTTGGCTCAGTGGTAGAGTGTCAGCCCAGCGTGTGGATGTCCCAGATTCGATTCCCAGTCAGGACACACAGGAAAAGTGACCATCTGCTTCTCCACTCCTTTCCCTCCATCTTCCCACTCTCTTTCTCTCTCTTCCTCTCCTGCAGACATGGCTCAATTGGTTAGAGCAGTGGTCGGCAAACTCGTTAGTGAACAGAACCAAATATCAACAGTACGATTGAAATTTCTTTTGAGAGCCAAATTTTTTAAACTTAAACTATATAGGTAGGTACATTGTTATTAACCTAATTAGGGTACTCCTACGCTGGCTTTGCTAAAAATGTCCTCAATCTGATTGAGCCGCACGTGGCTCACAAACCGCAATTTGCCAACCACTGGGTTAGAGGGATTGGCCCCAGGCGCTGAAGATGGCTCTGTGGAGCCTCCACTTCAGGTGCTAAAAATAGCTCAGTTGTGAGCATGGCCCCAGATGGGCAGAGCATTAGCCCCAGATAGGGGTCACCAGGTGTATCCAGGTTGGGGTGCATACAGAGTCTATCTCCCATCTTCTCACTTAAATTAAAAAAAAAAAAGAATCCAAGATTCACCTGAACAGCCTCTAGCTGTTCAGGGCTCGGGCTCTGCCTCATCCCAGACAACCCAAGCCAATAACTGAATACAGGAGGGTGGGAGACTCTGGCTATTTCTCCTCAGCTTTGGACACCCCCCCCCCCCACATACACACAGGGAATCTTTGCTCCAGAACTCCCCAGTGGGTTGGTCAAATTATCCAATCTACACTGCTAACAAAAATTAGGGGATCAGGAAACATGCAGATACTCCAGTACTTTCAGCCTTTTGCACAGTGCATTTTCACCAATGAAATAAAAGTTGGTTTGCATCTCATTTGCATAATCAAACAACTTTCTTTGACTTGTCGTTTGCTTTTCTGATGTTCTTGTTTAATAAAAAAAAATCAAATGCTTCTTTATTGTGTCATATTCATTTTGAAATATCCCCTAATTTTTGTGAGCAGTGTATATCCAATCTGGGGCCCTCTCTGCTCAATCCTGCTTCACCCTCATTGTATCAGAGGTGAACCCCCACCCTCTCCAATAAACTTCTTGCATTCCTAATTCTGTTTCAACATCAGTTTCCCAGGGAAACCAACTAACACAAAGCTCCTAAAACCAGTCCTAAGTGAAAAGTGACCTTCCATACCCAATGTGAAGACGGACTCTCTGGAAAGTATAATGCCATGTAACTCCAATTCACCCATGGTGTTATTTGGCCATTTCAAAGAAAATGAGCAAGAAACATACCTTTCCATCTTCAATGAATGAACTGATTGATGGTGAAAATGCTGTTATTGTCATAATGACACAAAATAGTTAGGGTTGTATGTAACACTTTACTATTAACATTTTCAGGTAAATCTAAAGACTTATTTGATGTAAAATAAGAGCAGGCAATAAATCATTCAATTGATTCATATCATGAATTAATAACAATCAAGGGATTTTCAAAGACATATTTTTAGTATTGAAAAATGTGTTTGAAAAAAGAAAAATCCTGTGGAAGCATAACTCTGAGTGGGATAAACCAGACGGAGAAAAACAAATACTGTATAATCTCACTTCTATGTGGAATCTAAACAACAAAACTCACAGAAACAGAGAGGGGGATGGATGGAGGTGGGCTGGGTGGTGGGGGAAACAGGCAGATTCCGGTCAAAGGGTACAAACTTGCAGTGATAAGATGAATAAGTTCTTACTTGTAATGTTCAACATGGTGCCTATAGTTAACAATACTGAATTGTATAGTGCAAGTTGTTAAAAGAGTAAATTTTAAATGTTTCACCACAAAAAAATTAACTGATTATTATTTTTTTTTCTTCCATTTTTCTGAAGCTGGAAACAGGGAGAGACAGTCAGACAGACTCCCGCATGCGCCCGACCGGGATCCACCCGGCACGCCCACCAGGGGCGACGCTCTGCCCACCAGGGGGCGATGCTCTGCCCATCCTGGGCGTCGCCATATTGCGACCAGAGCCACTCTAGCGCCTGAGGCAGAGGCCACAGAGCCATCCCCAGCGCCTGGGCCATCTTTGCTCCAATGGAGCCTTGGCTGCGGGAGGGGAAGAGAGAGACAGAGAGGAAAGCGCGGCGGAGGGGTGGAGAAGCAAATGGGCGCTTCTCCTGTGTGCCCTGGCCGGGAATCGAACCCTGGTCCTCCGCACGCTAGGCCGACGCTCTACCGCTGAGCCAACCGGCCAGGGCTTAACTGATTATTAACATGAGTAATGGAGATGTTAACTAACCCAATAGTGGTAATCGCTTACCAAAACGTAAGTGTACCAAGCCATGTACACCTTAAACTTACACAGTGTTAAATATCAATTGCATCTCAGTAAACCTGGGGGGAAACACACACACACAAAACGCTTGTGTCATTGTTTTCTAATTCATAGCCACATTTCTTTACCAGGTAAGTCTTATGTCACATAGGATTTGCTTCTTGTTTGTTTTTCATTTCAGTTTTGAGGAATAACATAATGGGTCGTGTTAAATCTTTTTATTGGACATATGTGAATTTTTCATTTCTAAAGACTAAGAAATAAGAATGGAAATATAGTGTTTAATTCATTCATAAGATAAAAAAATATCTTCTTTCTTTGAGTCGGCTTTCTTTTCTGTTGTTTTCATTCGTTGCTAATATTGTCTGTTTTATGAATAACTCTTCCAGGACAACTTCCCCTGAGGCCAAACAGAAAAACCTGCCCTGCCACCTCTAGTCCATCTACAGGTTCTGCAGTGTGTAATGAAATACGTAAATTTACATAAACTTTTTTTAAAACAATAAAGGCAAGGGGTTACTTGGTCTGCTGAAGGCCCGCGGTCAAGGCACATATGAGAAAGCAATCAATGAACAACTAAGGTGTCACAATGAAAAACTGGTGATTGATGCTTCTCATCTCTCTCCATTCCTGTCTGTCCCTATCTATCCCTCTCTCTGATTCTCTCTCTGAAAACAAAACAAAACAACAACAAAAAACAATAAAAAGTTTTATTTTTTTGAAAGAAAACTTAAGTCACGAAAAATTTGACTTTGTTTTTTAGATCTACATTAGGCACAAACTTTTAATTGGTGACAATTAATCTTAAATACGAAGATTTTAAACATAATCCATTTTAAACTTGGGTTTTAAAACAAAGGACATAGATTCACATGGTTAGAGTTACATGGTTTGTCAGCCTCAAGCTCAGTTGGCTCAATAAAACCACTATCATAAAATTTTATGGGACTAATTTGGAGGTCCAAATAAATTGGTGTTATTGTTTATTTTTGGATATTGATAATAGCAGCATATTAGCAGTAAACATGTAATGCAAATGAACAATACTTTCAAGAAAATCCACAAAAATCACTCAAAAATTAATAGCCATGCTTTGCTTAAATTTGTTTACTCTTCTTAAAGTACATCCTCAGAAGTGACACGTACTCTCTCCATTAAGCAAAACACAACCGGGAATTTTAATTTAACCCTGAAATTTGATCTTTAAAATTAAAAAGAAAAAAACTTTCTCTGCTATTTACAGTTCCTGCTTTGGATAAATCCCAACATCTGGATACCAGAGTCAGCAAAGCAAAACCCATGAAGACACATGTGCAATTTTATGCCTGCGAACCCGCTGTTTCTGAGGGTGAAACCGCTGTGGTGCTTACCCCTCATTTCTCCCTCCACAGAAATCTCAAGCAGTGTTTCCTAAATGTATCCCGAGTAAGAAATCATGTATTATATATCCCAACCGAGGATACTCATGTGCACACAGATAACTAAGACAGGTTTTCCAAATAATACTGTTCCTTTCTAAGTGGGAATGCACCCTGATGGTCTCCGTTCTGTCCCATTTCATTCCACTTCCTCTGGTTAATATTGGCCATGACGCCCTTCCACAAATGGGTTGTGGCCTACAGTTTGAAAACCAGGGCTTTAAAGCCTTGTGATAGAAAGACTGGTCTTCAGGACAGCAACAGGGCGGGGTGGGGGGAATGAAATGCAGGTTCTCAAGGCCACCCCAGTCCCCAAGGAACTTGTGTGCATACTAAAGTTTGAGAAGACTTGCTCTAGAATACAAATCTGCAGACAGAGAAAGTCTGTCATCTGAACTGAATTTAGATCAAGAATGTGCCTCAAAACAATTTCTGTTCAAAGGAGCTCTGTCCCTCATTCCACTGACTTCAAGAGGCAGCACGTTTTCTGGCAGGAGAGTTAGGTGCAAAGGAAAACTTATTTCCAGTTTCATCAGCTGCATCCTATGGGATTTCCTTCACCAGCAGGGGGTTAAGCTGGGACCCCTGGGTCTGGGTGGGTGCAGTAGGGGGTCAGGGAGGGGCGCTTAGTGGCTGCAGTTGATCTACGAGTGTGTAAGGGAGTGTGTGTGCTTACTCTGGAGAGAAAACACATGAAATCAAATTTTTTTAAAAGTTCCATGATTCAAAGAAGTTGAGATGAGCCCCAAGCACGAAAAGGCACAAAGGAAGCTTATATGCACATGACTTAGTGAAAGAGGTCAATCTGAGAAGGCTGCATGCGGCAGGATTCCAACTACGGGACATTCTGGAGAAGGCAACACTATGGAGCCAGTGAGAGGACTGGTGCTGCCAGGGGCTGGCGAGGGGGAGGGGGTGTGCACCTGGGGCACAGGGGGTTTTCAGGGCCATGCAACTGCTCTGCAGCACACTGTAGTGAGCGAGGCATGTCATTACCCATCACCCAAACCCACAGAACATGCAGCACAAGGAGGGGATGCCAGTGCAACCTGTGGGCTCTGGGTGACAATGGCATGTCAGTATAGGCCCATCAATTGTTAACAAACTGACCACCCTGGCGTGGGATGTGGGTGATGGGGGAGGCAGTGGGTGTGTGGCAACAGGGGCACACGGGACCTTAGTACATTCCTGTTCAGTTTTACTGTAAACCTGCTCTAAAAAGCAAACCATTTACATAAAACCATACATATGTGTGTGAAAACATTTTATACATAGATATAGTAGTTAGATACAGTGCCCTAGAACAATGGTCCCCAACCTTTTTTGGGCCACAGACCGGTTTAATGTCAGAAAATATTTTCACGGACTGGCCTTTAGGGTGGGACGGATAAATGTATCATGTGACCGAGACAAGCATCAAGCAGGCATCCCCAAACTACGGCCCCGCGGGCCGCATGTGGCCCCCTGAGGCCACTTATCCGGCCCCCCGCCGCACTTCCAGAAGGGGCACCTCTTTCATTTGGTGGTCAGTGAGAGGAGCACTGTATGTGGTGGCCCTCCAACCGTCTGAGGGACAGTGAATTGGCCCCTTGTGTAAAAAGTTTGGGGACCTCTGGTTGAGTCTTAGATGGATGTAACAGAGGGAATCTGGTCATTTTTAAAAAAATAAAACATCGTTCAGACTTAAATATAAATACGAACCAGTACCGGTCCGTGGCCCGGGGGTTGGGGACCACTGCCCTAGAGAACACATCTTCTATCGCACATTAGCAGTATGATATAATCACACCTACCAAGGAAGAGAGAATTGTGTAAAGAGAGGTGGAGTGTGAGAGGGGGCCGTCTGTCCTGGAATAGAGCAAAGACCCTGGGTCACTCTTGCTTCTTGTGGCCACTGCTTATTTAATTCACACTCTCGCTTCCTGTGGCCACTGCTTATTTAATTCACACTCTCGCTTCCTGTGGCCACTGCTTATTTAATCCACACTCTCGCTTCCTAGTGGCCACTGCTTATTTAATCCACACTCTCGCTTCCTAGTGGCCACTGCTTATTTAATCCACACTCTCGCTTCCTAGTGGCCACTGCTTATTTAATCCAATCAATGTCTGTGTGTGTGTGTGTGTTTTAAGTATCTACCAGGCACAAGGTACAATGAGAGAAACAAAAATAATCATATGATCATGTTAAATAATGTATTATCTGGCAAGCAGAGAAAACAGGCACAGAGAGCATCATTCTGTGGTAAATACCCCCTCCAAATGGCAAAGAGCCAAGTTGTCAAGGTGTGGAGGCCAGAAGACACAAGCAGGGAGCAAGAAATTCAGTTCACCAGTGAGTGTGCAGTGGGAGGAAAGGCGTAAAGCACTTAGACAGGGGTGCCAGGCGTGCCATACTGTGGTCTCCTCCGGCTGGTTGGTGCCCTGTTCTGACTGGTGTGCCTGTGTTAGCCAACCTTTCAGTGGGGGTATGGGGGCAGTAGCAGAAAAAAACACACTGCCAAATTATGCAGGGTCCATTTTGCACAGAGCCAGAACCCCAGATGAGAGAATTTGGGCTGGATGCTCTAAGCAAGGCTGCCCGTCTTCTGTGAACTCTGAAGGACTTTATTGGTGATTTTCAAAATAAAATGCATTTTCTTTTTTCCTATTAACCAAGTTATACAGTAAAACAAACAAACAAAAAAAAACAAAACACAGAACGTTCTAAGTTTAAAAGCTAAGAAAGATCACAAAGGACAACATCTTTAGGTGAAAACAAATAAAAATACTTATTGTGTGGAGGTAACCATAAAAATTAAAAGTAAATCAATGTCAAAACCAATCTGTGTGATGAATATGATACAGCTTGAGGTGAACATCATTAAAATATAATTTGTACAAGTTTTTTGTTTTTTTTTTTTACAGGACAGAGAGAGAGAGTCAGAGAGAGGGATAGATAGGGACAGACAGACAGGAACGGAGAGAGATGAGAAGCATCACTCATCAGTTATTTTGTTGCAACACCTTAGTTGTTCATTGATTGCTTTCTCATATGTGCCTTGACCGTGGGCCTTCAGCAGATCGAGTAACCCCTTGCTCAAGCCAGCGACCTTGGGTCCAAGCTGGTGAGCTTTTTGCTCAAGCCAGATAATACCGTGTTCAAGCTGGCTACCTCAGAGTCTCAAACCTGGGTCCTCCACATCCCAGTCCGATGCTCTATCCACTGTGCCACTTCCTGGTCAGGCTAATTTGTACAGGTTGTTGAGAAGAGCACTAAACTCTCAAAATCCCAAAATCTCAACTGTGACAAGAGTTGGCTGTAGGAGCTCTCCATATTTCTCCTCTCGTTTATGTGTGAACCCACGGCAAAGTGTCATCTGTCTACATCAATCACATCACTCTTACTGAGGCCGCCAATGACCTCCATGTTGCAAAGCTGATGGTCCTCGCCTCTACCGACCTGGCATTCTCTTGGTCCTTCTCTACCCACTGGCTGTAGGTTCCCAGCCCTCTGTGGGTTCCTCCTCCTCTTTCCAACCTCTATGTGTTGGAAGGACTCAAAGCTCAACTTGATGGCTGCTCTGTCTCTCAGCATCTAAGCAATCTCATCTCCTCACTCAGCCTCAGACCTATTCTTATGACCCACAAATGTAAATCATACTGCAATGGAGTTGTTGAAAAATTTCATTCAAATCATGTTATCCATTCTGCTTAAAACCTAATAATCCCGGCTTCCTGGCATGCAGAATAAAATTTAAGTCCTTACCCTTGCACATCGGAATCTAACACGTGACCTCATGACAAGCTCTCCAACCCCACATCCTGCAGCTCTATGCCCAACCTGTGCTTTTCCTTGAACAAGCTCCTGCCTCACAGCCTTTGCACATGCTGTTCCCTTTCTCTGGGACACTTCTTCTCCCATATGATCACATGGATCATGCCCTCACTTTTTTTTCAGGTCTCTGTTTGAATTTTGGTTTGTCCCAACAACCTTCCCTAACCTCCTGAGTAAAATGGCATCCTCCTCTACCTTCTCTCTTAATTATTTCTTGTTTGTCTTACCTTTTATTCTAGAGGATACCAACCAGCATTAATATATGGAGATACACACATACACAGGTTGTAATGTTGATTTTATATATAAAAATGCTGCCTGACCAGGCAGTGGCATAGTAGATAAGAGCATTGGACTGGGATGCAGAGGACCCAGGTTCCAAACCCCAATGTTGCTGGCTTGAGCACAGGCTCACCAACTTGAGCACAGGGTCGCTGGCTTGAGCAAGGGGTCATTCACTCTGCTGGAGCCTCCTGGTCAAGGCACATATGAGAAAGCAATCAATGAACAACTAAGGAGCAGCAAAAAAAAATTGATGCTTCTCATCTCTCTCCCTTCCTGTCTGTCTGTCCTTATCTCAGTCTCCCTATCTCTGTCACCAAAAGAAAGAAAAAAAATGCTGATATATATATGTATGTGTATATATATATATATACATACATATATATATACATATATATATAGAGAGAGAGAGCGGAGCGCGCGCACATATCTTATCTCAACTCCTAGAATATAAGCTTCAGATAAGCAGGGCTCATATCTATTTGGTTCACGCTATCCACCTCCAGAAATGTTAAATGATTTCATTGAAATGAGCAGAAAAAAGTTACAGAAGAAATAATAAAACTTGCTGATTAGTGTATGAGGGAGATGATCACTTGCACAAGATTCCAAACAAAATAACATCTATACTACTCCACTTCCCACCCTTCAAATAAGCAAAGGTTAAAAAATTGCAATAGAATGTGATAAAATGACATTTTCAGATACTTCTTGGAGAAGTGCAGAAGGGCACAACAGGGCGGGTGACATGGGTATCAAACACCTCATTAAAATATTCGTACTCCCCAAATTAATCAAGGTTTCTCATTAAAGACGTGCTGAAGGAAGCAGTCTCTTAGGAGGACTCACCCGGCAGTGCCCGATAAGAATGTAAGGACATGGGCAGAGAAAGCAGCGGGCAGAACAAGACAGGAGGAAGATTATATAGACCCGCATTTGTTCTACAAAGAAGGGGTGCTATGAATAAGACATGAAATGAAAAGCAGAAGAGAAAAGAGTTAAAGATATGCCTTCACTGTTAAGCCTCAGTCACCAGGAGAGGGGGCCATCATGAAAAAAAAAGGGGGGGAAGAGAATTAACAAGTTTTAAATAATGATGATGATGATGATGATGATGATGATAGCTAAACAGTGTTATTTACTAGACGCTGTTCTAAGACCTTTGCATGAATAGCCTCATCTGATCTTCCTAGAACCCTAGGAAGTGAACACCATTCTCCTCATTTTACTAATAAGAGGACTGAGGCTCAGAAGGGCTCAGTAACTTGCTCAAGATCAAGGAGAAAACGTCATGCCTGGGATTGCAAAACAGAAGTCTAGCTACTCAGCCCACCTGCCCATCTTTACTCTATAGCTGCCTTGCCCCAGAGGGCAGAGGTGCTGAGGATGAGACGACTCTGTAGAACACAAGAACCTGAAGTTTCTGTGACCTGGACAAATGAGGTAAGCTCCAGATTAAATGCACCAAAGTATCTGAAGATGCTCTGAAGACTCAAAGCCTCACATAAACAGATGTATGCTTCCTCTGATTGGTTGCTGAGTTGAAGGTACTTGTACCCACATCCAGGTAATGTGTGTAACAGACACCTAGTGATGTAAGGCTGGAGCTCAGAGCCAGAGTTAGCAGAGTCCCCTATACAAAAGTGATAACTGAAGCCATGGAAGTTTGGGATCAGAAGTAAAGGAGGTGCAAAAGGAGAAGGTGTACATGAAACTGTGGTGAACCTGGGGGAGGGGGGAGGCAGGTACCACTCATTAATAGTAACAGGCAGAAAGTTGGGTATTCTCATCAAAAAATGCACATTTAGCATCCTGAACTCATTATACCCTGAGCTAGCCTCCAGCTTGCGCCTCCCCCACATCAGTGGTCCCCAAGGCTGAGCTCTGCAACAGCATAATGATGCTAAGACCCCAGGTCCACAAAGGGAGCTGTGCATGCATCAGCAGGTCAACACGATGACATCTCAAACACACGCCACTGCTGGGGGCTGACCTGAGACATTCCTGGTCCAAATTCCTAAGTCAATTTCCCACATAAGCAATTATGGGTCCTTCTCTTCTGGACTCTATTACACTCTATCACGGAGCCCAAGAATCATGCTGACATTCTGAAACCCAAGTCCAAACCATGTTTTCTAAACCCTTTTAGAGACCTGATAAGAAAATTCAGAGCAGCCGTACAGAACAATGCAGCCTTGGTGTGGACGGGGTGGGGTGAATCAGTTGCTTTGATAAATATCTACTGATTGGTTATCTCAGGCTAGCTTAATAACAAATGATTATTCATTATCTCCATAAGGTCCATGGAATTAGCTCTGGTACTCAGGTACTGAGTAGCCCCTGAACAACAATCCAGGGCACCATCTGAGAACCACCTCTGGAGGAAAGCTGCTCTGAGAGTTTCTAGCCTACCACGCACAGCATAACCTTTCTCCTGGGGTGTGAGCTGACTCTCCTCCGCCCCAACCTGCACAAAGGGGGTGCCCTCCCTGAATGTCAGCCTCACTGAATCTTAGCAAGGAGTCATCAGTTTGGGGGGGGTGTCATGCCCCGGGGGAGCACGCCATTCAACCCTGCCACAGGCACCCCAAGCACAGCCCTGAGGGACACAGGAAGCCAGCGAGGAGGGACAGAACGTCAGGTCACATATCTGCAGGCAGGGCTGTCAGATATCAGGAGTATCCACTGTTTTGTCATTTCAAACGTCTTGACGTTTTTAGACAATATTATCTTTCTGATTATAAAAACAATGCACACTCATTGTAGCGATGTTAGCAAATTTGCTCCTCCCTATTTAATTAAGTGTCACTATTCTACAGAGAAAGGAACACACAGCTATAAACAGCCACAGAGTCGCCAGGCTCGTTGGGATGTACAAACCCTACTGGAACCGGATCAAAGCCAACTTATTAAGGAAAAATTAGGCAGTGTATCAAAGGCTTGCGTCATCTTCCCAGGGCACAGACTTTGGGTGGGAAACTCTGGTCTCTGTTCAGTATACCCTCAAAGAATAAAGTTTCTAGCTTCCTGTGAAGCAAAATGACTATAAATCAGACTTGCAAATATGTGCAATAACTCACTATTCAATGGGTCTTTCATCAGCCAGGTAGGAGCTAGATAGCGAGATGCACCCTTCTCCACGGAGATGGACTGCATCCTGATGGGCCAGGAGAGCTGACTTCATCCATCCTCAGATGCAGGTCAAGGCACCTTCCCCATGAGCTTTGGTTCGTATCTGCTTCGTGCTGTTCAAGTCTCACTCATCCTCATCAGCTGGAATTTCAGGCTTCCCAGTAACCTTGCACTTAATGCTGGCTACTTCTTAAAACTCTTGCAAACACCTCCTTCTATAAAATGCAAACAGCATTGAAGGTGAACACCTTTTACAGTCAGAAATGTTTAACATTACTTCCAAAGTGACAGCCAGAGAACCACATGGGAAAGACATTCGTTCAGCAGTTTACTTCCTGGTAAGTACTGACCCTGTAGCTGTCTAATTCCTTCCAGAATAGTCCCTCTTCTTCCTTCTCCCTTTCTATGGCTATTACAGAAGAATGTGCTAATAACATAAATTAATAATATAACCATGTATTAAGCAATTGCTGTAATTTTTAGTATTTGTTCCAGCAGAAAAGAACTATGGTAAATTATGACCAGATCAGCCTAAGGACAAGAATGTGAAGGATGCATAACCTTTGTGGCCATCTCCCTGCACAACTGCAATGTTAGGTCACTTCTGTGGAGAACTGAAGTCCTTTCCAGTCACAATGAGCCAAAGACAAAATCACACACTATTTATGTGAATACGTCAAGTGGAACCATTTATGTGCCATTGATAAGATTCCGCTCCAGAAACTTAAAAGCTGCCTTCCTCAACCCAGAACCATAGTCTTCTCAGCACAAAAATGTCTGCTGTAGAGGTTCCCAATTCAGGTATTTTAAGGAAATATAGAAAGGCAATCTATTTTGCTAACTTTGTTGTCAAGGACACCAATTCCTTATACTAAAAAAAGGAAGTGGAGGTATAATATTTTGAATTCCAATAGGTAGAATTTGATAGATTTATAAAGAACACATGCATCTTTAAATGTAATTCTCTCTACCTCAGAGCCAACACCAGCTATTCATAATGGCTGCTTCCATTTGCCAGTTCATCTCCAAAGCACACGTAAGCAATCTGAGTTGAAATTTATTTTTTTTAAAAGCACTCAGAGTTACTGGTTTTCAAAAATTTCCTTTGCTCATATTTACACTAGCAAGTATGAGGATAATATGATAAATCAGAACTGAAAACACAGCCCATTCCTGAGATCACATCCAGAGCAGTTTCCATAAACATGATTTTTCAGAGACCATGATTATCAGCTTTGTCTATGACTATTGGCACTTCATAAATTCACTTTTTAAAATCTGCAATAATTTCTTGCTTAGTTTTCTCCTCCTAGTTGGTTGAGAACAAAATGTCAATCAAATAAATTTTGGTTTTGACCTGCCTACTCTTAACTGTAAGGTAGTCTTGTGTCACTTTCCACTGGAGCTTTAACTTGCATCCTGCAGCTTCATGGCCAACAGTCTTAAAAAAACAAAACAAAAAAATAAAAACACAAAAAAACAGCCTGACCAGGCAGTGGCGCAGCAGAGAGCGTCGGACTGGGATGCGGAGTATCCAGGTTCGAGACCCCGAGGTCGCCAGCTTGAGCACAGGCTCATCTGGTTTGAGCAAAAGCTCACCAGCTTGAGCCTGAGCTCGCTGGCTTGAGAAGGGGTCACTCGGTCTGCTGTAGCCCCACAGTCAAGGCACATATGAGAAAGCAATCAATGACCAACTAAGGTGTCACAACAAAAAACTAATGATTGATGCTTCTCATCTCTCTCCATTCCTGTCTGTCTGTCCCTGACTATCCCTCTCTCTGACTCTGTCTCTGTAAAAAAAAAACAAGAAGACTTTCCTGCTTCACTCCTTTCCCCATCTGTCTGTAGCATGGACACACTTCACAGATAGATTCCACATATATATATATATTTTTTTTTTTTTTCATTTTTCTGAAGCTGGAAACAGGGAGAGAAAGTCAGACAGACTCCCGCATGTGCCCGACCGGGATCCACCCGGCACGCCCACCAGGGGCGACGCTCTGCCCACCAGGGGGCGATGCTCTGCCCATCCTGGGCGTTGCCATATTGCGACCAGAGCCACTCTAGCGCCTGGGGCAGAGGCCAAGGAGCCATCCCCAGCTCCCGGGCCATCTTTGCTCCAATGGAGCCTTGGCTGCGGGAGGGGAAGAGAGAGACAGAGAGGGAAAGCGCGGCGGAGGGGTGGAGAAGCAAATGGGCGCTTCTCCTGTGTGCCCTGGCCGGGAATCGAACCCGGGTCCTCCGCACGCTAGGCCGATGCTCTACCACTGAGCCAACCGGCCAGGGCCAGATTCCACATATATTTTGAAAACTTACATGCACAAGGGATTTCCCACTGGCACCTTTGTAGACATAACTGTCATGCCCTAATAAAATATATACAGAAATAAAAAAATACACAGAAATCAAATTATACTGTCCCCAATAAGGATCTATTCCTCTCTACCCCACATAAAATTCAGAATACTCAACACCCTTGGGATACCCTGCTTCTGAAATCTCACAAGCACCGGCAAAGCCCCAAGTATGCACTGACACTCCTGTAACTCCCAGTTCCATTTTCCAAGAAATCAACGGTGTATGGATATATGAGTTGCACATGGTCCAGGTCCATGACACTCCCAAAGATATTGCTTTTAAAATGCGTGTGTGTGTGTGTGATATATTGTAGGGCATTTTATACGTTAGTCCAAAAAGAGGTAAGTTTTCAATACTATAAACTTTCCTTTCAATGATAAGCCACTTTCCACTTTCAATACATGTTTTAAGTAAAGAATATAAATTGGTAAAACACCAGGCCACTCTGGGAAAATGAATTATGTGGGGAACACGAAGAACTGGCGATGTAGTGAATGATCTGGGCCAGTGTGGACAGCTGAACTAAACAGTGCAGGTGGAGACAGCCTATCTGGACAATGTAGCTCTGGCCCCAGGCTTTCCTATAGCAGTTATTTGAGTCAAGCTTATTAAAACCATCACTTCATTTCCTCCCTGTGGCTATCCCCACGTGCACATGTGGCACTGAAATGAATGGGTCGGCTTCCTCTTGGGGACTTGCCCTGGCACAAGGCCCACTTCCTCAGTCTCTCCCCTCTGGAGCCATGGGGAAATGCTGTCAGTGAGCAGTCTGGGCAGGTGTGACGTGACAAGCTGCTGACGTGTCGGCCGCCCACATAAAACAATGTCTGAGCATTGGAGACCCGAGCATTGGCCCTCTAGTCTTGTCCTAGGTGACCCCGGGCCATGTAAAGGAGGCGGAATTAAACAGAAGTCTAAAGGATTGGGATGTGGTTTGCTACGTTAGCTCAGAGGTAAGCAATCTCCCTCTGCAAAGGGACAGACAGTACAGATTTTCAGCTCTGCGGGCCACTATGTTCTTTGTTGTAAAGACTCCACCCTGCCATTGTAGCTTGAACATTAATTACCCTGGACAGTATGCCCATGTGACTGGGTGTGTCCCAAGGAAACTGGCTTTACGGACGATGACATCCACATTTCACATAATCTATATGGGTTATGAAATAGTCTTCTTCTCTTGATTTTTTTCAACCACTTCAAAATGTGAAAACCATTTTCTTGACTCACAGGCTGTATAAGACCAGAGGTGGGCCATACTGGACCCACAGGCATGGCTGGCTGACCCCTGAAGTCACTGATTTGTGGGCAGCCGGGGAGGAAGCCTGCAGTTTCCCAGCAGAGATGGAACCTACCTTGATATGAGCTGCTGGGTCTGGGACAGTCTGAATCATGTCCTTTAGTAGGCCAGCTCATTCACCGCCCATGCAGAACCGGAGACAGCTAGGAGACAAAAGGGGACAGCACAAACCATAATAAACAACCATGCTTCTGTGTTTTATTTTCCCGAAGGACTGAACACAATAAAGCCACACACACACATACACATAGAGAGAGATCACAGCTTTGCAGGAAGGAAATCTGTTTGCCCAAAAGCATTTTTTGAGGTCTCCATGGTACATGAAGTGACTAAAGAACTCACTTCCATTCTGGGAATGTCACTTAATTTTATCCCTAATAAAACTCTGGTATGATGAGCCACCCAGAACCCACATCGCATGCAGTTCATACATGTCATTTTTACATGGGCAGCATCTAGGAATGATCGTTTAAAGGAACAAGTTAGGGGGAAAATGAGATGCTTTCTCTTATATTGAGAAAATTGGACTTTCGACATTCCCACCAGAACCAATACCATGTACACATCTGTTTAAGCTTCAGCATTAAGCTCTATATAGAAAGCACAACTACCCTTCACTGAGTAGAGCAGCTTAAGTGGTGGCCCGTGGGCTGAGGACTCATATATTCTGACCATGACTTTGAGGACTAGAGTTGCCATTGTCCAGTCAGGGACACAGAGACCCAGGGAGATTACTAATTTGTCCAGGATCACCTGGTTAGTAAGCAACAGATACAGGATTCGAGTCAGACTGGCCTGATTCCAAGGCCCAGAAGAAATTTTGGTTTGGCACAATGAATAGATTTTCTCTGGCACTTTGAAGACAATTTAATTAATTTTAAATTTGTATTTAAATTTAAAGCAATTAAAAGTGTCCATGCTATAAGGTTAAATACTTCATCCAATATTTTCCTTTATTCAGACTATAAACCAATGTGCTCTGCTTATTGTCTCTGTGCCCCTCTCCATTCCCAGAGCCCCTCTCCACCCTCCCCTGCCCTGGCCCATGATACCCACTCCACCCCTACAGGACTGACCCCTACGGACTGCCTCACCCAAGCACCCTTGCCACTGGCTGCCCCCATCAATGTGACACCATCTGGAGATCAGGGGATCGGAGGAGAGAAGGGGAGGGGTATTTCTTCCTGCCTTCACAACACACTCAAGGCTCCCTCTGTATCTGGCCACAGCTGGTGACCTCCCCCGTCTTGGACCTTCCCCCACGGCTCTAGCCTCAGTAACCATTCCCTCCCAGATTTTGGTTGTATGTAGATCTTAGCCATCAGCTGACATTGAAAATACCTTCCTTAATTTATCCTTTTAGGTGCCATCACTTTTTTTAGTCAATTGTCATTTTCTTTTTGTTTTCTTCTTCGTAACTCTGGCCTGTGACTCTACGTATTAGTTAACCCCACAATAAAAAGAAACAGCTTGACCCAGGACTATAGACATACAGCTGTTTTTGAAGTATGCTGCTGAACATAATAATTCCAGGGATGTGGCCAAGACTCACTGCAGCCGCAGCTACGTCTGTACTCTACCCTCTCTGACCCTCTTTGGTGCACACTGTGCACTTCCAACCTAGACAGTGTGCGAGCTCAGGGTCTTTCTCCCAAAAGAGCTCCACAGAGTACTGCCAAGACTGTGGCAAACTTAGAACCTTGGACATTATTTTTTTTTACTGTGGCCAGTTTTCTTGACCTTGGAAAGAATGCATTTTTTTCCCCTTACATCTAAAGCCAGTCCTCTTAAGGGATTATATTTGCCTTAAAAATGCAAAAGGAGTGGTAGAATGTCATGAAATTGAATTGCATAGGCATTAAAGGTAAGCCATGCTCTTGGTGCACTGAAGAGAGGATGGGGCCCAACCAACGGGCACAAAAGGAAGGTGCGTTATCACCACCCGTAGGAACAGACTATGCTTCCTGTACATTTCTGTGGCTTTCTGGGGTAGCACACCCCACACATTCCTCCCTCCCCGCACACATGCTGGTGATCACGCTGCAAGCTGGGCCTTTCCCCTCCCCTTAATTCCTGGCTGATTTACAACAGCCTTTGATCCAGAGAACACAGTAGAAAGGATGTTCTGGGGTTACTGAGCCCAGGACTCAAAAGAACCAGAAGCTTCCCCTTCCTGCCTCTGGGAACCCAGGCCCCAGGCCCCAGGCAGTCCAGCAAGGTGTCTGCAGCCTGATATGGCTGCCCGGCTGACAGCCAGCGCCACGTGCCAGGCCCGCAAGGGAGCCCACCTGGACATCCAGAATGGTCACCTCTCAGGTGATCACAGCCCTTGCGGACATCAGGAAAGGACTGTCTGGCTGAGTCCAGCTGGCCCGCAGAATCATGAGCAGTAACATCAGTTGAAGTTTTAAGCTGGCAGGTTGGGAGAGTTGATGATTGATGACATGGACAGAAAACTGAAACGCCCTCTAAGTGTTTCAGATAGAGAAGATAAAGACAGAAGAGCCTATGTTGCACAGGCACACCAGGGCAGATCACAATGACAGTTGCAATTCTCCACTTCTCCATGTCCACATCTTCTGCCACGTGACTGTGGTACCTCTCACTACAGAAGAAGAGTCTGTTTGCCCAACCTTCATTTGGGGGGCAGGGGTCTATGCATGTGACTTGCTTCACCCAACAGAACACAGCTGCAGGATGGTGTGCCTATTGTCAGCCCAGGTCTCAAGAGGCGTGAAGAATTTCCACCTGCAACTTTCCACAACCATGGGAGCATGCCCAGGCGATGACGGGCACATGGAGGAAAGCAGAGTCATCCAATCTCCCCAGCCAAGACTACTCTAGATAATCTGGTAGACAACCAAACCCCAGGCATAGGAGGAAAACAGCAAGACCAAAAAGGTGAAAACAATAGCATCAGCATTTGCTTTGTAGGCAGTTGCTCCAGAGGCCGTGAACACCCAGGTAGCAAGAGCAGCCCACCAAGCCCCGCCCTCGGGGACCACACTGGGCATCTGAGCATCCTGCCACCAGAGCCGTGAGCTGTGCCCCGGCATGGGCTCCTTATCTCCATTTGTTTAACGCTCTGTTGTTAGCCAGATGCACCCAAAGGAATCAGAAAGCCGTTACATGGTTAGTTACCCTTAGCATAAAACTACAGGTAATTAAACATTGATAATGGTGAATGATGTCAAGATGTTGCGCCTGAATTCAATTTTAGGTCTGGGAACTCAAAAACTTTTCCACATACATTTAATTGTGACTGCTTCTTCACTCCATGCCACTTTGGCTTATGAAAAGGTTCCATAGGAACACTGAACTTTCAGAGAGCGGGGAAAATCTGACTCCACTGGTGTTGGCGAGTTAGCAAATCAGAGGATGGTGTTAGAAATGATACCACATGTTTGATGTGAGGGAGAAAAAGAAAACAAATAAACCTCGATTACCTACCTCCAACTGAACATTCAGTAGTTCAGACAGGTGTGAAGACTTAGAAGCATCTGATCCCACTGTTAGTACCCAAGCTGATACCCAACCACTACTTGGCTATCCCCACCACCTACGCCATAAGGCTTTTGTGAGGACTGAACTGAATTATGCCTAAAAATCCTTAACAGTGGGCCCTGGCCAGTTGGCTCAGTGGTAGAGCATCGGCCTGGCATGCAGGAGTCCCGGGTTCGATTCCCGGCCAGGGCACACAAGAGAGGCGCCCATCTGCTTCTCCACCCCTCCCCCTCTCCTTCCTCTCTACCTCTCTCTTCCCCTCCCGCAGCCAGGGCTCCACTGGAGCAAAGTTGGCCCGGGCACTGAGGGTGGCTCCATGGCCTCTGCCTCAGGCACTAGAATGGCCCTGGTTGCAACAGAGCAATGCCCCAGATGGGCAGAGCATCGCCCCCTGGTGGGCATGCCAGGTGGATCCCGGTCAGGCGTATGCGGGAGTCTGTCTGACTGCCTCCCCGTTTCCAACTTCAGAAAAATACAAAAAAAAAAAATAATAATAATAATAATAATCCTTCACAGTGGCAGGCACAGAGTAAGCAAAATTTCGATACTATGTCAAATGCAACTTTGAGAAAAATAATTTTCAGTAAACAGTTTGCTAATTTTCACAAGGGCCCTTGTTGACTAAAAACATCCTCAATTAACACTGAATATTTAATTTTCAGTTCAGTAGTCAGTATGTAAAAACATTTTAGGCAAAATGGCTCTAAGCAAACTCATTACAATGACTCTATTCAGGAACGAGCTGGTCATCAGGCACAGTTGTTCCGGTGAGTGAGCATTCAGCATGCCAGTCTTACAGGACAGCCTACCGTGAGAACTGCATGGGCCTGACTCCTGAGCACCCTTCCTGGGGCAGTGGTCTCCCAGAATAAATGTTGTCTAACTGCCCCCACCACAAGATCTGTGGTACCTTGTTACAGCGCCTTGGCAAGCTAATACCCTTTATCAAGGGACTTGCTGTAACATTTTAACTAATGAAAATTAGAGGCCCTTATGGGGGCATGGCCCCAGGAACCACATAAAGTTAACCGCACAATTTCTTCCCGGACACCAACTCTGTTCAAGGGACATACCAGGCGCCATGTACTGCTGTCCCATCTACTAATTACTCCTGGATTAACTTGGGTAAAAGAGAGACTCTTTTCAGTTCTATGGCCCAAATGAGTGCCCCATGAGCCCCACCATATCCTCTTCCCCCATTCCCACCCACTCCCCACAACGCTTTTCCAAGGACAGTAGGACAGTCCTGATGGGGTAAGGCACGTGCTTTGTGGATACAGTGCTGAAATCTTCCACCCTTATTTTCTTTTCATAGTTAATGACTGCAAAGACTCATTCTGTGTGTGTGCCTCTGCAAATGAGATTTCAGTTGAATTCAGGTAAAATAACTAAAAAATAACTACAAATGCAATTTAGTAATACAGCAGAAATTACAAATATCATGAAAGCCCATGTCTATAGATGCTGCCCTCGGCTTTCTCCCAGAAGGAGTGGAAGAGAGGAGAGGGCAGTAGAGGACAGGACTTGTATTGACTACAATACTTACTATAAAGCAGTGACTTAAGAAACTCAACAGCGTTGGGGCTGAAGCAGGGAGTGCTGGGCGAGAGAAATCTTATCTGGGAGGAAGAATCAATGGAACCAAAACAGTCCTTCCAAGTAGACCAGATGGCCCCAGAAACTATCTTTGCAGGTTTAGGACCACAAATAACAAATAATAAAGACACAAAATATTTACATAGTCACATTTTTAAAAAGCCTTAACTAGGAAGGATAGGACAGTCTGGGTCTTTGTTTTACCTTCAACTGCTCTTGGCTCCACCATCTTTTTTCTCTGTGAGTCATTTGTCTTGCTTTTGGTCAACTTGGCTTTTCTTGGGCCTTCAAAGATCTTGGAATGACCTAAAAGAGAATATAAATCTATTAAACCTTGGGTTTTCCCCCCAAAATATTAATAACCAAGGATCAACTATAGACATTTAGTGACAAAATCTATTTCTTAAACATTATTTTTAAATAGTCTAAAAGGGGAATGAAGTTAAAATACCTTCTCTTAAAGGGGGGGTGGGCAGTGGTGGCAACATTCCTGTGAGGGAAGCTCAGCCTTATGGAGCAAAAACTAGGAGTGAAATCACGGCCAGTCCTGGACTGGCGAGCTGAAGCCCGCATGTTCTTTTGAAAAGAAAATATTTTGAAAATGTTTTCCTTGCCTCGTGGCCCCCAGTCTCCGTGATGATAGTTTTCCCAGATCGTCCTTCCAGAGTTCATCTCTGCTCAAGGCAAAGTGCAGTGCGGTTTATTAAACATTCCTGAGCCTGTAACCAACCAATTGTTTTAGTCCCAGGAAAGAAGCAATCCTTTCAGTTTGTGGATGCTCAGAGGACCCATAATTATTAAAAGATTAGAACAGTACCGGAGAAAGAAAGAAAAAAAAACAGAGAAAGAAAGAGAGAAAGATAGAAAGAGGGAAAGAAAGAAAGAAAGAAAGAAAGAAAGAAAGAAAGAAAGAAAGAAAAGAGAAAGAGAGAAAGAAAGAAAGGAGAGAAAGAGAGAGAGAAAGAAAATAAAAATCTTTCCTAGAATAGGCCTGTCAGTGCAGCTCTAAAATACAATCTCTGTCTCTTTTTTTTTTTTTTGAGATATGAGAATTTCTGTGCTTGTACAACTTTCCAAGTAAAACATCCAATCCCAAAATATTGCACTTAATAGAATCTTCACATGACAAATTCTAAATGGCAACTGTTTCAGTTAAAAATATTTTTCAAATTAGAAAATGTCAAAAGCATTGCATCAAAATCAATATTTTCAATGGGCAAGATTACAGTATTTATAAACAGACACACAGCAAGCTGACCCTCCCTCTCTACCTGAAGACATTGAGCCTGTGAATAGAGACATTTTATCCAAATTGCCCAACTGTCACAGCAAAGCATTTATTATGACATGAAAAATAAAAACTCTTGGGTACAAAAATAGGACACAGACCATATATATAGTATGATTCCAGTACTGTAAAAAGTATATATATCTATATATCTATATCTATATCTATATCTATATGAAATTTCATGCAATTTCTGCATGAAATTGCCAATGAAATAGTCTTTTGGTTTCCAATGTGAATTATGGCAAAGTCTTATTTTCTTCATTATAGTTTTGGGTACTTTTCAAATTTTAAGAACCAAGAATATGCATCTTGATAATCAGAAAACAACTAAGCAATAGTCAAGACACTGAAACAACCTGTCTATCAACAGATGAATGGAGGCCCTGGATGGTTGGCTCAGTGGTAGAGTGTCGGCCTGGCGTGTGGATGTCCTGGATTTGATTTCTGGTCAGGGCACACAGGACAAGCAACCATCTGCTTTTCTTTTTTTATTTAAATTTTTAAAATTTATTCATTTTAGAGAGAAGAGAGAGAGAAAGGAGGTGGGGAACAAGAAGCATCAACTCCCATATGTGCCTTGACCAAGCAAGTCCAGGGTTTCAAACCAGCAACCTCAACATTCCAGGTCAACACTTTTATCCACTGCATCACCACAAGTCAGGCCGATCATCTGCTTCTCCACCCCTCCCTCTCTCCCTTCTCTCTCTCTATCTCTCTTTTCCTCCTGCAGCCGTGGCTTGGTTAGAGCAAGTTGGCCCTGCGAACTGAGGATGGCTCCATGGCCTCCCCTCAGGTACTAAAATAGATTGGTTGCCTAGCAACCGAGCAATGCCCCAGATGGGCAGAGCATTGTCCCGTAGGGTGTTTGCTGGGTGGATCCCAGTCAGAGTGCATGTGGGAGTCTACCTATCTGTCTCCTCACTTCTCACTTAAGAAAAATAAAAAAATAAAAACTAGACAAATGGATAAAGAAATATACACACATATATACAATGAAATATCATTTAGCCATAAAAAACAACCAAAATCTTGCTCTTTGCAATAACATGGATGGACCTTGAGTGCATTATGCTAAGTGAATAAGTCAAACAATAATAAACACCATATGATCTCACTTATGCATGGAATCTAAAAAAATAAAGTAAAAACTTAATAGATACAGAGAACAGATTGGTGATAGCCAGAGGTGGGAGGGGAGAAGGGTGAGTGAAATGGGCGAAGGGGGTCAAGAGGCACAGATTTTCATAAAATAAGTCCTGAGGCTGTAATGGACAGCATGATGACTATAGTAGATGTTAAAAGTTCTCATCACGAGAAAAAAAATCCTGTAACTGTGTGTGTGATGGATGCTAACTAGACTTACTGTGGTGATCATTTAGCAATTCACATAAATATCAAATCACTACGTTGTATACCTAAAACTAATATACAGTAGTCCCCCCTTTATCCATGGATTCCCTTCCCAAGGTTTTAGTTACCCATAGTCAACTGTGGGTAGTCCAAAAATATTAAGTGGAAAATTCCAGAAATAAACAATAAGCTTTAAATTGCTTACCAGTCTGAAGATAATGATGAAACCTCCCACCATCCAGCTCTGTCCTACCCAGGGTGTGAATCACCCCTTTGTCCGGCTGCATACGCCACCCCCCCTCCCCGCAGCATTGTATACTTAGTATACAGTATGTCTGTGTTATCAGATTGGTTATCAGAGAGAAAGAGACCACATTCATATAACTTTTATTACAGTACATTGTTATCATTGTTCTGTTTTATTCTTAGCTATTGTTTCTAATCTCTTCCTGTGCCTAACTTATACATTAAACTGTACCATAGACCGCTATGTACAGGAAAACACATAGTGAATATAGGCATCAGTCCTACCTGTGGTTTCAGGCATCTACTGGGGCTAGCCCAGTGGGTAAGGGGGGACTACTCTGATGTTATATGTTAATTAAACCTCAATAAAAATAGAAAAGAAAAACTAAGCAATAATCATTGTACACCCTACACATATTTTCAAAGTGTTCTAACAGTGATGAGCGACTGGTACCATCGGCCTTGGGGAGCAGGGCTGGCCGTCCACGTTTGGTGACAGGTGCTCAGCAGGAGAGGAGAGGGTAACAGCAGATGAGGTCCTGCTTTGCATGGCTGCACAAGTCTGAAGTTAATGAAGTGTCCCCTAATTTCTCTTTCCCTAAATCCAAAGCCAATATTGATTATCACTTGGTGAAAGGCTTTCCACAGACAAGTGGTTTAAATGCTTTTGTGTTTCCAATTGCTGCAAAAGGAGAAAGAGTTTCCTAAGCCTGGGCTAAGCTCTCCTATCCAATGTCATCCTATAGCACATCTCCGTGCCAACGCCTCGATGATGCCAAGTGAATAATTTGATATATGACTGCATTGTTGGGCATGATGTAAAGACAGGAGTTAAAGCCCAGGCAAGATTTTATTAAATATGTGCAATGGGTATTTTTAAATTAGTGTTATAGCATTAGTAATATTTCTTTTTTCCAGAGGTCATTTATCTGACAACATAAATTATCTACAACACAGCTGAGGGGCCACAAAGGATCCAAAAAAGTGTCACAAGTTCAGGTAAGGAGGCTTTGCCAGAGACAGGCATGCCACCAGCCATGTGAAATAACAGCTGGCCTAATCAAAGCAGAGTCAGAAAATTATGCAAACCAGAGTCAAGAACTCAAAAAAATAAAGCCGTTTGAAAACTCTGGTATGAGAGGAAACTGCTCGCCCATCACAAGAGCCCCTGGTCCCAAAGAAAGCAGAGGTCAAAAAGCCAAGTGCCCCATGAGAGGACCCCAGCCCTACCACAGCTGAGGGCTACAAACCACATCACCCTGGGAGTCCTGAGGCTCTGCATCCTGCACAGTGAGAGGCAGAAGAATGATGAGATTGTCAGAATGTTCTCACCGGAAATGGTTAGAGCCACACACATCTGAGCGCCTGAAGGGCAAGCTTCCTTTGCCAAAGCAGCCATGGTGTGGTTCAGAAAGGCCACTGGACTTGGAGCCCCAGGCATGTGCTGACCCACCAGTGGCCAACAAAGCCCCCCTTGGACTCTGTTTGGAAGAGGGACAGGTGGTGCAAGTCCAGTGAGCTGCTGGTGTGACAGTGCCAAGTGCACAGGTAGATGCAAGACAGTGTTCTGTGCAGGGACATGTGACTTCCTTGTTCCCTGAACACAGTGGACAAGGAGCGGCTCCCTGTGCTCAGATTCTCCAAATGATACCTTGTGTCAGCAACTGTGAATATCTCATAAGTGAGGGTGACTACTGGAGGATAGAAAATTAGATTGCGTAGAAGAGCTGCCGCTGTGACAGGCAGTAGTCTGGAACCCATGTGAATGAGAGCAGCCTATCTGGTCCCTGCCCACCAGGAATGAGTGGAGAGGATGCCAGAGACAGAGGGGCAGCCTTTGTCCCCAGGGCCATGGCAAACATGGTCACAGAGGAACCAGTTTATAGTCTCCCATAGATGGCAAAGCCAACAGACACAACTGGCTACCCTCTTTTGCCTCACGGTGAACCCCAATTTTGTTGCAGTGTGTAATCCCCCCTACAGGCCCCGGGGAGAGTGGACCCTGCTTCAATGTCAAAAGTAAATAATCCTATCACTGGCCTTTCCTCCCACCTCTGGCTGGTTTCGGGATCAGCGTGGGGAGAATTCTGGCCAATTCGACACTGGGAGAAGTGAGCAAGAAGTCTTCTGGGAAAAGTCTCTTGGCTGACAAGAAACGGTCATATGCCATCGCCCTGACTGTGTGACACCTGTAACTGTGACAGCTGTCTCAGGTCCATGGGAGGAGGTAGCCGGAGGATAAAACCAATATGCTCTAGATGTCTGAAAATACATGGAAGACATCATCTAATCAGGATGAGGAAGGGCATCCTACACATGACAGCATTGGCGGTCCTCAGAGTCGCTTCCGGCTCTTTCGCCGTCTGGATCCATGATCAGATGGGCTGACTACGCTCTTCAGTTCTGTTTTTAAAATGAAAAAATGAAATGATCTGCTGGAAATTAGTTCAGCCCATAAACCTTTCTACTTATAACACTATATAGACATAGGAAACAAAAACTGTTATCAAGATAAGTGACCTACCTCAATCTTTACATGTATTGAGTGTCCAGAACTCAAGGTGACATCGAACATGCCCTCAATAAGCAAAAAGTTTTATGGGGGGTTATACTTTTAGTTAAACAGCTGATTGGAGGCAGAATACGGCAAGGGTCATAAGCAGTACGAAAGAGGCAGCCTTTCCATCAAGCACCAGGGAATGCTACTCTCCCTTCCGGAACATGAGGGTGTGATGGGCACTCAGCAGCTGGGGGACGCTGGGGAGGAGACGTAAGCAAAGGAATGAAAGTGAGAGAGTGCAGGTGGGAGGGACACTCTGTGGGGAGGTTGGCTTTCATCTTTATGCCCAGGCAGGGCATAGAGTATGAGCTCAGAGACGTTAAATGACTTGTCTCTATAATTAAGGAGAGATTCCACTGGTATCTGTCTCCTTCCATGATCTAAACCTAACCTGCCCTTCACATACAACCATCCATCCACCCATCATCCACCCATCATCTAACCATCCATCCATCCATTCACCCACCCACCCATCTGTCCAACTGACTGAGTATCCTCCATGTGCCAATTACTAGGTTAAGTCCTAACTAGGGGAGGACTTTGCCCCTGAGTTCAGGGTCTCATGGGAGAGACAACATTTAAATAAATAATCACAACCAACAACCCTCCACTGCCTTGCTTGAGCCCCAGCTGCAGAATAATTCACATAAGGCAGTTGTGTAGGCAGATCACAATGGAGAACCAGCACCTTAACTATTTGGGGAGCTGAAGGAGAAAAATAAAACAGTCAAAAACACAAAGAGGAGCAATAAGAGAATTAGGAGAAAACTAGAAAAAGATCCAAGTTCTGGAAGCCAAGAGAGCACATTCAGAGAGACAGAAATGGTTCAGAGCCTCTGGCCTGCAGAGAGGTAAATGAGCATGAGAAATGCCTTCAGCGACCACACGTATTAAAAACAGGTAATGGGTCTGCAAGTCACAACTTCCTGGTGGCCTCTAACAAGGTTGCGGCACAGTGGTCGGAGCCAGTGTCCAAGTGGTTCCGCAGTGGATGGGTGGGAGGACAAGTGAAGGTCAATGCTGGTTATTCGTGAAAGGAGTTCAGCAGAGAGAGGAGAGGGGAGAGCAGCTGGAGGAAAAAACCCTGACACGTTCACCCATCCAACATCGGTTGTGTGTCTGCTGTGCTGCAGAAATTGCCTGCAGCTAGGGATGCAACAGTACACTTCCTGCCCTCAAACGTTTGCAATTCAGGTAGAAGAAAGTTTATCTCATTTGTTTAGATGGTTGTTTGCAAAGGATGAGGAAAGCAGGTGTGTTTGGAGGCAGAATAGAGGGATCCGGTGGAGGAGTAGACATTGAGATTTCTAGAAACAGAAGAAGCAGAACAGTGCCATCTGGAAGAGACAGAGGAAAGGCAAGGCACTGCGCGGCATGGTGGCGGGGTCAGCTCTAGCACATGGGTGTGACTCCACTGCTGCAGGAGTTGTGTGCTGATGGATGTTTGACAACCAGCTCTCCATGGGAAGACTGATTGCAAGCACTTGGCAATTTCTGTGGAGTAACTATTCCCATAATGGCCAATTTCAAGGAACTCCCGATGTCCCTGAATGCACACCTGGATGAAGACGTTCAGGATGCTTCCGCAAGCCTGAGGACCTGCTACAGCAAACCTGTGCTCCAAGGGAGTCTGACACTATTGTGAAGGAAGGGTGTGACGGCAGAGGGCCTGTGGACACCGGCCAAAACAGCTGCTCCCCTGGTAGCTGACGTCCTGTGACGAGTCATTCCTGGGAAAGGCAAAAACTAGAAAATATGGGAGGTCTGGGAGCTCTTAAATCACTTCCACATAAGCTCTCTGCTTCCTGAACCTGGTCAGTAGCCCAAAACCTACGTTGTTTATTGTTATCTTCCTTCAATCTGACATCGGTAGTGTGCGAGCATGTATGTTTCCACTTGTAAATCACTGTGCTGCCACTATGACTTAGAAAACTCAGTGAGGCAATTTTTGGAATCTTATAGAATTTCCCTGAGGGTCTGGTTTTGCTCTCGGTCATAGAGAAATGTTGCAAAAATAAACAAGAGCAGTTTCGCAGGAAGAAAATGGTAAGCATCTCCATGAATCATGTCTGAGCCTTGGAACGGCCGTGACTGTGTGCTTCCTGTGGGTTTTGTTTTGTTGTTTGCCTTCATTTCATTCTGGGTTTTTTTCTTTAATTAAATCCATTGGAGTAACAGTGGTTAATAAGATTATATATCTCAAGTGTACATTTCTATGATACATCGTCTGCTTATTGCATTGTACACCCATCATGCAAAGTCAGACCTTCCTTTCCACCACCCTCTTTGCCCTTGACTGTCTCCCAGCTCCCTTCCCTCTAGTAACCACTACACTGTTGTCTGTCTCAGTGAGTTTTTGTTTGCTTTTCTTGTTTGTACATTTTTTTGGCTTTCTGTTTTATATCCTGCATATGAGTGAAATCATCATATGGTTCTTTTTTTCTGTCTGACTTATTTTGCTTAGCATATCATTCTCAAGATCCATTGCACAGCAAAAGAAACTGCCAACAAAACAGGCAACCAACCAATTTGGAGAAGATATTTGCAAACAGTTCCGACAAGGAGTTACTATCCAAAATATATAAAGAAATCATACAACAGAACACCAAACAAACAAAACATTTAAGAAATGGGCAGAGGACCTGAACAGACACTTCTCCCAAGAGAATATACAAACAGCCAACAGGTATGTGATAAGATACTCAGCTTTACTACCTGTTAGGGAAATGCAGATCAAAACTACTATGTAATACAATTTCATTTTCTGCTTGAGAGTCAATCTTTTTTGCCTTCCCAACACTAAATCAGCCTCCATCCGCAATGTGTATTCCCATTCTTTTTGGCCCAGAATAAATGCAGACATTAACCACCTACATGCACCGATTTGTAGAGCCCACAATGCTCATGGAGGAATAAACATTCAAAGTCCCTCTCTCTTTCCCAGCGCTGGTGTTTGCAGGCGAAAGCAGTTAGGCTGACCGTGGAGTGGAAGGTGTGGCCGCCAGCTCCCACCAGAACGGAGCGCAGTGGCAAACAGTGTCACGGCCCCTCGGCCAGGGATCATGGTCTGCCTGGAGGTCCCCCCAGCCAGAAAAAAATAAGACATTTGAAGGAAAACAGGCATTTGAAAGGCAGGTGACATCAAGAAAGGGAAAACAACTATAAATACCCTTTTACACTGAGCCTTCTGTTAAAAGAAACACACTTACCAGAGGGTTTTTTCCCCTAAGTTCAACTAGAAAAACATAAATATTTAGTCATTTCATAGCAGCAGACAACTGACAAGCAGTCCACAGATTAAAGGAATGTTATGTATTTCTAATAAAGTTTATAAAACAAAATGTATCTTTGAAAATAGAACCCCAAAGGCTGTTTTGGAAGCCAATTTGACCTTCATAATGACCTCTGTCTTGATATAGTCATAAGGTCAAATTTTAAAGGCAGCAAATGTATTATTGATAACCATCTTTATAAACAATGAGGTTTGTTTTATATTTTTAAATATACAACACTGGGCAGAAAAAATAAATAAAACATAGTTAATAATATGTAACTGCTTTTGAGGTTGTAATTAAGAATAACTGATTGCCAGTTAAATTCACCGCTATTGTACTAACAGCCTAAAATTATAAATAAGAAATGCAAATTTCTTGAGTGGCAAGACAACCCACAATACAACAAAAATGACAACTAACATCACTAGCAAGACCACCTATAAGGAGCCCAATGATTACAGATCATCACTCTTAGATGAAATTCCTTCTTTCAACCTCACTCTGATGCCTGAAGGAGATAGCTTTATTCTGAATATAGTTTGCAGAGCTAGGTAGGGAGAGTTAGAGGCTTTCCTTGGAAAAAGATCAACCAGCATAAATGCAGAAAGAAAAAATACTTTGAGACTCTCTATTAATGCAGATTAGTCTCTACATTATCTGCCATTACTGCTGTTGTTAAAAAAAACAAACAAACGAACAAAAAACTGCGCCCTGGCCAGTTGGCTCAGTGATAGAACTTCAGCCTGGCATGTGGATGTCCCAGGTTCGATTCCCAGTCAGGGCACACAGGAGAAGCGTCCATCTGCTTCTCAACCCCTCCCCCTCTTCGTTCTCTCTCTCTCTCTCTCTTCCCTCCTGCAGCCATTGCTTGATTGGAGCGAGTTGGCCCCGGGTGCTAAGGATGGCTCCATGGCCTATGCCTCCGGCACTAAGAATGGGCAAAGCATCGCCCCCTAGTGAGCTTGCCGGGCGGACCCCCGTTGGGGCACGTGCGGGAGTCTGTCTCTGCCTCCTCTCCTCTCGCTGAATTAAAAAAAAAAAAAAAAACACCTGCAAAAAATACAGAATTTCAACAGGAGAAGATTTCCTTGTTCTCTTTAAGGGTGAGAAATTTCAAAGAACCCTGCATTCATCATGAAAATTGTTCTCTGCCCCCACCCCCAGCTTTGCTAAAACTCTCAGCATGCTGGTGATGGGACAGTCCCACCAGGGCACTGACACCAGCTTTTCCATTTCCACTGATTTTGATGAGCTTCAGAGACCCCACGTAAAGAACAATTTATTTTCACAGACACGAACTGAAAATAAAAACTTCTCAATCCTCCTCTCTGTTTTAAATAAAATTCTTGAGCCTTGCTACAGATGCCCCTCACTGGTACTCAGGACAGGGGGTTTCAAACGTACAGCTCTGCATTCCGTCCACCCAGAATTTTCCATGCGCTCCATCACCAGTATTACCAATCACCCCCTGCAAAGAGCAGTGTCCAGGGCTGATTGAGAATGAAAAAGTTGGCAAACGTGCCTCTCACTCCACAGAGCCTGCAGAAGAATAAGCAAGCATGTGTGACGTGTGACCCAAGGTTTTATGACCTAGAGGAAGGGAGATGTAGCAGCTCCAATAAGAAGCACTGGGTTAGTTCAGGTTAGTTCAGGGTATAGGAAAAGGGAACTGCAGTTTTGGGTGGTAGGATTGACATGATAAAAAGCAGGAAGGATTCACGCAGACAGTGGGGAGGAGGCAAGGGAACAAGCATCACAACAGAGCAGTGAGCTGCAGAGGACGTGATGGGAGCAAGCACACTGCTCCCGCCTCCACTGACATCAGAGTGAGAGCCTCCATCTTCATCAGCTTTGCCACCTCCTGAGATGGTCGGCGGGGCTTTGCAGAGCAGGACAGTGGCCTTGAACAGAGGGTGTAGAGAGAAGCGGGGCCAGTCTCTCAGGCAGATGTTCTAGAACAGCAGAGAGGTGGGAAATCCAAGATCAGGGAGGCGATGGGCACATCTGCTAGGCCATGAAGGCTTGTGTGGATCATGCCGGGGGGGGGGGGCAGACCAAGATCTTCGGAACAGCCTGGTAATACAGGCTGTGAAGTCGGAGCCTCATTCTGAAATGGCGGCTGGAGGGTTTTGAGCATCTGAAGCAGCTGTTGGGAGGATTTGGGAGGCAGCGAACTATGGGAGGGAAAGGCCAGTACAAAGGCCTCTGCCTGGTCCAGGCAGGGCGAGGAAGGAGGGATGGCCAAGCAAGGAGGAATCAGAACAGAGGTGGGAGGAAATGCCACCTGGCAGGGCCAACAGGACACAGAGGGCAAAGGGGAGAGAGGAGGAGGGAAGGATGCTAAACGGGGTGAACATGGGGTCTTGATGAAGATGGTGAGTTCTGTTGCAGCCCCAACAACCAGCTATTCATCCCAGACCCCTAAGCCATAAAGTTGGTCCAGTGAATGGGCACCCCAGCGCCTCGTCTAGTGAGGGGACTGTGGCTTGGCCTCCACCAGGGCCACCCCGAGCAGAACCATGGAGGGAGGCTGCAGTTGAAGAACAACAGTTTCCAGAGGCCATGGGGTGGGAGTTACGATGGGGACAGTGAGAGAGACTCGCTGGGAGATGGGAACTAGCTTGTCAGCCGAGTGAGTGAGGGCCACCCCTATGGAGCACGGGGCTGGACTGTCTCTGGCCCCCACACAACTGCCTGTTGAACCAGTGGGCTATTAGGGGTCTCTTTTTCTTTTAAAAATTAGGTTTTCAACTAGCAGCATTCACGAGACACAATTATCAGGATTCCTCGGCACTGTTTCCTCTTACTGGGAAAGGAGACCTCTCCTCGCAGACCTGACCCTCTGAAACCGCACCAGGTTTGGTTGTCTAAGACCAGCTCTCCAAACCAGCGCGTTGTGAGCTAGTTAGCCCAGCGAACCTACTGCTATTTCTCTGGCTGGTAGTAATGACCTTATTCATCAAACTGCAGCAACCCTGGGGGCACCAGCCTCAGCCTGTTTACCGAGAGTCTGGAAGGTGATCATTACTGTCCTCATTCCCCTGATAAGGAAACCAAGGCTTACAGAGATCACAGATCTGGTGAGTAGACAAACAGGGATTCAAACTTGGGATTCAACTGAGCCTCTATTTATTCCATGGGCCATGCTGTCCTCTGAGGGGAGCAAAAGGTACACACTGGTTCAGTAGCAGAGAAGACAAACAGGAGGAAGACTTCCTGAGACTTTCTGTGTGCCATTCCCACCAGGAGTGGGAGGGTGGGAGTCAGGGGTGGGCTCTCTCAAGATCCGCGATCCTCTTTCCATTAAAACCCATGAAAAGTTACATAAAGTGGTTTATGGAGAAGTTACAAGTGCGGGGGAGGGGGGGGATTATTTGTGAATTTTAAATAGTTTGCCCACTGGGGTCACATTAACAATTACCTGTCAGAGGTCATTTAAAGGGGAGAGCCTCCAGCAAATGTGAATTATGCACCCGAGGTAGTAAAGGCAGGGCATGAAATGACAGTCCCCTCCTGTGGCCCAGGCTTGTCAATTAACTGGTTTTGCAGGCTGGGTCCTGGAAAAGCAGAATGTGAGTTGAAGATAAGCATGCAGGACGTTCAATAGAGCATGCTCTTGGGACTGACACCCGTGGATGCAGGGGGGCAGAGGCAGCCCTAGCAAAGACCTCCAATGGCTCTATGGGGCTCTCTGCAGATGGGCTGGCCCTTCAGAGCTGGGATTCAGGGACAAGGGACCAGGTCTTTAACCCCTGCTGTGTGGTTAACTCCATGTGTCAACTTGGCTAGGCTCTGGTGCCCAGCTCTTTGGTTTACACCAGTCTATGTGTTGCTGAGATGGTATTTTTGTAGATGTGCCTAACATTTACAGCAGTTAACTTTAAATAAAGCAGATTACCCTCTGCAATATAGGTAGGTCTCACTTAATCACTTGAATAGCTTCACAGGAAAAAAAAAAAAGACAACTGAGACTTTTGGAGGGAGAACAAATTCTGCCTCCAGACTGTAAAACAGAAATCCTATCTGAGTATCCAGACTGCCAACCTTCCCTACAAACTTCAGAATAAAGACAGAAGCTTTGCCCCAACTATGGTAGCTCAACTGGTTAATGTCATCTTGATAGGCCAAGGTTGATGGTCCAATCCTTACTTGGAACACATATATAAGAATCAACCAATGAATGCATAAATAAGTGGAACAAATCAATGTCTCTCTCTCCCCCCCCCCAAAAAAAAAATCAATAAATGCGTTAAAAAGAGACTGAAGCAGCACCTCTTGCCTGAGTTTCCAACCTACTGGCCCATGTTCTAAATTTTGGACTTGCTATACCCCCATAATTATGTGAGCTAATCTTTTAAAACAAAACTCATTAAAATAGATATAGATGTAATTTATTAGCCTAGAGATATAGGCATAGAGATGGAGATGGAGGCAGAGGTAGATGTCTACACACATATATCTATATCCATCTTACCGGACCTGCTTCTCTGGAGAAGCCAAGTGGTTCGCCTATTTTGATTAGTCATTGGCAGCCCCAGGAAGGAGGCATGATCTTAAGTGGTACAGCCATCATCATCTGGCACTCCCCAGAGAGGGGTGACAGCTGAGGCATCATTCGGCCACACTGCCAGGGTCTGAGTAAATAAGTCCTCTGTTCCTGAAGGGACAGAGGCAACACATCCCAGTGTTCATGACAACCAGGAAAACTGAACAGACATATAGCATATTACCAGAACTATCAAGAAAAACCCAGAATAAAATCACATAATTCAGGGTTAGGAAAAAACTCAGACATCATGAATAAGTGTGACATAACACAGCAAAACAAACAAAGCGTCCATGGTAGGTTGAGGTGAATCTTGGCAGACCAAGGTCATCAGGTCTTCCCTGCTGAAGTTATAGATTCCCCAGATAGCAGATGATCCAGGACCCTCACACACAGCTGACCCTTCCCCACCACGGATAGGAGAGCCTCTCTAAAATCTTGAGTCAGAGCAAGGAAGGGGATGATTGGCAGGGTTTTCTGACTTCTCTGTGGGGTAACTACATCCTCCACCTCCATCTACTAGCCAGAAGAGTTGGGGAGAGACATGCACAGGCTCCTACTTCCCTCATAGTCAACACTGAGAGGTGACAGAAGGAGGCAGGTCAGGGAGACCAGAGACCAGGCCCTCCTTTAGAGAGTGTTTGTTATCAGTCACAGTCAGTGCTGCTCCCCACCCCAATGGGGGAGAGGGAAAAGGGACTTAAACAGTGAAACTACAAGAGAAGAGAACACTCCCACACTCACACAAACACACACACACTGAGGTCACAGTGAGCGACATAAATTTTAGGAGAAGCATTTTGGGAGTCTCACAGGGTCTCCCGGTATTCTAAGATGTCGGGGCACAGATATTGGTGCCTGACTCCCAGGTGAAGGATTTCTTAGAGGCAGCCTGGAGCCACCTGAGAGCAGGTACATAGAAATGGCCATGGTGGGAGCATGATGCGCTGCAATCAATGGCTTGAGCTCCTCTAGTGACATGAGACCCATGGCCAGACATCCAGGGTGAGCCAACTCTGAGAGAAAGATGTTGGAGGTATACCAAGGGTGCAGAGCTGAGGGAAGGGTGTCAAGAGCAGACCAGCACGGGGCACCACCATGCCGAGGACAGCTGTAGTGGGATGTCCCCAAAAGAGCCCTCAGGAGCCCTCCAATGCCCCATGAGAGAAAGTCAGTGCTTGGACCTCGGCTTCACAAATCACATTTGTCAGAGGACTGTCAATAGCCCCTTGATGTCCTCTTCCTTCCCGTTCCAGCCCTGGAGGACCAGAGACAATGGTCTGCAGGGACTGGGGAGGGGAACGGCAAGGTTGAGGGACAGGGAGCCGGCCATGAGCCGGAAGGAGCTCCCGATTCTAAGATAGGCTCAAGATGCAAAGGCTCTTTAAATGGACTGAAAAACAAACTTTTACATATTAGACTTATCTGGACTTCTCAACACTCGAAAATTAGACTGTTAATTAGTGTCTGGGAATTATGGGGAAAATCTGGCACCTGATAAGACAAGGAGGTGGGAAAAGGCTTCGACTTAAGCAGTGAGGTGGCGAAATGAAGTTATATCGTACACTGCCCCCGACTGAGTCCAGTTTGTTCCAATGGCAGACGCCTAGTTGAGCCCATGTGTGGTGGTGGGTGTCATGGTGAGAAAACCTGGGACCAAGCCAGGTGGAAGGTGAGAGGTGTCAGGACCCATCAGACCAAGAGATGCCACAGCCCCTCTGGTCTGTGCAAGACATGGGCAAACATAAAAAGGCACACCCATAAGGAGTGGGGTCCAAACTCAGGGTCAGGGCCAGGAGGGCTACAGGACTGAGAAGCACCAGGTGGGAAAACACTGAGAGTCAAAATGATCTAGGGAGGGTCAGCGATTCAGGATGGTGACAACTCAGACTCCATGCCCCACCCCACCCACCTCACAGAGACAGAGGCTGAGAGTCAAGGCAGTTCTGACAACCTCAGAACCAGCGGCTGGAAAAAATGTCCCTCCATATAGAGACTTTAAGTTCATACCTGGGTTCCCATTTTCCCTCAGGGAAGGGTAGGTGAGACAGAAAATGTCCCCTGAAGGACAGGACTCAGAAAGCTCAAGTGTAGTACCACAGGGTCCCCACCTGCTCCATAGGAGGCAGGCCCCAAAGTATAAGGATGGGGAATGAGAAGGGTCGTTGGAGTGACCCCCACCCTATGTGGCAGCCTGTCTCAGACCTGAACTATAAGAGCTTTTGAAGCATATCAACCACTCCTGAGAGAAATGAAGGCAAGAAGAAT
Organism: Saccopteryx bilineata; assembly: GCF_036850765.1. NCBI lineage: Eukaryota > Metazoa > Chordata > Mammalia > Chiroptera > Emballonuridae > Saccopteryx > Saccopteryx bilineata. The sequence goes on along the minus strand of NC_089491.1, from coordinate 225,107,309 downwards.
CTCCATTTTATTGGACACATAAATGGAGGAACAAGAAATCTTATTATGGAAGAAATCACAGCACCAATTCATCACACAGCCCATAACATAACAGCCGTATTAGGCAGGAGTCTAAGTTAATGATTAAATAACACCAATGAGGGGAATCCTAACTGAAGGCTATTTTAAAGGTATTGTGGTCCCAAAAACATCTACAAAGTTTTGGAAAGCCTAAAGAGAGTCTAGGCATAACTCTTTAGGGACAAGGACAATGTGGAAGCCAGGGGTCAGGAACCTTTTTGGCTGAGAGAGCCATGTATGCCACATATTTTAAAATGTAATTTTGTGAGAGCCATACAACGAGCCGTGTACGTTATGCATTATCCAATAAAAATTTGGTGTTGTCCCGGAGGACAGCTGTGATTGGCTCCAGATACCTGCAATCATGAACATGAGCGGTAGGAAATGAATGGATTGTAATACATGAGAATGTTTTATATTTTTAACGTTATTTTTTTTTTATTATTAAAGATTTGTCTGCGAGCCGATGCAGCCATCAAAAGAGCCACCCCTGGCCCGCGAGCCATAGGTTCCTGACTCCTGTGCTAAGCTGACATGTGAAGTACTCCAATTCCAAATTATTATAATAGACATGCTCAACAGAAAAAAATCAGAAAGATAAATGACAGATGGATGGACGGATGGATAGAAGATAGAAAAGGTAGCCACACTTTTATTTTGAGCTTTCACTGCCAAAGGCTACACAGAGAATCAGGGCAGATCCAGAGTGGGTTTTATTTAATTTTTTTAATTTTTATTTTATTTATTCATTTTTAGAGAGGAGAGAGAGAGACAGAGAGGAAGAGAGAGGAGAGAGAGACAGAGAGAGAGAAGGGGTAGGAGCTGGAAGCATCAATTCCCATATGTGCCTTGACCAGGCAAGCCCAGGGTTTCGAACTGGCGACCTCAGTATTTCCAGGTCGACGCTTTATCCACTGCGACACCACAGGTCAGGCTCAGAGGGGGTTTTAGAGTCAGAACTAAAAAACTTGTTCCCATCCAAGAAGAATTTCCCCCATTTTAATTCTTAGATGACTGAACTCGTGTCTCTCAGTCCCTTGACAAGCTCTGAGCATCTGACGCCAGCACCCACCCTCGTATTTCCACACGCAGCACCTTGGACACCACTTTGGGTAGAGAGGATAACCGTTCCCTCCCCCCCCCCCCCGAGAGTAGTAACAGAAACAACTTTAAAATAACTTCACAGACATTAAAAAAAAATCAAAATGAGCAGGAGTCAGAGCTTAACAAGCCCTTTTTAAAAAGGAAGTTACTTTATGAAAAACATTTTGAACTTGCGAGGACTTTGAAGGCCCTCTGAGCCATTGCTAGTGTCTCTCTGAACGCTTCTCATCCTGTTATTTGCACTTGGCACAAACAACCTACTTCTTTATTTTATTTCAGTTTTTAACTTGTGACGCTTTCATTACAAATATAGTAACATTTTTAAAAAATAAACCAAAACAGCTGTACAAATATCAGACATTCAAAAATGAAATGATTTTTAATAAATATTGACTTTAAGCGGGGGTGGGGGGTGTGAGGACTGGAAAAGCAGAACTGATGTGTTTACAGTCATCGAAGTCCACCCTTATCAGGAAAAGCGCTTCTCCGTTTTGTAAACAGCACCCCAGAGCAACGGCGCAGTGGAAGCGCGTGACTGCACCCTCCCATGCGGGCTGCGGGATGGCCTTCTCTCTCAAGCCCTTCTAAAGACTACTTCTGAACACCCAACAGTGAGTCGAGGTGTAATGTTTAACTCCTTTAAGCAGCTGGAAGTTCCCTGAACAAAACACACAAGTCTTTCATTCCTAGAACTCTAAAATCTGCTGACAGCCCTCAAAAAATTTAAAAAATGACTCCACTTGGGATGAATTTCCTCCTGAGAAGTGAAAGATAAACCACATCAAAAAATGTCACTGAAGAGCTCTCTGCCTCTCCTGAGACCAGGTTAACCTCGCCATGGCCGGGGCCTCGGCACACATGTGCCATTGAGCGGGAGGAATTCAAACGCATTTCAGGGGGAGTGACACAGGCAAGGTGACAGTCACTATCCTGCCCAGCCCACAGCACTGTGAATACTCACAGATGTGGCCCCAAGCTGGCTCAAAAATGTTAAACTTTTTCATTAATTAACATGTCATTACCCTCTCAAGAACTTTTCTTTGAAAGGACATCTCTGCCACATGAAGAGATCTCAAACAGGTCCAGACCAAATCCTTTCCAACAAAAATATATATGGCCAAGATGTCTAGGTTGCCAGAGACAGGCCTTATCTGAACGTTTTTGTTCAGATACACAGACAAGATTTTGTTCAGATACACAGATAAAAACCAGAGCCAGCCTGTGAGGTCCCTCACGCTGGGACTGTGTGGAGAAGTGATGTTTGGGGGACCGCTATCAGAAAACCCCAACTTTCTCACTGGTTTTCCTGGACTCATCAGCTATTCCACAAGCCAAGTCACAAACCCAGACGGCAGTCAGTTCCTCTGGACATCACCTGTCCAGGAATCCTGGACCCTGTTCTTGGATCGAAAAAGGTCCTTAGTGAGGTTTTCAATCATCCTTGGAGAAATAAGACGGAAAGTAGAAGAACAATAATTTGTCATAAAAATAAAATAACTGAAGACATTTTCCTTATTTATTATTTGTGTGTGTGTGACAGAGACAGAGAGAGGCAGAGAGAGGGACAGATAGGGACAGACAGGAATGAAGAGAGATGAAAAGCATCAATCATCAGTTTTTTGTTGTGGCACTTTAGTTGTTCATTGATTGCTTTCTCATATGTGCCTTGACGGGGGGGGGGGGGCTACAGCAGAGCGAGTGACCCCTTGCTCAAGCCAGCGACCTTGTGCTCAAGCTGGTGAGCCTTGCTCAAACCAGATGAATCCGCGCTCAAACTGGCGACCTCCGGGTTTCAAACCTGGGTCCTCTGCACCCCAGTCCAATGCTCTATCCACTGCGCCACTACCTGGTCAGAAACATTTTCCTTATTTTTGAGATTATATCCTTCATAATTTTTGTGTGTGTGTGTGTGTGGAGGGGGGTAGTGTTAAAATGTCCTTTATTTGCTAACATGCTGTGAAATTACGGATTAGGGTGTGTTTTTTGTTGTTGTTGTTTGATTTTAATGTCCTTACTTGACACAACAAATGGGTAATCCTTATTCCTGACCCTTTTCATTTCACTGGTCTCACGTCTGAAGAGCTGCCTTCACTCTAAAGTGTCCGCAGAACTCTGAGAATCTGATTAGATGCCAGAAAACACTTACTATAAAATAAATAGGGGAAAATGCTAAATATTATATGCAGTATTACAACCAGGAATGATAATATACAACACATGATATATACGATGCCAAATGAAGATACAGGCACTAGGGTGGTGAAGCTCAAAGAACATAGAAAAAAAAATTTTTAAGTTCTTTTTAGTATTTCTGTAGAATTACCTTTTAAATTAAAATAATGAGATCAAAAGACAAAGATAAAAATAAGAATTCCCTATCAAAGCATACATATTTCTTTCTAGAGCCACTGGACTGTGTCTTCCCAAAAATATTCAAATAAACGTTAGTTCTTTCATCACTCTTACAATTTATACATGTGAGTTCTAATCCAATCCATGTGTCTGCGTTGGGTCCTGAGGGGCAGTCCACACCACAGTCAGACCCCTTCCTCTGATCGGGGAGCTAGAATAAGAGCAACTTTAGAATCTTCATGCCACTTCTATTAGTCTCGTGCCTGACAGAGTCACAGCCCATTGGTTCTCCTCCTGGGAGTCTGAAACGTTAGCTAGAGAATATTTTTGTTACAAAAATGATCTTACCTCTTTCTTACCCAATCCTAAATCAAGATTCTGCTTCAGGTCCCCCTTAAAACAATATTTACATTGTATTTACAGTAGCTAATATTATACTGGACACTTAAGAAGTTGTTAAGAGGGCAGCTCTCATGTTAAGTGTTCTTAGAACAGAAGCAGCAGTAGTACCAGTATAATATCTTCACTGCTTAACAGATGGGATATTTTCTCCACCTGTCCTCCCTTCCGACTTCTGACTTCCTGCAGATAAAGCCTTGCTTTCTTGCTGAGTTCTCAGTTTTTCCCACTAGATGAATGGCATGATTTTTATTTTCTTCCTCCCCATGTCTGTTCACTTTTTCAACTATCAAAAAGCTTACCTATACTATGCTGATGCTTTCGACACCAATAATATAAAATTATATAAAGAGGATCATCCTCAGGTGGGACAGCACCACTGTCATCAATGAGTTTTGCTTTGTTTTTTAAATTACTTCGATTATTGAACATCCATTCTTTCCCTGGACTTAAATAGAAGTACAAAAACTTTTCCTTCTTGAAAAGCAATCCTAGGTCACCACATGGCAGGTGCACCTGGCCCTAGGTCAGGCCCCATTCCCATTACAAACACAGCCAAGTGCTATAGAAAACATAACCACCAATACTTATCACCCAGAAAAAGAAGTGATAAAACAGAAGAAATGAAAAAGAAATCACCAAAGTCTGGCAAAGTGAGAAATCAAAGCAAGTGTGGTAGCCTGAAGCCAAGGTCACCCCCAGGAACTTGGATCCCAAATGTAGGTCCTAAGCAGAGCCGGATCTAACGGCGGGCGCACGGGAGCACGCCCTGAACCCCGACTTCTGAAGGGCCCTGCAAAACCCCAATTTTGGCCCTGGCCAGTTGGTTCAGCGGTAGAACGTCGGCCTAGCGTGCGGAGGACCCGGGTTCGATTCCCGGCCAGGGCACATAGGAGAAGCGCCCATTTGCTTCTCCACCCCTCCGCCACGCCTTCCTCTCTGTCTCTCTCTTCCCCTCCCGCAGCCAAGGCTCCATTAGAGCAAAAATGGCCCAGGCGCTGGGGATGGCTCTGTGGCCTCTGCCTCAGGCGCTAGAGTGGCTCTGGTCGCAACATGGCGACGCCCAGGATGGGCAGAGCATCACCCCCTGGTGGGCAGAGCGTCGCCCCATGGTGGGCATGCCGGGTGGATCCCGGTCGGGCGCATGCGGGAGTCTGTCTGACTGTCTCTCCCTGTTTCCAGCTTCAGAAAAATGCAAAAAAAAAACCAAAAACCCAATTTTACACTTTTTTCTAATGACACCAAGTTTGGTTTCATATGTGCAATTTTAACATTAATAGTACATAATATTTTTTATTTATTTAAAAAGATGGTTAACATGTATTTTTATTTTCCATCTCTCTTTTTTTTTAAGGAGCCTAATATTTTCTTCTGCACATGGAGCCTCAACCAACCTTAATCCGCCTCTGGTCCTAAGGACAGTGGGTAGGGTTCTAAGGCCCAAGCAGGGACAAAAGACATGATTATGGCCCAGGGGGAGCAGGAGAGGTAGCATTGGGACCCTCCCTACCAAGAAAGCTTGCTGCATACCTAGGGCAGTGTGCAGATTTTTTTAAAAGTTATTTGTGAGAAATATACACCACATCTCTATTATCTACTATCTATAGTTTGTACCAGGATATATAGATAACTAATCCCCACTAAAGATGAGCTCACAAGCAAATATTACAAAGCACATGAAGACAAAACTAAAATGCGCAGGTTTTAGTAGATGCAGTAGAAGCCCAAAGAAAGAGGATTGGAACCCCAAACATTCTGAATTTTAAAAAGCAGACCCCAAAAGCCTACAAAATAAACTTTAAATGATATTCATTTAAAATTTTTTTTTAATTTTAAAAATTGATTTTTAGAGAGAGAGAGAGGAGAGAGATGAAGGGACAGAGAAAAAGAAAAAAACCCATGAATTTGTTGTTCCACTTATTTATGTATTCATTGGTTGATTCTTGCATGTGTTCTGCCCAGGGATCGAACCCACAATGTTGCAGTATCAGAACACTCGAATCAACTGAGCCGCCCAGCCAAGGCCTAAAATGATGTTTTCAAAAAGTAATTAAAACCATCATGAAAACCAAGACAGTATAAACCAAAAACAGGCAGCACCAAAATAACTGAAGACAACCTTATGAAACGAAAAATGTAAGAGACATATTGAAAATTAATTATGCATAAATGATATAGAAAAGTAGTGAACCATCTAGAAAGAAAAAATGGGGGAGAGGGAAGGAAAAATATGTTAAGGAGCATGAGGCTAAAAAATTGAGAAAAAAATAATAAGCAGATTTGAGGAAATACATGAGACTTCAGAATAAAAAATAAATCCTGTGCAAAACAAATGTAATTAAATCCACATCTAGTCATAGCATAATGAAACATCAAAGACAGAGAGAAAGTATTAAAAGTGACCAGAGGACAAAAAAGCGATAGTCTACAAAGGAGCCAATGTGATGGATACAAGATTTCTCATCAGCAGCCACAGATGCCAGAAAGCAATAAAATAACATCTTCAAAGTGCTGAGGGAAAATACTGGTAACCTCCATAACTGTCAGCCAGAATGAGTGTGCAAGGGTGAGGGTAAACTGAAGGAATGTTGAGAAAAAGACTGAAAGATTTTACTACTCATGCATAGACTTGTACTTAAAGAACTGAGGGGAAATTAAGCCCAGAAGGTCAAATTTAGATTCAAAAATAAAAGGTACACAATTTAGTAATTTACTAAGTAGTTGATAAATCCAGATAAACACTGATACAGTTAAATATGATAATAATGATTGATTTTAGAAGATTTTTTTTTTCCGAAGTGGGGGAGGGGGAGACAGACAGACAGACTCCCGCATGCGCCTGACCGGGATCCACCCGACATGCCCACCAGGGGGTGATGCTCAATGCTCAGCCCATCTGGGTCATTGCTCTGCTGTAATTGGAGCCATTCTAGCACCTGAGGTGGAGGCCATGGAGCCGTTCTCAGAGTCCAGGCCAACTTTGCTCCAATGGAGCCTTGGCTGCGGGAGGGAAAGAGAGATAGAGAGAAAGAAGACGGGGAAGGGTGGAGGAGCAGATGGGTGCTTCTCCTATACGTCCTGGTTGGGAATCGAAGTCAGGACTTCCACATACCGGGCCAATGCTCTATCGCTGAGCCAACCAGCCAGGGCGATTTTAGAAGGATTTTAAAGCAAAGTAGGACTAGAAAACTAAGCAACATTAAGCTGAGAGATGAGAGGGTGAGGGTGGGAGCCAGAGTCTCATATTGTGTGGAAAGAGGGTAGAGACACTGCTTAACTTTTGACATTGTTAGGTAAAGAATAACTATAAAATTGTAGGAGGAGCCCAAACTGGCAAAAATTAGAACATATGCATTTCAGAAACAGTAGGTGTGGGAGGAGGGATAAATAATCTGATAAAGTCAGAAACAGTAAAAATGGGAAGTACAAAATAAGTTAACAGTAACAAATACAAATATATATTGTAACTATATTAGAAGTGTACATTATACAGATAAAGCTCACTGTGGAAACATAATTATTCTCACTTTGGGTGAATTTTAAAACCTAACTGTAGCCTGCTTATAGCAGACATATCCAAAACATAAAGAAACGAGTTTTACATACATTTGTTGAAAAGGTGTACCTGATAAGTCAAGAAAGCAATTCAACCACTAGCAAAAAGAAAGCTGAAGTAGAAGTTTTAAAATGAGGAAAAAATAGATTTTTAAGACAAAATTTGTTATTAGGGATTAAGGTGGGCAATGTTAAGAAATAATTCACCACCCTGGCCGGTTGGCTCAGTGGTAGAGCGTCGGCCTGGCGTGCAGAAGTCTCGGGTTCGATTCCCGGCCAGGGCACACAGGAGAGGCGCCCATCTGCTTCTCCACCCCTCCCCCTCTCCTTCCTCTCCGTCTCTCTCTTCCCCTCCCGCAGCCAAGGCTCCATTGGAGCAAAGATGGCCCGGGCGCTGGGGATGGCTCTGTGGCCTCTGCCTCAGGCACTAGAGTGGCTCTGGTCGCAACATAGCGACGCCCAAGATGGGCAGAGCATCGCCCCCTGGTGGGCAGAGCGTAGCCCCTGATGGGCGTGCCAGGTGGATCCTGGTCGGGCGCATGAGGGAGTCTGTCTGACTGTCTCTCCCCGTTTCCAGCTTCAGAAAAATATAAATAAATAAATAAATAAATAAATAAATAAATAGAAAGAAAGAAAGAAATAATTCACCGAGCAACATCTAAAACTCCAGAAGCTGCATGCACCAAACAACAGAGCTTCCAAACAACATAAACAAAACTTAAAATTATGAAGAGAATCAGAAAAATCTATTACATGTTACTTAAGGAAATTGCCACTTTCTCCAAAACTGCTAGATTGAATACGCAAAAAAGAGAAAGAAAAATTAGTGTGAATATTTCTCAGAGGATGTTCTGAGAGACTTCACCTGTTACCTGAGATTTGGTGCCTAGGACCCAACACCAAGACCATGCAGAAGTCTGGTACCCCACATTCTGAAGAGAGACATGAATCACTCGGGGCCCGAGTTTATTAAGAGGCGGCTGAAGTGGACACAGCCAGTTTAAATAGGGGACAGAGGACAGGTCAAGGATATGCTCCCTATGCATGCTGATAGAGGGGGCTTGGAATCAATAAGGGCTGCCTCTCAGTGGGGGGGGGGGGACACCAAGACAAGCTGAGGAATCCTGGAAGCAGCCAGGCCAAGGGTCCTCTCATTCCTGGAAACCTTGCAGGTCCTCCTGATATATTCCCACATGGGCCGCCATCCAGAGACCCTGGTGGGATGGCATCAGACAGAGAGCAACAGCCAAGCTTCTACAGAAGCAGCCAAACACTTGTGTCCCCCTATATAGACCCATCCATGTTCTGGGGAACCAGAACCAGGTGAGGGAAATGCATGATGGAAACATAACACCTTCCCCTTGGTACCCTCATGGCCTGTCCCTCCGGCCTCGAAGGGCAACCTAGGGAAAAGGAGGGGTAAAGTTATAGAATTTTTTTTTTTTTTTTGCATTTTTCTGAAGCTGGAAACGGGGAGAGACAGTCAGACAGACTCCCGCATGCGCCTGACCGGGATCCACCCGGCACGCCCACCATGGGGCGACGCTCTGCCCACCAGGGGGCGATGCTCTGCCAATCCTGGGCATCGCCATGTTGCGACCAGAGCCACTCTAGCGCCTGAGGCAGAGGCCACAGAGCCATCCCCAGCGCCCGGGCCATCTTTGCTCCAATGGAGCCTTGGCTGCGGGAGGGGAAGAGAGAGACAGAGAGGAAGGCGTGGCGGAGGGGTGGAGAAGCAAATGTGCGCTTCTCCTGTGTGCCCTGGCCGGGAATCGAACCCTGGTCCTCCGCACGCTAGGCCGATGCTCTACCGCTGAGCCAACTGGCCAGGGAGGTTATAGAAATTTTTTATTAGACCAGACTTGACTTTTAAATGTCTGATGGAGACTGGAAAGCTCTTGAGACTCGTCTACACATGGATGCAGGCAGAGTGAGAAAAGCTGTTGAATTCACCAGTTATACAATGATTTGAAAACACTGTGATCCAGCCAGAGCTAATAGAAAATGCACACTCTTTCCATGCCCATGCGGGAGATACATTAAAAACTAACTACTGTAGATAGTGAGTCCCTAAGAAATAATCCACAAACACCAAAGAATGGATGCCCACACAAGGCACTCTCAGCACCATGAAATAAGGCTGGAATCACAAAAGACATCTCCCAAAAAAGACTGGCCCTATCTGTAAGCTGCATTTCTTTCCAGAGAACCTGAAGAGACTATGGCTAAGTGTTGGCTTGTGTTAAATTTGGTCGGTGAATATACAGATTTTGTTTGTCTGTTATTACAACTGGGTTTTTGTGTACTTCAAACACACAGTATCAAACACAAGAAAAGCCACTCAAATGCTCAGAGCTGTTTCTAACTCAGCTTCTGCTCCTCTGAGCAGGGGGGCTCGTGCTGGCCCTTCGTGAGAGGACAGACTAGAGGCCACAGTAAAGGGATGGAGGAATATGCAAGTCCACAGGGGTTTGGTGATGTGGCACAAACACATCATCACCAGTACTCAAAACACACAGCAACCGACTACAGCTAATGAGTGGTTTTCTCCCAGCCCCCAAAGGAAAGCCTCCCAGGGAGAAATGAGAACCAAGAGGCTCTCCTAAAGCAGTGCTGGGTGCCCTGTGCATCAGACCCCAGCTCAGGCCACAGAGGCTCAAAGGCAAGTCTGCCAAGCGGTGGCGGGCTCCCTGCCCTGGCCACTTCTGTACAGGAGCAGCAGTCCTGACCCAAAATGCAGCTGGTCGCCTCAGTCCCCCTCCCGCGCGGACGGACTTGGCTCCGGGCCACCACTTCTCGCCTTCCTAGTGTCTCCATCAGCAAACTCAAGCCGAGCAGCCTGTGCGCGGCAGTGGGGCCAGATTCCTCGAAGTTTCAGTGAAAACCCTTACTGCAGACAGAGCAGGCGATATTGAATTGCAATTGTACCAGCGCTTGAGGACAATGAACTTTTGATCCGAGCAATCACTCGGCGCTGTGGTGTGAGAAAGGAAACCTCAGGAATGGTGCCCCCGCCTCGCCGTGACCACACAGGAACGGGCGCCTTGGCAGCGCCGGCCGGCCCACACTGAGCCTCTTCCGTCCAGGGCCGGGCCAGTCTGTGCGCAGAGCAGGGACCTGCTGCCCGAGCTGGCCACCGGCCATATGCAGCAGGAGGCCAAGGAGAGGCTGACAAAGAGGAGGAAAGAGCTTTCCAGGGGAGGAGAGAGTCTTTAAGAGAAGAACGGCTCAGGTGAGAAAGCCCCCGACCCTGCCCCCAGTACTGCCCCAGTGCCGCCCACCCAGGAGCCACCGAGACTGGTGGAAGGTGGGATAATGACGGAAGCCATGCCAGCTGCTCAGACCCCAACACTGGCTTCATCCTGGGTCTCCTCCGCTCACGCCACAGCCAAACCACAGCCTGCGTCTTCCAGCCCCACCCTGCCCCACCCACCTCCACGGCAACGCCCTGGTCCAAGCCAGGGTCATTTCTCATCTGCATTATTCCAACAGCTGCCTGTGTTCCCTGCTTCACACCCTGAAACTGCTGTCCACACAGCAACAGGCTTGACCTCGTGAAAATGTACATGATATCATGTCCCTCCCACTACCTACACGCTCCAGCACCCGGCTTCCACTCTCACAGAGATTAAAAGCCAAGGACCAGTCCTGACAGTGGCCAGTAAGCACCCTTCGTGATCGGCCCCCTGATTCCTCTGACCTCATCTCCACTCCCCCCCACCCCACCCCCCGCTGCCCTCTGTCCAGCTGCACTGACCTCCTCACTGCTCCTCAGACTCAGAAGGCACTGGTTGTTCTCTCCATCTGGAATGTTCTTTCCCCAAATAGCCAACACTCCCCTTCACTCAAATCTCACTCCGCCCACTCCTGGCCACGCTGTAAATCCTGACCCCAGCATCCTTTATTCTGGCCAGTCCCTTAGTGCTCACTGCCACCCAATCAGGCCGCTTCCTGTTTCTCCTATTTCTGACTGGCTCCCGAGTGAATGGAGACTGCTGAGGGCACCTCCGCCTGCTTTTCTGCCAGCCTTAGCCTCAGAACCTAGAACAGGGCCTGGCACATGTTAGAAGTGAAAAATATCAGTTCTCTGAATTAGGGCAGTCGGGGACAAAAGGGAAGCAGAGGGGAAGACACACTCCTGTTAGCTGGTCTGTGACTCAGTGCTAGCAGGAGAGAGAGGTTCTGTGTGGTCCTCTTTTCCTGGGTCAAGATGCTAACAACTTTAACTTGTCAGTAGACTAAATTTAGTTGGAGACATTTTAAATCACATTTCTCAAGTTAAGTTCTACGCGCTCTAGCTCATAAACAGGGGCAAGAATGTGGGTGACATTTCCAAGACAGTAGCAATGTCGGCCAAGGAAAAAACAGACACAATGTCCTGGAGGTCTAGCAATGAACGTGAAGAACTCCATCTCACAAAATCAGAGTCACAAAATGTTCAGAGAAGTTTAAAAAACTGTTTAAAACTTAAAAGTGTTAAGGACTATTTAAAACCTAAAAGTCTTCTCAAAGATAACTTCCTGAAAATGTAATTAATTTGGAATTTTTTCTTTTTTGTTAAGACATAAAATAATAAGAATAGCTTTTTGCTTAAAGCATATTAGTTAAACTTTGATATTTTACTTTGTCTTAAACTACTGTATTTTTTACTCCATAAGATGTTCTTTTTTTCCCAAAAAAGTGGAGGGGAAAATACCCATGAGTCTTATGGAGCAAAAAATACGGTATTTTATTAAATATTTTAACACACCATTTGGTTCAGAATATTTCTTTTCTTATTTTCCTCCTTAAAACCCTAGGTGTGTCTTATGGTCAAGTGCATCTTATGCAGAGAAAAATATGTTATTTTCCAATTTCTATCACTATACACAGTGGCTCCTTTGTAGCGTGCTTTTTTTTTAAGAGTAAAATCATGTGTAATGGGCCGATTTCATTGACATCAAGAGCATCTTCACATATTAGAGATGTCCCTGGCCTTTCTCCCTCTTGCATTTTCCCAAAAGAACTGTTTAAATCTTTGTGAATAAACAAATAAAGAAATGGGATACAGCAACTAGGAACAATTCTGGTTATTTTCTTTGCGGTGTCTTAGCAACAGATTATATTTGCCAACCATGTTAACTATTTGTAGGAGATGTTCAAGTCTACACAGGGGGGCACATCAAAGTCCTCATTCATCTTACTCCATTTGTTTGCCAGTTCTTATCAGCCTAAATAAATGCTCATCTCGGAAATCACTTTTCAAGCACACAGTGGGATTGGTGTAGCAGGGCCTGTTGGGATATGTCCATTCAGGGTAGCCCTGGACACTGACCTCCTTACTAAAGGTTATTCGGTAAATTCACAAATGAGACCAAGCTATTTAACTACCATCAGTTAAAAAAGGAAGGGAGGAGAGGAGAGGAGAGGGGAGGGGAGGGGAGGGGAGGGGAGGGGAGGGGAGGGGAGGGGAGGGGAGGGGAGGGGAGGGGAGGGGAAGGAGGAAGGAAGGAAGGAAGGAAGGGAGGGAGGGAGGGAGGGAGGGAGGGAGGGAGGGAGGGAGGGAGGGAAGAAAGAAGGAAAGAAAGAAAGAGAGAGAGAGAAAGAATGAGAGAAAGAAAGAAAGAAAGAAAGAAAGAAAGAAAGAAAGAAAGAAAGAAAGAAAGAAAGAAAGAAAGAAAGAGAAAGAAAAGAAAGAAAAAAATCACTGGCCTTTACTCAGAGTTTCAAAATTAAAACTTAATACAAGGCCCTGGCCAGTTGGCTCAGTGGCAGAGCGTCGGCCTGGCGTGCAGGAGTCCCGGGTTCGATTCCCGGCCAGGGCACACAGGAGAAGTGCCCATCTGCTTCTCCACCACTCCCCCTTTCCTTCCTCTCTGTCTCTCTCTTCCCCTCCTGCAGCCAAGGCTCCATTGGAGCAAAGTTGGCCCGGGCACTGAGGATGGCTCCAAGGCCTCTGCCTCAGGTGCTAGAATGGCTCTGGATGCAACAGAGCAACGCCCCAGATGGGCAGAGCATCACCCCCTGGTGGGCATGCCGGGTGGATTCCAGTCGGGTGCATGCAGGAGTCTGTCTGACTGCCTCCCCATTTCCAACTTCAGAAAAATACAAAAAAAAACCCAAAAAACTTAACACAAGTAGCTATTTTCTAGTCCGCTGATGATGCTTGTTTTCTAAGAAGTAACTAGAATATGAAATCCAATGACCTCACCATCATCAGAGTTGTTGTATGAATTCAGAGCCAGTCACTGAAGCCCACACATGACCACAGTTCAACAGAAATGAAAAGCAGTCCTCATGATAAGCAGGAAGTCTCTTCCTTCTCTGTTGCAGTTGGTTGGGTTGTTCGTCATTTCCCTGGGAACAAAAGAATCCTCTCCCAAAGAGCAGTGTCTCCACAGTGTAGACAGCAGCCACAGCAGGCAATGCACCTGCATGCGGGTGTTCACTGTTCACTGTGAAGACAAGCAAGTGACAGTCCTCTTCCTTTGCTATTTTCAAGCACATTGGTAAAAGGAGGAGGAAGAGGTCACAGAGAAGAAGGGTGGGCCTTAGACCAGGAAGGTAAAACTTCCCCAGAAATCCTGAGGAGACAGCAATTTCATCATCTCCTCTGACCCCTTCCCACCAACATCCACATCACTGGATATACTATTGTCCTGGTGAAACAGCAAAGGTCACGAATGGCCCTAAAGTTGTCATCAGGATAAGCAAAGAAGTACAGGTGGCTCCCAAGAGAGGAGGAATGTTCTGCCTAGGAGGGTCCCCATCCACACCCAACAACAGCTTCATCAGGACACAAGGTCAACTCGGAACGTCAGTATCTTAATCACCTGCTTCCTGACGCCTGTGTTAAGGTGCTTTAGAAATGACCCCTGGGCTGCAGGGCCTTGGAGATCATGTCATTCTGCTCGACGGACAACTGGGGAAACCAGGCTCAGGGGCCAGAGAAGGTTTTTCTTTCAGGTTTCACAAGCAATGGAAGAGCACCGGCTAAGAGCCAGGTGTCTGCACTCAGAACCCACAACCCAACATTCTTTCTAGCACCTTCCTCCCTCCCCAGGATAATAATGCACAAGAACACCAGTTTTACCCATCCCATGGGTCTACAGACGGAATGTGACATTTGGGAGAATGCTGCTGTCACGAATGCCTCATCAATATCCACTCTCCTTCTTGTCCTTACAATGGCACCCAGGTAGTCTGGGTCAGCAACGTCCTCAGGTAAAACTACCTTGCCCGTGCTCCCTTGCAAGAAGGTGTGGCCATGGCCGGGGGCTTGGGCCAAGGAGATGATGGAATTGCTGTCTCCTCAGGATTTCTGGGGAAATTTTACCTTCCAGACCTAAGCCCCACCCTTCTTTGTGACCTCTTCCTCCTTCCTTTACCAAGAACAGAATCCAGGTTGTAGATGCTAGCCATCTGGGGGCGATTTGGATGAAACCACCTGTGAAGGTGGCAGAGCAGCAGCAAGACAGGGCCTGGGTCCACGGTGAATGACGTCCTTGAGCGCTGGGCCAGTCCAGGACAGCTGCTGTCCAGGCCTCTCTTTTCACAAGATGAACACTCTGGGAGGGAGGCCAACGTGTGTGATGGGTGAGTTATAGCAGAAACACAGAGTGTGATCAGCTTGGCCCTGGCGGGGTGTCTGTGGTTTTGGGGAACCAGCCTATCCATGCACATTATTCTGGGAAGAGTCTTGGGACAGGTTGTCCCCCTGGGGTGGCCTGGGGCTGTCCAGTTCTGCCTGTGACTACTGGGTAACTGCATCAGAGGTGACAAATCAGCATGCTTATTTAATTATTATTAACTCAAGGATTCCATCACTGCCCAGCAAATGGATTTTCAGAGCTGAGACTACCTAGTACAACTAGAAGTAGAGAGGCACCGTGAAATCACGCCTATCTAGTTAACTGCACTTCACTAACACCAATAAATGGTGCGCAAAATTTGTCAGTACCAGCGCAGCCCACACACCCGTTGCTGCCTCACCACTAGATAAAATGCCAGGAGGTGTATATTAAATTGAGAGTTGCTCAATTATTTAGCCAAATAAAGTGATTATCTGAACAAAAAATCCAAACTCACTTGTCATGTGGTTTCAAAGTCCCCAAGTTCCTATTCTCTTAGGTGATGCCACTGTAAGTGTGAAAGGCACCTGTTAAAAACGCACATATGGTACTTGGAAAAGTGTTTGACAGGAGGGAATAGAGCACAGAGAATGAGTTCATGTGCTCTGAGGTCAGGGTCAAGTCCAGTCCTGGCTCTGACATTTACTGTTTGTGTGAGTTTAGTTAGTTACTGTCTTCCCTGGGCCTCAGGAGGAAACATCTCAGAGGTAGTTGCAAATATATTGAAACAAGTTCCGTAAAGCATCTCTGGCAAGTACAGAGCCAGATAAATAAAGGGCTTATATTATATAAGTAATAGAAAAATATTAAATAATACTATTCATAATAAATGATAGATTATTAGACTGTAAGATTGAATCAGTGGTGTGCTGGCAAAGTATGGTTTGATTCTTGGACAAAAAGCCCCAATTTGTAACAACTGCCAGTTTCCACAGTGTAAATACTCCCACTATGGCCAGCCTCCAGCCACCAATGTGATGTCACTGAATGCAGAACTGGGAGGAGATGCATACTATCAGCTGCTGGAGCTGGCAAGAGCTAGCAAACCCTCCCCAATGGGGTGGTCACTGTCATCACGCCTATGCCAGTCACTGCGGCTTCTCCTGTGTATGGCATAATGCCTGGCACATAGTGCACACTAAGAAATATTTAGTGAGTGAGTCAATAAATTATTATTATTAAGGCATTAAACTATTTTCATCTATTAATAATTGGTCATAAATTTGAACTGGGACTCAGAAAAAAAATGTTCTGATGAGTAATAGGACAGGGGAGGGAGACGTCAGGAGCCTGGCTTGTGTCTCATACTCAACTGGGAGCCCACTGAGAGCAGGAACAGTGCACTTCCACTGCAGCACCATCGTCAGGTACACAGGACATGGTCAGTAAATGTATGCTGAGCTAGAATGAACTAAAAGAGTTTTCAGAAAGAAAGTGAGCTTAAGTCTGTTCAGGAAACACCCAAACGGTAAGAGCTGTATTAGTCAAGCTTCTTTAGAGACACATAACCAACAGTATGTGCTCTGTGTGTGTTTGTAAAGAGATTTGTTATAATAGGCCCTGGTTGGCTGGCTCAGTGGTAGAGCATCGGCCTGGCATGCAGGAGTCCTGGGTTCAATTCCTGGCCAGGGCACACAGGAGAAGCACCCATCTGCTTCTCTACCCCTCCCCCTCTCCTTCCTCTCTGTCTCTCTCTTCCCTTCCCGCAGCCAAGGCTCCATTGGAGCAAAGTTGGCCCGGGCATTGAGGATGGCTCTATGGCCTCTGCCTCAGGTGCTAGAATGGCTCTGGTTGCAGCTGAGCGACACCCCAGATGGGCAGAGCATCGCCCCCGGTGGGCGTGCCAGGTGGATCCCGGTCAGGCGCATGCGGGAGTCTGTCTGACTGCCTCCCCGTTTCCAACTTCAGAAAAATGCAAAACAAGAAAAGAGGAAAAAAAAAGAGATTTGTTATAATAAAGAATTGGTTCACCTGACCAGGCTGTGGTGCAGTGGATAGAACATCTGACTGGGATGCGGAAGACCCAGGTTCGAGACCCCGAGGTCGCCAGCTTGAGCGCGGGCTCATCTGGTTTGAACAAAAAGCTCACCAGCTTGAGCCCAAGGTTGCTGGCTCAAGTAAGGGGTTACTCGATCTGCTGAAGACCAGCAGTCAAGGCACATATGAGGAAGCAATCAATGAACAACTAAGGGCGACAACGAAAAACTAATGATTGATGCTTCTCATCTCTCCATTCCTGTCTGTCTGTCCCTGTCTATCCCTCTCTCTGTAAAAAAAAAAAAAAAAAAAAAAAGAATTGGTTCACACAACTATGGAGGCTGACAAATCCCAAGAGCTGGAGTCAGTAAGCTGGAGACCCAGAACAGCCAATGGTGTAAGTTCCAACGCCAGTATCTCAGTGAGAAGACTGATGTCTAAGCTCAATGTAGTCAGGCAGAAGTCCCCTCTTACTCAGTAGAAGGGCAGACTTTTTTTGTTCTATTCAGGTCTTGAACTGATATGATGAGATCCACCCATATTAGGAGTGCAATTTGCTTCACTTGCTTGGTCTAGCAACTCATCCAAACACCCTCATGGTCACACCCAGACCAAATACCTGGGCACCCCATGGCCCAGTCAAGTTGACACATAAAATCAGCCATCACAAGAGGTGAGGGGAGTCTCTCTTCCCTTCCATCATTTTTATCATAAGCACTTCCTGGAATAAAAACCCACAGAGTTCCAGGGTTGACACAACCTGAAATGCCCCTTGGTTAAAAGGGGTAGCTCTTTCTTTAAATCATTTCTGACTTCTGAGAGTTTCTAGGAACCAAAGGATTCCAAAAATGTCACTACTCAGAGCACCAAGAAATTCCCTGGAGATTCCCAAAGGGAACAATGACAGAGTCCTTTCACCTAAGGTCAATCTTTCCATCAAAATACACTGACAAACAGCATCTCATAAAATCACCTGCCTGAATTTCTAGCAACGAGTCCTTGGGAGTCACATCACATTCTGCTTCTCCAAGCCCAACTTTTGAATGACCTCCACCTGGAGATACCAGGGTCGCATCTATTAATAATAACATCGCTGTCTACTGGTAAATGTCATTCTTTGCCTCATGAATTTTGGCAGTGATAACCTCAGGGTTATTCCAACTCTCATACTTGATGGTGCCATAAATACAACTTTAATAAAGAGATTTCATGAGGAAGAGCTGCTCATGGTTGGGGGGGGGGGAAGAACCCAACAAATCTCAGCACAGGGCACTGCCCCAGCCACAGCACACCTGGAGTGAACAGGTAGGACCCTGAACTAGGTCCAGGGTCGGCCTTGCCCCAAATCAAATGGCAAGGGCTGGTGAACAGCCTACCCAGCATTGGAGATTCTCCACATGCTATCGTCCACATGACTTTTAGAAAAGTATTTTGTTTAATAAATGTAGAGTTTTCTGTAAAAATATACCCATGCCTTCATTTCAGTGGTCTCGATGGATTTCTTTTTTTGGTGGATGTTTTTAAAGAAGAAATAGATGTAGCAAGTCACACAGTTTCCTTAGCCTCCTCCCTCAACTCCTGACCCCGTGATAATATACACCTCCAAGGAGGAGGCGCAGGTGCGAGAACACACTTCCATTCCAAACACTGGCTCCAGTCACTGGAAAAGTTCCTATTACACATCAGTAGTATGGATAATTCCCTTGTTTCTGAATTATTCCCATCCATCATGGGCATTTAACAAAACACGTTCAGACTGAATCTGGCTACCATTTGTTGTGTTTGTCCCCCCTAAACGGTCAGTTTAGAGTCCACTGCTGAAGAAGTCATGAGGAGAAACCCATCGCCAAGGCAGAGTGACAATGAAGAAAGGCCCTTATTTACTCTCATGGGGGACAACAAGCAGAGAAGAGGAACACCTGGTGGCACCGAGTCAGCCTGAAGCCACCCTTGGGAGGACAGGGCCAGTCAGGAGCAGCCACTGGGACAATGAATGAGAAGTGAGTGTGAGGTCACGTGCGCCATGTACAACTTCTGCTTACTTGTCAATCTGAGAGCGCAAGTGGGATTGAGGCTTCCAGACCACTCATAGCCAGGCTAGAAGAAAAGAGTGTAGAAAATCAGGTCACAGCTGTATGTGGGAACTGGAAGCAAAACTGCAACAACCCAATCCCCACCAGAAGCTGAGAGCCTGGCACGGAGGAGGACCCTGCCATGGGAGATGCTTCAAGCAGTGACAGTGACCTTGTATCCTCTGCAAACACAGGGCTGAAAGATCATCTTAAAATAAACAGATCATCCAGAAGGTTAGGACGGAAATGGCAGACTGCAGGATTGTAAACGGGCAGAAGAACGCATGTCCTTTAATATCACAACTGACCATCGTAAAGGAGCACATAGCAATAACTATAAAGCAGCTTAGATCACAGTGACTCTAACAGACACTCTCTGGCCCCAAAAGCAAGAGGATGAAATACAGCAAGCAAGTACTTAATACATCAGAGTCAGTATCTGAGGAAGGAACTGAGTAAGAACATAACACACAAAGTAGATGGACTTCAACACGGGTTCTGTAAAGCTAGGTCAAGTGGGAAGACCACTGGGTGTGCCAGGTACTTCAGATCCAATCAAATCCGTTGTCACTTGCTGCCATCCACTCCCCTGACTTCTCTAAGATGGCACCAGTGACAGCGTCTACCTGTAGACACAGGTCCTTCCTCATTCCTCAGCCAGCCCAGATGCTAAGCTGAGAGTATCTGAAGGACTGAATCCAGCTTCACAAGACAACCAGGTCTGGTATCCAGAGAGCCAGAGAAAAGGTTTGGGCACTAACATCTCCTCCAACATGTAGCATTTCCTTGTTCTCCCCTCCCCCAAACTTTTCCTTCTCTTTTCTTCCCCCCTCTCCCTCTCCCACCTAATCACACTGCAGTTCTAGTTAACTTCACTCCCTGTCCTGATGGCTCATTCAAACTGTGACCCTTAGGCTTTCATTCAAAGAAAAAGAAAATATCATATGACCTCACTCATTTGAGGAATCCAATGAACAATGTAAACGGAGTAACGGAACAGAGGCAGAGGCGGATCAAAGGAACCAGAGGGAAAATGGTCAGAGGGAAAGTGGAAGAGAAGATGAGATCAGAGAAGGGAAAGAGATTGGTGAAATTATACGTACATAACACAGCGTTATAGAGCAGGACAGCAAATCCTGGAGGGAAGGGGGAGGGCGTGGGGGGAGGGGACAAAGGGAGAGGCCGAGGGGAACACGGGGGTGAGGGGGAGATATATTCGGTGGGACACTTGAATCTATGTAAAAACAATAAATTAAAATCATAAATTAAAAATAAAAGAAACAATGGTGCATGAGACCTTTCAGCAAACCTAAGCGGATAACTTCCCTGAGATCCGAGCTAATAGCTCAGGAGGCTTTGCACAATGTGCGAGTTGGATCTACTATATTTCCATCTGCAAGGCCTGACACCGTTTATCACACCAGAATTTATCACCAGCCTAATGGCTCCGTAAATTAGTCGAGCTGTTACCCCAACTCAGTGTGTTGTGGTGGCTATGAATTTATGGCATCCTGGCTTAAAGGAGCCTTGCAGCCATCACTTTCCAGTCCTGCGAGCATTAATTTTATCCCGGGATACAATTCATCACGATTATTATGAGAATACCAACACAAACAAAAGAGGAGGTAGCCTATGTAGGTGATGGTCTAATTGCTGGGATCAATCCCAAAAGGAAAGGAGACACTTGATAAAGCTTACAGTCTCTGGGTGAGTCTTGAATGTGCTTAGTGTTATTCCAATTCAGAAAGTTTTACACACTTGAATGGGAAAATATGCCATGGAAAAAAAAAGAAAGCCCATTGAAAATCTGCAGAACGCCCGCCAAACAAAAGTTCTGCACTCTGTCAGAGTATCTGGGCGGAGTGCCCTCTGCGAGGCAGCATCCTGAGTGCAAGAAAAAGAGCGTCCATCAATCAGGATTAAGTTCCTTCAACGTGATCTGGTGTCTTCAGCAAGGACCTTCTGCGATGTGGCAGTTTGGTCTGGTCTAGTGTGATGTGGTCAGTTGCGGGTTCAGTCTGATTTGGGGCGGGGGCAAGAGGAAGGATAGAGAAATTTGGCAGCATAAAAGCTATGACTTGCTCTTTTGATCTTGCTCATGACTCCAAGGTCTAAAAACAATGCCAGTTCAACTCTCCTGCTCATGTGCGATAGCCAAAAACGGACCTCTGGCTTCCAGCTCCAAACCTCCTCCCGGTGCATTCCCTGCTCTGTGGCCAGCTGTCTGCTTGAGAAGGAACACCGACATGGTGTGAAAACGACCAATGAAAGAGAACGGTGGCTCTATTCATTTTAAAATACAGGTTACACTGTCTCATAGGTAAGGAACTGATTGCTTTTTTTTTTTTTAATTTTTTTTTTATTTATTCATTTTTAGAGAGGAGAGGGAGAGACAGAGAGAGAGAGAGGAGAGACAGAGAGAGAGAAGAGGGGGAGGAGCTGGAAGCATTAACTCCCATATGTGCCTTGACCAGGCAAGCCCAGGGTTTCGAACCGGCGACTTCAGCATTTCCAGGTCAACGCTTTATCCACTGCGCCACCACAGGTCAGGCGGAACTGATTGCTTTTTAACAAATTTTAAAAAATAGAGATTCTGAACCATTAAAATATCACATTACCAAGATTCTGAGGATGTCACAGCAGCTGGCATTATCAGTGACATTGTGTTATGACAAAAGTGTGGATTTTGGAGAAAGATGTGGGTTCAAATGTGAACTCCACCATCTGCTGTCATCCAAGGGTAGGCCTTTCTGCCCACTAATCCAGGGCTAAGTCAAGTTTCCTGCTGCATGGGGCTGGGGACTGAGGGCTGGGGGCTGGGGACCAGGGGTAGACAGCAGGCTGGTTAAGTTGGTCCTGAAATGAAGGGTCTGAAAAGCTTGGCAAGAAAGTTTCTGTTTGGAAAACACTTACACACATCTGCCCAAGCACAGACTTACTAAATCAGAAGGACCTTAGACATACTTTTAGCAAACTTAACCCTTGGTCTCTCAGAAAAGAGTTGAAAACGTTGCCAAGGGTTTTCACCATTTATTAAGAGGGCAGACTATTGGAGGAATGACTTTAAAGAAGCCCTTTAGGTATTCAGGTAAGCTGTCAAGCCAACAGCTGCATACAAGACTTTGAGTGTGAAGGGGTGGCTAGGGGTGGCACATGATGGTATTAGAAGCCATGGGACTGAACGAGGCCACTCATGGAGGAGCAAACACTCTTCTGTGATAAATGAATTATGGCAGCTTAGTGTGGATTACTGTTCCAACCTTCAGCCCCCTCACTCCTGCAATAGGATAATGTAGTTCCACTCACTCTCCTGTGACTTGCCCTTGCTGTCCATCCAGTGAACAAAGTGTACTTGCCTCCCCGTTAACTGTGGGCGTGGCCAGGTGCCTTACTGTGAGCAATAAGTGGGCAAAAGTACAAGGGTACCAGTTCCAGGTCTACCTGAAAAGGAATCACAGGTTTCTGCTGGCCACTTCTGCCCACTGCCATGGGAAAAGCCTGCCCAGAGACCAGACGCCCCTTTAGCCTGGACCCAAAATGCAGCCCCACTGAGCTCAGCTGAGCCCGAGAACTACACCAGACCTGTAGTCTTCAGAGTGAGAAGTAAGCATGTGTTGTTATAAGCCACTGAGATGTTTAGGGCTGTTTGTTACTACATCAGAGCTGACTAATGCAAACCTACCCCGCCCCAGGAGATGGTCTCTGTAAAGCAGGGGAGGCCTAACTCAAAGATGCCAGACCCCCATGCCTAAGAGAGCTCCAGGGAACTGTGCAAAGTTGCCCCAAGGCAAAGCTACAAAATGGCCCAAGTTCACCACTGGAACTATCAGATTTTGCTTAGGTGCCCTCCACCCCGGTGTCTTTGCCATGAGGAACTGGCCCTGAAGAAGGGCTCTAACAGGAGCTATTGTGATAGCCCAGTTAACAAACATTTACAAGATTGACAATCCAACAGAGTTGCTTACATACAAAGGTGAACATGGGACACTCCGGGCACTTGGTGAGCTGACATCGCACCTATTCACTGAGTGTATAAGGCCAGGAAGTGACAGAGAAGCTGCCTTCAATCTCTGGATAAACAAATAAGAGATGGTCCTGTAAGACAGTCTGGCACATGGCCCGTAGGACTCAGGGCCATGCCCGGACTACTCAGGTACTGCCCCAGGTGTCCAGGGCTCAGGAAAGAAAGGTGGGCAATCCTGGCAAATGCCACTGCTGCAGGCCTTCCATGCAGGAGGGGTACTGCATACACCCTCATTTTAACAAAACCTGGGTTTTTCACTCTCCACAGGTCAGCCCAACTCACCCAATCGCATTCTTCCTTGCCTCCTAAGCTGGATCAGTGGGGGCGAGGACATGAGCCTCTGCCATTCCCCCTCCCCGAGTGAAAGGTGCCCTGGGTCTCTTTCGATAACAAACAGTGAATACACACATTCACACTCACTCACACACACAGACAGGTACACACACAGAGTTTGCATGAAGTAACAGAAAGGGCACAAAAAAAGATTTATTTCTCTTGTAGTGCACATTGGATTAAAAATTACAGAAGACAAGCCAACTCTAAGATCTTTTTACATTATCTTCTAAATATCCATCACACTCAAAATATGGCTTCTTTTATCTCTTCACCTGTGCGGTAGTGTTCAGGCAGTTGTTGCCTGGTCAATAATAGCACGTTTTGCAGTATTATGGTGCACGGAGCCCTTATATCTGTTACCTTGTTTGGGACGGCAACATAGCACAGAATGTAAGTCCTAGACTCTGAGGTGCTCCTGTCTTCAGAAACAGAGCACCTATGTTGCTTTGCACTAACAGCAAACATATGACTAAGGCACAGGTCTTCACCTGCCTAGGCAGAACTGAACTTGAAACAACTCTGCATCCAGGCCCCTCACCTTTGACACACAAGAAGCATCCCTCCATAAATATACGATGCAATACGTAACATTTGGCCATCAGACATCTTAAAAGACCTCTCCACTGTGTCCTTGAAAAAACACAATCCAAGTGAGTCATTTCCTCCCAAGCAAATTTTTTACAATATTTTTTCAATTCGCAAAGTTGTAGTGATCACATACCAAATTAAAACATTCCTGAGATTTTTTTTTTCATTTTGAATAGTGGAACTGTTTATTAAAGCCTCTTGGCTTTCTTCATCCTTTAGGCAGTATTTTGAAGTCTCAAGAAAAGCCCCAAATGCCTGATCAGTGGTGGCATAGTGGACACAGTATCAACATGGAACGCTGAGGTTCCAGATTCAAAACCCCGAGGTCTCTGGTTTGAGCACAGGTTCGCCAGCTTGAGTACGAGATCATTAACATGATCCTATGGTCACTAGTTTGAGCCCAAGGTTGTTGGTTTGAAGCCCAAGGTCACTAGCTTGGCTTCAGCCCCCGGTCAAGGCACACATGAGAATCAATCAATGAACAGCTAAAATAACACAAATACAAGTTGATGCTTCTCATCTCTCTCTCTCCAACAACAACAAAAAAGCTCCAAGTGAAGCCAACCACATGACTTCAAGGTCCACAATTCTACCTCTGGGTCAGCCATTTTCCAACATGAATGCTAGGGCCCAGTCTCCATGAACCATGGGCTGTCTCCTCGAGGCACTGCACACTCTGGCATATCCTTAGAAAGCTCCCTCCACGTCATCCCCACTAACTGTGTCTACCCTTTAGATCCCATGCAAGCACCAGCTCATCCCTGACTCCCAGGCAGTCTTGGTGAAATACCCTTCCTATGGGTCCTCCTACACCACCTGCCTACGTCCATCCTGAGATAGAGCTAGGAACGGGGCTCTGCAGTGCGACTCCCTGGCTGTGAATCTCGGCCCCACCCCCACTAGCTGTGTGATGCTGGCACAACCCCTCAGGTACTGAATTTGGTTCTGCAGCCATAATCAACATTGACGTGCTCCAGATGCCATATACCATCTGAAAAGATGTATGGGCAAAGAAAACTATCAAAAGTTAAGCAGTATTTTACACACAAAACATTTTTTTTTATTCCAAACTAAATATGCAAAAAAGAGCATTCACTGACAAAGTGACAGGAGCAGATGGCTACTGTTTCCTATATAAAAATAAATGTTTTTGAAGACTTCTACTGAAGCATTACTTGGTTTGTGACAACTAAAAGCAAGCGGAATCATAAAACTGGGAGGGCATTCAAGTATAACTGCATCAAAGACGTCTACTTGGAAATGCTAGGTGAATCTGTGACCCAAAAAGAGTCCATCAAGTTCCACTTCCCAGTGACAGCATAACTCACTGTTTCCAAGGGCAGTTGACAGTGGGGACAAGCAGCGAAAACAGCTTCCCAGCTCAAGGTGCGTACACCTGAACAGGAGGCAACAAACTGCTTTCTTTCTTGAGAAAGTCCTGCTATAAGGAAATGTCAGCTGGACAGCAAGCTTAGTGACATAGCACGTGAAAGCTAGTATGTCACATTCGGTACTTCCATACTTATTATGGGATCTTATGGAAGATGAACATGAATGAACTCTTTAATGTCTCTCTAAGAAGCCACTGTTCTCCCAACTTTTTAAAAAAGATATGAATTAGTCAGACTTGGTTATTTGTCTGAGCTCCTTGGTATTTTTAAATATCGTAATGGTCTTAAGCAAGAAAGAGATGCAGTGTTGTTGTTGTTTTTCCCTATGAATAACTTTACACACCTCTTCTGTGAGTCTAGAAATAAATAAAACAAAATAGGACTAGCGGTTCACTCTATAGGGAAATTACAGGGAGTTTCTTTTTTTCTTCCTTCTGCTTCTCTGTATTTATAATTCTTTTCTACTGAATTCCACTCATGTCATAAAGAAACAAAAAACACAGTCATAAAAGGGTCACATGAGTTCAGCCATTTTAAGAAAAATCCTCAAGAGCTCTGCCCATCTAAGGAAGCAACATGAGCCGTCAATTATTGATGGGTCCCATACACTACCTAGAACCACAAACACATCAACTATGAATGTGATGACCTCAGGACCAAGGAAGTTTTAATTAAAACACACAATGTCCCTGTCAGTGGCCACCTGCACACCCACCACTCCTGGGCCAAGCAGAGTTAGAGTATTCAACCCAGGTGTATCTATGACATATCAACTGTGGACACAGCAGGGTCTGCCAGTCCGGCAGCTCCAAGAGCCCAGTCCGTTACTTCCTGCGGCCTGCTCCTGTGGAAGTGGGGGCCCTCGCCACACCTTCACCCTCCTACCCCTGCCCCTTCACACTCCTCTTCCAGCCTCTTCCCTCTACCCACATGCTCCAAGCTCTCAGAATAATACCTATCATACTCTAGAGTCCACCAGACTAAGCTGAGTAACTTTACATAATTTTTCATGAACAATCACTGTTCACGATATCTGCACATTAACTTTTTTCTCTTTCAGACAGAGAGAGAAAGAGAGAGAGAGAGAGAGAAGCAATACACAACTTTGTTTATATGTGATGAAGGTCATCTAAAGCAGGGGTAGTCAACCTTTTTATACCTACGGCCCTCTTTTGTATCTCTGTTAGTAGTAAAAATTTCTAACTGTCCACCGGTTCCACAGTAATGGTGATTTATAAAGTAGGGAAGTAACTTTACTTTATAAAATTTATAAAGCAGAGTTACAGCAAGTTAAAGCATATAATAATTACCAAGTACTTTAAGTCGGATTTTCACAAAGTTTGGCAGAATAAATCTTTATAAAAACAACTTACTATAGTTAAATCTATCTTTTATTTATACTTTGGTTGCTCCTCTGCCGCCCACCATGAAAGTTGGAATGCCCACTACTGAGCGATAGGGACCAGGTTGACTACTACTGATCTAAAGTGTCCTCCTTCCACCTAACTACTTTAATCTAATCATTATCATTGTTGTTGTTACTATTGTCATTATTACTACTGAGGTGACCTCTTTGTAGAGAGATCACATTTACAGCTCAGGAGCAGCTTCCCATGCTGAGTGCACAACTGATAGCATCCTATGGCACCAGAACCAGCATGTGCAGAGCTCACAGATGCCTGTTTGCAGAGCTCCCCAGTGGGAGGCTGTGAGCTGTAAACCCCTGGATCAGAAGGTAGGAGACCTAAGTCCCTGTCCCTGCTCCACCTCCCAGCAGGTAACCTGAGGCAAATCATCCATCTCTCTGCTCCTAAACCAGAAGCAATTTAACTGCTTCCAGAATTGATTTTCCAGGTCTCTATGACCAGCCCCCACCCGGTGGGGCCCTCATCACAACCACACAGAAGGGTGGGACATTACTTAGGGTTCACTTTAGTTGTAAAGTGACAGAAGATAACATTGATTTTTTTTAAATGATGGCTTTTCAAAACAAACATCCCAATTTAAAACCAGGTAAAGGACTTGAACGGGCATTTCTCCAAAGAAGATATACAGATGGCCAATAAGCATATGGAAAGATGTTCAACATCACCAATCATTAGGAAAATGCAAATCAAAACCATTAGGATGGCTATTGCAAAAAATATATATAATAATATAACAAGTGTTGCTGAGAATGTGGAGAAACTGAAACCCTTGGGCATCACAGGTGGGAATGTGACCTGGTGCAGCCTCTGTGCAGAGTGTAGGGCAGCTCCTCAGAGTTAAGTATAGACTTACCATGTAATGCAGCAATTCTACCTCTGAGTGTATACATATGTACGCAAAGGCACTGAATGCGGAGAATCAAATAGATCTCCAATGTTCACAGCAGCATTATTCACAATAGCCAAAATGTGGAAACACCTGTAATGCCAGTGGGCGAGGCCAGGCTAGTCCACATTGGATTAAGATAGACTGTAGAGAAACTGCAGAGCCAGAAAGCATTGGGCCATTTCTGTTTAATAGATTCTCACAAAGGCAGACAAGCACACAGGCAGGATAAAACCTCTTCTCAGGCAAATCACCAGTAAAACAGCCCCACACAATGGCAGCCAGGAAATCTGCAATCCATCATTCACAATCCAACCTGAGCACAAGCACACTTAGCCTTACACAGACTATACACAAGTGGTGCTGCCATGTGCTCACGCACTAATCAAGCAAAGTGCTTGCAGCCAGTAAACCAGTGAGCAAGCCTAATACAGCTGTTTTCCCAACAACACCCAAATGTCCATCAACAGATAAAAAGATAAACAAAATGTGATAAAGATAAATGGCATACTCTTTAGCCTTAAAGAGGAATGAAATTTTTTTTTAATAAATTTTTATTAATGGTAATGGGATGACATTAATAAATCAGGGTACATATATTCAAAGAAAACATGTCTAGGTTATCTTGTCATTAAATTATGTTGCGTACCCCTCGCCCAAAGTCAGATTGTCCTCCGCCACCCTCTATCTAGTTCTCTGTGCCCCTCCCCCTCCCCCTAACTCTCTCCCTCCCTCCCTCCCATGTCCTCCCTCCCCCCACCCCTGGTAACCACCACACTCTTGTCCATGTCTCTTAGTCTCATTTTTATGTTCCACCAATGTATGGAATCATGTAGTTCTTGTTTTTTTCTGATTTGCTTATTTCACTCCTTATAATGTTATCAAGATCCCACCATTTTGCTGTAAATGATCTGATGTCATCATTTCTTATGGCTGAGTAGTATTCCATAGTGTATATATGCCACATCTTCTTTATCCAGTCTTCTATTGAAGGGCTTTTTGGTTGTTTCCATGTCTTGGCCACTGTGAACAGTGCTGCAATGAACATGGGGCTACATGTGTCTTCACGTATCAATGTTTCTGAGGTTTTGGGGTATATACCCAGTAGAGGGATTGCTGGGTCATAAGGTAGTTCTATTTGCAGTTTTTTGAGAAACCACCATACTTTCCTCCATAATGGTTATACTACTTTACAGTCCCACCAACAGTGAATGAGGGTTCCTTTTTCTCCACAGCCTCTCCAACATTTGCTATTACCCGTCTTGTTGATAATAGCTAATCTAACAGGGGTGAGGTGGTATCTCATTGTAGTTTTGATTTGCATTTCTCTAATAACTAATGAAGCTGAGCATCTTTTCATATATCTGTTGGCCATTTGTATCTCTTCCTGGGAGAAGTGTCTGTTCATGTCCTCTTCCCATTTTTTTATGGGATTGTTTGTTTGTTTGTTGTTGAGTTTTATGAGTTCTTTGTAAATTTTGGATATTAGGCCCTTATCTGAGCTGTTGTTTGAAAATATCATTTCCCATTTAGTTGGCTGTCTGTTTATTTTTATATCAGTTTCTCTTGCTGAGCAAAAACTTTTTATTCTGATGTAGTCCCATTCATTTATCTTTGCCTTCACTTCTCTTGCCATTGGAGTCAAGTTCATAAAATGTTCTTTAAAACCCAGGTCCATGAGTTGAGTACCTATGTCTTCTTCTATGTACTTTATTGTTTCAGGTCTTATATTTAGGTCTTTGATCCATTTTGAATTAATTTTAGTACACGGGGACAGGCTATAGTCGAGTTTCATTCTTTTGCATGTGGCTTTCCAGTTTTCCCAACACCATTTGTTGAAGAGGCTTTCTTTTCTCCATTGTATGTTGTTGGCCCCTTTATCAAAGATTATTTGACCATATATATGTGGTTTTATTTCTGGGCTTTCTATTCTGTTCCATTGGTCTGAGTGTCTATTTTTCTGCCAATACCATGCTGTTTTGATTATCGTGGCCCTATAATATAGTTTAAAGTCAGGTATTGTAATGCCCCCAGCTTCATTCTTTTTCCTTAGGATTGTTTTGGCTATTCGGGGTTTTTTATAGTTCCATATAAATCTGATTTTTTGTTCCATTTCTTTAAAAAATCTCATAGGGATTTTGATGGGAATTGCATTAAATTTATATATTGCTTTGGGTAATATGGCCATTTTGATTATAGTTATTCTTCCTATCCAAGAACAAGGAATATTTTTCCATCTCATTGTATCTTTTTCGATTTCCCTTAACAATGCTTTGTAATTTTCATTATATAGGTCCTTTACATTCTTTGTTATGTTTATTCCTAGGTATTTTTTTGTTGTTGTTGCAATCGTGAAGGGGATTATTTTTTTGAGTTCGTTTTCTAATATTTCATTGTTGGCATATAGAAAGGCTATGGACTTTTGTATGTTAATTTTGTATCCTGTGACCTTACTGTATTGGTTTATTGTTTCTAATAATCTTTTTGTGGAGTCCTTCGGGTTTTCGATGTATAGGATCATATCATCAGCAAAAAGTGATACCTTTACTTCTTCTTTTCCGATATGGATGCCTTTTATTTCTTTGTCTTGTCTGATTGCTCTGGCCAGAACTTCTAGCACCACGTTAAATAAGAGTGGAGAGAGTGGACAACCCTGTCTTGTTCCTGATTTAAGGTAGAAAGGAGGAACGAAATTTTGAAACATGCTACAACAGGGGTCGGGAACCTATGGCTTGTGAGCCAGATGTGGCTCTTTTGATGGATGCATCTGGCTGGCAGACAAATCTTTAATAAAAAATAATAATAATGTTAAAAATATAAAACAGCCCTGGCCGGTTGGCTCAGTAGTAGAGCGTCGGCCTGGCGTGCAGGAGTCCCGGGTTCGATTCCCGGCCAGGGCACACAGGAGAAGTGCCCATCTGCTTCTCCACCACTCCCCCTTTCCTTCCTCTCTGTCTCTCTCTTCCCCTCCTGCAGCCAAGGCTCCATTGGAGCAAAGTTGGCCCGGGCACTGAGGATGGCTCCATGGCCTCTGCCTCAGGCACTAGAATGGCCCTGGTTGCAGCAGAGCGACGCCCCAGATGGGCAGAGCATCGCCCTCTGGTGGGCATGCCGGGTGGATCCCGGTCGGGCTCATGCGGGAGTCTGTCTGACTGCCTCCCTGTTTCCAACTTCAGGAAAAATAAGTAAATAAATAAAACATTCTCATGTATTACAATCCATTCATTTCCTACCGCTCATGTTCGTAGTTGCGGGTGGCTGGAGCCAATCACAGCTGTCCTCTGGGACAACACCAAATTTTTATTGGAAAATGCATAATGTACACGGGTGGTTGTATGGCTCTCACAAAATTACATTTTAAAATATGTGGTGTTCATGGCTCTCTCAGCCAAAAAGTTTCCCGACCACTGTGCTACAACGATGAAACTTGAAGACATTATGCTAAGTGAAATAAGCCAGACACAAAAAAGACAAAATGTAATATGGTATCACTTACATGATGTGCCTAACTAGTCAAATTCATAGAGACAGAAAGTAGAACAGAGGTTACCAGGGGTTAGGGGGAATTATGGAGGAACAGGGAGTACTATGTACTGAATGTTTATTTCCCCCTAAAATTCATCTATTGTATCCCTAACTCCCAATGTGATGGTGTTGGAGGTGAAGTGTTTGCAAAGTAATCAGATCATTAGGGTAGAGTCCTCATGATGGAATTAGTGCCCTCATAGAAGAAATAAGAAAACATTTGCTTCTCTCTCTTTGCCATGTGGGGGTCACAGCAAGAAGGCAGCTGTGTATAGGCAGGAAGAGGGCTCCCAGCAGAATCCAACCATGCTGGCACCCTGATCTTAGACTGCCAGGATACTGAACTGTGAGAAATAAACATCTATTGTTTAAGCCACCTTATCTATGGTATTTTATTATAGCAGCTTGAGCTAGGACAGGGAGTTATCATCTAAAGTGTACAGAGTTTCTTCTATCTGTGTTGATAAAAAAGTTATGGAATTGAATAGTGGTGATGGTTGCACACATTATTTTGGATGTGTTTCACACCACTGAATTGCACACTTAAAAATGGTTAAAATTGTGAATTTTATGATTTTATGTTATGTATTTTAGCAGAATATAATTTTTTTAAATAATGGTGGCTTAAACCATATCAAAATAGATAAAAGATTGATGTGATTATCAGCAATCTTGACTCCTTCTGTCCTGAGGTTCTGCCACCTGAACATGGAGCTGCTTTGCTGTGACTCAGGATGGCTGCTCCAAGTCCAGTCATCACATCAGCAATCCAGCAGGTACAATACGGAAAGGAAAAGAGAAAGGCACACACTTCCCTCTAAAGATTCTACATGGACATTCAACTTCCTAAGAGTTGCACATAGCACTTTTGCTCACATTCTATTGGCTAGAATATAGTCACATGGTGGCACTCAGTTGCTAAGGATGCTGGGAAATGTAGTCTTGGTTCTGGGTACCCATCTTCACAACTAACATTCAGAGGTTCTGTTACTAAAGAAGGAAAAAATAAGTACTAACAAATTCCCAAACTTCGCACAAGGTTAAAATCAACTTGCCATTGTTTTGTGTTTGTTTTTTGGCACAAAGCTGCAAAAAAAAAAATAAATCAGGAAGCTTTAAGGAAAAACTGTGACCAAACAAGTTTCTTCTCGAAAAGTTCACTTTGCAACAAATGGGAAATCCAGACCCCCATACAGATGTACAGCACAAAGATAGCTACTCACCACATACTCCAAGGAAGTACAGCTAAATGGAGAAGCACTGCAAAGAAAAAAAGAAAGTAAAAGAAGGAAAAAAATACCCAAAAGAATGAAGATAAAAGGAGTATCACTTTTTTATATTTATAACTATTTTCGCTATTTATTTGAAGCACAGTATAAAAAAAAAAAGGTGCACTTTGGAAATTCAATGGCACAAGATACACTGCCATAACTTCAGGGACAGTATATAGTTAAAAAAAAAAAAAAAAGGAGCCCTGGCCCATTGGCTCAGCTGCAGAGTGTCAGCCTGGCGTGTGGAAGTCCCAGGTTTGATTCCCAGTCCGGGCTCACAGGAGAAGCACCCATCTGCTTCTTCACCCCTCCCCCTTTCCTTCCTCTCTGTCTCTCTCTTCCCCTCCCACAGCCAAGGCTCCACTGGAGCAAAGTTAGCTCTGGCGCTGAGGACGGCTCCATGGCCTCCACCTCAGGCACTAGAATGGCTCCGGTTGCAGCGGAGCAACATCCCAGATAGGCAGAGCATCGCCCCTTGGTGGGTATGCCAGGTGGATCCTGGTTGGGCACATGTGGGAGTCTGTCTGTCTACCTCTCCCCCGCTTCTCACTTAGAAAAAATACAAAAAAAAAAAAAAAAAAAGAAAGGAAATAAAAAGGAACAAAATTATTTCTTAATGCCTCAGCCCAACCATTTTGTAGAATTTCAAAGAGCTGGGAACAACTGAATGCAAAAAGTCTCTTCCAGTCTGTGCTACATTCAGCTTTGGGGGAGACCTCCAGGAAGTACCTTCTGGCACATTCCTAACGGTTTAGATCAGGGGTCGGGAACCTATGGCTCACGAGCCAGATGTGGCTCTTTTGATGGATGCATCTGGCTCACAGACAAATCTTTAATAAAAAAAATAAAATAACGTTAAAAATATAAAACATTCTCATGTATTACAATCCATTCATTTCCTACGGCTCATGTTCGTGGTTGGGGGTGGCTGGAGCCAATCACAGCTGTCCTCCAGGACAACACCAAATTTTTATTGGATAATGCGTAATGTACACGGGTCGTTGTATGGCTCTCACGGAATTACATTTTAAAATATGTGGCGTTCAGGGCTCTCTCAGCCAAAAAGGTTCCCGACCCCTGGTTAAGATGGATAACAAACATCTGCCTTATCCAGGGTATCTACCTCCCTCACTCCCGAGTGTATCCTGCGTCCAGGAAAGAGATTCAGCACCATTCCCTACACTTAATTTCCCATTAGGTTGTCTCTGGTCAAAATTGTCACAGGCCAACTACAAGATTTCACATACTCACCCAGGCCAAAGAGAGAATGGAAGTTCTTATGAGTCACAGAAAATTTGGTTTAAAAAAAAATGGCATCAGGAAGAATCAGTAACATTAAACACCCACATGTCTCGTCTCTTGAAAGCACACTGGAGGAAATTTTGCTTTTAGCGGTAATTTAACATTCTGTTGCTGCTATATATGACATTTTCAGCAGAAACAAAGAAACCAACAGCCTGGGAAGACTTTTATAGCCTTCCTATTCTTTTTAAGGGAAGGCGTAGTCCCAATTTTGACCTTCCTTTTACTACTTTTCTGTCCTTTGGACAAAGTCCACGCAATCTTCAGCAACAACAGAACAACTCTGGGTTACCACATGCACACACTTGATTCCCAGGCTTTTTCTTCCCCTTAGTTTGGCAGAGATCTGCACATACAGGCAAAAAGTTCCTACACTCCTTGTCTGACCTCCTGGTAGCTGGACCCTCATCCCAACTCAGCCATCCTGGCCTCTCCTGTCAGGTCCTCTGCCTCACATTAGGAAGCACGTCAGCCCGAGGCCTGTTATTCCCAGAGATGGTTCTAGAGGGTTTGCTTGGCTGGGAAAGCCTGCTAAGTGGCTTCTGCTTGAATCATCACTCCATCAGCACCTTTCTCCCGGCTCCAGAAAGGTACCTCTCATGGCCTAAAATGCTTCAAACCTTCCCTCAGCTTTAGCATTTCTTTTCCACCTCGTATCACAGCTTCTCAATGGTCTTATCTCTAATGGGTTCACACCATTCTAGTTTGTCCAAGACGCAAGTTCTAGTTTAACCTCTTGTCAATATAATGATTGTGTCTTCTTTTACGCCAAGTTTAGAAAGAAAATTATATGACATCTAACTAATCTCTCAAATTTAGGACCTGGCCAGTTTGCTCAATGGTAGAGAGTTGGCCCAGCATGTAGAAGTCCCGGGTTCAATTCCTAGTCGGGGCACATAGGAAAAGCACCCATCTGCTTCTCTACCCCTGTCACTTCTCTCTCTCTCTCTCTCTCTCTCTCTCTCTCTCTCTCTCTCTCTTCCCCTTCTGCAGCCATGGCTCAATTGTAGCCAGTTGGCCCTGGGTGCTAAGGATGGCCCGATAGCCTCTGCCTCAGGCACTAAGAAGAGCTCAGTTACTTAGCAATGGAGCAATGCCTCAGATAGGCAGAGTATTGCCCTCTTGCAGGCTTGCCTGGATGGATCCCAGTCAGGGTACCTACAGGAGCCTGTCTCTCTGCCTCCCCTCCTCTCACTGAATAAAAAAATAATTGTCTGTTACTTTCTTTTTTTTTTTTTTTTTTCATTTTTCTGAAGCTGGAAACAGGGAGAGACAGTCAGACAGACTCCCACATGCGCCCGACCGGGATCCACCCGGCACGCCCACCATGGGGCGACGCTCTGCCCACCAGGGGGCGATGCTCTGCCCATCCTGGGCGTCGCCATGTTGCGACCAGAGCCACTCCAGCGCCTGGGGCAGAGGCCACAGAGCCATCCCCAGCGCCCGGGCCATCTTTGCTCCAATGGAGCCTTGGCTGCGGGAGGGGAAGAGAGAGACAGAGAGGGAAAGCGCGGCGGAGGGGTGGAGAAGCAAATGGGCGCTTCTCCTATGTGCCCTGGCCGGGAATCGAACCCGGGTCCTCCTCACGCTGGGCCGACGCTCTACCGCTGATGTTACTTTCTTGATAACAGGACAGACTCAGTCCTGGTCACCTTTCCATTTTCCAAAGACCCTCATATAGCCCCTGACCCCAGTAGGTACGCAGTAGATACATGGTAAAAGAAAGGAATGAACAAGCTATGAAAAAGAAATCTTAAATGCATATTACTAAGTGAAAGAAACCAATTTTAAAAGGCTACATACTGTATTTTTGCAACAACATGACATTCTGGAAAAGGCAAAACTTGGATACATTAAAAAAAAAAAAGGTCAGTATTTGCCAGGGGTTGTGGGGAGGAAGAATGGGAAAGATGAACTGGTGGGGGTTTCAGAGCAGCAACACTGTTCAGTATGACATTGTAATGGTGAATACATGTCATTATACATTTGTCCAAGCCCACGGAGCATATAATACAGAGTAAGCCCTGAGGTAAACAATGGACTTTAGTTAGTAATAATGTGTCAATATTGACTAATCATTATAAGGAATATACCACAATTTTAAAAATCAAACAAAAAACCCTACACTGAGATAGCAAAAGTTTAGCTACTTAGATAAATTGTAACTAAATATGTAAATGAAAACAAAATCATAAGGAAACTTCACAAGCATGTCTTCCTTTAAAGGACAAAAAAGTTCTCATTTCTGAAACTCCAAAAACTGTTAGAAAAAGATTCAATGTGATATTTTTAAAGCACAATTATGAGTATAAAATACAATGTGATGACACACACAACTTTGCAACAGACCCTGCGCTACTAATTATATGTCCTTTGAAAGTGACAACATCCCTGGGCTGCAGTTCCTCAGTTTAAAATAGAAATAAAAAACGTCCATCTTGCAAGGATGTTATGACAATGTCGTAGTGCAGTAGTCCCCAAGCCCCGGGTCGCAGACTGGTACTGGTCCATAGGCCATTTGGTACCAGTCTGCAGAGAAAGAATAAATAACTTACATTATTTCCGTTTTACTTATATTTAAGTCTGAACGATGTTTTATTTTTAAAAAATGGCCAGATTCCCTCTGTTACATCCGTCTAAGACTCACTCTTGACGCTTGTCTCGGTCACATGATACATTTATCCATCCCACCCTAAAGGCTAGTCTGTGAAAATATTTTCTGACATTAAACCGGTCTGTGGCCCAAAAAAGGTTGGGGACCACTGCAATAGTGTATACCGGAACCCAAGAAGCAGTAGCTACCATGATGTTAACAGTATTAATGACTTTAATTATTAATAATGATAAGAGAAACATTTAAATAATTCTGTTGTCTTTAACTTACTACACTATCAACCTAATGTGGTAACGTACTGTTTTGTGCTCAGCTATGTATTCCATGTTTTTTTTTTAACTGTGATGTTATTTGTCAGTTTTACATTATGTCTCTTCGCAAGTTCTGTATGCCTGTGTGTGTGTATACACATATATGTGTGTATTCCAATATGGGTTTCCAATTGCCAGTTAGAAACGTTTTTTTCTGGAATCTATATAATGAAAACAAGACATTCAATACTGAAGGAATATTAACTGAGTGGATTCAAGACCAGAAGAGTTCTCAATATATTCCCACCCACGAACACAAGTGCCTGGACATATCAGAAAATACAAAGGTCTAAATACTAAGGGGTGGAACCTGTCACACTCATCCTTGGGAATGCTGGGCAGGGTCAGGGAGAGGGTGGTCTGGGTGAGGAGGCTTGGCTCATGAGGCTCTTCAGAGAAAACCCATGTGGAATCTGAAGCCTTCCCCAATACTGGGAGGAGAATGCTGGGCACTTAGAGAAAACACTGTTTGCTCCTGTCTCAGCCTCCAGATGAGCCCGTCTGAGTTCAATGTCCATCTCTGCCACTCCTACCCCTGGGACCTCGGGCAAGTCACTCAGTGAGTCCAAACCTCAGGGTCCTCTTCTGTGAGTTGAGAATAATGGGTCTTTGCCCACTGGGTTGTTGTGAAGATTAAATGAGCTAATACAGCTAATGCCTGTCACAACCAGTACTCTATAAAAGCTGGCTTTATTGGAATGGTGTTACCATTTTGCATGGATTTAGCCCCAGCCCTTCCCAGTCCTGGCTGTTGTAATCTATGGTAAATGCAACCCTTACCCATGAAGAATTACAACTTATGTCATTTCTAAAACATAACAAGTCCCAATTTAAAATGGGAGGCGGAAGCCATAGCTCACCTCTAGAACAATACCACACAAAGTAGAAATGCAGGACAGAGAGGGAAAAAAAGGAGCCCTCAGCCCGTGGAGGTCCCCACAAAGCTGGGAAGATGAGGAGCAGGGTGACTGGAGGACCTCTGCACCAGCATAGGGCACAGGAGGGAGCCAGTCAAGGGAAAGGCCAGCCTAGACTCAGAACCCAGAGAGGTTCAGACACCTGAGGGCCCAGCACCCAGGGGCTGGGGAGGTGGCAAGGTGAAGGATGGGACAGATATGTGAGTGTGTATAAAGGCTGATGTGAGGAGCAGTTCAAGTGACCCCTACCCCTGCCACTTCTCTGACACCCTGCAGCCACGTAACTATTGACCCGTGCCTTGGCAGGTAATTAGAGGTCCCCTCTCCAAAGCTATTGGGGACTCCAGGTCTTGTAAAGTACAGGGATGGGACATTTCCCTGAAAAGGAGAATGAAATGAAGGGGGAGACCCTCTCCCAGGGTCTCCTCTCTGCTCAACTCTCAGAATGCCCACTGCAGCTGGGTTCCAAGAACCCACCCTCACTGTGTGCCCTGCTCCATAGCCGGGGGCTGCAAGGGTCTTCACTGGAGAGAAGCCCCCAGAAAGGCTGCAAAGATGGCCACTGGTTGTTCCCCAATGCCATGGTCAGGCCCCCACCCCTGTCACAGCACACACTCCAGCCAGCGACACCAGGGCACCCAGTCAGGACCTGGGGACTAGCTCTGGATAGGAACAAACATGCAGAGACCACCAGACACCAGAAAAACTTCCAACCTGAGACACAATGACCAAAATAACCCAGAAGCAAACAACAACAATAACTTAAAGCCGAAAGAGATATCAAGAAGCAAGACCATCTTTAATTTTAAAAAACTATCATTAAGGTCCCAGAGATAAGAACAGATACTGCACCCATAAAAAAAATCATCTTAGAGAAGTCAGAGGTTCGGCTTCTAATTAAGACTTCCAAGAATAGAGTACATTAAAAAAAAAAAAAAAAGGAAAGGAAGATTATGAAGAAAGAATGCAGAAAAACTTCCACAAGTGAAGAGGTGAGTTCTAGACAGAAGGGCGCATTGAGCACCCGACACAATAAAAGGAAGAAGACACCCACAGGGCACATCACTGTGAAATCTCAGGACACCAGGAACGAAGAGGAAAGCCAGAAAAGGGACTGGGATGCACTGGGCTTCTCTACAACAAAAAGAAGAGTAAGACAGTGTGGTTATTGCCGGGCATAGGAGATGGGAAGAAGAGGGGATCAGAAGGCGGGGCCAAATAGGGATGGACACAGACTTGACTTGGGGTGGTGAACACACGAGACAGTGTACCGATGATGTGTTGTAGAATTGGGCACCTGAAACCTGTAGAAATTTGTTAACCAGTGTCACCCCAATAAATTCAATTAAAAGAAAAAACAAGTGAGAGTGAGAAGTCAATGAAGCATTGCTTTCCAAAATCGTGAGGAAAATTATTTTTAATGAGAACTGAATGCCCAGGCAAACCGCCAACCTGAGACCAAGAGAGATGCTGATGGGATAAAGCCAAGGCAGGGAATCCTGCACAAAAGATTCCCAAGGCACCCGTGCAGGCAAAGACGCCAGGACAGCAGTGTGCCTGCAAGCAGCCGGGTCAGCCCCACCCCCCCAGGGTCTTCCTATCCCCTCCCTCCTTCCGAAATCCTGAAATCACGGAGTACACTCAACCACCTGACAGGAGATGCCCGTCCCTCTGAGGAGGTCAGGAAGTCCTGTTGATAAGCACAGAGAAAAACTAAGGCAAAATCCAAGTCCCAGTCACAAAGTTTGGAAAAAGACAAAATATATCCATAGCAAACCATGCAGCTCACCCTACTAAAAATGACATAGCTATGACATCGTTAGAACACTCACTTCACCAATACTGTGTTTACATCAGAAGGATGGAGAAACAGGAGCTGGAGAGAAGGGGCTTGAACTAAATTCTCATCTTCCTCAATAGGAAACCGAGCCCAGGACTTAAAGATGTGGAGGTAAAGGACAGAAGGACAACTAAGAGGACAGAGCTTCCTCAGGGAAGGTATTCTTCATTACAAGCCCAGAAATACCATTTAAATACTATCTAAAACTACGTCTATGTATTATTTTGAGAAAAATAATACTTAACTTAGAAAAGCAATGAAATAAGTAGGGGACCTTGAGAGTGAATAAAGAATGGACAGATCTGCCTTAAGGATGGACAAGGCATTAAGCTTGGTCCCGCAGGACTGCCTCATGCTCGTCAGGGCTGTGGTCTCCACCCCCGTGGTCTGACCAAAGCACCACCTTTGGAGAGAAAGGCACTAAATGAACTCCCCTTCATTATTTAGTAACACGCTCAGTTGTTTATTTTGGTCAAGTTATAATATAAAATAAGCAAAAGCTAAACAACTTGGAGTAGTTATTAGGTGTTGTACTAATAAATTTTTTCAACCCTCACCATTAGTTAAAAAAATGATTCTGAATGGGAGTTTGGCAGTGTATTTTAAAAGATTAAAGGCACATTCCCTTGAACCCACAATTCCACTTCTGAGAATGTATCCTAGCCTTTGGTAAACATTATAGTGTAGTTTGCAAAAGTGATCTTCAACCCTAAAAGCATGCAAGAATACTGATTCCTGGGCCTCGCCCCCACGAGACCCTGATTTAACTGGTCTGTGAAGGGGCCTGGAATATACATTATGCAGCCAAGATGGAGAACTCCTTGTTTACAACAAAGAAAAGTGGAAACATCCTAAATACTCAACAGAGATGAATAATTAAATCTGTCATTATAGGGCCAATGGAATCCTAGACAGTCTTAAAATAATGTGGCAGAAAAAAAAGATATTTCATTAAGTACATGTATTGACATAGCTACTTATAATGTGCTGTTAAGTTGAAAAAACAGACTATTAAAATGCATATGTAATATCATCAATTTTGGGGGGGTGCATATAAAAGAATCACCACTATTCTCAAATTAAATGCATCATTGTAGATAGCCATAATGTCTGTGTGGAAAGATTTAATTTAAATATTTTTATTTGCATGTTCTTATATTTCCACAATGAGCAAAGTATTCTAGAAACAACTTTTTAAAGTTCAAAAATACTTAGACACGTCACTTACAAGTTTTAAACATTTTAACGCTGTCCATATAGATTTCAGCTCACACTCCACCCATGTTCCAACCCATAAACCCGTCCACACAGACACACCCAAACACTCAGCAGCAGTTTTTCAGGGCAC
Organism: Saccopteryx bilineata; assembly: GCF_036850765.1. NCBI lineage: Eukaryota > Metazoa > Chordata > Mammalia > Chiroptera > Emballonuridae > Saccopteryx > Saccopteryx bilineata. The sequence continues at coordinate 225,066,400 of NC_089491.1, read as the reverse complement.
ATTCTCCCTGCCAACTCTCCAGGGTGAAAGAACAACTTTCCCATGGGTTTCCTCTTTCCTTGGTAGGTAACAGAGCTGGGCTGCTTCGAACCCAGACTATCCTTCTAACTGTTACACCCACTGACCTTCTGAATTCACCTTCACAAATGTCTGACGGGTGAGAAAGGGGCTGCTGTTATTGTAAAACTATCAAAACACCAGCGACTGGATGGGTGACTGTGAGAAAGACAGCGAGGATGTCACCAGCACGCTGCTCAATCCCTAACCATTCAGCATCACTGGCGGGAGGGGCTGCGGTATTGAAGAAGGGGGAGGATGAAAGAAGAACTGATTCTGACATTCAGACCACGGGTATGTTTTCCTAAGACACTTCCAAATGAGAAAGGGGCTGAGTTACAGATCACAGAGCATGAAACACCAGGAGGGTGCAGCCCCTTGTGTTCTCAGCAAAGACTACAGAGGCGCCACCAGCTTCATCCCTAGCCTTACCCACCGTGATGTTCACTCCTCACCCAGTGCCACCTTCCCTTGCTCTTTGCATCAAAGCTGTCCACTAAAATGAACCAAGTAAGCTGCAGAGTTCTGAATAGCTATCTTTAGAAGTTTTTGAAACTTAACATACAAGCGGTCAGGGAATGAAGACCATACCCCAAATAAGTGAGAAAAAGACTTTTGCATATGGCATAGCGTGAACCCCGTTCATGTCCCATGTCCAGCCTTGTGCCAGCTAGTAGCAATTAGGACACTGGAGCAAGCAGGAAATCTAAAATTAGGTTTTACTACCTATAATGGAGGATTTATGGGATAGCTTAATTGGTAGTCTCAGGACTACCACCTGAAGTGGGGAAACAAAAACATCTTTCTGGACATCCCAGGGCACCCACATGCACTCCGTGAACCTCCCCACAGCCAGGAGAGGTGCAAGTCTGCAGGGCAAGGGTGAGGATGCAGTTCCTCCTTTCAACCTTGACACATGCCAGAGCCCTGCAGATCCTGGCCTTTTTATTTAAGAAGCAAACTGGCTCTTACGATAGAATAGGTCTTAAGACTATACGTGGAAACTCAGGTATTCTGAGAACATACCCATTCTATTCAGTTGTCTCCTGAAATGCTCCAAATCACAAAAAGAACTCAAAAGGTTACAAGAAGATTTGACTCAACCATAAACATGTTGAATCTGCCAGAAAGGACTCCATACAATTTACTGGGCCCAAATTTATAATCAGAGTCTAGCAGCCTTTGTTTAAAGAGGGTCTTTCACATATGCTATGTTCCAGGGGAAATCCACAGGCTAAGCTGTCAAGCTTCCTGCACTGTGTTCCTGTCATCTGAATTGTCCCTTACATGTTTCTAGAACTGCATTTATTTATTTTTGTTATTATTATTTGGGGGGGGGGAGAAAGAGTCAGAGAGAGGGGCAGATAGGGACAGACAGACAGGAAGGGAGAGAGATGAGAAACATCAATTCTTCATTGCAGTTCCTTAGTTGTTCATTGATTGCTTTCTCATATGTACCTTGACCAGGGGGGCGACAGCAAACCGAGTGACCCCTTGCTCGAGCCAGTGACCTTGGGCTCAAGCTGATGAGCCTTGCTCAAACCAGATGAGCTTGTGCTCAAGCTGATGACTTTGGGGTCTCGAACCTGGGTCCTCCACATCTAAGTCTGATGCTCTATCCACTGCGCCACCGCCTGGTCAGGCTAGAATTGTATTTATACAATGGGCTGAGACCTGACCCATCTAACTGGAACTCTCCAACTATATATAGTGCCATCTTTGCTGACCAACCACAGCAGCTCCATAATGACCTATCAGAACACGCAATTCTGACCAATCTGGACAGTGGTATTTGTACAAATAAAACTATGTGTTTGGAGTCCTCATTTGCATAAATATGAGCAATCAAGAACCAGAACGGGCACTTTATATTATTGGGTCTCCCCCTCAGCTCTGGGGAAGTTCTCCCAGATAAATCTATCAGTATGCACCTGTGTGTTGCCATTTTCAGGGCTGGCAAGACCATTTGGAATTATTCCCAGTACCATTTTTGGTCAATGTTGAGATTAACTAAATTGTGGATTTATGTGACCTCCATGGGTTCGGAGAGATTTCAAGTAACTATGAGAAAAGAAGAACGAAGGGCTTGAGGGGTGTGAGGCAGCTGTGTTAAACTTGCTCACTGGTACCGGCTATAAGCACTTTGCCTGATTGGTGTGTGGGTGCATAGCAGCGCCATGTGTGTGTGGCCTATATAAGGCTATGGTGCTTGCAATTGAGAGAGATGGGGGATTGTGGATGGTGGATTGCCTGCCTGCCACTCTGAGGGGCCATTCTTGCTGTTTGTTTGCCAGAGAAGAGGTTTTCCGCTGCCTGTGTGCTTGTCCACAGTTGTGAGACTTTATTAAATGGAATGGCCCAATGCTTTCCAGCTCTGCAGTTTCTCTACCATCTGCTGGAATCCAATGTGGACTGGCCTGGCCTCGGCCACCGGCATTACAAGGGGTATGACCCAGGGCAGGAAAACAAACTCTTCATCCTCTGGGGTAAGAGGTGAAGAGGTGCGACTCACAGCTAAGTGTCCACAGAAACGACCTGCTACCAGGGCTGTGGGAAGCCAGGGTCCCAAGGGACCAGCCTGTCCCTTCTGCTTACCCATGTCCCTTTCCATCCCACCCTTTCAGCAAATGTTGGTGGAGTTGGTCTTCTTCCCTTATCAGCCAACTCTCTCCCCTCTTTAGGCGGCACCCCTGTGTCCCCTTTGGAGATGGTGCTGCCGGAATGGAGGGCGAGCCAGACAAAGAGGAGAGACAGCAAAGCAGGGGCGGTGACTGGCTTTCCAACTACAGGGAAACACGTCTGTTTATCAGGGTGGCATTCTGTCTGCAAACCGGCCTAACAATGTTCTCACTGAGTAGAAAAAGCCCTTCAAAAGAAGCCTCTATTCATTACAACAACATGGGAAGACATCTCTGCTTATTTTTAAAAAAAAATGTTTTCTTAAAGAAGATTTTAACTTTCCTAAGATAAAAGCACTTTTCCTAGGCCCCTCTTGTCTTGGGAAGGCTTCTGTCTGGGTGTGGCATCTTAGCACACTGGAGCCTTCTTCTGTACCTGACTGCCGCCAGTGCTGCGGACTGCAGGAGTTCAGCGTGTAACGCATCCATTTTCTACCTGAGTAATTAGCTGTAGAATGAAATTCAGCAGGATGGGGATTCTACCTGGATTTCTTTGAATGTCTAAGTCATCTAAGGAAGAGACAATTTGTCCTAAATTCTAGGATCATTTACAGATTCATTATAAATACTGTAATCTGTGTAACATTATATAGACAGGGTGGAGCAAAAACAAAAGTAGGTTTATATCAATAGTTGTTGAATATGCAAAACAGAGTTTATTCTTGAATTATTTATGAATTTATTATATTATTTTCCATCCAAATATCTATAAACCTACTTTTGCCCCACCCTGTAAAATATATATAATAGCTTACAGGTATTAAAAGATTTGGGAGGGGGTAAACATCACACAAAATCATATTACATAAAACTGAACCAAGCAGTGAAACAACTCTGAAATGGTCCAGGAAACGAAACAATATTTGATATATACTTTTTCTGGGTATAGACATTGACTTGTTGTCATTAATGACCCTGGCTGGTTAAGATCATCAATGTTTCCTAAATTCCCAGTCTGTTTTATAGTCAAGGATCCCAATTATAAAGTTCAAAGTCAATAACCCAGAAAAGGAAGAGCAAGTTAAGTGTCAACCCTAGCTGCAGCTCAAGTGCATAGCTTATAATATAAATAAATTTAACGTAGATAAGTGTTCAAGTAGACATTGTGCTGTGTCATCTAATCTGACCCCATTACCAAAAAAAGAAAAAATAATGTGATTTTACTATGATGGCATCCACTGTGAGAGCAGTCATAGTCTGAAGAGGTATTTTTAGTGCTTTTTAAGGGCAAGCACTCATTATCTTCCAAATCTGTGCTCCATGTGACCATGACATAGCACTTGGTCCATTTTCCTGCTTGGTTCCTTCCAAAATTGTGACTGTGGGTCACCACTGACTCCAACTAACGTCTATTGGTAAGACATGAAAAAGGGGCACTTTGAAAAGAAAAAGAAAATGTTGAAGAAGAAAGAGCTTTCATCACTAATCATTACTTGTATGGAGTTAATCACCTCTTAAAATGCAAACAACTAAAAGAAGTGATGAAAATGTGCCTTTTCATCCAAATTGGAAAGGAATAAGTATAACTCATTATTTGCAGATGGCATGATACTGTATATAGAAAATCCTAAAGATTCTACCAAAAAAAAAACCCTACTAGAACTGATAAATGAATTCAGTAAAGCAGCAGGATACAAAATAAATAGCCAGAAATCAGATGCATCTTTATACACAATAATGAACTATCAGGGAAACTAAAAAAAAAAAAAAAAAAAAAATCCCATTTACAATTGCATAAATAAATTAATAAAATACCTAGGAATAAATTTAACCTAGGATGGAAAAGACATGTAGTCAGAAAATTATAAGACATGGAGGAAAGAAATTAAAGATACAAATAAGTGAAAGCATGTACCCTGGTTCATGGATAGAAAGAATTAACATCATTAACATGTTTATATTACCTAAAGCAATCTATAAACTCAATTCCTATCAAGATACCAATGGCATATTTCACAGAACTATAACAAATATTCCGAAAATCTATATGGAACCATAAAAGACTCCAAATAGCCACAGCAATCTTGAGAAAAAAGAACAAAGTTAAATGAATCACATTACCTAATATCAAACTACACTACAAGGCCAGAGTAATCAAATAGCATGGTACTGGCATAAAAACAGACATATAGTTCAATGGAACAGAATAGAGAGCCCAGAAATAATTCCAGGCCTTTATGATCAATTAATATTTGACAAAAAAGGCAAAAACATGCAATGGGGTAAAGATAGTTTATTCAATAAATTGTGTTGGGAAAATTGGACACATAAATGCAAAAAAAAGAAAGAAATAGACCACCTTCTTACACCATACACAAGAATAAACTCATAATAGATAAAAACCTTAAATGTTAGACTTGAAACCATAAAAATCCCGAAAGAAAAAATAGGCATTTCTCATAGTAATATTTTTTCTGATATTTGCATCAGACAAGGGAAACAAAAGAAAAAATAAACAAATGAAACTACATCAAATGAAAAAGTTTCTGCACAGCAAAAAGAAAATCATCAACATCAGTGGTAGAGTGTTGGCCTGGTATGGAGTCCCAGGTTCGATTCCCGGCCAGGGCACACAGGAGAGGCGCCCATCTGCTTCTCCACCCCTCCTCCTCTCCTTCCTCTCTGTCTCTCTCTTCCCCTCCCGCAGCCGAGGCTCCATTGGCCTCGGTCTCATCCCGGGCGCTGAGGATGGCTCTGTGGCCTCTGCCTCAGGCGCTAGAATGGCTCTGGTTGCAACAGAGCAACACCCCAGATGGGCAGAGCATCACCCCCTGGTGGGCATGCCGGGTGGATCCCGGTCGGGCACATGTGGGAGTCTGTCTGCTTCCCCATTTCCAACTTCAGAAAAATACAAAAAAAAAAAAAAAAGGAAAAGGAAAAGAAAATCATCAACAAAATGAAGAAACAACTCATTGAACAGGAGATTATATTCACCAATGACACATCCAATAAGAAATTAATATGCAGAATTTCTATAAAACTTACACAACTCTACACACACACAAAGAAATCCATTTAAAAATTGGGCAGCCTGACCAGTGGTGGTACAGTGGATAGACCTTTGACCTGGAATGCTGAGGTCCCTGTTTCAAAACCCTGAGGTTGCCAGCTTGAGCGCAGGGTCGCTGGCTTGAGTACAGGGTCACCAACATGATTCCCAAGGTTGCTGGTTTGAACTCAAAGGTCACTGGTTTGAAGCCCAAGGTCACTAGTTTGAGCCCAAGGTCGCTGGCCTGAGCAAGGGGTCTCTGGCTCAGCATGAGCCCTGCCCCTGTCAAGGCACATATGAGAAAGCAATCAATGAACAATTAAAGTGAAGCAACTATGAGTTGATGCTTCTCATCTGTCTCCTCCATGTCTTTCTTTCTCTCTCTCCTTCTCAAAAAATAAAATAAAAAATTCAAATAAATAAATAAATAATGGGTAGGCCCTGGCTAAGCAGAGCAGTGGATAGATCATCTTCCCAGCATGCTGAGGTCACCAGTTCTATCCCTGGTCAGAGCACACATGAGAAGCGACCAATGAGTGAACAACTAAATGGAACAACTAAGTGGAACAAAGAGTTGATGCTTCACTCTCTCAATTCAATGGAAAAAAATATTTTAATAATGGGCAAAGGACCTGAAAGACATTTCTCCAAAGAGGACATACAGATGGCCAATAGACATATTAAAAAAATGCTCAACATCACTAATTATCAGAAAAATTCCAATTAAAACCACAATAAGATATCACCTTACACCTGTCAGAATGGCTGTCCTCAATAAATCAACAAATAACAAGTGCTGGAGCCACCATCAGGCACTGCTGGTGGGAATGCAGTCGCTGCAGCCACTGTGGAAAGCAGTATGGAATTACTTCAAAAAATTAAAAATGAAACTGCCCTGTGACCCAGCAATTACACTTCTGGGAATATCTCAAAAAAAAACCTGAAGCACTAATTTAAAAGAATAATGCACTGCTATGTTCATGGCAGTGTTATTTACAATAGCCAAGACTTGGAAGCAGTCCAGATGACCACCTGTGGTACATATACACAATGGAATACTACTTAGCTGTAAAAAAAAGACAAAAATCTTACCTTTTGAGATAGCATAAATGGACCTGGAGAGTATTATGCTAAGTGAAATAAGCCAATCAGAGAAGGACAAATACCATATGATTTCACTTATATGTGGAATCTAATGAACAAAATATTGACAAACTAACAAACAAAATAGAAATGATTCATAAATATACAAATCAGGCAGACAGCTGTCAGAGGGGAGGGGGTTTGGGGACTGGGTGAAAAAAGTGAAGGGATTAAGAAAAACAAACTCATAGAACAGACAACAGTGTGGGGATCACCAGAGGGAGAGAGCAGTGGGGGAGGGAGAAGAGAGAAATGATGATGGAAGAAGACTTGACTTAGGGTGGTGAACACACAATATAAAGATGACACATTATAGAATGTACACCTGACACCTGTATAATTTTATTAACCAAAGTCATCCCGATAAATTCAATAAAAATAAATTTAAAATTAAAAAAAAATAGAGAAAATTTGACTTTTTTACCTCCCAGATACATTGCACAGACAGCGACAGGGAAGGGGCTCTGCCCCCTGGCCTCAGATATGCTCTGGGCCAGATAACTTGGATCTCCTACCTCAGACAGAAGCAAGTTCCCTGGAGATGTTCCAGAAAGAAGTGTGCTAGCAGAAGATATGAAGAGGACCAAAGTTTTGCCACCCCAAAATATGCCCTTTGGGATGTTGTTATTTAAGCTGGCTATAAAGCAGGAGTCAGGAACTAATGGCTCGCAAGCCAGGCGTGGCTCTTTTGATGGCTGCATCTGGCTCACAGACAAATCTTTGTTTTTTTGTTGTTGTTTTGTTTTGTTTTTTGTATTTTTTTCCGAAGCCAGAAACGGGGAGGCAGTCAGACAGATTCCCGCATGCGCCGGACAGGGATCCACCCGGCACGCCCACCAGGGGGTGATGCTCTGCCCATCTGGGGTGTCGCTCTGTTAAGACCAGAGCCACTCTAGCGCCTGAGGCAGAGGCCACAGAGCCATCCTCAGCACCCAGGCAAATTTTGCTCCAATGGAGCCTTGGCTGAGGGAGGGGAAGAGAGAGACAGAGAGGAAGGAGAGGGGGAGGGGCGGAGAAGCAGATGGGCGCCTCTCCTGTGTGCCCTGGCCGGGAATTGAACCCGGGACTCCTGCACGCCAGGCCGACGCTCTACCACTGAGCCAACCGGCCAGGGCCTTGCAGACAAATCTTTAATTAAAAAAAAATAATGTTAAAAATCTAAAACATCCTCATGTATTACAATCCATTCATTTCCTACCGCTCATGTTCATGGTTGCGGGTGGCTGGAGCCAATCACAGCTGTCCTCCAGGACAACACCAAATTTTTATTGGATAATGCGTAATGTACACGGGTCATTGTATGGCTCTCATGGAATTACATTTTAAAATATGTGGTGTTGGTGGCTCTATCAGCCAAAAAGTTTCCCGACCCCTGCTATGAAGAAACAAAAGACTCAGAAAGAAGCTCTGCCCCTCCCCCTTTACCTCCCTAAAGGAATTCAGATAGAAAAGCCCTTCTTAAAGGAAGGGGGCATCCCATTAGCATCCTACTCCAAACTAAGTGTGACCGACAGGGAGAAACCCAGCAAAGCTGTTTGCCAACCTTCTCTTTGGGTCCCATTGCTTCTGGGTGGCCCAGCAAGAATTTGTTTACTTTGTGTTTGTTTCTTATTGCCCATGTGTAAATCATCTGCTATTTCCTTGAAATCCCCAACCCCTGCCTCCCTGTCCTTGGTCCAGAATGGCACATGAACCTCAATGCCCAGTGCATTTCCAGGTCTCATTTTCTTTTGGGACATCACTAATAAATTTTGGACATTTTCTCCCCCTAAATCTCCTTTGTGTTAATTTGAGTATCAGCCCAGCCAGAAAACTTAGAAAGGTGGGAGGAAAATTGTTGTTTTGACCCCCACACTATCACAGCACCGCCTACCCAAGCCCAAGGAAAGTATTTAAAATAAAATGTAATCTTTGTCTTTTGCACTCGCAGTAACATGGCTTATCATTTGATTTTTCCTAGAAATAAGGAACTCTGCCATCCCATTACTCATTTTGAGAACCAGAGGATGTGTTAGGACCGTTGGTGACGAGAAGGGACTCAAACACCATGTTAGATCCTTACCAAAAGGCACTGGTTTCAAGAGCTCACGCCTTTCTCTCCTTTCCTAACAAGCTGGCATCCCTGTTCCCATTTTCTGTCTTGCCGGGTCACTTCTAGTAACTGCTGGAGTGGATCTGGTCAGGTCCAGGGCGTGGGCGGGAGGCTCAGACTCTGCCTCACAGAACACTCACCCTCCACCTCTGAGTCAGTTGCCTTTTAATGGAAATACTATTCAATGATCATTTTCATAAAAATTTGTACTGGCGCGGTAATGTTTCTCTTGACGCCGGCCCAAGTGTTTTTCTCTTCTGACTGATTTCTGGGTTGAAACTCTGTGTGTCTCTCTGGGTTGTTTATGTTTTAACATATTTCCATTTTTACTGCAGGGAGAAACGTTAGTATCAATGGGATCCAGCTGCACTAAATCAGCCACAGGACCTGCACATCCACATCCAGGATGAGGGGCAGGCGCTGCCTGCAGAAGCCCCATGGCCACTCCTGTGCAGACTGGACATCAAGGTGTCCCTTCTAGTCACACACATACAAGGGGACATTGCCCCTCTCTTGGGGATGTTCTCCACCTGGGTGTTTCCATAGACCATCCGATCCTGCACACACTACGTCATCATAGCAGTTCCCTGTTACCTTCTCTCCAGTGGAGACAGTGTGGTCGGCTATCCTGTGTGTTTATGGGGCCCTCTACAGAACACGCTGGCAGCTCCACTGCCTGTTCCTTGTCACTTCCAGTCCCCAGGCCACACTCTACACAACTGTAAGAGCACCATGCCCTGGCATAACGTCCTGAGTTCACTTGGCTTCCCTGCCCTCCTTTTGTCCTTTCTGAGATCCTGTCCTGGCATCTGCCATCTTTTCTCTGACAGAATCTCCTCAAGTTCAGCATGGGCACTGTGTATGTAAGCCTTGAGTTCCCAACGAGGCAAACACTGGTTCTTGGAGGATGAGAAAAAGTCTCTTTTTGGCCCTGGCCGATTGGATCAGTGGTAGAGCATCAGCCGGTTTGTGAATGTCCCAGGTTAGATTTCCGGTTGGAGCACACAGGATAGGTGACCAACTGCTTCTCCACCCCTCCCCCTCTCAGTTCTCTCTCTCTCTCTCTCTCTCTTTCTCTCTCTCTCTCTCTCCCCCTCCTGCAGCCATGGCTCGACTGGAACGAGTTGAGCGGGGACAGAGCAGGGACAGAAAGTAGAGTATGTTTTCAGTCCTCAAAATCCCAGGCTTGAGCAGACATATGAATAATTTTTAAAAATCAGGAAGTCTGAGAAAATCTCCACTGTTTTATAAAAATTGCGTGGCGCTCATCAAATCTCCTGGGCGCTGAGGATGGCTCCATGGCCTCGATCTCAGGCACTAAGAAGAGCTTGGTTGCTAAGCAACAGAGCAACGCTCCAGATGGGCAGAGCATCGCCCCCTAGTGGGCTTGTCAGGTGGATCCTAGTCCCAGTGCATGCATGAGTCTGTCTCTGCCTTCTCTCCTTTTACTGAATTAAAAAAAAAAAAGTCTCTTTTTATTTGTAAAATTCAGATTTCTATGTGTAAAGCCTGTGTTCCTGGCAGGGCCGCCATGGTGCTGCTGCCCCTTCTCCTGCCCCGTGCTGGCCATGCCCTTGCAGGACAAAGAAATAGAATCCTTTCCCTCCTAATCTCAGAGGTTACATACACCAGCATCAGAGAACACAAAAATAACTTTGTGAGGACTTCAAAGGCTGAATTCACAGAGCGGGGACAGAAAGTAGAGTATGTTTTCAGTCCTCAAAATCCCAGGCTTGGGCAGACATATGAATAATTTTAAAAAATCAGTAAGTCTGAGAAAATCCCCACTGTTTTATAAAAATTGCGTGGCGCTCATCAAATCTCCTAAGGCCCCTGTCTCCCTCCCCTCCACGGAGGTCCCTGGACCTGACTCCTAATGGCCAGGGCCAAAGAACGCAGGCACCTGCCTCCAGCAAATCCACGCTGATTCCCCCTCATTCCCAGACACAAATTTCCATGAAAACCAGACACAGGAGAGAAGGCAAGGGCAGACTATTCCAACATTGCTTCAGATCTGCAGCCTGATTTCATTAGGTTCGCAGGCTTGTTTCTTTTAGCCCCTGTGTGTCCACTGCAGAGAGAACTCTGACACCGACATTTCAGAACCACTCACCTAAGGAAGGGAGACCAGGGCAGGAGGGAGAGAAACATGGACACAGAGAGGATGGTGGGGGGATTCAGAGATCAGGAGGCAAGGGAAACATTTAGCAATGCTTAGATTCCTTTACGAGGTGACTCTACTGGGCGTTACTTGTTATGGGGTTGAATCCGCCCACACATCTCTATAGCATAAAAGTTGTTTAGCCTGGAGGGGAAAAGCTTTCTACAGTTGTCATTATTAATCCACTCTTGACTAAATATAGCAGCTTCCAAGAAGCACAACATTTTGACCCCTTCACACCCACAAACTCCCGACCTGAGATGCTGGGGGGAATCCATCTGGGGCTGGAGTAGGCACTGCATGGGTTCCTGTCGCCGTCATGGTGCCACAGCTGGGAGCAGCACCCACGAACTGACAATCCTGCATTTCACAGTTTGCCTCCAAGGTCCTCTTGGATGATGGGGCAAATCGTAAGGTCCCAGAGCAGAAGCAACTTGGACATGAAGCTCCCTCCTGAGCCGCATGGCCTGCTGGTTCGGGTTGCCAGCGATGACTTGGCTTTTCCTCCCAGGGCTGTAGCACATGTGGCTCACATCAACATGGTCTCAGATTCATTCTAGTGTTTAGACCACTTGCCTCTCACGTTCTCATATTTACACGTGTTCACTGAACGTAACCCCAAGTGAATTATTTAAGAAGTCTTAATGTGCTTCAGACTTCTCAAATAGAACTTAGACTTTAAATTAAATTTGTTCTCCCACGGGAGACAAGGAGGTGGAATGCAGCACACGGCATCGCATGGACATGCAGCAGGCATGAACATCAGGTAACTATGAAAGCATCTCACCTGGTGGCCTCTGCTCCATGGAGGGCGGAATGGGGCTTGACTGCAAAATTCAGCCTGAAGACAGCAGAACTGGCCGTGCACACGATAAATATTCTTGCTTCTCTGTTTGTTCCTGGACAATCCACAACCAGAGACATATAATGGTATCGGCTAGAATACACAGCCACATTCATTAGTTTTGAGGTTTGGTTGGTTGTTTTTTTTTTTTTTTTTTAATAAATCGTGGTATTCTTTGTCTCTCGATGTTTGGTTCCCAATAACTGCACGGAATTAGCTGTTAAATATGATACGGCAATTGGACTTGAGAAAAGTCACGTGTATTTTATTTAACACAGTTTTGTTTAGTTTTTTTGTTCTTGTTGTCTTTATTTTCCTGGGGTTTTTACAGTAAGCACTGCCCATGGGGGGGGAGAGGGCTAGGAGGGGGATAAACCAGAACAAAGAGTGGAATTCCCTTATTATGCACTAGTGGTAATGGAAACAAACTATCTACAAGGAAACCTGCACGAGGTGGCTGCTGCAGACCAAGCACCTAACTGAAAACATTTTCTTACTCAGAGACCTGTGCATGAGTAAGAATCTATAGTGGCTTTTTTTTAACGTTCCCATAAAATTAAATTAAATCAACTCTACCACATGCACACGGGTAAAAGGCCTATGTTATTCAATGACATGTGACACACAGCACATTGATAATCACAAGTGGCATGTAAACAGTGCGACTGACTCTAAAAGACTGTGTCATGAACTTCAGAGTTACATATAGAGGGTAAGGCCTGGCTTAGATGCACTCTGCCAAGACCAGATGATGTGAATGTGAGCTCTTGGAAGCAATTCTGTAGCAATCCATCTCACTGTTAGTCTTCCTTCTCTGGGACGCTAGCCCCTCAAGAAGGCTGTTCTTCAAAATGATAAACTGTAATACTCTCAAGATTGTCCACAGGCAAAAAGAAAATGCGTCACGATGCCAGGATTACCTTTACGTAGGGAACACGCAATGAGATTTGTACGCATGAGGTTGTCAGAGCATAACTCAGAGGAAAACAGCACTATATTTGTTACCAGGTATACAAAGTTTCATTCTAAAAGTAAGACATTTCATTCTGCCCTTTGAAAGGGTGAAGTGAGTCAACATGAAATTATATATACATATTTCCTATGATTTGAAAATTGCAGATTCAGTACTGAACATACCAAGCTAGCTTCAACCTCATAGTGCTATCCTATCTGGTCCCATGGTGATGTTTGGGTGCTATGGCCAATGGAGACACAAAAAATCCTATTCCTGTGGCCAAGCTATATAGCAGACATCATACTTACTAATTCTTTTAAATCTGAACTCTTATTTTGAACACTCTAAACTTGACTGTCCAATACCAGACACAAGTGGCTACTGAGCACCTGAAATGTGCCACAGGTGTAATGTATACAGTGGATTTCAAAGAGTCAATGTAGAAAAAAATAATAATGTAAAATACCGCATCAATATTTTATATTAATTGCATTTGAAGTGATAATGTTTTCGGCATGTGCTACATAAAACAGATTATTAAAATTAACTTCATCTGTTTCTTTTTCTTTTTTTAATGCAGCTACTAGAAAATTGAAAACTAGATGTGAGACTGTTACTCCGTTTCCTCTGCTCAGCCTCCCTGTCACCCTGCTCCCTCCTATCATTTGTTACATCCGTAAGTGGGCCCTATGCTCCAACCAGGAGACTCCAGACAGCAGAGCCCAGGCATAGATGTCAGGGTCAGGCTGCCCCGGTTCCAGTTCTGCTCAGGTTCTTACTCCATGTGTACCTCTGGGCTTGGCACTCCTGAGTCTCACTCTGCTATTCTGGAAAATGGGGGCAATACGGGTGCCTCCTTCAAAGAGCTGTGGTGAGGATGACCGTGGGAACACCTACCCCCGGGTCCACCACCTGGTGAAGTCAGTGTCAGTTACTGTCCTCCAGTCATTGCACTCTGCCTTCACCTTTGCAAAGTGACTTTATCCCCTACCTCTTAACTTCACACTTGGGTTACTGAAATCGATGTCTAGATTGGTCCCTCCAAAACCCAGTGAGAGTTGTTCAGGTCCAGGCCTGAGGCAACACTTCCCATTCCCATGTCCACAACTGCATGAGCCACCTCCCTGCCCCTGCCTGTCTAGGCCCAGCACACAGAATGGCAAAGCTCCAGGCCTCCTCGACCTTCCGGAAGCAGTTTTTGATCTTCTGGCAGTTTGGTATAGATCACTACTTCTATGATTCTTATGAGATGGACTGTCTTATTCACACACTCTACCTTGTTCCAAAAACAAAGAACCTAAAGTGATCTAAGGGATATATGCAATGTCATAAGTGTGTTTTTTTAATTCAGAAGTAGATGCAAACTAAATAATAAAGGTGAGGGTAAAGAGACACGAATCAGAACTTAAACTGGAATGAAGAACGTGGAGGCCGTGGTGGAGCTGGGGCACACACAGGCCGCCATGTGGTGGCATCCGCCTGACTGCTTAGACACCTACCTATTCCCAACACTAGGACTAAAAGCGAAGTTCTCCCGTGAGCCCCTAAGAGAGAATGGCCTGTGTGACCGAATGACAGGCTTGCCCCCAGCAGCCCTACAGCAAGCCCCTGTGTTGCACAGGTGGGTCTCTGCCATGGCTCCCACATAGCACACAGAGCAGTGGATGTGGAAGCCCAGCCCCCAACAGACATTGCCTCCATCATTGTACAGTGGAAGGCCCTGGCTCACTGCCACACTGGCCTGGTCCAAGCAGGTGGCACCACTGAATGTGCCACATTTGTTAGAACAGGCACTCACCCCCTTCTAGTTCCCATGGCATCTGTACTCACCCCCTTTGTAGATTTCACGGCACACGCCTTCACCCTGTCCTGGAGACGAGGACATGTACATTCACTCTCTTTCTAGAGACTGTGGCACATGCATTCATCCCCTTTCTACACTCCACGGCAATTTACATTCACTTCCTTTCTATATTTCCAGTCCCTGAAGGCACGACCTGAGTCATGACTAGAAGGCCAGGACATGGACTCAAAGGCGGCTTGCCACCCCCCAGACAGTCTGCATTTCCTCCTCTCTCTTCTTCACACGTGCCTTTCTGTGGCCCAGAACGCCTTCCTCCACCAGAGTTCTGAACCTTCACAACCTGGGTTAAATCTGACCGCAGACCAACCTCTGTCTCTACTTGGGATTCCCTGCTTCCCCAGGTGTGCTACTTGTCCTGCATTAATTGCCACCTGTGTATATAGTCGTCCCAAGGTATGCTCTCGTTTCTCTTCAGATTGCATAAATCTTTCGCCTTTTACCAAGGCAATGCATTCAGAGTGAGTACTATTAGCTCTTTGGAGGGAAAAGGGCTGAAGTTTTGTTTACATGTTATCAATACAACTAATAATTCAGACAGGTAGATAGGCAAGAACCACACTGGAACGTTCTGGCCTTTTTGCAATAGTTCTTCTAATGTCTATGTATGTCCAGTGTCTTAACAGTCCCTGATTAATCCCTCTGCCATCTCTCTCAGGACAGTGCTCTCATTTAAGAGATGATCAATACATTTTGATTGAGAAAAGCATTTCCAGGTTGCATGAAAATTAATTTTAAAAAATGTAACATGACTAAAATGCTTAACCTTCGCAAAGAAAAAATTATACTGATGGTAAATGGAGCTGTAAATGCGATCTTCATATGCACACAAATGAAACCCCTTCTCTGTCTCCTGGTAGGTAGTTTTCTGTGGGTTCAACATACTTATGAAGTAATTTTATTGACCTACCTCCGGTTTTGCAATTTGGGTACGGCATTCTTAGGAGAACTGTTCTCCCAGACGTTCTGGTTAATCGCCTATATTTACAAGTCTCAAGAAACTGCAAAAAAATATATCAAATTTCATCATGAGATATGATTATAAGTCACTGCTGAACCAACACAATTTCTGCTATAACATCTCTTTGCAGTAATAGCTCGAGTAGCAACCAGTCGCATTCTCTGCTCCCATGGTAGGGGCTGTTGGTGGGGTCTCAGAAATCGAAATAAATACTGGACATATGCTGATCAAAATCCCTTCTCCAGAAAAGACTTGCACTAGTCCCTGGATTTGACCTCTGTCGTCCTTATTTCTATTTTATAACTCCGTCATGAAGTAACTTTACTGCCAGGGTCAAAGGTGCCAGAAGGTACTTTTTGAGAACCAAGAAGCAAATTCTCCTCTACTTTTGCTTACTGTGCCATCTTGCTGCTGTGCCCTGCACGGCCAAAAGGGCCAGCCCTACACATGGCAAGGTTAAGTTCTGTGCAACGAGAGCCCCACATTTGTGAAGAGTCACATCAGCTTGGGGAGGTTGGCTGTAATTTCAGTAAGATTATTCCATTCAGTATATAAGATTTTTGTTAGAACCTTCCTAGGCAATCCATTGGCTTCTTTCCTATGTGCTTTTATCTTGTTTCCTAACAAAAGAAACCTCCGCTTTCGTGTGCATGTAACTTAAAAGGTTGATGCTGAGATTCTGAGTGTGAGGGCTTTGTATTTCCAAATAGTTCTTTTTTCTTTTTTCAGTTATTATTTATCCTCTTGCTTAGATCTACATGTGTCCATGTAAGAATCCTGAAATGCACCTCCTTGCCTCCCAGGGCCCAAAGCTCTCCCCTCCTGCGTCTGTGCGGCTGCGGTGCCGGTACCTGCCTCCCTTTCCCACCAGGTTCCTCAGAGCAGCTGTTCTCTACCCTTTCTCAGAGACCCAGCTTCCAGCAGAACCCAAGCCTCGGGGACGCAGAGAAGCAGGAACAGCACTTCTTCCTTCACCAGTTCCAATCAATGTATTAGATTAAGACAATGGGTGGTGAACAGACAAAGTAAGAACTTGGGGTTCTCCTACTGTTGTGAGAAGACCAGAGCCTGATGCCCATGGCAGCTCAGACAGAAAAGTGAACACCACCCGCTAGTCCATTTCCATGACGCAGTGATGACTACACCCCCACTAACATAATACGTCCTCAAGGTGGCCACACACGCCTCCCTGCCCATAGCGCAGAAAAACATGCCCACTCCAATTCAGTCTTTTATTTTGCAACTTTAACTCTGTTACTGAGCCCCAAGAGTCCATAACCCACACATCTACTCCGTCGCAGAGAAAAGGAATACTCTCATGAAGGACGGGGAAATCACTTAATGAGGTGATTTTCCACCAGGGTGCTGCAAAAATTCTTTAAAAGAAGCAAATCCTCTTTAGTCAGGGGCACTGACCTCTTTTCCCTTAGATTGTCAAATAAAAAAAGAAAATGACAACAGCCAACACAAGAATAGCTGTCTGGTGTGAATAAACCAAAATTGTACCTATTGGTCAGATCAGCAAAAAACAATACATTTTTTGGTGTGCTCCAGAATTTTAGTAATTAGTTTATGTGTGCCATGAGATGGAAAAGGTTGGGAAAGGTTGAAAATTGCTGACTTTAATGGAATAGACCACAATGTTACGTCACCCAACAGAGCTTAGCCCCTCAGCACCCCTATACACAGACACACTTCCCCACTTCTAATTGAAGATATAGGAAACTTTACTGAACCAACCCTTAATCAAGTGAAAATAAAGGTTTCCTGGTTTTTGTTTCTGGTTTTTTGTTGTTGTTGTTGTTGTTTTAATCACTATGGATGTGCCTGTTTTCTTTCCTACTCACTGGAGGGACGTTTTTCTCCTCCTTGAGTATTTCGGGACAAGGGGATTATTGGAATAATATTACTCCTAAAAGGAATTCCTGTATGAGACACCAGCATATGTGAAAACCTTCTTCCCACTAGAACAAACTTCAAAATTATAGGCTATCTTTTCAAAGGAGGCAGCAACAGAGCTAGGTTTTAAAAACCTTTAGACATGCTAACAGTTGGTCCTAGATCAGATCTCTCGTCATCATTCTCAAAATTAAAATTTAAAAGTGACCAATTCATTCAAAGAGCCTATTTCATACACTTTTAGGATATTTTGGTCTTCACACACAGCCATCTTCAAACAGGAAAAAGTCACATAACCAAAGTTCCTTTGCGCACACACACTCCTGAGCACGCACTGAGTCAAGATAACCAAACCCCTCACTTTCACTGTTAAATTACTGTTTCTTATACACAGTCAGGGTCTTCCAGATTATGATACGCCACTGTAAAAATAGAAGGACTTAAAAGTTAGTTTAAATCTAAGACTTAGAATCAGAGCTCCGTTTTGAACACACCCTTTAATTTCTTGGTGTTGTCTACATTTCGCTTACACTTAAATTTAGCGAAGTAATTTTAGATCACCCGCCTTCACCACCTTCCCTAGATTTGCAACCTTACAAACATGAAGCATCAGAATCCTCTTTTGAATACCAAAATGTTTAAAATAAAGGGTAACATTAAAAGGGAGGAAATGTTCCCCCTGATTATTTTGAAAAACTGGTTTAGGTGCTAGTCTAGCCATTGGAAATCCCTGTTAATGTGCAGAATGGCTGCTTTGCATCACTAAATGTGAGAAGATGTAAACTGTAAACACATAATGTATAACTAACTAACTGCTAATAAGCCCACTGAGGTTACAAAGAAGGACCAACAAGAATGTCATTACAAACATCACAACACAGACCTCCTACATCAGCACCAATTACTAGAGTGACTTCCAAAGTCCTCCCACAACTCCAACTCACCCTGCCACCAACAAGGATCAAAATTGTGTCCAAAATATTTAAATACCTTGGCTGTGCCGGCTTGTTTCTCTGACAAATGCTACTCCCAAGGGTTGAAGAGTTTCAAGTTCAAGGTGGAGATCATAAACAAAAGCTGTAGTTCAAAGGACAACACACCTCAGAAGTGCCCAAGTATATTCACATACTGGGGAAAGAAAATTGTACCCGGCTGGCATTCTCCCTCTCACTGGAAACGCTTGCTTCGGAAGCAGAGGGTAATGAAGCCAGGAGGTGACAAACAGACTTTAGAGACAGTAACTCCCAATTTAAACTGAGAACTGATTCGCAGCATCAGAAGGCTCGGATTCTGCTCACAGTGACTTATTTCGATATAAGTTACCTTGACTGCAAATGGCTTCGCAGGCTCCATCAGTCTCATTAGAAATGTGTGGGTGTCTCCATGTCAACACTTCCCGAATAGAGTTCTATGAAATGGCTGACAGCACTGATATTTATTCAACATGACAATGTCTCCCCACCATATCACATGAACTGATGCTGACCTGCTATCGGTTTCCACTGGGAAATAGGAAAAGGTTTCAGAAACATTAGCTTCTCTCTGTCTTGCGAAGAAATAAGCCTCCCTCCCCTTTTATTATATTTTTGTTGTTGTTGTAAAGAAAGCAAACAAGAAAAAAAAACAGAGCTAATATTAACTTTAGAAAAAAACGTTGAAAATTTTCTACTACCTATGTATAACATGAGATCTATATTCCATACAGGCATAGTGTATAACATTGTAGAATAGTGTGTAAATTAGAAATCAATATTGACATCTTTAAAGATGCTTTACTTTTTATATGGCCTTCCATTGGGATCTTAGCATTAACCACAAATAAAATGTCTGATTTTATGAGATTTAAAATTCAACAAGCTTTTCATTTAATACCAAAACACTAGAAGTGGGCTGGTGGGGATGGGAGGTATTTATATACACGTGTACAAGCAACCCCGCTGCATAACCCACTCAATGTTAAACACCAATTTTCAAAAGTTTAGCTAAAGAAGGCACATCAGATTAAATCGGGTTTCAAGAACCCGTCATGAAATAACAGGTACACAGTAAAATTATGTACCACAATTCTATCCTGAATATTTCAAAATAAAATGAAATCGTTACAGCGCATTAGAAAAGAGAAGAAATTGAAATGTTAAGTGTAATTGAAATTGTAGTTTCTCAAATAAATAATTCATAAGATATAATATTCATATGCTAGTTTAGTGTAATTTCCAAAAGTCATTGACTCAAATTGAAGCTAGGATTGCCCAACCGGAAGCAGCATTTGTGAGGCTTGCAGCACTCATTAAACCTTTCTTTAGAATTATAAAGCTTTACTTATTAAACAATAGTTTGCATAGTTTATTCTGATTCCGAAAGAATTGTAATTTTAATGGTATGATTAGTTCATCCATGACTTGTCACAGTGAATTTATCCGGTGGAGTTTTATATAACTGCTATTGCCTGGTCCTCCCACTCAAGGAGCCGGCACAAGCTGATGCCAGCAGAGCAGGGGTTAAACCCAGGAATGTGACAGTTCTCCTGGTGGTAAGGTGACTGGGAGCTGAGGCCAGCCCAGGGCTCTAAACTACTTGGAGAGAATTGAAAATACTCAAAAATAGTTTCGGGGTAAATAAACTCTATGCCCTATGTTATGTCACCCTGGAAAAAATTAAAAGTTGGGGTTTTTTTTACTCACATTGAAAGTTTCTGAACTACAGAAGCTACAGAAAAATGACAAGTATGAAATCTGAGACACACATGAATATATTCTTTGCAAGGATAAATGAAATTGTTACATCAACAAGTTGGATTAAATCCACATTTGTATTAAGATTGCTTACTTATTCTATTGGGCAGTTTAGTCTGCTATTAATAATAGTATCTAAGTTTTATGCTTAGCAACGTTAGAGATCACGCCACGAAGAACCTTTGGCAAAACATCGGTACAATATACATACACACACACAAATAAGGATCAATGGTAGATGGATTTCTGACAGAAACCAAAAAGACTAGCTGATAAAATGACAGTCTACATTTTAAACATGCCAAGTTTCCCAATTAAGGTGGAACACTGGAAGCGTATTAAACTTAACAGCTGCAGGCTGAGGTGTCAAAGGTGAAAAGACAGATTGGGGGGTGGGGGTGGCGAAGAAAGAGACGCGGCGGGTTCTGGAGCGCGCGGCTAGGGCGCCGTCGGAAGGCGATTTCACGCGCCGAAGGACCAACCGGGCAGTGACAGCCAAGCCCACATCTGGTCCCTACTTTCAGCCAAGCGTGGGCTTTAATTCAACCCTGATTTCCACTCCAGACAGGAACAAATAACCTCTTGCTCGGCGCCCTAGCTGAGGCCCCTGAGGTTAGCTCTCCTGACCCTGGCGGATGTTGCGTGCCTGCTCCTTTCCAAGCGTCCCCTACCGCGCGCGTTTTCCAGTGACCCTCCAGGGGTCGCACGCCCCACCTGTCCCAGCACCGTCGGAAGAGCCGGCCACCCGCCGCCAACGTCCCCGCCACCTCCAGCACAGGATCGGGAGTGTGACTTACCGGGAGGGGAGTGCCGCCGTCGGGGGAAGGCGTGTCACGCACGTGTGCGCCCGCGCGTGTCCGCGCCCGCGTGTGCCCGTGCGCGTGCCTGGCCGTGCACGCCGAGCCGGCCTCACTGACTCCCGGGCGCAGACAACTCAGCCCATGGTGTGGGCGCCGGCTCAAGGAGGCTCCCGCTCCCGCCAATCGCCGCGCAGGGCGGCCGCCCCGACGCGCGACTTGCGATCCAGAAGTGCGCGCCGGGGGCGGGGCGGGGCGGGGGCGCGTGTCCAAGGGCGCGTGGGGTGCGCGCGCGCGTGTCCAGGTGCGCGTGGGTGAGCGTAGGCGCGCGTGTCCGGGCGCGCGCCCTCGGGCCTGGGAGCGCGGGAGGCGCGGTGGGATCTGGACGCAGCTTTGCTTGAGCGCAGAGTTGGCGACTCCAAGGAGGAGGAGGAGGAGCGGAGCCCGGGACGACGTGAGCGCCCACCGAGGCCAGGCCCGGGCAGAGGAGGAACCCAGGACGCGCCTCCAGAAAGGGACAGAAGCAAGGACCGCAGAGCAGGCGAAGGGAGGGGAGGGCCAGGGAAGCGGAGAAGCGCGGAGGGGCTGGCGCCTTGTCACTCGGTGCCGCTTTCAGTGAGAAGTAATTTCTATCCAGCCTCAGCCGTTACGGACATTAAAAATAATAAAAGTTAAAACTGGTTGCCGCAGAAGTTTAAAATGACTACTGACTGCCTTGGAAACTAATCAGAATTAAGACGACGTCACGCTCAGACTGTTGAAGAAGAGACGTGCCGCTCAAGTGCCGCCGCTTTAGTGATCCTGAAGTCACTACCTGCGCGTGCCCAGCCGAGCGGCGAGCGCGGGGACTCGGAAGGACCGGGATGCGGTCGCGAGGATGTCAGGAGGCGGAGATGACACCTCGACCTGTCGGACGCAGTGACAGCAGCCTTGTGACAATAGTGTCCCCAAGAAACAGCCTCCAAAAAGGGGAGCCTCCAGTTAGGCTCATCGACTTTGGAAGCACCCTGTTAAGCCCCTCCAGATGTTTTAATTTAAAAGTGAATTCTGACATTAAAATCGTGCTTACCTGAGTGTCGCTTCTCTTCACTTCTGTCCCTCGGGAACCATCACGACTGTCCCTGCACGGATCGCCAGGAACCCATCCCAGAGCGTCTTCTTGCACACTCTGCCCTTTCCGACAAAGTGAAAACTACTCATGTCCCTCCCTCTCCAAACTTTTAACAGCCAAGAATTTCAGCAAACAGCCAGAAAGAAAGCTAAGTCCCCCACCCCAAGGGAAGGGAGGGAATAAGCACTCCTTTAATTTGAAAAATAATAATTAAAACTCCCTCAACTTTTAAGGCCGGGCAACACAATCTATTAATTGGTCGCTATTAACATGCAGTTTTATTGACCATAGCACACAGAAGTCTGATTGTGAAGGAGGAGTGTTTTCAATGAGAGTGGAGTTATTTTAGCTGCAGACGTGTTTACATTTCTGTGGTTTAGTCTATAACTTTCTCTTTTTCTTGCTTCAGAATTCTGCTCCATGAAGCAAAGCCCTTAGCTCCCAGACATTCCAAAAAGTCTGCCAAAATAATAGAAAAAAAAGAGAGGGAAGAAAAAACACACAGAGACCCCCAAGTCTGGGTCAGGCTCAGGGTTGTAAGTGGGCATCTTAAGTATGCCCCCTTCCCACACACTTTCCAGCTTAAAAAAAAAAAAAAAGCCTTCAGGGTTCCATTTCCTGTTTGCTGGGGGAAAAATAAAATAGGTCTAAGCAGCTGAGTCTAGAAATTGCCTTCTCCAGGACCTATAGATTCTGAGAGGGTCTTTAACCCTAGAGATGCCAAGATGTGCACATTCATTTGAGAATCACCATTAGGATCTCTCCACGGGAGTGCTTTTCTTTTAAACCAACAACCTTCATGGAACTACAAATGCATTCCTAGGAAATTTTTTGAACAAACAGGCACACCCAAGCCCACCTCTTCACAGGAAGCCAAAGATGATACCAATAAAAATAAATGTTGAAAACTGTAGGCTTCTGATAAGCGTCCTTTGCTTTCTGAGGTTATAGGACAAAAAAAGCAGATTGCACATTAAAAGGTGGACATTTAGTCACGGGGCCATGCCAGTTTATACATTCTGTGCTAGATTCATCATTTGCAAAAGTGATTGATTCCTTAGGATTGCTCCCCAGTAACACAGAAGTCACAATGTTACTGTTCACATGGTCTTCAAAATATATTCAACCTGCCTCTCCCCTTGACTACCAATTGCATATTTTGGTTCCCTTTCTCTGTAACTATTCTCCAAATATTCCGGATCAAAGAAACCTCACTGTATTTTGAAATTTTCCTCTTAGCCACTAATTTCCAAACCTCACCACAGGGAGCCCTTAACATTTCAGGGAGTGCTTTAAAGTAAACATAGATTCTCAATCTGTCCAACCATCTCGGCAGTCACTGGGCAATGATTCTGCTTTTTAATACTACCGTACCCTAGCAACATTTCTAAATTATCTCTAGTACCTAATGTAATACCAATATAGAACAGTACCGAAAATAATACTATATACTGCCTGACAAAGAGAGTGTTTTATGCATAAAGGACTGCACCTTAACAGCAGAAAGGACATGATTTTAACAATCCACATTACCAGTGTTGAGAACAGGAAAATAAGTTTGGAAAAAACACACAAAATTTGTTACAATGTCATTTGTGGCTCCAGCTTGCTATCTTCTTCCCAAAAGACGCCATGCAGAGAAAGATAGATAGGTGATAGAGACAGATGTGTGTGGGTGTGTGTGTGTGAGAGAGAGAGAGACAGTAAGAGAGAATTTGTTAAAAGAAAGGCACACACTGAGCCCATTCACAAAGTTGAGGTCATTAACTTTGAAAAATCCCAGTTTTGCAGAGTTAGGACATTAACTTCTCCAACTGATTGTATCTTCTAGTTGAAGTTATAAAGTTCTTTCTGTTGTGTAATCGAATCCCCCTACTAGCACAGTATTCCCTCAGTCTGGTCCATAATCAAGGTCAAATATAAAAAATCAGTTTCAGTTAGTTAAATGGACTGAGTTAATTTGACAGGCCAACAGTACACAAGGAATGAAGACATACTCACTATCGATCTGTTCTACAGGACAAATACGATATACGGTAATTCTAAGTTAATAAAAATATCACTAAAAGGGAAGGTTTTTATAAAAATACCACTTGACACATTTTATAAGAATTAGTATTTTTTTAAGTATTTCATACATGAGGTGATCTTCTTTCTATATGAGGTTTTGTGGTTGATTTAATTCTTTTTGAAATCCCTTTTATCCAAAAGATGTTTTGGATTAATTTAAGTATTTGTTACTGGATAATGTCAAACTCTTGTTCAATGAAATGCCCGGCATTGGGTTGTCACACCTGTTAAATATAAGCCTCCTTTTCTTTTGATATTCTGAGAAGGGCCTTAAAAGGTTTACATCCTTCAATATGGAGATTTAATTGCTTTACCTATAATAAAAATAATCCCTATAAAATTCAGATTGTGGATATTTCAAAGCTGAAAAAACTATTGGATTGGGATGTAAAGGTTGCAGTTCAAAAAGCCTTCCACTTTTAATATAACGTGCATGGAGTTATGAGTTATAAACTCCTGGTTATCATTTTGTAAGGTCTGGTCTTTGTTGTCCTTGCACGAAGCGTCTGTGAGCTTTCTTTATAGCTTAGTGGTTAGTTCTGTGCGTGAGTGTGTCAAATATGGAAAGGGTAGCATGTCCCCCCTGCAGTAAATGCTCACCAGGGAGGAAGTCTCAGGCTCTGTCTTAAATGAGGTACTGTGGAGAGGTCCCCACACTGACGCATTCACATCATTAGTGAGTGCAAATGGAGGGAAGGCCATTATGAAGGACAGTCATGGCTTGGGAAAGGAGGCAGTCAGCAGGCTTCAGTTGCTGGTCACTTTTCACACCATGAGCACCCTGCAGCATTCCTCTGGATACCCTGAGCCCACAGACTGACTCAATCCACAGGGCCCTTCTTTGCATCATAAAGGTAGTGGGGGACAGGACCTTCCACTCCAAGATCCACCCTTCTTCAGGGCAATCCCAGACAGGGATGGGAGCGGGATAGGTGTCAGGACTCTAGCCTTGGGATTCTAAATGGAGCATACCTGGGTCCGCCTCTCTGCACCACCATCCTCATCCCATCCTGACTTCTGTCCTTGATTGTTAGCGAACACAAAAGGGCAGAGGTGCACATGCCCTTGGAAGAGTCCTGGACATCCTACACAAGTATACTATTATCTTTTATTGTCAACCCGCTAAGAAGTCCATTTTCTGGGTTCTTTGCCCTTCCGACTAGTTTCATGCACCACTCATTCCCTGCAGCCCTTTTCATCCATGTCAGATGCAGTTTGTCTCTAGTACACACAGCAGTTCCTAATAACACGTGGTGACCACAAACTGCTCCGTAAAGTTGCATAACGCATAATTCCTATCAACTTGTATAATCCACAAAATAAGTTAAAATAAGTTGATAAGAAACATATTGTTCTTTTGTCAGTGAGCTCTGGTGACAAAGGTTGTACAAATGAACCGGGAGAGCATATTGGTATTTTTTTAAATGGAATTACATGCAGTACTCCAGCTCTTCCGGTGATTATATTTAGGCAATTTGCTTTCGGGCTTCATGTCCTATGACACAATCTATCAATGAACAACTCTGTCATGTACATTTTCATCAACGTGATTACTCATGAGTGTGAAAACAGTTGCCCTTTTAAGAAACGGATACAATGTCTCCTTAGTGATTTTTGCATTGGTAAAGGCATTGACCTCCCATTGCATCGATACACATAAAATCAATATCTTAATGACATACTTTTAAGTAATACATTACTATCTTATGTACGTGGGTGACGATATCATTTTAATGGGTGAAAGTCTTATTTCAGACAGAGTGCACAGATGGTTGGGGAAGGAACGCACAAGAACAGGAAACCAGCACTTATCAGCCATATGACCTTGGCCAAGTCACAGCCTCTTAATTGAAGTCTTCATTTCTCATCTATTAACTGAGGCTGTTGGAGTGGATGACCAGATGTTCTAAGCTCAGGACCTCCCAGAGAAGACCTTGGGGTGTTCCCCTTCACATCCCTACTTTTCGGCATTGTACTGTATTGATGGACAAACTGGGTAGCCTATTTGAAATTGCACTTCTCTGGGACAAGCTCTCATGCAGCCGCCTCTTGCTTCTCTAGGGCAAGAGCAGTGCCCACTGGACAGGCTCCCTTACCTTTGGGTCTGATGTCCACCTGATGTTGGGTGGGGAGCGGCAGTCTGCACACCAGTGACCTGAGCCCTGCCTCCACATCAGAAGACCTCGGCAGCTTTGAAAGTAGTGCCATGTCTGGGCCCTACCTCAGGCTGAGCGGCTGATTCAAAATCTCAGGGGACAGCAGGACCATGGCACTGATGTGAGTGTTTGCAGCCCCCTAGGTGGTTGCCATGGACATCCAGGCTTGAGGATCAGAACTGTGGAAATAATAGTCACTAAGTGAGTAAAGAAGTCCAGAATTGTCTTCTAATGAGATAATCTAGGGGGGGGGGGGGGGGGGGAATGTACTTTCAAGATAAACTCCATCACCTAAAACAGTTGCCTAAGGTTAGTGTTACTTTCTGCTCAGACAAAAGTCCTGGGGTCTTGGAATTTCTTTCTCATTTTTGCCTCCGTTTCCTGGAATGTCTTTCCCACTGTTACTTGGTTTACCACTTATGAAACACTTACACACATGTTTGTCATCCAGGTACCTTCGATCCTTTAAGCAGTAGTGACAGGCCTGAGATGCTCCAAGTTCAAAGGGCTCCCAAGGGAGTCCAGACTCAACCCAGACCTTGGGAGCTTTCACTACAGGCTGGCCACCCTTCCTTATTCAAAGTCTCCTCTGGTCCCCTCCTGGCCAGTGCTGGGCCTGGTTTAATTCCTGCCCCCAGCAAGCCTTCCCTCCCTTGTGACATTGTCGCCCCCATGGTGGGACTACAAGCATTTTAGCTTCTGCTCTAGACTGTAGGCTCCTCGGGGCAGCCTCCGTTTCCCACAACTCTGTATACAACAGTTACTCAGCAAGAACTGATCTTTGAACCCTGCCCCTCACTTGCCCCATAGCTAATCACCATGGGCCACACTGACTCACCGCAGCCCCCATGAACAACCCCTTTTCTCTTCCAAGGGCCCAGGTCTCCCATTCAATGTTTGTAGCCTCACATCTGTCCCCAGGGGCATCTCCTAACTGTCCACCTGCCATGTGGGCACCACACCAAGCACTATGTTGCCAAAGAGCCCTCACCTCATCACCCCACAGTGGCTTCAGAGACCTTTGGGAGTGCCTCCTACCTGTTGGGGGGGGGGTTCCAGATGCATGGCTGCATGTCATCAGGTGAGCCTTTGACAATCATGGGCAGGGGTCGGGAACCTTTTTGGCTGAGAGAACCATGAATGCCACATATTTTAAAATGTAATTCCATGAGAGCCATACAATGACCCATATACGTTAGGCATTATCCAATAAAAATTTGTTGTTGTCCCAGAGGACAGCTGCGATTGGCTCCAGCCACCCGCAACCATGAACATGAGCGGTACGAAATGAATGGATTGTAATACATGCGAATGTTTTATATTTTTAATGTTATTTTTCTTTTATTAAAGATTTGTCTGTGAGCCAGATGCAGCCATCAAAAGAGCCACATCTGGCTTGCGAGCCATAGGTTCCCAATCCCTGATCATGGGCAAGCCTTGCAGGGGGAAGCCTCCTCATCCAAGACCATCTTTCCTACCTGGAATGTGGAGGAAGATTGGGATTTGCTGAAGAAACTCAAAGAGGAAGATTGTGATATGCAGAATAGTACAGTGGAGCAGGACAAGAACTTCCTTCTTCAAGATGCTGGAACTTACCCTGCACTGAACAAGCTGGGAGCACCCTGCCTAGGGCATCTCCTATGGTGTCAAGAAAGGAGTCCTAAGTGCCATCAAGATTTAGCTGGGAAGTTAGAGTTCAGGAAGAAGAGAGCATAATGTAGGGAAAGCTCACTTTTTCTGGGGCCCAGTGAGTTGATGGGAGAGACAAAGGGAGAAATTGTGAATAAGAAAATCTGAGCCCCTATGGCTTTCCCCTGCTTCTATCCAGAGATGCAAGAAGGTGAGGCCAACAGCAGTGCACAGGGGTTCTTGCACGGGAGTGTTCTCACACATGGGTTAAGATGACAGAGGGGACCCAAGTGTCCCCATGTGGTGTGGATTCTGAGTTAAGATCCCAGAAGCCTGCTTTGATGAAGTAAGGTCACTGTCACCGTTGGACGTCAACCTCTGGGCTTGCAAACTGGGTGGAGGGTGTGGCCAAGTTTGACAGCCAAACCTGCCGGGAGGTGCCCAGATCAGCTCTGGACAAAGAGCTCCAGCAGCCACAACATTGGCCACAGATGCCAGCAGGGTAAATAGCAACCAGGAGGACAAGGGACCTTCCCTATAGCCCAAAAATGTGAGTCTGAGAACCCCATTTCCTCCAGAGTAGACGATGCTACCCCCAGTGTGGTCCCTGGATGGGTACCTGTCTGGAAAATGTGTTACCAGTCACAAGGAGATGCATCCCGAAATGGAGAGCAAGCATATACAAACTTCTATACCAATCTATCAGAGTAATTTTATGTCTGCTCATTTGAATAATAAAAATTTGAGCTTGGATTTTGCATGTCTTTTTTTAATCTTGTTTTTTCTAGTAACTCATTTTTCTTATATTTTACAACTATCCATTAACAACATATTGGAAATATTTTTTAAATAAAATTAGAAAGGGTGTTTCAGCATGGAGAGTTTGGGAGACACGGCAGTCAACTGCACCAGTCCCACATACCTGGACCCTGTTTGGGGAGACGTGAAATGTACGACCAAGCCCTGACTCAGAAACTGCTTAATTCACTGGATGAGACTAAAAGTTCTTAACCAGACCTGCTCAGAAGACTAGTGTCTGTCCTGCTTACCTGCTGGTGGGGCATGGGAAAATTCTGGTCACTGGAGGAACCACTATTCTCTCAACACGTAATTTGTAGCGTGAATTGAGGTTTCTGGCTCCTTTACATAGATATTTGGGTCTCCCACAATCTGGTAGCAGTTTTTCTTCTACTTTAACACTCACTGCTTTCTCACATGAACCTTTTATTCTCACTTTTCCAGCACTGATCACAGCATTGGAAAGATAATCCATCTTAACAAATGTCCATCAATTCATTGGCCTTTTAGTGTCACATCCTAAACCTCAGATAGCACTATTTGTGACCCAACTCACCTTACTGTACCTCAATATGATCAGTAGAGTTGACACTCTGCCCTGGACCCCATTGGCTCACCTAAGTACCCCCTCCCAAGATGCAGGGGACTATTCCTCATATCCCAACACCACCCCCCCTTAAGCATCTCATTGTGCAGAGACACAACCTTCAACCAATGAGGGGCAGCAGTGGGCGGGCCCATGTCGCAGCACCCCGCCCCTCAGAAGCACAACTCTGAAGCATATTCTACAAGTTCCCTTAGGTTTACATGGACTTGAGCCAGCTGCACTGAGCAGTAACCATCTCCCCAATGATCTCTTTATTGTCTGGTCTCCTCTTTCGTCCATTTCCCCAATCACTCACTCCATCTCCTGGGCTAACTGTCCAGATAAACTACTGTACCCAAACCCTATCTCAAGTCAGAGTGGGTCACTTATTATCCGTGTACGCCCTGACCCTGGTTCTGTACCAGATGCCAACCTGACCTGTGGACCTGACCCTGGCATGGACCAAGGGCTAGGTGGCATCGCTGGCACTAGGCTTTAGAACCAGAATGAGCTCAAAGGGGACCTGTTGGGGAATCAAGCTTTGAGAGATTTGGGGTCCTCATCCTCTTGCAACCTAATTGATGAGGAAGCTGGTGTCAGAAGGTGGCAACTCTGTTACTGGTTGTCTAAAAGTTCCCAAAGCCACTGTTATCCAAGAGAACTGCACCCTCCCAACTGGCACCACGAGGCAAACAGGACAACCCTGTCCCCTTGCACTGTCAGAATAGATTTTCCTTGGCAGCTTTTTAAAAGTCACTTTATGCTCTGGTTTCTCTTCAGATCGTATAAATCTTTCGCCTTTTAAAAGTCACTTTAACCAAGTAGGGCAGAAAAAAAGGGGTAGAAGGAAGAGCTGGGAGGTCAGGGTAAAGTGCACACAGTGTCGCCCTGCATCGCTCAGGGGTGACCATGATCACCAGGCTGACGGTCAGAGGAAACAAGTCCCCTCTCAGCAAGTCACAGGGCAGCATGGGCCAGTGAGTGGTAAGAAGGCAGGTTTGCCTCTGTCCGTGCAAATCAGAGAGAGGGGCAGACAGCACCATGCAGAGCGGTCAGTATTCATTTCCCATGCCCTCTCCCACATGGGCACACGCACTTCCATCCCGGAACTCAGCATGTGCTGTGATTACGTGTGTCTCCGTCTCCTGGCAGCCCTGCAATTCTTCATAGTTGGTTTTGTCCTATTTATCTTAGGACTCTCAGAGCCTAGGACATGGAAGTCCTTGAATAAATGCTTTTTAAATTGAGTTGAAATGAATTAAATTGGGTCTGCTTTGTTTTGTATTAAAATATACTGGAGCTAAAGGCGAAACATAATCTAGTTTGTGTGAGTAGATGATAGATAGATAGATAGATGATAGAATATAAATATAAATATATATTTATGTGTAAACACATTCACTCTCTTTCAAACAGGACTGAGTTGAGGCAGACCAATTTGTGTTCATTTCCATTAATCAACTAGGTTCAGGGTTCGGTTCAATTGTAAGAATATTCAACCGAGGATTTCAGATCATCATCATGGAAAGACACCCCCAGAACCTTGCAGCGCAGTTCCAAAGAAAAGAAAACGTGAACTTTTTTTCTCTAAAGTGTTTCGTTTTATGGAGTGGTTTTCCTTGTGCATATTGTTCCTGGGCCCACAATTGAGTGCCAAATTGCTAATGAATAGGCAGACCTAGCTGTCTGTTTACTCTGGGCAATTACGATTAAAGTTACATTCTTTTTATGATACCCTCCCCCCCACCCCGCCCCCGTCCCGGAGAAGCCATTGCAGCATGCCTCTCCCGCGTCCCGCCCTGGTTTCCCACTGCCCCTGTGGCTGCTCCAGGGACCAAGCTCCCTTTCATGAGTTCCAGCAGAGCTCACCAGACCCCAGGACCCTCAGTGGGCCATCTTGCTCTGACCAGACCACTTCTGTTGAGTTAGCTGTCTGTTTTCTATGGGGTCTATCACCAAAGTACTTAAATTCTTTCACTACCAAAGTCACTGGGCTTTTTTTTTTTTTTAACAATCCTTGGAAATGATCCCAGCTTAAGAAGGAATGAAACTCAACATTCAGCCAAATACAACTTTTGAATAATTTAAATGAGAGCTACTTAAGTCTTCTGAAAACAACGCCAACCCTGTGTTCTCTGATGTGAATAGAAAAAGAAAAAAAAATTATGCACCAATGTGCAGAATTTGAGCCCATGCACATGGCATGTTTTGCACCATAGACGGTTGTTACTGTTTTGGCAAAAGCTATCCTACGACTGGCTCGGCAGAGGGTTTCCACGGCTGCACGCCCTCCTGGCAAATTGGGCTTCGGGTTTGGCTTGTGGGTTGATCTCTAAGTTATATTACAGCTCCATCCATCATCAGATTTTCCTGGGTTTGTGTTCCTTCTCATTTTAAGTAGATATATCAGGGCTGAGCCCATAGCCAGGAGCCAGGTTTCTCAGTCTCCACTTGACCACAGTATCCTCTGACTTCCAGAAGAATCTCTGATGGTCATTTGACATGTAAAGACAAAATACAGCATTAAGATAACTTCTAAAGGAAAACAAAGCTTTATCAAGCCACCACAGAGAAAGGGAAATTTCCTTTCTCCTGGCGCCACAAACACAACAAAAAGAAATGTGGACCAGATGACTGGTTTTCCATGCTCGTGTGATGTAAAGGAGAGAGCTGAGGGATTATTCCTCAACACTCATGATACATGCTGTCCAGGGCCTGGTGCAGTGAAGGTACAAAGATGCAGAACTAGGTGAGCCCAATTTTCCTTGAGCAAGTTAAGTCACCTATGCAAAAATCTACCAAAGGAATGTCTAAGATAAGGGTTGGAGAATAGGGCAGAGTCCTATCACAGAGTTTGCTGAATGCAACCTCTTTTCCTAGATCAAAAATCAAGGTGGGCTTCCTGTAAGCGGTCCAAACTTACATGCCCTTGTGTTCTTTTCATTCCACTGGACATGGCCCAGGCACCAACTCAAGAATCACACATTCCTGTATGCATTTGACACACACGTGCCCAGCACCCAGTGTGTGCATCTTGCCAAGCACCAAAGGATGAAAAAATGACATGACTTCTTCCCTCTAGGAACTCGGATCTGCTGGAGGATAGGGAGGAGAGGTATGCAAATGTAGCTTCCCCAGTTTGGTGATAAGTGAGAAACTGACTCAGTTCCAAAGATGCACTCCTGTGTAGCCAGGTGCAATACATATGGCGATAAGATCTCATCTGTTGGGCAGAGCCATTTTTAATTTCAAGTAGACTCAAACCATATCTGTCCAGGAAGCTATATTTAGATGTCCAAGTGAGACAGATGAGTCCCATTGACACAAACGTTATGAATAAGGTTACCATGTGAATGAGCAGGATGAAATTCTGATAAGTCATGCCATACAAATTTCATATTAATGTCGAACCCCACCTTGTAGAAGTATCGTACTAATCGGATAAAATCCAAACATGTGAATTGAAATTGGGAGTAAAAAAAAATGTAGTGGACACAATTAACTTACTACACATGTAGATTTTTTTCTTGTGTTGATTCAAGAGTTCAGACTTTAACCCAAATTCTATAACATATGAGTGAATTTGCATACCTTTTGTGTGTGTGTGTGTGTGTGTATTTTTCCGAAGTTATTGTAGAAGCAGGGAGGCAGTCAGACAGACTCCCGTATGTGCCCGACCGGGATCCACCTGGCATGCCCACCAGGGGGCGATGCTCTGCCTGTCTGGGGCATTGCTCCTTTGTGGCTGGAGCCATTCTAGTGCCTGAGGCAGAGGCCATGGAGCCATTCTCAGTGCCTGGGCCAACTTTGCTCCAATGGAGCCTTGGCTGTGGAAGGGGAAGAAAGAGATAGAGAAGGAGAGAGAGAAGGGTGGAGAAGCAGATGGGCGGTTCTCTTGTGTGCCCTGACCAGGAATTGAACCCAGGACTTCCACACGCCAGGCTGACACTCTACTGCTGAGCCAGCCAGCCAGGGCCTGAATTTGCAGATCTTTAGTAAAGCCTAGCAATACTTCCAAAAGAGTGTGTGATGTTTTTAGCAAGAAATTATGTGCTGGGGTTTGACTAACCCTGTGAAGAAAATTGGATAGAAATTCAGGTGATATGCTGTAAGGCTTCCCAGACCACCTTGGTCCACAAAAATCTTTTATTTCCTTGTGATTATTTCAAGGCATCAGAAATGCCCTCCTTCTCACATAGCTTGTCTCTTTCTGCCTCATGCAACCAGCACTGCCCTGTCTCTCTACAGGAGTCCTTTCTCAGATTCAGGGCATCTTGTCTTGTCCCTGAGGTTGAAGGTTTTTCAAAATCAAGAGCCAGTTACCCCTCTTTTCTGTCTGTCAGTTCTCCAACACCAATAAATGCAGGCACTTAAAAATTATTGTGGGATCATTTGTTTCAAGGGACATTGTTGCTCAATCACCTTTGAAACAATTGCAATACAGTTGATTTCTCTACAGTTTCTAATACAGCAGATGCTCAAGAAAAACAATTTATAGGTGAATTAACAGATTCTGAAGAATTGAGAATTCCACCTGAGTTCTATATACCATGAGATGATGTTACATAGTTATAGGGAAAGGCTAACAATAGCCTCTAAAAAGCTTGTCCATGTTACACACAGGGCCGGTTCATCAGAGGGCCCTATTGTTGGATACATTTTAAATGAGAATATAGAGGGAGAAAGAAAAAGACAATATACACAGAAGAGTTTGAATTTTCTATCGTTTATTTATTTGAAGCTTGTTTTCACACTACATAGTCACTACTTCTGGTCTGCTTTGTTTTGACAGGAACTGAAACCCATCTTCAACATTCTGAGGAATGTCAGTTTATTTTTGATGCTCAATAAATAACATGACTTTTATTCTTCCTTTTCTTTAAAAATCGTCCCCATATTATTATCTTTATTTGTTTGTTCATCATCTTGGGAGGTAGGCAGTGTGTGTAACCACAGAAAGCAGCTTCATCTTCATAGATGCTGCAGACATTTGGGGTGAGATGTGGCAGCTTTTAACAACCAAAATGTGACTCTCCCTCGGCCCTCGTTGGACAGCCACGGGGCCCTTCAACCGCCTGTCTCTCTTGCTCACGTCTCATCTTATTTAAGTAAATTCAGTTGTCATAATGTTTTCTTAAGTCTAAGTCAAGGGAGAAAAAAAAACAATGACCCTTTGCCCCCCTCCCCAAGCATGGGATCTATAAAAGTTTTTACAATCAATAAAGAAAGGGCATTTGTGTCATAAGACTTTCTCCATCTTTTTCTATGAAAGTGATTGTATTTTCACTTGAATTATCCTCACACTAGACAAGATGTGCCCCTGGTAGCAGGATGACAGTTTTTTTCACCCCCACAGCCATTTTCTAAGACGATGCAGATTTCCACAGCGGCATAAATAACAGCGTTGTTTGAAAACTCATGAGGCAGCTTTCCGTTTGCGTCTCTGCCTCCTTCCCCACCTCCCTGCCCGCCCGGCCCTCCCGCCTCCTCCTGAACCACACCTCTCTAGAAATACTCGCTTTCTTAATGAAAACCATATTTTTTAAAAAGGAGGGTTTGCACGACCCGTTGAAACGCCTGGACAATCTTTACTGTCAGCTTCAGACGACACGTGTCTTATGAAAGTCTGGGCCTGGCTCGTCTGGTGGAGCGCGCGGTGTCCCACATCTTTATGAGAAAGAGGGACAAAACTTCTGTTTTTGGCATTTTATATTGGAGTCTGTTTTAAGTGAGGAGGAAAAAAATAGCAACGCAGAGTCTAGACAGAAGAGATGGGGGTGAGGTCTGGAAGCCATTCACCGGCGAGGGCAGCAGCAGCCGTCGGCAGGGATCGCCTTACACAGCCTAATTACACATGAAAAATGTACACATCACTGCTCGCGACTGCTTGGAAAAATAGATGCTCAGATGGCGCTTTGGGACTGTGGCAACCGAACCAAACATATATGCCAGACTTGGGATATCTTACCCCCCCATTTTGCAATGTGATGTCGCCCCCACCCAGGGAAGTCAATACTCCTCTCACCCCTCCAAACATGTGTATTCTAAATGAGGCAGAGGGGCACCTTCTTATGGACAATATTTAGATGTTAAAGTAGGTGACATATGGGTTGAAATCAGACACGTCTCTGTCGTAAAGACTTTGCTCGATATTAAGATCAAGACCCTGAGGTCTGCTGGTCTATTTAGAATCTGATCTATGGTGAATTGGTTTGTTGTTACGATAGTAACTCCTAAATTGTGACCTTGTCCTGCTTATGACATCACAGCCCTCTTGCTGGGCATGGTTCTATATAGTACGCAGAATAATGATGTTTTTTTAAGGGTTTTTTTAGTACAATATCTTCTTCCAAGAGTTCAAAGCACTTTTTAGATATTAACATTCCATCACATAACACTCCGGAGCCTAAGAAGGACACAAGGCTGTGGCAGGAAACAAATCTGCAGAGGGAGCCATGTGTGGCCCGTGGTGCCCGTATCTCTTCACACAGGGAAATGAAAGGAGAGAAGGACCCAAACCTATCCTAACAGGGTAGGAGAGAGAGCAGAGCTAGCATGTGTGTGCATGCGAGTGTGTGTGTGTGTGTGTGTGAGAGAGAGAGAGAGAGAGAGGAGACAGAAGAGAAAGAGACAGAGACACAGAGACAGAGGTAGAGAGATACAGAGAGAAAGAGACACAGACATAGAAAGAGACACACAGAGAGAAAGAGAGAGAATATGACCGGTTTCTCAAATGAGAAATGAAATGATCTGTAGTGACTCGTCCGAGTTCTCTCATGGTGGCATTTACAGTTGAAACCAAAATAAAGCAATTGCTGCCATCTCCTCCACAAGCCCCAGCGTCGCTATGGAAGCTGAGCAGAAGGAAGTATTTCATGAGAATAAGAGTACACATGACCTGCCAACACATCTTACTTGTTTTTACACCTCTTCCATTTCTTCCTGCCGACCACCATCCTATCTCTAAATCTTTGCTTTGGGCTTAGAAACTCATTCACCTCCATTGCTGATGCTTTGTTTGAACTTGTTAGGAAAATGTGAGCACCTGTTTTTGTGAATTTACAGTGTGTCCAAACTAGGAAAAGCCTATCTGGATGAGAAATTTGGGTGCCAGAAGTGACAGCTGGTTTTTTAAGGGTGTTTTACAGCTGTATTTACCTGTACAGCCAGGTAAGTATATGGCAAAGTGCCTACCTTTAGGACGGCAGCAACTCCTATAAGCATAAGTGATGTCATCATGTTTAGTGGAGGAGTTGGGGTTGGAATAGAAGGATAATTGAAGGGAAGAATAAAAGAGTCAAAAGAAAAGCCTAAATAGAAGGAGGTTTAGTTCCTTCCTACCAGGCCTGGTCACCTGTGGCCCAAGTGCCAGACCCTACCTGAAGCAAGGTTGAGTGGGAGGGGCCAAGGATCCTGGTTTATGTGGCCTCCCCAACCCACAGCCAAGGTCCCATTTTCCCACCCTCAGTGCCTTCCCATCTGTGTGCCATGGGTCCCCTCGGCTCTGTGGCGATGCCTGTGAACTGCTTCTCAGGAAATGCTTTTAAATCCACAAAAACAAATCAATGATATTGATAGCAGATATCAAATTATTATAACAATAAATGTGTGATAGATAAGCTTCTTTATTAACCCATTAGATAAAATGACCGATGGGTGTATCTGACAATTATAATACTGAAGTCATGACGAGCAAAATCCATATAGCAAAATCCTTGTGTCTGCACATTAGAAACGACACACCCCTGAGTCTGAACCTATCAGACTCAGGGCTGAATCTGTCATCCCACTGAGATCCCAAAGGCAATTGTGGTAAGGACAGTAAAACATCAAAGACAAGGAGCCTGTTCTAACATTAGATTCTGTGTGCCCCACCCATAAAGGCTTGTTAAGTAAAGTGGAGTGACCCCTACCATAGACAACTCACTGTGCAGCCAGGAGAAACGACCCCAGGGAGTGGTAACCACCCAGGCACGTACACCGGTTAAATTCATCATACTGTGTACACACCTTGTAGTGACTGTTTTGTTCTATAGGGATCAATGTTCTTTTAATTTATAGTAAATTAATTCATTTTAAATTCTAAGTCTAGTCCAAACCTTGTACAAACTTTTGACCTTCCTGGCCCTCTGTTTCTGATTCCAACAACAGCAAAAGCTAACACTGAGATCATGTTTATGATGTGACCAGCACTGTTCCAAGCATTTCACATAGATTAATTCAGTTTAATCATTACAAATGTTAGCTGATAGATGCTATTATTATCTTCATGTGACTAGTGAGGTAGTAGAGGCAGAGAAAGGTAATAGGACTTGGCCAGTGTGTGGTAAGACGTGGCAAAGCGATGATCATCCTCTTCTTCCTCTCCAGGCAATACCAAGAACCACACTTGAAGCAGATCCCAACAGTCCCAGGAGATGCCAAGGGCCTGGGTCATCGTGTGGTAATCACATATGTCCAGAAGGCCTGCTACAAAGGCTCAGGGCCCATTTCTCCATGAAGTTAGGAACCACAGGTCAGTAGCAAGAATCTGACCAAGAGTCTAATGACGATAGCCACTCCCCAGTTTCCCTCTGGGAAATGAATAATTACCTTCATTACCCTGTCCTATGATCCCTATTTTCCATCCTCATACTTTTGCTCTTTTCTGAATTATACCCAATTTTCCTACACCCCCTCCAACTCTTTTTCTAAAAACTATTGACCTTCAAAGGAAGTTTAACATAGTTCACCACAAAGGACCCTTGTAATAAAACCACAGCAGACAGACCAGGTTATCAGAGGATTTTGATATTTGAGAGCTACAAGTGGGTTATTGAAACCCTGGCTTAGAGGTCAAACCCAGATCCTAAGTGTTTAAGTCAATGACTGTGACCAAACCTGAAGTCCAGCAGTCTGGGAAGTGGGGCTGTGATATGGTGGTTGGCATCCAGGATTGGTTATTGGAGGTTGTGGCTCCTGGAAGCCTCCGGAAAGACTCAAGGGCTCTCGGCCTCCTACCCTACCCAGGGGCTCCTCTTTCTAAGTGACAGCTGGCTGGCTCAGCTCTGGACAGGTGACTGCCTTAGGGCCATGTGGTGTGATTTCAGAGTTCACTACGTCCTTTACCAAGTTGTCATTGTGCAGTGTTAAGGACACATGGAGGCTCCTTGAAGGGAATCCTGCCTCTACCATGAAGCTGTGCAACTTCACACAATTTCTTAAGCTCTCTGGGCTTTGTTCTCTTTGACAATAAAGTAGAGATATTAATAACTTCCTCAATGGGTTTTTGAAAATCAGAGGTGATCGGAGGTAAAGTGCTCAATGTGTAGAATGAGCCTTTCACCCACAGTCCTTGGGACGATGGAAATCTCACAGGCAGGGTCCCAACTTGCCATGTGTGGTCCAAGGGCCAGAGCTTGGCTTTCCACGACTGTCACTTTCAGCAGATGCAGTGAGAGCGAGCTGACATTCTAAGACTTTCCCACAAGCAGATTTTCATAGCCAAGAAAGTCAGAGACGGATCACTCAGGCTCTGGGGAGGAGAGGAGAGAGCATTATGGAAAGGACAACTTGGCTGAGTGGATGCCCCGCCTGGGAAAGAATGGTGGCAGTCAAGAGAGGACTTCTAGGGTGACAGTTCCCCAACATTCGCTGACAAGCTCAAGCCAGCCAGAGGGAAGCCGGTGGGTTCAGCCAGAAATAACCCGTCTTCTCTCCAGACCATCAGTCCCTCAGTAAGTCCCAACAGTGCTGAAGTCTTAGGACCAGTTACTTTTTCTCCTGTGCTATTTTATTTCAGTACACATTGTGATTAATTTTTTTTAATGTATAAAGTAGTTCTTAAGTACTAAGAGGCAATATATCCACTATTTGCCGTAAGATGGCAAACAAAAAACTTAGTCTATTGCATACAACATACATTATCCACATGTATATGTACTACGTTTCATAGGTGTAACTATGCATTTTTTTTTTATGTGGAAGAATGGGTAGACACATCCCAAATTTCAAACTGTGATTATCCCCTGGGAAGGGGACTAAAAATGGTGATAATTTGCTCTGTTCTGTATATACTTCTGAGTTGCTGATTTTCTTTTATATGTTTGAATTTTATAATTTAAAAAAATTAATTATAGCCATTTAATCTGTTTAGTCACAGAACCAGAGGTCGTTAGCAGTGGAAGAGACGCTGGTGATGTGGCCCATCTGCCTTTGTCATTGTCGGCTTCTCTCCTTGCTGAAAGGTGCCTCATCTGCTGTGGGTGGCCTGGCTTTCCCTGGGCACAGGAACAGAACGGGCCTTGCCCAGGAAATCACTCAGCTACAGGAGCCCTGACAGTTGGGGATGTTACATCAGGGTTCACATACCCCAGGTTAAGGACCTCTGGAACGCTGTCTTGGGGAACCTGCAGACTCAAGTGCCTTCTCCCCGTTTGCTCCCTTCATTTAAACATTACCGGGTGTTGCTCTGGCCCCACGGGAGGGTCAGGCTGCCTGAAACCCTCCCCTCAGTTGCCACTTTGGCTTGCTTGTGGATTAAGAACAATCAGAAAGTTTCAAATGTTGGTGACAAGTCAATCTGCATTTCAAATAGCAGTTGCATATATAGAATGAGGTGAGGGGCAGCAGGCTGGGCCAGGACAAGCCTGTGAGGAGAGTGATGTACAAACCCTTCAGAGCATCCCTGGCTTTCAGCTCAGTCCTTCTCCTCACCGCTTGCTCCTCTGACTCACCTGTGGGTCCTGCTGCCCTTCTCCTTTCCAATCTTCTTTCTGTATGTTTGTCCTATTTCCCACTTCTTCCACTCTGTATCCCCCCCACACACACACACACACACCACTCCTCGTATGGCTTCCTTTTCCCCTTTATCTTCCTTCCCTTAACTCTTCACTAACCGAATGTGCAAAAGAAGACACTGGTTTTCGCTTATTGGATTAAGAATAACCCTTTAATTTTTTTTTTTTGCTTTTTTAATTGATTTTAATTTTTTTTATTTATTGTATTTTTCTGAAGTTGGAAACGGGGATGCAGTCAGACAGACTCCCGCATGCGCCCGATCCGGATCCACCCGACATGCCCACCAGGGGGTGATGCTATGCTCTGTTGCAACCAGAGCCATTCTAGCACCTGAGGTAGAGGCCATAGAGCCATCCTCAGTGCCGGGCCAACTTTGCTCCAATGGAGCCCTGGCTGCGGGAGGGGAAGAGAGAGACAGAGAGAAAGGAGAGGGGGAGGGGTGGAGAAGCAGATGGGCGCTTCTCCTGTGTGCCCTGGCCGGGAATCGAACCCAGGACTCCTGCACGCCAGGCTGATGCTCTACCACTGAGCCAACTGGCCAGGGCCTATTGACTTTAATTTATTGTGTTTACATAGATTTAAGTGTCCCACCTAATATATCCCCCCACCCCTGTGTTTTCCTCAACATCCCCGTTGCCCCCTCCCCCTTCCCTCCAGGATTTCCTTTCCTGCTTTCTATAATGCTGTGTTATGTATAAATAATTTCACTAATTTCTTTCCCTTCTCTGATACCATCCTCTCATCCCCTTTCCGTCTGTCTGCTTTCCCTTTGGTCCCTTTGATCCCGCCTCTGCCTCTATTCTGTTCCTCAATTCATATTGTCCATTGGATTCCTCAAATGAGTGAGGTCACATGATATTTTTCTTTCTCTCCCTGGCTTATTTCACTTAGCATAATAGTTTCCAGGTCCATCCATGTTGTTGCAAAAGGTAAGTTATTCTTCTTTTTCATGACCATATAGTATTCCATTGCGTATATGTAACACTGCTTTTTAATTCACTCGTCCACTGATGGACACTTGGGCTGTTTCCAGATCTTGGCTATTGTAAACAATGCTGCCATAAACATGGGGGTGCACTTCTTCTTTTGAATCAGTGATTTGGTGTTCTTGGAGTATATTCCTAAAAGTGGGATGACTGGGTCAAAAGGCAGGTCCAT
The DNA here is from genome assembly GCF_036850765.1 of Saccopteryx bilineata. Classification (NCBI taxonomy): domain Eukaryota; kingdom Metazoa; phylum Chordata; class Mammalia; order Chiroptera; family Emballonuridae; genus Saccopteryx; species Saccopteryx bilineata. The sequence goes on along the minus strand of NC_089491.1, from coordinate 225,024,944 downwards.
TTTTAATTTTTTGAGTAATCTCCATACTGTTTTCCACAGTGGCTACACCAGTCTACATTCCCACCAGCAGTGCAGGAGGGTTCCCTTTTCTCCACATCCTCTCCAGCACTTATTCTGTGTTGTTTTGTTGATGAGCACCATTCTGATTGGTGTGAGGTGTTATCTCATTGTGGTTTTAATTTGCATTTCTCTAATGATTAGTGATGTTGAATATTTTTTCATCTGCCTATTGGCCATTTGTATGTCCTCTTTGGAGAAGTGTCTATTCATTTCTTTTGCCCATTTTTTGATTGGATTGTTTATCTTCCTGATGTTGAGTTTTACAAGTTCTTTATAAATTTTGGTTATTAACCCCTTATTAGACATATTGTCAAATATGTTCTCCCAATGTATTGTTTGTCTTCTTATTTTGTTCATATTGTCTTTAGCTATGCAAAACCTTTTCAGTTTGATATAGTCCCATTTGTTCATTCTGTCCTTTATTTCACTGGCCCGTGGAGATAAATCAGCAAATATATTGCTACAAGAGATGTTGGAGAGCTTACTTCTTATGTTTTCTTCTAAATGCTTATGGTTTCATGACTTACATTTAAGTCTTTTATCCATTTTGAGTTTATTTTTGTGAATGGTGTAAGTTGGTGGTCTAGTTTCATTTTTTGCAGGTAGCTGTCCAATTTTCCCAAAATCATTTGTTAAAGAGACTGTCTTTATTCCATTGTATGCTCTTACCTCCTTTATCAAATATCAATTGTCCAGAAAGATGTGGGTTTATTTCTGGGTTATCTGTTCTGTTTCATTGATCTGTATGCCTGTTCTTATGCCAGTACCAAGCTGTTTTGAGTACAATGGCTTTGTAGTATAACTTGATATCAGGAAGTGTGATACCTCCCACTTTATTCTTCTTTTTCAAGATTGCTAGGCTATTCGTGTTTTTGTTTTTGTTTTTTGGTTCCATATGAATTTTTGGAATATTTGTTCTATATCTTTGAAGTATGTCATTGGTATTTTAATAAGAATTTCATTGAGTTTATAAATTGCTTTGGGTAATATAGACATTTAAATGATGTTTATTCTTCCTATCCATGAACATGGTATATGCTTCTACTTGTTTGTATCTTCCTTGATTTCTTTTATCAATATTTTATAATTTTCCAAGTACAAGTCTTTAACCTCCTTGGTTAAATTTACTCCTAGGTACTTTTTTTTTTTTTTTTTTTTTTTTGCAAAAATGAAGAGGATTGTTTTCTTAATTTCTCTTTCAAACAGTTCATTGTTGGAGTATAAAAATGCCTCTGACTTCTGAATATTAATTTTATATCCTATCACCTTGCTGAATTCATTTGTCAGGTCCAGTAGTGTTTTGACTAAGACTTTAGGGTTTTCTTTGTACAGTATCATATCGTCTGCAAATAATGATAGTTTTACTTCTTCTTTTCTTATTTGGATGCCTTTTATTTCTTCTTCTTGTCTGATTGCTGTGGCTAGGACTTCCAGAACTATGTTGAATAAGAGTGGTGAAAGGGGGCACCCCTGCCTTGTTCCTGATCTTAAGGGGATTGCTTTTAACTTTTTCCCATTGAGTATAATGTTGGCTGTGGGTTTGTCATAGATGGCCTTTATCATGTTGAGGTATGTTCCCTGTATTCCCACTTTTCTGAGAGTTTTGATCATGAATGGGTGCTGGATTTTATCAAATGCTTTTTCTGCATCTATTGATATTATCATGTAATTTTTCTCCTGCCTTTTGTTTATATGATGAATCACATTAATTGATTTTCAAATATTGTACTAGCCTTTCCTTTCTAGAATAAATCCCACTTGATCATGATGTATGATTTTTTTCATGTATTGCTGGATCTGGTTTGCTAATATTTAGGTGAGAATTTTAGCATCTAAATTCATCAGGGATATTGACCTATAATTTTCTTTCTTTGTATTGTCTTTGCCTGATTTTGGAATGAGAATTATGCTCGCCTTGTAAAAGGAGCTTGGAAGTCTTCCCTCCTCTTGAATTTTTTGAAATAGCTTGAGAAGGATAGGAGTTAGTTCTTTAATATTTGGTAGAATTCGCCGGTGAAGCCATCTTGCCAGGGCTTTTTTTTGTTGGAGTTTTTTTGATAACTGTTTTGATCTCATTTGTTGTAATTGATCTGTTTAAGTTTTTTGATTCTTCCAGACTGATGTTTGAAAGATATTATGTTTCAAGAAATTTGTCCATTTCACCTAGGTTGTCTAATTTTTTGGCATACAGTTCTTCATAGTATCTTCTTACAATCCTTAGTATTTCTGTTGTGTCAGTTGTTATTTCTCCACTCTCAATTCTAATTTTATTTATTTGAGTCCTCTCTCTTCTTTTCTTGGTGAGTCTGGTTAAAGGTTTGTTAATCTTCTTTACCTTTTCAAAGAACCAATGCTTAGTTTCATTGATCCTCTGTATTGTTTTTTTAGCCTCTATGTCATTTATTTCTGCTCTGATCTTTATTATTTCCTTCCTTCTACTTCCTCTGGGTTTTACTTGCTGTTCTTTTTCTAGTTCTTTTAGATGCAGGGTTAAGTTGTTTATTTGAGCTTTTTCTTGCTTCCTAAGGTATGCCTGTAATGCTATGAACTTCCATCTCAGGACTGCTTTTGCTGTGTTCCATAAATTTTAAGTTATTGTATGCTCATTTTCATTTGTTTCAAGAAAATTTTTTATTTCTTCTTTGATCTCATTGTTAACCCATTCATTATTTACTAACATGCTATTTAGTTTCCAAGTGTTTGAATGTTTTTCAGTTTTTCTATTATAGTTGATTTCTAGTTTCATGCCATTATGATCAGAGAAGATGCTTGATATAATTTCAATCTTCCTAAATTTATGGAGTCTCGTTTTGTGTCCTAACATGTGGTCTATCCTAGAGAATGTACCATGAGCACTTGAAAAGAATGTATATTCTGCTGCTTCAGAATGAAATATTCTGAAGATATCTATTAAATCCAGTTGATCTACTGTGTCCTTTAAGGCTGCTATTTCTTTGTTAATTTTCTTTCTTGAGGACCTATACAGTGATATTAGTGGGGTATTGAAATCCCCTACTATTATAGTATTGCTGTTGATCTCACCCTTTATGTCCATCAAAATCTGCTATATATATTTAGGTGCTCTTATATTAGGTGCATAGATATTTATAATGGTTATATCCTTCTTTTGGATTGCTCCCTTTATCATTATGTAGTGACCTTCTTTGTCCCTTACTATATCTTTTGTTTTAAAGTCAATTTTGTCAGATATAAGTACTGCTACCCCAGCTTTTTTTTCATTTCCATTTGCATGAAATATATTTTTTTCATCCCTTTACTTTCAGTCTACATGTGTCTTTTGTTTAGAGGTGGGTATCTTGTAGACAGCATATGTATGGGTCCTGTTTTCTTATCTATGCTATGTCTTTTGATTGAAGCATTTAACTTATTTACATTTAAGATTATTATTGATATGTACGTATTTATTGCCATTTTATTCTTTAAATCTACATTCCTCTTTTACTAGATTTTTTCTCCCTTTGTTCTGTTTAAAACAGGCCCCTTAACATTTCTTGCAGCATTGTTTTGGTTGTAATAAATTCTTTGAGGTTTTTTTTGGTTTCTTTCTTTTTTTTTTTTTTGGTCTGGGAAGCTTTTTATTTCTCCTTCAATTTTAAATGATAGCCTTGCTGGATAAAAATGTCTTGGTTGTAGGCTATTGTTTTGCATCTCTCTGAATATTTCTTGCCAATCCCTTCTGGCCTCAAATGTTTCTGTTGAGAAGTCTGAAGTCATTTTTATGGAGGCTCCTTTGTAGGTGATTGACTGCTTTTCTCTTGCAGCTTTTAGTATTCTTTCTTTATCTCTTAGCTTTGGTATTTTAATTATGATGTGTCTTGGTGTAGGTCTCTTTGGGTTCCTCTTTAATGGGATTCTCGGTGCTTCTTGAACTTGTGTGACTTTTTCCTTCACCAATTTAGGAAAGTTTTCAGCTATGATTTTTAATCAGGTTCTCTATCCCTTGTTCTTTCTCTTCTCCTTCAAGAACCCCTATTATGCCAATGTTGCTTCTCTTCATGTTGTCACAGAGCTCTCTTAGAGTTTCCTCAGACTTTCTGATCCTTTTTGCTGTTCTGCTTCCATGCTTTCGCTTATCTTGTCCTCTAAATTGCTGATTCAATCCTCTGCTTCATCCAGCCTGCTTTTAATTCTTTCTAGTGTAGTCTTCATTTCTGATACTGTGTTTGTCATTTCTGTCTGATTATTTTTTATGATTTCAATGTCCTTTTTGATGCTTGTTATCTCTTTGTTTAGGTGCTCATTTTGTCCATCTATTGTTGCTTTAAGATCCTTAAGCATTTTAACAATCATTATTCTAAACTCTGCATCCAGTATCTTGGTTATTTCCATCTCATTCCGTTCTTTTTCTGGGGATTTCTCTTGTTGATTTATTTGATTTGCATTTCTCTGTCTTCCCATTTTGTCTCTGTATAGACTGCTCCTTTGGATGTGTTGTTTGTATAGCTAGCTGAGTATAGGGTTGGTGTTGTCTGCCTCCAGCTTTCAGTTGTGTTGTTTCTAGACCTTCTTGGGTTAGCTTCAGATGTTGTTTGTAATCCACTGTGAGCTACTTGTCTGCTGATACTGCTCTTTTTCCTATTTGTGTTAGCGTTTTCTATGCCTGAGCTGGTTCAGTTGTGAGGAGCCTTTTCTTAAGATACCACTGTAACTAGGGTTGTTAGGTCTTGAGCTGATATTCTCTGTATCTGGATGCACCAGCCCTGGACTTCCCTGGCCAGAACCTGGTGTAGACCAGTGAGGGTCACTGCTTATGACTGGTCCTTAGCAACCTTCTTGGAGCTACAGGCAATCCAGAATTTGTGGCTGCCTCTGCTGGGCCCTGATGCCCTTGTAAATATCAGCTGCATTCCTAGGCTGGCTTTTATCTACTCTTGGCCAGTGTGTGTGGCCTCTATATTCCTGAGGTGTGGTCTTTCCACCTGCCTCCCACTGCTGCTGCCTCCTCAGGCACTCAGGCACTGGCACTGCCAGGTGAGCGAGTTTGTGGGTGGCAACTCAGGCTGCCCTGCTGGTGTGGGGGACTCCTTGCTTTGGTGGGCTCCATCTCTTGCTGTTGCAGCACGTGCTGCCAGGCTCCACCCCCTGCCTGTGCCAGGGACCCTTCTCTGGGCTCCGCCCCCTGTGGGTGCACAGGAGGTCTCTCTGGGCTCCATCCCTCACTGCCGCTTGGTCCAAGCACAGTAGCCACCACCACAGCCAGGCCCTCCCACCCTTGGGAGGGTACTCAGTAGTTTGGGGGGTGGTGTAGCCCAGACCTCAGCACTCAAAACCTGTGTCCCGGATGTGCCCCTTACTTCTAAGCATCTCTTGGCACTGACTGGAGCAGAAGAGCCTCTGGTGGGTGGGGTAATTGCTTCCCTTTGCTGTGTTGGTTCTCCCAGGAAAAATGGTCACTTTATGTTTGAGGAGAGACCCAGTATAGGGGTCAAGGTGGCTGTCCCCTACAGTCTCTCCCTGTTCCCCTGAGACTACACTCTCCTCTTGCTACTCTAGTCCTCTCGGTGCTCTTCACTCCTAGAGCCCCGGGTAAGAGGCTGTGAACAAGGTTTTCTGTGTGGTCCTTTTAAGATGGAGCCTAGGTCTGAGAGCTCTGTCTCCCTCTTGCAAATAGTAACCTGGCTCTTCTTTCAGCTAGGTACTATCCATACACCTCCTCTTGTCTCTGGGGCTCCAGGCTGGGGTTCCAGTCCTGGAGATGAGGACCCACAACTCTCCTGGAAACCCACCCCACCATGAGAGACCCTCCAGGCCACCTCTCACTCCTGGGAGCAGGGAAACCCTTTCTGCATCTCCACCTTTTCTACCAGCTTAGTGTGGTTTCTTCCGTGATGCTTGGTTATAGATTTCTCTTAGTTTAGTCCAAAGTTGGGTTTTCAAGATGATTGTTTCTAAGTTAAGTTGTAATCCACTTTGGTTCTGGCAGGTGGGAGTTGTGACGTCCAGCTACTCCATCACCATTTTCCCTCTGCACCTTTTTGCTTTTTTAAAAAAGACTTTCTTTATTCATTAGAAAGGGGAGAGAGAGAGAGAGAGAGAGAGAGAGAAGAGGGGAAGAGCAGGAAGCATCAACTCACATATGTGCTTTGACCAGGCAAGCCCGGGGCTTTGAACCACTGACCTCAGAGTTCCAGGTCAACACTTTATGCACTAATCCTTTTAATTTTTTACCTTAATAAAGATTATATTTCCAAAACACCTAAAGTTATTTTTTTAAATGCCCTAATGATCTTTGATGGATTTTTTTTCCTGACCAAGGACCACTAGTTGAAATCTACACCACAAGTACCAACACCAACCCCATCATCTCCCCAAAAGCAAAGGGCAAAAGTGTGTCTGTTGTACTTACAGTCCATTTTGTCAACAGCGCCATACAAATGTTAGAGTGAAGAATCAGGTTCATGGAGTGAAACTTAGGCATGTTCCCAGATTTCAAAGATGCGTAGCCTTCGTGGCAAGTGGAAACCCATCCTGGTCTGGCCTTCTTTGTTTATGCACAGAATCAAAGACAGTTAGAGTTGGAAGAGGCTATGGCGATTACAGCTAGTCAGTGGTAGAACAAGGAAGCAAGAAATGATGCCAGAGCCTTGGTGTCCCAATGTCACTTTATACTTGATGATTGCAAGCTTTTCATCTGTCCGTGGTTGGCAGCCTACCTGATTGACCAGGTCCAGTCTAGCAACAGAGCTTCTTCTATTATTTCTATTTCTCTGGGATTGGTAGGTGTCAGAGTAGCTGACCAGAGGAAATGAATCACTTCCTGTGGTCATTCCTCTGCCCACAGTTGGGCTATTTTTAACAATTTGCATAAAAAATCACAAATCCAACCCTGGGCGTGTATGTTATTTGTTTAACAAGGGCCCCCAAAATGAGGTGGAGGTGGAGTTGGAGGCGAAAATGGACAGAATTGAGCCAGTGGGGAGGAGACAGCTGAAAAATTAGCAGGAACAAAGACAATCTTTTTGTAACTTCTTTTGGGAACCTTGTCACAGTGAACAAGACTAATCCTTTCAGAACCACTTCTTAGAGTAATTTTCCACTGCCTCTGGAGGAAACTAATGCTGAAAGCCAAGCAGCTGCCCACCTTTCACAGTGCCTATAGGAAATGACAGAATACTCCTGGGTCCAGCTGGGGTGACTTTTGAAAATCCTTCTGTCCTTTACCAGTGCTATTTTCCCAGTTCAATTATGGTATCGCCATTTAATACAAAATTCTGTGAATAATCAGACCAGAACTGTGCGATGATGCATTAAGAAATATTTGCCTGTTAAGCACAACTTCACTCCAACATTCGATGAGGTAGGTAGTATATCACTTTGCTCAGGCTGCCATTACAAAGGACTACAGATGGGGTGACTTAAAACAACAGAAACATTTATTTTCACAGTTCTGGAAGCAAGAAGTCTGAGATCGAGGTGTGGGCAGGGCTGGTTCCCTCTGAGGCTACAAGGGAGAACCTGCTCCAGGCCTCTGTCCTTGACTTGTAGAAGGTCATTTTCTCCCTATGTCCTTCCTCACATGTTCTTCTGTCTATATGTGTGTCTGTGTTTCCATCTCCTTTTTAAATATGGACACCAGTTTTATTGGATTAAAGCCACCCAATGATCTCATTTTCACTTACTTACCTCTCTAGAGACTCACATCCAAAGGCCCCATTCTGAGGTCCTGGAGGTTAGGGCTTTAACATGAATTGGAAGGCACAATTTAACTCCTAATAGTAAAACATCAGAGTAAGAGCGAAGTGTCTCTGTGATGCTGCAGTTTCATCAAACACCAGGTTCTTAGTCATTCAATATCTATCTAACACCTCTAGGTTGTCTTCTTCCATTTTTGTCCCTCACGTAGATGTAGTCTACCTAGCAAGGGGGAGTCCAGCAAAGTTCTGAGGGACAGCTGCTTTCTGGCTTGGACCTGCCCACTGTGGACACCATTAGTCAGTGACCTCTCTGATCAGTGCTCTTCCTGGTAATACCTCAGATGCTCCAACACTGGACTTCTGAAATAACACAGGCCACTCCCTGAGGACTAGTTATCACTCACCATACACAACACACGACAGAAACTGTGCAGTGGACTGGGGGTGGTTGCTGCTCTCTTACAGAATGTTCTGGAATAAGAGTGAACTTCTGGAAAGGGCTAGAGAGGAGATATTTTAGGCTTGGTGAGCCATTTGCTCTCTTCACAGCTTTGGTGTGAAAACAGCCCCTAATTGCATGAATGAGTGGGCTGTGTTTCAGTAAAACATTTTCTGTAAACACTGAAATTTGACTATTTTGCGCTTGTCTCAAGATTTTCTTCATATGATTTTTCCCTAACCATTTAACAAGATCAAAGCACTCTTAGCTCACACGATGTTGAAAAACGCAGTCAGCCCACGATGGCCAAAGGTCTTAGTACACTGACCTCATCCCTTTTTGCTACTACAGTCATCTTTGCCCTACGCTCATTTTTTTCTTTCAGGTCTTGATGTGTCTCTCTTTGTTCGTATTGACCAGCTTATGACAACACAGCCCTAAATACTTTTTCACTGATTTCCCTAAAGGTGTTGATTTGAACACATGCTGGGAGATGAGGGCTGTGTGCCCAGTGGGGAGCCTCCACCTCGTCTTCCAAGTCTTTGTTTTGTTCACTTTGACCTGCACCTCTGTTAGGACCAGGATTTTTCCTCCCTCTTGCCATGGGGTGGTGGTGAGAGGAGGAACTTCTGATGGTAGGCAGGCTCATTTTTTTACTTTGAGAGGAGCTGAGAACAGCTCTCCCGTTGAGCCAAAGCACGAACACCATGAAGTTCTTACTAAACAACCTCCCTGTCCTCTGTGCCCTCCCCCTTCACCCCTTCTCATTCCTCTTGAGCCATTTCAAGCTCAACTTCACATTGCTGACTTGCTGGCTGATTCGGGCAAGACCCTGTACACCCTCCTTGAACACTGGGTGGGTGAGGGTGGAAAACCCATGGTGTGAAAATATCTCTGTGTTGCAAAAGTTGGTCTTGAATGGCGGCTTCTCCTCTACTCTGTGCCGTAGGCCAGCCCCGTTTTTTGCATGAAGAACAACCATGAAAATTTCTTAGGTGTGGAATGATGGCCGAGATTTGCAGGCTACAGACTCAGAGACTGGTGACATTATTTTTAGTCCAGTAATTAATTAATTAACAAGTGCACCTCTCATATATACTCATCAGAAGGTGTTTTGGAAAAAGTGTAAAGAATCACAAAATTTAGGTTATGGAGCTGCATTAAAAATTAGGCTTTGAGGCCCTGGCCGGTTGGCTCAGCGGTAGAGCATCGGCCTGGCGTGCAGGGGACCCGGGTTCGATTCCCGGCCAGGGCACATAGGAGAAGCACCCATTTGCTTCTCCACCCCCCACTCCTTCCTCTCTGTCTCTCTCTTCCTCTCCCGCAGCCAAGGCTCCATTGGAGCAAAGATGGCCCGGGCGCTGGGGATGGCTCCTTGGCCTCTGCCCCAGGCGCTAGAGTGGCTCTGGTTCCCGCAGAGCGACACCCCAGAGGGGCAGAGCATCGCCCCCTGGTGGGCAGAGCATCACTCCTGGTGGGTGTGCCGGGTGGATCCCAGTCGGGTGCAAGCAGGAGTCTGTCTGACTGTCTCTCCCTGTTTCCAGCTTCAGAAAAATACAAAAAAAAAATAGGCTTTGATGTATACCAGGGGTCCCCAAACTACGGCCAGTGGGCCACATGCGGCCCCCTGAGGCCATTTATCCGCCCCCCGCTGCACTTCCGGAAAGGGCATCTCTTTCATTGGTGGTCAGTGACAGGAGCATAGTTCCCATTGAAATACTGGTCAGCTTGTTGATTTAAATTTACTTGTTCTTCATTTTAAATATTGTATTTGTTCCCATTTTGTTTTCTTACTTTAAAATAAGATATGTGCAGCGTGCATAAGGATTTGTTCATAGTTTTTTTATAGTCTGGCCCTCCAATGGTCTGAGGGACAGTGAACTGGCCCCCTGTGTAAAAAGTTTGGGGACCCCTGATGTGTACCATGATGAGGCATTTTTAAACAGCATTAAAAAATTTGGCTTGGACGCTAAACTTTGTATTGTCTTACTCATATATTTTTTAAACGTACTGATTGATTTTAGAGAGGCAGAGAGTAGAAGAGAGAGAGCATTCGTTTGTTGTTCCAGTTAATTGTGTATCCATTGCTCGCTTCCTGTATGTACCCTGATCAGGGTTCAAACCTGCAACCTTAACATTTCTGGACAACACTCTTAACAACTAAGCTAATTGGCCAGGGCCTCTCCTGCTTATGTTGAATCATGGTACTGATTATGTTTCAATCATATTCCTATGCTGCCCATATTTGAAAAATGAAGACATATCCGTGAGATACTTCCCCATGGACCATGTCCTGTGGTAGGAGGCCTTACGTGGTCATGCTCAGATCCAGCCTGCACGAGTCATGGCTGCAGCTACATATCAGACTGTAAAACCTTTTAAGCCGAGGGCTGGTGGTTGAAGAACTTGCTGGGAGGTACCATTGACAGAAATAGTCGTCATGTGAAATGACAGCTCTCCTTGCACTGAAACAAAGTTTGATGACTCTCTTGGGCAGGTGTGCACAGACAGGACCCTGACAGGCTGAGAAGGACTTCTCACAGCCTTGCAGTCTCAACAAACTCTGGTTTTGCTTGCTGGAGGCCTTGTACCCATTTATCTGTTCTCTTGAATTCCCTGGATGGCTTTGTAATTGGATATTGACTTTCTTTGCTAGGTCACTGGTTCAAGGGCTACCCAGGTCCTCTGGATGTGATTGTGAAAGCTGCCCTGTTTTCCCTGTGCCCAGTGTGTGTGCACGGTCTCATTCACATGCTCAGGGCCTGCCTGTCCTGTCCTCTACCCCGCTCCCGAGCTGGGAGCTCCCCTGCCCTTGCAGCGACCTTGAATCAGTGAGTCTCTACAGACTTCTGTGGTGAGGTCACCATGAGAATCCAGACCACAGAGACAAGAGAAAACTCAAGGGGTGGCAGGAAGCTGACATGACCTGTGGAAATGCAACAGCACCAGTCCACAGGTGGCATGCATGGATCCCCACCACCAATAGCACCCTCAGATGAGAATGGCCCTGGCAGGTCAGTGTGGGTCACAGAACATTCAAACCAGAGAAACTGACCAAGGGGGACTTGTTAGAAAGTAAACTGTGCAGACTAGCAAGACAAGAATGAATTCGCCAGAAAGTGACTTATTTTTCTTCTGAGCATGTAATCACTGTTCCTGTCATCTTGTAATGAAGTCTCCACCCTCACCTCTGACTTCCTTAGACTGAGTTTTAAAAGATTAATCGTATTTAGTGTTGCCACTTCCAGGGTATTGGACTGCTTGGGATGTGAACTTAGGGTGTAGCCCCCCACTAGGGCTGTGGGAAATGGTATTGATCTGACTTCAAGGACTCCAAGGAAACTTCAGCTTTCACGAGTTACTGGGCAGCTTTCTGCCAAGAAACCGCCTCGAGAGCCCAGGTTTCTGGGCTCTGACCCTGATGCTCCAGCCCTGACACGATGGCACTGACCCTGATGCTCCAGCCCTGACACGATGGCCCCCTGCCCGGTGCAGGCGCTCTGCTGTGAAGAAAGGAGCTTCTCGTGGTTTACAAACAAAACAAGCCATAGTATCTCATTGTTCTCACCATGGGCTAACCAGCCACCTGATCAGGGCCAAGGATAACTGGCTTTGGAATCCACATTCCAACAGAATACCAGGGTTTTTACTAGTCTATTTGGGCTGCCATAGCGAATACCATAGATGGGGTGGCTTGGACAATGGAAATATATTTTCTCACAGTTCTGAAGACTGGCATTCCTAGACCAAAGTCCGGGCAGAGTTGGGTTCCTAGTGAGAGCCCTCTTCCTGGCTTGCTGACAGCCGCCTTTTCACTGTGTCCTTACAGGGCCTCTCCCCCGTGTGAGCCCACAGGGGGACAACAAGCCAGTATTTTAGTGTCTCTTCTTATAAAGACGCTCACCTTATCACATCACGGCCCAGCCTGTTGGCCTCATTTAGCCTTAATTACTTCCTTTAAGGCCCCATTGCCCAGTATATGGAAAAAGTATTCTCCCTTAGACCATGTTCACTCTCCATTCATTCTTGTCGATCATTAAATACCTGTTCACTGATGTTCCCAGGCACCTGGTGCTGGGGTGGCAGTGAGGAGCAAGAAGCCGTCTCCTAGGGAGCGACCGTCCTGGGGGAGGGCTCTGACCAATAATCCTGAGAGAAATCAGAAAATATTGTGTGATACATCCCACAGTGAGAATAAGTGACTTTTCATTTGTGTCCAACTTTGTACTGGTTTTCTCTTTAAAATGTGGATAATTATCTCTGATAGAAAGCCCACCTCCACCTACTCCTCTCAACTTTGCCCAATAGGACAAATATCTTCCCATTTTTGGAAAAAGTGACGTCCCCCAAAACTTTAGACTACACGTCCCTTGTTTGTAGAATTTAAACAATATTCTTGCTGTTCTGCATTGTTCATAGTAAGTTATAACAGCCAGGGCCCCAGGAGCTGGAATTTGATCAGAAGGCTGGGTGTGACCTTAAAATAAGAGCATATGAAGGTATTTCTTCTCTAACTTTGTGTGAAGTGTCACAAAGGACCCGTTGTTTCTTTCTTTGCTAATATCATTTTAATATGTGATTTCTACTTTATTTTCCCCCAAGATTTGTTGCTCTGGAAAAAAATAAAAAATATAAGTGCCATAAGGAGGAAGAGACGCGGGTGGGTAGTCATGACGAACTTGACATTTCTAAACTGGGCTTGACAGTGGAACTTTGAAAATATTTATCTATCAGAAAATAGTTTCAGCCGTGGGCAATTTGGTGAAAAGGTTGAGTTGATGGAAAAACCATAACTCAGTGTGACTGGCTTTTTAATGTAAGATGTTCTTGAAGGCCACAGGATAACCAGTGTTTCCAACAACCTGGAAAATATAGACCAGCTTGGAAAAATAACAAGGGGCTAGGGGAGGTAGCCAAAGTGCTGACCAGGATTCGATAAATTTATGTGTTTTTAGAGATTTGGATTTTAATATTAGATTACGAACGAAGGCAGTACTCAGGCGAAGTGTTTAAGCAGGTTTCCCTGCCTACACTGAATTCTTCCTCCCCTCCAAAAGATTGGAAAAATTTTCCAAAATAAGGTGTTCTGCTGCATCTATATGTAATTCTCTCCCATTTGCATTTCTGGATAAAGCTGTGTAGATCTATGTCTCCTTTATGTAGTTAATAAGAAACTCTGCCATGGAGTGCTGGTCTGTGTCTTGGTATTTCTGTTTGGCTTCCAAGCCCAAGGCATTGGCCTGCCGTCCTTGCCGTGTTCAGAACATGAGCCACCTGCCACGGCTGGTGGCTGGACAGTCTGCTCCAACTGCCTTGTGCCGCTTCTCCAAGAGGTACCACTGCAGCTTGAGGCTCCCCTCCCACCGCCCCAGCTGGTCTGTTGTTTCATCCTCTGCACAGACACTGGGCTGGGTCACTTGAAGTTCAGAGGCCATTTCTGCTGCCCTTTCACCTGTGAGTGCTGTGGACCAGCTCTCTTCTTGAATTGGCTTGTGAACACAATCAGATTTTCTTTGCATTTTTTATGCTTTTTACACTGATATTGAGAAGAGCAGCTCTCCCAAGAAAAAACAATCAGCAGGATAAAGGAAAAGTACACCCAGGCCTTCATCCCACTGGTCCCTCCTGGCCCAGCTCCTGCCCCTCCTTCTGTCCCTCAAACTGTGTACAGAGTGGTGTTAAGCAGGCCTCAGTGTGAAGCCCTCCTCCCTGTTGCCCTTGGAATAGTTTCCAAAACCATAGCGTGGTTTACAAGCCCCTGCTCACCTCCACCGCTTCAGAGCTCCTCACGCCCCCGTTACGCTCTCTATTTCCACCAGTGCCAAGTATGTTCTGTTCCCCTCTGCCACCCAGGCCTTGGAACATTCTAAAACTTGGGTGTTGTTCTTATAATCCTGTTCCCTGTTCAACTGGCCGACTCCCACTCACTCTGCCGGGTCAGTGCTTTCCCTAGTGGTCACCCTGTCACAGGGCTACTCTTGCCTCTCCCTTGTCATTAGCTTTTGTGCTCTGTCGAGTCTTAGAGGGCAAGGTTGTGCCTTATTCCAAGCTCTATCTTCATGACCAGCAGGGCACATAATAAATGTTAAGCAAATATTTGACCCATGGTTGAATACAATCACGGGAATCAATGCCTAGATTGAGCCATATGACATTACTGATATTTGATGATTTTTAACCTACCAAAATGGCAACTTTGTGATGCTATTTAATAAACAATTATCTTTGGAATACTGCCCTAATGTTAAAAAGTACTAAAAGTTGCTTCCAAAAGACAGAGTTCTAGACTTTGTGTGGAGAAACTTTGGATAACATAAAAAAGGACAAAAAAGGACCAAAAGTAAGGATTTTGTTAAAAAGAGAGAGATTGGACAGGCACTTCCAATCAATTAGATATGCTGGGAATTTTTCCTATCTCCCAATATTGCCTCTCAAACTTTCAAACCATCTGGAAAATTCTTTCTTCTAGACAAAGTATAATCATGCCAACTGAGAACGCTGCACCCTCTGACAATCACAAGGAAGCCTGTCAAATGATGTAGCACTTCAGGAGAAAAACGTTCCAAGTCAGAAAATGAGTTCATCTTGTTCAGTCCTCTGGGAATGTGATCAATATGGCAAATGTGCACTGCTCACAAAAATTAGGGGATCTTTCAAAATGAATATAAAGCAATAAAAAAACATTTGATTTTTTAAATTAAACAAGTACATCAGGAAAGCAAATGACAAGTCAAAGAAAGTTGTTTGAGATACAAAGCCAACTTTTATTTCATTGGTAAAAATGCACTATACAGAAGGCTGAAAGTACTGGACTGTTTGCAAATCCCCTGATCCCCTAATTTTTGTAAGCAGTATATATATAGCATATTGTGGGTTTATAAAAACTAATGTGCAGGAAACTTGTGTTCTAGAAGGAAAAAGAAGCTCAAAATAAGAAATGAGAAAATATGAGATGGTCTGATTTGGGTGGGACACATGTCACTTATGTCATAAGTAATTGAGAGTCTGATGGTTAAAAAGGAAAAGGCCCGGACAGGCTCTTCCCCCAGGAGGAAAGGCAGCCAAGGGCGCTCACCCAGCCCCTCTGACTGCAGTCCAGGGGCAGCTGAGAGTGTCCGAGCAGCAGTTACACTTCTCCACAGTGAAAGGTCTTCTGTTCATCAGATGAGACAATTTTTGAAAATACAAATAGGAAACCGACACCCAAAGCCGAACTGCCATGTTTGTGCAGTGCATAGAACTGGTAAGGGTAACATGTCCTCGGGTTGCTCAGGCTCTGTTTTAGAGAGATGTTTCTAAGAGGTCGGATATGTTCAACAGTGTCATCCACAACACAGACACGCAGGGAACAGCATTCACGAACCAACCATGAGCCCTGGCTGGTAGCTCAGTTGCTTAGAGTTTCATCCCAACACACCAAGGTTGTGGGTTCAATCCCCAGTCAGGTTCAATACACTGGTTGATATACAAGAATCAACCAGTGAATAAGGAAGTAGAATGACAAGCCAATGTTTCTTTCTCTCTCCCTTCCTCTTTCTCTAAAATTTATTTTTTTTTAAAAAAAAAAGCCAACCAAGAAAACCACAGTAAACTGTTTAACAAGCATCCATCAAGAACTTGACTGTGGGGTCAAGGCCATACAACGAAGGAACAATGACTCGAGACCTACAGAGGCTTACCTTCTTGTGCAGGAGCTGAGCTGACAGAAGTCTCTGATGCCAAACGGAATGAAGAGATGTAGAGCAAGTAAGCGAGGAGACAGGCCATGGTTCATGGTGGGGTGTGAAGCAGCTGGTGAGGACTGGGAGAATATCGTGCAGGAGACGAGTGCATCGGTGTTCCAAGGTGGTGGCTAATGTGGAACCATTTCTCAGCTCCATCTCTTAGAGAAGCATCCCCAGAAAGGAGAAGGGGGTCCTATGCCTGGGGCCTAATCAGAGGTGGAAATTTAACTGGGGTTTCAGAATCTAATATCCTTTGGATTGATGTGAAGTCACTAAAAACGTACAGCTTTATCTGACGTACAAATGATTGTGTTTTGTTTCTTTTAAGACTGTTTCTTTTGCCTGATCAGGCGGTGGCAGAGTGGATAGAGTGTCAGACTGGGACATGGAGGACCCAGGTTCGAGACCTCAAGGTCACCAGCTTGAGCGCGGGCTCATCTGGTTTGAGCAAGGGGTCACTTGATCTGCTGTAGCCTCCTGGTCAAGGCACATATGAGAAAGCAATCAGTGAACAAGAACAACCAAAGTGCCACAACAAAAGAATTGATGTTTCTCATCTCCCTATCTCCCTCCCTTCCTGTTGGTCTGTCCCTTTCTCTGTCTCTAAAAAAAGAAAAAAGAAAAAAAAAAAGAAAAGACTGTTTCTTTTATAGATAAATTTCTCTCATTTATTTTTATTAGTATGTTTAGAACTAGTTCTAGTATTTATTGTTTTTGTTTTTGGTTTTTTGGTTTCTGGGTTTTTTAAAAAAAACCTTTACCGGTAATTCAAGTTTAACATATATACCAAAAAAAGTGAACAAGTCAAGAACATTCATTTGAAAGATTTCCATGGACTTGGTGCACCTGGGGAACTTGCACCCAAATCAGCACACAGAAGGTGACCATCATTGAAGAAGCTCCCCTTGTGACTCTTCCTGCCATTAACTCTCCCCACAGGTAACCGCTAGCCTGACTTCTAATGCCATAAATTTATTTTGCCTATTCTTTAACATCGTATAAATGGAATCACATAGATATGCTTTCTCCAGTGTCATGCTTATGAGATTCAGTCCTATGGTTGTCAGTGGTTGTATTTTATTCATTCTTGTTGCTGAATAGAATTCCCTTGTTTGAATATACCATGACAAGTTTATCCATTCCACTGTTGAAGACCGCTGGAGCGGTTCTGGTCTGGGGCAAGTATGGCTAGCACGTCTATGACTATTCTTGTACTTGTCATACTGTGAGCACATGCCTACATCCCCATTTGGCACACACCTAGAAACAGAATCGCTAGCTTGTAGGGTTTATGAGTTTTCAGATCCAGTAGGTTCTGCCAAGTAGCTTTCCAAAGCAACAACAGTCAGAAAGTCGGTAAGATTGGCATAACCAAACCAAAATAAAACAACACCCTCAAAATGCTCCCTCAGGCAATAAATATTGTACATACCGAAGAGACCCCTCTGCACAGCCTGAGAGCTTCAGTATTTTATATATATGTTTGGTGCTTTTTGTAGAGCAAAAATAAGAGGAAGCTACACAGAAAGAAGTGTGTTCTGATAAGCATTAAGGACTCCTTCCAAGGTGAATGAGTAATGTCAAATAAATAAAAGTTGATAAAATTGCACAAAATAACAGTTAAAGAGTTACCAAGAGCATGCCAAATGGTGGTGAGAGAGCCAGATGCTTCCAGAAAATTATAGTCCTTGTTTTGAACTGAGCTAAATAAAATTTGGGTAAAATTGTACATGTCACACTCTCAGAGCAATCTGACAACAGTGTTTAGCCCATTCTGCAAAGAAGGATTGTTTTCCTCAGATGCTAATGAGAATTTTAAAACTTGTGGGATAAATTGTTTTTTGGAGTTTTTCCATTTTTTTTTATTAGTTTCAATAGGCAAATTCAAATAAACCAAAGTTGCAGAAGATGTAACTATAACAGGTGTAGAAATATTTGATCTTCCTTCCTGAGCTCGAGCAGAGCCTGAGATCTGAGCAGGCAATTCATTTTTTAAATTTAAATAAAAATAACACTTCACATTTAAGTAATTCTCCCCTCTGAAACTTTTTCCATTTTTCTTTTTTAATTTGAATAAAAAATAAAACATTCCAACCAGAGTTCAGTAGAGGCATACCTAAAATATCTAACTAGACCAGGAACATATAATTTGACAAATGCTCTGACTCAAGTATGTTGCTTCTTTCTAAGACTCACAAAACACATCCCAAGAAGACGTACACCCATTAAATGCGCACAGAAATCATTCTTTCATTTACTCAAGTAACAGGGATTTATTTACTTTCTACCTACTGTTAATTACCCAGGATAAAGCGAGAAAGACCAATCCTGCCCTGTGGAACCATCGTAAGATGGAACAGTTGAGCGTGCCTTACTTTACCATAGGATAAAATTATAATCATTTCCCAGTGTTTTGCATTTATGCATCATTTGCTAGCATTATATATAGTGAGCATCCATGCTGGCTGGAGACTTAGAAAGGTGATATCTCTTCAAAGTTGCAGGGAAATACAATGAGATACCCCTTATGACAACTTCCCACAGATTTAAACAGGAGGTGAGTGTAGGCACACCAAGCTACTCTAGAGTGAGACAGAAATCCTGCCCGTTAGTCTCTCCTGTACACTGCCTTGTGGCTGCTCCCTGTTGCCTCAGCTCCCAGCACTCTGACTTGGGAGACTGAGCTCCAGATGAGCTAGCTGCTGCCTCCCTGCCTCCGCTGTCTGTCATCACTGCTGTCACCCTCTCCCAGTCACACTCCATCCCAGCAGTAGCAAATGGTCTCCAGCTTGTGCTATCTGTTCTGCTGGTTCGGAATGCCTTCTCCAGGGAGCCCACTCGAGCCTGGCTTGGGTTCCCATCACTTCACTTAGGATGCTCCCATGGGAGTCACCAGTGACCTCCCTTTTGCCCATTCAAGAGGTTCATTCTCAGCAACACCCCTTACCTGGTTTCACTCCTTCTAAGAGCACATTCTTAGAAGCACATGGTGGTCTGGGACCTTTCACTGTCTTGACTCCTCCTATCCCCCAGTCTCTCCATATCAGACTTCTTCATGGGTCCTTCTTCTCCTTCCACACCCTGAACATCAAGGGGCTCACAGCCTCGGTTTTTCAGGCTCTTCTCTCCTATCCACAGCACTTCCTGACTGGCTCTCAGCGGGCTTCATGGCTTTAAGCACCATGCTATACACCACTCATCACCTGAACTTTATATTCCCAACCCAACATCCTTTCTGAACTGCCTATGCCATGTTTCTACTTGATTGTCTAGCAGACATCGTAATAGGCCTTCACCAGCCAGTGCGTACCTCACCCAGGGCTGGTGGCCACTAAGTGCTCAGAGCTGCACCTTTTCTGAAGAATTATCTTGGGATGAGAGATGCCTGGGCTGACAAAAGACACCTCACCTGGAATTATTGAGAAGATCATACCCTTGAAGGGGCAAGCAGATGTCCTGGCCAATGGTTGGCTGTTAGGGGGATACAAAAGCCCAGACTTTGTGCATCTAGGAAGGACACTCCATGGTGACATTCATGCCCCAGACGTCCCTGTGGGATCAGGCTCATATGCGATGTTGGCTGCAACCATATCCCTGCCCAGCTTCACCACTGCCCTATTCGGCATCCTGCATCACATTCTCCTGAGAGCCTACCCTTTATATTATAAATCACGTACGCAAAATGCCCTCTCCGGCTCAGCTTCTGGGAAACGTAGTCTGAGAGAGGCATTTCTCACTTACCGAACAATTGATAGCCTTCTCCCCATGCCCTCCTATGATCTATCCATCCTCCTCATCACTGTGGGTGGCACCATTTGCTAAGCTGCCCAGTGAAGAAACCAAGAAGGTGTTTCTTTTCTTCTCTTCTTGTGCTTCAGATCCAATATGTCAGCAAATCCTGTAACCCTTACCTGTAAAATACGCCCTGGCTCTGGCCCTTTCTCAACCCCACCACCACCACCACCTGCAGGGCTGGAAGAGACCACCTGTTGGTTCCTGCTTCCCATTCCTCTCAAACTCAAACTAGAAACAAGATCATCCTCTGTTCAGAAACTCCCCCACCCTGCCCTGTGCCTGCCCTCCACCTAGCATTGGCTTTCTCCTGTTACATATTTAAACTTCAACACAAAAGGGAAAATGAGGCCCTGGCTGGTTGGCTCAGTGGTAGAGCGTCGGCCTGGCATGCAGGAGTCCCTGGTTTGATTCCCAGCCAGGGCACAAGGAGAAGCGCTCATCTGCTTCTCGACCCCTCCCCCTCTTCTTCCTCTCTGTCTCTCTCTTCCTCTCCCGCAGCCAGGGCTCCATTGGAGCGGAGTTGGCCCAGGCGCTGAGGATGGCTCCATGGCCTCTGCCTCAGGCGCTAGAGTGGCTCTGGTTGCAACAGAGCAAGGCCCCATATAGGCAGATCATCGCCCCCTGGTGGGCATGCTGGGTGGATCCCGGTCGGGTGCATGCGGGAGTCTGTCTGACTGCCTCCCCGTTTCCAACTTCAGAAACACACACACACACACACACACAAAGGGAAAATGACATCCCTACATGTTTGAATCCCTATGTCAGGAGCAACTACCTATGTGGCTTTCATGTGCTTTAATAAAGATACATTGTTACTGTTGACACAATTGCTGGTAAATGTTCATTCTTTAAAAATTCAAAGTGAAAAAATATTTAAAGAAGAAAAAAATAAAAAGCACATATCCACTCTAAAAAATGTTAATTAACGAATGCAATATACTTTCTCTTTACAGGAAAACAGAGTAACAACAGGTAATGGTTAAGAAGTAAACAGTGGAGGTTGACAATAGAATTAAACTCAACATGTTTAAATGGCATTGGCCATCTGAATAGGGTGTGAAAAGTGGATGTGGGTTTTCTCGTGTCCTGCTCTTTTTTTGCACATAGGAGAATATAAGCACATATGTTGAAAAGATACTGTCAGGAAGCACCTTTCTGAAAACATGGGTGTGATATTCATGCAATAAAGATCTCTAAGCCCTATATCAGGTAGAGCTGTACCTCTATGCCTCCTTCAAGACCCAATTCAAAAGTCACCTCTTCTATGAAGCCTGCCTGGCTTTCAATAGAACCCATCCTGTTGCTTCTAGGATTCCCCTGGATTTTGCCCTGTTCATTTTCTTTTTATTAACCACCAGCCCAGGCCCTATGCACAGATGGTGTTAAATACATGTTTGGTGAATGAATAAATGAATGAAAATATTAATCACCTGGAAGGGTGATGAGTGGGCTGCCCCACCTGGGACATGTCCCCACTTCCTTATGAAGAGACGAGGTGTCAAAAATCCAGGAAGTTTCAAATTTGTTCACATTAACCTGTTGTCAGTGAGCATGAAAAGATACTTCTTTCTGTGCGATTTAAACAATACATCTAATTCAACACCCTGCTGGAAGAAGTCTAAGTTAAAAAAAAAAAAAAACGTTTTGAGATCTCTACATCTAACATACTATTACTGCCTGCCTAGAGATTGATTTGGTATACCTGCAGTGATTTTGAGTTGCAAAAGACATCTTTCTAGAAAGGCTACTTGTCTGTCTGCCTCTGTTTGCAGCACTAAATGACCGTTACGTGTCAGTGAGGATGGACGATAAATGTGTGACTTCACCCATGCACACGCTCCTCTGGGTTGAGCACAGTAGCTGGCTCACTCAGAGAGGTTGGTCTTGGGTGAATAGGATTCTTCAGTCCACTCACTAGGACTCCACGCCCAGACAGATGGGAAGGGAGGGAGGACTCCCCCCTCAGTTCTGGGACTAGAATCTGCGCATCCAAGCCATTTGGCAAAGTTAAGCATCAAATATTCAGAAAGTCAAGTTTTGAGAGAATCAGACAGACAGCATTCCCTGCATTCCCGATAATTTCAAACTAGGAATTATAGTGCACAAATTCAAATTAGACAAAGCTGTGTATTCTTGTGAAAATGCCAGAGAACAATGTTTACAAAGTTGTTCTCTCTGACTTTTCAAAAATTTTTTAGTCTTTGGTAAAATAGACCATTATTGATGTGGTTCTTTTTGCAAATGCACTTTAAGCAGCATGAGGCATCCCATGCAGGGTGGCAGGTGAGCAGCAGAGAGCCCTGGGGCTCTGCTAGATGCCAGTGAGCATCTTTGTAGAGCCTGGCCTTGAGGTTTTACTACTATGCACCTCTGGCAAGCCACTCAGTTACACGAATTGAACGAGAGAGAAGATGTCTGTTCACTGTTACCCACAGGAGGAGAGCGTCCTTCTCCCTGTGCCCTCACTCTCCCCCTGGGCAGCTTCTTCTACCCCTGTCTCAGCCTAGCTGGCTCCATTCCTATGGGAAGGCACTGTGGGAGGTCTTGGTCCGCCTTTGGGAGCTGGAGATGCTGACAGTAATTGTCCAGGCCCTCTTAGCAAAGCTCTGGCTTAACTGGCATATGGACCTTCATCCACTTCTGACTCCAGGGGTGAATGTTGTGGTCCTCGTGCCCCTGGCAAGCCCTCAAAGAATCAGTGAAAGTGTTCAGGTACCAAAGTCTTAGCCACAGGAGCAAGGTATTCAGTGCCAAGTGCTATGCTAGGTGTGAAGGATGGTGCTAAAAGTCGGGGTGAAGTCAATGTTCCCCTCTGACCCCACAAAGCTTCGGTGCCCATCTCCCCCCACACACATACACACACCTTGAATGGAAGGAGCCTAGCCCTGACTTTCCCAGGCATCACATTCGGCCCTGGCTGCCCCTCCCTAGCCATACCCCCACCCATGGTCTCTTCATCAGTCCCCAAGGATGCTTCTTCCTTGCGGACTCCTATGCAGTTTACAGAAAAAAATTCTGCTCTCTTCTCCAGAAAGGACTACCAAAAACTAGTGTTTCCTGCCTCTTAGAAATAAAAATTAAGCAGTAGTAAATATAATTCAAATTGGAAAAGATTAAAAAAAAAACTAACCGAACAATATTGGTGAAATTTGAGGCACTGCATTCTTTCACATGTTGAGAAATATAACATTCTTTAACCTTTTCATAAAGCTATTTGGTTAGATATATCAAAAGTTTAAAAACCTTCATAATGTCCTAATTTTACTCCAAGAAATTTATAACAAGGCAATAGCAAAAGATGTATGCTAAGATGTGTATGCACTAGCATGTTTGTCTCAGCCTTGTTAATAATAGTAAAAATCTGGAAACAATTTAATTTTCCGACAATAGGAAATTGGTTAAATAAATTAAGATTCATGTGTGTAATAGAATATTATAGTATATTAAACTTATGTATGAAAATTATCATGGCACATTGCATAGCAAAAATCAAAGTGGTTATCAAACAAACCATGCACTATTACACCAATTTTAAAAAAATCAAAATACATCAAGTATAGATATTGAATCCTAATAATCATATGTACACTTGGCAACATCCTAGAAAATATTTTGTTCTGTGTAATTTATATTATCCTTATTTCAAAATTTAATTGACTTATACTCTTATCAGAATGACACAAACCCAGAATAGGGAAAACATTAGATGCTGATGGGAACGTGGAGCAACAGGAATCTTCATTCACTGCTGATGGGAATGCAGAATGGTGCAGCCACTTTGAAAGACTGGACATGAATGTTTATAGCAGCTTTATTCATCACTGGCAAAACCTGGAAGCCAATGAGATGCCCTTTAGTAGGTGAATGAATAAACTGGTCCATCCCAGACAATGAAGTATCACTCTTTACTAAAGGGAAGTGGAAGAACAGAAAGGCATGGAGGAACCTTGAATGCAGGTCTCTGAGTGAATGAAGCCAATCTGAAAAGGCTACTCTATGCTTCCAACAACATGACATTCTGGAAAAGGCAAAACTATATAGACAGCAAAAGATCAGTTGTTGCCCAGAGAGGGGGTGGGTTGAGAAAGAGAGGAACAGGCAAAGCACAAAAACATTTTAGGGCAGTGAGAATACTTTATATGATACCATGCTGTCATTTCATGTCACTATCCATCTGTTCAAACCCAAGAGCGAGCCCTACTATAAACTGTGGACTCTGGGGGATGAGGATGTGTCAGTCAGTGCAGGTTCATCAATTGTAACAAGTGTCCCACTCTGAGAATGTGTTAGTAGGAAAGACCATGTGTGTGTTGGGTGGGGTGACAGGGGATATATGGGAGATCTCTTTGCCTTCTGCTTAATTTTGTTGTGAACCTAAAACTGTTCCAAAACAAACAAAAAGGACTTTTTTGCCTAACTAGTCAGTGGTGCAGTGGATAGAGCATTGGACTGGGAAGCAGAAGACCCAGGTTTAAAACCCCGAGGTCACCAGCTTGAGTACAGGCTCATCTGGCTTGAGCGTGGACTCACCAACTTGAGCACAGGGTCGCTGGCTTGAGTGTGGCATCATAGACATGGCCCCATGGTAACTGGCTTGAGCCCAAAGGTCGCTAGTTTGAGCAAGAGGTCTCAGCTGGAGCCCCCCAGTTAAGGCACATATGGGAAAGCAATCAATGAACAACTTAGTTGTTGCAATAAAGAATTGAAGCTTCTCATCTCTTTCCCTTCCTGCCTGTGTGTCCTTGTCTGTCCCTCTCTCTGTGTCTCTGTCTCTCTCGCTCAAAAACAAAAAAAGAAAGTCTTTTAAAAAATGAATGAATCTTAAGTCCAAGTCATCAAGTAAAATGTTACATGGTATCTTCCAGGGTTAAAAACAGACATTGCTCTCTGTCTCAGTAAACTGGCAGAAAAAGCCCTGTGCCACCCTCAACTGCCTGTCAAGACATGGAGAAAGGGAATGCATAAACAGAGAAAAGGGGACCTGAAGATGGCAGCAGAGTAGGCAGACGCACAGACTCCCAGCTCACACCACCGAACTGGATTACAAACTAATTTATGAACAATCGGCATGAAAAACCAACTCTGGACTACAAGAACAGCTCTCAAAAACCAAGAAGCAGGCCCTGGCCATTTGGCTCAGTGGTAGAGCGTCGGCCTGGCGTGCAGAAGTCCAGGGTTCGATTCCCAGCCAGGGCACACAGGAGAGGCACCCATCTGCTTCTCCACCCCTCCCCCTCTCCTTCCTCTCTGTCTCTCTCTTCCCCTCCCACAGCGAGGCTCCATTGGACCAAAGATGGTCTGGGCACTGGGGATGGCTCCTTGGCCTCTGCCCCAGGTGCTGGAGTGGCTCTGGTCGTGACAGAGCGACGCCCTGGAGGGGCAGAGCATCGCCCCCTGGTGGGCGTGCCAGGTGGATCCCAGTCGGGCGCATGCGGGAGTCTGTCTGACTGTCTATCCCCATTTCCAGCTTCAGAAACACACACACACACACACACACACACACACACACAAAACAAACAAACAAAAAAACCAAGGAGCAAAGAAGAAGCCACAACAAACTGGTAGGGAGCGCCTGAATCTTCCCTGCTTACAGAGTGGGGGTAAGCCCAGAGAGGCTCTCACTCCAAGGAAAAGAGCAGAAAATACTGCTCACAGCCACTTGTCTGGTGACCAGCGAAAAAAGGTGTGTTGAAAAGGCCAGCCTGTCTTCCAAAAAGAAAGGGGAGAGAAAGAGACAGGTAGTGAGGGGCAGAGGAATGCAGGGGACAACCTGAGAAGCTGACTCATCCAGTGCTGGAGGTGGCCATAGCTGGGGGAGGGGCTGATCCTTCCACAAAACAAAAGACTAAAATACTTCCAGGTCACAGATCTCCAGACATCTCTCCAGCTCCAATCAGCAAAGACACAGCTGAAAACAAGATGTGGGGAGGAGGGGCAGTAACTCAGGTCTCCATGGAGATCTGAGATACACCTCGTCCTACTGAAGCTGAGAAAACACCCTGCCCCCAGAGAGAGTAACTGGTAGAAGAGGCCTTCAGAGTCTCAGGTTACACCCATCGCATTCCTGGATACAGATTCAAATAAGCCTCCTGCTGATATCAGTAAACAAGACTATCACCTGTTAGGAAAACAAACAAATCAAGACTTCAAAGCAGCCCAAATCTGAAAGTGGATTACAAATAATAGCTGATGCCAACCCAAGAAGACCTAGAAATAACACAATTGAAAACTGGAGGCAGACAACACCAGCTCTACAAACAAATCACCCAAACACATAGTCATAATGAGAAGACAGAGAAGTGCAATCCAAATGAAACCACAAGAAAAACCTCCAGGAAATGAACTGAGTGATATGGAAATAACCAAACTTCTGGATGCGGAGTTCAAAATAATGATTGTAAAGATGCTTAGGGATCTTAGAACAATAATGGATGGTCATTACAAACCCTTAAATAAAGAAATAGCAAGTATAAAAAAGGATATTGAAATATTAAAAAAGAATCAGTCAGAGATGACAAATATAATATCAGAAATGAAGACCACAATGGAAGGAATTAAAAACAGGATGGATGGAGCTGAGGATCAAATCAGCGAGTTGGAGGACAAGTTGAATGAAGGCATGAAAGCAGAGAAGAAAAAAGAAAAAAGACTCAAAAAGTCTGAGGAAACTCTTAGAGAGCTCTGTGACAACATGAAGAGAAATAACATCCGCATCATAGAGGTTCCTGAGAAGAAGAGAAAGAACAAGGGCTAGAGACTTTGTTCAATCATATCATAGCTGAAAACTTCCCTAAATTAATGCAAGAGAAACTCTCACAAGTTCAAGAAGCACAGAGAACTTCATTAAAGAGAAACCCAAAGAAACCTACACCAAGACACATCATAAGTAAAATACCAAAGCTAAGCGATAAAGAGAAAATATTAAAAGCTGCGAGAGAAAAAAAGGCTATCACCTACAAAGGAGCCCCCATAAGGATGACATTAGACTTCTCAACAGAAACACTTGAGGCCAGAAGTGAATGGCAAGAAATATTCAAAGTAATGCAGAACAATAACCTATAACCATGACAACTGTATCCAGCAAGGCTATCATTTAATATTGAAGTAGAAATAAAAAGTTTCCCAGATGAAAAAAAACTCAAGGAATTCATTACAACAAAACCAATGCTGCAGGAAATGTTAAGGGGCATGGTATAAACAGACAAAGTGGGGAAAGAATATAGCAAAAGAGAAATACAGCTTTAAAGAATAAAATGACAATAAACAACTACATATCAATAATAACCTTAAATGTAAATGGAGTAAATGATCCAATCAAAAGACATAGGGTAACTGCATAGGGAAGAAAACAGGACCCATACATATGCTATCTACAAGAGATACACCTTAAAACAAAAGATGCACATAGATTGAAGGTAAAAGGATGGAAGGAAACATTTTATGCAAATGGAAATGATAAAAAAGCTTGGGTAGCCCTGGCCGGTTGGCTCACTGGTAGAGTGTCAGCCTGGCGTGCGGAGGTCCTGGGTTCGATTCCCAGCCAGGGCACACAGGAGAAGCGCCCATCTGCTTCTCCACTCCTCCCCCTCTCCTTCCTCTCTGTCTCTCTCTTCCCCTCCTGCAGCCAAGGCTCTATTGGAGCAAAGTTTGCCCGGGCGCTGGGGATGGCTCTGTGGCCTCTGCCTCTGGCGCTAGAATGGCTCTGATTGCAGCAGATTGACGCCCCAAGATGGGCAGAACATCGCCCCCTGGTGGGCATGCCGAGTGGATCCTAGTCAAGCACATGTGGGAGTCTGTCTGACTGCCTCCCCATTTCTAGCTTCAGAAAAATACCAAAAAAACAAACAAAAAAAACTAGGGTAGCAATACTTATATCAGACAAAAATGGACTTTAAAACAAAGGATATAGTAAGAGATAAAGAAGGCTACTACATAATGATAAAGGGAGCAATCCAACAGGAAGATATAACTATTATAAATATCTACACACCAAATATAGGAGCACCTAAATATATAAAGCAGACTTTGATGGATATAAAGGGCAAGATCAACAGTAACACTATAATAGTAGGGGATTTCAATACCCCACTAACATCACTAGATAGATCCTCAAGAAAGAAAATTAACAAAGAAACAGCAAACTTAAAGGACATACTAGATCAACCCAATTTAATAGATATCTTCAGAACATTTCACCCTAAAGCAGCAGAATATACATTCTGTTCAAGTGCTTATGGTACATTCTCTAGGATAGACCACATGTTAGGGCACAAAAGCAGTCTCAACAAATTTAAGAAGATTTAAATCATATCAAGCATCTTCTCTGATCATAATGGCATGAAACTAGAAATCAACCACAACAGAAAAACTCAAATATTCTCAAACACATGGAAACTAAATAGCAAGTTGTTAAATAATGAATGGATTAAAAATGAGATCAAAGAAGAAATAAAAAAATTTCTAGAAACGAATGATAATGAGCATAAAACAACTCAAAATTTATGGGACACAGCAAAAGCAGTACTGAGAGGGAAGTTTATAGCACTACAAGCACACTTTCAGAAGCTAGAAAAAGCTCAAATAAACAACTTAACCCTGAATCTAAAAGAACTAGAAAAAGAACAGCAAGTAAAGCCCAAATGTAGTAGAAGGAAGGAAATAATAAAAATCAGAGCAGAAATAAATGACATAGAGGCTAAAGAAACAATACAGAGGATCAATGAAACTAGGAGCTGGTTCTTTGAAAACGTAAACAAGATTGATGAACCTTTAACTAGACTCACCAAGAAAAAAAGAGAGAGGACTCAAAGAAATAAAATTAGAAATGAGAGTGGAGAAATAACAACTAACACAACAGAAATAGAAAATATTGTAAGAAAATACTATGAAGAACTGTATGCCAAAAAACTAGACAACCTAGATGAAATGTACAAATTCCGTGAAACATACAATCTTCCAAAAATCAATCTGGAAGAATCAGAAAACCTAAACAGACCGATTACACCAAATGAGATTGAAACAGTTACCAAAAAACTCCCAACAAAGAAAAGTCCTGGGCCTGATGGCTTCACAAGTGAATTCTACCAAATATTCAAAGAAGAATTAACTCCTATCCTTCTCAAGCTATTTCAAAAAATACAAGAGGAAGGAAGACTTCCAAGCTACTTATATGAGGTGAGCATAATTCTGATTCTAAAACCAGGCAAAGACAACACAAAGAAAGAAAATTATAGGCCAATATCCCTGATGAATATAGATGCTAAAATCCTCAACTAAATATTAGCAAACCAGATCAAACAATATATGGAAAAAATCATTCACCATGATCAAGTGGGATTTATTCTGGGGAGGCAAGGCTGGTACAATATTTGCAAATCAATCAATGTGATTCATCACATAAACAAAAGGAAGGAGGAAAACCACATGATAATTTCAATAGATGCAGAAAAAGCATTTGATAAAATCCAGCACCCATTCATGATCAAACTCTCAGCAGAGTGGGAATACAGGGAACATACCTCAACATGATAAAGGCCATCTATGACAAACCCACAGCCAACATCATACTCAATGGGCAAAAATTAAAAGCAATCCCCTTAAGATCAGGAACAAGGTAGGGGTGCCCCCTTTCACCACTCTTATTCAACATAGTCCTGGAAGTCCTAGCCAAAGCAATCAGACAAGAAGAAGAAATAAAAGGCATTCAAGTTTGAAAAGAAGAAGTAAAACTATCATTATTTGCAGATGATATGATATTTTGTTTGTTTGTTTTTGTATTTTTCTGAAGTTGGAAATGGGGGGCAGTCAGACAGACTCCCTCATGCGCCTGACTGGGATCCACCCTGCATGCCCACCAGGGGGCGATGCTCTGCCTATCTGGGGCATTGCTATGTTGCAACCAGAGCCATTCTAGCGCCTGAGGCAGAGGCCATGGAGCCATCCTGAGCGCCAGGCCAACTTTTGCTTCAATGGAGCCTTGGCTGCGGGAGGGGAAGAGAGAGACAGAGAGGAAGAAGAGGGGGAGGGTTGGAGAAGCAGATGGGCACTTCTCCTGTGTGCCCTGGCCGGGAATCGATCCTGGGACTCCTGCACACCAGGCCGATGCTCTACCACTGAGCCAACCAGCCAGGGCCAGATGATATGATATTGTATATAGAAAACCCTAAAGTCTCAGTCAAAAAACTACTGGACCTGATAAATGAATTCAGCAAAGTGGCAGGATATAAAATTAATACTCAGAAATCAGTGGCATTTTTATACACCAGCAATGAACAGTCAGAAAGAGAAATTAAGGAAACAATCCCCTTCACTATTACAACCAAAAAAATAAAGTACCTAGGAGTAAATTTAACCAAGGAGACTAAAGATTTGTACTTGGAAAATTATAAAACATTGATAAAAGAAGTCAAGGAAGATACAAACAAGTGGAAGCATATACCGTGCTCATGGTTAGGAAGAATAAACATCATTAAAATGTCTATATTACCCAAAGCAATTTATAAATTCAATCCAATACCAATTAAAACCAATGACATACTTTAAAGATATAGATCACATATTCCAAAAATTTATATGGAACCAAAAAAGAACATGAATAACCTCAGCAATCTTAAAAAAGAAGAATAAAGTGGGAAGTATCACACTTCCTGATATCAAGTTATACTACAAGGCCGTTGTACTCAAAACAGCCTGGCACTGGCATAAGAACAGGCATATAGATCAATGGAACAGAACAGAGAACCCAGAAATAAACCCACAGTTCTATGGACAACTGATATTTGACAAAGGAGGTAAGGGCATACAATGGAGTAAAGACAGCCTCTTTAATAAATGGTGTTGGGAAAATTGGACAGCTACCTGCAAAAAAAATGAAACTAGACCACCAACTTATACCAATCACAAAAATAAACTCAGAATGGATAAAAGACTTAAATGTAAGCCGTGAAACCATAAGCATCTTTAAAGAAAACATAGGCAGTAAGCTCTCCAACATCTCTTGCAGCGATATATTTGCTGATTTATCTCCTCGAGCAAGTGAAATAAAAGACAGGATAAACAAATGGGACTATATCAAACTAAAAAGCTTTTGCACAGCCAAAGACAGTAAGAACAGAATAAAAAGACAAACAACACAATGGGAGAACATATTTGACAATACATCTGATAAGGGGTTAATAACCAAAATTTATTAAGAACTTGTAAATCTCAACACCAGGAAGACAAACAATCCAATCAAAAAATGGGCAAAAGAAATGAATAGACACTTCTCCAAAGAGGACATACAAATGGCCAATAGGCATATGAAAAATTGAACTGCCTTTTGACCCAGCTATCCCACTTTTAGGAATATACTCTAAGAACACCATAGAACTGTTCCAAAAGGAGAAATGTACCCCCATGTTTATGGCAGCATTGTTCACAATAGCAAAGATCTGGAAACAGCCCAAGTGTCCATCAGTGGATGAGTGGATTAAAAAGCTTTGGTACATATATACTATGGAATACTACTCAGCCATAAGAAATGATGATATCGGATCATTTACAATAATATGGATGGACCTTGATAACATTATACGGAGTGAAATAAGTAAATCAGAAAAAACTAAGAACTATATGAATCCATACATAGATGGGACATAAAAATGAGACTCAGAGACATGGACAAGAATGTGATAGTAACAGGGGGTGGTGGTGGGGAAGGGGCGAGGAAGAAGAGAGAGGGGGTAGGGGGAGGGAAGGGGCACAAAGAAAACCAGATAGAAGGTGACGGAAGACAATTTGACTTTGGGGGAGGGGTATGTAACATAATCAAATGTCAAAATAATCTGGAGATGTTTTCTCTCAACATATGTACCCTGATTTATCAATGTCACTGCATTAAAATTAATAAAAATAAGATTAAAAATACAGAGAAAAAAGGTGGGAAGATGACGCTATTTTCGTCAGGGACTGTTGTACTCTGACACAGGAGTTGTTTTAGAAAATTGCTTTGTTTGCTTCTCTAGCACATTCATATTCCAACACACAGAGGGATTCTTCCATTCCTCAAACATTCTGAGCCCACTTTGTGCTAGTCACCGTTTCAGGGGACCAGGACAAACTCTGCCTTCATGGGCTGCTGTCTTCATCGGATTGGCGTCCTTCACTTAGTTAATATGCATTTAAGATTCCTTCATGCCTTTTCGTGGCATGATAGTTTGCTCAGAGTTTTCTCTTAAATCAGTCCAAAGACACTCCACGTAGTGAAGTGAGGGAGAGCAGATGGAGGAAGAGATAATGACAAAAAAAAACAACAGGTAATCTAATTTAGAATGCTGTAAGTGCCGTGAGAGACACAGCCAGGTAATGTGAAGGAAAGTCACTGCAGGGAAATGGGTCATGGAAGATCGGAAAGACCTCTACAAGGAAGTAACTATTAGGCTGGGAGGGCAGTGGCTAGCAGAGAAGAGGAGAGGAAAGGTGTTCTCGGCAGAATAAATGTCAGGTGCAAAGGTCCTGAGGTGGGAAGCAGTTGGCCACATGTGAGGTTCCAGTGAGTCAGGTCAAAAGTTGGATGAGGGGTGATGGGACCATAGCCAGCCTGGTCTGGGCCACATTAGCTTTGAGATGCCACTTACATCCCCATATCTGGAGCTCAGAAAAGAGGCTGAGGTTGCAGGTATAAACGTGTGGAATTGCCAGCATGGGGTGGTGTTTAGGGTGACCAGCGCATCCCAGTTTGCCTGGGACTTGTCTGGTTTCAGCACTCAAAGTCCCACATTCTGGGAAAGCCCCCAGTCCTGAGCAAATCCCAACAGTCAGTGACCAGAATGGCTTGTAAAGACAGGAAAGAGCATATTATTACCTGGAAAAAGAGAGCTGACAGGGACAAAAGAGGCCCCAGGACATGGTCCCAAGCACTTTGATGCGTAGAGATCAAAGACAGGAGTCCCTTCAGTCCTCTGTAAGAGCAGTCAGTGGCTCTTAAATTCAGACCCAAGAGACTCCATGCGGTAAAGTGGGGCAGCCACAGAGCTGCAATTAATTTTATTATACTGGGGGGACTCAGGGAGTTGGGGTGCAGAGTAGAAGCCCCAGCAACATCTGATGGGGATCAAGGAAGTGACATCACACTGAGGCCTGGAGGGTGAGGATTGTGGGGAGGTTGTCTTTGGGGCTAAGATCACATAAAGGATCCTAGGAGGAAGGAGTCAAGATTGCAGGGGAGGCAGGGCCATGGCTTTGAACTTTATCCTATGGGCCAAAGGGCACAGTAGATAGCTTTTGGACAGGAGGGTAACACGATCATATTTGCATTATAAAAGGGTCAATGGCTTAGTGCAGAGCAGGAAGGAGAGGGATAAGGATGGAGGCAGGGAGAACAGTGGGGCCTTTGGAACAGCCCTGGCATTCATGGTGGTGGCCTGAACATCAAGACAGAGCTGAAAATGGGGAGGGAACAGATGTAGAGGAGATGGTGTGGACAGGACAGGGCCAGTGACCAGCACTGATCAGCATAGGGTGTGGAGCCACATGAAGGTGCTGAACCCGTGGGAATCGTCGGTATCACAGGAAAAGACTCAGGAAAGTAGATCTATGTTTAGCAAAATAATAACAAAGAAAGAATATAAAACAATCTGTTCAACCTGAGGAGTGAGAGATGCTGAGTGAACAAAAGGTTAACGTGTGTGTGACTTTAAGAGCTTTACTTTTGCTGGCCTGTGCTTTCTCAAATTTCCTCCACGAACATAGCTTATTTTTCAGAGGAGAAAAATCAATAAAATGCTATTTTTAAGGGGAAAATATGTAGCAGTCAGTGAAAAGGGGGAATGCGAATGAAAGCCCACGCGCTATGGTGGGTGTGGCTCACGAGGCAGTGGTGGGGGCAGTGACTCTCAGGATAGGCACTTGGTCATTCCTGCCAAGGACACACGTTCACTTCTGGGCACACAGTTTCCTCCAGGTCTCCATTGGCTCACTCATGCTGGGACTCTTCAGAGGATTTTCTGGAAGGTTCAGCCCGACACCAGGCTGAGGGCACCCACAACCTGGAATCATGCCACCACCCCCACCCTGGTTCACGTAGTGCTTTATCTTTAGCCTAGATCAACTGGTGGTGAGCCAGATGTCACTGCTCAGATGTCATTTAACTATCTATAAAGACAAGAACATACAGAAAGAACCTGGAATTCAAACATGCAGCAAAATATTGAGAGAAGGGAGTGAGCTGTAATCTGATTGGGATGCCTTCAGTCCGCACAAGTCAGATGGGACAATCAGGTCATGGTCTGACCTCACCTCAAGGGGCCACTGAAGAGCGTGGACCTGGAGCTCCTGTTGTAGCAAAGGCTCCGCCAGTCCTTGGCTAGTGTTGCAAATAGAATCACACTTATGTCAGCCATGGTTGGCGCAGAGAGAGCAGCACTGGGAAGTGACAGGTTAAACGGGATCTGTGGTAGGGATGTAACTGTGCAGTTGTGACGTGGTGAAACCATCCTTGTGTCTGGTGCTGGAGGCTGAGTTCAGCAAGGCAAACGGTCAGGTTAGGAGAGTATAACACAATCCATACAAAGCTGGGAAGAAAACTAGTGGAGCTGTGGGGCTCATTTGGCTGCAGAAATAAGCCCAGGGAATTCTAAGTTTGAGGGTTCCTGCTGAGGTTTCCATAGATCTCCAGAAGACCCTGACACAAAATTCCTCCTGAAGGTAAAGTCTAATGGGAAGAAACATTGAGAGTCTCATCCATCATTTCCAAACCCATTGTCCACCATTACTGGACAACAACGATGAAAGATCCCATCAGGGCCTTGGGGATGCGTCAGAGAGAAAGAGGACCCAGGTCAGGAAGTGGAGGAACTATGTAGCTGTCAAAGCCTCCCCATCCCTGTCCTGTGTGCTGGAGCCTCAGTCACCCCACTGGGCAAAACCATCCAGCATCCTTATCCTCCATTTAAAGATAGTGAGACAGAAGGGGTAGATCTCTCCCCTGGCCACTGCTGAGGGGGGATTCAGAGCTGCGCTTCTGGGCCTCTAGGTCCTGACTCCTGGGGGCACCAGGACCAACTTTCACCCACTTTACCCCAAACCTCCCTCTGCTCATCAGTCAGACTGGATGTTTCAGCACCAGGCAAGAAGCTAGGACTTGGTGAGACGCTTCCAGTCCCCAAAGCCCCCTGCCATCCCCTCCACACACACACATCTCTCATTCTGAATCTTTACACGCACATGCCCCCAGTCCCTGTGTCTGTCAGCACTGTTGGTCACTGAGTTTCCGAAGGGTACGAGGAGGGATGAACCAAGTGTTTCTGGAACAAGATCAGGGCCTCAGTGTCCCAGGCCAAAATCAGGTACACCAAAGCCAGCATGAGAAGTGGGGAAGGGGGCCATCAGCCTCCACTCTCATCTCATGGTGACAAAACGTGCAGAGACTTGGGGCCTTCCATATGGAAGGGAACCTCAATGGGACATCTGTCATTCTCAGAGCAATCACTTACAAGGATGGTTCAAAGTGCTCAGAGCGCCTGATCCAATAGGTCTGGGGTTGGCTCCAGATTTTGTTTGGTAACCAACACCCTAGGTGACTCGGGGGTTACTGTGTTGGGAGGGCATCAGACTCCCATTATAAGAATAAAGAGAAGAAACTCAGCTGGCTTAAATAATATTCTCCAAGTCCACAGTTAATGAAGCAGCACAGAGGGATCTTTGTTCCCCGTTTTGTCCCTTCCCCGACTCCCTCCCTGTGAGAACCATATCACAGTCACCTGCACCCCAGACATATAGTGTGAATGAGTGAGTGAATGAATAAATGAATGACTGTCTGCAGGACCACGCACAGGCATGGGGACCAAGGTTCGTAGCAGAACGCACATTTAGGGGCAAAGGTAGGCAGCAGAAACATCAGACATGAGCAAGAGCTCTGTGTTGCTCCTAATGTTTTGAAAGAAGTACGTCTGTATCTTCCTGTGTTGTTTGTTTTGAAATATCCACCCTTCACTAAAACTCTGGAAGGAGCGAGGGATGGGCAAACTAGAGACCTGGCACTTCTCGTCCTCAGTCCTGCCTCCCTGGACTGTGCTGCAGGCAGGCACATCCCGGCAGCTAGACACACACAGGGCCCCTCCCAGAGGAAGGCAGTGATTTGTTTGGTATAATCCAGTGGTCCCCAACCCCGGGGCCGTGGACCGGTACCAGTCCATGGGCCATTTGGTACCGGTCTGCAGAGAAAGAATAAATATCTTACATTATTTCCGTTTTATTTATATTTAAGTCTGAACGATGTTTTATTTTTAAAACATGACCAGATTCCCTCTGTTACATCGTCTAAGACTCACTCTTGACGCTTGTCTCAGTCACGTGATACATTTATCCGTCCCACCCTAAAGGCTGGTCCATGAAAATATTTTCTGACATTAAACCAGTCCATGGCCCAAAAAAGGTTGGGGACCACTGGCAGAATTGATGCTTTCTTTGCTTTTTCAATCAAAAGACAAACACACCTTTTAGCCTTCAGCTCTCTTTCACCCGGAATGCAAGCCTTCACTTTAATTCGGGAGCTCCCTGATGATACATTGACGCTGGAGGCAGTAGGAACTGATATTTTTCTTATGCATCCCTTAGTTTAAGCCAACTTGACTCATTAATTGAAGAACTCCCAAACCTGAGAAGAGATGTACGGAGGCCATGACGGGATCAGGGACTCTGGGGTACGGCGGCATTGCACGCAAAACACAGTCATCATCCAGCCAGGGGCTCCAGGACCTCTGCCTGCCGAACCCAGCAGTCACACTCTGCAGTTTCCCAGATTAAGAAGTGTTTAAACATCTGCTACTTAAAGGATACGTAAAAAAGTAATAAATTTGAAACCAGGGTGGGTGGGAGTGGGGAGCTGGGACTTAAATTGAGAGAGTGAGCAGACAACTGAAAGGTCTATAGAAACAGAGAAGCCGTATTTTTTCATTTCTGAAACAACCCCTTGACAACTTAGAAATAAGCACTAATTCAAGTGTCCACGGTGTAAAATAAATCTGAAAAAGCTCAACGAAAATTAGGCCGTAGTCCATATAGAAATGTAATAGGCTCTCCCTCTTGCTTCTAACCCATCTGAGTTGGCTTGGCAAGGGCTCTCAGGGAAGGGAGGGCTACCCAGGGCAAAAGAGCGGGTCCAGGAGCCTGAGTGCAAGCCCGTACCTCACCAGGCTCCGTCCACACCAGGGGGGTTGAACATGCAGTGAGTTCCTGACACGGAAGGTTTTATTGTGCTGGTTACTTTTAGAAGGAGTCTGTTGGCTTTCTGTCACATAGTTCAGTTGTAAAGCATCCTTTTAACTATCGCTCATCATCAGTAAGGACTATACCCTTGCTGCTCCGCAGTTTAGCATGGATTTTCTTCTCTCTTAAAAATTAAGTAACATTGTCTTGTTGCCTAATACAATTTAACCATCTCTTTTCTACCAGTGTTATTTAAGACTCTACTGACCCACAGTGTATTCAGTCACAACTATTCCTAAGGAACATTGATTTCCAGCTTAAAAATTTGGCCGTGGCACCACAGGTGCATGGACAGGATGGGAAGTAACATGAACACAGCCACCTGAATCAGTTCCGCTCATCGTTTATATAAACGTAATCCTGTGCGTCATCCGTAGCATGCACAGCTTTGCTCTCCAGACTCTTCTAAACCCCCTGACGGAGTCCTGAGCATCTCAGGGTACTCACAGTTTACTCTTTATTAACAAGAATGCTTTGGTACTCAGCTCAACAATAGATTTTCTGTTTTGCACATGGGTTACATTACAAACATGGGTGGAGGTGGGCCCGGCTTTGTGTGAATAAGCAGTGCAGTATGTATAATCTGAGCAGCTTGTACTGGACTCCCTCTTTCTTCTCCTGTCTCGACATAAACCCAGCTTCTCTCCTTGGTCTCTTTCACAATGACGGGGTACTTCAGCCGTGGCTCTCGCTGGCTGTGTGTTTCAGCTGTGCCTGTGTGACTGGAATCCCGGTGTTGAAGGAAGAGCTCAGGGCTTAGAATCAGTGCACCTGGGTCAGACCTGGGCTCTGCATCTCACAAGCAGAGTGACCTTCAGGAAGACACCAGGTCCCTTCCTTTCTCTTTTCTGACAGTAAAATGGGGATAATACCATCCTTACATCTCTTGCAGAAGTACCATCAGGTTGCGTGACAAAACACGGAGTCGTGTGCAGAGT
Source organism: Saccopteryx bilineata (assembly GCF_036850765.1). Lineage (NCBI taxonomy): Eukaryota > Metazoa > Chordata > Mammalia > Chiroptera > Emballonuridae > Saccopteryx > Saccopteryx bilineata. The sequence goes on along the minus strand of NC_089491.1, from coordinate 224,987,086 downwards.
TGTATATGATGACTCTGCCCGGTGAATTCTCTCAGTAACAAATTCAAAAATAAACAAAAAGAGGACCTGTAACCAAAGACCTGAGCAGATACTGCAATGTTATTTCCACAAAGGCAATAGATTCCAAGGATAGAGACTTGAGCATTCAGTGGTATCATTCTTTTAGATGGCTTTTGTAACTTTTTCCTAATTTATAAATCAGTGCATGACCTTTTAAAGAATATATAAAAGGAAACACTTTATTTAGCAAGAGAGAGAGACAGAGAGAGAGAAATAGAGAGAGACAGACAGAAAGGGAGAAAGATGAGAAGAATCAACTTGTAGTTACATCACTTTAGTTGTTCATTCATTGCTTCTCATATGTGCCTTGATATGGGAGCGCCAGCACCCTTGCTCAAGCCAGCAACCTTTGGGCTCAAGCCAGTGACCATGGGATTATACTGATGATCCCATGCTCCAACTGACGATCCCATGCTCAGGCTGGTGAGCCTGAACTCAGGCTACCGACCCTGGGGTTTTGAATGTAAGACCTCAGCATACCAGGTCGATGCTCTATCCACTGTGCCACCAGTCAGGCAAAAAGAAAATACTTTTCAAAATGTCACTCCAAACAAGACATAATAATACATAACATTTTTTTATTCTTTCCTAGCAATCTATATCTACGTGATATATATAACAGCTGTTTAATCCCTAGTCTATTAATGGGCATATAAACTTTTAACAATGCCCTTTGCAAATGACAAACACTACCATGTCGTAGAAAGCGCTTTGCATTAAGAGCTAGAAGAGTAAAGATGTGCAGAGATAGATACTTGACCTGGGGTCTAGGGGAAGACAGCCAATTGACACAGTGGGAGAATATTTTATGTGAATCTTAGTATCTTTGTTTTATGATCTTTAGGTTGGTCGAGCATAGGACACATACTGTAAATTTCTTTTTGTATTTATTTATTTCTCAGCCAATTCTAGTGAAACATACGCAGAGAGAACAGAAACAAATTTCACTGTTTAATGGAACAATTAAAATTGGGAGGAGAGATCTGGGGACGTTCCTCTTTGAGCCTTGGAGTTTCTCTTTTTAAAATTAAAAAGCGGGGGCCATTCTTCGGCTTTAGCATTTTAGAATTCTCTGGCATGGTCCTTGAATTTAGGATTCTCAGTATCTTCTGCCTCAGGTGACTGGTGAGTGAGGGGATGCTCAACAAATACCCTTAAAGTCAGCTCCTTAGGGGGCAATGGAAATGACCAGTCCTGTAAGGAGGACAGACATTCCCTCCTGCGTTTAACTGTCACACACTGTTGGTCAAATAAGTTTGTAAATATGATATATATGTTTGCTCACTTATAGTTTACATTGGGTGTGGGGGACAGGCTGTGAGCAGGCAGGGTCCTTATAGCTTAAGGCTTAGTTTTAAGACTAAGCCTTTCCCACCCTTTTAATACTAAGATCTTTTAAAAACTGAGCTTTTCCCCATACCCTTGACTGTTGCATGATGTGGGGTGGTGCACTCTCATGAGGAACTCCATTTATGCCTCAGATAAGTGACTTTGTATCAGAGACTTCCGTGTTTGTATATTGGATTAAAGGTTTTGATTTCTACACTATAAAATTGGGCAGAGGTGACCATGCTAGGGGAGAGCAGAGAAAGGCCATGTGGAAGAGAGGAGAAGCAGCAAAGATGGCAGAGTGCTGAAGGAGAAGCCAGTTTGTGCAGAGAGAAGGAGATGGGGGACAGAGGTGAATAAGGCTGATGAGGTAGAAACTTTGATTCTAGGAAACTTGGGTAAGTCAGTGGCTTTGAGAGCCCTGAATGGAAAAGGAAGTGTTTTCCCACTGTGTGTATTTCTTGCCCGCTGGGTTCAAGCTGGGATTAAAGCTAATGGCCCACCAGTCCTTGGCTCCGTTTTTTCATTACCGTCTGTCTGAATCAAATGCGAACCTGCACAGGCCAGGTGGCTGTGATGGTGGCTGTGGCTACTGGCTTTACACATACTAACCTCCAACTCTTTTCATCTGTAAATTTGGCCACCACTGAGAAATGAAGTCATTGGCAGGCTGGGAATACAGGTTCCTCATAATGATTAACCCTTTTCTACATCTACCTCTATAATCCTTAATACTGAAGAGGAAGCAGGGAGGAAAAAGCATTTAGGAAGGGGAATGCTTTTCTGAAGCAAGCTTTGTGCAGTCTATTTAAGGATTACATGCATATTTCACTTGGTTTTCATGCCGTTCTTTTTTTTTTTTTTTTTTTTTTTTTGCATTTTTCTGAAGCTGGAAACAGGGAGAGACAGTCAGACAGACTCCCGCATGCGCCCGACTGGGATCCACCCGGCACGCCCACCATGGGGCGAAGCTCTGCCCACCAGGGGGCGATGCTCTGCCCATCCTGGGCGTCGCCATGTTGCGACCAGAGCCACTCTAGCGCCTGGGGCAGAGGCCAAGGAGCCATCCCCAGCGCCCAGGCCATCTTTGCTCCAAAGGAGCCTTGGCTGCAGGAGGGGAAGAGAGAGACAGAGAGGAAGGTGCGGCGGAGGGGTGGAGAAGCAAATGGGCGCTTCTCCTGTGTGCCCTGGCCGGGAATCGAACCCGGGTCCTCCGCACGCTAGGCCCACGCTCTACCACTGAGCCAACCAGCCAGGGCTCATGCCGTTCTAATGTTCGGGGAAGGAAGGAAGTCGGAATGGTTTAAGGACAATTTGGCAGAATTCGTGGTACAACAGAGGAACCATTTCAAAACTAAGAGTGATTCTGCTAGGTGAGTCAGAGTCACAGGGACGAGGGAGGCAGCCAGGTCTACATTTTGGGATTTCTTTATGACAACATGAGGTGCACACTTATGCTCACACACACAAAGACACACACACACACACACCTGAATGATGCAGGGTAGGGCTCATTGAAGAAGATGTCAAGGACAGTCTTTGCAGACACAGATTGTTTCCCCTGGTAGGAGATGGGGGGAGGGGTAGCAGTAGGAAGGGGTAATTTCTGGCTAATGAGCTGCTGCAGGACCTGGGAGCTTTGCCTCTGCCTCTGCAGGCTTGTTTCAGAGAAAGAGGAGGGCCACTCCCGGGGGCTACAGAAGAGACAACCTAATGTAAAAAGAGAGTTGAAAACAGTAGGGTGGGTGTTGGTCAAATAAGTTTGTAAATATATATATTTGCTCACTTATAGTTTGCATTAGGTATAGGGCAGTGGTCCCCAAACTTTTTTGGGCCACAGACTGATTTAATGTCAGAAAATATTTTCATGGACTGGCCTTTAGGGTGGGACGGATAAATGTAACACGTGACTGAGACAAGCATCAAGAGTGAGTCTTAGACGGATGTAACAGAGGGAATCTGGTCATTTTTAAAAAATAAAACATCGTTCAGACTTAAATATAAATAAAACGGAAATAATGTAAGTTATTTATTCTTTCTCTGCAGACCGGTACCAAATGGCCCACAGACGGGTACTAGTCCGTGGCCTGGAGGTTGGGGACCACTGGTGTAGGGGACAGGCTGTAAGCAGGCAGGGTTGTTATAGCCTAAGGCTTAGTTTTAAGACTAAGCTTTTCCCCATACCCTTGATTGTTGGTGATGTGGAGTGGTGCAGATAAGTGACTTTGTATCAGAGATTTCCTTGTTTGTATATTGAATTAAAGGTTTGATTTCTACACTATAAAATGGGGTAGAGGAGCCCATGCAGGAGAAGAGTAGAGAAAGGCCATGTGGAGGAGAGGAGAGGCAGCCAAGATGGCGGAGTGTTGAAGGAGAAGCCAGTTTGTGCAGAGTTTGTGCAGAGAGAAGGAGATGGGGAACAAAGGTGAATAAGGCTGGTAAGGTAGAAACCTTTGATTCTAGAAAACTCAGATAAGTCAGTGGCTTTGGGAGCCCTGAATGGGAAGGAAAGTGCTTTCCCACTGTGTGTATTTCTTGCCCGCTGGGTGCAAGCTAGGATTAAAGCTAATGGCCCACCAGTTCTTGGCTCCATTGTTTCATTACAGTCTGTCCGAATCAAATGCAAACCTGCACGAGCCAGGCGGCTGTGATGGTGACTGTGGCTACTGGCTCTACAGTGGGTGACAAGTTAGTCAGTATCTAGACATTTGTAATGATTTTACCCCTTGCAGTAAAATAATCTAAAAACAGAGACTAAAAATTCAGTGTATCAATAAAAAAAATTTTGGTGCTGTACTTGTGTATTTGTAGCAGCTAATTCCAGTGGTCCAAGTAATAGTCACACTTCTCACTTTCTTTCTTACTAACAGCATCTTCAATGCCTAGCAAAAGCCAGCTGATTTCTCCAGGCTCCCCTGGTGCTAAAGAGCCATGGGCAGAGTGTAGGGCACGGAGAGGTTCCTGCGGGTCTCAGGATGAGCAGGCCCTCCCGAACCACCTGGTTACCCTGTTCCTTTTTCCCACTGCATGGCACAGGCATACACCCCTCACATGCAGCAGGGCTCAGAGAGAGAGTGAGGGATAAAAAAAAAAAGACAAGATGGTGTAGCTGATATTTGTTATTGTTTTCTTTGCACTCATCGTCACCTCTTCCACTCTAGTCCAGGAAGCTTGGATGAGGCTACACTCACTTCCAGGGGTAAGGATGTAACTCAGCTGTGGCCAATGAAAGCAGTGCAATTATCCAGCCTCAATGATTGGCTCAGGGATAGACACATGACCTGAGGTTGCCAATCAGAATGAATCTCAAGACATCAGCAAGAGCTATTCTTTCCCAATGGAATTGAATCTGGAAAGTTGTTGGGCTGCTTGAAGTCACCATAGCCCTTTTGCCACCAGTAGTAAAAGAAGTTCCACAAGTGAAAAGAAGAGCCAAGAGACAGAGGGAAACAGTCCCAATGACTCACTGGAGTCCCTAGGCCCATAGTTCAAAGTAGTAATTCCTTTTTAGGCTGTATTTTTGGTTTGAGTTTCTGCACAAGCAGAGTATGAGATAAAACTTCTAGTGCAAGTAGTTTCTTTGGGAAACAGTCCCAAGAAAGACCAATAGGAAACTGGAATAGAGAAGGAAAGGAACCCAATAAAGAGTACAGGGGTAAGCAGAATAATGAATGTCTGCATCCTGGAATCTGTAACCATAGGGGGTTATAAGGCAAATGGGAATTAAGGTAACAGATGGAAAGAAGTCTGTTCAAAATTAGCTGACCTTGAAATAGGGAGGAGAACCAGAGAGGTGGCACGAGAAAGACTCAGCCCCATGTTGCTGGCTTTGAAGTTTAAGGAAGGGGCCACAAGCCAAGGAACATGGGCAGCCTCTAGAAGGTGGAGAAGGCAAGGAAATGGATTCTTCGTATAGAGTCCCCAGGAAGGTGTGCCCCCTATGCGCACCTTTATTCTTAGCCCACATTTGACTTTTAACCTCCAAAATTATAAGATAATAAATGTATTGTTTTAATAACTGAAGAGTGGAAATTTACCCTGCAGCAGTAAGAAAGGAATACAAACTTGTCACAAATCAGCCATCATATGGGCAACTGGAACTCTGTCCCATGGGGATCTCTGGGTGACAGGGTAGCATGCGTCCATGTTGCCCCTCTGAGGGTGAGGAGCAGGAGTATTCACCACTAGCCACGGTCATCAGGAAAAACTCTTGCAGCACTTCCTGCTGCCTGGGTGTGTGTCCGAATACCACAAGCCCACAGGCTGAAAGTCTTAAATGTTCACAGGAGGTAACCTTCTGTGTCAAAGATGGCATCCAAGGACACCAACAGCATCCGCAACAAGCAACTTTGAAGGTAAGTGGTACAGGGGGTAGATTTTAGTCATCAAAATAATCCAAGGTCCCTACTCATTTTTACTGGCTGAGGTGAGGCTTGGGATGGTTCCAAGTGACTACGAATTGTCTCACCCAACGTGCCAAAGCGCCCCTCAAAGAAATACTGGCTTCTGACCATTCAGTCTCGTCAATTGCTTCCTTCTTGCCTAAGATCAGTTGCAACGACTTTGCCTTCAACCAGCCTGGTGTCCCTCAAGGAGTACACAGAAATGACAAAGATATACAGAAAGACCTTAAGTGCTGCTTTTTATAAAAATGTTAAACAGCTTTCTGGAGAGAAGAGAAAGATAGCTAATAATTCTCAACAGCTGGGACCCAATTCCCATCCATTCTTCACACTTTTTTGCATAGTGTTGAAAGGAGCATAAAATCAACCCAGCCTCATTAGAACACTCTGTCATGAAGTAACAGAGACACACTCCAAAAGGAAGGAAAAGGGATCATGGTGCTTTCCTACCCCCCAAAGGCACAGATGCCACCAGCCAGAGACCGTCCAAGATCACAGTGTTCTCCCATGTGTCTGTGTCCAAATTTCCCTTTTCTTATAAAAACCCCAGTTATTGGTTTAGAGCCCAATGTAATCCAGGAAAACCTCATGTTAATATGACTGCATCTGCAAAAACTCTATTTTCCAATTAGGTTGCTTTTACAGGTACTGAGCCTAAGAGCTTCAACACATCTTTTTGGAGAACACAATCCAACCCCTAGCACCTCCTCGAACCACGACGTACACTCAGCCCCTCAGTCACACAGCTCTGACAGAAATACTTAAACTGATCATTGAGATGTCACATGACTGAGGGGTGGAGTGGGAATAACAGATAATGAACCCCAGAAGTAACTCCACACAGCACCGCACTCAGCAAGGTCTCATGGCGCCAACATGCACGCTTCTCCAACACATGCAGCCACCAGGACTTAGAATGATGACTTGCTGTGGCACTTTCCCCTGGTCACGGCCCTGCCTTTCAGAGAAGCTCTTTTTGTCAAAGCTCAGCCTGTCTACATCTGGCTATGACGCCTTGGCTATGACTTCCAAGTTCCCGTCTCCGAGTGGGTGCTCAGGGGGCTGGAGAGTGCTTCCTGCCCCCACCCCACCCCAGCTCTGCAGCTGAATTCCAGCCGGGCCAGCTGGGGGAACACTGGCAGGAGGCTAGTGGCAGTATCAGGTTAACCATATGACATGTGGCCATTTGGTACCCGCAAAGGCCATTTCATATCAGCTTGGAGTCTTTTCTGTTTTGCTGATTGGACTCCCATTGACACACGGATAGAGCTTAGCTGCAAACTACCAGCCCTGCAGAAGACATCAGCCAGCAAAGCTGTAAGTCACTTCCCAAGTTGGAAGAGCCAAAACCATCCATTTTTAGTTCAGTGTGTGCTAATTTGTTGATCATATCCTTTAATTCCTTCCAGGACAAATCAGCCTTGTGTGAACTCTGCTGGAAAAGGAAACAGGAATGTTCCCAACAGTACTCTGTTTCAGGGTGAAGGGAGTGTCACTTTGAGCTATAAAATTTTCCCAATAGTGGTTTTCGATCTACTAGTAAAAATACAGTAAAGGCCATAGGCTTGTGGAGACCTGAATCATTATCATTTTCTTGTAACTTCCAGGGCTTAACCTCTAAATGGATGGGTCCCACTCAAAGCCATCTCTTTGAAAGGCTGTAAACTTTCTCCAGGGTCAGCATCCAGGAGCAAAACATCTCTCAAAACCCTGGTTGACATAGGTTTTTTGGAAACACCTTTTTATTTATATAGTAATTTCACTCACTTTGACAACTCACTTTATTCATCAAACTAATCACTAACAAACTCTGGTTGTTTTGAAGGACTGACCTCATCCTTACATAGAGTGAGTTTCCACTATTGATTCTATTCCAAAGGAAGCCTAAGAAAGGTGCTGAGGCTCACCTTAAGGTTGTGTGTGAACTCACAAGATAGTAGTTAGAAAAGTCCTTTTTTGGCCCTGGCCAGTGGCTCAGTGGATAGAACATCAGCCCAGCGTGTGGACATCCTGGGTTCCCAAGTCAGGGCACACAAGAGAAGTGAACATCTGCTTCTTCTCCCCCTTCTCACCCTCTTGCCTTCCTGCAGCCAGTGGCTCAATTGGTTCGAGCATAGCCCTGGCACTGAGGATAGCTTGATTGGTCCAAACACTACAGCCTCAGGTGCTAAAAATAGCTTGGTACTTGAGCACTGGCCCCAGACAGGGCAGCAGGGTGGATCCTGGTCAAGATGCATGTGGGAGTCTGCCTCACTATCTCCCTTCCTCTAACCTAAAAAAAAAAAAAGTCCATTTTTATTGAGCAATTGAAGTTCTAATACACTTATTTTCAAAGCACCAGGATTTTATAATCCCACCTATTTTTGACACTTCCCTATTTTTCAAAGAAAAAGCAAAACATTGTGGCAAAAAAGCAAGAGGGTAAGCCTAATCCTGCTCCAGCCCAGCTTCTGAGAAACCAAAAGCCACTTGTACTGCAAGGGGCCTCTACAAGGCCCTATCTGCTTCCCTCGTGGCTTTCTGGTGACTGTCACAGAGCCTGAAACATACACAGTTTGAGTGACTGCTCTGGGTTGTCACTGTATCCAGAAGTCCTGAATGACTGAAGAATGAATGAACAATGAATGAACGTATCATGATGAAATGACCTAGTAACCTTTAGAAATTCACTACCTTGTATTATCTTGGTGAAATAAACTGTAGGAAGCAGACAGCAAGAGCCTATAGAAAGGGCAGGGGACAAGCACTCTCTCAGGAAAGGCAGAAACATTAGAGAATTAGTAATTGACCTGCTAGGCAGTTAAGAGGCAGAATAAGGACCCAGGGTCTGTGGCTAAGTCACGGTAATGGAGAAAGTATGATGATGGACAGCCCGGGGACTGGGCTTCGGTAAGGGAGCAAGGTCATGGTTCTGCTGTGGGCTCAAGTTTTATTACTGGAATCACCTAAGAGCACTGTTATATGTGCTTGCTTTTACTTCAGACTTCTTTTTTCTTTTCTTTTTCTTTTCTTTTCTTTCTAGGTGAGAGGAGAAGAGATAGTGAGGCAGACTACTGCATGCACCCCAACTAGGATCTACCAAGCAACCCTATCTGGGGCCAATGCTAGAATACCAAGCTATTTTTAGTGTCTATGGCTGATGCACTCCAATGGAACTATTCTCAACACCTGGGCCATGCTCAAACCCATTGAGCCACTGGCTGTGGGAGGGGAAGAAAGAGAGAAGGAGGAGGAGTGGGGAGAAGCAGATGGTTGCTTCTCCTATGTGCCCTGACTGGGAATGGAACCTGGGGCTTCCACACGCCAGGCCAAAGCTCTACCACTAAGCCAACTGGCCATGGCCACTTTTTAAAATTTTAATATCATACCATGAACATTTGTTGTGCCCACATTTTTTTAAAACATAACTTGTAATGTCTATATGATACTCCATTGAACAAATTGCCTTAATTTACTTAGAAATGTCCTTACTCTCAAACACCTAGCTTGTCAAAAAAAATTTCGAGTGAATGTGCATGTACATCAATTTGTCTCCATTGCCAGACCAGTTCCTAGGGAGAACTGCCGCCGGTCAGAGAGCATGCGTGTGGCTAAGAGGCCAGTGAGTCATGCTTCCACATGGTGCTCCCAGAAGGTGTGACTAATACTCCCTCCAGGGTAGATAAAACCCCAGGGCTCCAGGCTAGATATTTCTTGGCTCAATCATGTTGCCTTCTCAGTATACCCAAAATTTAAATTTACAGATGAGAAAAAAGGCCCATATTTGCCCAAGATTCATGACAAAACCAGGTGGAAATAATAGATAACATTTCCTCAGAAACAGGAGACTGTAGAACAAGAATCAGGTGACACCCAGAAATACCTCAGCCTGGGATGTCACTTCGCCACCCCCCCTAATCCAGGCCACCCACAGACTCTCTGTCAAAGCAAACACAACATACTACATCTTCAGCAGACCCAGAAACTGCCAGCACATTTCCAAATCATAGTCAAATTATGATTTTGTTCACCCACACACTCACCCAATGACCCATGTGATGAGGAATTCATTATTCACTGCAGACAAGATCCAACACCAATAAAATGTTCTGGCCTCAAGCTGTTCTAAGGAAAGCCTCTGTGTTTAAATCTAAAATTTTAAACAATAATAATAATACATTTGACAGCTGTCACAAGTCAGAGGTAAACCTACGTCTTTTGCCATCCTCTTAAAACCAGGCTGGATTTCTGTCCTGTGCAGTGACTCAGTTCACATCAGTGGGCCCACAACTGGTTTTAGAAACCAGTTTTAGTCAAAGCTCTCACACAAACAGCAAGTTATATCATTGTTCTTAAGCCAAAGCTGCATGTTAAGACATTCCCACTTTCTTTAGAATTTGGAATTTCTAGTTTCTTTTTCCAAAGACATATCAAAATGATCTTTAAAAAACTGCAACTTAAAGATCGGGGTGCGCTGGAGGCAACATTGGCCAGGACTCTGAGGAGCCGTTCCGGTTCTGCTGGTTCCGGTTTGCGGCCATTCCCATCAAATTCTTCGAAAAGTGGCAGGCTTGTCGTTACCCAGGTATGATAGAGTGCAGAGTTGGAGAAGGCACCACGGCTTCCTGGCCTCAGAAGAGGGCCCTTTTTGCCCTTAATGTCCCCATACTGCACAGAGGAGGGCCTGGACTGCTGCCTCTGCCCCTGTGGCCCATCCAGTCAGTGGAGTTACAGGGGAAGCCTGAACTCATTAAGGTCCCAAAGGGGCCAATGTGGAAGTTTTTGCACCCTGAGCCCATTGTGGGATTCCAGGTAGCTTACATGGCGTTCCAGAAGCTAAATGAGGTAGGGGCTGCCTTAGTCTTGAAGGGCCCTTTGCTGGTCATGACCGAGTCACTCCGTGAAGACCGGCATTCACAGGTGGAGCAGTGACCGCACAGAGTCCGTGCTGGACCCGGAGGCCCCGAGCGTTGGACCTGTCCTTGCCCTTTCTTTCTGCAGCCACCACCAGCTCACTGCAGATTATCAGCCACAAAACAGACCACCCCCTAAGTCCAGACATGGTCCTCCCATGGAGTCACAAATGTTGGAGTCAAATACTCCCCAACTCTAGTTGGTCAGCACATGCTGGTCAAGACCAGGGAGGCCTGTCCCCATAGGCCTGGCCGGGCTGAGGGCCTTAGGATCTGGGTGCCAGAGTGGTGAGTGGCGAACACGAGGTTTCTGTAGCCCCAGGCCTGGGACTACAGCCAGCTGGGATCCTGTCTGAAGACACCAGCCACGTGATGGGGTTGGTTCATGCAGACACAGTGATTACCTGGGACTTTCACAAACTGGAACTGCTGGAGAAGGAGGGGGACAGTGGTGAGGGCGTGGCCCAGAAAGGTGGCTCCGAGGTCCCCTCTGGTGGGGCTTTCTTGTGGTCTGCTGCCTCCCCGTGGTTCAAAAGTGTCCCCCACGGTGAACTGTGGGACTGACTGACCCAGAACACCAAGGCCACAGTCTAGTCACAGTGCCCCACAGGGTGATTGAGGCCCTGGTTCCAAGTGAGAAAGATCTGATTGGGAGGAAAGAATCCCAACCCCCCCCCCGGGGGGGGGGGTCTAGGCCATTCTGAGTTGTGCACTTGTGGAGCTAGGTTGTGGAGGGGGTGCTGCTGGCTCTGGTAATTATTTAAGATCCACTTGAGAGAACAATGAGCAGCTTCCTGCGCTTGCTCCTGCCGGGAGAAAGGCCCACCAGGTGAGAAGGCACCGCCTGCTGGCCAGCCAGCCACACAGGCTCCCTCTCGCGAGGACACCAAGATGTCTACAGAGGTCGCAGGGTCAAGTGGTCATGGTGGGTGATGGTCCTAACATGTGAAGTGCTCCCCAGGGACTGAGTCACAGTACTCCAACTTGGAGGTCTATCCCCACTTGCAACCAGCAGCCACAGAGGGGACCGGTCATCTGCTCCCGTTTGGGACCCTAGAAATTGTAGGATGACCTCTGACTGAGTAGGGGTTGGCCTGGTGGGTATGTGAGGACAATAAAATGAAGAAAAAAAGAAAAACTAAATTTAGCCCTTGAATCATTAATTCTCTCTTCTCCATCCACTTTGAAATATATATATATTTAAGATAGATATACATTAATTCTGGTTTTTTCCATCCACTTTGAAAAAAACATATATATTCAAACATAGATATAATGCAGATTCATTACACAAGTTTCTAATTTCTTAATTAATAGGGATAATCTACAAAAAGGGCACCAACCTTCTGTAAGCAAACACAGGATAATTCAGCGATTCAGAGGTCTCTCTTAGGTATTTTAATTTTTTTTTTATTTTTTTTTTATTTTATTCATTCATTTTAGAGAGGAGAGAGGGAGAGAGAGAGAGAGAGAGAGGAGAGAGAGAAGGGGGGAGGAGCTGGAAGCATCAACTCCCATATGTGCCTTGACCAGGCAAGCCCAGGGTTTCAAACCGGCGACCTCAGCATTTCCAGGTTGACGCTTTATCCACTGCGCCACCACAGGTCAGGCTCTCTTAGGTATTTTAGATCCTTTCTTTTTCATCTTGTTTATATATTTTTTATTTTGTTTATTTATTTATTTATTTACAGACACAGAGAGAGAGGGATAGATAGGGACAGACAGACAGGAACGGAGAGAGATGAGAAGCATCAATCATCAGTTTTTCGTTGCGACACGTTAGTTGCTCATTGATTGCTTTCTCATATGTGCCTTGACCATGGGCCTTCAGCAGACTGAGTAACCCCTTGCTCAAGCCAGCGACCTTGGGCCCAAGCTTTGCTCAAACCAGATGAGCCTGTGCTCAAGCTGGTGACCTTGGGGTCTCGAACCTGGGTCCTCTGCATCCCAGTCCAATGCTCTATCTACTGTGCCACCACCTGGTCAGGCTATATATTTTTTATTTTGAACTTTCATATAATCTTTCCATCCAAATGAAAGTTATACCTGCATGTGTACACCTTCAGGTGAGCTCAGTCTCCTATTCACCTGTAACCCTCAGTGAGCCCACCCACCTCCAACACTGAGCTGATTCTCTTTCCATGTTTGCTCAGAAAAGGAGAAAGCCTCACAGATGTGAAATTATTTTCCCACTTGTTAGCCAGAACCCTCTCTGAGTATAGTCTCCTTCTGGCCTTCCTACCCAGCGGAACGGCCCGCTACATCCCCAGCAGGCTGGGCCCTGCTCAGCCTCCTGGGTCCCCATCAAGTGACCCTGCAGTGGCAGTCAGGACCATGTTGAGAAGTCTTCAGTTTAATGCATTTTTAGACTGGTAGGTTTTGGTCACTACTTCTATTAGTAAAACACATCTTAATCGTTTTTAAAATACCGATTTGTAAATGATATACAACTGCTCTAATCAATTTTTTGTGCATTATAAAAATATAAATGGTGAGGTTTGAAAATAACTATGAATAGAATCCTGGGGTTCTTTTTTTTAGCACCTGAGAGCTATATTGCTCACATAGCACACACACACACACACCCAGGAGCCCTGAGGTGTACAAACACTTATTAGACCCTTCCAATTCAGCCTGTCCCTGAGCTGGGGTCTAGAAAGAATCGGTGCTGTGAACTGGAGGACAGGGTGTCAGGTGTTTTGGGGGAGTCCTGGGAGGGGTTAACCATTTCCACTTTAGACCAACTCCACCATAGGCAGGAAGCTGGGAAAATGGGTTAAAAAAAGAGACTATTTTCTGCCTGGTCCTGTTACTGTATTTTTATGTCACCAAAACATACCATATCCAGCTCATTTATAAAGAAGACATTTTAATGTGATTTTTTTTAGTTGAGGGTACAGGATGGTTTTCATTTCAGTATCTTCAAACCCAAATTATTGCAAGTCTAACGTGCAAGGTCATTCAGAGGGAAGCTACCTGCGTTCATTAAGCGAGAATACCCATCACCGTCGCTTTATAGAAAACGTGTAAGGGTGGGTGGAAGTTGTACAAAACCTAAAAATTTCCCCTGGGCAGGTTTCAAAACAATCCTCAGCGACGGGTGTAGGTGTTCCCATTTCGACCAGGTGGTGGCGCTCGAGGCAAATGGTGCTGCTACCTTGTCCCGGGAAGCGCTGACCCTGAGCTCTCAAAGCAACGATGGTCAAAGAATGCATACAGGGAAACGGCAAGGCCGCGCGGCCCAGACCAACACCCCTCGCAGCCCGGGACGGGATGAGGGGAAGGAAACGGACGGCACGGAAAGAACTGCCTCTTGGCAGCAGCAATGCCAGGCCCGGCCCTGGGCGCAGCAGAGGGCACCTTGCAGGCCCGCGTGAGTGCAGCGCATCCCGGCCCAGCGCACGGTCTGCAGCGGCGGTGGGGCGAACGCGAGGCAGGGAGCCACGTCCACGGGAAAAAAACACACAAATCTTAGCCTTACTACGATTCAACATTTCAAAATTCACGCCCCTTGTTTCTGCCGATCAGATTTAATGAGAGCCCTTTTCAAGTTACTGTGGTTCTCTTTTCGTATGTAAATGAATTCAAGGTGATTGTTTTACCCGGGTGTCTTAATTACTTTTACAGAATCATGATTGTCTTTTGCAAGTAAAAAACTCTCTGTCCTTCGGATCAGAGTGTAAATCCACGTAATTATGCTCTCTGTTTAAATAAACCTGAAATAAAATAAATAAAATAGGGCCACATAGGCAAAAAATTTAATTTACGGAAGGAAGTCCTCCTGAAAGCTAGGCTGTGGATATTTTGATGGAGTCTGCGTTTGTTTGTTTTTTTCAAGAGGAGGTTTTTAAAACGGAATGTTTCAGAAACCTGAAAAATTTAAGGGCGAATCCCTAGTCTTTTCAGTAAAACAGTGTGTTCTACACTCCTGCCCTTCCCAAGAATTGAATTAGACTCTCCAGAGTTGTACACATGTGGTTTCATTTCCAATTTGTATCAATAAATAGCCCTGTACTGGAGTCATCATTATAAAAACCTCTTTCAGTTCCTTGAAAATTTGGGGAAGGAAAGGATTTGGTGCTATAAGGAAGAACAATGAAACGAAAGAGGAAGGGCCGGTATTCTCTGGGGCACGATCCACTTTTTATGGGGCTGAGCGTAAAACAAATCGGGCACGACAAGACCTCCTCCTCCAGTAACCCTCAAGTTCAGGACAGACTTTGCCATAAAAGAGGAGAGCCTGATCCTCCATTGTGTCATTTCCCATTTTCCTGTTTAATTTTGTATCAGTCCCCAGAAAATTATTTGTTTTTCTGACACACAAGGGATCTCTACTCTAGGTGAAGCCAAGTCCTATAAAAGAAAAACTAAGACTCTTTCCCCCTAGGAAACACCCTTTAAATATATATATACAAGATTCCCTTCCCTCACTCAAATCCCTTACAACCCCCAAGGGTATATGTGGATGCTGGGTCGCAATCCATTATTTGTGAGGTTTAGAGAAGGGCGGATGTTCAACTGTGTCCTGCTTGGCTGACTGGGAAACACTTACACAGAACACACAGTCGATGCCCCCCCCCCCCCCATTTGCATGCATTCTTCACAGCAAATGTAAACTTCTGTGAAATAGTCCTGGTCTATAAAAAAAAGAAGAGGAAGAAAAGAAATGCCTATATAAAAACAATGTAGCCATTCTCCTCCAAAGTTACATCATAACTCAATTTAAAATAGGGTGGGAAGCAACCCATGGATATTTTAGTCCAGCTCTGACTTGGAGTGCAGAAGCCAAATGCCTAAATAGTCCATTATGTGAAAGCCCATCCAAGCTTTGGCTATTATATGGGGGCGGGGGGAGGGAGGGAGTATCCTTTTACCAAAATTGACTTGATCTTTCTATTGTCTTCCTAATAAAGAATAAAGAAAGGAGAGCAGCAGTGAAACATTCCTGATTAAATACCCAGAATAAACACCCTAACATAAAAAGTGCAGATTAAGTGGCTGAGAATACAGTTTCTGGAGGTAGACTGGCTGGGTTCCAGTCCCATCTCTGCATATGACTGGAGTGGTGACCCTGAGAAAGGCCTTAACCATTCCATGCCTCACCTGTCTCATCTGTTAAGGAGAGATAATAATAGAACTACCTTTTCAGGAGGCTGTGAGACCCAGTTAGAACATGTAAAGCAGTGGTCCCCAACCTTTTTTGGGCCACAGACCGGTTTAATGTCAGAAAATATTTTCACGGACCGGCCTTTAGGGTGGGAGGGATAAATGTATCACATGACTGAGACAAGCATCAAGAGTGAGTCTTAGACGGATGTAACAGAGGAAATCTGGTCATTTAAAAAATATAAAACATTGTTCAGATTTAAATATAAATAAAAAGGAAATAATGTAAGTTTTTATTCTTTCTCTGCGACTGGTACCAAATGGCCCACGGACCAGTACCGGTCCGCGGCTGGGGGTTGGTGACCATTAATGTAAAGTAATCGAGAATAGGTTTCATGCTGAGAACATAGAAATGTTGACTGTCTTATCCTATGTTATTTCTCATACCTGTTCACTTTTCTCCCAAAACATAGATTAAAAAACCCCTCCATTCCCACCATGTTTCAACAGTCCTGTCATGCTCTGTGAACTGTCCCTGAGTGTGTGTTACTTTACTAGCCAAGAAGGAAAAAACAGCTCTGTGGTTCAAAGATAGCTCTCTGTATAATAAGGATAGGATGAAGTGTTTCTTAAATGTGTTTTGATATTTCTGGAAACCACCTAAATGTCCAACAATGGGGAAATAATTAAGGAATTATGGAAGGGGCACAGAATGTTTACAAATCACTTAAACAGCCTTTTTATAAACAGTGCACTCTCAAGCTATGCACAGATAGGGAAAGACTGACAGTAAAATGCTGAGATTCTAAGAGCGGTTTTGTTGGTGACAGCGAGAAAACGGCGCCAAGTGTCGGTTCAGCAACCTTGGTATTTGAATTCTGGCTAAGAAAGAATTCAGCCTGACCAGGTGGTGCCTCAGTGGATAGAGCGTCGGACTGAGATGCGGAGGAGCCAGGTTCGAGACCCCGAGGTCGCCAGCTTGAGCGCAGGCTCATCTGGTTTGAGCAAGGCTCACCAGCTTGAGCCCAAAGTCACTGGCTCGAGCAAGGGGTTACTCTGTCTGCTGTGCCCCCCCCCCCCCCGGTCAAGGCACATACGAGAAAGCAATCAATGAACAACTAAGGTGTCACAACAAAAAACTGATGATTGATGCTTCTCATCTCTCTCCATTCCTGTCTGTCTGTCCCTATCTATCCCTCTCTCTGACTCTCTCTCTGTCTCTGTTAAAAAAGAAAGAAAGAAAGAAAGAAAGAAAGAAAGAAAGAAAGAAAGAAAGAAAGAAAGAAAGAAAGAAAGGAAAAAGGAAAGAATTCAGAACAGAGACTCAAAAAACATTTATTTAGAATGACACAGAGGGAGAAAGGCGCTTTAGTAAACAAGTCACAGAGGCAAAAGAAGGACCCTTGGAGCTTAGGAGAAAGAAAAAAGCATGCTAACCATGCCTGGGGTATGGAGGAGAGGTGGGAAGGCAGGGTGTGCTCTGGAAGGGAGAACTTGGGCCTAAATCCTTAAGGCTTTTAAAGGCAGGGATATACTGGAGGTCCCCGGGGAGATCACAATAGAATATTCATCAGTTCTCCTGTGTGTCCTTTTAGGGTTATGGTCTCCACTGATTGGTTGGTGCCAGGCAGGGGTCATTAGTCATTGTAGCTGGTCATGAGGTCAGCCATGGAGTAGCTTGTCTGGTTTTGCTGCTTTTCTGGGCCTGGAGCTGACATACAACTGAGGCCTCGTTGTCCTGGGGGCTTGATGTTTAAGGGCTATTCTCCAGCCCCCTTGTTTGTTCCCCTTCCAAGGAGGTCTGACCCGTCTGACTAGCAACATGCCAGGGGAGAAGAGGTCAGGGGAGGGCTCAAGCTGCACAACCAGCAATATGAAAGGTCAGAGGCTCTAAACCACATGGCCAGCAATATGCTAGGGGAGGAAAGGTCACTCTGGGAGTGAGGTCCTTGTTTTCCCAATTTTCCCTATTGCTAGGCACCTGAGGCTCTCCACCCTGGTGACCTTCTGCATCTGGCCCATTGTCTTTGCTCTGCTCAAGTCTAACTGCCCACAGCAGTTTCTGTGAGTGGTGGAAATAGGTGACTTCTACTTTTTCTTTTATACCTTTCCAACTTGCCAAATTTCTATAAGGTTAACTGAGCACTTACTTTGTATAAAGCACAACTGTACGTGTTTAATGTGTATTAATTCATTTATTCTTCACAAAGGCCATTTTACTTAGATGGCAAAATGTTCTCATTGTACAGATGAGAAAAAAATAAAGAAGAAGGAGAATAGATAACTTGCTCATGGATGCACCCCTAGTTAGTGGAGGAGCCGGGGGCCTAATGCAGGCTTCTGACTTCAGAGTGTCCTTAACCTTCAGGGTACACTGCCTCTTCATGTGTTTATCATGTTGGAATCAGAAAAAAAATTTTTTTAACTTAATTTTGTCAGACAAATAATTTGACAAAATACAGTGTTTGCAGTAGAATGTATTCTTCATATATTTTGTGGATTTTGACTTTACACAGCATGAAATAATATCTGCAAAATACCAAATTTGTATGACTTGTTCTGATTTTTCTACAATACTGTTTCTTTTGACTATTTGGTTGAAAGTGATTTTTAGAAATAGAAATTTGGATTACTTTTCTAAAACAAACCAAGAACATACTATATTAATACAAGACGTGTACTTCTAAGGCATCTTTGAGTTAGGGATATCTTGGAATATTTTTCTGAGGTTTGGATCTGGAAATGACCTTGAGGAAAAGAAAGTGGCACACTGAGCAGAGAAGGGGCCTGACTTCCTCTTATTTAAGAATCATAAAGCTCCATTCAAGTACAAAGTTTATTTTACTTTGTATCTTCTTTGAGGATCAAGGTTAAGAATTTGAAGATAAAATGGAAAGATTTTTCTTCTTTATTTAAATATACATTCAACACAATGTCTTCAGTAAAGCACCCCTACATTCTAAAATAAAGGATTGCTGGTCCAAGGTCCCAGTATAGTCGGGTTACAACGACCTGACTCCTCTCCATTAGATGATATTCCAATGGTTTCAGTCAACAAGTATTTATTGGATAGCTTCACTTGCACCAGCCACAATTCTAACATTTTAAAGCATTTGGCAAATCCTTTTTGAAATGTCTACTCAGTCCAGGAGTCTAAGGTTTAAAACAAAAAGTCTAAAGATGTTTGAATCTCAGAAAACAGGACCTCATCCATCATCATCAACCCAGGACACAAAGCTTCCCTTCGGAGAGGTAGACACGGAACGCAGAGACTGCTTCTTGAAAGTCTGGGTAAATGAAAAGAGTAGACAGGGTTTGGATGGTGATGGGAGGTGGAACCTAGCAACCGAATTTGTGAAATATTCTGGGAAAACTTTACCTGTTCGGTGTGCCAGCCACAAGCCTTAAATAAGCAGCCTCATTCAAGCAGGGAACTTTTGAGAATGAATACATGCACAAGCCTTTGAAAGAAAGACATACCCTCATTAACTCAAACAGACTTTGACATGAAGCCACGCCTTCCTGACTTTCCTCTTTCTGTTTCTTGTGTGTTGAATCAAATCACACTGGCCATCCTACACCTTGCAGAATATAGTGATTTCTAAAAGGAAATTATCGGAGTTTGTTCCATTTGCATCAATTGAAGAAGTTTTCTTTTCCTTAAAATTGGCTTCCTTGTTGCCTTTACAATTACACCCAGGGGTGGCTTTTGTCTCCCAGCCTTACGGGAAGTGTAAAAATAGAACAATTTCCTTCTCTCTGTAAGCATTTCGCGCATAAGCATCTGCTCGTCAAAACTGCAGATTTATTATAAAGTATTCCTGTTCTGCAGATCAAAAGGGGGTTGTCGTGAGATGTAAGGAAATCTTTCTTTTTCTTTCAAGAAGTAACATTAAAACTGACATGATGTAACCATTTTGGGCACAATTTGTGTCTATGCAAGTATTTAGGAGTTATCTCTAGACCCCAGACACGGAGAGAGGCCAATGGGCTGCAGGGACCTGGACTCACAGGGCTGGAGGAGGTCCCTGGCCTTGACTGGGTGGTGAGGAGGAAGACCTCAACTCTCATGCCTCAAATTCTACATCTGAAAGAGAAAGAGACTGAATCAGACCAGTCTGCCCAAGGCTCTTTGTTCTCACCTGTGGTTCTAGAACAATGGACTGTCAGGAGCCTGATGAGGAGGCTGCCTTTCTCCACTGAGTCTGCCAGGCACTGAGGAAGAACTTCTTTCATCCTGGCTCTCTGAATGCCTCTGCTCAGGGTTTTCCTTGATCACTCTCCATGCAGCCAACCACATCTTTCCTTGAGGGATGGGGCTCGGAGTCACCAGGTGCCAGCAACTCTGACCTCCACTCCACCCTGGGTTTTCAGCATCTCCTTAGAGCCCTTGATGACAGAAGGAAAAATCTAATATTGACCCATAAATAATGAAGATCAGAGAACAGATATCCATAATCACCTATTGCAGGGGTAGTCAACCTTTTTATGACTACCGCCCACTTTTGTATCTCTGTTAGTAGTAAAATTTTCTAACTGCCCACCTGTTCCACGGTAATGGTGAGTTACAAAGTAGGGAAGTAACTTTACTTTATAAAATTTATAAAGCAGAGTTACAGCAAGTTAAAGCATATAATAATAATTACTTACCAAGTACTTTATGTCAGATTTTCACTAAGTTTGGCAGAATAAATCTTTATAAAACAACTTACTATAATTAAATCTATCTTTTTATTTATACTTTGGTTGCTCCGCTACTGCCCACCATAAAAGCTAGAATGCCCAGTAGTGGACAGTAGGGACCAGGTTGACTACCACTGACCTATTGTATACCAATCATTTAATCCTCCAGCAGCCCAGCGAAAGCCAATCAACCATGCATTCACTCACCAAACATTTCAGAGCCTGTTTCTCCAGTGGGGACAAAACACACAAGAAACACGGGAGCACAGAAATTCATAGATTGCCAGTACACACTGATATTGATGGTTCCAAGGAGGAAAGAGGAGTGTCCCGAGAGTAAGGGACAGGCATGCCTTAAAGGGAGGGGACATGAAAGAGGAGACCTGAGGAAGTGAGGATCAGACACTGAGCAAAGCTGTGTGCAGGACCATGGCTACAGAGAGCCTGGTGGGTCCCAGACTGGCAAGGTGAATGGGGTGGGAGCTTAGTGGGACAGACACAAGATGACATCTCAAGGCAAGCAGGACCAGTTCCCACAGGGCCAAAGACTCCCACAGCAAGTGCAGGTTTATTTTCAGTTGCAAATACCAGCCATGTGCAAGGTAGCCATGGGCTGCAATCTGGGTATTCCCCACAGATATCTCTGTTCCAAGGCCCCTTGTGCCTTCTCCTTCTCCCTAGACAAAGACCCCTTTTATGTCACTTCTGTCACATTTCACTGGCATGTCTTATGTGTCTCAATCACCCTCCAAGCCTCCTCTGCCACCTGTTCTTTAAGCCTGATCTTTCATTGTAGTGCATAAGGGTTTGGCCTCTGCTGTATAAGTGCAAGATATCAGTGATTTGAGGAAGAAAGAAGAAGGAAGGGGAAATGAGAGTCTTCCAGCTGCCTTACTTCATTTATGCAAAAGACTAATATGGTCCCACACTCAAATTGCAAGGGCTTCCTGGCACTGGTTCCAGCAATAGTTTTAGGGAAGCTGATGGTCAACTTTGAATTGTTGGGTTAACTGAAGGGCAGTATTTGCCCAAGTGTGGATTGCAGATGTTTCACTAGATACATGTCAAAGCATGTTACACAGAAAGGTTTGGCAGTCTGTGTTTAATAGAAATTAAGTCAATTTCTTGACCGCAAGATGTCTCAGAGCCCTTGATTTGTAACTGCAGGTGACAGTCTCCATATCACCATGGTGACAGCATTGGTCTCACCTCTGCATACTCTGCTTTCTTCTGCTACATTGAGTACAACATGCCAGGAAGGCAAAGATCGTGTTTTCTTAAATATCCTGTGTTTTGGATGGTGTCTCAAACATCATACAATCTCAATGTTTACTAAATAAATAAATAAATAATTCACTAACAGGTGACCATTTCCCAAACTCATCTGACTCTAAAATCATTTTTCCCCCAGAACACATCCTGAGACCATTGTTCTAAAGAACATTGTTTTAGGAAAACCAAAAACAAAACTACGATGTTGTCCAAGTTCTTTTCCTCCTGTGGGAGAGCCCAGAATCCATCATTGTATTGTGTCCTTTTTTCTTTTAGGGAACTTGTTCTTCCTAAAATTTACTTAAATTAAAAATATCACTATCAGTCAAGTTAGTTGTCTTGCTGTTGTCACTTGTCTCTTTGTTTCTCTCTTTCACACACATGCATGCAAACACATAATGATGCATTACTATCATTGTTAAAAGTTATTTTAATATTAGAAAATGTAGAGAAGGAAAAATATCATCAGTAATCCCACTGCTAAGATAATTTTGGCGTCTTCCTTTCTTGTGGTTTTCTTTCTTTGCTATTTATTTTCCAAATCAAGTGTTTTGAGACACACACAGAAGGAACCCACCAGCTGATTTCTGCCACTCTAAGGTGCCCAGTGTGCCTGCTATGCCCACAGACCACTTCTTGGGCAAATCCAAAGTGGTTTCTTATCTCAGAGGTTGCCATCGCCTGATGAAGAACATTTGGGTTGGGCTTGGAGGGGACACTAAACCAAGCTGGCATGAGCTTCCTGCCCTCCAGGGCCCTACACAGCCCTATATGACATTCTCTGTCTCCTGGCCAGTTTGAATAAGAATCAGCAGAGTGCAATGGAGACTCTCTGTCACAAGGCAGAGAACACAGGTCTGAGAGGGAGTTCATGAGGCAGCAACAAAAGCCCAGGGCGAGGGTGGTGGAGCTGTCAGGAAGTGACCACCTCCATGGGGGCAGGAGCCACAGGAACCTACAGGATATATCCAGGATGGCATCTAGCTGTCTCCAGAGTTAATGTGTTGAATGTCTTCCATGCTGGTGTCCCACCACTGCTGCCTGGCCACCCCAGTCCCTCCCCTGGGACATCCCAGCATCCCTTCTGATTGGTGGGAGCTCAGGGGCTGATGGGAAACCGGGGCTTTAGGGGAGCTCTGTGCTCTGCGGAGCAGACTGGTGGGTCAGTCTCTTTCTCCGGCACAGGCTGAGCTGGGCTCTCTGTTCTCTCCACACACACTGCACCCTTCCGGGGAACCCAGCACTGAGGTGACCTGGACGTGCCCCTCCTCCTTGCAACATGAAACCACCTCCCTGACACAACTTCATGTCCCGGATACACAGCTGGGTCTGGAGTGCTTCAAGCAAGTAAAAATAAGACTAAAAATACAATAAATCTAAAAAACAACACCATTACTAAGGAAGTGATGAGGCAGTACCTTATACCAAGACTTTGTGCAATTGAAAAGATAATTCAGTTACGCAAAAGTAGCTAACATAGTTAATAATCTCTTCCATAATCAAGCCTTTTGCATCCTTGGAAGATCCCCTTGGGGTCCCTGAGTCTCAGGCATGGGAAGAATAATTTCCCACAAAGGGTAATTTAAAAATATCCATGCCCAGTAAACAAAACCTTTTGATTATCCTTCTTTGAGACGTGACGACTAAATCGTGTGGCCTGGAAAAACCAAGCGTACACTGTCCATTTCTCTTTCTTTATTCTGTGAAGCCAGAAGTATTTATTTTTTTTATTACTCTTCCTGATGTTTCATTAGCCTATGATCAATATGGACCTTCTTGCCTCAAGCTGAGGCAGAAATCCTTTCATGGGAAGCTAACAAATAAAGCTGGTAGCTGCATCACCATCAGACTCAGATCCCTGACAGCTACAGTCATGTGCATTCAATATGGGCTTCCTGGCATGTCACCTGAATGGGTCACAATACCCTTTAATGAGAGGGTGCATCTAAAATGTTTAGTATGGAAAGCAGCTATGCTCACCACTATACCACCAATGCAAAGTGTCCCTCTATAGAGGATTGGATAAAGATGTAGTACATCACAAGCTTGAGTGTGGGGTTGCTGGCTTGAGCACAGGGTCATCAGCTTGAGCATAGGATCATAGACATGACCCCATGGTCTCTGGCTTGAGCCTAAAGGTCACTGGCTTGAAGCCCAAGGTCGCTGGCTTGAGCCCAACGTTGTTGGCTTAAACAAAGGGTCACTCACTCTGCTGTAGACCCCCAGTCAAGGCACATATGAGAAAGCAATCAATGAACAACCAGGGAGACTAAGGAGCTGCAAGGAAGAATTGATGCTTTTCATCTCTCTCCCTTTCTGTCTGTCTCTCCCTATCTGTCTCTCTCTGTCTCTGCCACACACAAAAAAGATGTGGTACATCTATACAATGGAGTACTACTCAGGCATAAGAAATGATGACATAGTGCCATTTACGACAACATGGATGGACCTTGAGAACATTATACTGAGTGAAATAAGTAAATCAGAAAAAGTTAAGAACTAGATGATTTCACACATAGTTGGGATATAAAACTGAGACTTGTAGACATAAATAAAAGTGAAGTAGCTTCCAGGGGAGTGGGGGGAGGGGAGTAAAGAGGGACAAATACACAGTGACAGAAAATGATTTGACTTTGGGTGATAGGCACACAACACAGTCAACAGTTCATACGCTATAGAGATGTTCACCTGAAACCTATATACTCTTATTGATCCATGTCACCCCATTGAATTTAATTTCTAAATAAAAAATAATAAAAATAAATATTTAGTATGATGTCTGCACAAGTAGGTGTTCAATAAATGTTACTTTTATCTATTTTATATTTTATTTTATTTTAGAAACACATTGTTTTAAGCTCTTCACAAGTCCTAGCTCATTTAAGATCTATGCTGTCCCTGTGAGGTACTTAGTAGTACTAGCCCATCTTACAATTGAGGAACCAGGATCACAGAGAGATGAGTCATTTTTAGAGTGTGGTGGGGCTGACCCCCTTGGGGCCTGTCCTCACCCTCATCCACTGCTGAGGGCCATCTCTGGCTAAGGCACTGTGTGCATCTGCTCGAGCTGCCAGAACAAAATACCACAGATGAAGTGCCTTAAACTCCAGGCGTTTATTCTTCCACAGTTCTGGAGGCTGGAAGTCCAAGATTAAGGGGTAAATTCCTCACATGGCCTTTTCTATGTATGTACAGAAAGAGAGTGCTCATATCTGTTCCTCTCTCTAGAAGGACCCCAGTCCTATTGTATAAGGTTCCACCCTTATGACATCTTTTAACCTTGATGACTTCCTTAGAGGCTCCATCCCAAATATGGTCACAATGCAGGTGTGGGTCTTCCACATAGGAATTTGGAGGAGACACGTATAGTTCAGCTCATAATGGTCTCCATGGTCCGGTGGAAGAGAGAGGCTTTGGACTCAGACCAGGGTTCAGTTCTGCACTCAATTCTGTCCTTGGCTCTGCTCTGAGGCCATTTGCTATCCAATTAAAGCCACGTGGTTGACTCACCACATTTATATACAGGCATTCCTTCTTTCCCTCCTCCCAACTTGGCAGATAATCAACCAGGAAAACGTATCTGGGTACATAGCTCCATGCTGCTGCTCCTCCTGTTCAAGACCCCTGGGGCTGCTGTGGCAGCATCTGTAAGGGTCATAGTGTCTGCCTCCTCTGCATGACCCTCCCACTGCTCCCCGTCACACGGGTTGTCCGAAGGGCCACCACTGGCCCTCTCAGAAGCACCTGTTGCAACCGCCCAGGTGGTTCCGGACTCCTATAAACTACTCAGGCAGTCTTTGAGCAGGTTCAGCCTTTGTCTCCAGCTCATGACTGGATTAAGGAGGACAGCACTGGACCCTGCTGCCCTAGAAGAGAGGTGAGCTTGGAGAGGACATACGGACATACAAACACAGGGCCAAGTCAGCATTTCAAGGCTGGCAGCCTCTGCCCAAGGGTGAGGGGGTTCCTACAGCTGACCCCTTGCCACCCCTTATCCCCCCCACCTCTAATCAAAAATGTGCCTCCCTTTCCCTTGGCCTCTCCCTTTATTTGTCATGTAACATAATATCTTTCGAAGCTGTTACAAAAATAACTGCTCAACACGTCACACCTGGACACTTCATTGTTCAGTGGGACACACACTTCCTGAATCCACTGCAGGGTTCTGGGTCAATAGCTTTGCTATCGTTTCAGGCAAAGCAAATGGGTTTGGAAGTGAAGTCATTTCCTGGCAAAGGACATGGGTCCCAGCCTGCAAAGAGCAAGCCTTTCTGGACTTGTCCTGGGACAGGTTCCAGGATGGACCAGGGTCCTTCTCCACTCCCTCACAGTTTACGCCTTCCAAAGACCTCACAGACTGAGGCAGGTGTGAATGCAGGCCTTTTCCTGCACACCCTTGAGAAAGTGCAAAAGCTCCCCACCCCCCGGACATTGAATCCAGCCTTCCTAATGGGCAAGCAAGCTTTTCACAGAAAGAACACTCCAGTTGTATAATTAAGTTAGGTGCTTGTGAGAAACAGCACAATTAAAACCAGAAAATAATTTGGCAAGATTAAGCCCATTAGGGTAGGACACTTCTCTTTGGCTGGAGAGGAAATACAATTAGGTGAACTTATTAAAAACACCTACGCAGATATCTGAAAATCTTCCAAACGCACTGGAAGCCTAGCTCTGTACGAAGCAGAGAGGTTCCGCTTCCTTTCTTTCCAAATCAAATTAGGAAGCCGAACTCAACGCTCTCCCAGGAGACATAGTTATTTCTCACAGTGGACTGGAAGAAATTTAATCTGAAACTACCCGGAAATTAATATAGAACTCCATAATTTCCATCATGTTAAGGTGGTAAGCTGACAATTTTGTGGTAAGTAAATCTGTTCTAACACCTGAATTTATGTAAACCTTAAAGCATTGACCACAGAGCAGGAATCTACTGTTTGGGATGCGGATAGAAAAGTTCTTATGACAATAACATAAGGACAAGTATAGCTTTGACCCGACTGGGTGGGCAATAAACAAGTGAGGCATAATGTTGACCCAACACGTGTTTAGCTGTACATCCGGAAAAGATGTCCTCAGAGTGTGATAGTTGGAGAAACACAACAAAATGATTAAAAGCTTTGCTGTTTGGAGTCAGACAGACTTGACTCCAGTGTGGCCAGGGAAACATTAAATATCTCTCTAAATCCTCAGTGTCCTCGTCTATAAAATAGGGATTACAGAACCATCTTTTAGGATTATTCTGAGGGTTAGAAAAGGCCATGCCTGCAACTTGTTCAGCGTTGCCCAACACTCAGGAAATGCCCAGTGTTCACTATTTTAAAGGATGAAAATAAAAGTTCACACATTCATAGCACCTACAGACCCATCTCCGTTGTAAATATTTTGTATATATCACCTTATTTAAACCTCATGAATTCCTTGTGAGGAAGTATTATGAATACTACAAAAAAAAGAAAGAAAGAAAGAAAAAGGAAATTGAGGCAAAGAGGATTTGGAAAATGTGTTAAAGTCATCCAGTCCACACTCAAAGACCTCACTCCTGAAGATGCATACGATATAAACTGAGATCACGTGAACAGGTGGAAAGCTGGTCTCTAGAGGAAGCAAATGGCACCAGGGAACCCAGTTAATTGACACGTTTCGAAAAGCAGGGTCATGATCTCCTGTCATGAATGTCGGAAAGTTAAGACAAGCAGCCCTCATTTTGTTCCTACAGGTACACATGTCAGTGACCACAGTCTAGGAAAGGTGCACCAGCCCCCCAATGGCATGATTCGAACCTCGGTCACCAGAGGACACTAACTGTGAGTCATGGCACAAGGCACAGAGCCCACTGCTGGCCTCTCAGTCCACATTCCTGCACAAATAAGAACCGTGTCACTTCTTTCCGTCTGTTGGTAACTGGTCACTGCACAGCTGTGATTCAGGTCACACACAGATGGCAAAGCACATAGTTGGGTCGCTGCCTTGTATCCCACTGATAAACCCATCTGACATTTTACAAAAATGGATAATGGAGAGAGTTAGCCAAAGGAAAAAAAGAAGAAAAAGAAAGAAAGAAAGAAAGAAAGAAAGAAAGAAAGAAAGAAAGAAAAGAAAGAAAGAAAGAAAGAAAGGAAGAAAGGAAGGAAGGAAGGAAGGAAGAAAGAAAGAAAGAAAGAAAGAAAGAAAGAAAGAAAGAAAGAAAGAAAGAAAAAGGGAAGGAAAGGAAAGGAAAGGAAAGGAAAGGAAAGGAAAGGAAAGGAAAGGAAAGGAAAGGAAAGGAAAGGAAAGGAAAGGAAGGGAAGGGAAAGGAAGGGGAGGGAAGGGAAGGGAAGGGAAGGGGAGGGGAGGGAAGGGAAGGGAAGGGAAGGGAAGGAAAGGAAAGGAAAGGAAAGGAAAGGAAAGGAAAGGAAAGGAAAGGAAAGGAAAGGAAAGGAAAGGAAAGGAAAGGAAAGGAGACAGCAAAGGGGTAAAGTTGACAGTGTTGGAAGTGAAATCTGAATCAGATGCACCAGGACTTGTAGAGGATGTGCCTGGTTGTGAGAATGCTGGCACTGTTGCTGTCCCAGAGAGTTCTAGATACGAAGTCTGCAGTTGTGATATAAAGGGTGACCATGTCCCAGAGGAAGTGACGCCAGCAAGCAGCTTCCCATGGATGGAACTCTCACACACATTTCACAGCACAGAAAGCACAAAGGAGAAAATGGTGAAAGCTGATTGAATGGAGTGTGGCCACTTGCCCAGACACAGGACGATGCTGGCTCAGGGCCGTGAGTTAGGTGATGCTGAGAGGAACACAGCACAGCACAATCTACTCTTGGTGTGTTCTTTACAAAGAAATCACATATTCTAATTCTTGATGTTTCAAATGTTTAAGATACAGTGTATGAAATAAAGGTTAGCTTACATTTTTCTATTTTTCCTATACAATTTACAACTGACACTAAGACAAGTTCTGTGTTTTGACAAAATTTGTTAAAGGTCTCCAAACAGTCAAAATTTTCCCTGTTGATTATTAAGATGGCTCTGCACAGCTTGCCATTGTTTTTATGGTCTCCCAGCAACATGCAGATGCTATCTATGTACACTGGATATGTATACAGGCGAAATGTGTTCACTTCTCCTGGTGGGGGGGCACATTACAATGTGAACACGCACCCCTCCCATTCTCTTGGGTTTTCTTGTTCCCACTTGTCATGGTGCCTTGGGCTGGCTTCTGTCTCCAGATTCACCTGCTTTCTTACACCTGCCCTGGCGTGAAGTTCCCATCTCTCTGGATCCTCTTCCTCCTGAAGCCTTGACACATGGGCGCTCCCAGGTGGTCCTTGGCACCCTTCTATTCCACAGCAAGAGTTAATTAACGTCTGTCTGTCGAGGATCTACTTCTGGTAACTCTTCCCCACCCTCACCAGCTATGACAAGAGGACGATATCAGTATCACTCTGGTCTTGCAGAAAAAACTTTGCACAGAGAAAGTGCGTACGTTGCTCAGGTCATCAGAAAGCGGTGGAGCAGGATTCAGACCAGTGGTGGGATTCAAATAGTTTAACGTCTGGTTCTCTGCCCTAATGACTATTTTATTTTTTATTTTATTTTATTTTTATTTTTGTATTTTTTCTGAAGCTGGAAACGGGGAGAGACAGTCAGACAGACTCCCGCATGCGCCCCACCGGGATCCACCCGGCACGCCCACCAGGGGCCACGCTCTGCCCACCAGGGGGCGATGCTCTGCCCCTCCGGGGCGTTGCTCTGCCTTGACCAGAGCCACTCTAGCGCCTGGGGCAGAGGCCAAGGAGCCATCCCCAGCGCCCAGGCCATCTTTGCTCCAGTGGAGCCTTGGCTGCAGGAAGGGAAGAGAGAGACAGAGAGGAAGGAGGGGGGTGGGGGTGGAGAAGCAAATGGGCGCTTCTCCTATGTGCCCTGGCTGGGAATTGAACCCGAGTCCCCCTCACGCCAGGCCGACGCTCTACCGCTGAGCCAACCGGCCAGGGCCCCTAATGACTATTTTAAGTATAAAGAAAAGATATACTGAAAAGTAGTTTATTATTTCATGAATTTAATATTTAAATAAAAACAATAAAAGAGGTCCACAAAACTAGATTATATTATAAGAAAGAGTTTTAAAATATTAATAAAAATAGTAAATAATACCTGACCAAAAAACCCCCAATAAAACTATTATTTAAGATATTTCTATATTGCTTCTTGATTGGCATCTTCACTTGCAATAATTTTTTTCACCTATGGACGGAATAAACATTACTACGGGTGCTTAGAATACGCTGTTGCACAGATGAATGTTAAAAAAGAGTAAGGAATGTAAATTTGTGATTTCCACATTGGGTGGCTGCCCAGGCACCCACCTTAGAAAGAACCCTGATTACAAGTGCCATTTAAACAACTGGTTTGTTGAACTCAACAAAATATTAGTATCGGTTCTGTCGAACCATGAGAACCCCACTGATTCAGACCCAGGTGGTCTGGCTGCAGAACCTTAGGGCCTGATCTCCAGGCCTGGCTGCCCTGTGCAGTCCTCACCCAGAGTCAGCTTAGCCAGTGGGCTCAGGTCAAGCTCCCCACAAGACTACAAAAGGTATTTAAAATTTAGTGAAAGAAGAATATATCATGTATATACATATATACTATATCCATTTAATTAAGTGTACATACAACATAATATTATCATCTCCTTAACAAGCTAAGCTTGGTATTCAGGAAAATTCCATTCTATTTTAAGATAATGTGTAGGTTCACTTTATATGAAACCATCCCTAAGTGTGCAGGTTGATTGCCTGGCTTCTTAGTCAAACATAAAACAACTCATTATTTTAAACACATCTATAAAAATTCTTTCAAATTATTTTATAGCCTAATACATATGTACAATATGTGGGGTGAGATGTGGCTGCCTTTTAAAATGTGTGATTTGATGTGGGCAGCGGTCTATTCTTCAGAGAAAGGAGAACCCAGAGCCTGCACATGGCTCTATCTGGTTTCAGGTAACACCCATTTGTAGATGGCCCCCAGCAGGTATCCCAGGCCCTGCATCTGTCCTTGCAGCCCAGGGCCTGGAGCCAACCCCCTGCATCCCACATGTGGCAGTCCATGTGCTTGGGCACTGTTGTCTGAAGCCAATGGTTTCATGGCCAAGACCCTGGAGCCAGTCTGCCTGGGTTAAATTCCATTCTCCTTCCCATGCAAAACACAACCTCAGGGAGGTCACTTCACCTTTCTGCGCTGGAATGGAGATGGCAGGACACCTCCTTCGAGGAGCTGTGGGTGAGAATGGAGCTGATATAGGGCATGGACAGGGCTCAGTACAGTCCTTCGTTCAATAAAGTTATGCAGCAACCACCAAGTGTCAGGCACTGTTCCAGGCACTGGGACACTGCAGCAGACAAAACAGAAAACCACCCGCCTGAGGGAGCTTACCTCCCATGAGGGGTGTTTGGGGCAGGATAAGTGTCAAGGAAAACAGTGAGATGGTGAAGGGATCGGGAGAGTTGGGGCTCCCAATAGTTAGAGTGGTCACAGAAGGTGTCTGCAAAGTACAGACCTGAGCAGGTGTTTCTCTGCTGAGACCTGTTCCCACACTTTAGCAGAATAACATTTCTCCATCCCGTTGAACCATCTTTGGAAATGATTCTCGGTGTGAAAGCCCTGAGAGCTGATACTGACGACCTACTGAAGACAAAGTTTCTGTGTGGTTTGCACTTCTCTCCCATCCAGAGGAAAGGCTGCCTGGATGAGAGAGGGGCCACTGCAGATCCCAATAAGCAGGAGGAGTGGCATTTAGGGATGGCAGGGAGGAGAGGCACTTGTGCTTTTCTACACCTTCCATGGCTGGGCTCTGTGCTGTCCCTTCCCATAGGAGAGGAGAGTGGGCTCTCACCCAGCACCTAGGACATCAGGCAGGTAAGTGACCGGAGGGGCTCTCCACTCACACAGCCTCCCGGCAGGGGTCTTCAAACTTTTTATAAAAACCGCCCACTTTTGCAGTGCTGGTCAACCTGGTCCCTACCTCGCAACCAAACAGCGCTGCGATTGGCCCACCATGAAAGCTGGACCGCCCACTAGTGGGCGGTAGGGACCAGGTTGACCAGCACTGCAAAAGTGGGCGGTTTTTATAAAAAGTTTGACGACCCCTGCCACCTCCAGTCAGGAAGCCACTTTGCGCCTGAGAGCCTGGATTCCCTCCCATGTCATCGTCACAATCTCCTAACATATGCAGATAAACCGTCCACACACGTGACCATTCTCCTTACTCCTCAGACTGTCTCCTCTGTGTCCCTGTCACCCCAGTAAGTCCTGATTCCCCAAGATAAGATGCTGCAGATTGGGTGAGTCAAGTCTGGACAAATCCTCACCCCTCTCAGGACAGGGCGCACTTTCTCTGTGGCCCAAGTGACAACTTGGCCTCCTGGGCAAAAAGGGAAAACCACACCCAACACGGAACTCGCAGCAGGCCACAGTGGCCTCCACAGTCCGTACAACAATTCTACTTCTTATGTCTCTGGGAAAAGTCAATTTACTTTGTTTTTGGAAAAGCTAATGGCCAATGCCGGTTGGCAAAGGCAGCAAATAGTTCTCAGTGGGAGGAGAGAGGAGAGGGGACCGCACTGGGGACAGGGGGACTCACAACCACGTACCACGCATTCTGTAAACAGCAACTAGGCCTTTACCACAATGGACAATTTATGAAAATGTTGGGTGGGGAGGGAATGGAAATCAAATGTATTTTTTGCTAAAAATGTAATATTTCATCTCATCTCTCTCTTTCTCTCTCTGTCTGTTCGATGAGGTGCTTAGTTTATCCTTTCCTTATCTAAGCTAGGATTGGTTCAAGGCTGAGCTAAATTTGTTCAGACAAGCTCTTCATATTAAAAAACGAAGGTAGAATAAGGCATAGTACATGGACTTTCCAAGTCCTGAGAACACTCTGTTCCCTGGTCTTCGATGTACAACTGAATGCACTTTACATCGAGAAGACCAGCTATAGCTTGTTGGATGAACATGGAAATAATCTGAAGTATGAGACACACATCGTCGGTTATGCAACTGGAGAAAATTCTGGCGAGGAGAAATCTTTAGCTGAAAGCAAAGAAGGATCTGTTGTTCTCAGACAAAGCTGAAATGGATCTGTTCTGTCGATAACATCTTGGTGGCAGGCCGCTCCCCTAATGCCCGCCAAGGGAGTCCTGCCAAGGTGGGTGTTGCACAGATAATCGTCACGACTGGGAGAGTGGGAGAGTTCCTTGGGCAAGGAAGTCAAAGACTTTAAATGTTGACATTTTGTTAAGTAGGTTTTCTTGCTGAAAGCACAAATCTTAAATTTAGAACTATGACATATTGTCTCCAAAATCAACACCCTTTCACAGAGCCCAAAATAATTTTGGGAACTGTCTGTGCTTGAACGGCATGGGGTTGACATTATCCCATACGCCTCCCCTGTTCCAGTAAACACAGAACTCACGCTCTTCAAGCTGTAAGCATGGTTCCCGTGCTATGATGGAAACAGCATGCTTTGCAATGACACTTCTCATCACCTCCCATGAACAAAACCGTTTCCCCAGTGACACCTCCCCTCCTGCCACCCTGCACACGTGGAGGTCCAGCGTCTTGTGACGGGATGATGAATTTTATGACAGCATCTTTCTGCATCAGCTGTGCCTGGCGAGGCCCCAGTGGGCACAGCTGATGCACAGCTCTCCGGAGGCAGGGGAGGGGGGGGGAGGTTGTCTCCACCACAATCACACTCTCCCTTCAGTTGCTTAATTTTTTTCACAACACTTCCTCCTCTCAGTTATGTTCCTGCTTGAGTCCTGCGTTGTCTCTCTCTCCTAACAGAAAAACAAACTCTAAGAGGACAGGGACTTGTTCTGTTTTGTTCACTTCTGTGTCCCCAGCTTCTAGAAAAGCACATAGTAGGTACTCTATAAATGTTTGTGGAGCTGCTTCCTTAACTAAGAAATGTAATGACAGAAGGCACTGTGAATTCATTCACGATGTTAAAAGATTTTATCTTTTGTTACATGCAGTAAATACAGGCATGTGAAAAGAGGTGGTGTAACTGTCTGAGTTATTATGTCATCATTGTTAGGGTTTCTGAGCCCCTTAGGGTGATTCTGCAGATGTAAAGGGGCAAGTACTAAATTATAATGCTGAAGACTGGATCCTATTACCAGCTATGTGCCTTGAGCAAACTCATTTAAATGCCCTGAGTCTAGGTTTTCTTGTGTGGCTTATCTATCTACCCAGCAGGGTTGAAAAAAAAAATTTGTTTGAGTCCATGCAAACAAATTTCATAGGCTACATGCACACGCAGGCTGTCCATGTGGAAGTCTGTTATAATGACCCACAGGTGTTGGGTCCATGGTCATGGTGAAGCCTCTGCATCGCACTGCCCGTAGCTTCAGTCACCGTGATCGCTGTGGTCACCAATGTTACAATAAGAGCACGTTCTCTCTTGAGTTCTGGAGAGCATTCCACATGCAAGAAAACCTTGTGTGGATTCACCTTGAATGCAGACCTGCCCTTTGTCACCGTGGGGGTATTTGGGATTCATGCTGTGTAGGTTCGATGATTCACAGAATGTACACCTTTTGTCTGTTCACCTTAACAGCCATGACCAGTTCTCAAAGTGTTCTAACCTTCTGTAGTGCTGTCTCACAGTAACGCTGCTTTTTCTTTAGACCAGGTGAAAATTTAAAGCATATTGGAAATATTTTGTCTCTAATCTTTCTTTTCTGTTCAGTGACAAAAAAAACAAACAAAAAAACCCCCCAAAAACCAGGTGTTCTGCAAAGATGAGGATCACAATGGCTGGTTATTCATTCTTCTGTCTTCTGACCAGTTTCTTGGGATGTGGTCTTCTTTACCCACTTTGTCTGGTTTACTGGTGGGGTGCTGCCTTCTCTACAGCAGATGCTACTGCTGGGTGACAGACACCTCTGTGGTCTTTTCCTTGGTTCTGTGATGACATCTCTCCTCATGTCTGTCTGACACATTCAGGAAGAAATGTAAAGAGCACGAGTAAGTTCCAGGAACGCGTACAAAATAATAACAGATTCCACAAGCCACAGAAATCACTGACCTCATTTTCATAGCTGCGATGTCAGCACGTTTTTTCAGGAGGTTTTTGCAAGTTTACACGCCCAGGTGTTTCTTCAAACCCCCTCCACTCACCTGCGTGGCAGCGACCCCTTGCCTGCCTCAACCCAAACTGGGATTCCTCGAAGGCAGTGACATGTCATGTGTGTTTGTGACTATGAGCATATGCATATAAAATGAAACAATTTTTAAAGGCCAGACAGAGAGAAATATCACCCATAATTCCACCATCGTGAAGAAACCAACATTAATACATGGGTAACTCTTTTTAATATTTTATCTACAGTGTTCTGCCAATATGGGGGCAAAACATGACAATTTTTGTTTTCCTTATAAAGTTCACAGATAAAAGCTGGTTTTTCTTTAAATTTCCATTTCTTCAATGGCTTGTGGGACTTATTTGCATAAACGGGAGACTAGCTGCATTCTCTTTTGTTCATGTCCCATGCCTATCCATACAGATTTTTGTGCCTGTGTCACTCATCTAATAAAGACTTGGGGAACAATCTTTGAATAAGACAATGTTTCATCTATCATAATGTGAAATAGAGACCCACACAGCCCTATTATTTTTGCCAACCTGGACGATCCACCATTTGGGGAAACTAGAACCTTCCAGTCTCCTTACCCTCTGAGGTGTGAGATGCCCGAAACGTGTCCCCTGCCTTCTGAGACACCCACCCACACTCACCCCTGCCCTCTTGGGCTCTTACACTTGTGCGTGTTCTCCTATTTAGCATTTGTTTACTCTACACCAATTTATGGTGCCTAACATGCCAAATGCAGCTCCGAAGGCTGGAAATAAAGAAAAGTTGTGCTTTGGAGGAATTTATAGTCTGGGGGCACATCAATGAATATGCAATGTAGCAGAATGCTTGATACCTGCTGAAGAAAGGTAAAGCAAGATAAAGAGTAAAAACGGTCCAGGAAAGAGGGAGGGGATGGGAGAATGCTATAGAGCAGAATTACATATTCTTGCTTTGTATTATAGTCAGAAGAACTATCTTGACTGTCCTTTCTTGCTGACACATTACACACACACACACACACACACACACACACACTAACCCTCTGACAAGAGTTACAATGCTTGTCTCACCTTTGAGGCCTGAAACAACAACCTATGTATTACTGACATAATTGTGTTAAACCAAAAAAAATCTTCTCAGGATGTCTCTATTAATTTCACGTGAGCAATCAGGAATTTCTGGAGGTTTCTTCAATTGTCTGGAGGTGCCCCTTGCCCCTCAGCATCCTTTCTCTACCTACTTGATAGTTTCTGGGATCTTCGCAAAAGCCAGCCCTGCTCATCTGATGATATTTGCTGGGTGCCACTCTGCAAGATGACGTTTCAAGATGGCAACTCATCCTTGCAGAATTCTACTCCATTTGCTTGGTTGGGTTTCAGGCTTGTAGATAAACATGGCTCCCATTCACCATGCCAACAGATTTTGAGTCTATGTTTCCTTAGAAGGCAATCTGTATTACTCCCACATGGTCTCTTGAACACATCTGATTCCAGTAACTCATCACTCAACACCGTGTTACGCTCGAAGGCCCTGGAGGCTAGGCAGGGAACACGCTTCCACTTCTAAGGAGAGGGGGCCCCTTTCACAATCCATAAGAAAATGCTAAGTTTGGCAAAAAAAAAAAAAAAAAAAAAGAAAGAAATATATATATATATATATAGAGAGAGAGAGAGAGAGAGAGAGAGTTAGAAAACTTTGTTTCAAATCTGCAAAAAAAAAAAGTTCAAAGTTTTCTATGTGCTTCTATGTATAGTAATAAAAAAAGCTCATTTTTCTTTGGATATAGGCACCTCGGGACAGGGCATGAGAAGGGACTGCAGGAGCGAATTTCTGCTTCTTAGCCTCCACTCAAAGACTGAATAGATTAGTCAGGCCTTCTGCTGAACACCAAAGATGGAATGGCTAATCTGAGTGATCTGGCTGGGCCAGATCAAAGCAACAAACCATGAAATGACACTATGAAAAAACATTTTGAGATAAAGCCCTGCTAATGGGGTGTCTGATGAAAAGAAGGGGACAGCACGTTGCTTTCATCAGACCGAGCCAGGCCTGACGTGGAGGACTGAGATGAAGACCAGGTCCTAGACTCACAGAAATGGTCCTCACGGAGCATCTGGTGCTTCATCCCTGGATGGTATACTGCACCCTCACATACGTTATCCAGCTGATTCTCAAATACCTCTGAGAGCCTGGCATGATTGTTTTATACATGAGAGGTGAGGAAACCGAATCTCTGAAGGTTATATGTTCAGTTGATACGGGCCTGATTGTATGCATCCAAAACTCATGCCTTGGTATCCTGAACTCCAGCACCTCAGAGTGTGACCTTATTTGAAAATAAGGTCTGTAAAGATGTGAACAAGTTCAAATGAGGCCATTAGGGTGGGTCCTAATCCCACATGACTAGTGTCATTAAAAGAGGAGGTTAGGGCACAAGTTCTGTGGGTAGGACAGGTTGACAATTACCTTCTCCAGAATGCTCCATTATCTTCTAGTTTCCAGGACTGCTACTCGAACAACTAAAGCCATTCTGCATCTTGATTCTTTATATGCTGTCTTTTTACTTTTTCCCTCATGGAAGCTTATTGAGTCTTCTCTTTGCCCTGGTTGTTCTGAAATTTCACAACAATATGCCTTAGTATGGGTCATTCTTATCCATTGTACTACTGGGCCCTTTCAACCAGCAAACGGGTATCTCTCGTTTCTGAAAAATCTTCTTGGATTGATTTAACTCTTTGAGTAGTGAGTTTTTTCATGCTCACTGACCCCCAGGAGTGTTTTTATTTTTTGCAAAAAATCAAATTAGTTCCAGTTACAGTTTTATTAACTTAAAATCATGTTTGTTTGATAACCAATTTATGGAAACAAGAAGAACATACATTTTCCTTTTTTTAATGTTGTCTTACACGTGTAAAATAGTACTCTGGGTGGTCAGAAGGCATGAGGACGTACATGAATGTTCATATTACTCAAAGGGTAAAGAATTTTTATTGTCTCCTCTGTTCTGCCCTCTGGGAATTTTTATTTTCTGGTCACTGTACCTCCTGTGCCAGGCTTCCAACTGCTTATATTTTTCTCCTCCTTCTCACTTCACTTTTTCCTCTATTGGGTCTTTCATTTCTGCTATCATGTGGTCATTTTCCCAAAGCTTGTTTGGTTATTGTTGTTTTCAAATTGTTGCTTTTTTAAAGTATTTATTCTTTATTCATAGATGAAAAATCTTTTTATCTCTCCAAGATATTCATGGTAAACATAGACCCTGTTTCCTGCAGTTTTAAAAGAAATTTTATTAAGGTATAACTCATAAACCATAAAATTCACCTTTTTAAAGCAGACAATTCATGGAGTTGTGCAATCATTAATCTGCTTTTTGTATCTATAGCTCTGTCTGTTCTGGATCTTTCATACAATGAGAATCATATAATATGTGGTTCTTGCCTGACCTGTGGTGGCGCAGTGGATAAAGCATCGACTTGGAACGCTGAGGTCGCTGGTTCTCTAAACCCTGGGCTTGCCTGGTCAAGGCACATATGGGAGTTGAAGCTTCCTGCTCCTCCCCCTTCTCTCTCTCTCTCCTCCTTCTCTAAAATGAATAAATAAAATCTTTTAAAAAACATGATTATTTTGGGTCTAGCTTCCTTCACTTAGCATAATGTTTTAAGGTTCATCCATGTTCTAGCATGTGTCAATGCTTTATCCCTAACTGAATAGTAATCCATCGTATGGCTACACCACATTACATTTATCTATTAATCAGCTGGAGAACATTTAGATTACTTATTCTTTTAACTATTATGAATATACTGCTATGAATATTCATGTACACATTCTTGTGTGGACACATGGTTTAATTTCTCCTGGGTCTATACCTAGGAGTGGAATTGCTGGGTCATGTGGTAGCTATCTGTTTAACCAGTTTAAGAATTACCAGACTGTTTCCCAAAAATAGCTATACAATTTTACATTCTCATCAGTAGTGTTACAGGGTCCTGATGTCTTCACATCCTCTCCAACACTTGTTATTATCTGTCTTCATTGTAACCATCCCAGTATCTCAATGAGTTGTTTTTATTTTTAATTGTGAGGCATCTAGAGACTCAATGGCTCTGAAGAAGTCTTTATCATGTCCTCCTTACTTAGGCCCTTCACTACCATGTCCAGAGGTGCTGAGTCCTAATTACTGATGTTTTACAGTGGGAATCAGGCATTTCTCTGCACTACTGGTATAAGATTTGACTTTCTTAAAGTTGGCCAAGCCCAGCACCACTGCCTACCTGTGCTCCAGCCTCTGTACCTAGGTCCGGCCAGGAAGGTGCAGTAATGACCACAGTCAGATAACAAAGCCTGCAGAAGACTATGTTAGGAACTGAATTATGTCCCCAAAATGACATACTGAGGTAGGTCCTAACCCTTTCCATCCTAGAATGTGACCTTATTTGAATTATTTGCAGTTGTTATTAGTTAAATTAAGGAGAGGTCATACTGAATTAAGGCATGCCCTTAATACAATGTGACAGGTATCTCCATAAGGAAGGAAAAGAGGCTCAAAGACAAAGACACAGGAGAAGGCCAGGTGAGGTTGGAGGCAGAGACTGAAGCAATTTGTCTATAAGCTGAGGGACACCGAGAACTGCTGATGACCACCAGAAACTGGAAGACGCAAGAAAAGGTCCTCCCCTGCAAGTTTCAGAGAGAGAATGGCTCTGTGAACACCTTGATTTCAGACTTCCTGCTTCCAGATCTGTGGGAGAATAACTCTCTGAGGTTTAGGCCTCCAGCTTGTAGAACCTTGTTACAGCAGATGTAGGACATTCAGACAACGGCCTGGTCACAAGGGCAAGCCCTGTCCTCATTTTGATTTATGTTATTAGTCGTCACTGTTCTCAGTCCTGGTTGATTGTGAGTGCGTGCGAGTGCTCACTCTCCAATAGCATTCACATTCATGGTTTGCTTAAGTCTTCCTCTTTTTTTTTTTTTTTTTTGTATTTTTATGAAATGAGAAGCAGAGAGGCAAAGAGACAGACTCCCACATGTGACCGACCGGGATCTACTCGGCAAGCCCGCTGGGGGCAATGCTTTGCCCATCTGAGACGTTGCTCCATTTGCAACCAGAGCCATTCAAGCACCTGAGGCGGAGGCCATGGAGCCATCCTCAGCGCCCGGGACAACTTTGCCTCAATGGAGCCTTGGCTGCAGGAGGGGAAGAGAGAGACAGAGAGGAAGGAGAGGGGGAGGGGTGGAGAAGCAGATAGGCACTTCTCCTGTGTGCCCTGGCCGGGAATCAAACCAGGGACTTCCACACGCCAGGCCAACACTCTACCACTGAGCCAACCAGCCAGGGCTTAAGTCTTATTTCTCAACCGTTCTCTCTGTCTGCCTGTCCTTGGCAGGCTCTCTAACTTGGAGACCTTAAGGAGGCCTTGCCCATCCTATTCTGCCCGACTCCCAGCCTCCAGCTGCCATGCAGCAGGAACATTGGACATATTTAGAAAAACAATGGCAGATTTACCCCCAACATGTGGTGGTACACCCCCTGTAGGCTGAGGCATGCTGAAACTACTGCTGGTGTCATTGGACACATAACCAAAGGCAGGACGAAGGATGCTCTTATTCAAACCAAAAGTGATGGATAACGTCGTAAGTAGGAGGACAGAAAGGTGAGACACAAGTGTCATTCATCTAGTGACAAATGGAAAGAAAGGAAAATTAAGTTTCACTTATTTAACCCTTTGAGTAGTATGAATATTCATGTATGTCCTCATGCCTCCTGATCATCCAGAGTACGATTGATTTATTTTAAAAATGTGTAAGGCAACATTAAAAAAAGGCAAATGTATTGGGTTGCATTTTTCAGGGATTTGGCATGGTGATGGGGCCAACTTGGACTTGGTGAACATGTTAAGGACACGACTCTTTTATGGATTCTTGCTGTATTGGCCAAGAGTTTGCTTAAAGGCTTTTAATCACTATAAAAAAAAATAGAGGACTGGATGAAGAAGATGGGGCACATATACACCATGGTATACTATTCAGCTAGGAGAAATGATGACATCGGATCACTTACAGCGGAATGGTGGAGTCTTGGTAGCATTGTGCGGGGTGAAATAAGCGAATCAGAAAAAAACAGGAACTGCAGGATTCCATACATTGGTGGGACATAAAAGCGAGACTAAGAGGCATGGACAGGAGTGTGGTGGTTACAGGGGGTGGGGGGAGGGAAAGAGGGAGAGGTGGGAGGGGGAGGGGTACAAAGAAAACTGGATAAGGGTGGCGGAGGACGATCTCTCTTCGGGTGATGGGTATGCAACAGAACTAAATGACAAGATAACCTGGAAATGTTTTCTTTGAATGTATGTACCCTGATTTATTGATGTCACCCCATTAAAATAAAAATTTATTTATAAAAAAAAAGGCAAATGTATGTTCTTCTTGTTTCCATAAATTGGTTATCAAATAAACATGATTTTAAGTTAATAAAACTGTAACTGGAATTAATTTCATTTTTTGAAAAATGACTCACTCCTTGGTGTCAGCAAACATGAAAAAAACTCACTACTCAAAGGGTTAAATTACAAAGGCAGTGATGCTGATTCAAAAAATTAAAACCACACGAAAACCTACAAAGTCCAAATAAACCTGCCCCCATCTCCACCTCCACCCCCAGCCTTGTCCCTACATTTAGACTCCCCAGAAGCAACTGTATTTAACACGTGACTACACGTAGCCTAGCACTCTCCAGTGGCCAAGCAGACAGGCCCTAACACTGTTGTGTTTTGTTTCAGGCTATTTTAAAGCCATGGAGTTCGAGGGCTTGCTTTGTCCTTTGCTAGCATGTTAGGGACCTTTTATCCACATCAGCAAACAAGGAATTTTCTCAGCAAGTCACCACCCTCAGTCTCAGGGTCACTCTGTAGTACAGACAGGTGATGACACATTTACCGGGCACCTTGAGGAACTACTTTGCTTTCTCTGGGTTCACTCAGCAGCACACTTACACGGCACCCCGCAAAGTCTGGAGACTGGCAGATTTTAAGGAGATCAAGAGAAGTGAGGAAAACCGGCAGACGGTATTAACGCTAAGGCTTGTCAGCATAAATGTGTGAAGTCTCTCTTCCACAGCCAGGAGAATGTGGTCACTAGAGAAGTCCCACAAATGGTCAATTGTGACGGATGTCCAGATATGTTGTCCATTTAGAGAGGAAAGAGTTGCAGAGCCAGGGGAAATTATACTTTTTTTTTTTTTAATTTTGAGTCAGGTAGAGGAGAAAAAAAAAGACCAAAAAAATATAAGTGATTAAGAAAGTCAATATTACATTCTTGAAGATGATAAACAATCTGGAGGTTTGGTAATTTATGGAATGCCTCAAAAAAACAAAATTTGTTCAAGATAATTTCAGGCATTGAGAAGGGCAGAATTAACTTTCCCACCCTGATTAATCATATCAAATTGGGATTTCAACTGGGGGGGACCTGCTTTCTCCCCAGGAGACGTCTGACAACATCTGCTCACATCTTTGACTGTCACAACTGGGGGAGGCTGAACATCCCACACGCACAGAATAATCCCTCACAACCAAAAATGATCCCATCCAGAGTGTCAGCATTGCGAAGCTGAGAAACCCCACAGTGTAGCTCTCCCAAAGGGATTGCATATTTGTTTTCTAGTGGGTACGACATCTTTCTTAATCAACTTCATGAACACATCAGAAGCAGATTCCCATCATTTTCTTGGGCATCTCAACCAATCCAAAGTCACTGTCATACTCCTCCCCAGAGAAACGTAGGAGTAAACATGTTGAATGGGACTGATTTCACCTGTAAAACTCTGAGGTAAGAATGAACAGTAGTACTCAGGACAGGGAACAGAATTTCTAGATGGGCAAGGTATGACTTCAGACACGGGAGGGTAGGGCTGTTTCTCACCCAACTAATCCAGCACCATTTACCTCACAATAAACCTACTCACAATTTGAAAACAACACTCAGAGCCTGGAGCACAAAGTTAAGAGGAAAGAACAGAAATTTACCCTCTTAGTTGGTTAGTTGTCTAGTAAAATACACACACACACACACACAAACACATATACTCACTTATTCTTGATTTTTGTGAATGAAATCCAGCTCAAGCATAGGGAAAAAATCATGGCTAGAAAAACTAGCCTCCTATGCCCTGCTTGAGTTCAACATGCCACCTTCCCACCTGACCCCACCCAGGCACCAGCTGTGTGGATTGTGAATGCCTGAGGTCAGCTGGGATGTCTCATGGCCTCGCACCTGCCTGGAAAGCTCCCATTGTCTCAGTGAAGAGGAGGCTCTTCAAGCCCACCCGCCAGGCGAAAGAATGTGAACCATCTCCGTTGCAGCCTTGTGTACATAAACTGTTTATTTGTGGTAAGTAGTAATCGACTATGGATGACCCGGGAGTTTTATCAATAGCTTCCTGATGGCCTTAGAAAAATCCATGCAGTAACCACAGCACCAGTGATGACGAAGTATTAGCTCCAGGAGACCTGTGCGGGAAGGAGGACCGTGGGACACCAGTGGCTGTTCAAGCCAAGCGAACTCCAAGGCCCAGGCGTCTGGGGAGGCTGGCTGTGGCTGCTTGTTCTACCCAGAGAGGGGGCTTTCCTCTCGTCCTTCCCTCCCAGGGCACAGGAACAACTTGCAGCAGCCTGACACACAAGGATAGCCATTCCTAGAGATATAATGAGGGGTTCCTTCTAAGTAAGCTTTGCTCTGCCTTCCCTGTTTTCATTGGAAATGAGAAAACTGCTGATCCTTATTTGTTTTCTAAGTGAACATAATCGAAATAATCAGTTCTTATTAATGACCCTAATTATGCAGCTTCTATTTTTAAATGCTGGTCTTGCAGCATGCTCTAGGTGGGTGGCTTTAATTAAAGCTAATTGCAGATAGTCACATCCAAATATGCACCCTGCACGAATGAGTAACAGGGCTTGGAATTCAGTGCATTAAACAGGGGTTTGCCATGGGGTGACGGTGTATGTCAGACTCAAACATATCAT
Source organism: Saccopteryx bilineata (assembly GCF_036850765.1). Classification (NCBI taxonomy): domain Eukaryota; kingdom Metazoa; phylum Chordata; class Mammalia; order Chiroptera; family Emballonuridae; genus Saccopteryx; species Saccopteryx bilineata. Next base: position 224,943,194 of record NC_089491.1, on the reverse strand, counting down.
ACAAATAACTTTTCCAATAACTACGATGGATGGTGGACAGGGTCGTTTATTAGAGTCACTTAGGCCACAATCTAATATGCCTCACTAGATTCTCAGAGAAGTGAAGCTCACAGAAGTTTTGCTTTCGCCTGACCTGTGGTGGCGCAGTGGATAAAGCATCGACCTGGAAATGCTGAGGTCGCCGGTTCGAAACCCTGGGCCTGCCTGGTCAAGGCACATATGGGAGTTGATGCTTCCAGCTCCTCCCCACCTTCTCTCTCTGTCTCTCTCTCCTCTCTGTCTCTCTCTCCCCCTTTCTCTCTCCTCTCTAAAAAAATGAATAAATAAAATTAAAAAAAAATAAAACATAAATAAAAAACAAAACCAAAAGACTTTAAAAAAAAAAAGATTTGCTTCCCTTGAGTGTGAAATTGGACTTCACTGGATTTTCCTTTGGCTTTGTAGGTCCAGATGTCTTCTTCCCAAAAAAAGTCTCTTCTAACATGACAGCATGATTTTATCATTAAAGAAGCACTAATACTAAGAGGGAAGGAATTTATTTCTGTATTCTATATGAATCCCAATTGCTTGCTCCTCCTCAGCCCTTCCCTACAAATTGACGACACTCATCTATTTTATTCAGTTAAATTGCATCTGATTCTCCAGTACCTCCGGAGCTTGGCATTGCTCTTTTTGTATATTAGAAATGAAGAAACCGAGCTTGGAAAGATGATCTGGTCAGCACAAGACCTCCAAGGGCTGGGCTTAGGAGTCATCTGCTTGAGAAGTAACCTGCAAGTACCAGACTTGTCCTGGAGATCTCGTTTCTTTGGTCCAAACTATCACATCATACAGCATCACTCCCTATGGGCGGGGCAACCTGACCTCACAGCCAGTCAGAGGCTGGGGACTCAGCTGACCTTCACCAGAGCGCTTCCAACTGCCATTTCGCATTACACATGGTACACTCAGCATCCACGAAGGATTTGACATTTTCACAGGAGTCTCTCATGGAACACATTGAGAGCTAATACAAACTGTCCTGGCTTGCAGACTGCTTGATCCGCAGGTTAACATCAAAGAAGCTGAAAATACTGTTGGAGAGTTGTCTGAAAATGGTTAGTTATAGCTGTGGAGTTTTTGCAATGCCCTCGTCACAAGTATCAGTTCGGTTCACATCCAGTAGCAAAACTTACACGACCTAGAAAGAGAAGCTTTGCTGGGTGGGGTTTCTATTTTTTTGGAAAGTTATTTCTTGTGGAAATATGTGTCTGATGCTCTGGGGTACAGTGCTCAGCGACAGTGATGGAGCATTGGCTCTGGACTGTAACAGAGGCACATGGAATTAAAATAAAAACCTAAACCAGCTTGACCTATGGTGGCGCAGTGGATAAAGCATTGACCTGGAAATGCTGAGGTCGCCGGTTCGAAACCCTGGGCTTGCCTGGTCAAGGCACATATGGGAGTTGATGTTTCCAGTTCCTCCCCCCCTTCTCTCTCTCTGTCTCTCCTCTCTCTCTCTCCCTCTGTCTCTCCCTTTCCTCTCTAAAAATGAATAAATAAATAAATAATTTTTTTTAAAAAAACCTAAACCAGCTCCGACTCATTGGCCTTACCCTTCTACTGAATTGAGAGACCAGAAGTTCAGACGTTTGGAAATCTGAGGACTTCTTACTATCTGTGGATAAATGTGATCTTTCGGTGTTTAACTACCCAGCACAGTTGGCTTGAATGAAGTGTGTAGAGAAGTTAAGAGCACCAGGCTTTGAAAGCAGGCATGCCTCCATTATCCACTGTGTGACTTCATGCATGTTATTTACCCTCTCTGAGCCTCTGATTTCCACACCTATAAAACTGGTTGGTTATACTGAAATGATTGGATCATCATGAGGTTTAAATGCACTAATACAGATTAAGTGTCTTGCCCTTAACAAAAACCAATAGACATTAAAGAGGGACTTTTCTATCAGAGTATTTATCCTGAAATTAGAATTCTGAAAATATTGCTAGCAAAGCCAAAGTAAGCATAATTCTTAAATAGTCTCTAATGAATTGACCACTTAAAGTAGTAGTGACACTTAACCCCTCCTCCACACTCAACATCAGTCTTGATCATAGACTACTGGGTCAGTGTCTACAGCAGTCTTATTAACAGGCAGATGTTGAAACCATCTGAAAACACTATGCAAAGATGATGCAAACTAATGACAAAGCGAAACTTCGAATCCCACCTAGGACATAAGGCTTCCTGAAGTTAGAATGTGACTGAGGAACTGCTGGGTTGTTCAATGTGCAGTGAAGCCTGGTGCTGCAGTTATAACCTAAAATGTATTAATAAAAAGCCAAAATACTTGTTTTCATCAGATAGTTTTATTTTTCAAGCTGATGTTCCAATTGTCACGCTTTCCTTACTGGCCCTATAAAATCATGTTCCCCATCTTATGTAAGTTCACTTTAAGAGGACTTTATTCGGTATAAATTTTCTCCAAGGAAACAGGTCCCTGTGTGTATAACTTATGTATGCATGTCAGTTCATAGACTAAGGAAGAAATGGCTTCACAAATTATATCCCATCACCATGAACTCTGTTTAGGCACAATGAAGACAAATACATGTTGAACAGGATTACATTTTCTGGGTGCTTCCAATGAATGGGAGGGACATGGGGACAGATAACGCAGTGGAGTGTGGTTTCACCCTTGGCTTCTCCTCCTCCAGTTGTTCATCAGTGTCTGATTTGCTGGCATTGTTGCGTCCCATTACACCAACCCTGGTCTTCCCCACCCACTGTCAATTTGCCCGTGCTCTGCGCCAAGGCAGTGGTTGTATAAACATCTGGGCACATGGCTCCCAGCCTCCACACGGGTCTTTATTTGAATGAGTAATCCCATTATGAGCCTTCAAAGCCGGTGGGCTCCCCCCAGGCCCACAGTCCTCCAGACCTCCTAGTATGAAAATGACTCATTGGTCTAACCATCACAACAATGACTCACATGTTATATGAAAGCTAAAAGGATGCATTTTGCATACACAGAACTATAAGATGTACAAATTTCTGGGATTTAATTTTATTGGGGAAGGAGTGGGATAGAAATAAATGTCACATATTTTTTCAAAGGGGATTGTATAAAAGCCCACATCGTGCAACATCTGTGTGAATCAGTCTCCAAGGATTCAATGTAAACAGTTGTTGATATAAATAGATGTGCTTTTAAGCAAAGACAGATGTCCCAGACCAAAATGTTACAAAAACACACAAAACAGTTAAGTTCAAAGACATCTTGGCTTTCTTTGCTTTCCCAATAGGTGAATCTTCACTGGCGCATAACAGCAAGGGTAAAAGAGGGAACATTTTATTTCCCAATAAAAGGGCATGTTGTACCATGGGAAGCAGGTGTGTGAACAGCACAGTCAGAAAGAGCGTCCACTTGCCTGTGTTGTGAGATGTTCTTTATTCATCCATTCTCATGGTATTCATTGATTTACTGAAGAGCAATCCAGAAGACTGGTGCTCAGAATTCCTCAGAATAATTTATAGAGAGTATCAAGTGGGAAGCACGGCAAATAAGTCACTGGAATTTGGGGGTTGGCCATGTTGATGTCAGTGGGAGAGAAGTTAGGAGCTGGCAGGATTCTGGAGTAAGAGCAGGTCATGGGGCCATGGTCCTTGGTGGGAACAGGCCTGCCCCTTACTCTGTTGGTGCTAGCACCCTAGATCAGAAAGATGATAAATAAATCACATTTCAGTGTATGTGTGTGGGGGGCATCTCAGTGAGATTATCCAGAAAACTAGAGCCAGACTGAAAGGTCATTTATAAATAGAACAATTGACATTTTTTTTTGCATGTCAGGCACTAGGAAGCATTTTCATGTACATTCTCTTGCTGGAGGCAAGAGTTAAGAATTTCAAACTTAAAAGGAATTGGAGAAGGCAGACAAGTACTTATTTGACCACAGTTTCCTTTATATGGTAAAATAATTTTACCAGACTCTGCCCAAAGAAGGTCGTTCCTTCCTTCCAGAGAAGGTTGTGTGGCAAAGACCATTGTCTTTGGACTGAGCTTTCCTCTGAAGGAGGCTGAAGCTGCTTAGGAGGGGCCAAGGGCCGATTTGGGGGTGCCAATGATAGGAGGTGATGGGCTGATAAGCTGGCCTAGGGGTTGTCTTTGGTAATCGCTTCCCCTTTTAGCCAGGGCATGCTCAGCTCCAAGACAGGCATAGAGAGGAAGGATAGTGCCCTTGCCCATGAAGGCATGGCCACCTGCTGACCTCTTGCAAGTGTGGACACACGTGCTGGCTGAAGTTTATGGTAGAAAAACCCACCTTTCCTTTCATTTGAAGCCAAATGATCTGGAACTTGGTTCTTTCTTAAACTATCAGAAAAGAAAGTCAAAACAAAACCCCAATCACAAATCATATTAGGAGACATGTTATTGTCATCCTGAAAATGAGCATTTTTATTTATAAGACATTACCACTCAATTGTGTGCACTAGCTGGTCAAGTTGTCAGGAGCTGTCAAAGCAGTCTCTGACTGGGTCGGTATGATACCATCATCAGCCAAGTGACCTGAAGTTTTGGTTTCCACCCTGCCAGACATCTGTGAGTATTAGGATGAAATACCATATTAATCAAACATTTGGATGAGGCCATAGGCGATGGTTGGTATGTCTAGACATGCTGTAGCAGAGATGGGCAAGGTCAGATGTTTATAGGCTCAAATCCTCTGCCTGGACACACAGGAAGACTTATTTCTCAGCCTCCCTTGCAGTTAAACTGGCCGTTTACTGGGTCCAGACTTATGGAAAGTAAGAAGAAAGGATGGGAGCTACTTGTGGAGTTGGCCATAAAGTTCCTTGCAGGATCATACATGAAGATGATAGCTTCACAAGATACAAGCAGACTAGATCCCTGAGTTACCACCTGGAGGAGAGCCCAAGGGAGCTGCCCAGGCTGCATCAGACTGTGGAAGAGGGAAAAACATCTTTATTACAAGACATTGAGGTCTGGAGATTGTTATCATTTAATATCCTAACTGTGTATCTAGTTTCTTGGAAGTATAGATCAATAGCACTGAACTTATTTGGGGGCATTTTTCTGATCAAGTGTATACCTCGAAATCAGGCCCAAAGGATTGCAGTTGGGAAGACAAAGAGAAGCAGGATGAAAGGAACACAGTGATGCTCACCCCAGACCCAATTCACTTTAGACTCTTTGAGCAAAAGGAAACTGAAAGTGTCGTTCAATTCATTCACCAAATCTAATCATGGCTGCATTCTGGAGGGGTACTCTGTGCCCTACTCATAAAAGCAACCAAGCTTGAGAGTCCACAGCCCATCATTGTAGTTCAGTGACTCAAAACTCAGTATTTAGGAGGTTCTTCTGGAGGGCCTGACCAAGCCCACTGCAGGCCACATCTTGTTCCCATTCATTGTATTTGATGAGGAACCAGACTTATTGCTCACAATTTCCACTCTGTGTGGCTTCATTTATTTGGTTATTGACATCATATGAATTTCTCATTGTTCTTTGCTCTCTAGGTAAAATAATACATTGCTGGGTGGTTAGCTCAATTGGTTAGAGCGTCGTCCCAAAATGACAAGGTCATGGATTCAATCCCTGGTCAGAGCACATATGGGAAGCAACCAAGGAGTGCACAACTAAGAGGAACATAAGTGAAACACTGATTTGGTACCTCTCTCTCTCTCTCTCTTTCTCTCTCTCTTTCCCCCTCTCTTTTCCTCTCTCTGTCTTTAAAAAAAAAAAATCAATATAAATAAAACAATGCATTGCTCATAAATTTATTTGCTTCAACCAGCAATAGCTGAGACTCAGTCTCTGACCTCAAAGAAATGACAGAAACATTAAAAAGCTAACAAGATCTTATCTTGTTTACAGTGAATGAGAAGGGCCTGCTGCAGAGGAAACACTGGGCTGCAGTGTTCAAGGGGGGCTTCCCAGAGGAGGTGGGCTTTGAGAGGCCCTCAAAAATAGTGAGAATTTGGAAGAATCAAGAGAGGTGTTAGGATACTGTGGGAAAATTCTGGAAGCCAGTATGAGTGTGGGGCAAAATGGTGAGACAACCAATTTGGATGGAGTGAAAACTTCTACTGGAGAACAGAGAGGAAGGGGGATCATGGGAAGAAGAGTGAGAACTAGTCTTGGAGAGTGTGGTAGATAGACTGACAGTCCTCCATGGTGTCCAAGTCTGAATCCCCTAAAATTGCGAACGTTATCTTACATGGCAAAGGGATTTGCAGGTGAGATTAAGTTAAGGACCTTGAAATGGAGAGATTATCCTGGATTATTCAGGTGGACCCTTAATATAACCACAAGAATCTTTATAAGAGGGAGGCAAGAGTGTCCGACTCAGAGAAAGAGATATCATGACAAAAGTTGAGGCCTGAGAGAGAGAGAGATTTCAAGATGCTATACATGATATTATGAGTTGAAGACAGAGGAGGAGCCATTAGTCAAAGAATGCAGATGGCCTATAGAACCTGAGAGAGGCCAAGAGACAGATTCTCCACTAGGTACTCCACCAGGAATGCAGCCCTGCTAAGACCTTCCTATTAAGACTTCCAACCTCTAGAACTGCCAAAGTATAAGACTTATTTTCAGCCACTAAGTTTATGGTCATTTTTGAGGGCAGCATAGAAGACTAATATAGAGGACTTCAAACTGGAGGCTGATGAGACTTTCAACTAAACAATCAGAGTCTTGGACTCAGAAGACTTTTGAGCAGAGGCATGAAGTCATTCATCCTACATGTGTACATTGTGTAAGCTTTAGGTAAACGTCACACAAGCAGACCTGGTCTGTGCTAGTCCCAAGTGTCCCAGCATGGAGAACAGTGCCTGCCACTCAGATGAAACTCAGTAGAGTCTTTTCTGGGTAAATGAACACACGAGTAGTAAATGCAACAATCTTTGTAGTCTAAGTTCCCATCCCCTCTCGCCTGAACTATTTCAGTAACTACCTCATTGGCCTCTGGGTCTTTGACCTGCTGCTACATTCATGCTCCAATAAAAGTTTTGGTTGTATCATTTTCATCCAAATAAAATTCAAATTCCTGTAAATATTATTTCAGTCCTCTATGACATGGCCTCGGATTACCTTCAGGAGCAGAAACCATCTCTACACCCACAGAGCTTCCTGTCTACGTTGAGATGACTTCACCATCAAGCCGCCTTCCCTCACTTGACGGCACTGTCCCACTGCGCTTGTCGATGACTTTATTATTCTAAGAAACCCTTGTCCTCAAGTTACTAACTTTATTGCTAATTATAGGAAATCCATTTAAATAAACATTAAATGATTCTATTATTCAACAGATAGTATCAAGGATTGTTTATTCTCCAAGGCTGTTTTGAAAATCCTGCTTTAAACCGTCACTTTGCTGTCTGCACTGTTATCCTGAACTGTTACGTCGTGACCCTGCCCAATCCCAGTTGAGCTTCCTCCCATCTTGAAAACTGGCCAACCTCTCAAAACCATATGAATATCTCAACTATTCTGTACATTTCCTATCAATGAAATCATATAACATGTGGTCTTTGGTGACTGGCTTCTTTCACCTAATAGTATTTTCAAAGTTCATCCAGGTTGTTGTACTGGTATTGATTTTAAAGAGAGAAGAAGGGGGGGGGGGGGAGAGAGGCAAAAACCTTGGTTTGTTCCTGTATGTGCCCTGACAGGGACTGGACCCACAACCTTTGCCTACTGGGACAATGTTCTCTGGCCAGGGCAGCATTTCATTCCTTTTTATGACGGAATGATGTTCCATTGTAAGTATACATCTCAATTTGTTTACCCATCTGTCTGTCGATGGGCATTTGGTCTATTACACTTCCTGACTGCAGAGAATGATGCTGCTATGAGCATGCACGCCCCAGTCTTTGTGTGGACATACATGTTCATTTCTCTTGGGCCTATTGCTAGGAGTGGAATTGCCAGTTAAGATAGTGACTTCATGTTTAACTTTTGGAGGAATGATCCTTTTCATCTTCACAGTAGCTAAATGAGGAATTGGAAACACTTATGATCATGTGCCTGAGGTGACTCAACAGAAGGAGGTAGATCCTCTCCCTTTATTTCTACACATTTAGCTTGTTTGGCTTATTTCAACCACCATTTCCAATTGTCTATTCACCTGGAATGTGGTCTGGTACTTCTCAATTCATGTTTTTTTCCTCACAAGTTTCCATAATAAAGATGTAGTTACAAATGTGAACTCAGCAATGCTCCGTTTTGTCTCCACAGTCCCAGCCTCCCAGCCCTCTCCTAACCTGACCTCATGCCACAGGCATCCCAGCTTCCTTTGTTCTTCACACGGGAACCAGAAAGACGTTTCTAGAATGCATATCCACAGTCATTGCTACCCTGATCTACCTCCAGTCCAGCCCCTACCTGTACGTCTTCTATATTCTACTTAGAAGTCAATTGGTAAGACCCCAGTACATTGTGCTAGGTGTATAAATAAATCTCAGATTGATTCCAAAGAGAGAAGCGGATGTAAAGCCAGTAGCCCCGGCCACCATCACAGCCGCCTGGCCCATGCAGGTTCACATTTGATTTGAACAGATGGTAATGAAACAACAGAGCCAAGAACTGGTGGGCCATTAGCTTTAATCCTAGCTTGCACCCGGTGGGCAAGAAATACACATACTGGGAAAACACTTCCCTTTCCATTCAGGGCTCCCAAAGCTACTGACTTATCCGAGTTTCCTAGAATCAAAGGTTTTACCTCACCAGCCCTATTCACCTTTGTTTCCTATCTCCTTCTCTCTGCACAAACTGGCTTCTCCTTCAGCACTCCACAATCTTGGCTGCATCTCCTCTCCTCCACGTGGTCTTTCTCTGCTCTCCTCTCTAATGCTAATCTCAGGAACCAAGAGAGAGCAAGCTCCCCGGTCTGCCCCATTTTATAGTGTAGAAATCAAAGCCTTTAATCCAATATACAAACAAAGAAGTCTCTGATACAAAGTCACTTATCTGAGGCATAATGGAATTCCTCATAAGAGTGCACCACCCCCTATCATGCAACAGTCTTAAAAAAAGCTTAGTCTTAAAACTAAGCCTTAGGCTATAATGACCCTTCCTGCTTACAGCCTGTCCCCCACACCCAATAAAAACTATAAGCTAGCAAACATATATATCATATTTACAAACTAATCTGACCAACACGGGATACTCATCTTTGGTGAAATGTGCAGAACCCTGGTGTTGGCACAACTCCACGTAATCATTAGAGGTTAACGTCTCCCATCAGGAACGCAGCACACTGAAGTGCTGGGGTTCAGATCTGCCTTCTTGGATCTCGTAACCTGACATTGTCTGTGGAGTTAAAGGGGTTTGATGGAAAGTAACCTCACAGGGTGATTGGATCATAAATTCCTCACTGAGTAGATAGCGGTGGGTAGTCACACCCCAGGCATAGAACTTCTTTAGTAAAAGGTTTATCTTTGCCTTAAGCAAGCCCTGTCCATTGGTTCTGTGCATCGAGGTTATGCATCTTTGAAATGCCACTTTCCAAACCTTGGAGAAGTGGAACCACCCTCAAGAGAGCACATCATCTTGTTAGCTACCCTATAATCCCATCACCGCCTGGCTTTCTTCCACCTCCATGTAATCATCCTTACAGTCCCTCCTTAATTCCAGGTGTATCATTTCTATGATACTGCCATCTGGGAAGCATTTTTCTCAGCCCATGTAGACCATCCCTTTGTTAGGCCAAATTAAATTTTTGTGCAGTTCTCTATGGATTTGAACTTTTCATGGTAACTGGAAGTAAGACCCTGCAGCACAGCAGAAGCCAGATCGTTGTGGGAAGGTGTCTGTCAATCTCTCACACACCTGGGGAAGAAGCGAGGATAGAGAACCTCCCTGTAGGAGACATAACTAGGTGTACAGAAAGCCTCTGTACCACTTAGATTGGGGATGGGTGGAGGGTTTTCAGGTAGACTGTGGGGCTGACCTTAAACTTTGCAAAAATTCTTTTCTCCTATTGTACCATGCCCTGAACATCTGTCCCATCATACCACTGCCCAAGCCTTCCCGGGTCACTTGGCTTAGAATCGAAACTGGCCGGAGGTCAAGAAGTCCTTTCTTGTAATATATCATTTAGATTGAGACCTGGTGAAAGGAGCCCATTTGAAAGAAAAATTCTTGCCTTGGCTGAGTGGCTCAGTGGATAGAGTGTAATCCCGGGGTGCTGAGGTCACGGGATTGACCCTCGGTCAGGGTGCATACGAGAAACAACCAATGAAACAATTAAGTGGGACTAGTTGGTCCCACTTCTCTTTCTCTCTCTTTCTCTCTCTCTCTCTCTCTAATCAATGGAAAAATTTTTTAAAGAGAGAAAAACTCTCACCCAGAATTTCAGCTTTTCTGACTCCAAATGGCTATGGGAATCTGGTCTACCATTTTACATCTCTGAAATTGTATATAGAAACAAACCTTTTAAGGGATTAATTTGGCATTCTAGATTTATGTCAAACATGGTCTGTTCAGGAAAAAGAGAGAACCTCTTTCAGAAGGGTAATCATATCGATCAAGCCTTTATCAAAAGGGAAGGCTTTCAGAACTGTAATTTATTTTCACCCAGTGGTTCACACTGGGCCTGCCAGAGAATGTTCATTGTTCACCAAGCATCAGGTTCTACTTAAGTCAAAATAGTTTCTACAGGTAGACCTCTGAGATATTGCAGATTATGCTCCAGATCACCACAATAAAGTGAATAATGCAATAAAGCAAGTCACATGAATTCTTTAATTTCTCAGTGCATATAAAGTTATGCTTATACTATACTGTAGTTGATTAAGTATGCAGTAGCATTCTGTCTAAAAAACAACGCACATACGTTACTTAAACAATACTTTATTCCTAAAAATCGCTAACCTTTCTCTGAGCCTTCAGCAAGCCTTAACCTTTTTGCTGGTGGAGGATCTTATCTTCAATTTGTAAAAAATGCAGTATCTGTGAAGCACAATAAAAGGGGGTCTGCCTAATTTACATAACTTAAAGAAGGTCTTCAGAAAAGGAAGAAAAAGGCTTTGCTGAAAGTACTTCTGCTTGGCTTTAAGCAAATGCTTCTAATTCTTCTCACAACCCAAACGGGAATTTCAGAACATGTATTCCATTTTATAGAGTAAGAAACAGGCCTTGTGCTTACGTGGTTACTACAGAGGGGGCGTAAGCTCTCACTCTCCAGGGCAGGTTGATTCAGTCCACCATCTGATGTAATAAAACTAAACTTTGAAAAGACACTTATATTCTATAACAAAGCAGTGGGCAGAATGAAGACAAGAAAATAATAACTTCCGTTTCTTCTTAGTTTCCCATTTTTACTACATTTTACTAGGTTCTCGGACCTTCACATTCTACCAGGTTCTCAAATTACAGAGGTAAACAATCCTACTTTAAACAAAATCATAAAATTCAATTTTTGGGGATGTGGTATAGCCAATAACAGTGTTTGTGTTTCCAACACAGACTGTGCCAACACGTTGTGTATGTGTCTATAGATGGTGAGATAAATAGATTGATTGATTGATCATTAGGGTGGCTACTGACCCTCACAACATCATGTTACAGCTAAGAGGGTCAGCACCTAGCCCAAGGTCACACAGCTAGTAGATGGCAGAGCCAAGACCTGAGCCATGCCAGTATCAAACCCAGGCTGTCTGGCTGTCTTCAAAATACATCCAAAACAAAACTAACACTTTGTATAATGAGAGCATTGAATTCTGCTAAATTGACCCCGAATCAAATTACACACTAGCATAACACAACCTAAAATATCCAGTTGTAAAAATATAAAAATAAAAAATGTGGCTGCATGCTGTATATTTGTTCAAAGGTGGCTGCTATTTGGCCAACTATTTATTCTAATGTTGGAATCCTACTGTTAAGTTTCCGTAGGTTTCTAATCCTAAATTTGGCAGCTTAGACCTGTTAAATTAATTAAACAAGGAAGCCATTAAACCAAGGTGATCCTCTTGCCATGGTGGCCTATGTCAGCAAACCAAAATCTAAGCCTATAAATACCTCAAGGTTAGGAAGTCAAAACGTTCCAGGCAACCAATGACGAGCAGCCAACGAGGCTTTAGGTTTGCAGTTTCGGTTGCAGCAGATCAATCACTTCATTCTTTGCTTCCACACTCTCTCTACAACCGTCTCCCCCCACCCCCCACCCTGGGGCCTGGTAGGGAGCGCTCCTAACAACTTCTGCTCTGGCATTCCCAAGTTCAAATGAATTTTTTCTCAAATCACCTCTCAAAAATGTTACATGCCTCAATTGATCTTTTAACAGGCCCCAAAGATACTGTTAGAAATTATTAAAGAAGACCATTTAGATCAGTGGTAGTCAACCTGGTCCCTACCGCCCACTAGTGGGCTTTCCAGTTTTCATGGTGGGCAGTAGCCGAGCAACCAAAGTATAAATAAAAAGATAGATTTAACTACAGTAAGTTGTTTTATAAAGATTTATTCTGCCAAACTTAGCGAAAATCCAACATAAAGTACTTGGTAAGTAACTTTTATTATATGCTTTAACTTGCTGTAACTCTGCTTTATAAATTTTATAAAGTAAAGTTACCTCCCTACTTCACCATTACTGTGGAACTGGTGGGCGGTTAGAAAATTTTACTACTAACAGAGATACAAAAGTGGGCGGTAGGTATAAAAAAGGTTGACTACCTCTGATTTAGATGAAACCAATTTTAGCATGTCATGGAGCAGACAGTCTCCTTTTGGAGAGCTGCAGATCTGGGCATAAGGCAGGAAGCTTTTATAGGATTAAGGATAAAAAACAGGAAGTGAGTGCAGAGCTGGGGGTTGGCTTGGGTCTGGGGACTGGCTGGCCTGATGGGCTGAGCTTCTGCTAAAGCACAGCACTTACAGGGACCTGAAATGTATCTATTCTGTTTTGCAGACAGGGCACCCTGGGCAGGAGCGGCTCCATCTTGGGCCTCATCATTTATCTCAACAATATCTAAAGCTGCGGAGTTTAATGATCACCCTAGCCCTTGAGGCTGGGCGATAAAGGTTCCAGGGCATTTATATGATCTGAGAGGGCCAACCTCAAACTCTGTGAGCCCTGCCTGCTGGGTTTAAGCCTCCATGTCTGCATCTTGACTGCCCAACTTTCTTAAGTTTCTCCTGAAATTCCTGTGTCCCCTGATGCATCTGAGGCCACCACAAAGCAACCACTAAAAAAAAAGTATTCTCCATCAAGATAAGGATTTTCTCATAAAACGTATGACTTTATGACATCAAAATAACTTTTATTTTTTCTTCTTCAATCTGCTCCTATTTACTGAGCACCTACTACCTGCTGAGTGAATTGAGCAAAGGAGGGCTAGGAGTATATGCATCATTGAGAAGCCTACATTTTCTCATCCCCTGCATTATACCAGTGTGGAAAGCACAGTGTATCTGACTCAGGCACAGCCAGGATGGTCTCATGAATATGGTAAACTGAACAAGGAGTCCACATCCTCATAGTTCATTGGAAGATGGACAAAAACTTGTTCAGTTAGAATAAAAAACAAAGCTTCTCATCTTACCCACACCCACAATACCGGCCCAGTGCAGAAAGTTTACAATCGGTATGTTAGATTAGTGAATGCTACTGATCATAAGTGATAATAGATGAGTCAATGTCACTAATAAGAATGTTGAATTCTTATTGATAGAGAGATAAGAGTATTCAAATATCATTTCAAAGGAATAAGTCTATGGTTTTTAAAAACTATTTCATGTTAGTGTTAAATACGGTGTAAAATTATTTACATTTTCTAACTTTTGTCTGTATAATTTCTCTAGATTTTAAAGCAATGACTTCTAAGTTGGCATTAGTGCTTAGCCTTGTCATGAGAGGTTATTTATAGGCCAAGATTTTGCCATCTATGCTTAATTATAGTGTTATTTTATGACCAAATTCAATTAAAGAGTTGAAAATTTGAAAAAGCAAACATGAAAATGAATTTTTTATTTTATTTTCTAGAATATAGTACATTAAATATCTCTTTAAATTTATTGCAGTTTCAAGGAGTACATTAAATATTTAATAATTCAAATTTGCAAAGGCCACAAAACTCCTGTCAGCCCATTTATTTTATATCAAAAGTGTCTCAAAATAAGGAATAAAAACCTTAAAATATAGGTTTTTAGTTAAAGCTGTTTGTTAAAGGAAAAAAACGCTAAACTCTCTGGTGCTGGTCTTCCTGTTTCCAATGGCAACCTGGTTCCTTCTCTGGCTATGTTCCCCTCCCTTTCCTCCTCTCCAGAAGCCCCTCAGCCTGACTCCTATGGGACTGGTTTTACAGATCTCCATTCTACAAGGAGGACCACCCTGTGAGATTGGCAAATGAACAGTGGACTAGCATAACATGTCCTGGGAAGGGCTTCTAAATCCCCACCAATTTCCTGAGCCCTGGCAGCAGGGCCCTAGCAGCCCCTGGACCCTGCCTGCCCGATGGTGAAGTCTTTGCTTTCTCAATCCTGCCCAGGCCCATTGAATGATGTGCATCATATTTTTCTACTTCGTTTCTGTTTGTCTCCTCGGCCTTTGATGGGGACAAGTGACTCACCCCCAATGCTGTCACTACTTTCTATATCTTGATACCATCTAGATGACTAATGCCTATGACACCTGTAGAGCTGGGTGAGGACACTGTTTGTTGAGACCGCACTCACTCTAAGGCTATTCTATTCCTTCCTAGAATAGAAACTGAAAGTTGTTGGTGACCACCACCAGATTTGTTTCCCTGGTCTCTAAACCAGAGAAGTTAACCCGGTCACAATTTCAAGTTGCTTGTTGTGATAAAGCCGACTTGGAGGTCATGGTGTGTCAAATTCACCTGTTCAGAACATAGAATGTTCTTTCAAGTGTGACCGCCGACCCAGAGCAGTTCATTACCTGCCCTCCATTGGTCAAGATTCAGTTTCAGTCACCTTTGTGCCATTCATCAAAGGGAATGTTTACCACAATTGTAATGACTCCTGCCATTGTACAAAAGGCTACACCTAAAACGCACAGGCCTTTCAGAAAGCACAAAGGGGCATTGTGCAAACTGTGTCCCATGAGATAAACAGGCTGATAAACACGCCATTTACAGCCGTGCTCCGCGGGCCCATACCACTTATCTTTGCCCGTGTATGGCCTTCGAGCCTGTGGCATATTTTTTTCAGAAGCTGAGTCTTTGCTATGAGCATAATTAAATGCCTGGGCATTTGTTCTGTGTTTAAAAATCAAGCAACCGAGCCTGACCAGGTGGTGGTGCAATGGATAGAGTGTTGGACCTGGACACAGAGGACCCAGGTTGAAAACCCCAAGGTCACTGGCTTGAGCGCGGGCTCATCCAGCTTGAACACAGGCTCACCAGCTTGAGCGTGGGATCATAGACATGACCCCATGGTTGCTGGCTCCAGCCCAAAGGTCATTGGCTTGAAGCCCAAGGTCGCTGGCTTGAGCAAGGGGTCACTCTGCTGTAGTCCCCCACCCCCCCCGTCAAGGCACATATGAGAAAGCAGTCAATGAACAAGTAGAGCTGCAACAAAGAACTGATACTTCTCATCTCTCTCCCTTCCTGTCTGTCTGTCCCTATATGTCCCCCTCTCTCTCTCTGTCTCACACACACACACACACACAAAAATCAAGCAACCGCTAAACTTTATGCTGGGGAGAGAAACTTGGGCTAAGGTGAGATGTTGTGGGTCTGGTTTTCAGTCTGTGCTACTAACCAGCTAAGACACTTCAGAAACTCACACTGTCCCATGGGGAACCTCAGTTCTCTCAATTGACAAGTGAGGAGATTGGAGACATCAGAGTAGCAGTTTTCAAAGTATGAGACAGGAACCCCAGGGGTCCCTGAGCCTCTTATTGGGGATCTTTTTTGCTCAAAATGACTTTCATAAGTGGTATTTGCCTTTGTTAAAAAGTTTATTGAATTTATTGGGGTGACGTTGGTTAACAAAATTATACAGTTTTCAGGTGCACACTTCTATAACATACCATCTGTACACTGCACTGTGTGTTCACCACCCCAAGTCAAGTCTTCCTCCATCACCATCTGTCCCCCCTCTACCCTCCTCCCCCTCCCCCGCCCCCTTGCCTTCCTGCGTCCTCACACTGCTGTCTGTGTCTGTGAGGTTTTTCACTCTTGCTCTCACAAGGGTACAGTGGAATTTCCCAGGGGCTTCATGACACGTGAGACGGCAACCGAAAGATGGAGGCAGGTATGAGAACCCACTGCTTTCTGTTGAGCCAGACGTTGAGAAGATTTCCAAAAGTGTGAGACAATGCCACATCTCATCGTAATATTTTGCTGTTTCAGAACATGTAGCTACTTTTCATTTAAAAATGTTATTCATGTGAACATGTGACAGGTTTATCATCATTTTTAAATAAATAAATATTTTCAATGCTCGGCAGTTGTGATTTCTTTTTTTTAATGTTTACTTTATTGATTTTTTAGAAATAGACTAGATTTTGATTTGAGTGAGAGACAGGAACATGGATCTGTTCCTGTGTGTGCCCTGACCTGGAATCGAAACGGCAGCTTCTGTGCTCTTGGATGATGCCCTAACCAACTGAGCTATCCAGCCAGGGCACAGTTGTGATTTCTAATATGGTAAAAATCAATAGACTCCACATAAGCAAGAAATTTTAAGAATGTAAAGGAACCCTGAGACCAAACTGACACTCAAGGCACTAGATCATCTTTAGGGATCTTTGGTCATTGGAACCTCCCTTGCCTGGTTCTCATTTCTTATCTTTTTCCCCCATTGACAATATTGTCATTTTAATTACTAAGACTTCACTTATTTGTTATGTTTATTATTTATGTGCATACCTCCTTTTTTTATATAAACTCTTTGTGGGCTGAGATATTTGTCTATTTTGTTCATTTATTTATCCCAGGCTGCCTAGGACTAGGGTGGCACATAGCAGGCCCTTGATAATATTTGTACAAGGAAGGGGAAAGAGATAGGCCGTAGTTCTCCCCGTATCTTTAAAACTGACAGGACAGGTTGCACTATCTCTGTGTTATGGGGGAAACTGAGGCTTCAAAAGTGAAGGGCCCTGGACAAGATCACACAGTAGGAGACAGAGTCAAAAGCTTCTTCTTTGTCGTGTGACTTTTGACACCCAGAAGGGAGCCCCTTCTCCAGTAGAGCCTGGGGATATCAATGTCCCCTGGAATTGGTATTAGCAGAGAGTTTCTGCCCAGCTGGCCCTCAAAGGTGTGGGGACACCACTTCCCCCATGCACAGGTTGCCAGAAAATGACCTCAGAGCACTTTGAAAGAGCTCACAGGAAGGCTCAGGTCCACACAGGTGGTGTGAGAGTTCTGGGTCTGTGAACAATGCAGGCCATGGAGTCATTGGAGAGCCTCTGAATGAAATCTGGTGACACAGGTCAGGTTCCATTGCCCACACCTGAAGTGTTTCCAGCTATGTCAGGAATGCCCTCTGAGGGCTCCCATTGCTTTTGCTCCTGGCAAATAGACGATTAGGTAACCATGATCTCAGAGTGGGCCTTGCTGCCTACTCTGGAAATCTCCAGGGACGAAAAGGTAGTATTGCTCTTAGCCAGCCAGGATCCTGGAAGCCATGAGCTTGTAGGACCCATTTCAATCTCAGCCTCTCCAGCCTGGCAGTAACTGCCTACCAACTCTTCTAAAAGATCCTGGTGTTTCCTTCACGGATGGTCAAGACCCCGGAGAAAGTGGAAGCTTCTGGGCCTTAAGGAAGCTTTGGGTTTCTATGGAGGAATAGTCAGGCAACACTAACTGTTACAACCCAGAAGTTAAGATCCAGGAATAGGTGCAGAAAGCCAGGAAAACTACTGTAAGAATAACATAAAAACAAGACCTAGTCCCAAGGGGCACCCAATATATTGCAATGATGATAGTCTCAGTCTGTTTGGGAGATGAAAACAGAAAACTGTAGATTGGTGGCTTATAAAAAATAGATCTTGATTTTTCAAGTTCTGGAGGCTGAGAATCAGACCCAAGTGCCAGCAGATTCAGTGTCTGGTGAAGACCCAGTTCCTGGTTCTCCTTGCTGTGTCCTCACATGGTAGAAAGGGGCAAATGAGCTTTCTGGGATTGCTATTATGACATCACCCCATTCTTGATGTCTCTGTCCTCATGTTACAAAGGCTCCACATCTAAATACCATCACATGGGGGTTAGATTTCAACATATGAATTTTTGGGCTACACAAACTTTTAGACCATAGCAATGATTATTACAAAAGGCCCTTAGTAAACTTCTGTTCTCTTTTTCTTCTCACTCTTTACCTTTCCCTTGGCTGCATCTTCAGGTTCACAGGGTAGTTGGTGATGGGGAGTGTGAAATGAGGATGCCAATGCAGATAAAAGGCATGTCAAGCAGTTTAGATTTCACTAAAAGAGCAGGGCAGAGGCATTGAGCATTTCTGAGCAGAGGAATAACATAATTAGAGCAATGGATTAAGAAGCATGTCTGGCTGCCTGGTGTAGTACTGACCTAAAGGAAGCTATGAAATGGAAGTTATCTGATGGGAAAACAACTGCCAGATGCTATTGTGCCTATAAGATCAGGGAGAATAGTAATAAGAAATTGATTGTTGAAGAAATTAAGGAGCAAGAATCCACATGCCTCAGTTCCAGATTAACTTGGAATGGGCAAGAGAAAGAAGAGCCTAAGGATTGCCCTTGGTTGGCTAGGAGATAGCCCAGAGGAGGTGCATATTTCACAGATGACTATGGTTGATCCCACTGATACTCATTCTCAGAATAGGTTCGTCCACCTAAAGACTATACTTCCCAGCCTCCTTTGCAGCTAGGTGAAGTCATGTGACTAAATCCAGTCCAATGGGAATGAGCAAGACTGCCGTGCGTAATTTCCAATAATGCCCTTACAAGGAAGTGCCCCTGTTTCCCTTCCATCCTTTCCCAGGGAGGAGCATGAACATGTTAGTGAGCCATCTTTAGCCAGGAAGGACGAGGGCAGAACAAAACAAGGGGAGCCTAGGTCCTAACATCACTAACCAACAAACCAACCTCAGATCACCTTTTTTGAGTGTTATTCTAGAGGACAATCAACTTCAACTTCATTTAAGACCCTGCAATTGTGGTGTCTTGTAACTGACATATTGCCTTCAAATGCTGTTCTCTGTGAAGGGCAGACCCATTTGCTTTCATTGTATTTTAAGTGACTGGGAGATTGAGAGACTGAATCTCCACCCACAGGCGCTGCATCCATTTGTGGTGTGAAGAGAACCTGCGAGGTATCTGAGGCTCATGCCAGTTTGGGGACAGAGGCCATTTGGGTCTGCAACACATCTGGGCAGTAGTGGACGACACTTCGCATCTGCTCTAGCAGGACCAAGTTGGGTAACACACCTGCCAGTGAAGGCCTTGGAGTCATTAGGGTTTCGTGGAAACAAGTGGTAACTGTGTGACCTGACAGGTTTACTGGTAAAGCAGATAAGGCAAATGTGACAGATGTCGGTATTTGTTCTCCAGCAGGATATTCTCCAATGTCTTCTATCTTCAGTGGTAGCTACACAAAAAGAGTTAATCATCTAGGGTTAATGTCTCTCAGAGGGAGAGTCCTAGTGACATACCACAAGCTTTGCCTTAGTCACTATTTGTTGAATGGCTTGTTTATCAAGTTTATAGGTGGTCAATGAAGTCAGTAACGGAAGATACTTTGGATAACAAAACTCAGGAGTCATAAGAATCTAAGAGACTGGAATGATGCACTGAATCTCACCAAATTCATTCATTCATTCATTCATTCACTCATTCATTTGCTGAACACATATTAGTCGACACCTAGAACAGGCCATGTGCTGTCAAAGATGCTGGGCCATAGCAACAAGCAAGATGGACAAGGGTTCCATTCTCATTGAACCTGCATTTTAATACACAGGATAACAAGGAAGCAAAATGAAATGAGGTAAATTAACAAGAAAATGTTGTAGCGAAAAATGCTTGGAAGAGCGTTGTCAGTGTGACATGACAGTGATGGAAAGGTGAGCCACTTTCTGATTGAGGTCAGGAAGCACTGCCCTGAGCCAGTGACATCTGTCCTGGATGATGACAAGGAGCAGCCTCACAGAGCTGGGGGAAGAACCTTCCAGTAAATAGCAAGGGCAGAGGCCCTGAGGTAGGAGCAGGGTTAGGGTGTTCCAGGAGTAGTCTGAGGAGTATAATGAGCAAGGAGAAGAGTGGTGGGAGAAGAGTGAGGCCAGGTCTCTTAGGGCATTGAAAGAAGCTGAGGCCTCACCTGTGGTAGCACAGTGGATAAGGCGTTGACCTGGAAGGCTGAGGTTGCTGGTTTGAAACCCTGGGTTTGCTTGGTCAAGGCACATAAGAGAAGCAATTATAACTTGATGCTTCCAGCTCCTCCCCGCCCCCATCTCTTTCTACTCTCTTTAAAATCAATAAATAAAAGAAAAAAAAGGAAAGGAGTTGATCTATTTTATATGGACTGAGAAGCTTTCAGAGGATTCTGAGGAGAGAGGTGGCTTCACAGGATTTATTTTTTTCAGGGACTATATTGGCTGCTGTGTGGGGGAGGGGTTATAAGAGGGCTGGAGCAGCGGGTGCTGAACAGTTAGGAGGTTGGTGCATGGTCAAGGTGAGCAAAATGGTGGCAAGGGTGCAGAAGCACAAAAAGTGAGAAATTAGTAGATCTGAGATATGTTATGGAAGTAGAGTCCACAGGACTTGCTGACAGTTTATGGGGCTGAGAAAAGAAGGAAAATCAAAGGCAACTCCCAGGACCTTGATTGAGCCACCGGGAAAGTGAGGCACTGGTGCCTAAGATAGGAAACGCTTCTCTTCGTCTCCACCATTAACTCACTGGTTCCAGCCACCCTCATCACCTACCTTGATTCCCACTGCAGTCACCTGGCTGGCTTTCCTGCTGCCACCCTGCCTGTCCCCCACAGTCTAGGATGAAGTTTGTTGAGATCAGCACAAAGGGTTCCACATCAATTCCATACATGCTGACATAAACCCCCAGTGTGGTTTATGCACAGAGGACAGGCTGACAGGTGGTCATTGTGTAGATTGTCCTTACATGTCAGAACTTGGACACAATGTTTGTGACAAGGGAGGGAAGGGACTGAGGACAGCAGGCAGGGGAGAAGTGTGAATATAAGAAATGAAACCAAGACAGGAGCTCCATCCAGGAAACCTGAGGTGGCAGAAAGGGGAGGAACGTGCATAGCAGAGCAGGGACCACGGGAGTTCTCAGGACCCAGCAGTGACCCTGTGCTGGCCAGGACACAGTCCAATCTCCACCACACGGCAAAGCTGGCCATTGGCGTACTTTTGATCCCTACCCAGAAGTCCACAAGACCAGCCCAGTTTTCTTACCAACTCAGGAGCAGGAATTGCATCAGATCCAAAGCTGAAGAGCCCCAGAAAATCCAACTGGAAAAAGTAGAAATGAGCAGAAACAAGACAGCCGTAGATGACCTTCTGGTTCCCTCTGATCTTCTGGTCACCGACCACTCCACATCATTATTAATATGCAATTGACATAAATTCATAAGTTCTTATATTTTTTATCTTTATGATCTTTCATGTGAATTGTAGATGACTCACCCCTGAGGCTGCCCTTAACATTCCAACAGGCAATTGCCACCATAAAGTCACATTGCCCCCACTGGCTAGAGAGTTTGCTAAAGTGATTTCAGAAATCTCTTTTTTCTTTTCATTTTAGAGAATATCAAAGATCCAAGTCACGACCTAATTTAACATTTTACTCTTTATCTGATTTTAAAAATGTACTCAAAACTTTCTTACTTGTACCAGGATCCCTCACTTTCTCAGAAAGCTTCGTTATCTTATGACTTCCATCCCTGGCACTTAATCAAAATTTGACAAGTTCGTTGATTACTCAACAAATGAAGTGCGGTGTGTCGGGAACTGTTCTGGGCAGAGCAGAAAAGCGGACACAATCCCTGCCCCACTGGAGCAGGATTGTGCTGTGGAGAGAGGGAATGAATGAACAGGGTAAAAGAACGTCAAACATAAGAATGTTAAATGGTGATGTGGCTTAAGGGAAAAAAATCACACTGGGTCAGAGGGGGAGTGGCTGAAATTTTAGAAGGGGTGGCCAGAGAAGTGCTCAGCAAAGGTAACTAGTTAGTAAAGGTTTTGAGGGATGTGAAGGAAGGAGCCATATGGCATCTGGAAAGAGCTTTCCCAGGACAAGGAACAGCATGAGGTGTGGGGAGCCTTATGTTTGGGGAGCCAGTGGCTGGTGACCAGAAAGGGTCCTGGATCCAGGAGAGGCCCTTTCAGAGATGGAGGGAAACCAGGTCGCAGCACCTGGTGGGGACTTGGGCTTTTCTTCTGAGTCACACGGGGCCATTGAAGGGTTTTTAGTTAAGGAGAGACAGATCTGACTGATGTTTTAACAGGACCCTCTGGCTGTTGTCCTGAGAACAGTCATAGTGTCTAGAAACCTTCAGACATGAGTATAAGTATTCTAATTCACAAGTCACACTGAAAAATCATGCTAAAAATGTCAAATAATGTCAATTATATCTCAGTAAAACTGAAATGAATGGATGGATGGATGAATGAACAAATGAATGAATGAAATGTCAGGTGGTTGCTTTTTTTCCTTAAAGTACATGGTTCTTGCAGAAAAATAACTTACTCATTTTTTTATACAAACACTATAACATATAGGGTGAAAATAAAGAGACAAGGAGGCACAACTCACTAGGTGCAGTCAAACATTCTTCTTGCTATCAAGACACAGGCACTCAGGTTCAGAGGGGAGGGGCTTCCTTGGTCTTCCTTCCACCAGGAAAGTGCGCCGGAACCACAGGTATGTTCAGTTGGCGAAGTCTGGCATAAAGAAGTAAAGAAAACATTCCCTTGGAGCATAGCACACAAGGAGAGGTGATTAACAAGTAGAAACAGGAGGTACTGTACCTCAGTGGGTCTGAAGTAGACACAGTAGCTAAAATTCATAAATGCAAAGAAGTGGGGGTGGGGAAGACTTGCAGCCATTGGTAAACCATTCTTCAAAAGCTTGGATGCTACCCAAACATCCCAGTGACCTAGTGATGTACTAACATGGCTGCTTGAGTCTTCTGTGCTATTAGCTTCAAAATGTCCATATGGGTTATATTTTGTCACCCAAAGTGGCATGCAAGTTGAATGATAAACCATCTGCGAGGCTGACTGACACAATAGTGGCCGATCCTTTTGTGTGTGTGAAGACTCCTGGTTGAGTGTTTCAGTCTTTGATATCCTTAATGCAGTCGTAGCTCGGGGCACGCCTCTATTCAGTGCCTACTGTGGGAATCACAGCATGATTCAGAAAAAGCACACATCTGTACAGGTCTGACTCACAATGCAGACACATTTCTTTTAGGATTATCAATTCTATAGAATACAGCAGGTCCTCTCACTATTTTTGTTGTTTGGACTTGCCTGAAGCATGTCATCATGCAGCTTAAAACCATGGTGGATTTGGACGGTGGCTTCTGTACTCTAGAGTCCTGCCTTATAAGGGAAATGACTGTCTGGAAGGACTGTGGTCCCAGCCCCACCAGGAAGTAGGCACATGACTGTGGGAAAGAACTGATTCTCCTTGGGCCTCAGTTTCCTCATGAAAACAGGAGTTGGTCCCACTTTGCCAATTCTCTAAAGTGCTTTCCAATTTGAAAATAGTGTTTCATGCCCTCATCTCTTACCACTAAAGGCAAGAGAATTCTAGAGAAAGAAGGTGTGAGCCCCTATTGGCAGCATTGGTCTTGACCTCATTCTTCATTGTGACCTGAAATCCTGCCTGAAGTGCATAGCAAAGCCCTGTCAGGAAGGCCACCCACCAGGACAGCGAACTAGCTCCCCACCCCCACCATCAGGGAAGCTCTTACTTATCACACACAGATTAATTAAGTGCAGGGCATTGTTCTGAGTGCTCAAAAACATTAACTCACTTCATCCTCTGGCAATCCTAGCAGGAAAGTAGTGTTGTTATGCAAATTTGACAGAGAAGGAAACTGAGGCTAGGAGAGAATAAGTAACTTGCCCTAGGGTTCACAGTTGGAAGGCTAGTGATAGGCT
Source organism: Saccopteryx bilineata (assembly GCF_036850765.1). Classification (NCBI taxonomy): domain Eukaryota; kingdom Metazoa; phylum Chordata; class Mammalia; order Chiroptera; family Emballonuridae; genus Saccopteryx; species Saccopteryx bilineata. The sequence continues at coordinate 224,919,119 of NC_089491.1, read as the reverse complement.
GAGCTGGGATTTGACCCCAGGGTGTCTGATCCCACAGGCTGCCCTTCAGAGGGTAAGATCACAGGCCCCTAGTTATTATGCCTTGGTGCCCAATGGGAACCCAAGAGACAAAGGAGGCTGCCAGTAAGAAGGAAACAAGTACAGTGGGGACTTTAGGAAAAGGCTGTGACTTCTGAAGAGCCCCATGTTGGCTATTCTCAGGAATTTTAAAGAGGAGGGTAGATACCGCCTGCTCTTGCATAGTTTGGGACCACCCTGTTGGGAGGCTGGGAGGCTGCTGGATGACCTCAGGTCAGCTGGGAATTCCTGGTACTTTTGGCATCCTACAAATGGACAAGAGTGGAGGGCCAGTTGGAAATTATACCTGCTGCATGTGTATACTCAGAGGTGGGATGGGGTGAGGAGGTTGGCAAGGTTGGGGGTGGTTTAAAGCTTGATGTTACCTATTCCTTGACCCCCAACTGTATCAGTAGAATAACTGTTGCTTTTGAGCACCAACCAGTGAACCAGGATTAAAGGCAGCAAAGGAAACACAGGTGCAAATATACTTGAATTAAATTATTTCTAAGTGCATTCTTCTCCTCTCCTGCCCACGCCACCCCCACCAGGAATTCCAAAGCCTCACATTTGTGTGTAATTTTAACAGTGCTGGGCACTATTTTTCCTTCCCCAAGGTCAGGGACGAAGCCTTACTCATCTTTGTATTCTCAGCAGGTGACACTGTTTGCTGAATGAATAAATAATGCAGCTCAGACCAAATGACGTCTGTTCAGCTTGCACCCTGAACTGTCTGTTGACTATTGACTTGGATTTCAAGGGAAACACAGACATGTTTCCAAGGAAATGTTTTTTGCTAATTTTTAAAGGATGACTTGGTAAGCTAATCATTTTTAATAATTGCATCTGGATTCTAAAGAGCTTTTTATCTACGATTGATTCCCTAGACATTTGGTGTTTATAATGCTTGTGTACCTCTGTAGTATCCCTTTCCCCCTTTTGTATGGGCTTCTCTCTTTCTTGAGAAAAAAAGAGACTGCTCTTGAACTCAGCTGATATAGTGCAACTGATTATTTCATCCCGCGTGCCTTCCAACTGTTAATTTCCTTCTAACACCTTCGACTTTTGCTCTTGAAGCACAAGGGCCATCCTTTTATTAGGTTTAATTTACTGTGAAGCTCTGTGTTCCTTGTGAATCAAGCCATAATAGTCAATGAGTAATCACAGGCTTTAGACAGGCCTGGTCTTAGTTCAGATGAGTAACTAGGAAACCAACTAATCACGAAGGTAAAAAAATGTTAGGAACCCTGATAGCGTCCCAGAACTAGGATAAACCATTTAAAACAAACCAATTTAACCATGTGACTACCCAGACATAGAAGGGGATGGCCAGGGGGTAGGACCCAGGGCAAGGATGCTGGCTAAATAAACCCAGGCCCCCTCAACAAGGGAATCAGGGAGTGACCAGGGCCTGGGTGGGAGTCAAGGGCCCAAGCTGGCGGATGACCTTGCTTCCCCCACTGCCTCCTGTGCCGCTGTCAGTTCTGCCATTTGTGCGCTGGCCAAATAATTTTCAATAGGGTTTCACATACTTTCCACTGAGAGGGTAGGGATGATGGATTTTTTTCATGTATATGACATTTTTTTCAAAGGGTCTCTTTCATATGATGCTCTCCAAGGGAAGTTTGGAAAATAAAACTTACTAACTAGATCATGTTGAGCCTCTCTGCCATGTGCTCAATGCTGATAAATTCTCGACCTATTTGGTACTACGTCACATGTTCATCCCAGCCTGATGGTACAGGTTCCAGAATCACCATTTTTTCTGTAAAAGAGAGAAGAAGCCCACGATTTAATAAGTTAGAGCAGAAGTGAAATTGGTTGTCAGGAATAGGTTGCCTGCAAACTGCCATGCTCCTTCTTTTGACATCTTTCTGCTCAAATATGTTGGAAACAGCCCAATATGAGCAAAATGCCCATTTTGGCAGTCCTGCAAACTGCACCAGCCCCTCAAGGAGAATTGATGCCTTCCCAGAGTCCAGGGACTTCAGTGACTCAGCTCCTGAGCACTCCACTCTGAACACCCATGGGTGCAAGAGCAGGTGCAATGGATAGAAAGGCCCATTTTAGGCAACTGAACTTGACCCCATGGCTGTGGGCATCAGCTTCTCAGACACTATCAAGGGCTGTGTGAGTAGCCTGGGGTGGGGGTACCCCTCTATATGATAAAACTGCAGCCCAGATGAGCCAGTATTTTCTGCTACAGTTAAAAAATGAAAAGTAGCATTCTTTTCATGTCTCCATGGCAACTTATATGGATCTGTATTACATTTATGAAACTCTTTTTTGACCTATCCATGGTTTCTGATTGGGCCTGAGTATACACTGAGAAGCCATCAGAATGAATTCAATATTCTGGAGATATACACCCCACCCCACCCACCCCATTGTATCTAGTTGTTTCAGCCATGTAGACCCTGCCATTGACCAGTGACATACTTTGAGAGCCTCAGGTACCTGGAAACATTAAGGTACGGTAGGATCTCAACTATCTGAATAACTTGGGATTTAGGGTTGCCATGGAAACCTGGAACCTTGGTAACGGAGAAGTGAGGCATTTTCTCTGGCTTCACAGCACTGGGTCCCCGAGATGCACCAATTTTTAGTCTCATAGCCTTGCCTAAGCTGGGCTATTTTATTTTATATCCATCTTCAGGAATCTAAATTTTCCTCCAAAATATTGAGAATTCGATGTGAATTTGCATAAGGAATGCACACATTTCTAGCCACCGACTCAAGTATTTTCTGCTAAAAATGGAAACTGGCAGAGTATGGGTGATGGTTTTGACCAGGGGTCCCCAAACTATGGCCTGCTGGCGGCATGCGACCCCCTGAAGCCATTTATCCAGCCTCACCACTTTCGGAAGGGCCACCTCTTTCATTGGTGGTCAGTGAGAGGAGCATAGTTCCCACTGAAATACTGGTCAGTTTGTTGATTTAAATTTACTTGTTCTTTATTTTAAATATTGTATTTGTTCTCGTTTTGTTTTTTTACTTTAAAATAAGATATGTGCAGTGTGCATAGGGATTTGTTCATAGTTTTTTTTTTATAGTCTGGCCCTCCAATGGTCTGAGGAACAGTGAACTGGCCCCCTGTGTAAAAAGTTTGGGGACCCCTGGTTTTGACCATGGTTGGGAGTTATACATTTTACGACCCGGCCAGTTATTGACCCTAAGGTTCAATTCCTTCACTTAAAGTGGGAATAATAATGCCTCTTAAAGTGGGATAACTGCGCGTTTGCCCAGAGAAGCTCAGGTTGGTTACTGTTAAGGCACCGCTCAACTGTAGGGGGTGCCACTCACACAGAGGCTGTGGGAACAGGGTTTTCCGGAGCAGGACGACCTCTCACAGGGCTCAGTTCATACGTTTATCATCTCACTTAAGAGTCTTTTTGTGATAAGAATGATGAGGAATAAAAAAGCTAGGAAGAGGTCCAAGAATGGGGCTCCTTATTATCCAAGCCCTGCGGCCGCTCGGTGCCACGAGCACCCGCATACCGCTCCTGCCAAATTAGAGAGGCGTGTTTGATGAGGGACAAGGGGAGGGAACCAAGGAGAGGCTCTCCGCCTGAGCTCCAAGGCGGACACTCACCCGCAGGCCACCGCGGTCCTGGCACAGCTAGGGAGGGACAGATCCCCGAGGTCCCGGTCCCTGAGGTCCCTGTCGGAAAAAACTGGCTCCGCCCCCCCCCTCCTCTCCCTCTTTCTCCTCCCCTCCTCCCTCCTCCTCCGCCCATCCCTCTTCCCTCCCCCTCTCTTTTTCTCCTCCCCTCCTCTGTCCCTTCTCCCCTCCCCTTCCTCCTCCCTCTCCCCCCGCCCCCTCGGATCCTGAAGAGCTTGCAGCAAAGGGGCCGGGCGGGTTACTTCCTCCAGCTGCGAAGCGGAGCGCAGTGGAGCACCGGCCCCGAGCGACAGACCCGCCTGCTTGCCAGCTCGCCTGCTCGCCCTTCCGCCCGCCTGCCCTCGTCCCGGCCTCCCCGAGCGCCCCACCACGCCCCGGCTCCGGCCCCGCCGCGCTCGCACCCAGGAGCCCGGGCCCCGAGCAACTGCCGCCCGATCGCGCGCCGGCCCTGTCCCAAGAGGCGCGGTAAGAGCGGGGTCCCGGGCTGGGGGTGGGGGTCTGTGGAGGGAGCCTTCCAGCGCCGGCTTCCCTCCCTGGGGACCCAGAAACCGGGCTAGGGACGTCGGCAGCGCCGAGGTCCGGATGCCGGGGTCCAGGTGAGGTGGCGACTACTCCTAAGATTCGGGGGTCGCGCGCGTCTGGGTTCCGTGCTTCTCGGGTTCGTGTTGGGGCCGGCCGGGACTCTGGATCCGGGGCAGGGCGCGGGGTGGGCCCGGTCGTGACGCGCGGAGCCGGCTGCGAACTTGGGCCGCGGCCCCGAGAGTAGCTTAGCAGGCTGGGGCGGGCGTGCGCGCCGGCTTATTTCGCTTGCTTTTGTTTTTAAAAGAAATCGAGGCCCTGGTGGGGGCTCCTGCCAGTGGTCACCCCGGCGGACCTGATTTTGCGAAGGGGCTGGGGAGGGGACGCAAGAGAGGATGTCCAAAGGGGCTCCGGCGCGCCCGGTTTGCGGTGACTTACCAGAACGCCCCGAGCCCGGGAGGATCTGGGGCTCCCGCCTCCTAAAACACCTGGGAGGCTGCGGCTCCCAGAAAACGCAGGGCCCCAGGTCACCTGCTCGGCCACGTCCAGTTCCGGGCCGGGGCTGCGGGCGAGGGAGGCAATGGGAGGCTGAGTCGGAGCGGCCCGCGCGTCCTGCCTAGAGGGTGAGACCCCCGATGGGCGCCCTGGACTGGTCGGGGTCACTCGGCCCAGCGAGGCGAGCACCAGAGTCTGTCTGAAACGTGGTGCGCAATGCTGCCTTTATTTTCTCGTTCTTAAAGCATGTTTAATGAAGGAGTATCAGTGAGCATTTGTGCATGTGAGTTTTTTGTTTGTTTTTTTTAACCACTGGAGACTTTTCATTTTGGCCTGTATTCAATTTCAAGGTAGCCTAAAATAGTAGTTAACGTGCTAATTATTTAGAAAGTAGAGAAGTTAGCAGTCCCCTTTGGAGATAAGGGTAATTTATTTTAATTCACCACTAAGATATGATGTTTGTTCCAGACAATGGAAGCGCCTGTGCGCCATCTGTCTGCCCACACCACTATCCATCAGGGAGATAAATCTCCAAGTTAAAGTTTATTAAAATTCTGAGTAATATCATATAGTACAGTAAATGTTAGCACCGTGGGTCCTGTGAGGGAATATCAAACACTGGTTGAGATTAGTCATTCATTTTCCTAAAGTGGTAACTTTCAAAGGTAAAAAGCACACCAGCCTTCAAAAAGTACGTGGTGGGGGGGGGGTGTGTGTCTGTTTTTTTGTTTTGTTACGTTTTTGATAAATTTACCTAAATATAAACCTGTGGCCTAATCTCACATAAGTGATCACTTGTTCCAAGAAGGGTAGGTTATCTGCTTGTTTTAAAACTAACCATCCTCAGCACTTAATTTCTGCTATTCCCACCACCCTCTTTTTTTTTTTTTTTTCACAAGCAGCGACTTAGAGGGCAACAGCAAAAGGACTCAAATTTGAAATTGATTTACATGGAGAAACTTGGCTGGCCTGCCACCTTAATGAGCCATGTTGAATAAAATAAGTGAACTTAAATTTGATTAGTTCAGTGCCTGCCTGAAACCACTTTGATTCTGCATGGTTCTTACAAAACAAATTAAAAGCTGGACAACAAAAGAATTCTTCCATTCTTTAGCAAGTAATTACAGCTCTTTATGTGGGAGTGGTAGACTGGCTTTTCTCTCAAGTATTTGTACACAAAACCCCCCATGAAGGTTTTCCATCACCTTCCATATCCATTCCCTGTCCATCTCTGAGAAGATGGGAAATTATTCTCCCATTTCCCAAGTCACCAAGGGTCTGCAAACCGGAAGTGGAAAAGAAGTTGGCCTGGGTGGGTAATTGCAGTACCCAAGATGCCTGTGCATTTTGGTCTTCTGTTTGAGGCTTGTGTATTTAATCAACAGGTTCACAGAACTTAGTTCATTCAGATAAATGACAGAAAGCTCTGAATTAAGGACTATTTCACATCATAAAGAGTAGCACACAGGGGCTGGGTCTAATAGTATCTGTGTGCTGTCTGATCTATAGGATGTGGTAGGAGAAGACCCTAGGCACCACCACTCAAGTTATTCTGGCACATGGAGGCATTCAGGATTTAAGGGCCACTCTCAACTGCCATGTGGTCCACACTGTGCCCCTTAAAAGCACCCACAGTAGTTGTATGATCATGGGCAAGTTCCTGGAGGTCACTGGACCTCCTGTGTGATGTTCATTTCACAGGAATGTCTGGAGGGTTCATTGAGGTGGGAGGGGATGGTCCCCCAGCTGAGGCTCAGCCCTTAGTGAGGAGGAAACTGACATGGCAATCATCATCAGTAGTGGATATTGATTCTTAAGTGCATGTGGGTGAAATGACCCACCATGTGGAGTTTCTGAACAAATGCTGCCACTTTTGATCCAGGATAGCCCCCCCATCTCCCCCCTTCCCCCATAGCACTGTTATTTATTTGCAGTGCTCTCCAGCCCCCACTGGCCACTAGGATAATTACCACACTCTGAGGGTTTTAACAGCCCTCTGCAGTGCCTCTGGCCTCCCCCTGACAGACCCTCACCTCTCAAGCTGCCTTTCCAGCCATGGGTTGTGTGTGCATATGTGTGTGTGTGCACGCGTGTGCATGCATTCATGTTGTTCAGAGGTCTGGTTTAGCCCATAACATAGATCATAAAGAAAAAACAAGAAAGCACACACACACAAAATACCCCATTGAGTTACCGGAAAATGCAATCAGTTGCACAATATTTAATTACTTGAAGGTCTTAGTTATAACAGGTGGGAGCACCCAGTGGAGTGGGGAGAAGGGAGGAAACTAGCACCCGGTAAAGCTGCCTGATAGGCCTTTAGTTCTGTGGTCAGGAAGCCAGGAGGGTGAGGAGGGCCTCAAAAGGTAAAGGTTACTATCAGCTATACAAACCTAGGTTATTCGAAAATAAGTTTTAGTTTCTCTGATTTTTTTTTCTAATCTAACATTTTGGCGGCATTATCTAGGTATCCATCTTATTTATAAATATGTACCTTACCTGTGGCCAAACAATTACATTTTAGGGCCTCAAATAAGTTCTTGGTCTATTATAGCATGATCCAATTGCAAGCCACACGTGTAACTATAAATTTTCTAACAGTCATGTTAAATATGTAAAATAGGTGATCTTAATTTCTGTATATTTCCATTCACTGAATATATTCAAAATTTTATAGAAACATGCATTAACTATAACATTATTACTGAGATATTTTACTTTTTTCTATGAGAGATTTGAAATCACATGTATATTTTACACACAGAACACGTCTCAGCCATATGCCAGGCTCTCAGCTGGCCACATGTTGCTGGTGGGTACCACATTGGGCAGCACAGGTCCAATATAAGCTTGGATGCTATCTATCAAAGTGAGTAAAGCAGATGATTGGAATGACTTCTTGGAAGTGCACAGCCAAGTGACATACAAAGCAGGCTGTGTATTTAACATGGGAGGATCTGGGACCGGGCAGGAGGGGTTGGTTGGTTCTCCCTTTATTTTTTTATTTAATGTTTGAAGATTTATTGATTTGAGAGAAAGAGAGAGAGAGCGCGCGAGAGAGAAACATTGATTTATTGTTCCCATTCATCCATGTATTCATTGGTTGATTCTTATAGGTGCCCTGACTGGGGATTGACCCACAACATTGGCATATCAGGATGATGCTCTAACCCAGTGTTTTTCAATCACTGGCCCGCCAGAAATTTCGTGCCAGTCCACAAAATTATAGTTAATACAACAACAACATCAGGGCGGTTTCCTATTTGTGGACCGGCACCAGTCCACAGACCAGCAGTTGAAAACACTGTTCTAACCATTTCAGATACTGGTCACGGCTGGTTCTCCCTTTGATCTTCCTGGGCCAGTGTTTCCTCCAATGTGGAGAGGAGAGGGCCTCCCAGCTGCTCAGCGTTCTTTCCTAGATCTGGATATACCCGGAGCTGCCTGGGGCAGGGCACCGCTGCGGCCCCACTGAAGCTCCCAGGTGGAGCTCACTGCCTGCCCCCTTGCAGACCAGAGGTGACCCATGGCCACCTGGCACCCCTCCAGGCTGCACCCTGGTGGCAGTGAACAGCAGTCCCTCCCACTTCTATGGTGGAAGGACACGGGCTGCCTTGGGAGACTGGACAGCCAGCCAAAAAGTGACTTTATCTGTGTACCTCTTATCAAAGTGGAATTCAGGTGGGAATCAGCATTAGTAATTAACCACTTAAATAGCACAGCCTTTGTGAATAGGGTCTTTTGAATAACCGTCCGTGGCATGCGGTTTTGAATGACTGTTAGGCTGTAGAACTTGACTGACTGCCAGAGCTCAGTGTCTGTGTAGCCAACAAAAGAAATCTTAAAAATGTACTTACCTTAATGCTGCCTCTGACTCTTTCTTTTCCTCTTCTTTTTTTTTTTTTTTTTTAAGATGAATGATTTTGGAATCAAGAACATGGACCAGGTGGCCCCTGTGTCTAACAGTTATAGAGGGACACTCAAGGTGAGTGAGCAAATCTTAATTAAAAGTTTTTTAAAAAAAATATTTGGAAAACTCAATCTCTGGAAGAAGAAACAAACAAACAAACAAACGAAAACAATGTGCTAGGTCCCAGAAGGCCTGTTCTAGTTCTAGCCCCAGCTTTTAATTTACTGGCTGTGTGACTCTGGACTGTTTGCTTAATCTCTCTGGGCCTCAGTTTTCTAGTCTGTAAAAGGGTTATTCTGATGCTTGTACTTGTCCTCCAACATGCACATCCATTTAATTTATAGAAGATGAGGCTTTGGTAGTTTATTTCTGAGACTCCTACCAGGTGAAAAAGCCTGTGGTTCTCAGTGGAACAGGACTGGAGTTTGCTTAGATAATGGCTGTTTGAGGCAGGCAGGTCTCAGCGCTGCTTCTGTCAGACAGGACTGAGCCCACTGGGCAGCCTGTGTCTGTGAACCAAAAAACAGATTAAAGATGAAAGCTGCCCTTGCTACATACATTACAAACACATGGCATGCATCTTCTATCTTAATTCCTCTCAGGAACATTCTGTAGCAGCACACTGACAATTCCCCATTTGCTTTGTGAAAGTGTGATCTGATTGCTTTGAGCTGTGTGTGTAGTAAACACATCTCGGAAGCAGTGGTTTTAGATTGGCCTCTTCTGAGCTCACTGTTCTGTATAGATATGTGCCTCTGGCATGTTATAGTTTCCTCTGACAGTCACTGAGGGGTTGTCTGATAGAGCCCAAAGATCTCGACGTTGGCTCAGGCCTTTCTTGAGTCGTTTGTAGAACATCCAACTTCAGGCTAGTGAATTTTCTTGTTGGTTTGTCCAGAAATTTTCAGCATGGCAGAAACTGGACAAGATATGATAGTCCCAAGTTTGAAACCACACCCCTAGAAAAATTCTCCTGTAAATTAAAAGAATTTAATGATGTCCATGCGATTTCTGGATTTGGAGAAGAAACAGTCCCTGGAATTGATGTGTTGAAGTAACGCAGCATGATTTTGTATTGTCTTTTGACTTCCTGGTTTTAAAAAAGAGCTTATTGTCAGTGAAAGAGGGGCAGTACTAGAGGGAATTTTAAAAGTTGATGGAATATTTACACAAAATTAGTCCAAAATGATAAAGTAGTTAATAAATCCAGTTGAGTATTTTTATACTTACTTGATTGGTTTTTCCCTCAATGTCCTAGGACATCCATGGGACGGCACTGCCTTGGGTTTTGGGGAGCTGGTGCCATCATGGGACATCATTGTTTGGGGTGTCTTGGGCCAGTTCCAACCTCGACCTGCCCCCTCACGCTATGTGTCATCCATTGTTCTGCATTTCTAAAACAAAAGCACACACACCGATTTTATTTGTAAATGTGTTACACATTTTCTTATTGGTGACTCACCAAGTGGGTCATCGTATTACACATAACATGGGATTTCCAGCTTATGTTGGAGAAGTATAATGTTTCTTCACATTTTTTCCTTCGCAAGTTGGGCAATGATGAATCAAGACTTTATCTGTTCCTTATGAGCAAGCCTTACATTAAAGGCTGTTTCTTTTGACAAACGTTAGACGAGGAGATCAGAAATAAACAGTGATTGCCCGAAGTTGCTGTTTATCTTTTTGTGTGTACCTCTGCTTCTCCTTTCCTTCCCTAAATGGAGATCGTTTAACTTCCAACCTGTCTCCTTTGGAAATCTTGCCCCATAGGCAATTGTGGGGCAAGGGAAGGGAGGTTCTTTTTAATATGCTTTGCTTTTATAAAATTGAGCCTTCAGGAACATTTTCTGTGTTTTATTATTTTCTGAACCATTGGATTTGGTGAGGAAGGAGAAACACCTCATTTTCAGTTGAAGTGTTTCATTGTAAACATTTCAAAGTAAATGCTTCCACAGATCTTTTATGTTATTGTTTGATTTTCAGTTTTCATTCAATCGTGTGCCTTTTGTTTTAACTGCTGCGACCTAAGACTGCCTTGCTGAATGTTTCTGTGATGATGTCATGAAAGGGTCCAGTGGGCTGTGAGGCCCCCTCTCCCAGCACTTTTCTTCTGGGATTCTAGTATTTTTAGGTTTATTTACTTAATTTATTAATTTAAGTGGGTCAGGCCATTAACAACAAATTCCCAGTCGTTCTGACTCAGAGGGTGATTAAATGACCCAGAGTAAGGTAGGCTTTTTTCGGTCCCATGGGCCATCCTGGAAGTCTCTTGAGTACTGCTGGTCCCTTCCAGATGTGGCTTTCCAAGGGCTCATGTAAGCAGGGTGCATAGGTCAGGTTACCCTTGGACCACTTTGAAAACAGGTTAATTAAGTAAGCAAATGTTACATTTCCGTTTTCTTTCCGTCCCCCTTTGCAGCGCCAGCCAGCCTTCGACACATTTGATGGGTCCCTGTTTGCCATCCTCCCCTCCCTGAATGAAAAGCAGGCACTCCAAGAAGTGCCAACAGGCTTGGATTCCATTTCTCATGGTAATCTTTCACCCAGATTAACAAATTGCGAGTGATCGCCCGAAGTTGCCCAGTTAATAAAGGGATGACAGTTGATGAGCAATGAGTACCGTGTCTTGAGTCTTTGGTGTGAAAGTCAGATGGAGGCTCTGAGCCCGGGACAGTTTTCCTTTTTGATGAGTGTGATGATTCTGGTGTCTTCCTTGCCAGACGCACCCCAGGGAGAGCCAACGTCCTGCTGTTGGCACACTGCAGGGGACCTGGAGATTTACATCAGGGCGTTTTCAACCGGCAGCTCCTGGGTCCACTCTGCAAAGCAGACCAGGGCATGTTAGAATGCACCCCAGCTTCTTGTTCTGGATTCACAGATCAGACCCTGGAGTTTTGGTGCAACAAATAATTCTTACTGACTACCCATCTGTATTTACTCCTCTCATTCTTGTGCTATTGTTTGTTCTTTACAAAGAACTATGCACTTCAGGTAATGCCTTTGCAATTACTGTGATAGAGTTATTAGTTGGAAACATTCCAGAGATGACTTTGTCATATGAAGTAGGTGCTAGACAATAAAGCCCAGAGAATTAATTAAAACACATGTGCTTGCATGAGCATGCCATCATGTGACAGTCATTTATCATTCCTGAAGTGGCTGAGGGAACCCAGAGGAGATTGTTTTTCAATAAAAATGGAAAGTGTGCCAGTGTCATGGGTGCTGAGGGGGCTGTGTGTTAGTCCTGAGCTCCCAGTCTCTGCCTGCTGCTTAGTGTGATGGAGGGACTTCCAAATTATGTATTGACAATCAATCCCTTAAGTCTTTGGGCTAAAAATCATGCAACTTTGTTCATTGTCTAAAATTTTCCAATAGATGCCAATAGACGTTTTACCTAGGCATAAGCTACTTTATGAAGGTTTGCCTCGTAAAATAAAACTTGAGTTTTTATTTTTTTTAGTAAGTGAAGTTATAAGATAAATACTATTTTTTTCAGTGTCAAAAATTTTTTTGGTAATATTTATACTCTATTAAAGAGTTAGGTCAAGGTTTGAGATCAGAAGTGTTCTTTTTAAAACAAAAAAACTAGGCCCTGGCCGGTTGGCTCAGCGGTAGAGCATTGGCCTAGCGTGCGGAGGACCCGGGTTCAATTCCCGGCCAGGGCACACAGGAGAAGCGCCCATTTGCTTCTCCACCCCTCCGCCGCGCTTTCCTCTCTGTCTCTCTCGTCCCCTCCCGCAGCCAAGGCTCCATTGGAGCAAAGATGGCCCGGGCGCTGGGGATGGCTCTGTGGCCTCTGCCCCAGGCGCTAGAGTGGCTCTGGTCGCAACATGGCGACGCCCAGGATGGGCAGAGCATCACCCCCTGGTGGGCAGAGCGTTGCCCATGGTGGGCGTGCCGGGTGGATCCCGGTCGGGCGCATGTGGGAGTCTGTCTGACTGTCTCTCCCTGTTTCCAGCTTCAGAAAAATGAAAAAAAAAAAAATAAATAAATAAAATAAAATAAAACAAAAAAACTAAAATTTCTCCCCTAATGTTTTTTGTCTGATATTATCAGCTTGAACTCCTAATGTCCCCCTGGGGTTTCTTTCTAGACTCGGCCAGCTGTGAATTGCCTCTGCTGACGCCCTGCAGCAAGGCTGTGATGAGTCAGGCCTTGAAAGCGACCTTCAGTGGCTTCCAAAAGGAGCAGCGCCGTCTGGGCATCCCCAAGAGTAAGTGCTGCTTTTCTGCATTGGTGCCATCCCAGACGAGCGAACTTGACTGCCATTGCTTGGGATGGGGTATATATTTATATTTTTATTTTTATTTAGACATTAAATTGAATGGGGTGACATGGATCAGTAATATATACATAGGTGTCAGGTGAACATCTCTATAGCCTTTGAACTGTTGATTGTGTTGTGTGCCCATCATGGGTTTTTTTAAAGCCTTTGTTTAAGGCATTTAATTGCAAAGAATGGCAGAGATGTGGGTAAGCTGAGCCAGTTTTCCTTTTAACCCTGTCACCTGAACACTTCACCCAGCCCTGGTGTTCATGTCTTAGAGGTTGCCTGGGCGTCTCACTGATTTCATTGATCTTTGGTGCACTGGGGGCTTTGTGGGTCAGTCGGGAGACAATGCCAGTCTCACTGTCTTCTTCCATGTTTCCCCCCATGTTCTGTCTTGTCTTCCCTCCCCATAGACCCCTGGCTGTGGACGGAGCAACAGGTCTGCCAGTGGCTTCTCTGGGCTAGCAACGAGTTCAGCCTGGTAAACATAAACCTCCAGAGGTTCGGCATGAACGGCCAGGTGTTGTGTAACCTGGGTAAAGAGCGTTTTCTGGAGCTGGCCCCTGACTTTGTGGGTGACATTCTCTGGGAGCATCTGGAACAGATGATCAAAGGTACCCAGCTGTGGGAGGGAGGAAGGCACCATCGTAGGGTCGGAGTTTCAAGTGATGGAAGTTGCTTGAAAATGCCACTGTAATGAGTCAGATACGTGGCAGTGATTATAGGTCTGAACCCACTTAAGTACGTGTGTGTGGCATTGAGTGTAGCCCTGAGGCAGTGGCCTTAGTTACTACTCACTTGTTCACTGTCGCTAGACGGCATTCGTCAGAGGAGGATGTGTTGGCTCGGGTAGAGAGGCCAGCAAGGAATTCCTCTGTTCTGCGCCTCACCTTATAGAACCAAAAGAAGCAAGGCAGCCTCGACGAACGGGAGCCTTTATTCAGACAGGCTTTGTGAATTTTACCATAAATTTTCCTAAGTCCAAATGGATTCCAACAAAGAGAATTTTTGTTTTGTTTTGTTTTGTTTTATGTTTTTAAACAAATGTAGAAGTAATCTCTAGGTATTTCCACACTGGTATGTTATGCATAAACTGGCCAGTGAGCAAAGAACTCTCATCATATAGAGAGAAAGCCTTGATTCAGACCCTACCAGAGCATTGAGACCACTGTTAAAGATACATTGAGCTGAAAAAGAAAATAGTTGTAGTGAGGGATCATGTGAATGAAAACATTAAGGACATTAGCCCCTTTGTAGAGTTCAGAGAGCTAATCCTCATTTAATGGTGCACCGAGTTTTAACGTCTGTTACAGACTCAATCTTAACAAGACCTCAGGAGTCAGCCGCCAGCTCTTTAGGTGTGGCTCTCGAGGGCCAGGGAAACTTATTTCTAACAATCCCCAATTTTTACCTGAACTTGGAGAAGTCTGACCCGACAAGGTTCCGGTGAAGATCTATTATGTTGGCAAGTTGGGTCTGCTTTGCTATTACTCAGATATGAGTTTGTGGGTGTGTGGGTGGTTATATGTGTTTTTAGGAGGTAGAAAAACACAGAACCACAAATCTTTTTCCCTTTTAAAGTTCCTAGGCATGTGTGTGTCCATGTAGCCCCTCTCTCTCTGTAGCGCTCGCCACAACCTGGGGGACCTTTCAGGGTCTGAAATGGGCCCTGAGCGTCGTGGAGGCCACTGAGTCTGCTGTACTCACCTGCTCCATCTTGTTTCCGCCTGGGCAGGTGGGACCTCACCAGTCCTTTACTATTCGTTGACACATGCATGAGTGAAATACACCGTCTAGATCTTTCAAGTTTTGCAGTAGAAAACTTAACTTTGCCTATGACAGCATTCATGTTGGGAAACTTACTCTGCTTATTAAAAAAACATACATCTCTGTCTCTAGTTTCTTAAAAGATGTATTGACTTGGAACACTGTCAGATTAAATGTGAACCACTAAATGCACTGAGTTATTCTGAAACAGCCACATCACAGATAATTCAGAAAGTCACTTTTTTTCTTGTGTTGTTTTTAACTTTGATTTATAATCTTTTCTCTCCTGTGTCTGTTTTTCAGAAAACCAAGAAAAGACAGATGATCAGTTTGAAGAAAATTCCCACCTTAACTCAGTTCCTCATTGGATTAATAGCAACTCATTAGGTCAGTCCAGTGGGTTTTTGCCCATAAGACCTTAATCTTAAGTCATCCCGTTAGTTCATAGATAGTCCAAAGGCACTGTCTAGACTAGTGCCGACCCACATGGTGGCCACATGTAGCTATGAAGCCTGCTGGGCACTTGAAATATGGCTGGACCACATTGAGATATGTGATAAGAACATAATGCAACAAGACCTGGAAATCTTAGGTGAAACAAAGAATATAAACTCTATTTCCTTCCAAGTTTTAAAAATATTGATTACCTGTTGAAATAATAATTGATGTAGTAGGTCAATTAAATTTTTTAAATTGCCCATTTCATTTTTTAGTTTTTTAATGTGGCTGCTGGAAAATTTTATGGCTCACGGGTTGTATAATGGCCAGTGCGGGTGCAGGCCGCGCACAGGAGCTGGGGGGGTGGGGGGGTGGGGGGGTTGGTGGTGGGGCAGACATAGTGAGTTGATTGTTGATTGCTGGGTCACGTCTCATATAACAGATGAGAGGTGGCCAGCACAGGAAATGTGTGGGAAGCAATACCAAATTTTCTGTGAACTGTGGAGTTTAAAAAAGTGTTTCGGAATTCAGTTTCTCCCTTTAGTCACTGACATGGTGCACGTGGGTTACAGGTGCACCTCCCCCTCCCTGGTCAGCCTGGGGACAGGTGACTGGAGATGCCCCTTAGGAGTCACATACTAGGGAGCACACCACTTAGTCTGAGCCTTAGTGTCTATGGAAGCCAAAGGAGCCAGTGTCCCTGTCACCGTGAAGGTCATGTTAAAGCCCCTGGTATGTAGAAACATTAACACTGAGACATTGCACCCAGGGTCCAGAGGCAACAGGCATATTGAAAAAGGGACAGTAAAGCTGGTTTGAATAAAGAGGACTTTGTGGAAAACTTGCCCACAAGTCCACTAAGGGTTGCAAAGGGGGGAGCATACAGAACTGCTTGTGTCCTGTTTGGTGAGAGGTGTGGAGGGTCCCTAATTATCGAGTGCTGTCATCTAACAGCACTGCCATCGGATGGTTCTGGCCCAGGTTTTGGCGTGGAGCAGGCACCGTATGGAATGCAGGCACAGAATTACCCCAAAGGCAGTCTCCTGGACAACATGTGTCCGTCCACAGCCACGCCTCCTGGTGCCCTCAGTTCCGAGCAGGAGTTTCAGATGTTCCCCAAGTCCCAGCTCAGCACTGTCGGCATCAACTACTGCTCTGTCAGCCAGGACTTCGCGGGCAGCAACTTGAGTCTAATCACCAACGGTTCTGGTAAGCAGGAGCCTCTGCGTTTTTTTCAGCAGGTTTGGTTCCAGGAGCCACGGTCAAACAGTGACATGAGCTTCCTCAACAGTAGTCCTATGTTCAACCTTTGGATGAAGTCAAGGACTCATCCTGTTCTAAGTGACGTTAGGTCACTATCACAGAGCACTGATTCACTCCGTAAGCACGCTCCCGTGTTTCATTCAGGCTGTGGGTCCCGAGGGGATTGAGTAAACAAGACACAGTCCCTGCTATTGTACATAGATTCCTCCACCCAATGGGATATTTTAGGAACCAATGTAGGAATGTAACATTTCTTTTTTACGGAGATGTGTATACACAGTGCACAAATATCAGGATATATAAGTGGTTGAATTTTTACATACATAAACACCTGTGTGACAACCACCCAGGTGGAGATGGAGAAGACAGCATCCCAGAAGGCTCCCTTGTACCCTTTCCCAGTCATCACTAGCATACCCACCCCATGAGGAAACCATTGTCCCAACTTTTATCATCATAGTTTTTCCTATTCCTGAACTTGATATAAGTGGCACCATGCTGTATGTATCCTTTGTGTCTGTCTTTTGCTCATCGTTCTGTCTGAGCTTCATCCATGTTGTTGGGCAGCAGCCCTTTGTCCCTTTTCACTGCTGTATAGTGCTCTGTCCTGTGAGGTTACACTTGGTGTATCAATTTGCTGTTGATGGAAGATGTGGTTGTACAGTATACTTACCAGGAACAAGGCCCTCAGCTGAAGAGCATTATGAAGTCAGAATGATTCTGCCCCAGCAGGGCTGGCAGTGACACTGCCCATGAGGCCAGAACACCTGCAGTTTACTTACTGGCAGTAAGTTAGACGTGTCAGTGTCCTGAGGAGTCAGCGTGTGTGCCTCACTTGCTTTTGCCAGGGAAGCCCGGAGACTGTGACTCCCCTGAGAACGGCGGGGACAGTTTTGAGAGCTCGGACTCCCTGCTGCAGTCCTGGAACAGCCAGTCGTCACTGCTGGAGCAGCGGGTGCCTTCCTTCGAGAGCTTTGAGGATGACTGCAGCCAGTCCCTGTGCCTCAGTAAGCCGACCATGTCTTTCAAGGATTACATCCAAGAGAGGAGTGACCCGGTGGAGCAAGGCAAACCAGTCATACCTGCGGCCGTGCTGGCTGGCTTCACAGGTGAGCGTGCAGCTCCTGGTGTCCTCATCACCTCTCCTGTGCCCTGCCCAGCACAGCCATGTTTATCAAGGGTGTGGGCTAGTCTGAGCACATTGTGTCTGCGCCCCACATTTGATCTGTGGGGGTGTAATTCTGTATCTAGACAGCTGTGTGTCTGAGTTCTAGAAAGGCCAGCCTGGCGGGAATGTTTGTGTGCGTGGATGGAAATCCATGGCTGCTCCCTCCACCTGGGATGTGTTCGGCCATTCCAGGGAGGGGGAGGGCGGGAGGCAGGGGAGGCAAAGGCTTCAGCTCTGACTCACCCACTCCAGGCATTTCAAAGACTGTAAACTGCCTCGGGGAGGGGCAGCAAACAGACTCACAGGACTGTTTACCTTTTCTTGCTTCTGTAAAGCCATCTTATTTTTAAGTTTTGGGCAAGAGCTGTTCTAGGCAAGGGACAAACATTAAAGCTGTTTTTAGAACAAGATATTTCCAGTACTTGAGTGAAAATACTGAGATTTTTTTTTTTTTTATTGCTCCATGTGTCCTTAAATGAGCTTTCTACCCTGTTTTTGACTATATATAGAGCCACTGCTGATTTTAAAAATACTTACAAAAACATGATAGGTTAAAATCAGAATGTGTAGGCATCCATTGCTTTCTGTCATCTAAAACAAACAGCTATGGAAACCTGTTAAAATATACATGTTGGATGAGTGAGATGTGACACAGTTTTCACACCCAGGGGTCAGGGCCTGATAGGAAAACAAACAGTAGTGGTGTTCCGGGGTTTTCCATTTTAGGACTCGTTACCCGCCCACTCTGTGTGGCTATTAGCTAGGCACACTGTTGGTAGCTCTTCAGGACAGCTCAGCACCGGTGGGGTATGAACCCATTTTACAGATAGGAAGTGCCCTCAGAATGACATAGCTGTCTGGTCACATGGGCAACCAGTTCTGCCTGGTTCCAGAGCTCCTGTCCTTCATGCCTCATAGCCAAGCCTTCCTGCCAGTGGTACTTTGTGTTTTGGAGAATGGTTATCGGATGGGTGTGAGGTCCAGGGCAGGGCACCCGACCTCTGAACCTCATCTTCTTCCTCATCTGTGGACAGTGCTGCCATGATGCTTCTTCACAAGGTGGCGGTTCTAAGCAGTATTCAGGTAAAGCCCCGTAAAGGGTGCTTTGCAGAGCACAGACCTTGGCACACAGAGGTGGTGAGGCCGCAGCTGTCATTCCAAGCGTCCACGTGGCTCTTGAGGAAACTGCCTCAGATTAAGCAATTTAGCCACTAATCATGTGGCTAGAGAATGACAGCGCAAGATTCCACGAGTAACATGCCTTGTTCTGTGGTTAGATGCCCCGCTTCAGCTGCCCCGATCCTGGCTCAACATTTGTAGAAATCAAATACTGAAAGTTATCACAGAAGGAACAATGAATGACTCAGGATGAGTGATTTTAATGCCAGGAGTCGGTGGTCTTGACTTTTTTTCCCCAGAAAGACCCAACTCAGTAATCAAGGCCTAGTGATCTCTTTTCTGGGAGTAGGAGGCATGGAGGAAGATCTCCGTTTGGTATTCAGCCTCCTCCCATTAGCACTCAGGACTCTCTCCAGCCACCAGGCGAGGCACCTTCATGTTGGCACCCAGAATTGAGGCTCACACTCCTCAGCCTGTTTCTTTCATTAGGATGGCTAAAGCCTGGCCGGGTTTTAAGTCTGTAAACACCTGTAACTCAGCCCTCTCCCACAGGAAGTGGACCCATCCAGCTGTGGCAGTTTCTCCTGGAATTACTCTCCGATAAATCCTGCCAGTCCTTCATCAGCTGGACCGGCGATGGATGGGAGTTCAAGCTGGCAGACCCCGATGAGGTATAGTCAGAGCCCAGGAAATCAGTCTTTGGGCTCTTAGCCCTGCTTTCATCCCCCGGGGGGTGTGTGTGTGTGTCACAAATTCAGTTCCCTGGGCACAGAAAGGGCTCCCTGGTACAGAGGAGAGTTCTTCTGTCACTTGGGAAACTTGCATGAGGTCCTGGCTCTGTTGTTAGGTGTGCCCTGTCAGTGAGTCTGTACTTGGGCGCTGGCCAAAGCTCACTGTCTTGCTCTGTCATCAAGTAGAAAGGCACAGACAGTAAACTGAGGCTCTCTCCTGACCATGTGAAAACGCTTTGGGGAAGTTGCTTTTTCCTTTTGCGGGAGTGAGCCTCACACCCCCATGCATGCGCACTGGCTGGGCTCCTGTGCCCCTCCCGCCCAGGGAGAGCATTAGAGAAGCCCTCTGACATGATCTGTCATCTCCCCCTTGGGAAGCGGAAGCACTGAGGATTGCATAATGTCACAGGGCCCGGAACTCCACTCAGCAAGTGGTGGTGCGGATAAGAACTCCAGGGGTGGGGAGACATAGCTTTTCCCTTGTCTCAGCAACCCCAATTCAGAATTTTTTATTTCTGAGAGGTTTTACTGAGCAAGAGACTTCAGGAGCCCTGTACCAGACAGTGCTGTAGGTGGGGACACCACACCCCCCTCTGTCCCTCCTTTCATCCTTGGAGAGCCAACTGAGGGACTAAGTCCCCTGGTACATGTCTTTAAAAAGATGGCACCTTTGCTGGGGTCCTTTAGTGGGCAAGTTCTCCCCAGGGAGCACACTTCAGCATCATATTGGGGGTGGGAGAGTCATTGACTTTTTCTTAATTGCCAAGTGGACTTGAACTCTTCTTCGTCCATGTTCACCACAGGTGGCCCGCCGGTGGGGAAAGAGGAAAAATAAGCCGAAGATGAACTATGAGAAGCTGAGCCGGGGTCTGCGCTATTACTACGACAAGAACATCATCCACAAGACATCTGGGAAGCGCTACGTATACCGCTTTGTGTGCGACCTGCAGAATTTGCTGGGGTTCACACCCGAGGAACTGCACGCCATCCTGGGCGTCCAGCCGGACACGGAGGACTGAGGCCCGGGGGACTGCCAGCGGGGCCATCCTGACCGACTGCCCCCAGGCCCCTGCCAGGCCATTTGAACACTCCAGGAAAGTCGCCCAGAAGCAGTGGCCTTATTTCATCTGAAACCACAGCTTTTTGTCCAAAGCAGTACAGTTTGTCGCTTCTGAAGCCTGCAGACAGGAACACACTATTTATAATGCGGTCTCGTTAAAACGGCCAAGAGGGGAGGCTCTGAGCAGGTGGTGTGACAGGACCGCCCCGCTGCTGGACGTTCTCCAAGGAGTGAGCACGTCGCAGACACACACATTTTTCCATTTTCTTTGGCCTTTTGCAACCAAGAATCACACATGCCAAAGCGGTCTCTGTCTCGGAGGGTCAGAGGGCAGGAGAGGCAAGGAGGCCATCGAGCCAGGTCTGAAGTGGGTTTGTATATATGATTGTAATTTTATCCTTGTTCTCAGAATCCTCTAACAGTTCTATTTAACAGAATTTGTATATTGTAATTTAAAATAATTATATTACTGTATGTGAAATAAGGATGCAACGTTTATTTCATTTTTCAAGAGCACATATGACATTTTGCAAAACATTCACTCTGCCAAGGGCAGGCTAAGAGAATTTGTAAAATGTGTATTATTTACAATGAATATGCCTATAGGAGTAAGGTCTAAGAGAGTTAATCCCTGTTCTGTTTTGTTTGGTTTTACCTGGGTTGTTATCCGGCAAGAACTTTGTACATTTGGGGATTTTTATAAGAAACTTAATGTTATTATCTGGGGGCACATCTGGCCTCTGATTTCTCCTTTAATTTTAATGTAAAAGCTATAAAGCAGTATTTTTCTTGACAAATGGCATATGTTTTTCATTTCTGTGCATGCCTTTTAAGTCTGTTGATACACAGTGTATTTTATTTCTTAGTTGCATTGTGTTCCCTGCCCCTGCAACAAACTTCCTCGACCACTACCCCATGCCCCACTCCCAAGCCTGAATGACCCGTGCGATCAAAATAAGAATACTATTTTTGGAAATAGGCAACTTCTTTTCAGAGATCGGGTGGACTTATGTAGCGATTATTTTTATTATAAAAGTAATTCACTGGAAAAAAGAACTATTTGTAAGAAAGCTTTATTTTTTATCTCCATTCCCTGTAAAGTTAAACATACTGTGCAGAGCTGAAGGTCCCCGAGGGAAGGGGAAACTGTGAAACCTGTCATACACGGAAGACGCATGTCAGTCCTATCCCTGCTCACTGTCTAGTCTCAGGCTGTCTGGATACCATGCTGCTCTTTACTACTCAGTAGCCCAGCAATGTAGTTCTGTTTTTACATTTTGGATGCAGAGCACCCAGAGGCTAAGGGGGTAAGCCAGGTGGGAGAGAGAATGCATGGGACTGGTTCATGTGAAGAAAACGTGTGGATAGGGACTTTTGCAGCTGTTTCTAAGGAGCACCTGGGTCAGCGTGTCTTCCTGGTCTGTTCGCGATCCAGCCCCGTGGGTTGCAGAGTCGGGCAGGTTCCCCTCGCAAAGTGAGAGGACACCTGGACCTGTGCACATGACGAGAGCGTGTGCTTGGCTAGCAGGACGAGCCGAGAGAGGCAGAGCTGCCTCGAGACCCACACAAGACAAGTTTCCAATGTCTTGAACCACAGGATGCTCCTCAGGCAGGACCTGTTTATCGCTCGGAAATCTGTGTGTAGCATCAGCAGACATGTGACAGAGAACATGTTGCTGCCAAAAGAAATCTTAGCCGTGGGCTCATTTTATGTGGGGTCAAACCACGTGAAATCAGCTTTTGACTGACCAAGTGGGCAGTTTTTCATGTGGTCCAACCTAATAGTGACAGGAAGTGAAGTCTCTCGTAAACCTCTGGCATGGCGATGAGTAGAACTTAAGTACAAGAATTTTGTGATTTGGCTGTTTCTTTCTCAAATAATAAAATATTTTGTTTATATAAACTCCTCGTAAGAGTTGTTCTTTGTCCCCACCCTACACGGAGGGGTGGAGGGAGGATACTGAGCTCAGAGCCGCTGCTCAGCTGCTGTCAGTCTGAGTCACGTCCTCATTTAACCGATTTATACATGGCCACCTAGGACATCATGACCAAGCTGGAACCAACTGTGAGCCCTCCCTGAAGAAATTCCCAGAAAGTGTTATTGAAAGCATTTAAGAAGCACGTAGAATAGTAGGATTCAGGTTCTGTCTTTGCCAAGGGCTTGGCAGACAATACAGAAGAGATTTGGGAATGTTTACATTTAAGAACATTAGGCTTGGAGGTCCAAGGGCTTTTGTAATTGAGGCCACACCTCTTCTGGACTCCATACAGGTGGGTGAGAGTACTAGAACACTTGTGCTCCGACTCCTCAGGGCCTCTCACCACTCCAGAATTCCTGAGGATGCCACAAAACAGGTGGAGTAGATCAGCCATGGTTGGAGCCGGCTCACAGATGTACTTTGTCTTCCCAAGTCTGCATCAGTAACAAGTTGGTAGTTTGAAGTTGGTAGTCATGAAAATGTTTACACCACAAATTTGGCACACTACCAGTGAGGGAGGGCTCCCCCTACCCTGAGCCCTCAGGGGGCTGGTTAGTAAACATTTACCGGCACTCCACTGGTCATCAATGTTTACCACACTATATTCAAACACTTCAAAGTGGTATTCATTTTTAAAATGTTATATATTAATATTTTTATGAAAGATAATGTTTTGTAAGAAGATGAGAAGGGCGTTGCAGAAAATCAGGCCTCCCACAGAAACTTAACTTGGTAAGAGGGCGGGGCATGTATTGTAGTAACTTCCAGATAATTATAGATACTGTTTTATACCAAAGTTGACAAATTGTTTACAAGTTAATGGCAATTGGAATATGAAGCCAAACCAATAAACTTTCCTATGGTTAAAATAAGTCCCACAGTCTGTCTTGCACTTTGGATTTTTTACCCATGAGCAATTTTGTAACATTGTGCATTAGTCACATGGAAAATATTGCTTCAAAATGTTGACCCATTTCAGTATACAGCACCAAGCAATCACATTACTTACTATTACCGCCAGTTTTCATCAGCAAAGCGCTGGGAAGCTACTGAGCTTCCAGTGGCAAATTCACATTTTCAAAAAACTCAGATTTTTACTTCAAAGCTCAAATTTGATCATCGGCAAACAAACAGCGAGTCTCCTTTGAAGCGACAGACCCATTCCATTTACTTTTTAGGAAACACCTGTCAAATATCCAAGTCTAAATCAACATAATCTGCCAAGTAGTTCTTTCAATAAAAATGGCTACCGCCCTGGCCGGTTGGCTTAGTGGTAGAGCGTCGGCCTGGCGTGCAGAGGTCCCGGGTTCGATTTCCGGCCAGGGCACACAGGAGAAGCGCCCATCTGCTTCTCCACCCCTCCCCCTCTCCTTCCTCTCTCTCTCTTCCCCTCCCGCAGCCGAGGCTCCATTGGAGCAAGGATGGCCTGGGCGCTGGGGATGGCTCCTTGGCCTCTGCCCCAGGCGCTGGAGTGGCTCTGGTTGCAACAGAGCGACGCCCCCTGGTGGGCAGGGCGTCGCCCCCTGGTGGGCGTGCCGGGTGGATCCTGGTCGGTCGCATGCAGGAGTCTGTCTGACTGTCTCTCCCCGTTTCTAGCTTCAGAAAAATACAAAAAAAAAAAAAAAAATGGCTATCATGAGTAATATGGCAAACTTTAGCTTACAACTCAAACAAGTTCTTTCTTTTTTTTTTTGAAGATGGTATATTTATTTTATATATCAAATTTAATATAAAACCATTTTTCTAATTTTTATTTTCCATATTGACATATGATGTTATACATATTAGTTTCAGGCGTACAGCAGAGTGGTCAGACATTCATATACCTTACAGAACGATCCCCCCCTAATAAGCCTGGTACCCATCTGACACCATTTATAGTAAATACAGTATTATTGACTATAGTCTCTAGCAGCAGAAGTTCCTTATGTATGCTTTTTAATCTTATTATCCAGAAATTAAAAAGGCATGTACTCATGTATTCATAAAATTCATTTTTACCGCTCCACATAGGCCATTTTCAATGAGACTGGCATTTTCCCTGCAAGGTCAAGGTGGTCACGAGCGCAGGGACTTCTAGCATAGTTTAGTGCCAGGGCCCTGGCGGTGTCTCCCACATTCGCTTTTACACCTGTCACTGCAAATGTCAGCACAGTAAAAGAGGCAAAAGCAGTCATATTATTATAAAAGTCATTCTGAGCTTGAGGACCCCCCCCCAAAGCTGTCAGATTCCCCAGTCATCGGGGCACCTCACTTGGAGAATGGGCCCGGAAAGCAGAGAGGGCGGGAGAGAACATCCCCCTATCTGTTCACAGCCAGGCAAGGAGCACTGTTACATTTACAGCAGAAAGCATCATCTGACGCTCTGCATGATAAACCTCGTTCATATCTCCTATCCAAAACATTTTTTAATTAGAATAAAATGTACTTCTACCACGATTTTTTAAATTCATTTTTCTTTTCTTTTTTTTAAATTAAGTGAGAGGCAGGGAGGTAGAGAGACAGACTCCCGCATGCACCCCCACCTGGATCTACCAGGCAAGCTCCTCCCTGACGATGCTCTGCCTATCTGGGGTCATTGCTCTGTTGCTTGGCAACTGAGCTATTTTAGTACCTGAGGAGAGGACATGGAGCCATCCTCAATGCCAGAGGTGGCGGGGGGTGGGGGTGGGGTGAGGGGCGACTTGCCATAATGAGCCATGGCTGCGGAAGGAGGCAGGGAAAGAGAGAAGGTGGAGGGTGGAGGGTAGAGAAGCAGGTGGTTGCTTCTCCTGTGAGCCCTGACTGGGAATCGAATCAGGGACTTCCACATGTCTGGCTGATACTCTACCGCTGAGCCAACCGGCCAGGGCCAAAATTCATATTTCTTAATATACTCAGAACTGAGGATGAGGTGCACACAGCCTGTCTTCTAGTCTTCCCACATGGTGGGGAAGAAGCAAAATTAAATTGCCTTTAACATCACTCCCACCATGTCCTGGTTGTCCCTCTATAGGGCCTGAGACCTCCAGTGATGGCCACAACAGGCGCAATAGGGCTGCAGGTTGGGTGTGTGAGGTGTAGAAAGTGGGGCCAGAGGAGGGGAAAGGGAGTGGGAGCAGTGTCAGGCAGCAGCTGGTTTCCCCTGCTTTGGGAACAGCAGGCAGGTTGGCAGTCTGGCATATTTGGACTGTTGTGTGCTGATGTGTAACCTTGGACATGTAATTTAATGACTTTGTACCTTAGCGTCCCCTCCATAAAGTGGGGTCGCTGGGTAGCGGTGGGTGGATGGATCTTTGGTATCAGATGGTCAGAAGTCACAGGACTAGTGGCCTCATTTAAGCCATGAGCCAAGCATTTTAGCAGGGGGTCTGCAAAAAAGACATGGCTCCTGACAGTCACGGCTCCTTTTTCATCAGAAGAAACCCAGGTGCATAAAGCTGGTTCTTAACCTCCACCAGGACTCAAACCCAGGTCCTCCATTTCCTGAGGTTGTTCTCTGGCCAGGAGAACCATGCCATCTTTAGTTTTTCATTATCTCTTGTTATTCAGGGGCTCCCCAAGCTTCCACTTCCTTCTTTCACAGCCCTTGATTTGAATTTTTTAAATAAATTTTTATTAATGTTAATGGGGTGACATTAATAAATCAGGGTACATATATTCAAAGAAAACATGTCCAGGTTATCTTGTCATTCAATTATGTTGCATACCCATCGCCCAGAGTCAGATTGTCCTCCGTCACCCTCTATCTAGTTTTCTTTGTGCCCCTCCCCCTCCCCCTTCCCCTCTTCCTCCTTCCTTCCCGCGTCCTCCCTCCCCCCACCCCTGGTAACCACCACACTCTTGTCCATGTCTCTTAGTCTCGTTTTTATGTCCCACCACTGTATGGAATCATGTAGTTCTTGGTTTTTTCTGATTTACTTATTTCACTCGTATAATGTTATCAAGTTCCCATCATTTTGTTGTAAATGATCCGATGTCATCATTTCTTATGGCTGAGTAGCATTCTGTAGTGTATATGTGCCACATCTTCTTTATCCAGTCTTCTATTGAAGGGCTTTTTGGTTGTTGATTTGAATTTTAAATTATCCACAAACCTCCATCCAAAGAACACATGCTGTCCTCGTCTACGCAGCAGCTGGTGGCAGCTAGTTTAGTCTGAGAAGATGAGAGAATCCCATAATCTGGGTCAGATGTTAATCTGTCTTTTTTGTGAGAGCAAAACAGAAGGGTGTGACTCGCAGTGGGGAAGGGGAAACCCCTTCTGTGCAACTCCTCTGTAAGTCCTGGGCAGGGCTGGAACACGTGAGGCTGCTTGGCATCTGACATTGGGGGAAGGCCACATTTTGGTCATAGCTGGTGTGTGATGACACCACAACTGGAACTTACATGGCCTTTGTCCACATGCTATGAGTAACAGCCCCCTCCTTGTCTCCCAGAGTCTTGTTCAGATGGCAAAACAGCCCAGGATTGCCAAATCTGGCCACCGCCAGCGCCTGTGGCTTTATATGCTGCATGTGTGTAAGCTGGGCTCAGCATGCACATGTCTTTGCCTGGCCAGAACTGCTGATCTGTGGAAGCCTGTGGCCTTGAATGTGGCTGGAGAATGAAGCACGGCAGTGAGGGGGATGACAAAGAAAACTGGGTGCTCTGTGTCTATGGAAGCCCATGAGAAGCACTTTTACCTTGTGCTGGCCAACTCCACAGAACTGCATTCATCAACATGCAAATATGTAATCAATAATTGTAAAATGGCCCTGGCCGGTTGGCTCAGCGGTAGAGCGTCGGCCTAGCGTGCGGAGGACCCGGGTTCAATTCCCGGCCAGGGCACATAGGAGAAGCGCCCATTTGCTTCTCCACCCCTCCGCCGCGCCTTCCTCTCTGTCTCTCTCTTCCCCTCCTGCAGCCAAGGCTCCATTGGAGCAAAGATGGCCCGGGCGCTGGGGATGGCTCTGTGGCCTCTGCCCCAGGCGCTAGAGTGGCTCTGGTCGCAACATGGCGACACCCAGGATGGGCAGAGCATCGCCCCCTGGTGGGCGTGCCGGGTGGATCCGGGTCGGGCGCATGCGGGAGTCTGTCTGACTGTCTCTCCCTGTTTCCAGCTTCAGAAAAAAAATGTAAAAAAAAAAAAAAAATGCAAAAAAAAAAAAAAAATGCAAAAAAATAATAATAATTGTAAAATGTGGTACTCATTTTCATCTGATATTTCCCTGTGACCCCGGGAGCTGGTTTTATTATGCTCATTTTACAGATGTGAGAACTGAGGGGATTTACTGGAACTGTCAGTGGCCCCTAATCAGTTGTGCCTGAGGTGCAAGCTGGGGTAGTGGAGGACTCAGCCCAGAGCTGCCACTGCAGCTGAGGAGCTGGACAGTCTTTCAAAGACTGCCACCTTCGTCTTCCCCATCTGTCCCAGGTAATTATCAACAGTGCTATAGGTGCTCTCCTTCGCCGTCCCGCCCTGTCCAGGAGGACAGTCTTCCATCACCCTGAGGACTTGATGTCTTATTTATAATGCTCAGGTCCTGAGCAATCAGACTAGTATTTTTGATCAAACTTGCATGGATCCCAGAACACATCCAGGTGGTTGCTCCACCAGTTTTGTTAACTTCCATGCATTGGTGTTTATAATCTTCATCTGGCTGTTCAGTTACAAGCGGTTAGCAAGTGTCAGCCTGTGGAGACACCAGATCCTCGAGATCCAGTCCCTCCATGCTTTCGAGAGCACAGTTTCCAGTGACAGAGCCTGACATGAAGATGGTAACAACGTGTGAGTTCCACCTAGAGCAGTGGCCAGAGTCCAAGTGCTGCAACTGCATCTGTGGCTGGCCTCCATAGAATAATAAGCTGTCAGCATGGCAACAGAGGGTCAGGAATCAGCCTTGCAGAGTGCTGTGACAGGGGCAGGTCCACAGATGTGCCGGCGTGTCTCTACAGTCAGCCCTGCAGTCGGGACGCAGACAGACCTGGGTCCCAGAACATCTGTGCATGTGCCCACTCACACACACAAACATGCTTACACATGCATGAACATGTATGTGCACAAGCACTCCCACTCATACACTTGTGCACACCCTTGCACACATGCATAAATGCACACGCACACATACCACACCCTTTCCTTCCTCCCTGCAACCATCTCTGCTCCTCCTCCTCTTTTGGTCACCACCAACCTCACTTTCTCTTCTGTGTCAGTGTCCTGGGGCGGCTGTAACAGAGTGTACAGATGAGCTGACTTCAACAATACAAATATTTTCTCAGTCTTGGAGGACAGAAGTTCGAAATCAAGGTGTGGGTCAGGTTCGTTCCTTCTAAGGGCTAAGAGGGAGAGTTGCTCCAGGCCCCTCTCCTTGGCTTGTAGGTGGCCATCTTCTCCCTGTGCCTTTACACTGTCTTCTTTCTGTGTGTGTCCATGTGTAAATTTCCCCTTTATGAGGATACCAGTCATGTTGGATTAGAGCCCATCCTAAGGACATCACTGTAACTCAGTGACCTCTGTAAATCGGTGACATACTGAAGTATTAGAGGGTTAAGGCTGAAATATTTGAATTCTTGGAGAACACAGTTCAACCTGTAACATCCTCCAACACTAAATACATTAAGATCAGCAAAAGTGGGCCCAAAAGACCCCAGTCTACAGGTGTGTGTGGATCTGTTGTACAGGTGCACTGCAAACACAAGGGCAGCTACCAAAACTTTTAAAAAGAAGTGTGATCAATAATGCTACAAGAGAAGATTAGACAGAAATGTCTAAATTGTGCCACTCAAACCACAGAAAGCAGAAAAGGAGTTAAAGAAAAATAAATAAATGGAACAAAGGCAGCAAAGAGGAAATAATAATATATGTGGCAGATATTCATCTCGATAACCATTTTAAATGTTAATGGTCTAAATACATGAATTGAATTTAGAGATTGTCTGAGTGGATTAAAAAACAAGACCCAACTATACTGTTGCCTCCAAGAAACCCACTTGAACTATAAGGCACAGTGAGGTTAAGAGTATAAGGATGGGCAGGTGCACCATGCCGACACTAACTTTAAACAGCAGGAATCACCGTATTCAGATCACACAAACAGGAGTACAGAGCAAGAAAAGTTCTCAGGGGTTCTGAGGAGGGCAGATGATGTGGCGGAGCACGGTGGGGGGGAGGGGCGGTGATACTACTCCATAGGCCTGCAATGGTGTGCCCAGACATCACACATTTGTCACAACCCACAGCACATGCAGCACGGAGTATGGACCCTAATGTAAAAGGACTTTAACTGACAGCAGTGTACCAATATCGGCTCATCCATTGACTATATAGCCCCACCACAGTCATGCCAGATGTCAGTAGCTGGGGCTTCTTTGTGGGGGATGTCAGGGTGTCCCTGTGAACTGTCTGTACTTTCCACTCAAGATTTTTATTTTCTTTAAACCTAACATTCATCTAAAATAAAAAGTTTTATTAAGAAGAAGAAGAAAATAACTCTCATTTCAGACCATGGCCTCCTCCTCCCCTCACCACCAAACAAGCTTCTGTTCTCTCCAATCAGGGAACCTACACCCTCAGGACCTTCAGAATGGCCTCGGCCAACTGCTGTCTCTTCTTCCTCTCAAGTAAAACGATGGAAACAACCTGTCACGGCAGAGTCCCAGGGGACAAATTGAAAGGCCAGACCTCAGTCTGCCACAGAGATGCTAGGGGAATGAAATGTGGGTTCATTGGCCTGAAAAGTGGCAACTTGAGCCAAAGGAAGGACATGCCCTGCTCAGAGACCACTTATGACGATGACGCAGTGGACTGGACACCCTTCCCGAGGCCACTCCGGGAGGTGTGGGCTGATGAGAGCAGGAGCATACTAGGGAAGGAGCCCGGGTCATCGTGTCACCTAGGAGCAGAATCGTCCCCTTTAAGAAAACTTGGCTAAGACATGCTGACTCCACAGACTCCATGATGGCAAGACTCTCCCAGTCTTAACTGATTCCTCCTGAGATGTTAGGTTTGGAATCTAGGTCCCTTAGTTAATACTTGCTGGGACCCCCTTGAGTCCTGGGCCCCTGCTTTCCCACACTGAGTACACATAAGGAGAGAGGGAGCCCCGGAGGAGGGACAGCCTTGAGACTGCCAGGGGCAGCAGCGGGCATCCGTGCAGCAGAAGGAAATTTAAATAAAGAGAACAGGCCTCACCTGGAAACTGTGCCACCATCTGCCCTGACTGGCTCTTTGCACAGAAAGAGACATGACCTGGCCTTGCTTTGACCCTCTAGGTTTGCTGTGGAGCCAGGTGACCAATCTCCGGGCTGCCATCAGCACTCTCCTCTGGCCCCAGGACCTGTAGAAATGGATCACTTTCTATTTCAGAGCAAAGGCAGGGACTGTTTCCTAGACCTACTGGCCTCCCCTCTCCAGCCCAACTGATCAGCCCTGGTTGTCAAGCGCCTGTTAACCTTAGAGACAGAACACTCCTCAGGGTTCTGAGCAGTTACTGGTGCCTAGTGGATACTGGCAGTCAGGGGCAGAGCTGGGAGCCCGAGCAGCCATGGAAGGCCTGTTGCCTGCCACCGCACCCGCCTCCCAGCTGCTCTAGGAGCACCTGTGCGGTGTCCCGCAGGTGATCTCTGAGAGCTTGAGACACATCCCAGGTCTCGCTGCATTCCCCTGGGTGATCCTCATGGGCGCTCTGGTGCTGGCGTCTTAGATTATAAAGGGATGACACACTTCAAGAAGTGTGAAGGTGCCAGGTAAAAGGTGTCTTGCCTGCCACGAAATATGTGGAAGATGTAGGGAGACTACTGAACCAGTGACAGAAGCCAACGACACCCTCAGGTCACCTGGGGTGAAGGTCAGTTCTCTCTTGTTACAGACCTTGTGTTTGTTGGCATTGACTAAATACCTGAGCACGTGACCACTTCAGGATGTGGTTGACCTGAAAATGGCAGGCAAGAGCCAGCCTCTTAAACTTTTCTAAGGGACCGATGATGAGCCCATCTCAAAGGCATCGGGGATCCAGGGAGAACAATTTCAGAAGAAGGTAATGGATGACTTGAATGAAAGTAGTCGTTATCCTGAAAGTCCAGAACTGCTCCAGGAAGAAATTATGGGATGGAAGTAGGAAACCCAGGAGCAGGAGGAAGAGAAACAAGGGCTGGAGCAGCCAAACGCATGATTGGAGCAAGTCCTGCAAGGTAGGGTCAGCCTATTGGTGTTTGTGGCTGGAAACCTGCCTCAGGCCGTCCCCAAGCCTGGCAACCTTGGAGATCACATGGGTGATGGGAACTGAGAATTCCCACAAAAGAGGGAGGCGGGAAAGAGGGATCAGTTTGTCTACGGGCCAGAAGTTGATCTCAAGGGTGTCCTGTGGGGTGCTGCCTCAGTGCGTCCCTTCAAAGTGCTGACAAGGAAAGTCAGGAAATAGCTGGACCATTGCGGGAGGCACAGCAAACAAGCAAAGAGCTCGCAGCAGAAACACTGAGTCTGCAGGCCAAGGGAACATCTTTGCAGCATGGAAATTCAAACCTGGCTGGTGAGGTTCCACAGCCGAAGCTGGAGCTTTGAGTTCTGCCCAATCCACATGGAGTTCATGTGACACAACTCCAGGAACTGCTGTCCAAGGAGGAAACACACTGCTTAGACATAGAAAAGTAATTTCCCAGCATCTGGAGAAACAGGAACGCCACCTGTCTGATTCGGAACACGTGTAAGAAGATGGCCCAGGTCATGGACCAGGAACTAGAAAGAAGCACTTCCTACCAGGGAAATGAGATCCTTGTGCCATCATGAAAGAGCTGAGGAGGCCCGGATGGCAGCCGAGCCCGTTGAAAGAAAGCTCAAGGACCCGAGGAGAGAAAACGAGCACCCCAGGCAAATGCTAGCCATAGATGAGAAATCTTTGAATTTCCTGCTTTATAGCTTTTTCTTATTATTTTTTGTTTAAAATGCTGTTTACTTTTTTAGCATTTCTAAATTGTATGCAGTTAAAATAAAAATGGTTTCTCCTGATGGTAAACACACACACAATGAAAATACAGGGTCATTGTTTTGAATCTGAAGAAAATGCAAACATAGAGGTGCAGATTAACCTGGCTCCTACAAGAGTCATGAGACAGAAGTTGTAGGACAGAAAGCTGCACCTCACACCCTGACCTGCTCAACACTGTTCTCAGGAAGAACCTCATCCAATCTCCCATCCTGCACTGCTCCCACCATGGCCAAAGGCACAGGGTTGACCTTGGGCAAACCACTGAACCCCAAAGAGCTTCAGTTTACCTGCAAAACAAGATTAACCATTCTTGCCTTGCAGGGTTGCCATATAAATGAAAAGAATCACACCGGTGTTGTGACCAGCACAGCAATTCTCATTCTCGAGAGGGGTAACTGTCAGCTAGCGCCAGGCGAGCTCTCCTGGGATCTGGGGCAAAGGGGAAATCAATCGGATTCTCTTTATTTAAAATGTTACCATTTTGTTCATCAGTGATATTTTTGGCATTAATTTTGATTTTTAAAAAATACTGCATTTAAATATTATTTATCTTGATTACTGAGTGTTTTTGGAACCCTATAATGTTTTTATTATTGCAAAAACTATATAAAATGTTTCATTTTAACTACTTTTAAGTGGGCAGGTCAATGGCATTAAGTACATCAACACTGGTGGACAGCCATCACCACCATCTCCGTCTCCAGAACTTTGTCATTTTCCCCACACTGAAACGCTGTCCCCATTAAACACTAATTCCCCACCCTGCACCCACAGCCCCTGGCACCCCCTCCTTCTTCTTTCTGTGTCTATAAATTTGAGCACTCTCTAAGAACCCCATGCAAATGGAATGATACAGTATTTGTCCTTTTGTAACTGGTTTATTTCACTTAGCATAATGCCTTCAAGGCTTATCAATGTTGTAGCATGTGACAAAATTTCATTCCTTTTTAAGCCTGGATAATATTCCACTGTATGTATATGGCACCTTCTGTTTCCATCTGTCCACCCATGGACACTTGGTTGCTTCCACCTTGACTGCTGTGAATCACGCTGTGGTGAGCATGGGTATGCAAATATCTGAGTCCTGCTTTCCATTCTTTTGCATACTTATTCAGAAATGGGATTGCTGAATCATATTGTAACTCTTTTTAAGTTTTTGAGGGAACACCCCCCCCCACTGTTTTCCACAGTGGTTGTACCATTTTAAATTCTCACCAACAAAGCACAAGGATTCCCATTTCTCCCTCCTTGCCAATACTTGGTATTTTCCGATCTTTTTTTTTATACTAGTGTAAGGCCAGGAGCCGCCATCATGGCCATTCACATGCAGGTTCCCATTGGATTCAGGCAGATGGTAAAGAAATGGCAGAGTCAGAGGATGGTGGGCCATTCTGTTTATTGGTGTCACCAAGACAGGCAAGCCACAAGAGAAGACAAGGGAAAAGCAGAAAACCTGCCTTTCCATGAAGGGCAAGGGTCAAGGAAGCCCTTGCAATGGTGATAGCAGGAACTGAGAGAGAGCAAGCTCCCGGTCTGCTCCACTTTATAGTATAGAAATCAAAACCTTTAATCCAATATACAAACAAGGAAGTCTCTGATACAAAGCCACTTATCTGAGGTGTAATGGGATTCCTCATAAGAGTGCACCACCCACATCATGCAACAGTCAAGGGTGTGGGGAAAAGCTTAGTCTTAAAACTAAGCCTCGGGCTATAATGACCTGGCCTGCTTACAGCCTGTCCCCCTCCACACACAATGCAAACTATAAGCGAGCAAACATATATATCAATTTACAAACTTATTTGACCAACAACTAGCCATCTTATATTTTGTGCCTGCCACAAGTTTCCTTCATCTCACCCAGTCATGGTGTCCTCATCTCTGATGAGTAGCCCAGGAAAGAGCCTTACTTCTGTTCATAAATTAGGGCGTACCCAATGGAAACCCAAAGGTATTGTCTTGTGTCTGCACATGGACACATGGATTGTGTCCCTGGGCCCAGCAAGAAGTTTCCACAGATGTGAGTAAGCCGCTGGAAAAGTGGGTAGGACAAGGTCCTTAAGCGCAGGTAGGTCCTGGCCACGTAGGAGCTGGACAGCCTCAGTTTGGTGACCAGAACTGTCATCTAACTAACAAACAGAAACTACTGAAAAACACTTTGCATTTTTAAAAGCATTTGGAATAATAGTATCCTGTATGTATTCTTCTGTGACTGGATTTTCTCAGTCATCCGTATAGGAGGTTGGCTCATGTAGATAGCTATAGCTCCTGTTCTTTCTTTATTTATTTTTTTAATTTTATTCATTTTAGAGAGGAGAGAGAAATGGGGAGAGAGAGACAGAGGAGAGAGAGAGAGAGAGAGAGAAGGTGGGGAGGAGCTGGAAGCATCAACTCCCATATGTGCCTTGACCAGGCAAGCCCAGGGTTTCGAACTGGCGACCTCAGCATTTCCAGGTCGACGCTTTATCCACTGCGCCACCACAGGTTGCTCCTGTTCTTTCATTTGAGGGACTGAGGAGCCTCTAGGGCAGGAAGGTCCCCACTTATCATATGTTGGGGACTGAAAAGTCAACAGGGTTTTTGCAGTTTAGATTTTTGGGGGACAGAGGTGTGGAAAACTGGCTGTAAGCTGACAGTCTGCCCAACCCCCCATCTCACTTGTTCTGAGAAGTTACTAAAGGCTTTTAAGCTGTGATGCTGGATTGTTTACACTACTCCCACCAACCCGTGTCCCCCAGAAAGACTGGAGATAAGTTTCTTCTATCCTTTGTGTGAAGTTAAGATGTTATGTATGGTGGGGGTTTTCTGCACTTGGTAAAATTCTTGGATTGCCTTGGAGATATGATCAGAGATCTCATTGATTTGCTAATGGTCCACTCTGCCCTATAAACAAAGGAGAAAGCAGTTTTTGAGGGCGCTCTGTTTCTGCTATCAGCTTTGCAGAGCCCTTCCAAACCCATTCTTTAATTCTTTAAAAGTATTTTCTTAATTCTGCACTATTCCCACTCAGGACCTGGAATTACTAGTTGCGCTGGTTCATGACAATCATCCCCCTGTGGGTGTGTCTTGGTGCCTGACCTCCACACTGCCCACCACTACAGGAACCTGAGAGAAGATTTCCTGATTAAACCCCTGATTAAAGATCACCTCTGGGGAGTCTCCTGACCTGGCTATAGGTTCATTCCAGCATCAATGAACAGAACAGGATGCTGGGAGTCCCAGTCATGAGGACATGGTGGACCCTCCTGGCTGGCAGGGCAGAGGGACAGTGTGTTCTCCCTGGGACCCCATTCCACACCAGTCTGAGAAGGCCACAGGAATGCAGGTGCTAAAACTGGACACTAGAAACTCGAATGCCCAAGTGATCTAGACAGGGAGAGCTAAGACAACAGGGAGGAAGAGGTCAGAACGCGCCACATAGCTCATGGGATTTATAGAGTTCACAGCGTCATGTTCCAGTTTCCACCCGGAACTTTTTGAGCTAAGCAGAAAGGAAAACAAGACCAAGAATGACACCATCTTCATAGAAGAAGAGACTGGCTGAGCTGTCAAAGAACTCTCCCAGGGGGTCCACATGGGAGACCCTGAGGAACGAAGTTCATGGGTGTGTCTTCCTGTGGTTCTCCCTGATGCCCTGTCTGAAAGCGTGATCAAAGTCAGATTCTCCGTGGGACGGTTAATCACTGCCTCTCCAGCTCCCTTTTCTTAGCTGATCGGAGTTGTAAAGCATTTTAATATCAGGCCACATCCTTTCTGCAAACAAGGTAAACCCCTGATTAAAGATCACCTCTGGGGAGTCTCCTGACCTGGGTCTCTAGCTTGCAATTCATTCCAGCATCAATCCTGAACAGTAGTACCCTTATGAAGATCCCCCACTCCCAGTTACAGTCAGCACCTGTGTGAGTCTGGGTGAGTCTCCCAGGGAAGACCTTCTGCCCTGCCCCTGGTCTGGGGGACCCTGTGCCTTCTCTGCTAGCTTGTGGCAATGGCAATCCATTCACACTCACACGCACATCCCTGTCCAGCCAGCATGGAAACCAGAGGACAGTCCCACACTCAGGGCAGGGGATCTGTACCTACTCAAGCAGCCAGTTATTAGGAACAGGGGCCAAGGTGGTAATTTTGCCCAATGTTCCACCTGGAAGACGCGTGGCCTGGTTTTCAGGACCACGCAGAGTTTATCAAAGGATGTTTGGAAAAGGGACTTGTTATTTATCGTCTCTAAGCTGAGCCAGCTCGGATGCCGGGAAGAGATAGCGGGGGACAGAATGGGTGGGGTTTATTCTGTAAGAACATGCTGCCAGGGAAATGTGAAACCTGAGTCCTTGCTGTCTATAGCCCTGGGACAGAAGGGAAGACAAGTGGAGAAACATTGGGCTCCCTTCAGATCACAGTGTCAGGGCATCGGTTTGAGAATGTCCACGGAACGAGCTGACGTGACATGGCTCTGAGCACTGACACCCCCAAGTCAGTTCTGTGGGTCTGTGGCCAACAGATGACAGGGCCATAGGGCTCCCTGTGTCCAGAGAGAGCAAGAGCTGCCTCACAGCTGATTTGCCCAGGGTGCTCTTGTGGATACCGCACTGTCCCTGGGGCTGGAGCTCCTCGCTGGTGGGGCTGTGGCATCTTCTCCAGAAGGACCGTGATGGGTTTGGAGTGAAGAGCAGGTGGAGAGTCAGGAGTAGTTTTCAATGTTAGCACGCTGAACAAATGTTCTCTTCTTGAAGCCTGAGTGAGCAGTGGTTCACGGGGACAGGTGACGTCAGGCTCACATCATCTGTGTTTCCATCTCCCGGGCGCTGGCCAAGGCCAGGCCCTGCCCTGTGTCTACACTGGAGTTGACAACCCTCCCACCGCCTCTCTGACTCCCCAAGGCATGAGTGAAGCCTCCAGTCTCCAAGTGAAAAACGATCAGATTCACATGGCCCAAGGAGGCCCAAGCAGCCTTCAAACCCACACTGCCGGGGTGGGGTGGGTGAGAGCGGTGGGCTGCTCTTTGCTCCTTCCCTCTTCCTTGCCCGTCCCCTTTGCCCACACTTAGCCTTGGTCTCTGTTCTCCTCCCTCCACTCTCATTCTTTCTCCTTCATGCCTCTTTCTCTCCCTTTCCTTTCCCCACATTTTCCCTCCTTTCTTTTCATCAGCTCCTCTTCTCAACTTAATCCAGGTTAGCCGTCCAACATCCCACATAGAGGGAGCACTGTGCGGGCCCTGAGCACTCAGAGAGGGAAACATTCTCCCTGACCTGGAGCATTTGAGAATCCGCCCCTAAATTACACAAAAGAAGGTCGTTCGTGGTCGAGGTTTTCACGAAAAAATCAAAGTAAGCTGAACACTTGACTCCTCTCTCTTCAGTTGGTTTCCGTGTCTATGTAGCATTCTGTCAATCATTTTCGGTAAAACCTGCTAATGCCTAATTCAGCTTTGGGGAAGATGGGGGACCTGCTGGGTGGCTGGGGAGGGGAGGGGGCAATGGAAAGGAAGGCAAACAGAGGGGAGGGTTGATGAGGGGAGAAAATTTAACCTTCCCCAGGACGAACTCAGACTTTCTGGGAGTTTCTGTAATCCTGTAGGAAAGCAGAACTATATCAGGGGGAATCTCTCCCTGATTTCTGGATCCATTTTGGACATAAATCCTCTCTGAGCCATCATTATTTATATACTGCCTGTCCTCTGACCTGTACCTGCGAGCAGGGCTTTTCTAGTGTAAAGGCTAAGAACAGCAACCCTCTGGGTGGCTCAGGCTTTCTGTTGTCAGCACAGATGGAGAGCTCTCAGTGAAATATCAGAAACCTATAGCTTCACTACCAGCCCAGAACACTGCAGCCCCTCTTTGCGGTGTTAAACGGCAAATGACTCCTTTAAAAAGTTAAAATTTAACTAAAATCGGTTATCAAAGAATAAGTCAAAAAGCCATTAAGAGATCACAGATACTAAAATTTGGGAAAGACTTGGGCAAGGAGAGTTTGGAAAACCCAGTGTTTCCTGAGTGTAGCCCGAAGCAGATGTCATGTGCTTGTCTGTTTCCTTCCTCTCCTGGGTGCTTTCTAGGTGTCTGCTCTGTTCACATCTTTCTTCAAAGGCGCTGGCCTTGGGAACAGGTCTGGCACCGGCCCGCTCATGGACCAGAGCACAGGTTTCACCTTGGAGTGAAGGAGGCACGGAAGACTCCTGGTCAGATCTTTCTGGATGATTTCCAAGCCTGCCACTTACTGGTTCTGTGTCCTTGGGGAATTTATCCACTCTGTGGGCCTCAATCTTTTCATCTGTTGAACGGGGTTAGAGGGGCTATTAATACCTACTTCACTGTGTGGTGGTGGGGATTCCCTTAATGACACATGTACAGCTCCTAGCATTGAGCTGGCTATGGGAAGAGCTGGAGCCCCCTTCGGCAAGCTTGGAAAGCCTAAGGACCCCTTTTCAGAACCCTAGTTTTAACGCATAACATAAAACTTAGAAAGAAACCAATTACATGGAAATGCATATTATAGTTGTGGAAAAATGATATAGGTGTGCTTTGACCACACAGTAAGGTCCAGTGGCAGCACTAGTAACTTGCAATTTCCAAGTCATGATGAGTAGAAGGGGCCTTTTGAGAGTCCAACACAACAGCCATGCAATAAGAACACCTGTGACTTCGAAGAGTGATGAGTCCCAGGTGTTGCTAATGCTGCTGTCCTCGGTGGTCTCTACTCAGCAATTGAAGACAAGGCTGCATTTTAGTTGGACGCTAGTGAGAGTTAAAACACAGAGTTCTTTTCCCATTTAAGCTTATTCGTGGGTCCTGAGGAGTCACTTCTCTGGGTTCTGTGGTGATTGCCAAGACTAGGAGAGCAGGGCTCCGGACAGGAAAGCACTCAATCCTCGCTGTGAGTCAGGAACCGCACTGAGCGGAGCAGGCGGGTTTCAGAGGCAGTTGGCATCTTGCTACCTTCCCTTCTTAAGTTGTCCTAAGAAGCAGGCGCTGAGCGATGGTGCCTCGGAGGCGGGGGCGTTCTCCCAAGCACTCTCTTTATTTGCCTGAATGTAAAGTTCAGAGACACTCCAGTGTCTCAAAGGAAACTTGTGGGTGGAACACTTTGAAATGTCAGATCCAAATGAAGCAGTCTCTCT
The DNA here is from genome assembly GCF_036850765.1 of Saccopteryx bilineata. NCBI lineage: Eukaryota > Metazoa > Chordata > Mammalia > Chiroptera > Emballonuridae > Saccopteryx > Saccopteryx bilineata. Next base: position 224,879,666 of record NC_089491.1, on the reverse strand, counting down.
GCCGTAGCGGGTGCAGAGGGACTTGCGAGCCCTTGGCTGTCGTTATTTAGGGAGGACTTTCACACTTTCAGAGTTGAGAAGCTCTCAGCGTGGAGCGGTTTTAGAGGCTCCCCTTCTCCTGCTGTCAATTTATCCCTCCTCCAGCTCACCAAGTGTCCAAAGCACATCTGAGCCAGGAGGCTGGTCTCCACACCTGCTAGTCAGACCTGAGGCTGACCCCGACCCACATCTCTGCCCTCTTCTCTTGCCTTCTGGAAACTGACCTCTCAACCTAGGAATGGCCTCCAACTTCTAAGTACAGGTGGGTGGCCATGAGATTCCACCTAGGCCCAGCCCCATTTCATAGATGAATAAAGACATGAGGAAAGAGGGACCTCGTCTCCTTCTGAAATCATATGCACCAAGAATCCTGTAATCCTGGGGCACCAATGGCCATCAGGTCCCTTTCGAAGGTCCCTGTTTGAGACCTTAGCTGTCACAGTGAAAACAGTAGAACCAAAACACATCAAGAAACAGAATCCTGATAGCTGGACCCTGGATCCAGCTGTTCCTGAAGCTGCCTCTCCTAGTCAAATGACCTATACCAATGATTCCCCTTTGAGGCTTAAGCCAGTTTGAACTTCTGCTCCTTGCATGTGAAGGAATATTATTGGTTATAATTTATGACAATCCTGCCAATGAGCAAACTCTGTGTTAAGTAGAATTTCTACTCAGAGTCACAGAGTCCATCAGAACAGCCAGGGTGAGACAGCTCACAGGTTCAGTTGGCCATACATGGGCTCATACGTTACAAGGATAAGAATGGGACCTGATAAGTTGCCTAAGAGGTAGAGCATTGGCCCTGCATGTTGGAGTCCCGGGTTTGACTCCCAATCAGGGCACACAAAAGAAGTGACAATCTGCTTCTCCACCCTCCCCTTCTCCTTTGCAGCCATAGCTCAAATGGTTCTAGCAAGTTGACCCCAGGCTCTGAAGATGGCTGCATGGATTTGCCTCAGGCACTAAAATAGTTTGGCTGTCAAGCAACAGAGCAGCCCCAGATGGGCAGAGCATGGCCCGGTAGGTGGCTTGCTGGGTGGATCCCGGTCAGGGCACATGCGGGAGTCTGCCTCTGCCTCACCACCTCTCACTTAATAAAAGAAATAAACAAACAAACAAACAAACAAACAAACACAAAAACAAGTATAAGAACAGCAGCAAGTTTCCCTGTTTAAAAGTTTGCAGGGCCTTCTCCCTCTGGATTTACCCATGGTTCCTTGATGCACTCACATTATGAGTTCTGGGGAAGTGGCATTCTTTTGACCTCTTCCAAACCTCCCCAGTGGACAAAGCAGAGCCCATGAAGCTCAACCTTGACCACTGATCTGCCAGGTCCATGGTGGGTTCCTCCTGAGAGCAGGTCTGGCTGGGGCTGTGTGTGAAGGGGAACCTCCCTTCAGGGTAAGTTTATGGGGAGGAGCTGCCAACACCCTAGAGAAGGAGAAGGTCATTGGAGATCAAACTCAGGCTCTTCTGTCCCTAACAATGATATGATACATTTCTGGATTTCTGACTGAGGGTTTTTCCTGGACCTTCCAAACCCAGCCCTGAGGCCATGTCTCTCCGTAGCCTCCCTGGGCTGAGGCTGTAAAGGCACTGCCCAATCAAGGCCCACGCTTGCCCAGTAGTCCTCCTCTCTCGCTCATCAGGCCTCTGCACATTCAGTGGGAAGCAGAGGTTGGGGCTGACTGGACACCCCATCCTGAGACCCCCAGAAGCCAGAAGTTATTATTAACAATACCAGAAGGAGAGGCTCCTAATTAAGCAGATCCACAGAGCTCACATGTCATCTGATGCATCTTTTCCCTGTTGTTCCGCACCAGCAGCTGGTCACCTACCTGGGCACATTCACACGGATGCAACTCCATCATGAGTTTCAATGATGGCTGTAAAGCCAGTAGCCGCGGCTACCATCACAGCAGCCCAGCCCATGCAGGTTCGCATTGGATTCGGACAGTCGGTAAAGAAACAAAGGAGCCAAAAACTGAAGGGCCATCATCTTTAATCCTAGCCTGCACCCGGCGGGCAAGTAAAAACACACACTGGGCTCCAAAATCCAGTCACATTCAGTGCTTCCAAGCTACTGACTTATCCGAGTTTCCTAGAATCAAAGGTTCCTAGCTCACTAGCCTTATTCACCTCTGTTCCCTATTTCCTTCCTTCTCCCTGCACAAACTCTGCACAAACTGGCTTCTCACTCAACACTCCGCCATCTTGGCTGCTTCTCCTGGCCTCCTCCACGTGGCCTCTCTCTGCTCTCCTCTCTCTAATGCTAATCTCAGGAACCAAGAGCAAGCTCCTGTTCTGCCCCCATTTTATAGTGTAGAAATCAAAACCTTTAATCCAACAACAAAATAGGGAAGGTTCTAATACAAAGTCACTTTCTGAGGCATGATAGGATTGTACCACCCCACATCAGTAGGGGTGGGAAAGGCTTAATCCCAAAACAAGCCCTAGGCTACAAGAATTCTGCCTGCCCACAGCCTGCCCCCAACACACATTAATATCACCTGAGTGACGGCCTCCATATGGGCAGCGCCATATTTAACAAAGTGAGCATAATATATTTTATCTGCCCAACAATGACCAACGTGGGGCTGGTGTTATATTTGAATATTCTCTCTTGTTTCCACTGCTGGTGAAATTTCAAGTCGGAATCATAAGGTCAGGATGAATGAAATCTGGTAGACTAGAACAATCATAAGATTGAAGTTAATGGGCAATTCTGTTCCCATGCCTCCTGAATGTCTCATTTCAAGCAAGAGACAGAATCTTTAAGCAGAAGTCACACCTCTGCCCACCTCTGGACTCTTGGAAGGGATGAGAAAATTAGGCAGCTATTGCCTCATCTGTGAAGATTTATAAAAATTAGGTTAAAGATAAAAGATATATTCTTTATCTCCTGTGCAAATTTAATGCCAGGTTACAACAACTAACTTTCTAAGAGAGACAGATGGGTGCAGGGAACCGTGTTTGTAGAAAATGTGTGTATTTCTGATATCCCCTTCTCTTACACTTAAGGAAACAGAAATAACTAGACAAACAACCCAGAAAAGTTAAACCCCGTCTCTTAGACATTTATTTTAAAAGTGATCTTCTCGGAATGTCCTGAAATTGACACAAATTCATCATGAACTTGACCAGTGACATTGAGTTCACAGTTTGTACTTGGGTGTAATACTGTGAATGCCGGGCAGTGTCTGCTGGGCTTTGCTAACCCGGCGGGAGGGCGCGGCTCTGCCGTCTGACAGGCAGGGAGAAAGGGTAGGGGAATGCTCACCCTGACTCCTAGAAGCTCGATGTAATTCTCAAAATTGTGTGTTCGAAGGAGGGTTGGAGACTCTGATGCATGGATTCTACTTCTGTGCAGCAGCTCTGCTGTCTTGGTGGTGAGTGCAGAAGTGGTCTTTGCCCTGGCTGGGCAGTTCAGTTGGTTAGAGTGTCATCCCGATACTCCAAGGTTGCGGGTTTGATCCCCAGTCAGGGCACATACAACCAATGAATGTGTAAATAAGTAGAACAACAAATCAATGTTTCTCTCTCTCTCTCTCTCAAATCAATAAAAATTTTTAAAAATTAAAAAAAAATGGCTCTAAGTCAAACTTACCTGGGAAAAGTGTTTCTCCAAGAACAGGGATGAGATACTGTTGTCGCAGGGAGCCTGCCACAGACACACAGCCCCAGGAGAGCCGTCCACTGCCACATACACGACGCTGTGCAGCAGCCCGGAGCCCTGTGTCCCTGTGCACCTCCTGCCTGGCCTCGATGAATCAGGATAGGCTACCTGAAGGATGGCCCTGACTGTTAAAATAAACACACTTTCCAAAGATGAGGGTATACAGTGAACATGTACTGCCAGGAGTTTGATTCCTTTGAAGGAACTCTTGTCTTTCAGAACAAAGATGGTCAAAATGGAGGGAATCCGTTAAGAGGCATTTTCCATCATCATGCTTTTTAGGTTGAACTGACTGCGATTGAGGGGAAAGGACTCAATCTCTTGGTTGTTTCACTAGTGAAATGATCATGGTCATTGTGTTACAAAACCTAAGCTCCCGAGGGAGGTCCGATGGAGGGCAGGAGCAGTGGGTGTCACTTTGTCTGTGGTATCTTGTTTGAGCAAACATTATTGTCTTATTTTGCAGCCAGAAAACTGAAGCTCAGACTGGTTAAGTGACTTGACCAAGATCAGAGAATTAATAATTTACCAACTGAAAATGCTTTGCCCCAAAGCCCATGCTCTCCTCTCCTGGCCCATACTTAGAAGTTTAGGCTGGAAGGGCTGTTATTTGGAAATCTGGTCACATTCCCGCCCACGATGGATGAGACCTTGAGGTCTAGAAGTGGATCAAAGGACCCATCACTCAGATTCTCCAACAAGCAGCCGCGAAGCTGGGAATGGAAACCCAGATTTCCTAAGTACAAAGTCTTCTTCACATCTCTTTTTCTTTATAGAAATAATTTTGATTTTACCAAATCAACCATAATGTAAGGAGCATAAACACTGCAGTTTATTTTGTCTATGTTTACCACTATACCTAGCATAAATAATAGCAATAAGCAATTGAGATACTCCATTTGTTGAACAGACGGGTCACAGAAGGTAAGTAGTAAGTGGGTCAATTACATCTTGCAAAGAAGTTTCCATACTCTTCTTACCTTTCACTCCCTCTCAAGTTTCCACTCAAGACAAAGGGTAGTGGAGAAGCCCAAACATCAGCCAGGACCCAAAGCCAAAAGGGAACTTAATTAAGCCTCTTTTCCTTACACTTTATTAAAATCAGTAAACATACAACCATCTGTTTTCTTTACAGATATTCTAATCACAAAGAGATATATCAAAACTTGGGAAATTCTGCTTATCTCATCCAACTTGGCTTTAGATGGCCAACTCCTCTGGCTTCCTGTTTTACCCGGTTTTAAATATACGACCCCTTAGGAATGCAGGAAAACTGCTCATTAGATAAATCTCTAAATGTGGGATTTATCAACCCATGTATTATTTATTCTCAAGCAATTAGCAACATCTTTTCTGGAAAAAAAAAGGACATGAGGACTGAATCTATTTGTGTCTTTTTTTCTACAATTCTGCTTATTTCTGTATGTTCAAATCTCAGACTGAGCTTGGCTTAAGGGATGTTTCAGTAAACAAAGCTGTTATGAGTAATTAGTACACAATTAGGTCAAAGGTTTCATGTCTGCGTAAATCAAGACCTCTTTTTTCCAATCTTTGGGAAGAACTAAGTAGGTCAGGCCTCTGTTTACAAAGTGAGACCCAAAGCTGACTGCTCCCGACATTTTATAAGTTGCTGTTAGGATCTGGACATCTAGACAGAGCTACTCAATATTTTTTGTTGCCCTTTTCTTGCTGCTGAGGGAAAAGGGGCAAGACTGGCCCCAGTAATCTAGGTCTTTCCTCTCTGTGCTCATCGTGTAGGAGCTTCCTGCTCACCAGCATTACTGAGAAGCTTCATCCTAACACAGAAGGAAGATCATGACACTGCTCTCTGGGGGAAAAGGTCATGACACTGTTCTTTTCATCATCAGCCTGTTTCAAATGACAAACATAGAGGAAGAGCCTCTCTACTAACATGAGTTTGTGCCTGATTTATTTTTCCAAGCTTTGTATAATGATGTGGTAACTTGTGTCTTCTCTCTGCTCTTCTGAACAAATCTAGGTTGAGGTTTATCAATTTCATTGAATTTTTTTTTTTTGAAAAACCAGCTATAGATTTCATTCATGTTATTGTTTGTTTTGTTTTTTATTTCATCAATTTTGACATTTGTGTAACCAACACTTAGATTCAGCATTGTTAAAATTTTGCTGAACCATTTGAAACTGAGTTACATTGTAAATATTTCTGCATGTATCTCCTAAGAATAATGACATTTTTTATACAACCAAAGTAATATTACACCAAAAAAGAATTTAATTCATTTAAGTTATTGAAGTAATTGGAGTAACATTGCTGATAATGTCTCCTTACTATCCTTTTATAGTCTATAGCAGGGGTCCCCAAACTACGGCTGGTGGGCCGCATGTGGCCCCCTGAGGCCATTTATCTGCCCCCGCTGCACTTCTGGAAGGGGCACCTCTTTCATTGGTGGTCAGTGAGAGGAGCATAGTTCCCATTGAAATATTGGTCAGTTTGTTGATTTAAATTTACTTGTTCTTTATTTTAAATATTGTATTTGTTCCCGTTTTGTTTTTTACTTTAAAATAAGATATGTGCAGTGTACATAGGGATTTGTTCATAGTTTTTTTATAGTCCAGCCTTCCAACGGTCTGAGGGACAGTGAACTGGCCCCCTGTGTAAAAAGTTTGGGGACCCCTGGTCTATAGGATCTGTAGTGATGTTTCTGTTTCATTCCTGATGTAGTAATTTGTGTCTTCTGTTTTTCTAAATAAATCTAGTTAGAGATTTATCAATTTCATTCATTTTTTTTCAAAGAACCAGTTATGGATTTCATTTATGTTATTTCTTTTTTAATTCACTGATTTCTACTTTTATATTTACTACTACTTTCTTATTTTGCGGCTTAATTTTGTTCTTCCCTAGCATTTTAAGTTGGAAGTGCGGATCATATTCTTTAAGTTATGCCCCACAAATGTTGCCATGTTGTGTTTTTATTCTTATTTAGTTCAAATATTCTTAAGCCCCCTTATGATTTCTTCTTTGATCCACATGTTATTTAGAAGTAGGTTGTTTAATTTTTAAATATTTGGAGATTTTTTCCAGATATATTTCTTTTGTTTTCTTATTAAATCCTGCTGTTGAGAATAGCATAAACTTCATATGATTTCAGACATTTTAAATGTGTGAAGGCTCATTCCATGACTCAGCACATGGGCTATCTTAATGCATGTTTCACATGCACTTGAAAAAACAGATACTCCACTGGTGTTGGGTGGATATTACTGAGTCAGGTAGGGCAAGTTGATGAATAGTATTCTCCTTGCTGAATTTCTGTTTACTTGTTTGATAAATTATTAAGCAAAAAGTGCTAAAACTTTCAAATGAAATTGTTAATTTGCCTACTCTTCCAGGTCTGTCCGTTTTTGCTTCCATTACTGTGTATGCACATAATTAGGACGGTTATAATTTTTTTGGTGAATTGACCTCTGTCACCATAAAATATTCTTCTTTATCTTTGTCAATACTTTTTCTGAAAGTCTGTTTTCTCTCATGTTAATAAAGCCCTTTTTGTTTTGATTATAGTTTGCATGGTGTATCTTCATCTTTTTATTTTTACGTATTTTTCCATCACATTTAAAGTAGGATTTTTTTGTATATAACACCATTTTGTTCTTTTTTATTTTAAAAGTTCTGTCTTTTAATTAGAGAGTGGACTATCACATGTGTTATAATTTTTAACGTGGGTGAATTTGAATTTAAATCTATCATCTTGCTACTTTTTCTGTTTGTCCCTTCCCTTCCTTATTTCTTTTTTCCTCTTTTCCTACTTTCTTTTGGATTAAATGTATATGTATGTATTTTTACTGTTTTATTGATCTACATTATTTGCTGATAAGTTACTCATTTTGCTTTATTATTTTGAAAGTGACTAAGGTTTATAATATTCAACACTGACTTATCATAGTCCATTTAGTAGCATAATATTGTGCCACTTTGTGTATAATGTATACTTTTCACAAAAATTATGGGATATTTCAAAATGAATATGAAGCAATAAAATATCCCCTAATTTTTGTAAGCATTATACAATTCTTCGAACATTCTACTTCTATTTTCCCTGTGTTGTTGGTGTTACTATGCTATTGTCACACTTTATTTCTCTATTAATATCAAACTCATAACACATGTTTACATTTTGCTTTAATATTCAATGATCTTTTAAAGGAATTTTTAATGAAGCAACAACAAATTTATGTTTACCACATATTTGCCAGTTTTTGGCAGTCTCCTGTTCTTTTTGTACATCCAAGTTTCATGTGGTCATAGGTTTCATATTTTTGTGAATTAAAGACTTTGGCTTCTATTTATCGCAGAGCAGAGATCCTGGATGTGAATTCTTGCAGCTTGTGCTTGTCTGAAAAGATGTTATTTTACTTCCAATTTTCAAAGGATTAGCTTCCCCTAATATATAACTATAGGTCAACAAAATTGGCTATCCATCTATCGATCTATTTATATTTCTTTGCTATTTCATTCTTTATAGCCCACATATTTTCTGATAAGATGTTCACAATCATGCTTACCTTTGTTCATTTGGACATATGTTTATTTTTCTATCTCTGTTTTGAAGAATTTTAAAATACTACTAACTATAAAGAAAGGTTCCAATTTCCTCACATCTTTGCCAAAACTAGTCACTTTCTTTTTTTAAAAAAATAAATTTTAGTCTTTCCTGTGGGTTTGAAGTGAATTAAATTGTAGTTTTGATTTGCATTTTTTGAATGACTAATGATATCAAGCATCTTTTCGTATGCTTATTGACCATATGTGACTTAGATTCTGACAAGCAGCTGCCTGCATGAGACTAGAAGGATGTTAGCGATGTGAGGAGGTGGCCAAGCTCAGGGAACTCAGAGAGCAACAGATACATTGGTCTTCCTGGGGCAGCTCTGGCAGAATTTCTGAAGTCTGGTTCTTGGTAATTTTGGTTTTGGACAGTAAGTGTTGACAATGGTGGGGTGTTCACTAAATGAGTTCCATGCACTCTGGGGCATTTGTGTTGGTTGCCATTGTATCTGATAATGTAGCAGTTGGATTTCATGCCCTTGGTCTCACTGAGATTCTGTAAGCTTCATAATTCTTTTGTTAAAAAGAAAGACAGCCTGACCAGGCGGTGGCACAGTGGATAGAGCGTCAGACTGGGATGCGGAAGACCCAGGTTCGAGACCCCGAGGTCGCCAGCTTGAGCGTGGGCTTATCTGGTTTGAGCAAAAATTCACCAGCTTGGACCCAAGGTCGCTGGCTTAAGCAAGGGGTTACTCGGTCTGCTGAAGGCCTATGGTCAAAGCATATATGAGAAAGCAATCAATGAACAACTAAGGTGTCTCAATGCGCAACGAAAAACTAATGATTGATGCTTCTCATCTCTCCGTTCCTGTCTGTCTGTCCCTGTCTATCCCTCACTCTGACTCTCTCTCTGTCTCTGTAAAAAAATAAAATAAAACAAATAAAAATAATTTAAAAAAAAGGACAAATCACTTTCTTTCTCAATGAACTAGAATGCATTCTGTTATCTGTTACTATGAGCCTAGACCAATATAACCAGTGTCTAATCAACAATGAAAAGACAGGTAATATGTTTTTCTGAAGCCACCTTCAAACGTAAATAAATATTTGTTCCTGGAAGAATACCTAGTTTCTAAAAGGGGGAAAATCAATATGGTGCTAATTCGGATTAAGAATTCAAGAATGTTGACTCATTTTGAAAATGCTTTACTAAAGAAATAAAAGTAAGTTATTTTGGAACTAGTTTGCCACTTTTGATAGAATACAAGAAAACCATGATTTCCAAAACAAGGTTAGAAACCCAAAATCTAGAAACAGGTTATGGTGAAAGAGAAGCGACAATGAGCATTAGTAACAGAAGGATAGTAGGCAGTGCACCGGATGTGGGCACGTTTCCACCCGCCCCATAACAGTGTCCATCAGTCATGTAACGTCCGAGAAGGATAAGTGTGTGAAACGCAGCCAGGAGCTGATCTGCGGGTCTGACATGGTGAGCAATGCCTGGGACGCACTGTGTACGTGGGGCACCGGCTCCCCGAGCAACCATGGGTGTCGTGCCCCATCTCCTCCCACAGAGATCGAGGAGCACCTGAAAGGGAGGAGCAGGCCGGTGCTGAGAAAGTTGTGAGCAAGGAGGAATTTCAGGGTGGATGGATAGCTCCAGCCCCAGAGTCACTGCTATTCCACCCGAGGTGGAATGCCCTCTGGTGGAATAGGTGGATGCCCTCTGTCCTACTACTCAGCAATGGTTCCCTGCTGAAGACTGGAGCCCCTAGTCTGCTCCTGAAGGTGGGACTGCAGCCCTCACTGCATGGGTACAAGCGACCACTGAGCTGTCTTAGCTGCTTTTCCACAGACAATGGAAATAAAATGGATGGAAAATAAACATCAGTTTCTTAAAAAAAAAAAAAAAGATGAGCCAAGACTAGAAGATGAGACAATATCCAGGGCAGGGAAGATAAGGAAGGATTCTAAGAGAACTAAAACTGCAGCAACATAAATATGTTTTGGAGGAAGTAAAAAGTACAGTGACAGGTTTGATGTAGTGGAACACTTATATAATAGATCAACTCTAGGGAAATATAATCAACAAAACAGGAGAAAATGACAAATATAAAAATGAGAAAGGGATAAAATAGATAAATTTCTGGCAAATATAATCAAGAAAAAATAAGCAAATAAAAATTTACAAATAAGAACTTTCAAGAAACAAATGGTTAAAGGGAGAAATGCAATCAAAGAAATATAGGAGACATAGCAAATGATTGTCACGTACAGACTCAATCAAGTACACTATGTAGAAGGTAACTGGGAAAATGTGAACGCTAAATGGATATTTGATGATGTTAAGGAATTGTTCATGTTTTAAGTAGGTAGTGGCATTTTTTATTATTTTTGGAGTTCCTGTATTTTAGCTATAAATGCTGAAATATTTATAGATGAAAGCATGCTGATAAGATTAGTTCAAAATAACGGGAGCCTGGAGGGAGGTAGTGAGTGAGCAGGTGAATGAGGGTGTAGACAGAATAAAGCTATCCATCAGGTGACCAATATTGAAGCCAGGGTATGTGAAGAGTAGTGCATTGTTTATTTATCTCAATTTTTTGTAGAATAAAAAGTTTTAAAAATTAAATTGAAGTGATAACAAACATAACGAATTATGACATTCTATTCCATGCAAAATATGCTATGCAAATCTTTATTTAAAGAATGAGTTGGAGGGGACACTTTTCTGGGCATATTACCAAAATTGACATAAGAACAAATTTTAAATGTCAACAGATGACTAAAAGAAATTTAAAATACAATGAACTTCTCTCAAAACATTCTCCCAAACTTTTAACAATTAGATTATAGCAACTACTCTCAAACATGGAAAAAGACAGAAAGCTGAATCTATTTAATGAAGCTACTACATTAACCCTGATTCCAGCACCTAACAGCAATAAAACAAAATAAAGAAAACTGTAAACCAGCCTCATTCCGGTGTAATTTTTAAAATCCTAAGTTATGTAGTTTCAGGATAAATAGTATCTTAAAAGAAGTGTCTATCCATGATCCAGGAAAGCTTATCTTACCTTGGGATTAAAAAAGAGTTCAATATTAGCAAATCTGACACTGTAATACTTTATGTCAGTTGCTCCCACTTTTATTAATGGTTCAAAGGAAATAACACCTAAAACATAGTCCCAAAATTTTAAAAAATCCTTAGGGAAAACTAGAACTAAAGGATATTTCTTTCACATAATCTTTATTATATGCGGCTTAAGTGTCTGTTTGTCGTCGATAGTTTATTGGTTGCTTGCGTAACTGTACTAGCCAATGGGGTGAAGTTGCCACGGCTGAACGCAAATTGAGCGGGTCAGGGGGAAGGTGAACATTTGTTTGCATTGGCAATCATCTGCTTTTGAAACAATTTAAGGCTGAACGCAAATTGAGCGTGTCAGGGGGAAGGTGAACATTTGTTTGCATTGGCAATCATCTGTTTTACATAAAAACTACGTCTTAACGTAATTTCTTTTAAGAATGCCTCCTAGAAAATACAGCACTGAAGAGGAGAGAAAAGGAGCTAAAGCTGCACAAAAATGGCTTTCTCGACAAAAAGAAACCACTGAGCAGAGAAAGACAAGGCTTGCTTCAGTCGCAGAGCAAATGAGTCTTTCTCAGCAAAATGAGACTGATGAGCATAGAGAAACAAGGCTTGCCTCAGATGCAAGACAAAAAAGCCTGTCTCGACAAAATGAGTCCCTTGAACAAAGGCAGGAGAGAAATGCAAAAAAAACGACAGAGTAATGCTGACCGAAACACAAAAAGGATTAAAACAGTTTCAAACAGAGAAACTTTAATTTTTGAGCATTCCTCTGGTGACATGAATATTAAATGCGAACACTGTCAGTCCTTAAACTTCAAGTTAGAAACTAATCAATTTGACCGTGGCAAGAAAGGATTTTCTCAATGTTGCAAGTACGGAAACATTGTAGTTCCACTAATTGAGAATTATCCACCACTCTTGAATAAATTATTGACTAATCAGCATCCAAATAGCAAACAGTATATGGATAGCATTCGATCCATTAATAATTCGTTTGCTTTTGCGTCCATGGGAAACAAACCAATTGACTTGCCTGGACCAGGACTTTATTGCTTTCAACTTCATGGTCAAGTTTACCATCAAACTGGAACTTTGCATCCTTCTGACGGGAAAAGAAAGTTTGCTCAGACCATCAATAAGTCTCAGGGCCAAATGCTTAAGCATGTTGGCATTTTTTTTACCTGAGCGTGCATTTGGACACAGTCAACTTTGTGTTGCCTGTTCAAGAGTTCGTGAAAGAACGGACGTAAAATTAAAAATAACTGATGGTCTTCTGCAAGGCGAGCTTAAAAATGATGGAAAGATCTATACAAGAAATGTGTACAAAGAGATTTTTGACATGTGAATTAACATTTTATTATTTAAATCACCTTTATTTATTGAGCTAGTGGTGGCTCTTAAGAAATGTACCACCAGATGACGTCAGAGTAATGGCGGAGTAGGAAGCGATACCGATAAATCTCCCCCAAAACTCAACAAGATCTTCAACCAGAAACAGAAAAACCTATACTTGGAGCTTCCAGATTCTTCGCAATACACCCAAAGATGCCATTAAGGAAGAGAAAATCGAATATCATGGATACAAAAGAAAGAGAGGTCACACAGCTAGATGAGGAAAAATCTATGGAGAAAAAATTTAATATATTGGAAACCTTGGAGCTAAATGACAGAGAATTCAAGATAGAAATCCTAAAAATCCTCCGAGATATACAAGAAAACACAGAAAGGCAATATAGGGAGCTCAGAAAACAACTCCATGAACACAAAGAATATATGTCCAAGGAAATTGAAACTATAAAAACAAATCAAACAGAGATGAAAAACTCAATTCATGAGCTGAAAAATGAAGTAACAAGCTTAGCTAATAGAACAGGTCAGATAGAAGAGAGGATTAGTGAAATAGAAGACAAGCAACTTGAGGCACAACAGAGAGAAGAAGAAAGAGACTCAAAAATTAAAAAAAATGAGATAGCCCTACAAGAATTATCTGACTCCATCAAAAAGAATAACATAAGAATAATAGGTATATCAGAGAGAGAAGAGAGAGAAAATGGAATGGAGAACATACTTAAACAAATAATTGATGAGAACTTCCCAAGCCTGTGGAAAGAACTAAAGCCTCAAGTTCAAGAAGCAAACAGAACTCCGAGTTTTCTTAACCCCAACAAACCTACTCCAAGGCATATCATAATGAAATTGACACAAACCAACAGCAAAGAAAAAATTCTCAAGGCAGCCAGGGAAAAGAAGAATACAACATATAAAGGAAGGCCCATTAGATTATCATCAGATTTCTCAGCAGAAACTCTACAAGCTAGAAGAGAGTGGACCCCAATATTTAAAGTCCTGAAAGAGAGGAACTTTCAGCCACGAATACTATACCCATCAAAGCTATCCTTCAAATACGAAGGAGAAATAAAAACATTCACAGATACAGAAAAGATGAGGGAATTTATCATCAGAAAACCCCCACTCCAGGAATTACTAAAGGGGGTTCTCCAATCAGATACAAAGAACAAAAAAAAACAGAGCCACAAGTAAAAGCTCCAAGAAGAACACAATAAAACCAAATTTAAACTGTGACAACAACAAAAAGAAAGAGGGGGAGAAGACGGAGATTAACAGTAGCAAAGGACGATGGAGTGCAAAAGTACTCACAAAATAGTTCGCTACAATGAACAGGGTAGGGACCCTTTTCATTACTCAAAGGTAACCACCATTGAAAAAACCACCACAGAAGCACATGAGATAAAAAAGATAGCAACAGAGGAAAGATGTATGGAATACAACCAAATAAAAACAAAAGATAGAAAAACGAAAGAGAAGGATCAAACAAGACACAAAACTAACAGAAAGCAAGATATAAAATGGCAATAGGGAACTCACAAGTATCAATAATTACACTAAATGTAAATGGATTAAACTCACCAATAAAAAGGCACAGAGTAGCAGAATGGATTAAAAAAGAAAATCCAACTGTATGCTGCCTACAGGAAACTCATCTAAGTAACAAGGATAAAAACAAATTCAAAGTGAAAGGCTGGAAAACAATACTCCAAGCAAATAACATCCAAAAAAAAGCAGGTGTAGCAATACTCATATCGGATAATGCTGACTACAAGACAGGAAAAGTACTTAGAGACAAAAATGGCCATTTCATAATGGCTAAGGGGACACTGAATCAAGAAGACATAACAATTCTTAATATATATGCACCAAACCAAGGAGCACCAAAATATATAAGACAGCTACTTATTGACCTTAAAACAAAAACTGACAAAAACACAATCATACTTGGAGACCTCAATACACCACTGACGGCTCTAGATCGGTCATCCAAACAGAGAATCAACAAAGACATAGTGGCCTTAAACAAAACACTAGAGCACCTGGATATGATAGACATCTACAGGACATTTCATCCCAAAATGACTGAGTATACATTTTTCTCCAGTGTACATGGATCATTCTCAAGAATTGACCATATGTTGGGCCACAAAAACAATATCAGCAAATTCAGAAAAATTGAAGTTGTACCAAGCATATTTTCTGATCATAAAGCCTTGAAACTAGAATTCAACTGCAAAAAAGAGGAAAAAAATCCCACAAAAATGTGGAAACTAAACAACATACTTTTAAAAAATGAATGGGTCAAAGAAGAAATAAGTGCAGAGATCAAAAGATATATACAGACTAATGAAAATGACAATACGACATATCAGAATCTATGGGATGCAGCAAAAGCAGTGATAAGAGGGAAGTTCATATCGCTTCAGGCATATATGAACAAACAAGAGAGAGCCCAAGTGAACCACTTAACTTCCCACCTTAAGGAACTAGAAAAAGAAGAACAAAGACAACCCAAAACCAGCCGAAGAGAGGAGATAATAAAAATCAGAGCAGAAATAAATGAATTAGAGAACAGAAAAACTATAGAAAAAATTAATAGAACAAGGAGCTGGTTCTTTGAAAAGATCAACAAAATTGACAAACCCTTGGCAAGACTTACCAAGGAAAAAAGAGAAAGAACTCATATAAACAAAATCCAAAATGAAAGAGGAGAAATCACCACGGACACCGTAGATATACAAAGAATTATTGTAGAATACTATGAAAAACTTTATGCCACTAAATTCAACAACCTAGAAGAAATGGATAAATTCCTAGAACAATACAACCTTCCTAGACTGAGTCAAGAAGAAGCAGAAAGCCTAAACAGACCTATCAGTAGAAAAGAAATAGAAAAAACCATTAAAAACCTCCCCAAAAATACAAGTCCAGGCCCTGACGGCTATACCAGCGAATTTTATCAAACATTCAAAGAAGACTTGGTTCCTATTCTACTCAAAGTCTTCCAAAAAATTGAAGAAGAAGCAATACTTCCAAACACATTTTATGAGGCCAACATAACCCTCATACCAAAACCAGGCAAGGATGGCACAAAAAAAGAAAACTACAGACCAATATCTCTAATGAATACAGATGCTAAAATACTAAACAAAATACTAGCAAATCGAATACAACAACATATTAAAAAAATAATACATCATGATCAAGTGGGATTCATCCCAGAATCTCAAGGATGGTTCAACATACGTAAAACGGTTAATGTAATACACCATATCAACAAAACAAAGAACAAAAACCACATGATCTTATCAATAGACGCAGAAAAGGCTTTCGATAAAATACAACACAATTTTATGTTTAAGACTCTCAACAAAATGGATATAGAAGGAAAATATCTCAACATGATAAAGGCCATATATGATAAACCATCAGCTAACGTTATATTAAATGGCACTAAACTGAAGGCTTTCCCCCTTAAATCAGGAACAAGACAGGGTTGTCCACTCTCTCCACTCTTATTTAATGTGGTACTAGAGGTTCTAGCCAGAGCAATCAGACAAGACAAAGAAATAAAAGGCATCCATATCGGAAAAGAAGAAGTAAAGGTATCACTTTTTGCAGATGATATGATCCTATACATCGAAAACCCCAAAGAATCCACAAAAAGACTACTAGAAACAATAAGCCAATACAGTAAGGTCGCAGGATACAAAATTAACATACAGAAGTCAATAGCCTTTCTATATGCCAACAATGAAACAACTGAGAAGGAACTCAAAAGAATAATCCCCTTCACGATTGCAACAAAAAAAATAAAATACTTAGGAATAAACATAACAAAGAATGTAAAGGACTTATATAATGAAAACTATAAACCATTGTTAAGGGAAATCGAAAAAGATATAATGAGATGGAAGAATATACCTTGTTCTTGGCTAGGAAGAATAAATATAATCAAGATGGCTATATTACCCAAAGCAATATACAAATTTAATGCAATTCCCATCAAAATTCCAATGACATTTTTTAAAGAAATAGAGCAAAAAATCATCAGATTTATATGGAACTATAAAAAACCCCGAATAGCCAAAGCAATCCTAAAGAAAAAGAATGAAGCTGGGGGCATAACAATACCTGACTTCAAACTCTATTATAGGGCCACGACAATCAAAACAGCATGGTATTGGCAGAAAAATAGACACTCAGACCAATGGAACAGAATAGAAAGTCCAGAAATAAAACCACATATATATAGTCAAATAATTTTTGATAAAGGGGCCAACAACACACAATGGAGAAAAGAAAGCCTCTTCAATAAATGGTGCTGGGAAAACTGGAAAGCCACATGCAAAAGAATGAAACTGGACTACAGTCTCTCCCCCTGTACAAAAATTAACTCAAAATGGATCAAAGATCTAAACATAAGACCTGAAACAATTAAGTACATAGAAGAAGACATAGGTACTCAACTCATGGACCTGGGTTTTAAAGAGCATTTTATGAATCTGACTCCAATGGCAAGAGAAGTGAAGGCAAAAATTAATGAATGGGACTACATCAGACTAAGAAGTTTTTGCTCAGCAAGGGAAACTGATAACAAAATAAACAGAAAGCCAACTAAATGGGAAATGATATTTTCAAACAACAGCTCAGATAAGGGCCTAATATCCAAAATATACAAAGAACTCATAAAACTCAACAACAAACAAACAAACAATCCAATAAAAAAATGGGAAGAGGATATGAATAGACACTTCTCCCAGGAAGAAATACAAATGGCCAACAGATATATGAAAAGATGCTCATCTTCTTTAGCTATTAGAGAAATGCAAATCAAAACGGCAATGAGATACCACCTCACACCTGTTCGATTAGCTGTTATTAGCAAGTCAGGTAATAGCAAATGTTGGAGAGGCTGTGGAGAAAAAGGAACCCTCATACACTGTTGGTGGGAATGTAAAGTAGTACAACCATTATGGAAGAAAATATGGTGGTTCCTCAAAAAACTGCAAATAGAACTACCTTATGACCCAGCAATCCCTCTACTGGGTATATATCCCCAAAACTCAGAAACATTGATACGTAAAGACACATGCAGCCCCATGTTTATTGCAGCATTGTTCACAGTGGCCAGGACATGGAAACAACCAAAAAGCCCATCAATAGATGACTGGATAAAGAAGATGTGGCACATATACACTATGGAATACTACTCAGCCATAAGAAATGATGACTTCGGAACATTTACAGCAAAATGGTGGGATCTTGATAACATGATACGAAGCGAAATAAGTAAATCAGAAAAAAACAGGAACTGTATTATTCCATACGTAGGTGGGACATAATAGTGAAACTAAGAGACATTGATAAGAGTGTGGTGGTTACGGGGGGGAGGGGGGAATGGGAGAGGGATAGGGGGTGGGAGGGGCACAAAGAAAACAAGATAGAAGGTGACAGAGGACAATCTGACTTTGGGTGGTGGGTATGCAACATAATTGAACGACAAGATAACCTGGACTTGTTATCTTTGAATATATGTATCCTGATTTATTGATGTCACCCCATTAAAAAAATAAAATTATAATAAAATAAATAAATAAAAATAAATTTAAAAAAAGAAAAAAAAGAAATGTACCACCAGTGGTTTCCTTCATTGCACTCTACTTTAAGCAATTAAGCAAGTAGAAGGGGGAAACCCCGTGGGGCACTAAGCAAAGGGGCGTCCTCGCCACCTGCCCTGGGTAATTCAGTTTGAATTAGCAGACACCTTTGCACAAATCATTTTAATTACAATTTATAATATCTAGAACAGCGGTCATTTCGTATGACCGCCGGGCTTTCTACTAATCATATAAACAAATGGCCAAAATCTTACACAATAGAGTAACACTGAAGGTATTTCCATTGAAATCAGAAACTGGGCAGGTATGACTGCTTTGAATACTAGTATTTCACATTGCTTAAGAAGATATGACTCATGTAATAAGATCTGAAAGAAATATGAACTACAACCAGTAGAGAGGAGGAAACAAAAAATTGATTATATACCAACAATATGATTAGATAACCTAAATACTTAAGGGAATCAACTCTGAAACATTCAAATTTAAAGAAAGCTAAATAACATGGCCAGGTTAAAAAAATAATAAATGCACCATAGTTGATAGCTTTTTCATAAACCAGCAGGAAGCAACCAAAATATACTCTCATGGGTAGACAAGATTCAATTTTTATTAGCAACAAGAAGTAAGCCACGAAACTTGACTGATGCACAGCAGAAACATAAGGACGAGCAGCACATAAGGAAATGTTAGACAGCCATTAAAAATCTGTAATGCGCCTGACCTGTGGTGGCACAGTGGATAAAGCGTCTACCTGGAAATGCTGAGGTCACCAGTTCGAAACCCTGGGCTTGCCTGGTCAAGGCACATATGGGAGTTGATGCTTCCAGCTCCTCCCCCCCCCTTTTCTCTCTCTTTTCTTCTCTTCCTCTCCTCTCTAAAATGAATAAATAAATAAATAAATAAATCTGTAATGATATGTGAAAATCACTCTGGAAAAGCAACACAGAAGAAATAAAAATCAGAATTCATAGATTATAACCACATGAGTCTTTTTTATAGAATAAAAATTATATATTAATCCTCCCCCCAAAAGATTGCAGGTAAACCTAAGAAATTCTAATAATTATTTTGTAAAATAGATTATCAGATCATTTGCATTTTCTCTATAATTTTATGTTATATACCTACAATAAGCAAATATTACTTTTGAGGTCAGGAAAAGAATTATTTTATTGAATTGACTTAAATTTAAATCCAATCAACTGAAAAATAATAAATTTGTTGGCTACTTATAATTTTCAAGATTCAAAATTACAATTCTTGGTCTCACTCGATAGCTCGACTGGTTGGAGCATCATCCCGAACGGAGTGCAGAGGTTGCCAGTTTGATCCCCAGTCAGGCCACATACAGGAGCAGCTCCATGATCCTGTCTCTCCCGTTCTCTTTCTCTCTCTCCTTTTCTATTTCCCAGAAATAAATAAATTTTTTAAAAAGTTTATGATTCTCTGAATCACCTTGGGGGCAAAGAGTCTGGGACAAAGTTCAAACAGACCAGCATGAAAATATTTCTTTGTCTTTCCTGAGCTGCCCAGTCTGCCTAGGAACTAATTTAAGAATATGAAGATGACATCATTGCAGGTGTTCTTTCAAAGTAAAACATAAATTTATAATGTTTTGGCTGACAAAACTGGAAGGGAGACAAGATTTTAAAAGTCTCAGATAGTCTCTTTGTTGACGCTCACCATCTTTATCTTCAAATAGAAGTATTTATATTTCTTCTTTCTGCCCCCGTAGGCTCTGGTTCTTGGTTAAGAAATGTCTCATAAACTTCAGAAAAGGAAGATAATGCACACAATGTTCTATAATAGATATAGATAATAGTACATAATGTTGTATTTTTTAAGACTACAAATCTTTTAACTTCTAGAAGAGACCACCTATCATGAAAACTTCAGATCTTCCTAAGTCTTATAAAAATTAACTATAAAGCGTAGAGAGTAAAAGGGAAAAAAGGCAAGTACAAAAATAAATAGAATACCTACAAATTAACATAAAAAAAATCAAGTTAGCCGAGTTTTAAATGTGGGTGAAATACTTGAACAGACATTTCACCAAAGAAGGTACACAAAAGCAAACATATGAAAAGTTGCTCAATGGATATTTGTCATTAAAGAAATGAAAATGAAAACTGCAGCAAGATGCTGTATTTCAGACCCACAGTCACAGCTAAAATAAAATACGACTGACAACACTACATGCTGCCCAGGATGTGGAGCAATGGGAACTATTACACAGCACCAGGAGGGGGTGAAACGGCACAACCATGTAAATATCTGTTCGGCAGCTCCCTCAAAGTGAAATACGTGTGTCCTCTATAACCTAGCAATTCCATGTCCAGTTACTTACCCAAGAGAAATGAAAACATGTCTACAGAAAGACATTTGCAATAATGTTTACAGGCAAAATATTCACAATAGCAAAAAAAAAAAAAAAAAAAAAAAAAAGAAAAGTCCATCAACTAGAGCAGTGGTCCCCAACCCCCAGGTTGCAGACTGGTACCGGTCCATGGGCCAATTGGTACCGGTCCACAGAGAAAGAATAAATAACTTACATTATTTCCGTTTTATTTATATTTAAGTCTGTACGATGTTTTATTTTTTTAAAATGACCAGATTCCCTCTGTTACATCCGTCTAAGACTCACTCTTGATGCTTGTCTCATAAGTTTGACAATTATATTTTAAAATACCACAGTTTTTACGCCGGTCGCATAATTTTATTTTGTGCATTTATCCATTCCACCTTAAAGGCCAGTCCATGAAAATATTTTCTGACATTAAACCGGTCAGTGGCCCAAAAAAGGTTGGGGACCACTAAACTAGAGGATGATTGACAAATGGAATGATAAATGGAATAGTATTCAGCAAGAGGAAGGAACAAATTAATGATAGCCTCAACCACGTGTACTTATCTCAAAAGAGCATATCGAGTGACACAAGTCACACACACAAAAAATACAGCCTAGAAGTATCCATGTATTTGAAACCCTAGAAGAGATGAAGCTAAGCTATGGTGATGCCACCAGAGGTTTGTTGCCTCCAAGGTTGTGAGGGTTGGCCAATATTAACTGGAAAGGGGCAGGAGAAAAAGTTCTGGGGTGGTGGATACGCCCTAGAACTTGACTGAGGTAATGGTTACACAAGCATACAATTGTTCTGACTTACTGAACTAAACACTTAAGAGCTGTGCATTTCATTGTACTTAAGTTGAACTTCATTTTTTAAAAATGCTCAGAAAGGTAAAAATAGAAATAGTAGATATTTGAGATTTGTGAGTTTACATACAAGGACTACAAAACCCTCTTATTTGTTGCCTTAGCCAGCTCAAGCTGCTATGACAAAATACCATAGACTGAGCAGGGCTGACTTTGACCCTCCCTACTTAAAACTACAATCTGTCAGACAAACAAACAAACAAACAAATAAAATTGCAATCTGTCCTCCCTCGGGCGAGTTCTATGCTCCCCTCCTGGTTCTGTTTCCTTTCTTGTCAGTGCACTCAACACCTTCTATACACTGATATTTGCTTATTTCAATATCTTTATTACCTTATTGTATTATTCTCATTATTTCTTATACCATTATTTTTATCATATATATTCCTTGTTTGTTTTGCCTGCTCCCTTTACTATAGTGTCAGTGCTCCATAGCAGGGGTCTCTGTTTTATTTATTGTCGTCTGCTAAATCAACTAAGACCCTACCTGTCACATAGCAGGTGCTCAGTAAGTGCTACTCAAGTGAAAAAAAATATTTTCTTATGCTCCTGTAAGTAATTTAAATGACTATACTATTACCACTGTGAACATTTCTCTCCTCATCTCTTCCCCCACAGACCCAACCCTACACTCAATGACAATGACTGGATTAGCAAACTGAGCGGTCTGGAAAGCCTGTGATGGCAAACATAGGGGAAAACTATGTGCAAAGTGGGTCTTGACCCCACATTTCCCTCTTCTACAAAACCTGTGAATAGCGTGTCTACACAAGAACAAGGTCCCCAGCCATATCCGGTCACCTTCTCCTTCTCCAATCCCAATGTACCCAGCACTTACCCAACTAACAAAGTAAGGAAATGAAGCAGAAGGCATTTGAGTGAGTCTTTTCTTGAACTTGGATTCCAATCAACCTGAAAAGTCAAGTATAATAATGTCACTGGCATTAGCTTGCCATGTGTGGTAGGTAAATTGGTTCATCTCATTGGATAGTAAGAAAAACACTTATTCAGGTCGCCTTAAGGAATCATCTGCTAATAAGGAATATGGGTGGCAACAGAATCAAATGTACCCCTGCCCCACAGAGGATGAACTTGGGAAGTTGTTCAGGACTGAGGGTGGCTCTGGGTTCCCCACTGTCTTGGGTCTTCACTCTGGAGCTCCCATGACATGGATTCCCTACTGCCAATTGGACTCTGCTTCTCTCTGGCTGTCTCTTTTTTTCCCCGTCTGGTAGCCACTGACTGATTCCATCCATGTTTCTAGAAGCAAGAACATGCCCATCCTTGTAAATAGCTATGGTCCCTGCTTAAGGCTTGTATCCTATGTATTTGGATAGGCTCATAAGTCACCTCTTGTCACTCCTCACAAAATGGCTGCCCTTGTTTTGGGCAGGACCCCCAAGCAGACTCAATCTCTCCAAAGATGGGAACTGTTATGACGGTTAATTTTATGTGTCATCTTGCCACAGGACACCCAGATATTTGTTCAAACATTACTCTGTATGTTTCTGTGAGGGTGTTTCTGGATAAAATTAACATTTAAGTCAGTAGACTGAGTAACACAGATTGCCCTACCCCATGTGGGTAGGCCTCACCCAGTCGGTTGAAGCCTTGAATAGAACATCTCCCCAAATGCCCAGGGCCCCAGACTCTGAGTCTTCAGCCCCACTCGGAATACTTTGTCCCTCTTTCCCTTTCTCAAAGTCTAACTGGCCAGTCTTCAGTCTGATGAGGGCTCACAACACATAGTGGCATCCTGTTGGTTTCTGGGAACTCCTCAGTTCCCAGACTGTGGCATCCAGAACAACCCAAGTCCCATTTCCACAAGGTCCAGAATGGATTTTGATGAGTGTCCAAAGGAACCATTGGCTCGACAGAACACCCACAGGCCCTGGGGTCTCTGTAGAGTAGGGAGAGTAAATGCAGTGACCACATATAAGAAAAGTAAACAAGTGTTCTTAAGCTTGCACCAAGCCTAGAAAATTCCATGCATGTAGCACATCCATAAATATTTTGCTTTGGGAAAATTATAGGCACCAGGCTCAACATTTCAGAAAATAGCTTGCTGGTGGCTATGGCCTTGCATTCTGCACACTGTGCAGCAGAACTGAAAGCTTTTGGAGAGAATAGGACCCTTGATGTCTGTGTTCAGGGGATTGCTGCTGAATGCCTACTATGTATCAGACTCCTTGGCGAAGAGCAGGCCCTGTCTTGTTGCTGTTTTCAGTTCAGCCTCTCAGCTCTGTCCTCAGCTTGCTGGAAGCTGCAAGGAATTCAGGGCTGGGGGACAGGCCTCCACAAGTCCAGGGGAGTCAGCAGAGTCTCTGATTCACTTCGCCATCCAAAAATAAAAATAGAGGCTGATCCATTAAAACGATCCTGCGAGATTAAAGGATTTCTAAGCCTAAACAAGACCCAAGGTAAGCTGCCTACGTGTGCAGGGTGCCAGCTGCATACTGGAAGGGCCCTGCAGCCTGATGAGACATGCCTTGGCGGCTTCTTCCCTCCCAAGGCCCTGCATCAGCGGGAGAAGGGGGGAGGCTCACTTAGCACAGCCCTTCACGCCATCGGGCAACCCTCTCACCCGTTCTCTGCCGCACCCTTTTCTGCTTGGTAATTTCCAGTTAAAACTCACTGTTTGTATTGTTTGAAAGGTCTACTGCAGTCATCTCAAATGCCTCTAATAACCAAATTACTCTCTCCATTCTCTGAGCTTTGATACCTCCCCTGTCCCCTGGGAGAATTGCATTGGATCATTCCTCAGCTTCGACACAGATTCCTTATCTTCCCAATGGCTCACCAGCTTAGTAGGAAAGGTGTGACAGGCTGACTTGGGAAGCAGGACCCTTTCACCCTGGGGTGGAGGCTCTTCCTGCAGGGTGGCACATGTACTATACAACCCCAGCACTGGAGCCTGTCCCCTGCATGGGGTGGTGGGCACACAACCCAGACAGCACATCTAGACTGTGTGGGTCACTGCCACACCACACACAGAGATAGAAGTAAAGCATGAACCTCTGTGTGTCTTTTTTTTTTTTTTTTTAATTTAGATCTTGCCTTAGACACTAGAGTTGGAACCAGAGGACATGAGTTCCAGTCCTCTCCCCGGCCCCGCCCTTATCATTCATTGGTGCTACCTTGGACAGTCTCTGAGCCTCAGTTTTCTCACCTGCAGCTCATAGATAATAGTGCTCTCCTTCCTCACAGGGTTCCGGGAGGCTCCAAATGAGTCAATAACACACCTGAACATGCTTTCCCGAGCCTAATATACTGAGGAGAGGAAGCTGCTCTTGTTCTTGTTGTTATTATTTATTTTATCTTTCCCCTCAAGTGGATAGCTTGACCTTTGCTTTAGGGAAATAGTTTTAAACAAAAAGTGGCCAGCTATGTTTTAGGGATCTTAGTGAAATGGAAACAGAGATTTGGGTCACTTCCACTGGAATAGAGACAGAGAGTTTGTGGCTCCCATTGGATGGCAAGTAACGGCTGCTGCACTGCAGTGTCGTGGCTCTCTCTGTACACTGAGCCCTCCGTGGTGCTCACTCACGCTGCTAATACTGATGAGAGCACCTGTGTACTGAGCACCCGCAGGCTTCCGCTGCTCTGCGAGGAGTTATGTGAGCTTTATCACACAAAACCCTCTCTCCAGAGACCACAGGTACACAGATGTCTCCAGTTACCATGGAGACTAGTCTTCACAAGGTAAGGCCTCACCCACAGTCTGATGGCCAGGAAGATGAAGGACTGGAATGAAGAGTCACCATGCCTAACACGGCGCTGTGCTGCCTCCCACTGAAGAATCATGATTGGACACTTTTATGGTACAGGAAGGGACACTGAGTTTCAAAGAGGAGAGATGATTCGTCCATGTCAGTCTACGGCAGACAACCAACCTGAGACCAGCTCCTATCCCCAGAGCAGGGCTCCTTGTTTACTTGGACTTTCTCAAGAAGCAATTCTGCTTGAACTGACCCTTGCAAAACAGAGCTCACAGTGTCCTCGGCATTGCTGGTGTGGCCATCTGGCTTACCCCTAGCTCACTCTTCACATCAGGTGATTTACCCGGCTGCCAGCTCATCTCACCTTCCCTGGACTCTCCCTTTCTTGGCTCACGCACTGCCCTAGTGACACGCTTGGTGCTGTAAGTGAGGGTGTCGCGGCGTGTTCCAGGTCTTACTGGAAGTGAGGCTGTTAAAAAAACAATGTAGTAAACAGCCAGCCCAGTCAGCACTTGTCAGCAGCCTGCTCTGGGCTGCCACGTCAGCACAGGCAGGCCAGGGCCGGGCCAGTGCCATGTGTGCTGCCCCCCTGCTGTCGGGCCAGCCTCACCTGCCCACACGGCCTCCTTGTCGATGCTGGATGAGCAAGAACAGAGTGCTCATTAAATTGGTTCAGCAAGAGTTCACAGAGGGCTAAGTCATCTATCAGAAAAAAGAAGTGGGAGTTTCTATTAGGAATGTGAGGATGGGGACTCAGACCAGCTTCTTTAAAGTATCAGTAAGAAGTAAAATAAATAAAATAACCAGGGCCCTGGCCAGGTAGTTTATTTGCTTACAGCATCGCCCCAATATGCCAAGGATGTGGGTTCAATCCCTGGTCAGGGCACATACAAAAACCAACAAATGAATGCATAAATAAGTGGAACAACAAATTGATGTTCCTCTCTCTCTCCCTTCTTCTTTCATCATTAAATAAAAAGTAAAAAATAAATAAAATAAAATATCAGTAAGAAAGAAAATTACAATAGTAAAGCATTCAGGCTCTTCCAGGGTTTTGATAAAGGCCGACAGGAGGCTTTACACCTCTGTCTAGAAGTTCTCCCTGCTGAGGACAGTGTTGACAGGTAGATGTAAAAGTGGGTGTAGTGGGAAAGTCTGAAGCCAACTGCTAATAATCACAGAAGTCATCAAAATAGCTTATTTAGTTGTAATCCACTCAAACCTAAGTTCAGAGGCAAGGACTTTGTCTTATTCCTGCCATGTCTCTAGCCCAGAACAAATGCAGCAGCTTAATGTTTATGGTTTAGACATAGTTGTGCACGCGTGAATCTGTGTGTGCCAGAGGCTGTACTCCACATTGTACTTGTATTATTAATAGTCTTTTTCACCCCTTGAGGCAGCTCTAATTCCCAGTCTACAGATGCAGAAAGGGAGGCTGGAGAGGGTTGGACACTAGGCCATGGGTTCGCAGCTGCAAAGTGGTAGTGTCTGGCTAGGAACCATGGTCAGTGGCCTCCAGAGTGAATGTAATTAACCACAGTGCCGGAACTTTCCCCATGTCCTGCCATCTTTACCGGGTCTTTGAATAGGTCCGAGAATCTCCAAATTTCCCCTTGAATTGTTAAGGGGATCTCAGCACTCTGAAACTGTATGTAAATTGATGCACCTAAGGGCCTAGGTATACTATACTCAATAGAAAATTAAGGGCCTTTAGAATCTCAGAGAGACCCAGCATCAAAAGTATTATAAGAATCACTGTTCTAGACCCTAAGGGAATAACAAATAAGGAGGGTGACCAACAGTCCCTGTTTGTCCTGGTGTTAGCCTGAAGATCTCATGAGCCTTCCTGTTCATAACAGGCTGTGTTGAGCCCCGGGGACAGTGAGGCTGCATGTGTCTGGTCCAAAGTCCGGGCTTTTCTCTTTTCTCAGCAGGAAAGAGAGGGCCAAAGAGAAGCAGGTGCAAAGCTTGATGACTGGGGTGAGGAAGGCCTGGGGTGGGACGAATCAGGGAGAATGAGGTGTTTGGGGCGGCAGAGGGTGGGACACTGGGCCCCAGGTTTGGGCACCTGCCTCCTTGCTTCCCTTCAGTTGGCACTGTCTCTGGGGCAAGCTGAGGGAGCCAGGCCACGTGGTAGAGGCTCCTGAGAAAGGAACACAAGGGTGGTCAGAGACACCCCTTGCTGTCCGTATGCAAGTTGCTCATGTGTGTTTGGATGAGAACCTGGGCGACAGTGGCTGGCATATCAGTGCTGTTAACATATCAGAGCTCTTCTCCCCTTTCCAGGTCTGCGGAGGCACCCTGCAGAGGAGAGCCTCCCCAGGCACACGAAATAGAGCTCCCTGAAGACCAGCAGTCCTAGATGGGTGAGACTCGAGCCCACCGTGAGCAGGCACATCCCTGGGCACATCCCAAAGCCAGTATGGAACCAGCATATGAGCTGTGTCTGCCATGCCAATGGGAACTGCAACGTTGAGCAAGACGTCAGGACGGGCTGGGGGCCTGCGGATCTCCGTCACAGATGGAAAGGCTGGGGTCTGAGTCACACAGGCTTGGCCACACCTCCTCAGAGCCTACTTCTGACAGCGAGCAATTTACAGCTCAGGCTGGAGGCCCAGCTTTCCTTTCAGCCTTCACTTGTTCCAGGGGCAGGCATCTCCCTGACATGGACTTCCCTGAGGGAGCGCTTCCAGAAGTCCTTCGGAATGCGCAGCAGGGGGGCAGGTTTTAGGAACGCACCTGTACTTTTGTTTCCCAAGTTCACAGTGTCCCTGTCCACTAAGCACTTTGGAATATGTGATGCTGCTTTCCAAGTGGCTGAGCTCCAGCCCCACCCAGCGCCTCCACCCTGGGGACTGGGCAGCCCCAGGCCGGGCAGGACGGTAAGGAATCCTAGGTGAGCCCTGCCTGGAAGCTGCTTTCCAGACCCAGCCCGCCCTCTTTGGAAGGGCAGCAGGGCTGTCACTCAGGCTCACCAGCTTTGTCTTTCATTTGCATAGAGACACCCAAGAGGAACTGTGGTCATCAAATAATGAGGAGTGTTACCTCGCCTTGGCCGTTTGTGCCTTTAGTACTTAAGGACTTCTGTCTTGGCAGACCCTCCCTTCTGAACCATTACTGGCTTTAAAGAACCAATCCATCGGGGCCCAGGGTCCATAAGAAGAGACCACCGACCCTGAGGATGCCGCAGGCCCTGTGTAGTATGAACAAGGCCATCCGCCGCATCAGCCAAGGCTTTACCTACAGAAGCAGCCCAGGGCAGCTTTGGCGGAGAAATGGCCACCTGCACTAAATTAGATGGCTTTCGGACCCAGGATCAGAAAGAAGCCATAGGGCTACCAAAGTTCTTTTGGGTACAAAAGGCAACCTGCCAACGGCCTCGCCACTCCCAGGCCAAGCCCAGCCCTGTGCCTGACCGGTCATCAAGGACACCGAGCGGGTGTTTCGGGAAGAACCCAGCTTTCAAATTGACTTCCGATTGCTGTGAGTCACCTTATCTGATTCCAATGTGGGCCTGCATGGACTTTGAGATAGTTGATTGCCTCAGATGAATCCACGATTGCCTCAGCAGGTAATTTACCTATGGAGTTTCAGGTGCTAAGGACAACAAAGTATTTGCATTTAGAAAGTCTAAACTCAATCGGGTAGCAGGCCAGTAGTCTGGCTGGCTCCGAGCTCCAAGGGCTCCCACACTCCCCCCTGCTTATCTAAGTGCAGTTCACGATGTCCCAGAAATGAAAAGGGTCCCAGACATCCCCAGACACTTCCCCTGATAAGTGGACACCCCACCTCAGTGCTCCTCACCTGGTCTCTTCATGTCCCAGCGATGTTTGCTGCCACAAAATTTTCCCTCGCCCTGGGTGACTGTCTTCCCACTCCAGGTCACATAGCAGAAGTCAACTCCTTCTGTCAAGACAGGTACCTTTCTGTTTGTGAACAGCTCTCTCTGTCTCCCTCCACAGATGAAAACTCGGGGCGTTTTGAACTTCTTAATATGTCACAGCTCTGGAACACTTCACCGTCCTGGCATCTTCCTTTGGGCTTACTCCTCTCGGTGGCCTTCCTCTCAGAACGTGGCAGCCACATATCATGGGTGGTCTCATTATCATCACTTCCCTTGTTCTAGGCACTGGACTTCTGTTAATATCATCTAAAATCACACTGCTGCTTTGGCAGTTCAACCCAATGACAGCTCGTAATGAGATACATGTAGAGTCAAGCAAAACCCTTTTCCGAATGGGCACTGCCTGGCCTCCTGTCCCCTTGCTGGTGTGTCTGTGGGGGTTTGGAGCTATGCACCAGACCATATACTGGTTCCTGTTACATTTCTTCAGTTTAAATCTGGCCTGTTCTTCCTTCCCGGACATTCACAGTGACTTTCTGTCATTGGGGAACCCGTTACAGTTATCTTCTGTGGACTAAACCAGATTATTACTTGACAAGCATGTGCAGTTATGGCTGTACCTGCCCCGTGAGCCACAGCTTGCATTTCTCTTTCTTTCTCAAAGGTAATAATACGAGTCCACCTGTTTACTGCTTTGCTGAAACAGAGCCAGAGAGATCTTAGAGACCACATAGTTCAGACCCTTCATTTTTTTCTTCATGAAGAAACTGAGGCTGGGGATGGGGAGGAGTGACAAGAGACTACCCAGCTGCCCGATCTGCAGCAGAGCCAAGAATCCTGACTCAGATATTCCCAGCCAGGTACCCTTTGCTTATTTGCTCACCACGTCTACCAGAATATTCTAACAACCAGCAACAGAACCCCTGCCCTTCGGGAGGAGATGCTGGGTCAGGATGGGGGTGGGTAGTCTGTAAAGCAAGGACACATCAAAGCCATAGCAGTCCATCAGCTGATGAATGAACACCTGCTCCAGTCACACCATAAAACATTATCCAGCTGTGGAAAGGAAGGAAGTACTATCACAGGCTGCAACCTGGGCAACCCTGACCATACCAGAGGCCGTGGAAGGAGCCAGTCACAGACCACGTTGCATGACTTCACCCGTGTGAAAGGTTCAGAGCAGGCAAAGCCATGGACAGAAAGCAGTTGTGGTTCCCAGGGCCTGGGTTTCAGGGGAGATGGGAGTGACTGCTAGAGGGTACAGGGTTTCTCTGGGGAGGGGGATGAAATGGTCTGGAATTAGTGATGACGGTCACACAACCTGGGGAACACACTCACCACTAAATTGTACATCTTATGATGATTTAAATGGTGAGTTCTATGGCATGAAAATTTTATCTTAATTTTTTTTTTAAGCCACAGGTGACCTTTCCACTGGCAGACAGTGAGGAAGAATGAAGGTGTTAGTAGTGAATGCTTTCCTCTTCTCCTACCAACCCAACTTTCCAGAGGGTAGAGGGCAAGGAGGGGCATTTCAGGGCCTGGGGACACCCCTGACCTCTGCGGCAGCAGGGAGTGGGGGCCTCCCCTGTGCCTGCAGCAGTTCCTTGCTTGTGTGCAGGGTGAGGGGCTGCAGTAGTTTCTGTCCTCTGCCCTGGGTCCCCAGTCTATAGGCCAGTCCAGCCTCCACGGGCCACGGCCTCATTTGGAAGAATTCTGGTGGGCAGGCAGCTGCAGAGTCTTCCCGTGGGAATAGCAGTGAGCAGGCCCCTTGGGACGGCTGGGCAGGAGCAGGGGCCATAGAGCCTAGAGCCCAGCCCATCTGCGGTTGGAAGGGGTTCCGATCAAGGTGTGCAGGACTCAGGTTCGCAGAAGAGAAGCAGCTCTCTGGGGTGGTTTCAAAAAGAAATTAAAAACCCCTGTCAGTTGGAAGCTAATGGCTTTCATGTCAGCTTGACTGATTCCGCGGGGGTGGCAGCTCCTGGCAAGCTGCCTGGCGCGTAGGTGGTGTTCTCAGAACAAAAGTTCAGGGCCGCCCTCAGCCAAGTCAACTCAGTAACAGCGCAGTCCCTGCTCTTGCCAGTGGTGTGTCTCCCCCCGGAGGTCCACACTCGCTGTACTGCAGCCCCAGGTACATGCTAAGGCCCAAGGGGGCACAGGCCACACACACACACACACACACATACACACACACACTACAAACACCAAACACATCTCACCACACACACACTACAATACACATACCACACACATCACAACACAAACCACACACACAACACATTGTACATACCACACATATCACACATATCACACCACACGTACAACACAAACCACACACACACCTCAGCATACACATATATAAAACCACAATATGCATACCATACACATCACACACAACACAAACCACACACATAACACACACCACAATACACATACCACACATAACACACACACACCATTAATCATACACACCCTACATCACAGATACCACAAATTCTACACCACACACATACCACACACACCACACCATGCACATGTCATACACACCACACCACACACACCAAACCACATACATGTCATCACACACCATATCACACACACGGACACACACACACTCCCTCCACACTGTTTTTCCCTGTGAATACAGGAGCTGCTGAACTCGGTCGGGCCTGCTGGCCTCCATGAGCAAAGGCAGGGAGAGCAGGATGGCCCATGCTTCACCAGAGAGACCAGCACACAGGTCTCACCATTATCAGCATAATGGGAATCAGCTTTGATAGACACTGCGTATCTTCAAAGAACATTACAAACATTAGCTAATTAAGCCATCCCCGCTTCATGAGGCTGGTGGCAAATCCAAGATGGGCCCACAGACCTGGCTGTCAGCGCCAGGCGGACCAGCTGGTGTACCTTGCTCTCCCTGCAAAGGAGGTCAGATTTGGTCAGAAGGCAGGGCCCAGCTCTCCAGGTGCTAAAGTGTTCAAGGATGAGAAAGAGAAGAAGGAGGCTGGTGGCTAGTGATATGAGGTCACTTCTAGGTGACATCCCACCCTCATGTGAGCACCATCTGGTGGCCTCTTGCTTGTCACCCAGGACAGCCAGGTTGAATGGGCTGGCCCTGCAGGCAGCTGGAGCAGAGGGCAGGCCTGGACTTCCAGCTCCGAAGGCCCAGGCAGCTCTGCTCCCTTCCCCCTGTGCTGGCAAAAGCAGGTCTCAGGAACTAGTTCATTCATTTCTCATTTACGGGATGATTCATTATCACTGCTTCACAGCCCTCACTCCCAGGCAAGAGCTTTCACCGCATCACACTGATGACTTTATATCTGAGATAAAGTTCCCCCGTTATATGAACTCACCAGTGGGAAACTGTTATGATGCTAATGGTGGAAAAGAGAATATTTTTCTCAAGTGGAAGAGCTTCTAAGACCTATATTCCTATATTTTTATTTGTTTGTTTGTTTGTTTCTAGAAGGCTGATCCTGAGCAGACTCTCTCCCCCAGTCAAACCCCTATTTGGAAGCAGGTACCCTTCCCCTCTCAAAAGAAGTCTTGTACAGCAAGATTGCAGAAGGCATGGTCCCTGAAACTGGACAGATGTGCTGAGTTCATTGTCTCACCCTGGAAAAGAGCATCCTTGGGTGGAGGCAGCCCTCTCTGATCCCATCACTCCCTAGGTCTGTATGTCTAGGAAGAAGTTTAAAAGGGGAACTGTCTGACTCAAAGCCAAGGGCAGCACAGGCTGGACTGGCTTCTGCATTCATGGCCTGGGGTAGCTGCTTGTCTTAGGTCTCAATGATTATTTCAGCACATAAAGGAGAAAGAAACACAAGCACCTTTTTTAAGGCATTGAAGAGAAGATAAAGAAATCAAGCCAAAAAGAGACACAATAACAGAGTCAGCCAGATGCACTTATAGAACAATTTCAGAAGAAAGCAGGAGAGTTTCCCAGAACATGGTTCTGAACCCGTCACTGGAAATCTTACCCATTTTTATTTTTTTAAACTGTGGATTTTAAAAATTAAAACCATTGTCTAAGTGCAGCTGTGGGCGTTTTCAGTCTTGGGCATGAACTCAGGACAGATGTATCATGTCAAGGACACCATTTAATTAGGTGAACTGTATTTAGGCCGAAGTGACTTGAAACGCTGGGTTGGATGGACTTAGATGGACTCTTGATTGGTGCAATGTGAACACATAGCTATACAACCAGGTCAATTTACATGTTCTTTTCAGAAGGTGTGTGCTGGGTGTTCTCAATCAGTGGCAGCTTATTATGGTATCAGGAGTTCAAACTCTACCTTTGCCATATACTCATGGAATGACCTCAAGCTGGTTAAGCCCTTCTGGTCTTGGTGTCCCCGCCTTCCTCATAGGCTGTTGTAAAGATAAAATGAGATATTGCCTACAAAATTCTATCTCATAGCAGGGACTTTTTGTGCCCAGACTATTTTCCCATAGTAAATTTTAAATACTTTAGAAAAATCAAATGATAACAAAAAACTGATTTTAAAGTTTATATGAAGAAACAAAAACCCCCAAACACTCAACAATATTGAAGGAGAAAAACAAAGTTGGAAGATTGACACTATCTGACTTCAAGACGTACTTTAAAGGTACAGTAAGCAACACAGTGTGCTAGTAGTGAAAGAAGAGATAAATAGTAGATCAATAGAACAGAATCAAGAGCCCAGAAATAGGCCTACATAATATAGTCAACTGATCTTTGACAAAGGAGCCAGGGCTCCTCAATAGAGAAAAGAGGGTCTCGTGCTCGCTTCAGCAGCACATATACTAAAATTGGGACGATACAGAGAAGATTAGCATGGCCCCTGCACGAGGAGAAAAGAGGATCTCTTCAACAAATGATGCTGGAACAACTGGACATCCACATGCAAAAAAGAAAGATCTAGACACAAATCTTCCACTTTTCAGAAACATTAACTCAAAATGCATCATAGATTTAGTTGTAAAATGAAAAACTATAAAAGTTCTAGATAATAAATTAGGAAAAAACCTGGATGATCTTGGGTACGGTGGTAGCTTTTATAGATACAACACCAAAGGTGTTTCATGAAACAAAAATTGATAAACTAGACTTTGTTAAAATGAAAAGTTCTGTTATGTGAAAGCCAATGTCAAGAGAACAAGAAGACAAGCCACAGACTGGGAGGAAAATGTTGCAAAAGAAACATCTGATAAAGGACTGCTACCTAAAATATACAAAGAACCCCCCCTCCCCCCAAAAAAATCTCAGTAAGAAAACAACCTGATTAAAAATGAACAAAGACCTCAACAGACACCTTACCAAAGAAGATACACAGATGGCAAATAAACACGTGCAAAGATGCTCCACATTATATCATTAGGGAGCTGCAAATAAAAACAATGAGATACCTGCACACACCTACTTGAATAGCCAAAATCCAAAACACGGACACCACCAAACACTGGCGAGGATGTGGAGCAAGAGGACCTCTTAGTCATTGTAGGTGGGGAGGTAAAATGGTAGAACCACACTGGAGGATAGTTTGATGGTTTCTTACAAAACTGAACACACTCTTATCATACAATCCAGCAGTCACACTCCTTCCTATTGACCCAACAGAGTTGAAAATTTATGTCCACACAGAGACGGATTTAATGGTGGGCATACCAGGCGCATGCCCTGTGCCCCGACTACTGAAGGGCCCCAAGAAACCTTAACTTCACACTTTTTTCTAATGTAAGGAGCCCAATATTTTCTGCACCCAGGGCCACAACTGACCTTGAAAGCAACCAAGATGCCCTTCAGTAGGTGAGTGGATAAAACTGGGCTCCACCCAGACAATGGAATATTATTTATCACTAAAAAGAAATGAGATATTAAGCTATAAAAAAAATCATGGAGGAAATTTAACTACATTTAGTAAGTGAAAGAAGCCAATCTGAAAGGCTTTATTTACACTGCATGATTCCAACTATATGAAATTCTGTAAAAGGCAAAACTATGGAGACAATGGAAAGATCTGTGATTGCCAGGGGTTGTTAGGGAGAAGGATGGATAGGCAGATCAGAGGCTTTCTAGGGAGTGAAAATACGCTGTATGATTCTATAGTGGTAGATACATGTCATTACACATTTGCCCAGACCCGTAGAATGTACAACACAGCATAAACCTCAGTGGGAATTAGGGATTTGGGGTGATGATGATTGTCAATGTAGGTTCAGCGATTGTAACAAATACACACTTCTGGTAAGGAATGTTGATGACGGCAGAAGCTGTGCTTAAGTGTGTGTGGGGGGGGAGGGCTATGGGGACTCTGTGCCTTCTGTTCAATTTTTTTAAAATTTTATTTTATTTATTCATCTTAGAAAGGAGAGAGAGAGAAGAGAGAGAGAGAAACAGAGAGAGAGAAGGGGGGGAGGAGCTGGAAGCATCAACTCCCATATGTGCCTTGACCAGGCAAGCCCAGGGTTTCGAACCGGCAACCTCAGCATTTCCAGGTCGACGCTTTATCCACTGCACCACCACAGGTCAGGTCAGGCCCTTCTGTTCAATTTTGCTGTGAACCTCAAACACTCTAAAAAAGTAAAAACTTGATTTTAAAAAATCAAGTAATGGTTTAGTTATTTTATTTGTTGGAACTAATTGAAGAGATGCCTGTAAGGTTATTGAAAAAAAAATTTTTCCTAGATCTTTTTACTAGAAATAAGATTCAGGCCCTGGCCAGTTGGCTCAGTGGTAAAATGTTGGCCCTGGCGTGTGGATGTCCTAGGTTTGATTTCCAGTCAGGGCACACAGAAGAAGTGATCATCTGCTTCTCCACCCTTCTCCCTCCTCTCTCTCTCTCTCTCTCTCTCTCTCTCTCTCTCTCCCTCTTCCCCTCCTACAGCCATGGTTTGATTGATTCAAGTGCATTGGCCCCAGGTGCTGAAGGTAGCTCTAAAAATAGTGAAGATAACACTAAAAATAGCTCAGTTGCCAGTGGCCTCAGATGGGCGGAGCAATGGCCCCAGACAGGAGTTGCCAGGTGGATCTCGGTTGGGGCGCATGTGGGAATCTGTCTATCTCCCCTCTTCTCACTTGGAAAAAGAGGAAAAGAAAAGAAAGGGAAAGAAAAGGAAAAAAGGAAAAAGAAAGGAAAAGAAATAAGATACGATGAATGAGAAAGGTGGTGGGCAAGGAGGAGAGGAAAAGGAAAGGGAGAAGTAGGAAGAAAGAAGGGAAATAGATGAGCCTATGTTAACCAAATGAGCATGACCCCTTCAAACAGAGCTACCCCTGTGTCATCCACCTGTTTTTATGTAAGTCAGGAAGAAATGAAAGGCCTTCCCTGCTCTCAGCCTCCTCCCCAGAGGAGCCTGCTGGCCCTCCCTCTGCACCGGCCCTGCCTGCTGCAACCATTTATGAAGACCTTCTTTTTCTTGAAACAGTAAACTGAATGAATACCTCTGGAATAAAAATGTGTAAAGGCACCTGAAAAAGAAAAACAAACAATAAAAAAAGAAAAGAAAAGCATTGTGTAGAGTAAGAGCCGGTTCACATATCTGTGGGGTGAATGCGCTCCAGCTCCTAGGGATATCTGTGAGCATAGGGATGATGCCATCCCACAGGGCTGGCTGTGAAGCGGAACCCCACTGTAACTCTCCG
Organism: Saccopteryx bilineata; assembly: GCF_036850765.1. Taxonomy (NCBI): domain Eukaryota; kingdom Metazoa; phylum Chordata; class Mammalia; order Chiroptera; family Emballonuridae; genus Saccopteryx; species Saccopteryx bilineata. Next base: position 224,842,954 of record NC_089491.1, on the reverse strand, counting down.
TGTTAGTGCTGTCACTGCATAGACCAGAACTGCTATTTGTGTCACCCGTGTGATAGGGCTTGGAGCACGTCTTCCAGACCACGGGCATTACAGGCATCTGCAGAAAGATGTATTCAGGATGTTCTCAATGCCCAAATGTGGGAATTCTGAAATGTAGTGATGTCTAATTTTTGAGGGGAGGGAAGCAGAGAAATGCCTGGTCCTAGAGAGGGGAAGAGAGGGAGGGGATATGGGTGCAAAGCAGGTTCACACTTAGGGCACAAGAGGAGGTGGGGGGAGGGAAGTTTGGGGAGACGGTGGGGCAGGGAGGCCGCTCTCTGATATCTTTATCTTTCAAAGTGAGGGCCTAAGAGACACTGTCACAGTTGGACAGGCAGCAAATCTATTATTTTAATGTACAAAGTCAACCAGTTGAGAAACTAAAATAATATAATAACTATCCTGATGGGAAAGAAGAAGAGATGAGCACTTCTATGTCTGGTGACAGGAAGTTAGACAAAATTGGGCACTTTTAAAGTGATATACATATATCACGTAGCAACCCAGCAGTGATGACCACGAGGACTAAACACAGACACAGCTCACACTTTCATTTGGAAGTGTGTCTGTGAAGAGCTAGATTGTGATGGAGAGGGGAGGGTGGGGAGGTCCTGCCCTTCGTGGTGAAACCATCCTACCTGGCTGGCTCCCCATCCCCAGCCATGTCTCACTGAGAAAGGAAGGCTCTGGTTTGCATCTGAAGAGCTCTTTGGCCCACTCTGTGCTGGTTGAGTCAGCCTCTCTGCACAAACACCTGTCAGCCACCAGGGAACGCGGTGACAGACATGCACAAATGACGGAGCAATGAAAGAAGAATCTGGTAACACCGGATACCCTTGTAAAAGTCAATGTTGCCGTCGGATGAGCACAAGCATGTGCCTATCTTGCCCAGGGCCCACAGCCCAACCGAGTCACAAGGCCAATGGTGCTCCAGGGTTATACTGCTTCTCTCCAACACAGTTCCTCCTGCGCTGTGTTCAATTTTTTAAATAAATTAAAACACTGAAAAAGTGTGTCATATGTGTATTGTTTCCAAAAATGTCCTAGGATGCTGCCATCACTTAGGTGCTCCCCAGGGTGGCTGGGTGACATTTGATTCAGACGAGCCTCCTCCAACCATCTGCACCAAGGACAGAACCTTCCAGCAAACCTCAGTCCTTTCAAGACTTCAATCTAGGTCTTCAATAGAAAAGCCCTGAGACAAACAGAAACAGAAAACAGAGTCTGGTTTTCAATCAAGTTCCAGGAGGATCTGTCTGTCAAAGCAAATCAAAGCCGTCCCTGATGGTTCTCTCATGTTTCATCATCTGTGCTTATCAATCCTTGATGTGTAAGTCCCTCGAAGGAAAAAGGTGCAAAAGGAATCCTTCTGTGCTTTGAAGATTGATTAAAAAGTGTTCTTTGAGGTCACCTGAGGAGATGCTGCAGACAGATACTGCAAGCAGAAAACAAACTATATGTACTTCTTTGATTTCATAAAATTGGGCAGAGCCCTCGGATGTGGACTTCCACTGGAATCTAAGCATGGCCAAAGTGCCAATCTGCACATCACATTGCTTTTTTGGGGGGGACTAAGGGGCTGGCAACACTGCAAGCTGGGACCTGCTTTGACTGCCCTGGAGGTGCTCCTGCACAGTGGTACCTGGGCTGAGACCAGAGGAGGCCTGTCAGGTTCACCTGCTAGAAACAAATACTCCAAAACCTTGGAAAAGGGAATCCCTTGGATTGTCTAGGTTTGGCTTTTCATGGCCAGATCTTTACCATGATTTTGAGATTTTGGGGTCTTTAGATGACATTAGTCTTAATCAAGTTGAGACCACCTGGTGATGCTGATAAATCTGAGGGTCAGTACTCAGACCTATGGTTCCAACTGCAGTATCCTCCCTGGAGAGAGTACATGAGAAGACCCAGCTATGGGTGGATGACAGTAAGAATAACAGTAAGCAGTTACTATCATATTATCGCTGGTGGAGCCTGCAATGAGTTGGGTTGATTTGCTGGCTCCCTGAAGCCAGGCACAGTCTGGTGTCTTATTCAAAAAGCTAACAACTCAGCAGGCAAAGAATAAAACAAATAGCAAACATAGTCTTCACTCGAAAAGCCAAAGAGATTCCATTGCAGTGCACAGTTGAACTCCTTCTGACCTTTCTCCATCCTTCTCTCTGCAGGCCATGTTTCTGTTCGCTGAGATTCTCACCCTCTCTCCTTCCCACACTCAGCAACCCTCTCCCAGGGCACACTCATTGCTTTCCTTTTTCCGTGCAACAATAGCTCACAAACTGTTTTGTAGAAAACTGTACCATTTTTTCCCTTTCCCCCTCTTTCCTTTTGCCTATCTTAAATGCTGGCATTACAGGTTGGGGGTTATTGGCACATTTTGTATGTGCTCCTGGAAGCATTGTCAATACTGTTGATAACTTACCATGTGTTGGGCACAGTATTACATTACTGAATTCAACAGGTGTCTAAATCAGGGTTTTCTTAAGTGTTATCAGAGGACAGTGTTCCAGGCAGATGTTCCTTGATAAGATGGTTTAATGGTTAAATATATTTGGAGAACTGCCACCCATCATCTGGCTCCTGTAGACTCCCAGTGCACATTAAATCTCTGATAATTCCTAGAGTAAATGTGCATATTTATCACTGGTTAACCCAGTATTTCTCTAACTTATTAGATCACTAAACTTACCTGACCAAAGAAAAAGAAGGAGTGAATGTCAGCAGCACATTCTGCCCCAACCCAGCTCTAGGGAACACAAGTGGTCCAAGCACACTTGTGTAGGAAGGTTCTGGAGAACATGGTGGGTGTCCACTCTGGCTTAGTGCAATGTTTGTAGTGGTGTAGACTTGGGCTAGGTTATTCTTGATAGAGAGGCTTCATTCCCCAGGCAAAGCGGGTGAGTAGAGATGAGCCCATTGAGCATTTCAGCGATGGCTTAAGAACAAGAGAGAAACTCATGATGCCACCCTGCAGTCTTGTGGGAGGTACAGCCACTGTGAATGTCTAGGAGAAGGCAAAGAGCAGGGAGGTCCTCAGGGATGAGGAGGTCAAGCCCAGCAGCTAACTCTGGCTTGCATGGTGGCATAAATGGTGTAATTCTGAGGCCACACACTACAGCCCTAAATTTAAGCTTGCTTCAGACTTTGGCTGATAACTAGCAACAGAAAAATCAGTAAATCAACCATTTTCAAAATGGTTATGACCTTTCAAGAGCCCCCAGATCCTTCTGTTTCCTTTCCCACACTCTCCTTCTCCACCAACCCCCATCCTCTCCCTCAACATCATGGTTTCTTTACTGGTCTAGAGACTTAGCATGCTCTGCAGGACCCAGGAGAGGGTGGGAAAGCCTGAACCACCTGAGGAAAGGAGTCCCCCCAGCCCAGAGCCAGCCCCTGACTTCTGCAATTGGGGGCTGCTATTTTGAAGGGCTGCTTCAAGATCTGTGGCTTTAGGCATTTTGTTATTTTACTGTTTGCTTTTGGAACTTCTTAAAACAAACCTCAAAGAAGAGAGAACTCCTGTCTGAAACTAATTCCTTTTAGAATCCAAGAAGTGACTCACAGAGGCTGTTTTGGCATGTATGCTCCCTGTTGAGTTAATACGATTAGACTCATAAATTCTATTTTTGAAATGTAGACTTTGTACCCTGAATATTCTTTCAGAACAAAAATAAGTTTGTAGGAAAATGACACCAGTGTTTACATATTTGGCATTATATAAATACGTGTTATTTGCCTGTTCATTCTTATCTTTAATTGTCTATTTTTCCATCGGATTAGAGAGATCGGGCACATTTTTCAGTAAAGTTGCTTAATGCTCGTTGGCATAAATCTTGTCCACATATAAGATAATAGTATGAGAAGTTGTGTTCTCACCAGATGTCCATTGGCTGATGAATGGGTAAGAATAAAGGTGGTACGTACACTCCGGGGAATATTATCTAGCACTTAAAGAGAAGTGAAATTCTGACACGTTACAACCTGATGATCCCGAGAACATGATGCCGAGTGACATAAGCCAGTCACAAAAGGACAAATACTGTGTGACTTCTCTTAGGTGAAGTTCCTATGAGGGTGCCAGGGACTTGAGTTTGGGAAGGTGAAAATGTTCTGAAGATGGATGTTAATGTACTTTATGCCATCAAATCGTTCACTTAAAAATGATTAAAATGGTAAATTTTATGCCATGTGCCTTTGACCACACATACACAAAGTCGATTTTCCCAGGAGCAGATGCCCGAGGACCCTAACAATCATGCTCGAGGCCCGAGGCTTCCTTGGGCTTGTTTTTTATTTTACCCACCATGCTACTCCAGAAATAACCCAGTGCTCCTCCTTCAAAGCTAACACAAGGCAGGACCTAAGTCCTACCGTGCGCAGAACTGCCTGTTCCCTCAGGGCAGGCGGTTTCTTTATAGTACAGTGGATGGTCTTGGCAGGAGGCAGGTGCAGCCACCATTTCTGGGGGGGAAAAAATCTCAACTGTAGAAATTTGATGGCTCCTGAGATTTGTTTTAAGTCACAGTAGTCGTTACCTAAGTTAACACGCAAAGCCTTTGTTCTTGTGTCATAAACAGGCAGCCACTGAGTGTTCAAAGGCCCACGGCCCTCCGTTTGGCCATAAAATTAACCCTAATCTGTGGACGGCTTTGCTACATTTTCAGCAATGTGGCAAGCCCGCATTTAAATGTTTTGTTTGTCAGATAATTTTTGATAACTCCTTTAAAGCAATGTTACATGTAATAAAAGACTTCACGTGGGACCATTAAGAACAATGAACTGTGCTAACCACAAACCTCAAAAGGAGTATTCTGTTGTTTGAGGTTTAAATAAATAAAAAGAAAAAAACAAAAAAGAAAGATCTTCATTCTTGCTAAGACCAGAAAGGTCTTTTGAGAACTTCATTTTTGAAAGCGTCCCTGGCATGACTGCAGATGTAACAAATGCCCATATCCTATGTATTTGTATGCTGTCCTTTGCAGGCTCGGCACACATTTCAGAGTGACCTGGTAAAAGATATGTGCGGTTGGGTGAGTGACCAGTCATCGCAGTACAAAAATAACCCTTGGTAAATACAATCTTTTTAACGAGATTCGTCCTGAACATCTTCCTTGCACCAAAACAGCCTCCTTCCTCTCTGTAAGATGCACCTGGATGGAGTTTGGAGAAACAGAGCTGTGGGGGAACCGGATCAAACAGAGACCAAACTATCAGATGACCTTTACACGTGGCTTTCATATGCAGGCCATTCTCAGTTTCTTAATTGGGTTAATTTGGAGTGATGTTCACACATTGCTGTGGGTCTTAGCTCTCACCTTCACACTTCTAGATGCCTTCAGTGGACGTCCCCCCGGGGCAAAGGAGAAAGGTGGGTAAGAACTCCATTACCACCAGCCTCAAGGACACTAATCAGGACGGTATCTTTTGGGCCAGGGCTGACAGAGCTACCAGACCATAGTGCACAGACGCAGGGCTTGGCTGGGTTTGTGACTGCCGCTTGAGACACAAGGCTGAGAGCTATATTGCACCGGCTACGACCACAGCTCTGGGCAGGGTGGGAAAATATCTCGGGCATGGTGTTCTTCAACCCCGTTCTGTTGACCTTTCCCCAACGGTTTTTATTTTTATTTTTTTGCCTCCATTAAAGACTTGACAGAACAAAGGATGAGATCTCTTCTGGAGGTCCTAAGCTAGGGTGCAGGAGAAAAGCTCCCAACAAAGTATTTATTTCATGGTCCTAGGAGGCTGGTAGGGTTGGAGTCCCACAGAGAAAAAAAATTTTAAAAGCCCAATGCAGGAGAGACAAGATGGCGCTGGAGTAGGCGAACGTACCAGCATCTACCTCCCAGAACCAATGTGGACTACAAACTAATTTTATGAACTATCAACTGGAAAAACCAACTTTGGACTAAACTAAAAGGACTCTTCAACCCAGGAACGCTGAAGAAGCCACCCAGAGACTGGTAGGAAAAGCGGAAACGCGGAGAGGGCTGCCCAGCTTCTCGGAGCAAACGGCAGCAGGGAGAGACTCGCGTGGCGGGAAGTGAGTTTAGCAGAGGGGAAAGGGCCCTGAGCCCCAGGAACAAAGCCCCAGCCTGCAGCCCCAGAGCCCAGAAGAAGCGTAAGGACAGTATTTAGCTGGAAACAAGTCAAGATACTGTTTGTGAGAGAGTCTGATTTCTCAGACCCAGGATCCTTCTTAAAGGGACCACACAGAACATCTCTCTCACAAACACTCACCCGGGGCTCCTGGAGACGGAGGGAGAGGGGAGAGAACCACAGTAACAGGAAGAGAGTGCAACCTAGGAGGCATAGGGAGAAACATTTCTGGGAGATAGCCACTCTAAACCCTGGGACGAGTCACTCCCCAAAGCTGAAGTGAATATTTCCCCCGGAAACAGCAATACCAGCAAAGGGAAGCAGGAGAGCAGCCAAACAAGCTCCCCCGCGGCATTCAGAGCAGAGTCGCATAGAAGGAGGGAGCTTTCGGGTCTACGGTAGTGAGTCTTAGGGTCCGAGCTGCAACGCCCCCACCCACACGGCTGAGGGCGCACCGGAGAGCGGGTGGCAGCGGGAGACAAAAGCGCGGTTCTGCTGGCAGGGGCAGAAGCCGGCTGGCCACCAGTGGGCTCAGGTGTGAGCTCAATCTTGCCCGGCTAGGGAGAAGGGGGCGTGCAAAAGCGGCTAAGCTCAGCTGCCGGCAGCCTGTAATCCAGCCTCCGGGAGAAGGGCGGGAAACCCAGAAAGGGTAGAAACCAGCCCCGGAGCAAGGGCAGAGGGGCACATCCCTGCCCCGCCTGTGCAACCCAGGCTTGCGGTCTGACTTGGTAGCAGGCTCCTCCCACGGGGGTGGAGCCAAAAGCCCAGAAGAGTCGGAGTTCCGCTACGAAGCTGAGCTTGGGCACGCAGCCTTTCCTGGTGGTAGAGCCAAGGCTAGCAGCTGTTCCTTGAGTGGGATCATCCTGCAAAGGCAGGGCGAAAGCTCGGAAACAGGCGGAGACCCGCAGCTGAGCAAAGGTGCTCGCCAGTGCCCTCAGGACCGAGCATAACATCACACACGGGGGCGGGGCAAAGGCCAAGGCCACCAACCCTTGTGCACCCGAGCACGTGATCACAGCCACTCTCGTGAAGAGAAAATGCGGAGGCAGAGAAATACAACACAAATAAACCAAGAGAAATCCCCAGAAAAGGACCTAAGTGAATCAGATATAACCAAATTACCAGATGCAGAGTTTAAAATAACGATTGTTAGGATGCTCAAAGATCTTAGAACCACCATAGATGGCCATTACGAAAACCTAAATAGAGAGATAACAAATATAAAAAAGGACATTGAAATAATAAAAAAGAATCAGACAGAAATGACAAATACAATATCTGAAATAAAGAATACAATGGAAGGAATTAAAAGCAGGATGGATGAAGCAGAGAATCGAATCAGTGAGTTAGAGGACACAATAAATAAAGGCATGGAAGCAGAGCAGAAAAAAGAAAAGAGACTCAAAAAGTCTGAGGAAACTCTAAGAGAGCTCTGTGACAACATGAAGAGAAATAACATCCGCATCATAGGGGTTCCTGAAGAAGAAGAGAAAGAACAAGGGATAGAGACTTTGTTCAAACATATTATAGTGGAAAACTTCCCCCAATTAAGGCAGGAAAATATTTCACATGTTCAGGAAGCACAGAGAACTCCATTAAAGAGAAATCCAAAGAAACCAACACCAAGACACATCATAATTAAATTACCAAAGCTAAATGATAAAGAGAAAATATTAAAAGCTGCTAGAGAAAAAAAGACAATCACCTACAAAGGAGCCCCCATAAGGATGACTTCTGACTTCTCAACAGAAACACTTGAGGCCAGCAGGGAATGGCAAGAAATATTCAAAGTAATGCAGAACAAGAACCTACAACCAAGACTACTTTATCCAGCAAGGCTATCATTTAAAATTGAAGGAGAAATAAAAAGCTTTACAGACAAAAAAAAACTAAAGGATTTCACTACAACCAAACCAAGGCCGCAAGAAATGCTAAGGGACCTGTGGTAAACAGATCAAAGGAAAAAAAGAATATAGCAAAAGAGAAAAACAGTTTTAAAGAAAAAAAATGGCAATAAACAATTACATATCAGTAATAACCTTAAATGTTAATGGATTAAATGATCCGATCAAGAGACATAGGGTAGCTGCGTGGATAAGAAAACAGGACCCATACATATGCTGTCTACAAGAGACACACCTTAAATCAAAAGATGCACACAGACTGAAGATGAAAGGATGGAAAAAAATATTTCACGCAAATGGAAATGAAAAAAAAGCTGGGGTAGCAATACTTATATCAGACAAAATGGACTTTAGAACAAAGACCATAGTTAGAGATAAAGAAGGTCACTACATAATGATAAAGGGAGCAATACAAAAGGAAGATATAACCATTATAAATATCTACGCACCTAATATAGGAGCACCTAAATATATAAAGCAGACTTTGATAGACTTAAAGGGCGAGATCAACAGCAATACTATAATAGTAGGAGATTTCAATACCCCATTAACATCATTAGATAGGTCCTCAAGAAAGAAAATTAACAAAGAAACAGCAGACTTAAAGGACATATTAGATGAACTCGATTTAATAGATATCTTCAGAACCTTTCACCCTAAAAGAACAGAATATACATTCTTTTCAAGTGCTCATGGGACATTCTCTAGAATAGACCACATGTTAGGGCACAAAAGCGGGCTCAACAAATTTAAGAAGATTGAAATCATATCGAACACTTTCTCTGATCACAATGGCATTAAACTAGAAATCAACCACAATAGAAAAATTGAAAAACATTCAAACACTTGGAAACTAAATAGCACGTTATTAAACAATGAATGGGTTAACATTGAGATCAAAGAAGAAATTAAAAAATTCCTAGAAACAAACGATAATGAGCATACATCAACTCAAAATTTATGGGACACAGCAAAAGCAGTCCTGAGAGGGAAGTTTATAGCATTACAGGCATACCTCAAGAAGCTAGAAAAAGCTCAAATTAACAACTTAACCCTGCATCTAAAAGAACTAGAAAAAGAACAGCAAGTAAAGCCCAGAGCTAGTAGAAGGAAGGAAATAATAAAGATCAGAGCAGAAATAAGTGACATAGAGGCTAAAGAAACAATACAGAGGATCAATGAAACCAGGAGCTGGTTCTTTGAAAAGGTAAACAAGATCGATGAGCCCTTAACAAGACTCACCAAGAAAAAAAGAGAGAGGACTCAAATAAATAAAATTAGAAACGAGAGTGGAGAAATAACAACTGACACAACAGAAATACAAAATATTGTAAGAAAATACTATGAAGAACTGTACGCCAAAAAACTAGACAACCTAGATGAAATGGACAAATTCCTTGAATCATATAATCTTCCAAAAATCAATTTGGAAGAATCAGAAAACCTAAACAGACCAATTACAACAAATGAGATTGAAACAGCTATCAAAAAACTCCCAAAAAAGAAAAGTCCTGGGCCTGATGGCTTCACAAGTGAATTCTACCAAATATTCAAAGAAGAACTAACTCCTATCCTTCTCAAGCTATTTCAAAAAATTCAAGAGGAAGGAAGACTTCCAAACTCCTTTTATGAGGCGAGCATAATTCTGATTCCAAAACCAGGCAAAGACAACACAAAAAAAGAAAATTATAGGCCAATATCCCTGATGAACTTAGATGCAAAAATCCTCAATAAAATATTAGCAAACCGGATCCAGCAATATATGGAAAAAATCATACACCATGATCAAGTAGGATTTATTCTTGGGAGGCAAGGCTGGTACAATATTCGCAAATCAATCAATGTGATTCATCACATAAACAAAAGAAAGGAGAAAAACCACATGATAATTTCAATAGATGCAGAAAAAGCATTTGATAAAGTCCAGCACCCATTCATGATCAAAACTCTCAGCAAAGTGGGAATACAGGGAACATACCTCAACATGATAAAGGCCATCTATGACAAACCCACAGCCAACATCATACTCAATGGGCAAAAATTAAAAGCTATCCCCTTAAGATCAGGAACAAGGCAGGGTTGCCCCCTTTCACCACTCTTATTCAACATAGTTCTGGAAGTCCTAGCCACAGCAATCAGACAAGAAAAAGAAATAAAAGGCATCCAAATTGGAAAAGAGGAAGTAAAACTATCATTATTTGCAGATGACATGATATTGTATATAGAAAACCCTAAAGTTTCAGTCAAAAAACTACTAGACCTGATAAAAGAATTTGGCAAGGTGGCAGGATATAAAATCAATACTCAGAAATCAGAGGCATTTTTATACACTAATAATGAACTGTCAGAAAGAGAAATCAGGGAATCAATCCCCTTTACCATTGCAACCAAAAAAATAAAGCACCTAGGAATAAATCTAACCAAGGAGATTAAAGACTTGTACTCAGAAAATTATAAAACATTGATAAAAGAAATCAGGGAAGATACGAATAAGTGGAGGCATATACTGTGCTCATGGTTAGGAAGAATAAACATCATTAAAATGTCTATATTACCCAAAGCAATTTATAAATTCAATGCAATACCAATGAAAATACCAATAACTTACTTCAAAGACATAGAACACATATTCCAAAAATTTATATGGAACCAAAAAAGAACACGAATAGCCTCAGCAATCCTGAAAAGGAAGAAAAAAGCGGGAGGTATCACACTTCCAGATATCAAGTTATATTATAAGGCCATTGTACTCAAAACAGCATGGTACTGGCATAAGAACAGGCACATAGATCAATGGAACAGAACAGAGAACTCAGAAATAAACCCACAGCTCTATGGACAACTGATATTTGACAAAGGAGGTAAGACAATACAATGGAGTAAAGACAGCCTCTTCAACAAATGGTGTTGGGAAAACTGGACAGCTACCTGCAAAAAAATGAAACCAGACCACCAACTTACACCACTCACAAAAATAAACTCAAAATGGATAAAAGACTTGAATGTAAGCCATGAAACCATAAGCATTTTAGAAGAAAACATAGGCAGTAAGCTCTCTGACATCTCTCGCAGCAATATATTTGCTGATTTGTCTCCACAGGCAAGTGAAATAAAAGACAGGATAAACAAATGGGACTTTATCAAACTAAAAAGCTTCTGCACAGCTAAAGACAATAAGAACAGAATAAAAAGACAAACTACACAATGGGAGAATATATTTGACATAGCGTCTGATAAGGGGTTAATAACCAAAATTTATAAAGAACTTGTAAAACTTAATACCAGGAAGACAAACAATCCAATCCAAAAATGGGCAAAAGAAATGAATAGACATTTCTCCAAAGAGGACACACAGATGGCCAATAGGCATATGAAAAAATGTTCAACATCATTAATGATTAGAGAAATGCAAATTAAAACCACAATGAGATATCACCTCACACCAGTCAGAATGGCGCTCATCAATAAAACAACACAGAATAAGTGCTGGCGAGGATGTGGAGAAAAGGGAACCCTCCTGCACTGCTGGTGGGAATGCAGACTGGTGCAGCCACTGTGGAAAACAGTATGGAGATACCTCAAGAAATTAAAAATCGAACTGCCTTTTGACCCAGCTATACCACTGTTAGGAATATACCCCAAGAACACCATAGCACTGTTTGAAAAGAAGAAATGCACCCCCATGTTTATGGCAGCATTGTTCACAATAGCAAAGATTTGGAAACAGCCCAAGTGTCCATCAGAGGATGAGTGGATTAAAAAGCTTTGGTATATATATACTATGGAATACTACTCAGCCATAAGAAATGATGACATAGGATCTTTTACAACAACATGGATGGGCCTTGATAACATTATACTGAGTGAAAGAAGTAAATCAGAAAAAACTAAGAACTATATGTTTCCACACATAGGTGGGACATAAAGAAGAGACTCAGAGACATGAACAACAGTGTTGGGGTTACAGGGTGGGGGGAGGAGAGGGAGGGGGTTGGGGTAGGGGAGGGGCACAAAGATCATGGCTTTTCAGCATTGGCCATATTCCCCCCTTAATCTATAGACAGACAGCAAATATTTACGTATGGTGTTCCCACTATAAAGACTGCTGTCTTAGGGACAAATGCTGACAAACTATTTCAGCAGTTCCTCCTTCTTCAAAGTCTTATATGTAAACATAGAGCTCCATGTTTCATAGGACATACTCAAGCTCACTCCATGCTCCCTGGTGCTTTAGCACAAGGGAATGCCCCCCCCCCTTTTTTTTTTTTTGTATTTTTTTTTTTTGTATTTTTTCTTTTATTTATTTATTTTTTGTATATTTCTGAGGATGGGGATGGGGAGGCAAGCAGACAGACTCCTGCATGCGCCTGACTGGGATCCACCTGGCATGCCTACCGGGGGGGAATGCTCTGCCCATCTGGGATGTTGCTCTGTTACAACCGGAGTCATTCTAGCAACTGGGGCGGAGGCCATGGGGCCATCTTAGTGCCCAGGGTGGATTTGCTCCGGTGGAGCCTTGGCTGTGGGCGGGAGGAGAGGGACCAGGAGGGGGGAGAGGGGCAGGGGTGGAGAGGTAGATGGGCGCTTCTCCTGTGTGCTCTGGCCAGGAATCGAACCCGGGAATCCTGCACACCAGGCCAATGACTCCGACGGGTCTACCATATCATGCTTTTAACTTAAAAAAAAAAAAAATTTACATTTCTTTTGAAAGCTGATGAACAGGAGACACCAAATCTACCTTCTTTTTAGATCTAGCTAATAACACTGTTCTGTCTTTTTTCCAAATAGCTCCAGATATATGGAAAAGATTTATATAGGCGGATGGGGATCCTCAAACCCCTCAGCGAGATCTTCTGAGAATGGCTTTTAAGATACCTAGAGGCAGAAAAAGCCCAATAGAGATCAGGGGGAACTACCAGCTTTTAGGATATACCCTTAAAGGCTCCAGCACCCCAAAGGGGTCTCATAGGATGCCATCTGGGTCCTGCTTCAATAGTGGAAAGGAAGGTCATTGAGCTAAAGCCTGCCAGGCTTACACACCTCTGCTGTGAGGAAACAGGGACACTGGAAGGTGGGCTTCCCCCTCGCTCCTCTAAGGGAGGGTTCAGTCTCTTCCAGGCCTGCTCCAGCCACCTATGACCTAACCTTGCCCAGAATGCTGGGGTTTGCCACTGAAGGCTGAAGGTGCCCAGGGCCGTCGACCCCATCTACGACACTGTGGACGAGCCTAGGGTATTTCTTCCAAGAAGCAGGTAAACTGATCTCATTTGCACAAGGGCCACTTAACTATGTTTTGCCTGAATAGTCAGGTTCTTTATTCTTCCCTCAAAGATCTCTGTTGTGGGTGTTGATAGTCCTATTTTCTGCTGCTTTGCTTAATATATAGTGATTCCTTTATTCCTCCTACCTCAATGCCTCACTTATATTTCAGGCTGGGACCTACTCTTAATTTAGAGCTCTCTTTCCTCCTTTTGCCAACTTGTATTATGAATTTACCTTTGCCACCCAGCTTAGTGTATCCCAAGGTTCTCTTTACCAGGCCACAGTCACAGAGCTCCAGGGAAAAGCAACCTGGTCTCAACTCTCCAGGCAGAGGAGAACAGAAGCTCCATATCCATGCATGCTGCAAATGGCTTTTTCCAGTCTACCTGAATCATTACCAGCTAGAAGCAGTGGTCATTGGGACTTGGACATGAGCTGCAAAGTATAGAATGGTGACAACAATTCCAGTGCCATACAGACTTTTCCTGTGGGGAACTTTCCTGGACTCCTGCTCCCTGTGACAGCTCCTAACAGACTGAACTGTGGTTGGGTTGCATTTTTCAGGGATTTGGCATAGTGAGGGGGCCAACTTGGACTTGGGGAACATGTTAAGGACACTACTCATTTATGGATTCTTGCTGTATTGGCCAAGAGTTTGCTTAAAGGCTTTTAATCACTGTAAAAAAAATAGAGGACTAGATGAAGAAGATGGGGCACATATACACCATGGTATATTATTCAGCTAGGAGAAATGGTGACATTGGATCACTTATAGCGGAATGGTGGAGTCTTGGTAGCATTGTGCCGAGTGAAATAAGCGAATCAGAAAAAAACAGGAACTGCAGGATTCCATACATTAGTGGGACATAAAAGCGAGACTGAGAGGCATGAACAGGAGTGTGGTGGCTAAGGGGGGTGGGGGGAGGGAAGGAGGGAGAGGGGGAGGGGAGGGGGAGGGGTACAGAGAGAACTGGATGGAGGGTGGCAGAGGACGATCTCTCTTTGGGTGATGGGTATGCAACATAACTAAATGACAAGATAACCTGGAAATGTTTTCTTTGAATGTATGTACCCTGATTTATTGATGTCACCCCATTAAAAAAAAAAAATTAAAAAAAAAAAAAAAAAAAAAGCCCAATGCAGATCCCAGAGAACTCTAGAAAAGACCTCCCTCAGAATAACCGGGTGAGGGGGTCCCTCGACATCCCTGACTGCCAATAATGACCAGTGTTAGGAAGAAAATGGACAAAAATGATTCTAGATGGGGGTGGGGGTCAAGCGATGACCAAGCTAAGTCTTCAATGATGAAAAGGAGCCAGAAAAGCAAAAACACAAGAGGAAAGCTTTGTATGTAGGTGAAACCTCAAATGCAAAGGCCCTGAGGTAGGGTCTAGGTCCATGATGGTGAACCTATGACACGCGTGTCAGCACTGACACGCGTAGCCGTTTTCGAGGACACATGGCCGCATACAGCCGCATACCAGAGAAGTATGGGGCCGCATGCCGAGAAGGACATTTCATCCTCTGCTCCTGCACGGCCAGGTGCAGTAGCTGAGGATAAAACATTTGCTGTAGTGTAGATACTCTGTGCCGGAGGTCTGTAGGCCAAAACAACAGAACTTCGGCATAGAGCGTCTAGTTCTAGGAATTCCGGTTAGACCGTTAGACCATTAGGGGATCTTTGACCTCACTTTGGCCGGTGGAGCAGGGAGCAGTGGAATGCCGCAGGGGACGCATCTCTGGGGAGCCCTGTGATCTCCATTACCAGCAACCACATAACCACAGCAACCATCATCCAATCTACTGTTCTGGGGTGTCATGGATTTCTAATTGACCATCATTACTGAGATAAGTGAGGGGGAGGCTGGGAGAGGAGAGGGCCTGTGCTATGGGTGCCATTTCCCGCCATTAGAAATAGCGGCAGCCATCTTAATTTACATAGGATGCAACTTGCAGAATTTCAAGACAGCATCTGGGCTCAGGTGTTTGTCAACTTGAGGTCAAAGCTTGAGAATCTGGAAAGGTGCCACTTGGAGAATCAAGAGGAGTGCCACTACAAACAGGAAATTTGGAGTGCCTGGAACCGATTACCAGACACTTTTAGCACCCTGAAAAATATAGCAATGGCTTTACTCACAATTTTTCCCTCTACATACTTTTGTGAGACCTTATTCTCGGTGTTAAATAATATCAAAACCAACAAAAGAAATAGATTGACAGATGAAGTTAGTAGCGCTTGCTTGGGCTTGAAGTGTACAAAAAACCAACCTTCAAATAAAGATTTAGCCAATGAAATTCAGCAACAAAAAAGTCACTAATAGGCAGGTTAGTTAAAGAATTCCCCCTCCCCCTCACTTATCTTAGTTCACGGCACCCCACACAAGTTAAATAATATCAAGACCAACAAAAGAAACCAACTAACAGATGAACAAAGAAGTCACTAAGCAGGTAAGTTAAATAATTAGTTTTTGACTTATTAAATACAGTTATATATTACAATTATATATTTTTGTTATTTAAACTATAAATATTGTGAAAAATTTTTTTTTCTCGAAGTGACACACCACCGAGTTATGCTCGGTTTTTTGGCAAAGTTTGACATACCAAGCTCAAAAGATTGCCCATTACTGGTCCAGTTGTTCAAGGAGAAACTGAGTGGAGGAAGGAGGGATGTATAGCGAGCTGAGTTTATAGAAGTGGTCAGGTCTCCCGCAAAGAGCATCACAGGAGGCATGAACATGGTCCCCATGGCTTCTGAGGGTGCTGTCTGTTCTTACCTGGAGCTCTGAGCCACCTGGGAAGCCAGCAGAGGAAATGTTGGATTGAGCAGCCAGTGAGGCAGGCTTCCTGTCACCCTACACACTGCTGATGAAGGTGCATACCTTCCTGGTGTTCCCTCTACCCACCTTAAACATTTTAAGGCATAATCCACACACCACTTACTCTCACTGCATTCTCAACAAAGAAGGCACAGCCGGGGCACTGGGACACCCTTTCTACCCACTCTGTTTTTCTCTGGTTTAGTTATAACAGTCCTTCTCAACTGGAGGAGATTTCACCCCCAGGGGACATTGCTGTATCTGGAGATATTTGAGGTTGGCACAAATGGAGTAGGGGTACCACTAGCATCTACTGAATAAGGAAAGGGATGCTACCAACATTCTTCAGTTCATGGGATAACCCCAAAAACAGAGAATCATCCCATCCAAAATGCCAATAGACGGATGAGAAGGAAGACCACTCCAGGGAGATTACAAAGCAGGATTCTGTTCCAGAAACAATGGCCTATAAGAAAACTGGCTCAGCTCCTTTCAAAATTAAATGCCTCCCTCCTTTGTCACACATGGGAAAACAGCGAGTTTCTATTTCCATCTGTGTAGTAGGTTTGCTGTCTGTTCGGCCAGCTTTCCAGCGAGGCCTGATGCATAGTGGACAGCTAAGGGGGGTTTGCTGTGTATCAGGAGAAGTCCTCGAATGGGTCACAGCTGCACACATGGCAGGTAGACCACCCTCGACTCTGGGGCTGCCTCACTGGGTCCTTCCCCCGGGTAGTGACTGGATGCAAGACTTAAAGCTGTAGGGACTTCCTGGCACTGTGGCTTTTCACTTTGGGACTTCCCCCCCCTTTTATTCATGGCCATAAGCACTTCCAAATTCAAAGCAGAGGTTTGTCTAAAAATACCTGTAAGTAGATATGTCAGCAATGTCGTCACACAGCACAATGGATATAGGCTAAATAACATCCCTCTCAAATTCATATCCTAAAGCCCAAGCTTCCAGAACCTCAAAATGTGACTGTATTTGGAGACAGGGTCTCTAAAGAAGTAATGAAGGTAAAATGAAGTCGTTAGGGCGAGGCTTAACCTAAGCTGACTGGTGTCCTTATAAGAAGAGATCGGGACACAGACACACAGAAAGACGACTATGTGAAGACACAGGGAGAGGACAGTATCTACAAGCTTCTGTTGTTCAAGCCACCCAGCCTGCGGGACTTTGGCACAGCAGGCCTAGATGACTAACACAACAGTCTTAGAGCTTCCAGGGGTTCAGAAATTCTCCTGTGGGCTCTGTCACCCAGAACCACCATCTCCCTTGTGGGACATACTCTGAGGAGCAGTCTGGTCCCTGATCATGGTCAAGGATGGGGCCTTATTATTTCATCAAGAAATTGTTGAGCATGGTGTATCAGTTTCTTCTTGTGGCTGTAACAGATTGCCACACACTTAGGAATTAAAAACAGCAATTTATTCCCTCATGGTTCTAGAAGCCAAAAGTCCAAATTCAGTGTCCCTGGGCCTGCTGTGTCCAGGGGGCCGCAGGGGACAGGCTGTTCCTTGCCTTTTCCCACATACAGAGCTGTGTCCCTTGGCTTATGGTCCCTTCCTCCACCTTGGAAGCCAGCTTCTATCATCACATTGCCTTCTTCTCTCTGCGTCAAATCCCCTTCTATCTTTTATAACACTTGTGATGGTATTTAGAGTCTGCCTGGATGATCCAGGATCATGTCCCATCTCAAGATTCTTAATCACATTTACAAAGTCCCTTTTGTCATGGAAGGTAACACGTTTGCAGATTCCAGGGATTAAGACATCTTTGATGGGAGGGAGGGTAGATTATTCAGCCTACCACATGTCTTCAGGCAGAGTCCTTAAGCCAGGCCATTTTGTTGGTTTACAGCCAGCGGGGTGTGTGTGTGTGTGTGTGTGTGTGTGTGTGTGTGTGTGTGTGTGTGTGTGTGAATCAGTGGTGGCCAGAATGGCTACATTATGGAACATAACTTACTTGACCATGTAGCATTAGGAGGAGTTCCAAGACAGATTTGGGTTTATAGACCCTCTGTTGGGCCATGCTTGCAAGGCCTTCCCAGAAGATATTCCCAGGAGTATTTATATTTTTGAAGATAACTTTGGATTAAAGGAATAAAGCTCAAATGACAAGGGCAGTACTAGCGATGAATCCCTAACCTTGAGCCAACAGCCACCCCCTCTATCGAAAGAAACAAACAAGCAGTGTTCAGGCAGACGGGGACTTGAAACACTCTGGAAGGGGCCCCAAGACGCAACACCCCCAAGACCAGATCTCATTCTTCCCTCTGAGGTTGTGCAATGTATTGCTTATGGGAAGTGAGCTCACTTCTCTGTCACTTTAGCCAAAGCCTAGCAGGGTGCAATTTACAAAGTGTTAGTGGCAGTTTGAATTAGCTCATTTTCTTCCCCCAATGCAACAGATTTTTTACCCCTTAAAGCATACTTTTAGAGAACTGGGCCCAAAACAGTCACTGGGAACTTGAATACTAACAAATACATCATTAAACATATACGACTTCCTTCCAGTACATTCTGTCCAGATGCAGAGGACAGTTAAGGCATTTATTTTCAGACCACCCTCATTATTGTTCCCACCCACCCTTCATTTTATTAAATTGCCTTCAGGCAAAAAAAAAAAAAAGTCATAAAGATCTAAGTTGCTGCCCCCCCCTCCCAATTAAATGATTCTAAATGGGCAATCACTGATTCCAGGGGGAAAAAAAACTTATGACACTTCTCTTTTTCTCTATTTTTTCAAGTTCTGAGAAGTGGCCACTATTCTTAAGCCCAGCTGATCGCTCCTGAGCAAAGCACCCTTCCTTGGAGGAACAAACGCTTCCTGAGAAAGCTGACCAGTCTGTCACCCACCTACCTGCCTGTTGTTACACAGCAAAGTGGCTTAAAGAGTTGCCATCACACAGCATGGCTCTGTCAGTCAGTACTCAGTGTGGGGGGCTGACTTCTGTCCCCCAGGAAGTTATGTTGAAGCCCTCCCACTGCACCTGTGAAATGAGACCTTATTTGAAAATAGGGTCTTTGCAGAGATGATCAGATGGAGTTATGGTGAGCCCCAGTCTGATGACTAGTGTCCTTAGAAGAAGAGAGAAATTTGGACACAGACACTCAGAGAGGGGACAACATAGGGAGAGTGCCCTGTGATGACAGTGACACTCTGGGAGCCGAGGAGAAGCAAGGATTGTTGTCAACCACCAGCAACTGGAAAAAGGCAAGGAAGTATCTTCCTCTGAGCCCCGAAAGAGAACCAACCCTGCTGACTCCTTAATCTCAGTCTCCTGGCCGCCAGACTGTGCAGTCATACACGTCTGTGGTTGTAAGCCTCCTGGTCCGCGGTGCTGTAATAGCAGCTAGCCAACAAATATGCTGAGGTAGGCTAAAAATGCCCCTTCTGGTCAGTTGAATGCAAAAGCTGCTGTCTGGCTCTGTTCTTAATATATCTCTTCTACGTCTCACGTTTCCTAAGCCTGACTTGGGCTGCACATCTGAGGAAGAACCACCAACATCCTCTTGGGGTTTGACTAGCTCCACAGGGGAAGAACGGTATGTCTCCTCCTCAGCCTTCCTTCCCCCCAAATTCTCCTGAAGTAGGCTGGAGCAAAACAAAAACACACAATAATACCATGCGGGTCATCTCTGAGGGGCTCAGGGAAGGGAGGAGAGGAGATGAGCATCTAGTGCATGTCTAGTGCCTACCTGATTCCCTGCTGGGAGTGGGACTGCACTGTCTCGTCCAAGCCTGTGGAAGGAGAGGGCAAGCTCCTCATCTGCTGGGACAGTGCTGTGAGCCGGATCTGAGTCAGGCCCAAAGATCCAAAAATCACACAAGGGTTCAGTCACAGCGTGATGTCCCCATGGCCCTGTTCTCTACCCAGGCTCTGTATGGGGCCACTGAGTTTACATTTAGCTCAGCATCATTATTGCAGTGATTCTCTCACACTCTCAGCAAGCATCAAAATCACCTGGAGGGCAGGTTAAAACACCCATTCCTCCCCACCCCCGCCCCCATTCCAAATTTCTGATTCAGTGGATCTGGGTGGACCCCAAATTCTGCATTGCTAACGCATTTCCTGGTAATGGATTCTGAACACTTAGCATGTGCCTGGCACAATGAAAGGGCATAACATGATAATGATAATAAAATAATAACTAGTATGTGTTGAGCACTTACTATGTACAGGTTCTGTGCTCGTGTTTACTACTCACAGCTATAATGTAGGTACTACAGTTAGCACCATTCTAAAAATGGTGCTAACTGTAGTGCCCTGAGAGGGCACAGAGAGGTGAGCAAATTTGCTCACAGACACACAGCTCATGAGTGGTGCAGGTGGTGGGCTGATTTCCACCCCACCATATCAAGCCCCAAAGGTCCTAATCCTTGAAACCTGTGAATGTTACTAAAGAAACTCTGCAGATGTAATTAGTTTAAAGATCTTGATGATCCTGGATTATCCAGATGTACCCTAAATATCGATACATTGACAAGTGTCTTTAGGGGGAGATTTAATTCAGACAGAGGAGGAGAAGGCAGTGTGATTACTGAAGCAGGATGCTATCCTGTTGGCTTTGAAGGTAGAGAAAGGGGCCACAAGCCAAGGAATACAGGTGCCTCCAGAAGCTGGATGAGGCAGGCCTGGTTCTCTCCTAGAGCCTCTGGAGGGAGCCCAGCCCTGCAGACTCCTTGATTTCTGCTCTTAACTGATTTCAAACTGCCGGCCCCCAGAACTGCAAGGGAATACATTTGTGTCCCAGGAAACTGACACAGTGGAAAAGGATTTCAGCCTAGCCAGTCTGTCTTCAAAACCCACACTGTTCTTTGGCCTTGCTAAGATTTTTAAAAACTATTTCCTTATGATTTAAAATTTATAACTTTTTTTTAAATGAGGTAAAAACTTTATACAGTGAAGTGCGTGATACATTTTGACAAATTTAAACAACAGGGTAGCCTCCACCCCATTGTGCTATAGAACAGACCCAAACCCCCTTTCCAGTCAATCCATTCTCTGTTTGAAGGCACTGTTCTGACTTCTACTCTACAGATGAGTTTTGCCTGTCCTTGAATGCCATATAAATAAAAGTATATAGTACATGGGTGTATTCATAGTGGTTGCTTTGGTTTTCCCATGGTTTGAATATACCACAACTTCTTTATAATTTGTTTGGTGTCCCCAGGAGGGGATTTGAAACATCCCCTGCACAATACAGATCAAACCTGAAATAAACGCAAGGTGTGGCTCAGGGCCAGCAGGGTCCCGTGGGTGGGGTTTGTCCTGAGGTTGCAATGAGAGGACCTACACAAAGCCCAGAGCATAGTGTCTGCAGGAATGTGTGTGTCCATCCCTTCACTTAACAGGAGTTCTGTCCTTGGAAAAGTAAACGACTTCCGACCATATGGCCACACGTGATATTTTATGAGTTGGAGGGGAGGGAAGATTTTCCCTCCACCTATCAGTCAAATAGCTGGGTCTATGGAATAAAATGACTACAGAGAGATGAACAGCAGAAACGGTGTACAAAATACATTCATTTTACTTATTTTAGTATGCACATGGCGGTATCACAGGTGTTTGAACACTCAGCACATTGGTGAGATTTGAGAGCTCATGTACCCTCGTATCGTAATAAGAGAAGGGGTGATGGGATGAAGCCAACTCAGTGGGGAGTAAGTTATTTTCAGGAGAGATAAGGAGGTGCTTAGAAGTTGAGAGGAGAGGTAGGACAGTTTGTGAAGAAGTTTGTCTGGGTATGGTTCTGCCTAATAGTCTCTTGTGATGAGTGTCAGTCTTTGCAGGCTGAGGACATTCCTGGGGAGAGGGGATTTCAAACAATTGAGTTCCTCTTGGAGGATCTGGCTTTAGGCAGATGAGGGAAGTTCAGCCAAAGCATCTCCATGAATTTGCTATTTTTCTAGTGCTTCAGCTCAAAATAACAAGTATGCCAAAATGACATATTTTGAAGTGACATGTCCTAAATGCTGCAAATATATTACCACATTTTACTTTTTAACTGTTTTCAGCTTTTTACTTTTACCTTCGATTTGCTATTTACATCTCCTTCCTCCCAAATGCAACACAAGGTCGCAGAATCCAGTCCTCCAAATTCTGCTTACACAGTGGTCTTCGTTGGCATTCATTACCAAGGACTGTGAACTGCTCTCCTTTCCACAGGTGACACATGGCCATTTAGGAAACACGGCTTCTCACCCTCTCTTCTCAATGATGCTCGTGACTATCTATCCCTGAGGATCCACTGTGTTTGGTGAATTTAACATTCAGATATCTTTCAAACCTTGGAAGACAGTCAGGGTGGGCTCCCCTTTCTGCAGGCAGACACAGGTACACACCGGGGCTCACAGATTGTGCAAGGAGCAGGGGGGACTCAGGCCCCTGGAACACAGACTGTGCCAGTGTATATAGCAGCCCCGCAACAAAAGAGGAGACCGACCATGGGTGCCTTGGGCTGGAGGTAGCTTTGACCCTGGCTGGTTTCTTCTAACCTGTGGGTGCCATGCTCAGAGCAGGAGAGGTACAAGGAGACAGATGAGCCAACCTCCACCCAGCACAGCCAGCAAATCTGTCCAAAGAGAAATGTGCTTTTTTTCAGATGCTGCCAACAGGGGCTTCTGCCAGTCGGTCTATCTCCCTCTCCACTGTTCTCTCCTCTCTCTGTGTGTCCCTGACTCTCTCTGATAGAGCCCATTTAATTTGTTGGCAACAGATAGATGTTCTATTGGGTGGCAGTGCCAAACTGTGGAGGACTGGTGAGGAACTGTTTCACTCAGACCGCAGGCCTGAACCACGCCAGGGATTGGCCAGAGACACTGTTGCCGTGGCAACTCCACTGGCAGCTTCCTGCCTGACCCCCTGCACTGGGCATCACCTTCATTATTACCCTCCGTGACACCACAGAGGATTGAAGCACTTTAATTAACTCAGCTCTGGTGTAGGGTCTTAGTCATTGCCCGTCACCCTCTCTGCAGCCATCTGTGCCATGCCACCTCTCCCCGGGCGGCCCATGAATCAGCCTGGCCTTTCGCACGTTTGGGGCTAGAAGGAATGTATGTCCAAGCAGTCCTCAGAGAGATTTAAGGAAACAGCTGCCTCCTTTGCCTTCCACAAGGCATGAGGTTCCCTTTGTCTTTCTGAGGCACATTCGTTTCGGGTACGTACTGACGTCTCTGAGAAGAAAATAGGCTCATTGTTAGACATGTGTGGGAAGAATACAGTCTGTAGTTTTCTTATACCCAGGGGTTCCAGAGAGGGGGAGACAGTGGTGACCAGGTGGGGCTGCAGCCCCACCTTCCTGGACTGTACCTGGAGGGAAGGAGGGAGGAGAAGGGAGGGACAGAGGGGTGGTAGGACGACCCAAATCAGCAGGCGGGGCTCCTACCCTGGACCCAGGAACTCAAATGCTAAAAATATACATTTCTATTTTCACTAGTCTCTAACTGAAATTCATCATTTCTTCCCAATGTGCACGTAGGCAGCAACCTCAGTGTGTCAACAGTCTTTGTGACTTTGACAACAATAAGAAGCACAGGTGATTCGGTACCATGTTGCATTTCATGCAGACACCTGCATATGTCATTCATGCCCATAACCACTTCAAAGTGACCATCAAGTTTAGTCCCACCCACGGGTCCTGTGGGCATCAGTGATTAAGGACCTCAGAAAGGGAGATATACTATTACTAAGATGGTCCTTGTTTTTCCCTTTATTGGAGTCAGTCATGAAGAAGGATACATTTCTATACCTGTCTATCATTCAATAGATTGATTAATAGATATAAAGTCAGGATATGTATAAATATATATGTGTATGAAGAATGAGAGTGGGGCTTTATTTCCAAAGAAATTCATTCTAGTCCTTAAAAGTGCTGTAAATATTACATATAAACATGAGAACTGGTGAAGTTGACCTGGACTTTCTTATGGGAAAGAATATTCTTTTTTTTTCCTTTTTTTGTGACAGAGACAGAGAGAGAAGGACAGATAGGGACAGAGAGAAAGGGAGAGATGAGAAGCATCAATTTTTCACTGTGGCTCCTTAGTTGTCCATTGATTGCTTTCTCATATGTGCCTTGACCAGGGGGCTACAGCAGAGCAAGTGACCCCTTACTCAAGCCAGTGACCTTTGGGTTCAAGCCAGCGACCATGGGGTCATGTCTATGATCCCACGCTCAAGCTGGTGAGCCTGTGCTCAAGCCAGCTGAGCCCATGCTCAAGCTAGTCACCTCAGAGTTTCAAACCTGGGTCCTCTGCACCCCAGTCTGATGCGCTATCCTTTGTGCCACTGCCTGGTCAGGCAGGAAAGAACATTATTAAAAAATTTAAATCCACCTGACCAGGCAATGGCGCAGTGGATAGAGCGTCGGACTGGGATGCAGACGACCCAGGTTCGAGACCCCGAGGTTGCCAGCTTGAGCGCAGGCTCATCTGGTTTGAGCAAAAAGCCCACCAGCTTGAACCCAAGATCGCTGGCTCCAGCAAGGGGTTACTTGGTCTGCTGAAAATCTGTGGTCAAGGCACATATGAGAAAGCAATCAATGAACAACTAAGGTGTTGCAACGCGCAATGAAAAACTAATGATTGATGCTTCTCATCTCTCTCCGTTCCTGTCTGTCTATCTCTCTCTCTGACTCACTCTCTGTCTCTGTAAAAGATAAATAAATTTAAAAAAAATTTAAATCCAAGGAATGGAAGATGATCTAAAGCTCAGTACAGATCGCAGAAGCCATCATGCTTGCTAATTAAAATCTGATCCTGTTCCAATGAATGCTACCATATCACAGATACTGAAACATACTCTCTGTACACTTAATAATACGCTCCAACAGAAATTGAGTGCATCAAAGTACCAGAGCTGGTGTTAAGACTTTTACTCATATTATTTCATTGAAGCATTTGTTTATTTTGTTTAACAAATATTCATGCAATATCTGCCATGTGCCAGGTAATAATACTCTAAGTGCTTCAAAAGCATTAGCTTATCTTATATGCACAACAATACTGGGAAGCAGATGTAATTATAGTCCTCAATTTCCAGGTGAAGAACTGAAGCAGGAGCAGTTTAACACCTTGTGTTGAGTTCCTCCGGCCAGTCTGTACCATACTTCTGTCTCCACCGTCCCTGAGCCAACCCCCATGGTGCTCTGGGCTCCCTCTCATGCTGGTCTTCATGCTATTGACTCTTCCCAGTCTTCACACAGATCCTACGTGGTAGGATTCAGACATGGTCTGTCTGAATGGGGCACACACTCTAATTATCATGTCTTTTCAAGCCATTGTTCAGGTCCCCACCTGAAACAGCCATCAGAGTTAATGGCATGTGGTAAGATCATGCCGTGGGTCTCTCAGGAAATCCTCCATGAAACTCACCACCCCATCCATTAATGGAAGAACATGAACCACTGGAGTCTAAAAGAAAACTCATCTCTGCCTGACTTTGCTTGTTTGTGTTTCTTCTTCAAAGAACAATTGTTGTGCAGATACCAAACTTGCATCAGATAAAAGTGCAGGAACTGCATCTAATCAGTCATCTTCACCCAGGGAGCTACTTAATAGTCACCTGCACCAGCAAGTCCATCTGCAAACAAGGCTGCAACTCAGCACTTACACCACAATTGGTATGAAGTCTAGAAAACACGTGATGACCTGCGAGTTCATCTGCACAGCTCCATAGATGTTAGTCTGAGATACAGCTTCGTCCTGATGATGGAAATGCAAGGTCACGGAGGCTCAGTAACTTGCTTTGAGGTCAGCAAGATCACCAATGTCAAGATTGGAATTCAATTCATTCCTGCCACACTGCTTTCTCTCAAGCAAGGCTGTAAAGCTCTCTCCCTATTTTTTTTTTTAACTGAAAGGTGAAGGGATTTCCTTTTTGAAAAAAAAAATTATTGATTTGAGAAAGAGAAAGAGACTGAAAGGGCAAAAAAGATGAAAAGCATCAACTTGTAGTTGCTTCACTTTAGTTGTTCACTGACTCCTCTCATATGTGCCTTGATAGGGGCTCAAGCAGAGCCAGTGACCCCTTGCTCAAGCCAGTGACCTTGGGATTATGTCAGTGATCCTGCATTCAAGCTGGTAAGCCCATGCTCAAACCAATGAACCCGTGCTTAAACTAAGCCGGCAACCTCAGGTTTTCAAACTAGAGACCTCAGTATCCTAGGTCGACACTCTAGCCACTATGCCACCACAGGCCAGGCTCTCACTTTCTCTACTTTTAAAATCAACATTAATCTGTAATTACATACCATAAAATGCATCCATTTTGCTTATATGGTTTGATGGGCAATGTAAACATGCACATAGTCAACATAAAAATAAATACATATAGAATGGTCTCATCACCCCAAAAAGTTGTCTCCTACCTCTTTACAGTCAGCCCCACTCTTGGCTCTTGGCATCCACCCAATAGCTCTCTGACATTGTGGATCTGACTTGCCTTTCCTAGAACCTCATATAAATGGAATCAAATATAAACTTCATATAAATGGGAGCTAGATACAGTGTTTGCTGTGCATTTACACTTTGTTATGCTTTGGAGAGACTGGAAGGACATTGACATCAAGGCCATTTGAAGGCACTTCTCCATCCTCAATAGGTACATGGGGCCCACTAGCTCCAGTTCAAAGAGTCTGGTTGGAGCAGGAATGATACAGCAGGGTGCTCAGTCTCCAGGCACCAAGAACTTCGTCAGTCTTCTACACACAGGTGCCCCCCTAGCTGCCTGTCCCTTTCTCAGTGGGCTTGCTACGGGACATTTATTCCACTTTATCTTTAGGGATGACACAGCTCATGACCTTGAGTTTTCAGAGTGGCTCTTGTCACCTTTGCTTCATTGCTTTCTTCTCAGCTCAGACCCCCTTTGACACCTTAAAGCTTCCTAATGCCTGTCGTCACAGGTCTCTGACTCCCAGCTTCCCCCTGTGCTTAGATCCCTCCCATCACAGGCCCTGGGACTCGGCTTATGGTTTAAATTCTTTGCTTCCCCTCCAGTTACAAGTGGATCCAATGCATTTCAATAGTGGTAAGACGTTGATGTCGGGGCTTCACACAGGTCAGCATCTTCCCTTCCCTGGACCACGGGCCTTGCTCGGCTCTCCCAAGGTGCATTTTCACTAGCAGAGCACAAGCTGCTGCTTCCTCTTGTTACCCTTTCAGGGGACATAAATGAAAAATGAGGGTGACACAGTGGGGCTGCTCTGGAAGAGAGAAGCCCCTCAGAAGAACATCTGAGTGTGAGCACAGGCAGACAAGAGAGGCCTGTCTCTCTGAGCCTCAGTCTTCTCATTACACCCCTGGGCATAAGAGTCAGGTGGGGGGCCTTCATCACCTGGCCTTGCCTGTAATGTGAATACCCAGTAATTGTGCCCTGGTGTTCACACACGCTTGGCCATGGTCACAGGGTTATAGTGACAGTCAATGAGCAAAAACTGGTAAAGAGAGTCACGCTCTAGCCAATCCCACCTCGGGTGCGCATTGTGAAAAGCTCACATTCAGATAAATAAAATCAAGTTCTTTGCCCAGAACTGTGCTGGTTGGAATGACCCCAAAGGTGTGCATGCCCTAATCCCCGGGACCTGTGAAACTGTTGTGCTAAGTGGCAAAAGAGAACTGAAATGTCATTAAGGTTACAGGTTTTAAGATAGAAAAATTATCCTGGATTATTGGGGTGGCCCCGTCCTGTCAGGTGAGCCCCTGAAAGCAGAGGACTTTCCCAGGCTGGACTCAGAGGGGGAAGTGGCAGAGGGGGAGGCAGAGAGACACCAGCGACGAGAGGGACTCCTGGGCCTTTCCTGCCTCTGGGATGCAGGGGCCACATGAAGGACCAGAGAGGGGTTCTGGGCGGCCCCCATGAACAGCCACAAAGAATCAGGGACCTGGCTTTGGTAAGAACATTGTCCCAACATGTCAACTTGGAACCCAATCTCCCCGAGCCCCCAGTGATGGTCCCATTGGTGGACACCTTGACACATGTGCCCAACAGAGAGACACCAGCAGAGCAGGCCCAGACTTCTGACTCACGATAGTGAGATGAACAATGGTGGGAAGTCCCATTTCTCCTGTGCTGATCTCCCTCTGTGGCCTGAGTCCATCAGAGCCAAGCCCCGCCTCTACAGAGCTACAAGGCCCCATTTCCTCTGCCTCATCTCCAAGTTGTCCCCTGCTGTCCCGTCCTCCAGCCACACAGCCTTCTCTGTGGCTGGTACTCACCAGGCATGCCCGCCTCCCAGGCCCCTTTCCTGGAATGCACTTGCCCACAATAGCTTCTTTCCTTACCTCCTCAGGGACTTCGCTCAACTGTCATTTCTCAGTAAGACCTACCATGGCCTCCTCAAACCACCCCTCCTTTATCGCTCTATATAATTTTGTACATGTATTTTTTTATTAATACAGATTGATTTTAAAAGGACAGAGAGGGGAAGGGAGAGATAAAGAGAAGCATTCGTTTGTTGTTGTACTTATTTATGCATTCATTAGCCGCTTCCCATACGTGCCCTGACTGGGGCTCAGACGCACAACCTTAGTGTTTTGGGATGATGCTCTAACAGACTGACCTAACCAGCCAGGGCCAGCTCATGTATTTTTACTTATTTATTTAATTTTTCATCTGGCTTTTATATTAGCCCAATGGTTCTCAAATGGGAGTGATGGTCCTCTGCCCCAGGTGATAGTTGGCACTGTCTAGAGACATTTTTGGTTATCAGGCATGAGGAGGAGTGAGAAGGAGAGCTACTGGCATCTTGTGGGTAGAGGCCTGGGATGCTGCTAACCATCCCACAGCACACAGGAAAGCCCCAAAAAGAAACATCCAGCCCAGGTGTCAACAGTGCTGAGATTGAGAAACCCCGTCTTAGACCACAAACGCCATGAGGATGGCGACTACTTTGCAACCCCGTGCCCAGTGCATAGAACAGAGCCTGGCACAGAGTGCATGCTCCATGCCATGTTTCACTGAGCAACCAAGTAGAAGCTTGTTCTTTAAAACTCAGGAACGGGATTGTCTGGCCACCCATCATTATCTGTTCCTTTCTCAAAGTCAGAAAACCAGGAATCACTGTTAATTTTCTCCGTCTCACCTCCTCTCCAGGGCCACATCATCATTGCTCATGGGCGCCCAGCTTTCTCCATCTTCCTTTGTCCCCTCAACCAGGAAGCAGTGGAAGAAGGTGGCATCCCACAGTTTCAGGGCAGGAGGTAGAGTAAACAAAGCTAGCTTGCCCTTCCTCTTCTTTCCAAAGAGAACCCCTTACCTGACATTGACATTGAAAAATTCAGCAACGGAAGGAATCAGGTGCACATCATCTCACGGTGGGAGATCAACACTAACACTGTGTTCCCTCAGGCCTCAGGATGACCAGAGGCAGCATCTCCTGATTGACACATCTGCTTAAAGAAAGTGAGTGAAGCCAGATTTGCTGAAAACTACGGGAAGACAGAGAAGAGAGCCAACCAATAACTCTCAAACAAGATTTTTTTCCCAGAACCTAATGTTCTGGAAAAATCTTCCTAATGAGTCATTAATGGGTACATTATCACACCGTGTGGCAAGGATTAAGTGTGCAATTCCCACGATTTCTAGAGAGCCAGGTATTGCATTTAATCACCCGGGCAGAGAGCCTCCATGTTGGCGTGCCCTCCACAGCCAGCATTGGCCGGCTCTGCAGAAGCAGCACTCATCCTCATTTTGCTCAGAAGCAAACCCCCAAGACCCACGGTTCCCTGACCACATGGAGAAGCGCTCCTACCACTCAGGTTGATTTTCATTTCCCACTTGTTGGGTATACATTTTTTTTTTTTTTGAGAATGATTTTTCCCCTGAAAGAACACTTTGTTATCTGAGTCTCATTCTCCTGCTCAGGAACTTCGTGTTTCCAACTTCTTGATCATTCAAGGGGAACTGTAGGTAATTTTAGCATTGCTAACTGGCTCTGCTAAGGAAACTTATTTTAAATGACTATGATTCAGTTCTTAATCATAGCATTTTATTATGCTGTCATTACAAAAAGAAAAAAGAATTTTCCACTAAAAAATAAACAAGTCATCTTAAAGTCAGATCATTTTTCTTATGGAATTTATTGGGGGTCACATTGGTTAATAAAATTATTTAGGTTTCTGGTATACGAGTCTATCATACATCATCTGTATATTGTATTGTGTGTTTACCACCCGCAAAAGTCCGACCATTCTATATGGGTGAAAGCGTTCTTTATTTCTGTTACGCAGATGTGTGACAGCCCAAGGAGCTGTGGTATGTGGAGAAGGAGAGAAAGAGTGCATTCTGGAATTAAAAGTCTTGAGCCTGAGTCCTAGTTCATTCTGAGAGACAGCTGATGACATCATCTGAGACCCTGGATCCAGCTGGACCTGAAGTTTATTCTTTCTTTCTCTCTTTTTCTTTCTCTTTCTTTCTTTTCCCTTCCTTCCTTCCTTCCTTCCTTCCTTCCTTCCTTCCTTCCTTCCTTCCTTCCTTTCCTTTCCTTTCCTTTCCTTTCCCCTCCCTCCCTCCCTCCCTCCCTCCCTCCCTCCCTCCCTCCCTCCCTCCCTCTCTCCCTCCCTCCTTTCCTTCCTTCCTTCCTCCCTTCCTTTCTTCCTTCCCTCCTCCCTCCCTCCCTCCCTTCTTTCTTTCCTTTCTTTCTTTCTTTTTCTCTTTCCTTATTTCCTTATTTATTTTTGCTTAAGCCAGTCCGAACACAATTTCTATCACTCGAATCTGAAGGAGCACAGATCCTTGCAGTAAGTGCTTGGCCATATTGGTCACTTCTGTGAAGCCTTGGTGTCACCAGACCTGACTGGCCTTAATATTATTTGAGCGAGATGCCCTCTACTCTAGATTTGCATTTCCTCAGCATGAACATGAAGGACAGAACCAAATGCTGACTTTATTTCTAACTGTAATCTCAAGATACAGTTTGGCTTCTGAAAAGGAAAAGAAAAGTCCTCGTTGATGTGAGTGGCTGGGCTCGGGGAGCATCCCTGTTTGTGTGCCTGTGCATCTGTGCCCGTGCATGCTCTGAGCTCCTGGGGCAGGCCTCGTCCACACTGCTGGTCAAGCACAGAGCTGATTGCCCATTTAATTTTCTTTGCTTTAGAGAAAGTTTCTAGAGGGTAAAATTCCTAATAGCGCTCAGTGACTTGTGTATCTTCTACTCCTAAGCAAGAATTGACTCAAAGGCTGGGCTGGCACACGTGTTCAATAAGTGCTATTTATGGATTGAAAGAACATATGTGAGATTGTTCTTCGATTTATTCAACACATTAATCATGACAAACGATTCATTGGAAACCTTCCAAGAAGACATCCCCCTTTGTTTCATACACCATGGATGGAATTATTGTTAAGCTGCCAAATAAGGACATCATATTCATTCAAAAATTTTGCTGAATAAGAAAGAAGTTACGGCCAAACAAAAAAATTTTTTTTTCAGAAAGTGCAAACGATCGCTTCAAGATCACTGAAGGAAAACCTTTGAATTCGTAAATCAGAGAACATCGGCAAGTTTTACTCAGCCGGTTGCGTCCCAGAAACACAGCATGACTTGAGCATCTGCTGGGCTTGGGGGCCCAGGGTGTTTCTTTCCACCTTTGGTTTTCTCTTAAACACCCTGGTGCCTTCTCAGAGACGTCACCTGCCCTCCTTAGCTTTTCCGCTTGCATGAAAGATGTTTTGTTGCAACACAGCTATCGTTTCTGTTTTGGGAAACAACAGGAATGAATCAACCCAAATAAAAGCCTTGGTTAATGAAAAACTTTATTAGGAGGAGAAAAAAAAAACATCTTCTAAACAGAGCAAGTTTTTTATATGTTTATCTTAAAAAGAACCTAGACTCCACCTTAGAGCACATAAATATACAGCCTGTTCACTGTATATATATTGGCATAGGTTTGGGTTTTTTTTAAGCTTTTGTAAACATCTTCTACTAAAACATAATTGCTGCTTTTATCATTGACTCCAATAACGTTTGAAAGGACTGGAAGAACACATTTATCACAGAACTGGTCATTTTGTTATGGCTCAGAGGTGGGGGTGACATATTGCGCAAGTGTGCGCGGCTCGTGGGTTATAGGACGGATAGAGTACATTGCTGGGGAGTGTTATCTACACATGGCCAGAAAGGGTCCTTTAAAGACTCTCCAGGAACATCAGCTCATTAAATATCTTTATTTGTAAGTCTGTATGCATATATTTTTCAATTTCCTAGGTCATGTTTGTTTAGGACAAACCCAATGGAGTATCTTTAGGTCCAAGGGTTGGGTTTCGATTCTGAATATGGGGTGATACAGGAAATTCATTAGATAAAATTTAGACCCTAGGGCAACTCTTAGAAAATCTATTCAACCCTGAGAACCCGAGATGTCAGAGTGAGATGAAAAGAGCCCCACGGAGTACTTCCTGGGTGCTTGGGGCCATGCTCAGTTCAGTACCAATCGCTCAATTCAGCTCAGTTCTACGATGTTGGCCATTTTTGTCTCCTGTTTACCATGAATGAGGACAAGGAGGTTGGGAGAATTACCTGGGAATGGAGTGAGGAGACTTTGAACTGTCCTCCATAGTATTTGGATTGTCATCTGGGGATCCTGCGATGTTACAGTTTCTGATTCCAATTGGGAGTGTGGGGTGGGGCTGACATTCCTCATTTCCAACAAGCCCACAAGTGCTCAGGTCACACTTGGAAGGGAGAAAGAAAATCACATCGGTCCAGCTAATAAACAGTCTGTCACCACCATTCCATCTTCAAACCCCCTGCTGGAATATGAGCTCCAGGATGCCAAGAAACTCTTGCGGCCAAAATGTCTCTGAAAACACTGAACCAGGGATGCTGAACCTTTTCATTTGCCAGATGGAGACAGAAAGTGTGTTGTTCTGGAAGATCCATAGGCTCAACATTCTCATCACAACCCCAAGAAATCCAGGTGATGCTGAAAAATGACATATGGCCAGTTCCCACAGAAATTATGAAATTTTTGGTCTGGAAAAGACACCAGAGAGATGAGCTCACCTTTCATCACTTAAAAAAAAAAACATATTGTTGTCAGGCTTTTCTTCAGATGAAATCTTACATGGACTCCCAGGGCAGGACACACTCAAAGCAGAGCTGTGATCATGGAAGGGGAGGGGCCAGGCCAGATGAAACCTATCCCCACTGTGAGTATGGCTAAGGCCTCTCCCCAAAATTCTTCCGGTTCTGGAAGAAGGTTAAAAATGCTCAGATTTAATGCAATGAACCATTTTTTTTTCTTTTTTAAATCACTAGGATGAAGTTCACATAATATAAAATTAACCATTTTAAAGTGAACAATTACATGGCATTCAGCATATTCACAGTGCTGTGTTAGAAACGAACCTCTATCTAGTTTCAAAATGTTTTCATCCCCCCAGAAGAATACCCCATATCGCTGAGCAACCCCTCCCAACCTTCTCTCCCCAGCCACTGGCAACCACCAATTGGCTTCCTTTTTTATGCACTAACCTATTCTAGATATTTCAAATAAATGTAATATGTAATATGTGGTCTTTCGTATCTGTGTTCTCTCACTTTGCATAATGCTTTGGAGTCTCATCAGCATGGTAGCATGTATCGGAACTTTGTTTCTTTTTAAAGCTAAATATCATTCCATGTGTATCATTCCACATTTTATTAACTTGTCTGTCCATTGATGGACATTTGGACTATTTCCACCTTTTGGTTTTTGTGAATTATCATTGCTATGAATACTCGTAAGTATCTGAGTCCTTGTTCTCAATTCTTTGGGTTATACATCTCAGTGCAGTTTTCTAGATGAAGAACCAGGCCACAGAAGATGGAGTGACTTACCCAGGCTCGCACAGCAAGCTCAGGGCTGAGCTGGGACTAGACTCCAGGTCACTGAGTGTCTGGTCCAGCTGCACAGAACCACACCAGCCCCTAGCCCCCTCTGTGGCTTTCCTCTTACTGGTTCCCCTGCTGAGAAAGCCCTCGCCTTTTCCCTCCTTTCCAAACTCTTTGCACCTTCAAGGCACAGCTCTCCACCCACCTGCCCCGTGAACCTTCTCTGACCACACCAGTACCTCCCGTCCTTCCTCAAATTTCCAGTTTTAGAATAATCTAACTCTAATCCCATATGGCACACAATGTAGTCCCACATGGTATCTAGCTGACCAGTGTCGACTGTAAGATCTTGGAGGACAGGAGCTTAACAAATCTTTGTGGCAGACTAATCCTGGGGTGAAAGCCTGTGGAGCCAGCTGGGTGACGTCTAGTCTGTGGGTGTCCACCCTGGGCCAATACAACTGGCACTGTCATGGTTGCTGCAACTGGATGTGATGACAGGGCACCTCATCATTCAGCAATAGGGAGGGGCAGTCGCTCTGGTTGCTGGAATTCTCTAAACAGCGCACTATGTCACCACTGGGGATGCCCCAATGGTGATGTCACCATGAATATGTAGACACACAAGTCCTGTCAACCTCATCTTGCCCACTTACAGCCACTAGCTAAGTACACAAAATTTTGGCTGGAGCATAGCCCAGGAGGGCAATGGACATCCTTCCTTGCAACTTTGGTGGGGAGTGACCAGTGGAGGCTACATTGACCAGATCGATGACCTCGTCACCAGAGAACCCAGATCTCTGTGTTCCCACATGATCCTTTGTAGAAGTCATCACTGAGGAAGTGCTTTTTGTCCTTATTAGAGTCATTGAAGGAGTGGCCAATCCAAGAAAGGCCGAGAGCATCTGATTTTTGAAAAATGGAAAAGTTAGAAAAACTAACATTCCCTCTTTTTAAAAAAGTGTCACACATTTATAGATTTAGAAAAAGCACTTTGTTTTAGTCTTAAAATGTCTGTAAAAAATAATGTTCTACCATCTTTGATGTCAAATAAAGGAGGCAAATGTATTTTCCCATGAAGCCAATCTCATCCTCACTAGTATGAATAAAGAAAAGTTTTGTCCTCTGGCCACCAGAATAGATGACTACTCAAAAATATACACACCAAAGCACTAATAAATTAAAAAACATATTTCCAAGGGAAATTGGAAGGATATGGAGCAAGAAATCTATTTTTGCATTGATTGGTGGGTGCTGGTACCATCCTGGGTGCTGAGCCTTAGTTATCAATTTAATAACCCCAGGAGCTCTACAAAGAGTGAACCATGATCTCTGTTTAAAGGTGAGGAAACTGAGTCTGGGGGAGAGTAAGTCACCACG
The DNA here is from genome assembly GCF_036850765.1 of Saccopteryx bilineata. Taxonomy (NCBI): domain Eukaryota; kingdom Metazoa; phylum Chordata; class Mammalia; order Chiroptera; family Emballonuridae; genus Saccopteryx; species Saccopteryx bilineata. The sequence continues at coordinate 224,807,634 of NC_089491.1, read as the reverse complement.
CCAGCTTCACATATTCATGATCATGGGACCAGGCTAGAGCCCCCCAGAAGCCTGCTTTTTTCACCACACTTGAAAAAATTCATAGAAATCAATGACCACCCAGAAGGATCTGCACGGTAGCCACCACTTCTGTGTGTCAGCACCCTGATGTCTACCATTTCCAGTGTCTCCCTGGAGAGGCCCCTCAATCTCTTCACCTGCTGAGCAAGCCCTGTCATGGAAACCAGCAGGTACCTGCCCACGGATGCTGTGTATACAAAACTCCAACAATAGGACACTTGTGTATATTCTAACATCCTACCAGCACCCGCTCTCCACTGGTCATGAAAGGGAAGACAAGTACTAACTAAACCATTCACTGAGTAAATAGTCATTGTTTATCCTCATGCTAAAGAACACTCCTCTGCAGGAACAAAAGGGAGTATGGAGAGGTGGAAAGAGCCAGGAGTGGGAAGCAGACAGACCTGGGCATGGACACGTTATTCCCAGGAGCCTCAGTATACCTATCTGTGAATGGGTGTAGCAATAAAATCACACTATTATACAGATAATGTGTTCGTTCACAGTAGCCAGAAGATGAAACAACTCAAATGCCTATCAACAGATGAGTGGATAGAAAAAATGTGGTCTATCTATACAACAGAATGTTATTTGGCCTTAACAAGGAAGGACATTCTGACAACTGCTACAACATGGAGAAACTTTGAGGACATCATGCTGAGTGAAATAACCAGACACTAAGAACAAATACTGTATGATTCTACTTGTACAAGGCACCTAGAGTAGTCAGATTTCATGAGACAGAGAGTAGAAGGGTGGGTGCCAGGGGTTGGGGGAGAAGGGAGTGAAGAGTGAGTTTGATGGGGACAGTTTCCGTTTTGGGAGAAGAGAAGTTCTGTAGACAGACTGTGGTGACAGCTGCACAACAATGTGAATGTGCTTAATGTCACTAAACTACGTACTTCAAAATGATTAAGATGGTCAACTTTATGTCATGTGCATCTTACCATAATTTTTAAAAATAAGAATAATAAATAATAAAGTGTTTTTCCCCAGTTCCGTTTTGGTTGCTCAGGAGAGAGAAAAGCCACCTGCCTCACAGACCTGAATTCACTTAGTCCATGATTCTTAGTCCTAGCTGCACTGAGTGGGTGGAGAGGAGGCAGGATTCAAAGGACCAACGATCAACACCCACCTCAATAATTCAAATTACAATCTCTCTCCATGGGGCCCAAGCAGCAGATTTCCCTCTAAGGTCTGTCATGTTAGTGGGTAGAGCATCACCACGCTCAATGAGAGCTCAGCTCAAATCAGCAACTCTAGGCCCAGGATATTCACCATCCGGCTGTAAGACAGCAAGGCACACCAAGGGTTAAATGTTTCATGTAAATCAACTCAAGAACATGTATTGCCTAAAACAGAACTGGTATCCTAGGTGAGTGTAATCTGGTCAGTGGCACAAAGCCCTGCCCACAGAAGGGCCAACTCTTGGCTCTATGGTCGCCATCTTGAAATTCTTAATAATTCTTGAACACGGCATCTCCATTCTCATTTTGTTCTGGGTTCTGCAATTGTGTATCCAGTTCTGCCAGAACCTGTTCTAAGCTCAGAAAGGACAGAGTGGAAAGGTGGGATTTCCACCCTTGGAGAGGCCCCAGTCTGCAGAATTCCAAAGGCAAGTCAAGGGGCTCCTGGCCCACCGCCACTGACTGACCATCCAGTCCAGGAAGCTTGGCACAGAGCAGCCTGCAGAGGAGGGGAGAGAAGCAGCCCTGGCTGCAGAGTCATCCTGAACAACCTCACGACTCATAATAAATAGCAACTACAAGAAACAATGACAGAGAACATGGTGTACATGGGGTTGTGGAACAAGGCAGAACTGTAGCCAGAACAGGCATCCGAGAAGCAGAGGATCCTAGCCTTCTGAGCTCTGACTTTGCCCTGTGCTAACTCTATCTACCAGCTTTCATCTACCAACTGAAGCACCCTGTCCCCCATGTCTGCAGCTTCTGGTCTGAATAAGATGTGGTGGGGAAGAACAGCCAGCACCAGCTACATTCACTGGGAGCTGCCTTTGTGCTAGGCATGGTGCTGAGTGCTCTGTCAGGCATCCCCAAACTACGGCCCGCAGGCCGCAATGCAGCCCCCTGAGGCCATTTATCTGCCCCCACTGCACTTCTGGAAGGGGCACCTCTTTCATTGGTGGTCAGTGAGAGGACCACTGTATTTGGCAGCCCTCCAATGGTCTGAGGGACAGTGAACTGGCCCCCTGTGTAAAAAGTTTGGAGACCCCTGCATGATTTTCCATCATGCTTCATAGCTTGGCTATTAATTGATACATTTGACATATGAGGAAACTGAGGGTCAGAGAAGCTAAGGAACTTCCCCATGATCATGTAGCCAGTCAGCAGGTGATTGAATAGGAACTTGGATTTTTGGCTTTGATATCTGTAATGCTGTTTGTCATTCACTATGATATACCCTTTGTTGAACCATAGACAGCTACCATTTGGCCGATACTGCCAATTTCATAAGGAGGTGTGTGACCCAGACAAACTGAGCCCATCCATAGCCCTGTAGGAGGTCAGTGAACACACAGGTATTTCTAGACCATTCCCCACTCAGGAGGTGCCTGTGTTGGGGAAGTAGCCCTCCCAAGGAGAGACACGAGGAGAAAAAAGAACAGCTGCCTGGAAAGCTCTGTCCGAACAGCACGCAGTGGGTCTCTGGCTGGACAAGTCAGGCGACCAGTTCATTAGAAGCACCTTTCTAAATGAGAATGTGGACAGCTGCGCTCCAGACGGTGAAACCCAGCAGGGTTGTGGCTTTTTGCCTCACAGAGAAAATGCTGCCTGTTTCAGGGATAAATTGGGGGGCAGAGTGAACAGAAAATGTGTACTCTCAGGTACTAGAGAATACACATTCTGTTTGGGAGCTTCTAAATCAAGGCTCTGCACCTGGTCGGTGGGTGGCTATGGTGTTAACAATCAGCTGCAGGTGGCTTCTTGCACCAGCCATCCCCCGTTCTCCCCAATAAAACACAGCGCTCGACTTTGCCACCAGCTTCTTCCTCTTTCTTGGTGGAAATCTACTGCTTCCTTAAATCAGCACATGTAAAATTACAAGGTCAGCGCCACACTCAGGGATAGAAAAGCACATACCCCGCAGTGATTTCAAATGATCCAGCCTTTCATCATTGAAAAAAATGTCCGTGGGCGAGAAGCGAGGAAGAATCATGAGGCCTGAAGCCTATGATTCATTTCAGAGAAGAATGGCAGAGCCACCTCTGAACAGATGGGTTGATGAGATGCTGAGCAAAGGCTGCTGTTCATTCATTCATTCATTCATGCATTCAGGCATGCATTCATTCATTCAACAAATGTTACTGAGCACCAGGCTCTGCTCTGGGCACAGAAGTAGCAGCAGCCCTTAAAACAAAACTAGAAGGTCCATTCTCCCTTTGATGTCCCCTCAACAAGGGACAGAGAGGAAAAGTTAGGAAACCATATGACATGGGGATGAGGTTGGGGGAGAAAGAAAGCCGGGAAGGGGTGGGAATAGGGGCTGCCACAATTTCAAGTGGGGGTGACCTGGGGAAAGGTGTCATTAGAGCAAAGAGCTGAAGGAGGTGCCGAGGGATCCCTGAGTGTCCCTGAAGGTGAGGGGTCCCTCCAGGCAGAGGGAGGAGCGTGGCTGGAGCTGAGTGCATGGTGAGCAGGGTGGGTCCCGGAGGGCCTGGGGCCACCATGAGCACTTTGGCTTTGCTCTGAATGGCACAGGAGCTGCTTTGTATAAAGAAAACCAGCAGTGGAACTTGCTTTTTACCAGGCTCACTCCAGGGAGCTGGGAACTGGGAGACCAAAGAGGAGAATGTTCTGAGGGTGCAGGAGGGTGGGGTAGGGGTGGGGGCAGGTGGGGAGAGAGCCTAGCTGTGTGTTGATGGGCATGTGGTTGATAGACAGTAGAGATGTCCAGGTTGTATGTACGGTTGCCTCATTCCATGGACATTCCCAACCCCAGGAGTCTCACCAGGAGGTCTCCCTGGGATGACCTGTGGAAGGCAGAGGTCCCCATCTATGTCTGTGGCCAGTGCTGACAGGGACTCAGAACCATGACAATGTCATTCTTAGCAGCCCCGGTGTTAGGTCATGATCTCTGTTTACTGACAGGAAGGAACACTTGGAGAGGATTTAAATAGCTGAAACTGGTAGAGATGGTAGCCGTTGGTCACACATTGGCCTCAAGCTACATGGCTGTCCTGGGTGCACTCACCCATCCTGAGCCTGCTGACCAAGGGAGGAAACTGTTTCCCTTCATTTCCAAGTAGAAGAGCGAGGTACAGAACAGACCTGGAACCTAATTCCTTTTTGCTGTCAAGACAGTCTGGTTTTTAGATCATGATTAGGAACGAATAGACAATATGTTTCAAGGTCTTCAGAAGTTTTCTATGCAGAGATTATCAGAATAAATAGAAGTAAACCAGTTCAATGTGAAGAAAGTACATCCTTCCTCATCCCCAAACTTCAAGGCATGCAGGTATTTCATTTAAACAATTACTACCTTGATCACTTGACATGAAGAAGCAATTATGCTCAAACCTCAAATGCATGTCATTCCACAGCCAACATCCTAGCAGGTGCTGTGTCAGTTAACCTGGTGATGATTAACCCAGGTTTTACACCTGTACCCTGAATCATTTTCTGATCACCAGAGCACAGTTCTCTGTCAAGTTTCTGAAGACGCTGAAGGTCTTCCAGGTATGACTCACAGTAAAACAAGTATGCAAAGTTTCTTTAGGAAACCCCCTGGTAGACTTTGAGTTGGGGGTGGGGGCATTAACAATAGCTTCCCCAAGCAAGGCAGCTGGGGTGGGGTGGGGTGGGGGGTTGACTGGTGTCCCCCAGCAGATATGTCCATGTTCTAACCCTCAGACCCTGAAAATGAGACCTTATTTGGAAAAAGGGTCTTTGCAGATGTGATGAAGTTAAGGATCTTGAGATGAGGTCATCCAAGATCTAGGGTGGGCTCTAAATCCAACAACTGCTCCTCTAAGAGATGGAAGAGGAGAAGGCCAGGTGAAGATGGAGGCAGAGACTGAAGTGATGCAGCCACAAGCCAAGGAATACCTGGGGCCACCAGGAGCTGGAACAGACAGGGAAGGCCCCTCCCCTAGAGCCCTCAGGAGGGCATGGCTCTGCTGACCCTTGACCTCAGACTCTGGCCTCCAGAACTGGGAGAGCACACATTGCTGTTATTTTTATTATTATTTTTTTCATTTTTCTGAAGCTGGAAACAGGGAGAGACAGTCAGACAGACTCCCGCATGCGCCCGACTGGGATCCACCCGGCACGCCCACCAGGGGCGACGCTCTGCCCACCAGGGGGCGATGCTCTGCCCATCCTGGGCATCGCCATGTTGCGACCAGAGCCACTCTAGCGCCTGGGGCAGAGGCCACAGAGCCATCCCCAGCGCCCGGGCCATCTTTGCTCCAATGGAGCCTTGGCTGCGGGAGGGGAAGAGAGAGACAGAGAGGAAAGCGCGGCGGAGGGGTGGAGAAGCAAATGGGCGCTTCTCCTGTGTGCCCTGGCCGGGAATCAAACCCGGGTCCTCCGCACGCTAGGCCGACGCTCTACCGCTGAGCCAACCGTCCAGGGCACATTGCTGTTATTTTAAGTCCCCAGTTCTAGGTGTTGTGTTACAGCAGCCACAGGAAAGGATACAACCTCTGAAAGGGAATACAGCCTGCCAGTACCTCGACTCTGGACTTGTATGTCCGTAGGCAGAGAACCAGCTGAGCCACACATGCTGTGTCTTGACTTCTACCTGTATAACAGTGAGATGGGTGTTGTTCTAAGTCACTAAAATTGTGGTAATTTGTTATAGTAGCCACAGGACATTAGCACAGTGGGATGTCATGTGAGTGACTAGAAGTGGCCTTGGCCTCACTGGAGGTTCAGAGAAGGCCTCTTCAAATGAATAGCTGTGGGCTAAGGGTGAAGATGTAGGTTGTAGAGAAAGTCCTAGATGGGAGTCTCAGGGACCTGTGGGCACCGAACACAGAACTGATGTCCTCGGTTTCACTTAGAGTCACAAGAGAAGCTAGGGTCCTGAAGAGCAGAGAATAGAGTACCCAAAGCTCTGATGGCCTCCACAGATGCTGAAGGCAGCCATTTCTGAGAGGCTCTGCCAATGCTGGCACAGAGGTTGAAGGCACGTGGTCCATAGCATTTTATGTGCTTATGGCGACAGCCCAGGAAGCCCTATGACTGACATTTTCTTATGTCATCCAATAGTTTTGGAGTCAAACAAAGTCAACCATGGGCAAATGGCCCTTGACAGTGGGATCCTGCCTCCCTGGAGACTTTCCAACTGAGCCTAAACCGTGATGCTGCCTTTCAATTTTCTCAACAACATCAACAGGCCCCTCAAGAAAACCGTGTTACACCAGTTTCTTTCCAAATGAAATTCAAGTTCTCCCAAATGTCTGCTCTCCAACATGCTATTCAGACTCCAATGACATTAAGCAAACTCTCAAAATACCTTGGGCATCTGGCTAGAGTTGTGTGTTTCATGTGCCGAGAATCACATAAAACCTACAGCCTTCACAGATGCTCAGAGAAGCTTTGCCCAGAGCCCAGGCCACCATCCACTGAGGTCAATGAGGCCTTGTGAACTCTCTAAATACCTTGTTGTTGTCATTTTTAACTGTTAAATATTTGAGTAACAATTTTTTTCTAAAACTAAACATACCAGTACATAAATTGCAAGATCTTCATTATATCTGTTCAGCCACACACAATGAGTATTTCTTGGTGCTGATTAAACTCAAATATTAGCAGTGTTACTCTGTCCCAAGGGATGGATCCAAAGAAGGTCCAAGTTGAGGTTTTATCCTTTTGTGACAATGAAAACTTTTTCCATCATCCTTGACCTTCCTCCTCTCACCCTCCATGTTGATCAACTAACTCTCCATCCACATGGAGAATGTAGGCTGGAGTTTGGCTGAAAACGTAACAGAAAACGTAACACCTGAGACATGAAGGCCTCGTGGGTATTTGCCAGCTGAGTACAACTAGAGTAAGTTTTTCAAGGAGTAGGAAGAGTTGGCAAGCCAAGGAAAATTTAACTTGAGTGTGATAGACAGAGGGTAGTCTAACATGGGCTACCATCTCTATAGTTATAGTCTGTTTGTCTTAAGTCACACACACACACACACACACACACACACACCAATCAAACAGTTGTGTGACTGGCACAGTTCTCTGACTCTCTGTCTGCCTGGGGAAACTGCCATGGAGCTACTATGGACAGAGGTTGCCCCATACCCTGCTCCCCAACTCCTGCCATCAGCCAATATAAGTGACACTTGTCAGAAACAGATGGACCCCTGAAAATCCTTTGATTCCTTTTGGTATTTCTTGGTGGCATTTAGTTCTATGATCTTCCTTCTCCCCACCTTTATTGGTTGCTCCTAATGCCACTGTAACAAATTACGAATTATCACAAATTTAGTGGCTTAGAACAATACAAATTTATTGTCCTATAGTTCTAGAGATCAGAAGCTAAAAAAACTAGTCTCATTGGGCTAAAATCAGGTTTTCACAGAGCTGACTCCTCGGAGCTTCTAGGATGTGTCCATGTCTTTGCCTTTTCTACCTTTAGAGGCCACTGCATTCCTCGGAATCTTTGAAGAATCAAAGGATCTTTGAAGACTCTTCCATCCTCAAAGTCAGAAGCAAAACCAGAGGTTCCTCTAGTCTCTCTCTTTGTGTCCAGCATCACATCACCTTTCTCGTTTTCTTCCCTACCTGACTCCCTCTTGTAAGGACTTGCACAGATACTCCAGCATTGTCTCCCCTCTCAACATCCTTAACTTAACCCCATCTGCAAAGTCCCTTTTGCCATGACACATTGACAGCTTTGGGGGATTGGGAATCCATGCTCCCAATACCAGCTAGGGCCCCAGCCATGTCACATGGGGCCACACATGTCGTGGTGATGACATACATGCATGGTCCAGTTCTCCGTAAGTGTCCTTTCTCCTGCCTAGATCAGTATACTAATCTGGCATTTGGAAAATATGGTCACTAGAAACCAAATGGGGACCTGCCCACCCTGTACTGTGGATGGCATCCCAGGATGCAAACATCCCCTAGGAGCTCTAGTGGTCTGCAGAGGCCATTCCCCACATCTGGCACTCACTAGCCCCATCCACATGAGCTGTATGCTAATCCTCTGCATGTCTAATAGCTCTCATCAAAATGATCCCAAACCCATCCCTTCTCCCAAACCCATCCCTTCTCCTCCCCCTCCTGCCACAGACTGTCCCCAGGGACAATGCAGCAGCCACTGGAATCATCCTGCCTTGTCCCCACACAGCCTCAACATTCCACTTCATGCAGCAACCACACTGCTTCCCAAAAATGCACACCCATCTGTTGGACAGATAAAATGTATTATGCTCCCTTTGTAAAAGATAACGCTGCCCACGTGGAGGCCATTGCCCAGGTGATATTAATGTGTGTTGGGGGGCAGGCAGGATTGTTGTAGCCTGGGGTTTGGTTTTGGGATTAAGCCTTTCCCACCCTTTTTGATGTGAGGCGGTACAATCCAATCATGCCTCAGAGAAGTGACTTTGTATTAGAGACTTCCCTATTTTGTATATTGGATTAAAGGTTTTGAATCTACACTATAAAATGGGGGCAGAACGAGAGCTTGCTCTCTTGGTTCCTGGGATGATCAGCATGAGAGAGCAGAGGGAGCAGAGCAGAGCAGAGAGCAGAAAGAGGCCATGTGGCCAGGAGAAGCAGCCAAGATGGCGGAGTGTTGAGTGAGATGCCAGTTTGTGCAGAGTTTGTATCTGGGATAAGGAAGGAGATGGGGAATTGAGGAGAATAAGTCTGGTGAGCTAGAAACCTTTGATTCTAGGAAACTCGGATAAGTCAGTGGCTTTGTGAGCACTGAATGTGAGTGGGTTTTGGAGCCCAGTGTGTGTTTTTTTCTTGCCCGCCAGGTGCAAGCTAGGATTAAAGACAATGGCCCATCAGCTTTTGGCTCCGTTGTTTCTTTACCGACTGTCCGAATCCAATGCGAACCTGCATGGGCCAGGCTGCTCTGATGGTAGCCATAGCCCCGGCTCCTGGCTTTATACCATCTTGTCATTCCTTGCTTAGAACCTTCCAGTGACTTCTCATCCATCACTCATGGAGTGATATTGAACAGGTTCAAGCAGCCTCAAATCCCTCATGGCGTGGTCTAGCTCCCCTGCGACCCCCAACTCACCCTGTTCCCTTCACTCATCCTCTCCAGCCCTGAGGTTTCTTTATTCCTCAAATGAGGCTGGTTTCTGCATTGGACCTTCGGCCCCACCTCCCAGAATAAGGCCCCTTTGGCAGAAGGACTATTTTGAGCTGATTGTTTTTGAAAAAATGCAAATACAGGAGAAGCTCTGAAAACAAGAGTATTGTAAGTTACCCTTTTGCAAGAAAAATTTATATTTGTAAAGAAAATGTCCATTTATAAGGGCTTCCTCCTCTCTGTACCAGGAAGGGGGTGACTTCTAAATAACACGGAATGATTATCAATGGACTTAAATCTGCACAACAACTTTTCCCTAATTTCTTACTGGCCTCTCTCCCTACCCACACCTTTCTTTTGTTTTTAGCTGGAGATGGTATTTACAGTGGTGGTGTGGGCCCTCTCAATTTCCCTGGGTCTCTCACATGCATACATGAGGTTGGCATGTTAACACAATCTGTCCCCTTTATCTCCTGCTAATCTCTTTTACTATAGCAGGTCTCAGCCAAGAACTCAGAAGGGTCGAGGGAAAATTATATTTCCTCCCTGCCAGGAAAGAAAGAAGAAATTCTTAAGTTTGGCTTCTCTGTTAAGAAGCTTCCAAAGGCATTTTTAGAACACAAAGTATTTGAAACTAAACTCCATCAAGATTACATGTTAAATGAGTTACGCTGAGGAACACTCTGCCACTGCTATGTTCTCTCTGCTGTCAGATATGTCTGGCCAATTTAAACAAGAAACTAAGAGCTTCAAAGTGATTAGAAAGTGTACCTCTCTTTTAAAAAGTCATCAGAAGAATGGAGGGTTTTTTTTTTTTAAGAATCTAGTGTCGCCTGACCAGGCAGTGGCACAGTGGATAGAACATCAAATTGGGACGCGGAGGACCCAGGTGCAAAACCCCGAGGTCTCCAGCTTGAGCGCAGGCTCACCAGCTTGAGTGTGGGGTTGCTGGCTTGAGCATGAGATCATAGACGTGATCCCATGGTCGCTGGCTTGAGCCCAAAGGTCACTGGCTTGAAGCCCAAAATCACTGGCTTGAGCCCAAGGTCGCTGGCTTGAGCAAGGAGTCACTCGCTCTGCTGTAGCTCCCAGTCAAAGTACATATGAGAAAGCAATCAATGAACAACTAAAGTGCCACAACAAAGAATTGATGCTTCTCATCTCTCTCTCCCTTCCTGTCTGTCCCTATCTGTCCTTCTCTCTGTCTCTCTCTCTCTCTCTGTCTCTCTTGCTAAAAAAAAAAAAAAAAAGAAGAAAAATCTAGATGTCAAAGGTTGAAACTAGACATCTTGGTTACTGAAATTCTTACTGTGGTCACTTCTGGCCCTCACATTCACATACCTCCTCACCTCCTCATAGCACTTGGGATGTTATGTTTTTATTAAAAACATGATTTTCACTTTCTAAGGGGTGCCCTGAGCCACTCTAAACCAGCGTCAACAAAGCGCAGCACACCTATTTTCATAAATAAAGTTCTGTTGGAGCACAGCTATGTTCATCTATTCACATATTGTCAGGGGTTGCTTTCCCGAGTTGAAATGGGTATTTCCCAGTACCCATGAATCCTGAAATACTTGCTGCCTAGCCCTTTAGAAAATGTTTCCTGACTCTTACTTTCAACAAACCTCACCAGCAAAATGGCCAATGGCCCTGCCTAGGGTCTCTAGTGGGACTCAGCTGTGCTCACAAGGATGCCACTCCCCTCTCATTACTGGGGAGAGGAGAACCTGCCTTTCCCAGCCTCCTGTGACCCATTCTGGCCAATGAAACATAAGAAGAAATGAGATGTGTCAGTTCTGAGCTTCCATACAAATCTTTGTTCTTCGTCCCCTCTCCTGGCAATGAACAAAATTCTGGAGAGTGGAGCCAGGAGCCCTGAGTGATAATATGGAGCAGAATCCCCCCCACGGCTGACCTCAGGTGGGCTTGTGATGAGCAATCAACCAACTTGTACTTTTTGTACCTAGAAGATTTTAGGATTCTTTGTTATAGCAGCATAAGCTTAGTTTATCCTATTATAGTTTGTGGTCTTTGGGGGAAATAATTAATTTGTGTCTCTCAAAGCTTAAAAGACCACACTTGCCCAAAATCTCAGATGGACACTTATGAACATACCTAGAGGAAAAAAAAAATAGGTCAACAGCAAATTTTTCCAGCAAAGATAGCAATTCATTAGTACTTCTGAGCATATTAAAGATTCTCCAAGACTCTGGCCTCTGCTGCAGAGCACTGGGCTGGCAGGAGCATGTATGTAGACACCTAGTACTACAATGATGATAATAATAACTGCAGTGAGAACATTTTAAATCTGCCACCCACAGGGGCAGCTGCTTTCCCATATTATTTTACCTAATCTAAACAACGCTTTATCAGGCAGGGATTATGCCGTTCCCTGTTTTATGAGAAACCTGAAGCTTAGAGAGGGTAGGCAATTTATTCAAGGTCATCCACGGTTACCAAGTAGCAGCACTAAGGTATAAATCCAGGCTCCTTTTGCAGAGTACAGAAGGAATGCAGAAAATAGAGGATGGAAGGGGCACTCATCATAGTGTGACCTTGCAAAGGGGACAGACTAAGAGGCACAACAGCAGCCATCTGGGGTGAGTGAGCCTTTCACTGGCTACCTCCAGCTGTCCAGCCGAAGGGGCCTGGGAGTATGCTAACCCCTGCTTTACTTTCCATCAGCAACTTCAATGCTACCTCTTGAGATAGTAAAAATAATATCACTTGATTTAGCGTTGATCTTCTTGATCTTATGGAAATGTACATAAAAGTATCTTGCTGATTTTAATAATCTGAAACATGACACCGAAGTAGGAATTTGCCAACTTGATGTGCGAACTTAACCTTTTTCCCACCAGATTATATCGCCAAGCCTCTCCTTTGGGGAAATTCTGGAACCCCCTGTGCTGCCCAGCCCACCTGAAACCACACCTGAATTGTGATCCATCTATAAGTAGGCAAAGCTAGGCTGAGGGCTTCGTCCTCCTGGTAACAAAGAACCCAGGGCTTCTCGTATTTTCTTGGGTAGAAATTTCCTTTCAGACATTTGACCTCATAACAACCACCTTTATTGTGATAGTCACTTGTTTTTCATATTTCGGTGACTGATTTGGTTTTGAAATTGGGGGGAGGTGGTTCATGGCTTTATTAAATACACGAAAGGTCCTGTCAGCTGATCAGGTACTCTACAGAAAATCATCGCCTTGGAGAGAGGGATAAAGGCACTAGAAGGATTCAGAACAGAAATGCCACCGGACATGTGAATTATTTTGAGTCGAAAGCAATTGAGTCCCTGTAAGCTCACAAGAAACTTTTACTTCTCCCTTACAGAATTTAAAGTTGAGGCCTTTCCCATAATAAGAGTTATTGCTAGAAATAACTTTTTATGGTCTACTTATAGGGCAAGGCAAACATCTAATTACTGAACATCTGCTCTTCTTATCATAATGTAATGACTTTCCTCCCTTCTGAAGTCCCAAGGTGATTCTTACCTCATCCCGAGCTCAGAATGCCATATACACCTCATTTCCTCTTTCTGTCCCTGAACCCCTCCTATTCACAGAGTTCCCGTGCATATATATGTCATAAATTTGGTTAACCTGTCTCATGACTATGTAATTATTAGACCAGCCAGAAGAACTTAGAAGAACAGAAGAAAGTTTCTCCCTGCCCCACACATCTAAGTAATCTGTCCCCATGAACTGCAATGGCAGTGACACCCCCACCCTAAGATGGCCAGACCAAGAATCAGGAATGGTTCTTATTATGCCTTAAAGCATCATAGCTCAGATGAGGTCACACTGAGGACTACAGTTCCTAGTACTCTGGCTTACGTCTTCTGATTATCAAAACATCTACTGGGAATCCTGATGGGTCCTATGCCCTTGAGCTTCTAGGCCCCATGTCCTAGAGCCACATGAAGGTGGCTCCGGTCCAGAGCAAAGGACGTGGAGAGGCGTTGAATGGTCTGAGATCTGTGGGCCCTTAGAAGGTTCACAGCTGCCTCTTCCTTGCCAGCCCACAGGGAGAAAGCTCTCATGTCAGTGGTTCTCAACGGGGTAATTTTGCCCCACAGGCACTTGGCCGGGTCTGGAGCAGGGCCAGGACCAGGGTGAGGCAAGAAGGAGCAAGAAGAAAAATGTAAGAGGTCTACATTCTCAGGTCCTGCAAGTGCCAGGTCTTTGTCCTGCCCTGGCCTGGAGAAAGGCTTGTCACACCTGGGGGAGGGGTAGCTCTTGGCTACCTCTACTGGATCAAGTCCAGGGACACTGCTCAACCCTCTACATGGCACAGAACCAGCCCAGAATGTCGGCAGTGCCAAGGTGAGAACCCCTGGGCCAGCTTCATGTATTTAATAAAGAAATGAGAGCCACAGTTGATTCTGGAATTTTGAACGCTTGCTAGAGCCAACTACTAGTTTCCACCCCACTATAATTACCAGGCAAAGTAAGTGAGCAACCTGAGCCTCCTGTAAAAATACCCCCGAATTGTTGCGGTTTAACAGGCCCAGACCTCAGGCCACGCAGGAAGGGCAGGCCCCACAGAAGCCATATGGGGCCACCTCTGTTAGGAGCAATGAGCCAACTGGGCAAGTGCAGCTGGGCTCAGCCCTCTAGTTCCCATCTGGTTCACAGAGCATACACTCTCCAAGGCCACCCACAAGCGTGATGTCACATTAGGGAAAAAAACGAGTGAAACTGAGCTGGTGATTTAAGTATCCCAAACATCTACCAAAATTGTAAGCTCAGCATCATCTTATCCCCATGAAACCTAGGGACATGGGCTGGGGCCACAAACACCATCCTTTTTTGTTGAACAGACTGAGGTATGGGGCGGTTTAATGACCTGTGGGAGGTTGTTTACCCAACAACGACATACTGGGCAACCCAAAGCCTGCCTTCTGACCATCCATCCATCGGTCAGTCCACACACTTACTTCAAAACCAGCACCCACTCATCTGTTCTAAACCCTTCAATTTCCTGGGAGGCCAGGTGAAGCTCTTTTTATGGGGTTGGGCTTGACCTAGACCAGTGGTCAGCAAACCGTGGCTTGCGAGCCACATGCGGCTCTTTGGTCCCTTGAGTGTGGCTCTTCCACAAAATACCACGTGCGGGTGCGCAGGTACGCGCAGGGGTGCCGGTGGGTTGGGCCACAGAAGACTCAGCGCAGGCGAGCGTGGGATACACAGCACAGGGGAGTGAGCCAGTAGTCAGCAGTCTCACTGTGCAGTGGTTAGTGCTAGTCATGTCTGCAAATCATGAGCGGTGACAAAAGTACCTACTCGAAGCATAAAGTTACCTGTATTTTTCCAACCAGCTGCAAATCCTACAGGTATTTTTGTCATCGATTTAAGAATTGTAATTATTTTGTGTGGTGGCTTTGTTATTATAAAATGAAACATTTTTTTAGGTACCCTGTCTGACATGGCTACAAAGAAAAACAGAAGACGAAAACCGTGAATTTAAAGTTGAATGAACCAAGACTTTTGCATTTATTCAAAACTTAAATGGTCTTCCGACCTGTCTTATTTGTCAGGAAAAATTGGCGCATAACAAGAAATCAAATTTGGAGAGACGGCCCTGGCCAGTTGGCTCAGTGGTAGAGCATCGGCCTGGCGTGCAGGAGTGCCGGGTTCAATTCCCAGCCAGGGCACACAGGAGAGGCGCCCATCTGCTTTTCCACCCTTCCCCCTCTCCATCCTCTCTGCCTCTCTCTTCCCCTCCCACAGCCAAGGCTCCATTGGAGCAAAGTTTGCCCAGGTGCTGAGGATGGCTCTGTGGCCTCTGCTTCAAGCGCTAGAATGGCTCTGGTTGCGGCAGAGCGACGCCCCAGATGGGCAGAGCATCGCCCCCTGGTGGGCATGCCGAGTGGATCCCGGTCGGGTGCATGCGGGAGTCTGTCTGACTGCCTCCCCGTTTCCAGCTTCGGAAAAATACAAAAAAAAAAATTTTTTTGGAGAGACGCTTTACAGCTAAACACGTGTCATTTAGTACTAAATATCTGGTCAGTGATGCAAGGAAGAAAGCAGTTGAGGAACTTCAGAAGAGTCAAGAAAAATCAAGTTCTGTATTTAATTACTGGATGTAATCTTCCAACTATGATAATATTGCAAGTTTTGTGGTTAGTCAAGAGATTGCTAAGAAAGGAAAAAATTGTTTTATAAATGCATCCGAAGAACTATTTCAGATTTTAAGAACAAAGCTGATATTCTAAAAAAAAAATAGAGTTCCCATTGTCTGCTAAAACAGTGAAAGATAGAACAGTCAAAATGTCTTCGAATATAACCAACCAGCAAGTCAAAAATCTTAAATTGGTTTCAGCTTTATCATTAGCAGTTGATGAGTCTTGTGACATAAATGATACAGCACAAGTTTCACTTTTTGTACGATTTATTTCATCTACAGGTCCTAAAGAAGAACTTTTAGGATTATTGCCACTCAAAGGTCAAACACGTGGAGAGGATATAGCAAATGCTGTAATTGAGTGCATGGGTAAAAATCATGTTCCAAAAAAAAAAAAGTTCCACTCGATAAAATTGTCTCAATTTCAACAGGGCAAAAAGTATGACCGGTGTAAGAAATGGGTTTGTTGCTATTTTGAAAGAAAATATTAATCACGAGATACTTAGTTACCATTGCATCATTCATCAAGAAGCTCTTTGTGTGCAGACACTTCCAGAAGACATTTGCAAAGTTATGGAATTGGTGATTATGACTATCAACTCCATTATAGCTAAAGCTCTTAATCATCACCAATTTAAAGAATTTTTAGTTGAAATGGAGAGTGAGTACGCAGATCTTTTGCTGCATAACAAGGTATGTTGGTTATCAAGAGGAAATGTTTTGAAACGTTTTGCTTTTTTACTAACATTTTTAAAGCATTTCTTATTCAGAGGGTGTTCACTATCCAGAACTAACAATCAGTGGATCCAAAAGTTTTATTTCATGGTAGACGTTACATCTCATCTAAATCAGCTTAATCGTAAACTACAGGGGAAAGGAAACACAATTTTTTCGATGTTAGAAGTTATTTCATTGGAAAACAAATTATCTCTTTTTGCTCAAGATTTTGAAAGAGAAACTTTGATTCACTTTCCAAGCCTGTTGAAACATCTCCAAGAAAATAATTCTGATATTGACATTTGTTATTTCAAAACAACACTTTTAAATATGAGGGAAGTTTTCTCAACAGGTTTCAGGAATTCAGAAACAGCAAAGCCAGGTTAGCCTTTGTTTAAAACCTCTTAATGCTACTATAACAGAATTAAATTTTTCTCCCTTTAATATTGACATTGGCAACTTTGAAATGCAATTGCTGGATTTAAAAAACAAAGAATTATGAAGCTCAAAATTTGAACATCTTTGTGCTGGTATAGAAATATTGGAGAAAAACAAATGTGAACTTAGTGCACAGCACAAGTGGTCTGCTTTGAAAGACCTGGAGAAGGAGGATATGTTGACTTTTAACACCTGGAATAGTATTTCTGACTCATATAATCAGCTGAAAAAACTAGCGTTTGCTGTTCTTTCCTTATTCGGGTCCACGTATTCATGCAAACAATCATTGTCAAGCATGAACCTTATCAAGAGTAAATTGAGAAGTCGTCTTATTGATGAGAACCTGGAATCGTGCCTAAAATTAAAAACAACAACATCCAAACCTGACTTACCCAAACTTTCCAAGGAGATGCAAGGCCATTGTTCACATTAGTGTTTGTCAGTCATTATCATGATTTAAGTTTATGGATACCTTACAATTTAATTTTATCAATAAATAATATCACTTAAGTATGATATCAAGTTTTAGTCAACGTACCTATAGTTGACTAAGACTCAAAACTTTAAGTAAAGTTTATTGAGTTAATTTTAGGGAGCGTTGTAGAGTGAAGGAAGATTTAGTGTCGAGGACAGAGAGAGGCATGTTGAGATGGTTTGGACGTACAGAGAGGATGAATGAAAGGAGATAGACGAAACAAGTACACAAGACGAGTGTGGATGGGAGAGTTGAAGGGGTCGACCTCAGCAAATGTACCTCAATCAGATTGAGGACGTTTCTAGCAAAGGCCAGTTTAGGAGTACCCTAATTAAGTTAATAACAATGTATCTACCTATATAGTTTAAGTTTAAAAAATTTGGCTTCAAAAGAAATTTCAATTGTTGTACTGTTGATGTTGTGTCTGTTGACTAATGAGTTTGCCAACCACTGACCTAGACTCACAGGGAAGGCAAGACAGAGCCTCTGAACAACCCTTAACAAACAGGCCCTGTGTCCAGAACTGGAGGCTCCTGGTTGGTGCCAGTGTGGATGAGAGCACCCAGAGGTCCATTATTATCTGAACAAAAGAGGCTGTGTCAATTTCAGAACCATTTCTCTCTTAAGTCATGTGCGCTAATGTCCTCCCAGGTGTCTCTCTGAGGATCATTTGAACAAGAAGTCATCTCAGAGCTTTGATCCTGCGTTTTTGGGTCATTGACTCTTCCAACCTCTCATTCATTCCTCTCAATGGCTTTGTCTTAGTCTTTTCCTTGGTCTCATAAGCCAGGACCTGGGTCAACCAGGGTCTGTTTCAAACAGAATTGGAGAAACACTGTTAAGTGTTTAAAAAGTGTGTCTTGCTCAAGGAGTGTCCTTGCTCACTGTCTGAATAGCACTAATGCTCCTGTTCATTCATGGGCACAGGCATGCATGGATA
The DNA here is from genome assembly GCF_036850765.1 of Saccopteryx bilineata. Classification (NCBI taxonomy): domain Eukaryota; kingdom Metazoa; phylum Chordata; class Mammalia; order Chiroptera; family Emballonuridae; genus Saccopteryx; species Saccopteryx bilineata. Next base: position 224,789,641 of record NC_089491.1, on the reverse strand, counting down.
GAGAAACCAGAGCTGTTCTCTCTCTAGCATGGTATACCAGCAACCCCCACCCCGCCCCACCCCACAGTGGAAACGCCCGATGGTGGTGACATTAACCATCCTTTGGAGAACTCGCTTTGTGCCAGGGCCCGAGCTGCAGAAATTCTCTGTGTATGCCGAGAAGATGGACAGCTGTCAGCTCCCTAGCAGGTACGGCTCACCTGAGACAGACCTCAGGGGCTGCTCAACTGACAACAGGGCCATGGCAGAAAGGTGAGCACACACACTGGCTGCTGGACTGTGGGGGATGAAATCCCAGCTCCACCACTTGGAACCATGTAACCTTGTGCAGGCCACTCAGCTGGAATGTGCCTCGGTTTCCACTTCTATCAAGAAGGGGTAAAAACCAAGCCTGCTCCTAGAGTTGGCATGGGGGTTAAATGGGTCAACAGGTGAGAAACACTTAGCCCAGGGGATCCTCAGAAGCAGTGGCTGCTATGACTTATCCTCTCAATAACCCTGGAAGTCAATATTTTGGGACTCCTTACCACAAACGAGGAATCTGAGGCTTATAAAATGTATGTGACTTGCTGTAGGTCACAAAGTTAGGAAGTGGCAGACACATGTAAACCCAAAGTCCTGTTTTTGAATTCAGCCAGTTCAGGGCTCAGCAGAGTGGGTAACTAGCTGGGAGGAGGGGTTCACCCTGCTTTTGGTGGCTATATACCCTTTGCAAGCCTGTGTTTGTTGTGATGCTTCTAATGGCAATCTAACCTTTGTGTCCAATGGAGATGATTGCAAAGCCAGGTAGCACCTGCCCTCTTTGGCTGATGGCAGAAGACAAAAGTGTAAGAACCAGCTGTGAAGTGGGCATGAGAAAACATTTGTAGGCTTCCTTTGAAAAGCTCCTCGCTTTAAGGTTGGGACTCTGTTGAATTACTCTTTGCAATCCTGGAGTGCAGGATGCAATGAGAGCAAACCACGGGGAGAGGTCCCATTGGCTGCTGACTGCTCTGCCTCATGGCCAGTGGTGTGGCTGCACCTGAATTCATCATCATGGACAAGGGGCCTGTGGTCAGGGGTGGGTCTGACATCAGAGATGGGGTAGGGGCCTGGAAATGTGAAACCATCCTCCCCTCCAAAGGGAAGGGACCAGCCTTCCACTCCATCCAGGACTTACCTGACCTTTCTGTCTGCTGAGCCTCCTAATCTTCCCGTGGCAACTGGCCCACACCTTCCACGGCCCGTGTCTCCATCTTCCTAATACTGTCTCTATTGGTGGGCGATTCTCATCATGCTGCTAAGAGAGCAAGGGACCTGTTGGCTCAGCCTGGCAATGGATGCTGGGTGACTGGAAGAAGGAAGGAAGGAAGGAAGGGAGGGAGGGAAGGAGGGAGGGAGGGAGGGAGGGAGGAAAGAAGGACAATCTGCCTGACATATGTCTTCTCCAACAATAAAAAGTCATTGCTTTCCTCATGCTGGGATCACCAAACCCCCTTTCATATCCTCAGCTCCAGGAAGCCAGACTTCAGCTGAATCCTGACCTCACACAAAGGCCAGGCCAGCCGGTATTTGTTATATTGTTGCTGTCTTTGCTAATTTGGGCATAGGGGTCACTGGCCAAGGAACCCAGAGAGAGTCAGTGGTTTAGAAGAGCCTAGACCTGGCCAGCCTCATGCAGCATGTGAGGGCAGAGCAGAGGAGGGTGACTTGCTAGGAACAGTGAGAACGGCGTCCCCAGAGAAGTGTGTTCCCGCACACTGGCACTCAGGCTCCCGCAGCCCCTGCCTGCATGCCTTCCCTTTGTGCATTGAGGCCCATTGCATATTAATCAAGGTTCTTTTGAATTCCTGATCAGATAATTCCAACACCTCTGCCATATCTGAGCCAGGTTCTGACACTTGTTCTCTGTCTTTAAACTCCTTTTTTTGTCTTTTGGTATGCCTTGTCATTTCTTCTGGAGAGCCAGACGTGTCGTACCGGGTATAAGGAACCCAAGGAAGACTTCTGCTTCCAACTTTGGATTCTCTGTATCTGCCTGTCTCTCACATCTTGGAGGCAGTGGTGGCCCTATGACCTCAATCTTCTGATGCTTGTTGATTTGCAGTTTTTGACCCTTTCTTGCTGTGTGGATGAGAGTGATGACTTTCCAAGCTCTTCACACATTTGACAAAAATCAAAAGTCTACCCATTCCTTTCATTCCCAGCACACCTTCTATAGCACCGTCCTTGAACCTCAGATGGTGCTGCAAACTCCACCAGGGCGTCTTCTCCCCTCTCTGCCCTCCATTCCTATATTAGAGGCATCTTTTAGGTCTAACTAAAGGCTATTTCTTCTAGCAAAGTCTTCTCTGACACCCCAGTCAGAGCTTTCAATGTCCTTGCTTCATCTCTCTACTGCACGACAGATACTCTGCCCCATGGAGGAATGTCACTCACTGAGTATTGTCGTTCTTATGAAGCTGAAAGCTCCTTGAACACAGAGAGTGTTGGACCCAGAGAGTGTGGGCCTGCTCATCTTTCTATCCCCAAGACTGGATGCTTAATAAATATTGATCAGAAAAATAAATGTGACATTAAGTTCCCACTCTACAGCCAACCCTTATCATATGCATTTCCAAAAATATATTGATATTACCAGAATACCTTTCAGGGAAATGAGTGTCTCTGTTCAGCAAAATACCTCAACACAGCTACTCGGGGTAGAAACCAAGGACCTGAGGACTAGGGTCCATGGGAAAAGGGGAGCTATATCACAGCTCTGGGAGCTGTCTTCGGAACTTGGGAATGGAAAAGATCAGACAGGCAAGATAGGTGACGAGGAGGAGACTGCGCTGGGGCTGAGCAAGCGGCCTCTGTGGGACTGCTTTAGACACAGGGACGTTTCCCCAGGAGCTGTTGATGTTGCTGAAGCAGAGACTCAGAGGACCTGGGCTTCCCATGACCTTCAGAATGGGTTTGATAACTTAGAGCTTAGACTTGACACCTGCCGTGCAGGCACACCAGCGTGAACACATGCAACAAGATGTAGTAACACTTCAGAGAGAACCCAACGGCCCGAGCTCCATTTGCAATGTGAGGGCCAGGGCTGGTCACGGGAGAGAGCATGAAAGAAGCCCCACTCTCAGCACAGAAAATCGCGTGGCGGGAAGGGGCCTCTTGGGTTGGTTTGGCTCCACTGCATTTTGCAAAGCAGACGCAACAATGACTTCATAAGCCCCAAATAGAGACCTGGGAAGGATTTGCTGCTACTAGTAGTCTATCAACCAAGAGTGAGGCAGCCATGCAGGTGGGGAACAAGGATACACAGAGCCACTGTGCATCAGCCTGCTGCTTGGTGGGGACCTGGTCAGGGGATCAGGGTGCCCAGTCCTTCCTGAGCAGCGAACCCTGAAGTGGATGCTGCCCTGGGAAGGTAAAGACTCTCTCTCTCTTTTCCTCTTTCTCATTCCTATAATTTCTGTCCAGAACCCAGGTTCTGAAAAGCCTGCACCCTCAGATTTCATCTGTAAATCTTAGCCAGATTCCTTCCAGTAATCTCATTATCCAAAGCAAGGGAGAAATCCAAGACCATCTACAAATGTTAATTAATTGCCAGGAGGCATCCCCAGAGAGTGCATGGAAACTACAAAAGCAAAACAAATCCCAACAGAAACCCCTCTACAAGAGGCCCAGGCGCTGGCGTAAGTTGCAAGGCGACTTTGGTAATTTGGCTTGGGAAAACAAGAGTCATGTAGCGCACAGCTCTTAGAGGAACAGTACTGAATATTTTCAAGCAGCTTCAACAACAGCAGTTGGTGGATTAAAAGCTGTCACTGTACCTGCAGGTGCATATCAAGTTCAGACATCTGATTCCGGTTACTGGGCCCTGGCAAGGCCAGCAGACTCGAATATTAGACATAACCATTCTGCTTAATGCTTTTCTCAAAGTCCATGTAGTTCACTGCTGGGTTGTATTTCATGTTTAGGTTGTCTGGCTTTCTTTCTTCTTAAGAAAACAACCAACCAAGACCAGCAGGACAAACATTCTTAAGAATCATGAAATCATAGACAGTCAGCCCTGGGAGGCGGCTCAGAAATCCACACTCTGGCCCCTCTGTTTTGCAGAAAAGGTGACGGGGCTGCGGGGAGGGTAAGGAATGGTCTCTTCGGACAGAGGTAGAAGGAGTCTAATGGGGGGACGGGAGAACTCTTGGCAAAGGACCAGATTGTGAAGCTTACTCGAAATGGTGTCTCCCAATTTCACACCACCTGGATTTAACAATAATAACACCCACTATTTGTATGATTTTTTTTTACCAGTTTATAAAAGCTCTCAATTGAAATCTCTTTTGATGTTCACAATACATACATAAATGTATGTAGTATGATCTTTATTCTATAGGAAAAGAAATGAAGACTTACAGAGTTTCAGAGATTTGGCCAAGATTCCAAGGCTCAGGGCTCATCATTTTTATCTGTTTTCAGAGTTAAAGGGTCACTGGGCTTTAGCTTTACAGTTAAACGCAGTCAGCTCCAACTCTGGAAGCATTTATACCAAAAGTTCTTGAAGTTCGACTGGAGGGTGCTTGGATGCTAGAAGGTCCTTGGAGGTTCTCGTCAGAGTTGGCCCAGGTGAGAAGCCACCACAAGGTCATAGTCAGCACATCAGTTATGTTTGGATGGCCAATGAGGCGAGTGATTTTTCAGGACCACAGAACGCAGTACACAGCCTTTCTAATTTTATTTAGGACACATTCCATTTTGGATTAGTGCTCAGGACAGGGTGGGCTGGTGACTTCTCCTCCTACAGGAACCCAGGAATATTGAGTGTTCCTTTCTGTGAGATAGCAGATGCCATGGTTGAAGAGAGAGGTAGACTGTGTGGAAAACAAAGCAAGCGATGGGTGTTTCAGGGTGTGAGCCCATTCCCTGGAAGGTAGGCTCGTGAGGGCAGGCAGGGAATCCAGTCTCGGTCCCTGTGCTTCAGTTTAATGGCCAAGGTAAAGGGAACGCCTACAGACCTAAGAGAAAACAAATGTTTGCATGGAACTCAAAGCAGTTATTAGTAGTGGAGATGCTTACTCCAGACAAAGTCCTTTATATTTCTTTAATCTACATCAAGGTAGAACAATTATCAGGATGTATCATGTTTTTATAGAAATTGTAATATTAACATTTTGGGTCAAGAGCACAGGGGGTCTATGTGTCTTCTCTCAGGTTGCTTCACATGGAAGAAGCTGCACCTCTGGAGACAGGGTTGTTCCCTGGGTCACCTGGGATGCTCATGGGAAAGTATCCTAGGCTTGCCATGCCCAAATCCCTGCCCTGGACCAAGAGTCGGCATTTTTCCAGGCTCCTTGAATCAATCTATTGGACATAACATTGAGAAGCAGCCTTGACTTCATCAAACAGCATGACTACTCACTTGGTGGGGGTCCCCTCACGGGGACATGGTACCCAGGGGTCACAGTCACCTTTCCCTGCACCACCAGACAACTTCCTTGATCTCTTCTAGAGATGGAGGCATACAGCTACCAACAAATCCACTGCCCCCCAAACCAAGTAAACTAGGAAGAGGACCACAGGCAAGACCATGGATATAATTGATAGCAAGTATCTTGAAAAAAAAAAGAAAACCTTTCATCTACATCTACAGTGAGCGGAGCTGACCCCACAACTACCATTAGTGAGTGGGCAGGTTTACAAACTCTTGAAATGAATTTAAGCAGCATTATGATGTAATTATCTTTTCAAAACTGCATTTCATAACCCAAGGGTGGCCTCCATCAAGGCTGTTCCCACGGTGCCATCCACCCACCCAAGGGGGTAGCTAGCTGGTGGGCTCAGATAATCTCCTACCAGTCTTTGCCACCAGCCTTCATTCTTTCCTGTGTATCCTCACATGCCACATTCCTTCAGCTAATTGTGGCCATGTGTCCTTAACCTTGGCATTTAGTCATTATAAAGAGAAATGTTTTACTTCCTGAAGGAAGCCTTCTTAGACTGCAAGAGACCTCACCCTCCAACCTCCACACCTCTGCCCCCACTTCCCCAGCAAACCTGGGAAACATGTGCAGACCCCTAAATTAACAAAGCCCATGCAGGAAGGATAGAAAGACAATTAAAGAAGAATCTAGAATCATATTGACCAAATTTAGTCCCACTGATTCCTGGCGGGCTAAGCAGAACCTCCCTGTAAATGCATAGACGCAACGGGTCCTGTCTGGGGCAGCAGTTCCTGCTGGAGTGGGTCCCAGATCAAACAGCTACACTGAATGCAGGACAAAGATGAAGAAAAATGCACAAGCCTTGTCCAGGGGCACAGAGGGGCACCTCTGCCCATCATCCATGCGACCATGTGTCTGGGTGATGGAAGGCGTCCTTTGTCTGAGGACGACCACACAGCTGGTGCATTCTGCAGAAAGCGCCCCTTTCTCTCCTGCCAGGCTCAGTTTGTGGATTTGGCCTAGAGATCCCAGTTGATCTGGCGGGTGCTGGTGTAGGTTCAGGATCCCACCTCTCTCATCTGTGCCTCCACCCCATAGAGCACTTGTTGGCATTTAAGCAGACCCTCATTGGGTTCATTGCTGTTTCTCCTTCCCTGGAACCCTCCTTCCCAGGGCTAGTTGGGCCAGGAAGGGGTGTTCACAGGGAAGACTGTGAGAGGCCTCAGCCGCTGCAGTCTCTGCCACACCCACCTGGTTATAAAAACAGGGGCTGCTGAGAAGGCCCAGATGCTGAAAAAGAGGCTTTACAGCTGCCCTTTCATAAAAGAGTTGGGATGGCAGGTGGAAAGATATCCCCAGGCACTCAAAGTCCCCAGCCATTCACAGGAGTAATGGGAAGCCAGATTAGCCCTCCCCTAAGAAACTGCCACTCACCCATTGCAGTTTGGCTCATACCAAGATATAAACCAAAAGCAGCAGCTTCCCAGTGAGAAAGGCACCAAGGGCTCCGAAAGGAACCCGGGCAGGAAAGCATCAGGAGAGTGCCCACCATTGCCTGGGGCTCATAGTCCCCCAAGGCTCTGCCCCCCCCAAGTCCCAGGCAGCCGCTCCTTTGGGACCCCAGCAGCCCGTCCATTCTGTGACTTGTGTGCTCACCTGTGGGCCAGTTCTGGGCCTTGCTCGCTCAGTTCCTAGGTTTCCCCAGATGTTTCCTGTTCATGTCTGCTCCAAGGATGCACAAAGGTGATTACCGTGGCCTCTAAGGCTTGAACCCACCCTGCTCACAAAGGACAATGGCCGTGAAAACCCCACCCCAGCTACCACTGGCAGAGCCCACTGCACTAGCTCAAGTGAGCAGTCAAAATCTAGTCCTGGGCCACTGGGGTCCCCTGAAGTCCCTCCTGATGCCCCATCTTTCCAGTACCAGCTGACGTCCCCTTCTTCCCAACAAGCCCTGCTCAAGCTGTCATGTTCGGGGCATGAACCATCCACCTCTGTTTTCTATTATTTTCACTAGCACCACTATAAAAACCAGATCGGTGTTAAAGAAATCCTCCTCACAACTGCAGGAAAATGCCAGAATTGGGTGGTCTGGTGACCAGAAAGTCCTCTTCCCTCCAGTCTATGAACCTCAATCAAATGGAATGCTCAAAAAAAGGAAGAATTTTTAAATTTCATTTTACTGTCTGGTTCAAGGAAGCCACTGCAAACTCTGGACATTTTGTCGAGAAAACCTAGGCTACCTTCTTGCCTTATTCCATGTGGAGTGAATGTAATTTGCTCTTGCTTTTTTTTTTTTTTAATATGAGGAAGTCTGTGCCCTGAGGCCATGGTTTCATGATGAACCCACAGAACCCAGAGACAGGGCCACACTCAGTACCTCTCTGGCATCGCTTGGAACATGGTCAAACTTTTTCGATTTCTCACTCTTATCTCATTTGCTTCTTCCTCTACAAAATTATGTGTTGGGAAAAATAATTTCCATTGAACTGAGGTTTCTGGTTAGCTGTTATGCTATTAATATAGGTATTGTAAAATAATACAAATCGTCGTCTGGAGCAATACTGCCGAGAAAACTTTCTGTGCTGATGGAAACGCTCTGTGTCTGTGGTGTCTGATTTGCAGCCACTCACCACCACAGCAATGGAGGGAATGCACTTTAGATTTTATTCAATAGTTCATTTTAATTATTTGACATTGAAATAACCCCCTATGGTTGAGTGGCTAGGTCCTGGCTGGCACAGGAAGGCCACAAAGGGGAGCACCTAGAAAGACACGGCTCTCTAGGTTCAAGCCCTCATTCCAGCACGGGCTTGTAGACGACAGCAAGCAAATGCAACCTCTCTGAGCCTCAACTTGCTTATCTGTAAAATGGGAATATAACAGCCCGAATTCACCAGGTGGTTGTAATGATTTAGAGAGATGCCTCATGGGGAGCCCCAAACCCAGTGTCTGTCACAGCATAGGTTTGGCTGTGGGGCGGCGGCCGGGTGAGGAGAGTTTTGGCTTCTCCCTCGTCCTGGTCTCCACATGCCATCACTCCTTTAAGAAGTTTTCCTGATTCGGCATTTTAGTGGGTTGAATTGTGTCCCTAAAAAGGGTACACAGGAGAAAACCACATGAAGACAGAGGCAGACTGAAGGGATACAGTCACAAGACAGGGACCCCTGGAGCCACTGGAAGCTGAAAGTATCAGGAAGGAGCCTCCCCAGAGCCTTGTCCTCTTCAGAGAGACCTGGCCCCACCGACACCTGGATCTGGGACTTCTGGCTGTGAGAGAACAAATTTCTGTTGTTTTAGGCCACTCATTTGTGGCGCTTGGTTATGGCAGCCCCAGGAAATGTGTCCAGGTGCTATCGTTTGCCTGGCTGAAAACCAGGCTTCATTATTTGGTGTCTTGCTTCTTTGGGGAAAAAAAAAATGACTTAGAATGGAGTAGCCACATTCTATGGGTTTAGGCTCATACAAAAAGAAATAACCCATTGAATTTGGTTTGACTTCTTAAAATGGGTTAAGTTTAAAGCATCATCATAATGACCAGTTCAACTAGGAGACCTTAGAAAAGATAAGACGAGACTCTGCCATGGCAGAAGCCAAGGGTCATTGGAACTGTCAAGGTCTGCACATAGGATAGCTGGGGCCGGAGCCATCACCACTGGGGCACAGAACACGGGAACTTAGCCAGGTTGAGAAGCACAGCAGCCCATGGACTTGGATGGGAAAAAAAAAAATCCATTTTTATTTTCAATGATCAGCATATTAGCATTTCTTTCCATGAGGAACACAGGCAACAAAGCCCAGAGTGTCGTGTCAGCTGTACCTGTGCTTGTTGAAATCACAACCATTTCCACATAGCATTTCAGCTATGGCCAGAACCTCAAATACCTTCCGCACTGATCTCTACTTTGAAATCATGCCCCTTATTAGACAGACAACTAGTCTTATTTTTAAAATCTTAATAAAGAAGCACATGGGTTACCACAGCACAGTTCTGATTTTTGTAATATTTTGTTAACTGTGCTTCAATAGAATGGCCTTCTTTGTCATCCTATGTCATGTATTTAATGTATTTTAAGTCCTTATTCTGAGTAAAGAAGCCATAGCTTCACCCGGTTGCTGAAGGCGTCAGTAGCACAATGCAGTATGGGAATTCCTGATTGACATGTGTATTAGAAACCTGCGCAAGGGCAGCGGCGCCTCTCTCAGGACAAGCTCTGGGGAACTAGAGCTTTTTAAAGATGCACCATCACATGAAGAAGACAAGTGATCTTCCCGTGCCACTAACCAGAAACAACCAGATTACTCTCCCAACTTTCTGAATGACGCAATTGAAACATAGCCAATAATCTCCACCAAGCCGGCACCACGCCACAGCCTCAGAGAGGGAACCGGCGTATTTATCTTTGTGAATTGTTTTAGTCTGACGCTGTCTCATTTCCAGGAATCAGACAGTAAAAATGATATATTTTTGTGGTTTGGCATTTGGAGCTTTGTTCTGGCTTCACTGGTTACTGCCAACATCTGCAAACTGTTATGTACCTTAAAAAAATTAATCGACCACCAGTGCGGGCCACACCCACAGTCCCTGGCTGGGCTAGGCCTCCTGCCAGGTCACAGGGCAAGTTCTTGGACCAGAACACAGTTGGGTCAGGACCCCAGGTTTTCTCATACACCTCTGAAGACATCTGTGACTAGAGCCCTGCTCCCCCTACCTCTGTGACTATCTCCTGGTCACTCATCTATTCCAGGGGGAAAAAAATGAACACTGTGGGTGCCCCAAGTATTCACATGATGGCCCATGTATTCATGTCAACGTCAAAAGTAATTCGATTTTCAGATCCATGTTAGCCCAGGGATCCCGGGGTAAGTGAACAGCCCCTGGGTGCCTGTCTGTGAACGCAGCTGCCAGGTCTGTGCCAATCACAGGCAGTTCTGACAGTGTGAGAGGCCCAGGCCTGGCACTCAGAACCTTGGCAGGACCCAGTACCCCGCCCAGGAATCCATCCCCTGCTCTCTCGTGACTGACTCAGAGCTGCAGAGCAGATGTTTGTGTGGGAAGCAAGCCGTGTCTGACATCTGTCCTGCAGTGGGGAGTGGTGTGTGTTCACTGATAGCGCGGGAGTCCCCTGGTGGGTGGGGTGGACAATTAGCTAGCTGCCTCACAAGTAATAATTATGGGGGAAATGGGGTAAAGCCTCTGTGATAATGCAGTGTGACTATCTCGGTGGCTTTGCCATTTAGCCTCCGTTAATTTTCTCCATAAATCACGTGAATGTCATAAAGCTCATTTTGAAAGAGTGTGGGTGGGGTCATATCACGTGTTACTACACAGAAAGAGTGCTGAGTGGCTGCTCACGTGTGGAAGGGGAGGTGGGAGGGACAGGCCATTGAGTGTAGTATGAAATTGAGGACTCAGAAATAGAGACTAAGAAGGGTTTTGGTGAAATCAGACACACATATTCTAATGGAGACAGAAGACCTAGTGATTCCAAGGAGGCTTCCTGGAAGAGGTGAGCTCTTAAAAGAGATGATGCACACTGTTGGAGGAGAAAGATAAGGAAAAGAAAGGGTACCAAAGCCAAGGAAAGTGTTGGAACAGAATCAAAGGGACAAGGATCCAAAATCACATGGATAAAACCTAAGACAAATAACCTGAGCCTAGAAAAGAGTCTCCTTCAGGGGTGATGCCTGACAGGGGGAAGGGGTGGAAAGGGTAGAGGATGTCCAACCCTAGGGTATAAGCAAAGATCTGATAGCAGACACCCAGCCCTGTTTGCGACCCATGTCAAAGTAACCAAGCCTTCTATAAAGGTCACCTCAAATCCTCAAGACACCAAATGTACAGACACCCGCATACCTGGTACACCTAAGCCAGGTGACACCTAGGATTGCACATAGTAGGCAATGAATAAACAGGTGCTATCTTAAGTGGTTAAGAACTTTGACCTCAAATTCATCCCCTCTGTTGCTTGTGGATGAGCTGAATGGAATAGTTCATTGATTATCCATGATAGACATAGTGCATTATCCTAAGCAGTGGATAACACATCTGCTCTTTAAACTTTGTATGCAGATTAGATCACGTTAAAATCACTTTGTATTTTTAGAACATAACAACTGATGGAGTTGTGGAGTGGCGTGAGGCATGTGTCACCCTGGACAGGAGGAGTGTATGTGAACACCACATTTTCTAAAAGGGTGGAGGTGTCCTCTTACCTAGATGTCAGAATGACATCGGCAGCTTGAGTCCCCTGATATGGTCACCTTGCGACAGTATCTGCAGCAATTATTTTAATTTGAGACTTCATAGGGACAATCAAAAGATTACTTGAGTATGACCACACCAGGGAAGGCATTCTACAGAGTGCAGTTAATAGATAACGTAACCTAGGCCCCTGGTTGGCAAACTGCGGCTTGTGAGCCACATGTGGCTCTTTGGCCCCTTGAGTGTGGCTCTTCCACAAAATACCACGTGCGGGTGCCCAGGTTATAATAACAATGTACCTACCTATATAGTTTAAGTTTAAAATATTTGACTCTCAAAAGAAATTTCAATCGTTGTACTGTTGATATTTGGCTCTGTTGACTAATGAGTTTGCCGACCACTGACCTAGGCCATCTACATACACCCTCACACACACAGAAATTCGCACCTAGAGCAATGTATGTCTGGTGTCACAGAGCCTATGGTGGACATGGGGAATAGCTCTTCCAGGTCTGGCCAAATCCCCTCCTTATTTTGAGCTCTGGGTCTTCTAATCTTGCTGAATTTTTTCTGTGCACTCTGCTTGTGCATGTTCCACTCCACTGGCTGTTGAATTAGCCTCTTCCTGGAATTCAGAACTTGGAATTAATTGCAGAGAACTCTCGGTCCTTTTGTCAGCAATCAGGAGAAGGTCATTATATGAGTGTCCTGGACCTGCTGTAACAAAGGGACACAAACGAGGCCACTTAAACAACAGAAGTCCGAAATCGAGGAGTCAACAGGGCTGGTCCCTTCTGAGGCCATGAGAGGATCTGGTCTCTGCCTCTCTTAGCTCCCGGTGTTCCCAGCAATCCTTGGCATTCATTAGGCCAGTGATTCTCAAATGTGTGCTAGGGCACACTGGTGCACCCTAGAAGATTTCCAGGTGTACTCTATGGTATTCCAGAGAAATATGTGCCTGCTGGGGACCAAAAAACCAACAGGGTTTTTGGAGATTAGATTTTGGGGGGACAGAGGTGTGGGGAATTGGCTATAAGCTGACAGTCTGCCCAACCCCCCACCTCACTTGCCTGATTAAGTTGCAAAAGGCTGTTAAACTGTGGTGCTGGATTGTTTACACTACCCCCCATGTTCCCCAGAAAGTCTGGAGGCAAGTTTCTTCTATCCTTCGTTTGGTGTAAAGTTAAGAAGATATGTTGATTTGCTAATGGCCTCATTTTGCCCTATAAATAAAGCAAGATGAGGTTTTGGGGCATGCTTTGTTCTTGCCAGCAGCAATTACAGGGCCCTCCTGACCCCGTATTTTCTTAATTACGCATTGTTCCCACTCGGAACCTGGAATTACTAGCTGCGCTGGTTCACGGCACATGCCCAGATATAAAAATAAATATACTTACTCTATTATACCATTTTATTACAGAAATACTGCTCCTTTTGTTAACACATCATTATTATATTTATTATTAACACATCATTATATTAGTTTTAGATAAATACACCCAAATATAATGGATAGACTTCTCAAAAAGAAGCGTGATATTGAAGAATCGGATTCTGGAAGTGAGCAAAAGTTAAGTGTAAATAAAATAGGACTTGAAGGCTGACGGGCAGAATTTCATTTATAGCATTTTCCATCACATAACACTGAACAATACAATTGGATTAGAGACCCATTCATGGAAGCTTCAAGTGATTTTGGTTTAACATTAACAGAAGAACTAGCAGCTATATCCATTGATTGTGGATTGATGATTAAACATAAGGAATTGTCTCCTGAAGCCTTTTGGATTTCTATAAAAGAAGAATATGTGGCAATATCTTAAAAAGCTTTGAACATTTTACTACAATTTACAACATCCTATTTATGTGAATTAGGATTTTCTACCTTCAACACAATTAAGAGTAAAAAGAGAGAAATTCTTCAATGTATTGATGAGGAAAGGAGAGTTTGCCTTTCAAATATATGCCCAAATATTGAAGAAATCATTAGGACACATAGGCTCATGCTTCTCATAAACACAAGAATGAAAAAATTTAACACATTCATGCCAGGACCTGCCGAATTTACTAAATCTTACTAAGAATATTATCTATATATATAAAAAGATAACTTTTTTGTTTTTTTTTATTTTTTAACCCCTCTTTTTTATTAATTCTAAAAAGCATAACTTAAAAAATGTAACATAAAAATGTTTTTTAATGTCAGAATAAAGTTAATTTTGTCTTATTTATTTCATTTAATTACCATAAAAGCACGCTTGGACTTTACATTTTTTCTTTAATATTTGACTTAATTATTATAACATATTTCTCAGAAATTTGTATATAGTGTGCCTACAATTATTTGTAGGATTTTAAATGTGCCCCGACTTCAAAAAGTTTGAGAACCACTGCCTTAGCCTATAGGCATGTCACTCTCAGCTTTGCCTCTGTCATCCTTGTGTGTCTGCATCTCTCTTCTTCTTATAAGGACACTAGTCATATTGGATTAAGGATCCATTCGAATTCAGTGTGACCTCATCTTCACTAGTTACACCTGCAAAGACCCCATTTCCAAATAAGGACACATTCAGATGTACCAAGGGGTAGGACTTGAACATCTCTTTTACGGGGGACACAATTCAGCCCAGAGCAGTCACTTACTTCAGTGGTCCCCAACCCCCGGGCCACAGACTGCTAACGGTCCGTGGGCCATTTGGTACCGGTCTACAGAGAAAGAATAAATAACTTACATTATTTCTGTTTTATTTATATTTAAGTCTGAACGATATTTTATTTTTTAAAAATGACCAGAAACCCTCTGTTACATCCGTCTAAGACTCATTCTTGATGGTTGTCTCGGTCATGTGATACATTTATCCGTCCCACCCTAAAGGCCGGTTCGTGAAAATATTTTCTGACATTAAACCAGTCCGTGGCCCAAAAAAGGTTGGGGACCACTGACTTACTTGGTCAGTCCTCATTAACTGTATACACGGGCCTAATTTCTGCTGTTTCTAATGAAACTGTTCTGTTTGAGGTTGAAAATTAAGAAGATCGCTTCTCTGCCAACATACCCCACCCATAACCTGCTGCCTCGGCTATTCATTGCTGGAAGATGCAGTCTTCTGTACTGTACAAAGACTGCATTTCACTTTTCCCATGACAATAGGCTGCATTTCACATTTGCACGCACTCACACATATGTAGGCACTGGGGCTTTGGGCAAGAAGAGAATGATTCCTAGTTAAGTCTGTTTGAAAATAGTCTCCCCAAAAAGGGCCACCAAATTTAGCAGATAAAAAGACAGGATGCCCACAAAGCTGAAAGAGATTAAGAAGTACAGATTGGTAGTTACTAAAATAGTTCCTGGGATGTAGAGTTTAGCATAGAAAATATAGTCAATAATATAGTAATAACTGTGTATGGTGCCATGTGGCTATTAGACTTATCCGGGTGATCACTTGGTAAGGTATATAAATGTCTAATTACTATGCTCTACACCTGAAATTAATACATTGCATGTCAACCATAATTGAAACCCCCCCCCCAAAAAAAAAAAAAACTAATGCCCTGGCTGGTTGGCTCAGGGGTAGAGTGTCAGCCTGGTATGTGGATGTCCTGGGTTTGATTCCTGGTCAAAACACACAGGAGAAGCTGCCATCTGCTTCTCCACCCCTCCCCTCTCTCTTCTCTTTCTCACTCTCTCTTCTTCTTCCTCGGCTATTGCTCGATTGATTCGAGTACATGGGCTGTGGGCACTGAAGATGGTTCTGTGGAGCCTCTGCTTCAGGTATTAAAAATAGCTTGGTTGCAAGCATGGCCCCAGGTGGTCAGAACATTGGCCTCAGGCAGGGGTTGCCAGGTGGATCCCAGTTAGGGCATATGCTGGAGTCTGTCTCTCTATCTCCCCTCCCATCACTTGGAAAAAAATAAAATAAAATAACACAACATAAAAAAAATACAAGATGCCCAGTTAAATTTGAATTTCAAATAAACAACAAATAACCTTTTTTTTTTTTTTTGTATATTTCTGAAGTTGGAAACGGGGAGGCAGTCAGACAGACTCCCGCATACGCCCAACCGGGACCCACCTGGCATGCTCACCAGGGGGCAATGCTCTGTCCATCCAGGGCGTTGCTCTGTTGCAACCAGAACCATTCTAGCACCTGAGGCAGAGGTCACAGAGCCATCCTCAGCGCCCGGGCCAACTTTGCTCCAATGGAGCCTTGGCTGCGGGAGGGGAAGAGAGAGACAGAGAGGAAGGAGAGGGGGAGGGGTGGAGAAGCAGATGGGCACTTCTCCTGTGTGCCCTGGCTGGGAAGTGAACCCGGGACTCCTGCACACCAGGCCAACGCTCTATCACTGAGCCAACCGGCCAGGGCCAACAAATAACTTTTTAGTATAAGTATATCACAAGTAATATCATTTCTAAATTGCTCTAACAAGTCTAAGTAAGGACTTGCCAAGACAATCCTCTTCCTTACACCCTTTCTTCTTGTGCAAACCTGATCAAAGTGACCTTCTTGGTTTCGGGATTCCTTCTCTCCTGTCCTGGGCAGTGAACACAACTGGAGATGTGTTCTCAGTGGCTCCCCGAGCAACCTGAGTCAAAGGCATGCCTGTGCTCTTGGCCTGTGGAGAGCCAGCTGCCTGTTCGCCTGCCCCTCCCTCCCACCCTACTCCCTCCACCTGCATGGCCACCGGGAGTTCCTCTGGTCACATTGGGGATCCAGTTGTCAAACCAGCAGAGTTGCTATCAAGAGACGGAGTTCCGGGTCTGATCGTGCCTCTGCATTGGGATTCGGACCTTTCACATGCACAGCTCCTGCTCCACTCAGGTTCCATCTTAAAAGTGAGAATAGAAGTGTCCCTTTAAAAACAAGGTTTTTTAACAGCAAGAAGGCATATACTTTTTTAAAACCACAGACCTACAATCTGATTGCTAACACCCAGGGCAGTTTTGCTTCTATTCCTGACTTTCCATTTGTCTGTCCCTTCATAGACCACACCCAACCACCTCTGCTCCAGAGCCATCTCTCCTAGCAGAGAGCCAACCCTGAACTGTCCTGGGATGGTGCCATCCCACTCACCAGTTTTATTTGCTGCCTATTAGCACTGGCAGTTGGAATCGGATGACTCTCCCTCATCCCCACCCCACCCACCTCCCCGCATCCCCCATTCCCATCACAGGGAAGCTTCTCGTTGATTTTGACTTTTGGCAGGACTGTCCTAAAGCACAAATAGAATCGCCCAAGACTGTGGATGCAGACAGCAGGTGCTTCTTGGTGAAAGAGGCAGCATGTGGGGTCTGAGCAGGTGCTTAGAAGAGGTCAGTAAGTCTGAGACAGGTAGACAGGACTGAAACTTGTTCACCAGGTGAGTTTCTCTTTCTATCAGTGAAAGTGTATATCCTTGGAGATGAGAAAGCTGTCCTTCCATTGGTCACCTGGAAGCAGAGTCTTGGGTCACCACCTCCCCCAGACTTGGAGGGGACCTTAGGTGAGCCCCTAGCTGTGACCATTGACACCCTCTCAAGCCATCTCAGGATTGCTGGTCCCTCTGTTAAAGCAAAAGGGTGAGGGATATTAAAGTGCTAAATATAAGTGAAGGATTTTTTTCTCAAGTACAAATGTCCCACTAGCATCTCTGCCTATGAGCCTGGGCAGACCACCCTATTGCACAACTGAGTAGGTGCCTCTTTCCACTAAGCTGTGTACTGGTGTGACCACCACTGTGGTCTGAACACTAGGCTGGGTCAGGCTGGTAACATCGTAAAAACAAAACTCCCAGAAAATGAGACAAGATTAAAATCTACAGGGTATTTGTTTATTTTTTTTTACATGAGGATTCCATACCCCTTTCCTGTCCCACTCCCCAAAGACCCCACACCGAGGCTCAGAGGTAGTGACATCAGCAGGGTTCAGGTGCCATGGGCATCTAGCTTTTCTAGAGAGTATTTCTATGGAGCAAGCCTACACGAAGGGCCATGTCAGTCACTCGCCCTCTTTGCATTTCCTAGGGAGCAGTTGCATCAGGTAGCACTGAACAGGGCTTTTCTGCTCGTTATTCCTAACTTCTTCCCAACATTAGACCCAAACCTGCTGGAAAGTTTAAACCTCTATTTCATGGACCTTTCTGATCCATCAGGGGCAATCAGCTTGGCAGGAGCCCTGCGAGAGGAAGACAGCCTGCAAGGGACCAGACACTGCTCAGTGTGGGAGAGAGCCTTCAGCCACACCACAGAAGGGGCCCACGTTCTCCTCTCTGGTTTCCCCCAGAATATCGGGGTTCTGCTGCAACAAAGATATAAAACCGCTGGTGGGAGTGGCACTACGGAACCTAGAGGAGCAGCACTGAGCACACACAGTGTGTCCACCAGACCCCAACAGCAGAGCGGCCTGTCTGGGGACAGGATGGCCAGGCCATCCCCTGTGCTCTGCTGGGTGGACACACACACTTAGCCCCATAGCTCATACACACCCGAACCACAGAACCTAGGGCTGTTCAGAGAATCTCATCTCCATGCCCAACACAGACACCCTCTCACCAGCTTGGGAGGATAGGCATCAACGAAAGAGTGTGCGTGTTTAATGAAAAGCAGCTTGTTCAATGTCAGTCAAAGGCCTCAGGAATCAAAGGTGGCTCTGAGCTGCCCCAGGGCAGGGCACGCTGCGACGGGAGGCCTGAGCTGCCGGGACGGGCACCACCGCCTGGAGCGCTGCCTAGCCGAATCCTCCCCGCAGCAGAGGCAGGAGGCTATTCAGGCATTTCATCTCTGGGTGTTTGTTTTTCCTTCCAGCTACAAAAATGTAGGAGGGAAAAGAAAATGAGACCAAAAAGGTTTATTATTACCTGAACAAGAGGGTCATTGGGATGGACTAAAGTCAGGGAAATACTTTGAAGATTTACGGGACCGTATAAATGTTAATTTGTTAGGAGGTTTCTCCAAGGACATTAACCAGAGCACAGAAGACGTGCGTGTAAATGCAGCGTGTAAATGCAGCATGGGGTCCTCGGCTGTAATTAGCTCAATAAAGGTCTCTTTATCAGATTCGTGCAATGCCAGCGCAGGAGGGGTTGTAACGGGCGGTCCCAGGTCTGTTTTTTGGAGACAAGAAAGTGGGACCGTGGGCTGACATGTTCCCCAGAAATAATTTTTGCACAGGGAGCAGGCACGCCACTGGGAGGGGATTATGATGTCCCGAAAAGCAGGGAGATTGCTTGGAGCCTCTGTGGGGGGACTAAGAGGGTCCCTTGTGGAGACTGAGGTGACAAAGCCCCTTCCGTCCACCATCCACTGCTCACCCTGTCCCAGCTACTCTGATGAGGATGAGACCGAGGTGGCTTGGTACCACAGCTCTCTCAAGGGGACCCTATCTAAGGACCCAGTGCTGAAAATACCCACTACCTGACTAACCCCAATATTCTGGTGTGACTAAGTCAGGGGGCTTCTTGTGGGAACACACCTCACGTGTCCTGACAGTGTCAAAGAGAAAAGTTAAACCAAATTAACAGGACTTGACAAGAAGCCCCACTTTCAGCAACCAGTAATTGTGGCCCAAGGGTCCCCTTCGACCTAGAAGTGACAGACCTCATGGACTCGTCTGATGCCTCCTGGACACTTACCTTTTGTGGCCATGGAGAGGCTGGGGTTGGGAAACCCCATGGGAACAAGAAGAAAAATTAAGACCACTTAAGTAGAAGGGTCACAGTAGTTACAGCTGAATCTTAGAGTGTAGTAGGTCATGTTTACATATTCCACAAAGATGTACAAACTTTACACAAACAATGCAAATAGTGTGTGCCTTAGCCACTGCCCCCAAATTTGTGTGCTGAAGCCCTAACCCCAACACCACAGAACGGGACTCTTTGGGAATACGGTTTTAAAGAGGTGACTAAGATAAAATGAGGTCATTAGGGCAGGCCCTCCTTCAATCTGACTGGTGTCCTTCTAAGAAGGGGAAATTTGGACACAGTGGGACAGCAAGAACCAGGCTCACAGAGAAAAGACCATGTGAGGACACAGGGAGAAGGTAGCCTTTCTACAAGCCAAGAAGAGAGGCCTCAGAGGAACTGAATTGCCAACACCTTGATCTTGAACTTATGGCTGCTTGAGTGTGAGAAAATAAATACCTGGTCTGTGGTATTTCGTTACGGCAGCACTAGCAGACGAATACAGTTACTGTCAGAGAGCCAGAGGCCACAGAGTTCCCACCAGCCTGGACCACTGGCCCTCAAACACCAGCTCATGGTTCCAGGAGCCTGGTGAGCAGCTCAAGACAGTGAGAACTCTAACCTGAGGTGTCCCTTCCTCCAGGCAGTCCTCCCTGTATGCTGCTCCCCTCCTTTGGACTGGGCATCCTGCAGTCCTCCTTCAACCTTTCAAAACAGCTTAGAGTCCCATGTATTGGATCATTTTTAGCATCATGTGCTAATTCCTCGATTCCCTCAGCACAGCCCCAGGAAGCCCAGTCCTGTGTCTTTTGTTAATCCCTATGTCCCTGTGCCTAGCTCAAGGCCTGGCTCTGGGTGTACAGGGTTCTTTTATCAAGCAGCTATCAACTGACCATGATGTGCAGACCCTGGAGAGAGAGCAACACACAGGCCTGGTCCTGCAGCTGCAGAGTGATGTACCATACGAGGTGGTGGCAAGTTCAGGGACTGATCCTGGGAATGTGCAGGGACATAGAGCATGTGATTGGGCAATGATGACCACCCCAGGATTGCCCCATGGAAAAAGAAAATTTGCTGGGAGATGAGGATATGACCAGGCAGGAGAGGAAAAATTGTCTCAGCAGAGGGAGTAGCATGTGTAGTGGCTTAGAGGTAAGCAAAGGCAGTTCCAGTAGCTAGAAGAAGCCCTGGATGGCTGTAGGCAAAGCTCAGTCTTGGATAGGGGCTGGGATGGGGTAGAGAGCTTGGTAAGCACAGGGCCATGACGGGCCTTTGTCATCCAGGGTGGGCCCTGTGAGATTCTCCTGAGAAGGAATCAGCCTGGGGAGCGATCCCTGGTGTTTTCTGCTGGTCCCAAACCCTCTGGCTCTACCAGCCAATGGCCTTCAATACCCTGACCACAATCCGTGGCAGTAAGCCCATAAGGACATCAAGGATGAGAACCTGCCTCCTTCAGGGCTCTACTAAGGGGCAGAGAGTGGGGGTGGTCTGAGGCCAAGGCTGCTGCTGCCACTGAACCTCAGTGCTGGCCAGGTGAGCTAGGAAGGTCCGAACCCACCTGACCCACAGTACAATGCCCCGTCCCTCTCCTCTTTGGGGCCTCATTCTATTGACCCCCAGGCCTCTCAATGAAAGGGTCGGCTGGGAACCTTGTCGCTTCAGGGGGCAGATGCCAGCCCTGGGCTCTGAATAAAAGAAGCATCGGCACCCACAGCACCTCTGTCATAGATGGAAGGCTGGTCTCTGCTCTGAAAACTTCAGTGCAGGGTGAAGACAAGAGGCCGACCAAGAGGTGAGCGCCAGCACAATCTGTCCACTGGGCAGGAAGGAACTAGATGGCATTTGGGAGAAGAGAAAAAAATATATCACACTGCCGGTGTCCTTGGCTGCCACAAATAGCCCAGTCCCGGAGTCAATTCACCCCAGAGATTTGCGAGACTGGGGAATTTCACACAGATAACATGGAGCTTTCCAAACAGAAGGAGGAAAAGGAAAAAAAAAAGAAAAAAAAAGAGAAAACAATCATTTCCAAACTGCTCTTGAGTGCTCATGTCCCCTTTCAAGAACTCAGGTCTGTTCCTTCCAGATTGGGCAGGGACTCAGCTTACAGACTTCTGTAGTTGTGATGTCACCTCTCCTGCATTTATATTGATGGGGTATATGTGGACATAGCACTGTGGTTGGCTTTAAGGAATTTTTTTTTAAAAGTCAAGAGATGTAAAAAAAATATGGAAATAAAATGCTAAAGATTATTTGAAGTTTTTCCTAGGATGCTGAAAAGATTTTAAAAAATCTTTTCTAGAATAAAATTATTCTACAGAAATGTTAAATATTCTAGCAAAAATTAGCGCAACATGTGTGTGCAGTGAGAAGCTTATAATTCTCTGTTGATTGACTAAATCAGTGAACCAATCAATCATAGCCACCTAACAAATATTTGTGAAATGACTTACTGACTGAATGAATGAATCAAATCAGGGGCTAGAATCGGGGTGCTCTGATTCACATAACAAGCTTCAGAATTTGTACAATTTGTTGCTGACATCCTAAGTTCTGAAATGCAACACATTCTACAATTTTTTTCTCTTTATTTTCTTCAACAAAGTTTCTGACAAATAAAATAAGACATTCTTATGAGCAAGTCATCCCTGGCAGCCTGCCTTTGCACACAACCTTTCTCTTTCACATTGCCTCTGATCATCAGAACTTGGCCTCCACTTATCCCCAAATCATGTCCAGACAGCTGCAGGCTCCAACTGCCCAGAAAAAGCCCACCCATCTAGCCATCCACAACATGCCTGGGGTCTGAGTAGACCTGTTACCTTTTCAAAGAGCCTTTTCATTGTATTCCACCAACCATGTGTGTTAGTTCAAGCATCCTCTCTCTCTCACCCACACACATGCACAAGCATGCGCACATTGCACATCTGCACACGGAGATGCCTGGGAGGAAAATGCAGTCCTCACCTCCAAGGACTCATCAATGAGTCCCAAAACCTGAACTCACCGTTTCCTCCCCAGCCTAGAGTTCCCCTCCTCCTGTGCTGGGCTGAAGAACTGGGTTCCAAATCTGTCTTGCCCGTTCCCTGACCCTGGGCCCATCCTCATCCTCTCAGCAACAAAGTTTGGATGTTTGAGAAACAGTCAACATTAAAGCAGACCCTGTCCTGAGTCTTGGATGGCTGTATTTCAGATCAGCAAAAAAACAAAACAAAACAAAACAAAACAAAAAACCCCGAAAAGCTTCCAAGGAAATGTGGCGGGTACTATGTACATACAAAGAGATCTTGGGCTCACATTCTCTGGATGGTCCTTTCCTCTTCCAAAAAATAAGTCTCAGTTGACTTGTTGATCACAAATGCCAATATCCTGATAATTGATAGAATTAGATCATGCTACGTGAAGAAGAAAATCAACTAAACTTATACACACTGTGCTCACTCTCTGTCTCTGATTCTGTCTCTGTGTGTACCACCGTCTCTGTCTCTCTGTGTATTTCTCTATGTCTCTCTGTCCTGTGTCTTTCTTTCTGTCTCTTTGTCTCTCTGTGCATTGTTTTCTCTCCCCCCCCCCCTCTCTCACACACACACACACACCACTGTGCATCTGGCTCAACCCAACCCTTTAGCCTCCAGGTCACTCCGACACTAACCTGCCCTCACCTCTCTTGCAATGGCTCACCCCCAACTGACACACCAGAAGTGACAGAGAGCCCCGTTGAGTACACCTCACCTGACCACCCTACTTCAGCCCAGACTAGCTCAGAGAAGGTGGCCCAGAGTAGCAAAACATGGGCTGAAGGCAAGGCCATGACCTTGCAGAACAGAAGATCAGATGGGTCAACATACACTGCATCAGATGGCCAGGAGAGGCATGAGGAAGAGGCTAGGATGCTTCTGGAAGTCCTGGATCTGTACAGTGTTGGGCGATTCCTCACACTGAGAAGTGAGGAGGAGTGGGAATGGGTCTGGAGAAGCCAAGACCAGCCAGTGTGGTTTGAAGCATTTGGGGTTAAAGGTGAGCAGAAAAGAAGAAACCAGCAAAGATGACTAGCAAGGAGGGATTTGGAAAAACTTTCATTCAGCAGATGCCACAGCAGAGCACTTTCTGTGTACCCGGGCTGATCTCACCACGGGATGTCGGCAGTGACTACAACAGACAGAGGTCCCACCTTTATGGAGTTGACATGGGGAGGAAGGGGACTTTGGGACAGACAAGGGACAAGATAAGTGGAACATGGTACACCAGATGGTAATAAATGCTAAAGAGAAAAATCAAGTGAGGAAGGGGAAGAAGTGCTGGGGTGGTTGCAAACTGAGGTACTGTCTTAGCTCCCGCTGCCGTGCAAACACCATGGACCAGGTGGCTTAAACAACAGGAACGTGCGTCCCACAGTTCTGGAAGCCAGAAGTCTGAGATCCGGGTGTGGGCAGGGTTGGTTTCTTCTTGCCATCTTCTTCTTGTGTCCTCACATCTGTGTACTGGTCTCTTCGGCTTATGAGGACACCAGTCTGATTGGATGGGAGCCAACTCTAGTGACCTCATTTTAACTTAATTGCATCTTTAAAGACCCTATCTTTAAAATAAGGTCACATTCCGAGGTATTAGAGGTTAGGACTTCAACATAGGAATTAGGTATCAGGGGTGGGGGGTAGGGGTCACACTTCAGTCCATACACACGTATGATGGTGGCTAGAAGTCGTCTATTTGTCCCTGCAGCTCCAATCCCCAAGGTTCCCACTTTGCTCCAGGACACTGGTTGGTGAAATGTCTCATTGGTCTCTACCAGCTAGCCTCCTTGGGGTGGTAGGCCAGTGAACACATGAGATTTCAGGGAGAAACTTTCTCTCCAGGTTCTACCGATGGTAACTGCTCCTTCACTTTCATGTTTCAGACCAAGATTAATGAGAACTCCCCACTATTGCTAGTCCTGTGCTGCTGTACCCTCCTAAACCCTGCTCCCAGTTTGGCAAATGCTCCCTTTATTAAGCTCTCCTCAAATGACCCCATTTCAGTGGATCATCCAACCGATACGGGAGGCCAGGGAAGGCTTCCCTGAAAAAAAATCAGAGAGATAAAATCAAGAGCCCTGGCTCAGTACACAAAGCATCATCCCAGCACACTGAGGTTGTGGGTTCAATCCCTGGTTGGGGCACATATGAGAAACAGTCAATGAATGCACAACTAGATGGAACAACTAAGTGAAACAACAAATTGATGTTTCTCTCTCTCTCCCTCCCTCCCTCTCTCTCACTCTATCCCTCAATAGAATAATTTAAATTAAAAGAATAAAAGGAAATCAAGAAGAAAATCATGCCCAGAAGCCAAGAGAATTTCAAGACAGTGCTAAGAGCTACAAAGAGTAAGAACTTGACAAGAGGCTAAAACGTGGAAAGACCCAGGGCCCGAGCAGCTGCAACAGTTGGGTGGCAGCAGGAGGCTGGATGCTCATCAAAGACAAAGAATCTCTTGTAGTTCAGGAGATGAGGAGCAAGTTTCATAATGAGAAAACACAATCGGTGAACAAGTGCTTGTTGACTTGAATGAAGCACACAAGACTCCCCAATTCTGCCAGTAGTTTACCCTGTGTGTGTACATGTATGAGTGTGTTCGAACAAATACACACAAGCAGATGAATGAACTGTCATTTGTGGCCAGTGATTGTAGAGTTTATTCCATTAGTAACAATGTGTATCTCCCACTTAAAGCTGAAGAATAAATAGTAATCTAGCTTTGAAGATAAAGCCTTGTATATTAAAGCTTTATGCTACCACTTAATTAGTGATACAAGCTCTATATTTTTGGTTCTGAAGTAGTGGGAAATTTCCTTTTGAGATGTCCTTTCTTTTTTAACAGACTTCATTTCTTAGAACAAAATTGAGTGGAAAGTGAGTTCCTATAGACCCCCACAACATGCATGGCCCCCTTCGCTGTCCACATCCCACACCATAACGTCTACTTTTCTAGGGTTTTAATCCATTTAAACAACCATAGAATTTTTCCAAAAATTTCCTGGCAATGAACAGCATTAATATGTGTCTACTAGCTAAGAGTTAGAACCAAAAGATTGAAGACTTTCTGGCAAATTGTTCCAGAAAGAGTGCTTCTGGGCATGGAGCCTGGACCTTCCCAAACATTCTAAGTTGGCAGAGACACTTCCCCGGCTGTGGCACAGGAGAACTTAGCAGGGAAGAATTATTGGAGACGAAAAGGGGTGCCACTGGCAGCTGGAAAGCACAAGGACACAGATTCTCCAGGGAGGAGGGATCCTGGCTGACACCTCGATTTTAGCCCTGCAAGGCCTGTGTCAGACAGAGGACTGCCAGACTATAAGGTAACACATCTGTGCTGTCTTAAGCCACTAAGTTTGCAACACATTGTTACCACAGCAACAGAGCTAGTACAACATCATGTTGTGTATGTGTGTGTATACATACATGTGTGTGTGTGCACAGGAATCCCTGCCCAGAGGCCTTGAGGACGAGGTGTCCGTCACAGAGTGTACACTGCACATGTAGCCGTGTGACCCCACCTGGATTTTAATCATTTTTAAATGACACACAATATACATTGATTGGGGCTAACGTTTATTTCTATGCCCAGAAAAATGGAAGTGAGAGACAAAGAGGAAACAGATGCTCTCAGGGTTGTCAAAATTCCTCAACTAAGAAGCTTCATAGGAGAGGTGGTGGCCCAACTCAGGCCACCGGGAATGGCTCTGGCCTGTAATTATATCTTTTGATAATCATGACTTGAAACTCAGGCAGTTCTGGAAAAGCCTCCACCTCCCACTGACCCCACTCACCAGGGACGGCCAGCCGCAGAGGCGGAGAGCCTGCCGAGCATCAGATGGAGGGAGGGGCCTGACTGACCCAGTGGCCAGGATACCAGGGCTCCCTGCTAAAGCTGAGAGCCTGGTCATAGACACAGCATCTGATGGCCCAGCCCAAGCCAGCTCTGTCAGGTGCATGACTCCACAGATGACCGCCATGGGCCTTGGTCGGGGATAAAGGCACACTACCACAATAAGTTTAGAGGAAGGCTCTTGTGCTGCTTGAGCCCAGGTGAAAAGATGTGGCAGTAGTTTCCTTTAGGAATTCTTGAGATGTCGTCTTGCACGGCCTTCATCTGATTAAGAGGTATTGGTTGCAGATAGAGTATGGGCCAGACAGCAAGGACACAGAGGTAACATTTCTAGCTTAGTAGGAGGAAGAACAGCTAAAGCCTCTTGGGAATAAAATCTGACAGGCACTTTATGCATATCAGCCATTAATCTTTGCAGCAGCAGATGAAGTATCTGCCAGGATGCCCATTTTACAGAAGAATACACTGCGTCTTGGGGAGGGCAGGTCATTTAACCAGGGTCAGGGGTTTCTGCCATGGCTGTCACCCAGGCAGCTTGATTTCGGGTGTAGGTGGTGTTGTATTTGGAACTAGGACTTTGGAACCCCACTGCCTGATTCATTATTTTCCTCTCTCTATCTCGGTTCCCTCATCTGTAAAGGGGTATAATGGCTGTATTTACCCTGTATCACAGGGTGCTGTAAGGACTGAATTAGTGCATGTAAAGCCCTGAGCGTGTGTGGAAGGTGATCAGTGAATGTTAGCTCTTTTATTTACATTCAGTCTCAGCTTCGTTGCTAAGCAGCTCTGTAACCTTGAGCAATTTAATCTTATCTGCAACTCAGCAACAAAGAAGGTGGCCATTTTTCAGGGAGCTAATTACGTAGAGAGTAAGTATCCAGTATCCGAGAAAGGGGTCTCCAAAGGAAAGGAGAGGTAAGGCACCCCCTGGGAGTCCCAGGCACATGAAATCAGAATTTCTAGACATTGGCCTTGGGTGTCTCCACTGTTCTAAAGACCAGGACTGTGAGAATAGTCTATCATTCCCCAGTTTCATTCAGGTACTTCTTGCTGGTAGATAATATGTTATAGAGAAAGGAGGCATTTTCTGAAAGCTCCAAGCTGGAAAAACACTTGAAGTCTTCCTAGAACCAAGGGTGAAAAATCAGCATGACTTGTGTGGCTGGAAGGGTCCAACACATTGGTCTCCCTGTTCATATCATCACAGCATGGGGTCCAACAGGCATAATTCACAGTGCATGTGTGTGCGTGAGTCCCTCAGAGCAGTCTGCATGCCTGGAGGCAAAATTCACCTGTATTGAAAAAAACCCTTGAGAGACGAGAGCTGATTCATCGACACCTCAATACCGAGTTAAGTCCCACTGAAGGGCTGTTGGCTGTGGGAATTTGCCAAACAGCAGCATCTGTTACCATGGAAACCACAGCGTCACTATGAGACACCAGTCACTGCCATCTGAGAGCTCTTGACATATGAGACAGAATCCTCCCACTCACCATATCCTCTGGCAGCCTTGCCCAGGATGCATGTCTGTGCGTGTCATTGACCCGTTTCTCAGCTCAGATAACTGAGGTAGCACAGAGTGTGTCCTGCTCAAGGTCACATAACGAGAGGCAGAGCTGTGAGAGTGCAGGTCTCCAACTCCAGCTCAATCCATCGAGGTCCTTGGTTGTCAAGGAGACGCCTGCCCCAACACCCCGAGTCACCATTTCTGGGAGTGATTCTGTCACTTTCCTCTGCGCTGAAGCCCTCCACCCCCACCCCACTTCCTCCTTTTCCCTTATCTCTGGAGCACACACCATTCCTAAAGGAAAATAACCATCATGACACAAGACTTATGTCCAGCTTGGAACCTGGGCAGAGGCCAGGGCTCCTCTTGAATCCCTGTGCACCCTGGGAGGCCTCCCTGAGCGGATGCCAGCAAGGCAGAGATAAGGGGGCACTGTGTGCAGGCCTTAGGCCGCTCCCGCTCCCCAGGACTGGAATGCCTTTCCTTCTCTGCTCTCAGACATAGGAGTCCCTTGGGGAAAGGCCCCCTGCTGTGTTCTCTGCCTGGCACCGCCTTAGCAAATGTCAACAGGGATGCTTATCAGCTCTGGAAGCCAGAGGTCAAAAATCAAGATCTGGACAGCACAGGGCCATCCATGCTCCTTTTGAAGGCTCCAAGGAGAGTCCTTCCTCCCTTCCTCCATCTTGCCCAGCTTCTGGTGGCTGCTGGCAATCCTTGGGGTCCTTTGGCTGTGTCACTCCAAACAGTCTCCATCCTCACATGGTCTTCCCCTGTGTGCTTCTGTGTCTCTTCTCTTCTTATACGGTCACCAGTCACTGGATTTAAGCTCCCTCTACTCCAACATGCCCTGGCCTTGGCTTAACTCATTACATCTGCAAAGACCCTATGGACATAAATTTGGGGGATACGATTTAAGCCACCACAGCAGTTTAGCAAGACCCCACACCTACCTCCTCTGCCATGCCTCTTCTTGAAGAAGCAGGTGGAGAAGACCCCACCCCCCAGGGGTCATCAGCATCAGGCAGAGAGAAGAGGAGAAGAGGGGCTTGGGTTCCAGCACCCACTTCCTGCCCGTCCCTGGCCCCTTTTCATTTAGTGCAGACACTTCATTCTTCCCTGGATCCTGGGCAAATAGCCAAAACCCTTCCATTTGTGTGACACCCATCTCCTTCCACAGCTGAAGAACTCCTATTGGAGACTACGATGCCTTCGTTTTCCCCCCATTTATTCAGATCTGATGCATCACTCTAAGTATTCTCTAGGGCATGGATCCAGGGTGGAAAAGGGCAGGATGCAAGGACATCAGGCATGACTTAGTCCATACTTGGGGCACAACTGCAGTGTTTCTGGGATCTATGCAGGCTGAAAACACTCATTTCTGTAGTGTCCACAGCCCTCACTCCTTGGCGATTCCAACTTGTGCGGGATATTAAGCAACGAGTTCGGACTTTGGGTTTCTAAGTACAGTGTATTGCCTCCCAAGCTGTACAATTCTCCACATTGGAAAGACCTGGCAGGTGGGCTGCAGTCCTCGCTGGGGTTCTGGATGTGTCTGTTCATCCTTGGCCTGAGTTTTCCCTCTGATATAGAGAGATGAGGGGAGTAGCAATCTCACCCTCACTGGGGTCCGTCTGTGCTGCTGATGTTGAGGACAGAAGTGAGGACTGCACGTGAAATTGGCACACCATCCCACCATTAGTCTCACAGCTGATCAGAATGTGTCAGATGACGGCTGAGATGCACGCGGGGCAGAAAGGACCGCAGGCAAGAGCAGCCATGCAGATGCAACTCCCCACGTGCACCTTCTGCACCAAGGAGAGTTCAGCAGAGCAGACAAGGCAGCTGATCACCCAGAAGAGACACCCTCCGTGTGGCATAGAGATTCAAGATTTAGATCCGAAGGTGCGGAAGCGTATTGTAACGGCAATAACTCCAGCTATAATGACTCAGCTTTCTCCACCTCTTCCGAACATGCCTCATCAAAGAGGGTTTTTACTTGCAGTCCTTCTTAACCATCTTCTGGTTTCTGTTGGGCCACGTGGTAAGTGTCCCAATAAAAACCTGCTCATTTTCCCCTCCCCTGTCACTGTTTTTAATGTGCCCTCTTCCCACCCCCCACCCCACCCCCCCACACACACAGTCCAATCTCTGCACGGCTCTTGCTTTACAAAGGGTGTGTTTCCATTGTTTCCATGCTGGGATGTTCTAACACAACTGGTCCTCATCTCCCTGTGCTCCTGGTCTGGAGTTGGAGCTCTAAGCATTTTCACAGCCTGGCTAGTTTTTTCCTCAACAAAACACACCTTTGGATGGCCTGTTCCTGTCCCACCTCTGCCTTTTCAATGCCGGTCCCTCCTGTGTGACCACAGTGTAGGTTTTCATCGGAGATTTGTTTTTCCCAAACACGTGGTCTCAGGGATTGGATCTTCTGGGTCCTGCAGTGGTGTCATCTTAACAATAAGCCTGCATTTTGCACCCTCCCTACTTAGGACACCTGACCCAGGCTGCCCCTGCCCCAAAGAGGTCTTACAAACTCCCTGCAAAGACAAAACCTCTGTTCACCCAACATGAAACTCAAGGTCAGTGTCCTCATGGAGTAGATGGTGTAGCTTCCATCACGGGCAAGCCACACACCTGGGTCCAGATACCGATTGAACATTGCCTAAAATCTGAACAAAGGCCAATAATTTTTTTCAATATATTGGTGCTTTTAGAATTAACAACAACAACAACAAAAAATCAATTTCTTAGAAAAATTAGGAATTTATAACACCTTTTTGACCATCAACATCTTTTCTCAATACACAAATTTCTGCCACCTTTCCACAATCAACAAATGATCAAATCCTATGGGTCTTCAGGATGTGTTGACATCACAAGGAACCTCATTTTCCAAAACCCTGGGAGCCTCTAGTCTGGGTAGTTGGTGTCTTAAGAGGTTGAGAGGGGTGGGGACAAACTGCAGGGGGAGAGGCTTCTGATCTGGGCCTGTGTGCAGTAAGGGGGGTTGTGAACAGAATGTGGATAAGTGGGTGTTGGGCAGGACAAGATGGCACTCTCAGCAGGGAAAGAGCCCAAGGAAAGGGGAAGGAAGAAACCGATCTGACCTAGGTGTTTGTTTTGCCCCCTTACCCCTCTGTGGGGCATTTGCTTCTTGGCCTCTGAAAATCAGAAAACATTTCTGTGCAGAACAGTCATCTACTTGAGCCAGTCCAACCTCTGGGAGCACAGTCACCACCCCCATTCTCCAGCACCTCCTGCCTTGCTCACACCTCTCCTGGACATCCAGGATGGTCAGCTGAAAATCACCCCCCCAGAGCCAGAGGCCTTGCCTAGGGACACAGCCGGGGCTGGAGGGAGGCCCTCCACCCGAGCATCCAGAGCCATCTGCATGTCTGTCCCCATCCTCTCAATCCCACTCTCCTGCTGAGAAAAAGAGATTTGCTCTTTGGAGCTTCTATTGTGTTTTGAGGTGGAAGGCAGAGATCTGGAAAGGAAGTTGAATCACCTAAAATATGGACAGACTTCTCCCTCCACAAGCGGTAACACGCTGGGAGGATTAGAGTGGTTCTTTTTTGTCCTGAAAGTGCTTTAACTACTATATAAATAAAATAGCACAGTCCAATTGCCAACTTCCAAGGTAAGAAAAGGGAGTTGAGGGGCCAACCCACATGCTCCCAAAATAAAAGGATTCTTTTTAAATATTCAGACCCAGAAGCTCACCATCAGAGGTCCTGAGGGGGCTCTGTGAGCAGGGGAAGCTGCCCAAAGCTGGCTCCTGTCCCCTTACTCATGACACCTAGCCCTTTTCTGCACCAAGTGACTAAACCTGATACTGTGTCAGACGCTGACCTTCATCTGGTCCCTGCCCCCAGAGCCACTGCCTCCACTCCAAGTTCTCAGTCCGGCTTCATTGCATGAGCGCCCATATCGCTACATGGACCCCTGCTCAGCAGTCCCAGCCAGAGTGCACTCCCTGGTCTGCATCCTTACTCCCTTCACTTCCAGGACGGCCCAGGCTCCGGGGAGAGATGCACAGAGCCCTCCACACTCTTGCCATGTCCCAGCCCTCACGGTGTCCCAGACATGCCAAGGCCATTTCACTTGCACTGCTGCCTGTCTGGGAATCCTCTCACCCCTCATGCTTCTGGAGATCCCATCAGCCACTCGTTCGTCCTATGGATCCCACTCCAGGGTCAGTGGGGGCCATGGTGTCACCCAAGATAGAGGTGCTGTGATCTCAATGAGCTTCCAGTCTGGCCTTCAAGAGAGAAGCTAAGCAGTTACACATGTCACCTTTTTAACCGCAACTGATAGAAGTGCTACAAAGGAGAAGAAGACCTTGCTGAATGCTAGAGGTGGGGAGGAGTGTGTAGCAGATGGGAGGATGGAGGAGGGGCCACCCCTATTTAACAAGAAGCAGACATTCTGATCAGAATGTCAGAGGTGCACTGTGGCAGCCCCTGGAAAATGAAGGGCAGGAGGTAAGGATGGGCACAGTCACCGGGAGGTTTTTGCAGCCATCCAGGTGAGAGGTGGCGAAGGCCTGGTCCTATGGGATGTGGTAGAGGCCGAGCCAGGTGCACAAAAGGACAGGTGCTATGAGAGCAGAAGGGAGAGCGTACTAGTTAGGGTTGCCAGAGACGCTAACCCTACCGGAGAGACACACGTAGTTCCTATAAAGAACAGTTCGCAGTCAGGAAGGTGGAGAGCAGGAGAGCAGGTGGCGTCCAGTCTGAGTCTGCACCGAAGGCGGGAAGACTGATGTCCCAGCTCAGACAGCCAGATAGAGGGAGTGATCCTTCCCTTCTCCCACCTTGAGTTCTAGGGGCACCCTTCACAGATTGGATGAGCACAGTTGGCTTTACTCAGTTTACCCATCCAAATGCTTATCCTACCCAGAAACAACTGCGTGGACACACCCAGAATAATGGTTACCAAGTATCAAAGCACCTGGTGGCCCAGCCCTGTCTACACAGATAATCAGCCATCACAGGGCATTATGGTGGGTTCTGAATAACAGGCCACATACCCAGGGGAGGATCGCAGGCAGGAGAGGGGGGCTGAGCATGTGGTCTGGGGGCCTGTGAGTCACCCACATGGAGATGTCAGCACAGAAGAGTAAAATGAGCAAGATCAGCTAGGTTCAAGTTGGGCACCGCGGGCACACAGATGGCTCCTGGGGCCCCAGACAATCATGAACTTGGTGGAGGAAAGAGCGGCCAGAGTGAGAGGCACACCAGGACTGAGCCCTGGGAACCCCAGCACTGGAGGTTTGCGCAGCCAGGAGGATGCAGGTGGTAAAGGTGCCTGGGAAGGAGCTCAGGTGCAGCTGACTCAGCAGGACCCAACCTCCCCTGAAGGCCCTGCTGCCCTGAGCCCACCTGTGGGCTGGCCCTGCGTCCATCCTCTCGCTAACCCCACGATACGGTTCTAGGAGATAGCAACGGTATATTATTCATTTGAAATGTTTTTGATACTAGTTTTAAAAATCTCCTCCACTAGTTTCCCGAATGCAAGGAGGAATGAATGAATGAACGCACTCATGAATGAGTGCTCTGCTCCCTGCACTTCTCTGCAGCTGCAGGCAGCCAGCCACTGAGCCTGCCCACTCCAGCAGGTCAGCGCAGCCACAGTGGTCAGTTCCTCCTCTTCCCCAACAGAGGACTGTCTCTCCTGAGAATGCAAGGTTTTCTCCTAACAGTTTTTGAGCTTTTCCTGAGAACTGTTCAGAGAGAGACACCAGAGCCCCGGCCATCGAGTATAGGTGCAATCCTCCTCTCCAGGTAGGTACCTGTCATCGCCCCACTGTCCCAGACTCAGTTTTAGGCTAGGCAAACCCATTCCCTTTCCTGACATGCCTGTGAGGCAACATGGCTCATGCTTGCAGCAAATCTACCAGCAGTGTTCGTTCATCTGCAGGAGCGGGAGCCCACTGCAGGGCTCTAATCCAGAGGAGCCCTGACCTGGCTTCAGTGATGCTCCTCAAACAATTTGGGTAATGTCTGTTCTGCAGGCTAAGTTCTGCCTTCAGAGTTAAGTTCATGAGACACACCTACTGCAACCATGCTGTGCACACACGCACACACAAACACACCTGCACACAATGCGCACACACACACATGCTCACTTGCACATGTTCACACTCACACTTTCATACACATTCACACACATATGCAGCCTCAGGCTCATACACATTTGCATACACACACAAGCTCACACACTCATTTTCACATACACACACGCCACACACTCACACACATTACCATCCATTCTAGAGGCAACGTCTACTAACTCATTTCCTTCAGCTCAAGAATGTGTCTGCAGGACAATGACCCTCCACGCACACACATGGGGACCGAGGCTGTGACCACCACTCCACTGTCACCTGCGGTGGCACTGTTTGCAGACATGGAGTCCAGTGTAATCTTTCCCCCAAACTTGTCCCTAGAAACACACAGTAGGCAAACTCGAGGGAAAGGAAAGAGCCTGCCTTTGTGCCACTGGTGACAGAAAGAGCTGTGTCTTGAGGTGGTCCCCATGCCAATGCACATGAGACTGCTTTAAAACCTGTGTGAGTTAATATTTTAAAAGTGAAAATAGCCACTCTATTTAGAGTGGTGAGTTGAAGTTTTTCTATTTATTTCTCTAATGCTGATTACCTTTTCACATTTTTAAAATACCTTTAATGAAAGGAGAAACATAAGCTCATTTTCTTTGACCTTTTCAGGTGGCCATGGTATCCCACCCTGTCTCCACAGCTAGGGGGTGGGGCTCTCAAATCCAATGAACATCTCACCGCCTAAACATTCTGGGAGACCCAGTTTCAAGAGCAGATGTGACTGGCCCTCATGTCACCCACTAGGTCACCTCAGCATGTTTTCCAAGAAAACCGAAACTTCCAACGCAATTACTAACACCCAGAGACTTGCGTTTCTTAGATACCCATGGATGGCAGCACCAGCCTGAACAGAAATCTCATTAACAGTCACCAACCCACAAACAAAGGGGAAGTGAGAGCTCTGACCATTGTTGTGGTTTTTGCTTTTCTGGAAAGTTTTCTCTTTACATCCTTGTGCTTCAGTCATTCCGTAATATTAGCAAGTGATGTTTGCTCAGAGCTACACAGGGTTTCTGAGCTGATGGGAGCCAGTGAACGCCACTAAGTCAGGGGCCACTTCCTCCTGGCATGAAATTTTTCGTCTTCTTTAATGAAGTCTGGCTGCCCAGTCAACTGTTCCCCCCTCACTCAGGGCTTTCTTCCACTTACTCTCCGATTGTAGCATCCATCAGTAAGGGATACAGTCTCAGATTCCAGGGGCATCTTTGGTTTCCTTCCAACATGTGGAGTAAGCAGCTTCCTTCCCCGGGGCCTCTGGTCTAAGTCAGGTTGACTGGGGCCCCTTTCTGGAAACTAACCAGCTTTTCAGCCCACAAGAGCTCTCTCAGCTGGGTGTTCCATAGCTGCCGTTTTGTTTGGACACACACACACACACACACACACTCACAAATCCTATTGAGATGAACTTTTACCCCACGCGGAAGCCTGTTGTGCTCAGGGAACCTTTGAGATAATCAGCGTTCCTGGAAGCTCAGCTTTCCTACTCAAAGTAACAGGGCTGCCTATCAAACGAAAGAGTCAGACAAGCAAGGTTCTATTTTTGGATCCATTGGGGTACAGCAGCCAGACCTAGTTCTTCACCTCCACTACTGGGTTTAAAAAACACACACAGAATGGGCTCTGGCTGGGTTGCTCAGTCGGTTAGAACAACGTCCTGATACACCAAGGTTGCAGGTTTGATCCCCAGTCAGGGCAGATACACAACAAATTAATGTTTTTCTCTCTCCATCCCTACTTCCTTCCCTCCCTCCCTCCCTTCCTCTCTCTCTAAAAATTAAAAAAATAATAATAAAATAAAAGAATACCCATGAACAACCACCTAGGCTTTGCTGAAACATCCTCCCGTATTGTTGAGGGTTTGTCTGTTTTTCTTTCATGTGCCTAAAGGGGAGTAAGCTGATCATGAGAGATCTTATCTAACAGAAACACCAATCCCAAGAATGTCATGGAGAAACACACATGAAGGGCCATGGGCTCCAAGGGAAGGGAGCCCAGTAAGTATCGCACTGGCAGCATGATTATTAACAAGACGGTGGTGATGACTCTCTAACTACTGGGCGACTCCAGCATCAACATCCAAACAAAGATAATAACAAGTTGAAGGGGGCGAGGATGGCTTGCCCTTGAACATGTTCCTAACCCATCAAGTCAACTCTGTAGCTTCTTGCCTTCTCAAAGACTGACTTCAAGACTTCCTGAACGGTCTTCTCAGCCTCTCCCTGCCCTTCTTCTACCACCGCCCACCTGATCCAGGCACAATTCTCTGCAGAAGTCATCCAAGACACATGTTGGAAGTTATTTAAGGAAGTTACATGTGTCAAGCTTTAAAATACTCTCCTTGGCCCTGGCTAGTTGCTCAGTAGGTAGAGCATTGGCCTGGAGTATGGACATCCTCTGTTTAATTCCCAGCCAGGGCACACAGGAGAAGCGACCATCTGCTTCTCCCTCCCCTCCCTTTCCCCTTCTCTCCCTCTTCCCCTCCTGCAGCCAGTGGCTCGATTGGTTTGAGTGTGGCCCCAGGCACTGAGCATGGCTCCTTTGGAACAATTCAGTCTCAGGTGCTAAAAATAGCTCGGTACTCGAGCATTGGCACCAGATGGGGTTGCCAGGTGGATCCTAGTCAGGACGCATGCAAGAGTCTGCTTCACTATCTCCCTCTTCTCACCTAAAAAAGAAAAAAAAAAACCCAACTATCCTTCCACAAAGGTGAGTTGGTACAAGGATACTGACCCAGCAAATGAAATCAGTGGTATGAGAACAGGGATCAGCAAACTTTTTCTGTAAGGACCAGAAAGTAAACATTTTCTGCTTTGTGGACCACTCAACCTTTTTCAGCTATTCAGCCCAGCCACTGGCATGTGCAAAAGCAGCCACAGATAATATGTCAGTGAGCAGGCATGAATATGTTCCAGTAAAACTTTATTAATGGATGCTGATGTTTAAATTTTATGAAATTTTCATGTGTCATAAAATAGTATTCTTATTGTAGTCTATTAGTAATAAAATGCGTGTTTACTTCTAAATGCTTGTGCACACCGTGTTGTCTATGTTATAAAACATACTCCAAAAATCAGCAAGTTGAAAGGGAAAAGCATGAATTTACATTCTAACGTTTTCTTCCTGAACTCCTCCAGTTTATCATATGGTAAAGTCCTGGGCAGGGATGCCCCACTTTGGAGACATCTGATCTAGCACATGAAGAGAAAAGTCCCATGAGACTGAAGTTTGCTACTAGCTCGCTGTTTCAAAGGATAAAGGAACTGCGAGGCATTCGACCTCTGACTGAGATATTTTGGTAAAATGAAAACATGCTGGCTTATATTCACAAATCCCAGAGGTGAGAAATGAAAAAACTCATATTTCAAGTTCTGAGAACAGCCATGCTGGGAACGGTCAGTTCAGACGCATTTTGGTTTGCTCAGAACCAGTTAAAGATGTGCAATGGGGACAATGGGCCTCGTATTTTATACTGATTGGAGAAGAAGGACGTGGCATGCCCTCCGTCTGCCCCTTCCTTTGTTTCCTGGGGGGCTTGTAACTACCCCGATTTCTTTCCCAGGTCTGGCAGTGACTCTTAAGGGGTCAGCCTCACCTTGGAATAAGCCACTACTGAACAGTCAAAGCAGCCTACGTGGGGTATATTCTCATTTACCTTCTATAACCCATGGTTCCTGGCCTGAATCCGGTAACCTCTAATCACCTCAAGTTTAAATCTGTCTCCCAGACAACACAGAGCTACAGGCTGACTCAAGAATAGTCTAAACACCCTTTCCACATCACCCCAGTGCACCCCACCCCACCTCTCTCTCTCTCTCTCTCACACACACACACACACACTCCAAAGGTCAAGCCACTGTAGCTAGACCCAGGAAGAAAACAGTGTGAGGACTGGATCATGTCAGATTGCCAATCCTGGTGCTTCTGAAACTGTCTTCAGGTGACCTGCAAGAGACTGACGTTTCTAGAAAGCAGACCAGGGCGTTGAGAATTTCCCCCCGAGGATGATAGATACTGCTCCTGTGGGCAGGTGACTCGATGCCAGGGCCTTTCCAGTAGGCACCCATTGCAAATGTTCCTTCTCCTTGTCTTTTACACACTGTCCTCAGGATAACAGACCCCAGTCAGACCACACATCCCGATTTAAGAGTCAGGAAATATGGTCAGATTTCCACAAATTTGGGCAAATGGATGCTTTAATTCATTGATTCCTAAATGCACTCTTCGGCCACTTTGCCCGTTTTACAGGATGTTGAGAGCCCTAAGTAATCATGTCTGAGAACTTCTGAAGTGTACAAAAACAGACAACATGGTTCATGGGTCATTAGGAAAATTTGGGAAAACTCTAAATGGACCAATATTCCTTTGGCCTCCAAAAGGCTTAAGGTGGAAATCCTGGTCAGTTACCGATGTGTTCTGGGAGATTATATTGAACAAGAAGAGAAATGAAAGGTGGCATTTTGCACCCAGGAAGGGCCCAATCACACCCTCCGGCCAGGATGACATTCCTCCCTCGGCCTTCACTAGCACCCTGAGCACCAGTAATTACCCAGCCCAGCCCCTTTAGGATTGGCTGTCTTCTGACTGATCCTTGTCTCTC
The DNA here is from genome assembly GCF_036850765.1 of Saccopteryx bilineata. Taxonomy (NCBI): domain Eukaryota; kingdom Metazoa; phylum Chordata; class Mammalia; order Chiroptera; family Emballonuridae; genus Saccopteryx; species Saccopteryx bilineata. The sequence goes on along the minus strand of NC_089491.1, from coordinate 224,751,282 downwards.
CAGCAGGAAGAAAATCACAGGCCTTCTGAACCTCCATCAGCAGCTCAGGCAAGACAAAGACGCAGATGGACTCCCTAATAAACTCCTTTCTGTTGTCCTGCAGTAAGCTCATTGCCTATAACGAACAAATTATAATAATTGCAGACAGTTATGCAAAACCTTTTACTTAGGTAGCAATCTTTCATCAGTGAATTGTAAGGCCTTCCCTAAATGCAAATTAAAAGCCACACCAGCCACCGGCGTGAAGGCAGCATCACCCCACTTTAGAGATGGAAAAACTGAGGCACAGAGTGGCACGTCTCTTATGCTATTTTCATAAGACAGACTTGTACATTCTAATGAGTTTAAGTCAAGTTTGTACATTACCTAGAAGGGGTGAGCTAAATTATTACTTACCTTTTGCACAGAGTGGTAGGTAGCTGTTAAAATTCATGTTTTCAGGGACACAGGGGAAATGCTGATGATGGGAGTTTACATGAAAAGAGGAGGATTTTTCTGTGATTGTAGAATGGCCTCAATCATGTGTGAGGGTGTGAAGGTCTGTCTGTGTGTCTGTCGGGTGTCTGTCTGCTTTTCCAAGACCAGACCATCAAGTTACTAAGGGCTCTCAGTTCCTGGTGGGATTCAAGATGACTCTTAGCTTCCTACGCTTTTCTTTCTTAGCTGCTAGATTTTCTAGACAAACATTGAATCTTTTATAATAAAAAATAATCAGAAGAAAAATGTGATTTTAAAGATACTCTTAATGCCTAAAAAGATAAGATATTTTTAAAGACTTTCTACTCCCTGTTTTAAATCAGGCTCCCTACCTCTTCACATGTACTTATGACATTTTTCAACCTTCTTGTAGGAAAGCACTTTCCCGCTTCCTTCACTCTTGCTCATGGTGAATTAATAAGTGTGACCTAAGGGTGAGCCTCTTACTCGAGTTTCCCCTGGCTCATATTCACATAGAGAGGCTAGATGTGTCCACTGAGGTCAGAAGATGAGACCTGAGGCCTAATCCCAGGTCGCAGAGCAGTCCCTCGGAAGGGGCTCATGATCCCACAGGTCCTGCTCAGATCTGTGGACTGACCTTTGCGGGTGGCTATTCCTGGAAACGGATACATGCCTGTGCCTCCCTCTAAGTCCATCCTGTCCTGTCCAGTGGTCAGGGACAGAGCAGAGGGCAGCCAACATCAAAGACAGAGTAACAGCCTGGTGAAATCCTCTCCTGCCCACCTTAGGTGAGGTGTCACTTCCTGCTAGGAGGGCAGCTGCTCTCTCTTCTTGCCCTTCAACTAAAGGCTTAAAGGTTCACACTGTCCTATAAGTACCACCCTCCTGCCTTTAACATCCTCACCCTAAACAAAACAGCTGTCAGACATCATAGACCAAGCCTGATGACCCCCAGAATGGACAGTATAAAAGGGCTCATGCCCACCAACAAAATCCACCCACCACACCCCAGATCGAAAAAACCGACTCCCTTAACTGACTTTGGTTCTGCCCCCAGATGCTCAGGCCCCTGTGCCCCTTCCAGTGGAGCAGGGACAGGGAGCATTGCACCCCCAGCATTGCTCCTGTGGCTGAGCACAGGCTGACCTTCCCTGCAGCAAGCATGGGAATTCTGGTTATCCTGGGGTGTTGCAGCGGACACATGCAGAATGGACAAAGCATCAGACTTGTCTCTGGCTTGTGATCCTCCAGAGCAGTCCACAACAGTTTGATTTGTCCTTGTAGATACAGGCATCTCAGTGCAGGGCCTGCTCTGAGCCTGTTTCTACAGAGCTGTGGCCATTTTGCAAGGAACCTCGCACCAAAGTCTCATCTTCGTTAAACTGTGTGTCAAAACACGGTTTCCAGCAGAAGGATAGTTCTTCCAAGACCCACCAGGAAGTCTGAGACTAAAGGAAGGCTGAGTAGGCAGGGATTGGGGGAAGAGGCATGAGGTGGGGGGCACCCATCTTGACCAATCCTCAGAGCAGAGACTGCCTGCTTGGCGAGCCACTGTCATTCTATCCTACTAAACAGATCCGAGTGCACAAAGCAAGGTTTGGGGCTGGACATTCTGCAAGGGAGCCCTGAACACAAAACCCACTGAGGATGTGAGGGAGGGAAGGGGTAGGGCCTGCGGCACATTGCAGAGGGCTCAGCAGTCAGGAGACTGAATGGGGGACAGAGCCTGGCAAGGGCCCTGTGAGCTCTGCTCTCTAAGCTGCCCTGAACCCCCTGGAGATTCCCTCTTGCCTCCCTCCTCCATCAGCATTTAGTTACCGTCCAAACAGTGAAGCTCCAAACAACAGTAAACACAGACTCTGCTCCCAAAGGGCCACCGCCCGGGAAACTTTACACTTTGAGGGAAAAGGAACACTAAGGAATGGTGTTCAGCCCTCCTTTTCCTGGGCTGGCAGCCCCTGGAGGGCTCCTCACCCCTCACCTGCTCTAGCCCCTACATCTGGCTCGTCCTCTCTGTGGTTTGGGTCTTCCCTCTCACCAGCCACCTCCCTCCCACCCCGGCACCTGCCACAGATGCCTTCCCCAGAGTCTACCCAAACCCTGCCCCCAGCCCTGCAGATGGCATTTCTGGGTCAGCATAGGCTGCGGAAGCAGCGACTTCAGGAGAGCCCCCACTCCGCCCTCAGGAAGTCACGCCAGGTGGTCCATAGGCAGCCACTGTCTACGTGAATGATCCCTGGCGGAAAGCACTGTCCAGCCACCCCCAGCTGGACAGGCACATTCAGTTACTAGAGGAGATGTTGATAATAATATCCATTGTCATTAATCCCATAGACAGGTGTTTTCTTGTCCCAAATATGTGACAGGGACCAAGCACAAAATTGGGAATTCAGGAGACTTGGGCCCCCCACCCCACACTCTGCTCTTACGGCTGTGTAATGTGGCACAGAGCTCTGTCTTCTGACCAGATACCTCAGAAATTCATTCCAACTGTAAAATCCAAGAGTCAATAATAGACACCCACACACTATCTGGAACCTCTTCCTGGCACTCACACACTCACCAGCCATTACCAAATCTCCTCCCACCCAGGGGAGGGTGGCTGGGGAGTGCCAGGGTCATATTATGGTTGGGTCACGAAGCTACTAAGTGGTAAACCAAGACCCTGCTCAGAACCTTGTCCTACATCCCCATTAAGAGAGACAAGCCCCCCCAATGCCGTTGTCAAGGTGGTTGAGAGGAAGCTATAATCCTGGGCCCAGGGCATGGAATGGTGTTTTCCAGGATTGGCATGCCCGTGGGTCCTGCAGGACTGGACCCCAGCTTCCTTGTTCCTACCTCTACTGGAACCGATGCTGTTAGAGAACTTCATCTCTAAAGGCCCAGCTAAGGCCCTGGCTGGTTGGCTCATGGATGGAGCCTCAGCACGGCATGCAGACATCCCGGGTTCTATCCCCAGTCTGGGCACACAAGAGAAGTGACCATCTGCTTCTCTTCCCCTCCCTCTCTTCCCCTTCAATCTCTCTTACCCTCCCACAGCCACTGGCTCGATTGGTCTGAGTGTAGGCGTCAGGCACTAATAATAGCTCAATTGATTCAAGCATCAGCCTTAGACAGGGGTTGCTGGGTGGATCCCTGTTGGGGCGCATATGGGAGTCTGTCTCTCTATTTCTCCTCCTCTCACTTAAAAAAATAAATAAAAATAAATAAATAAAGGCCCAGCTAATATCTTCAGCTTAGTTCCAAATTTAGTCCAGGGAGAGAAACTGACCTAAAGGGTATGTATGTGTGGTTGGGGGGGGAGGGAGGGATCATCGTTTTTGTGCCACCTGAGAACACTTGTAAATATAGCAAAGCTGCGAACCAACTGGTGAAGATGCACCATCATCGCTGGTTTGACATTAATTCAAACCCAGTGTTATCAGACACACTGAAACAGTGATGGAAATACTGCCCAGTCACAGCCCACCCAAGAGGCAGAACATGCCCCCATCAAGGCCCCCGTGGCTCCAGGGCCCCTTCAATGGCTAGCTGCGCTCCTGGGGCTGCAACCTAAGGTTCGAAAATAGCATGGCAGTGTTACTGAGGCATAGGCCAGTTTCCAGGCCCCTGGAGGTTAATTAAGGCCTCACAGGGCTACATACCTGTGTCTCAACACAGGGCTGAACTCCAGATCTGTGTGCTGATGACACATAGCTAAGTGCTGGGAAAGAGTGTGAAGCTGGCCCATGCGATTGCCCCCACTGGCTGCCCTGTTGACCTTGAGGGGGTGAGCTCCAGATTCCATCCTTCTCCAGGGGCCTCTGCAGACCCAGGCTGGAGGGAGGTGAGGCCTCTGCCCAAGAGAGCCCATTGGAGCCTCCACCTCAATGATGGCCCACTCCCCAAGGCACTGGACCTGAATAGCTCACTTGGTGCCAATGGTCATCCATGGTCAGCATGACACATTGGTGAGATTTGATTTCGCACGGTGTACTTGAGAGAATACCATATTTGGAATCTGGGTTAGTTCCCTCGGGCTTCTGTAACAAAGTGTCTTGGACCTGGAGGCTTAAAAACAATAGAAAACTATTCTCTTCCAGGTCTGAGATCAAGGTGCCATCAGGACCGTGCTCCTCTGAAGGCTCTGAGGAGGATCCTTCCTGCCTCTTCCAGTTTCTGGTAGTGGTTGGCAGTCCTTGGCTTGTAGGCACGTCACTCTAGTCTCTGCCTCCCCTTACTTGCTCTGTCCCTCTCTGCTTTGTCCATCTCTATTCTGTTCCCCACTGCTCTGTCTCCCCCGCTCTGTCCAAATAAGGCCACATTCAGAAGCACTGAGGCTTAAAACTTCAACATATGTTTGGGGAGGCACATAGAAAAAAAAGGTGAAACTCAAAAATTTCCACCACAACATTATACAGTTCAAAAACATATAGAAATAACCTGAAGGCATATTATTTAGCATTTTAATTTGTTGGATTACTATGCAGTCATTAAAAATAGATATTGAATTAATATTGAAAGACCATGTGACAATATGACAGTGTTTCTAACAATGCCAGGTCATACTTCTGACAACAGCAATAAGGAACGTGTGTCACATGAACAAGGCCTGTTAGGAAATACAAACAGCCATTTTGGAGGTCAAAGAGTACAAACGCTTTGTAGCTTAGTTCTTTTATCTTAAACATCTCTCTTTTTAAATATCTTTTTAGAATTAAGAAGAAAACAACACCAGGGGTTTGAGTCATCTCTACACTCAGCAGCTGAGATTAGGGGAAGGGACTTCACTCTGCAAACCTCAGTTCTAACTGCTGCATGGACAGAATACGTGACCTTTGTTTGGCCTCTGCAAAGGGCTGGGGCTCACAGGGGCTGTAATGACCTAAGGATAGGGACCTCTTAATGGTCAGGGTCATTGAGCAAAGCCTTTCATTCTCCCTATTATTAGAAGGCAAGGCTGCTTTTCCATCACTGTCTTTTAAATGCCTGAGGGTGCTCTATGGCAAACAGATATTTTTGGCAGGAAAGAGAAGGAATTAGCAGATCTAAAGACCACAGAATCAAGATGATCTTAATCAGTAGACATGGGGACATGGGTAGAAACTTCCAGAAGTTTGGTTCACTACCATGTGGTTTCCCTGCCACTGGCTGAGCCACCCTAAGAACATGCCATGTGTTCACTGGCATGGTTCTGCTCGTGGTTGGAGCCCATTGAGCTGCCAGCTACCCACCCTCTTCACCAACATGTGGTTCATTCATTCCACACCTAGCTGCTCAGTGTTTACATTTGGAAGCATTCTTCTGTGACCAAGAGGGCACAGTGAACAATACAAAGTCCCTGAGGGACAATCAGAGACACAGAGCAGAGCAGATAAGAAGCTGAGGCCCACTGGGCACCTCTGCTCTGACCCGCTCTGCTCTGTCCCCTTCTGCTCTGTTTCCCACTGTCTCTGACCATAATAACCTTCTTAGCCTTGCACAACTTTCTCTTGCAGAACTGTCATATGAAATGCAGCGTATCTATTAAAGTTGAACTGCAAATCAACAATGGATAATTTTTTAGTATGAGTATATCTCATGCAATATTTGAGACATCCTTACACCAAGGAACTATTTGCTATTGACCTGAACTTCAAATTTAACTGAAAGTCATATGGTTTTACTTGCTAAGTCTCTGGCCATCTCTCACCAGAACTCTCCAAGGAGAGGGGCCTAGGCAGGGCAGGACAATGTCACCCCTTCCTTTCCTTGTGAATGCACAGGATTCCCTACCTGTCCCCAGGAGGGGACATAAACACCACTGTCATGACCGAGTGCTTACTGCACACCACATACCCCCCCACACACAGCACCTCCTCTTGTCTGCACAGGCCAGGGACAGATGTCATCACCACCAACTTGCAGATGAGAAAATTGTGGCTCAGAAAGAACAAACAATTTCCACCAAATTCTATAGATGGGGATAATATTAGCTAACATTTACACATCACTTAGGCAGCAGGCACAGTCCTCAGAGGTCTCTGCATAAGATCTTTAATTCTTTTAACAACTCCAGGAAGAACTTTTATTGGAGCTCCTTTACAAATAAAGACATAAAATCACATTAATAGCAAGTGGCATGGTTAGGATTTGAACCCAGGCAGGGTGACTCTAGTCTGTACTCCCACCCATCTTCCTAATCCACCACCGCGCCACTCCCACCGGGGCGCCAGCTCCTAGTGAAGCAGTAGTCACGCACGGGAAACAGGAGTCCACGCTGCAGCTTTTGTGGAGAGCTCAGTGGGTGCAGCACAATGAACTAAACTGACAGCAGAGGAGAAAAAATCACCATGGTGTGGTGGGCTGAGAAAGGGTCACAGAGGCAGGTGAGTGGGGGACCTGAACAGCTGGGAGACATGGCAAAGGGAAGGGGAACCCATGTTAGGAACTGTCAATATTTAAAATAAACGAGTGATTGCTGAGCACTTCCTAGCAGCCAGGTGCTCTACTGAGCATTGAAATTACCTTCCTCATCCTCACTCATCCACCCCATCTTACAAACTATGAAAAGGGGGTTCAGGGAGGCCAAGTGGCCTTGCAGAGAGTCAGCTGGGATGTGGATGAAGTCACAGCAGCTCTCCCCGCCCCCACTGCTGATAAAACCCAGCTGGCCCTCAGGACATTAGTGCACCTGGGAGGGCAGCCTGGTCTTCTGTGTGCACTGCGACAGGTTTTAACCTTTTGCTGGTTTAGTTGGTATCTCTTGAATTTTTTTATAAGTTTGTGTCCCATTTGAAAATTTTAAAAGAGAATTCTTTAGAGAAATAAAGGAAATGAAAAAGGAAAAGAAGGGACATTGAGGGCAGCTTCTGCCAAATCTTACTACTGGGCTGCAGACTTCACAGTATTTCATATAAAAAACACCTAACATTTTCTTTTTTACTAAGTTATGGCGCCTTTAGCAATGACCCAAAAGCAAGCGACAGACAGGACATTGACCTGAAGTACTTTCCCAGCACCTGGAAACAAGGGGTTGAATCCATTTCTCTGTCTGTTGAGGGAGGCTGTTTCCGAAAACTCTTCATTTAAAATGACTCAGTGGGTGGCTCTTGATTTCAGAAATTGTTCTACACACGCGTGTGGCCCCAGCGGGACACGCAGCAGGCCCGCAACGGGCAGCTGGCCTCACGGGCTTCACTCTGCAGTAGCACGTGGTCACTTCTGGAAGGTTTCCCAGCTGGGTCCCTTGTCCTGACTTGCTGGTTCTTGAGCGCCAGAGGAAAATCGCTGCTGATACCCGTCTCCATGTGAGCACAGGATGCGCAGTCCTCCCCGGACGCCACTTAACAGTCGATCCTCCTTCAGAAGAGAGAGCTCAGAAAGTAGACAGGCTCCAGGTGGAGAAAAGGACAATCCTGGGCTATGTGGGGGCACCCACTCACAGTCATTGTTCCCCAGTTCAGAAAGCCGGCTGAGGTGGGGGCACCGAGAGGGAACAGCTCGCCCTGGCCCCTTTGCAGTCGGCCAGCCTCCTCTCTCTCCTGTCAGTCACCTGCTCGGACACCACCTCCACCCATCACCTGCATTGCCAAGATGATGGCAGCTGCCTCCTAACTGGTCTTCCTGCTCCACTTAGGTCTTCCTGCCCACGATAGAGATTTGTTGAGTAGATTCAATAACATAATGCCATGATTTCTAAACTATAAAAAAAAATTATTTTTAGTATCAATATCATCAAGTCACATAGTTCATGCTACCTGCTAGAAAGAGTCACAGACACATGGTGACGGGGTTCAGATGAAGGAAAAGTTGGTTTCACCTGGGCATAGGGGTGGGGGTGCAGAGACAAGACTGAATGGGAGCAGAGGAGTGCAGCTAGGAAGTCAGCCAGCTTGGGCAGGAAACAAGGACCAACTCATTGCACTCACAGCAAGGACAGGGGCCAGTGCTAGATAAAGAATCATGCCCTCACTAGGCCTGGCCCTTAGCATATTCGAAATTTTTTGCCAATATATTGAGAATGGCATTTTATTTTAACATTTTTAGGATTGTTGATGAGGTTGACTGCTTTTCACATGTATATTATTAATCATTTCTATTTCTTCGTGTGAGTGTCTGTTTGTGTTCACTGCCTATTTGGGTGGTGTTGGTTTAAAGCACTATCTCACCCAAACAGATGCATATATGACGTATGTGTACAGCAAATAGAAACGTCTAGTTCACTGTTTAGCTTTTAAGTTTGTTAATGCCATTTTTGCATATGTAGTCAAATCCTTTCATTTCTTTCACAATACTGCTTCTTCTCTTCTATGGCTAGAAATTCCTTTATTCTGAAAACAGGTCAGTATTTATCCATATCCATATTTCTAACTCTTCTATGAATTCGTTTTCTATACTTAATGTTTACACATGTGGAATTTATTTTGTTACATGTGATGGCAATATAGACCAAGAACCTCTAAGAAGTTCCCGCCCATTCACCCTGCAATCCCATTTCTGCACTACCCTGTTGAGGTCTGTTTCCCACCTGGTACATGCCTGCCAAGTTCCATCCAGGTGAGACTTGTGCGGCCAAGTTCCAGGTGAGACTGAGGCCTCAGGGCTCCCAGGCCCCATAGTTCTGGGACATCTGTTGTAGTGAAAGGCTTTGGGGGTAGGGGCTAAAAGGAGGTCATTTAAAGTGATCTATGATTGAAGTCATTATTTTAACATTAAAATAAGCCAGTCCACTATGGAGAAGCTGGTAAAATTCTCATAACATTTTAAAATAAAAATGAAGGCCTCAAAGTTGCAATCAGGGGACCCTGACTGGTTGACTCAATGGTAGAGCATCAACCCGGAGTGTGGAAGTCCCAGGTTCAATTCCTCATCAGGGCACACGGAAGAAGTGACCATCTGCTTCTCCACCCTTCCCCTGCCCTCTATCTCTTTCTCTCTCTTCCCCTCCCACAGCCATGACTAGAATGGTTTGAGCAAAGTTGGCCCTGGGTGCTGAGGATAGCTCCATGGCCTTGTCTCAGGCACTAAAATAGTTTGGCATAATGGAGCAGTGGCCCAGACAGGCAGAGCATTGCCTGGTAGGGGGCTTGCCGGGTGGATCCTGGTCAGGGTGCATGCAGGAGTCTGTCTCTGACTCCCTGCCTCTCACTTAGTAGTAGTAGTAGTAATAATAATAATAATAATAATAATAATAATAATAAAAGTTGCTATTAAGGCTGTCCTTTAGAGGAAAGCTGGAGAGCCAGTTTTGGAAACAACGAATATGAAATATGCTCCATGATTTCTCTGCCTGAAGGTTCATTGCAACATCATTGATTATGCAAAAAATTGGAAATAACCTAAAAATCCAAGAGTGGTAAATTGGTAATATTAATTATGGTATGATAGGATTTGATGTGATGAATAGGGAATAATTAAAATTGTTTTCATGTCTACTAATGATATTAGTCATCATAATAGTTATACTCGACCTTTGGGTTTTTCTATATAGTCCAATGGTTTATGATTATCGAACATGTAATTCTTTTCATGGCTTAGGTAAATGTTATACTAGAAGCTAAATAGAGAAAATCAGACAAGACTCAGATCATGATTGTTCACAGTATGGAAATGACCCAGAGTGGTTTTTTTCATGATGAAAGCCGTAAGACATGACTTCCTTTCATTTAACAGTTCATCCCTTTTGGGGAAAAAAATTTGGCCTCAACTCTGATCACAAGGTTACAGTATTGCCCCATCTCTCCCTAGTGGTCAAGAAGATGACATTGATACTGAGACTTCCTAGTAATGAGCTTTTCTTAGCACTATGAAAACACTATCCGATTAATATGTTGGTCATCAACGAATTTATCCTTTGGATTGATTTATGATCAAACAGAGGGACCTGTGGACAAAAAAAGGGGGGGTTCTATAGAAAGTAACCTCACAAGGTGATCTGATCATAAATTCTTAACTGGACAGGTCATGGTGGGTAGTCCACACCAGACATATAACTTTTTAGTAAAAGGTTTATCTTTGCCTTAAGAAAATCCTATCTGTTGTTTCTAAGTGAACACACTTTTGAATAACCACCCTCAGGACAGACAGCACATAATCCAGTTAACTATCCTCCAATCCCAGCCCTGCCTTGATTTCTCCCCACTTCATATAATCTCCCTTACGTCTCCTCCTTAATTCCAAATGCATACAAAAAGCTGCAAAACCATTATTCTCCAGAGCATTTGAGATCTTGCTCCCCAAATGTGCCATCAGTTGGATTCAATAAACTCTTATAAAAAAATCCCCCCTCTCCAAAAGAATATTTTTCATAAAAATAATTTTAATCACAATGTTTCAACTTGAATACAGTCAGGAGATAAATTTAAAACGCTGGAAACAAAAAAATATATATCGTTGGTATTATCCCAACTTTGTAACAGCATGAAAACACATGCACTTGCCCAGGAAGGATGCAACCAAGTGTTATCAGTGGCGGGATGGTTGGCGGTTCTTATCTTCTCTGAATTTCCCATTTGCTTCACAATGAATTTATGATTTTCTCCTCAGAACAATAAACTGGGGTTTGCGGCCGAGTTGCATGGTTTGACAGTTACTTCATTTTGTTTTTAAAAGAGACATGTAAGGGGGCAGAGGGACACGGCCTATCTCTTTCTTCATGTATTAGGAGTAGAGGCGCATTAGTGTTTTCCCATCTACGTTTGTATCACTCTTCACTGGCGCCGGGTTTGGAAACAGCCCACCAAAATAGTGCATCACATCTCTCTCCACTCTCCCCATGCCTCTCACAAGGTGACCTGGGGTCACATTTGTCCGCCACAAGTGTTTGATCAGCTCCATTTCCAAAACAGATCACTCACCAGGGCAGTTCGTGATCTTTAGCGTGAGATTGTTCTTCAAAGCCAGTTCTTGGTTGGGAAATCTTAAGGAATACCATGGTCACACCAGCTGTCCATCTGTTGAGGACAAGGCCAGTTGGGGACAGCGACGCTTGTCAGTCACATGTGTGCTCTCTCCACACACAGATCTGTGACAACCCAGGGCAGTTGTACCCCATCACTCCCCCAACCTGGGGGGTAAATGCCTTGAGACCACAGGATAGCCGCAGAGTCAGGGCGAATGTGTTGAAGGAAGTGCTTCTGGTTTGTGCAACATGAGTTACTTAATAAATGTTAGATGATTCTATTTCCCACGGAAAAAAAAAAATTAAAACCCAGAGGGAGACAGGCAATTCAGGAAAACAGGAATAAAGGACATTATTTTTCAAAGGCAATAGGATATGAGGAAAAGTACCTGCAGGCTGATCCGCTGACACATTTTAAGCAGCATCCCAGGGCAGAGTCCCATTTCTAACCGCCTCACCCGACATCACCGTGTTGGCTCCCACTTCAGACATATAACTCAGGCAAGATGGTAAAGCTAGGGAGGTGCTCCCTTGGCCCAGCAGGCCCAGGACCCATGGTAGAATGTGACCCTTTGTTTATAATTCCCAATACCCCAACAATACCTCCTTGATTTTACATATAAATACTTCTTGAGTATTTAGTATACACCAAGCATGCACGGAGAGAAGCCACCTATGTGGTTTGGCTGGAGACACTTTTAGACCATGTAAATATCTCACTCCTAATCAAATGCACACACAGAGAGATTCAGCATCCACTAATGTTTTTGTTTAAACCAATAGTTACCATGATGGCTGCAAAATAATGATTTTTGTGAGTATGACATTTCCGCTGCATTTATCAGTCAGCACCTGCATATAAGAGTCTGCCCTTTTCTGTTCTGTATTTACCAATGTATTATCAATATAGAGAAAGCCTAGCCTTTGAGATCAGTGTTTCCCTTGTGCACTTAACAACAGTTCAATGTTTTCAGTAGAAGCTGAGCAGCAGTGCTTTACAAATACAGACCCAAAGCTGGCTCAAAGCCAGGTGCCATGGTGATGGTGGCTTTCTACAAACCTGACGTGAGCAGGAGGCCTGGTTTTAACTGAAATAAGGTATCTGATTAATTCCTATTTTGCCTCCTTACAATGTTCATCTCTTACAAGGTTGAGGAGCCTTAAGACAAGAGGCTGGTGGGTTAGTCCCAATCACCAGGTACCCATAAAAGCCAGTGTGGCACAGCGGCTTTAGACCAGACTATTTGAGTTCATATGGTGACCTAACATGTGGTCCGCAGGATGACCAGAGGGACAGAGTGGGACCAAGCAAAGCCTCTATACCTGGGGTCTGTGTACTCACTTCTAGATGCCTAGACTATGTATTTTACAGGCACTAAATTCATCTTTAACTTATATTCCTAACACACAGCATAATTCACATGCAATCCAGGAATTCTATTCTAAAGCAATACATGACTTTTTTCTGTTTCATAAACCATAATTTATAAACACATACCTCAATGAGTTCAAAATTTAAGTCCACATAAAAATCTGCACATGGATGTTTATAGCTGCTGTATTCATTACTGCCAAAACTTGGAAACAACCAAGATGAATGGATAAACAAACTAGTACATGCCTACAACAGAATATTATTCAGTAATAAAAAAGGAGCTATTGAGCCTCTAAAAGACATAAAGAAATCTTAAATGCATAGTCACTAAGTGAAAGAAGCCAAACGGAAAAGTCTACACACTATATTCCTCCAATGTATGACATTTAGGAAGAAGCAGAACTATAGAGACGGTAAGATTAGCTGTTGCCAGGGGCTCAGGATGGAAGGAGAGGGGAGAATAGGTGTTGCCCAGAGGATGTTTAGTGCAGGGAAACAGCTGGCATGTTACTGTAGTGATGTTACATGGTATCACACGTGTCAAGAATCAGGGAGTACACAACACAAAGATTAAAACCCCATATAAGCTAAGTGCTTTAGTTAAATAATAGTGATCGATATTGACTCATTTGTAACAGATGAGCCACACTAATATAAGATGTAATAACTATATACTTTCCGTTTAGTTTTTCTGTTAAAAAAATAAAACTGCCAAAAGAAGGATAGTCAATTGATTATGTGTTTGTGTATATATATATATATATATGTATATAATATAAAATTCACCCTTAAAATTAAATAGGACTCCTACAACACTGTTGTATAATGTTAAAATGAACAGGTGAATTATATCAGGATCACTTCCCAGCTTTGGACACCACAGCAGGCATACTGCACACAGAGTGAACGCTTTGGAGGTTTAGACGAAGGCAGTCCAGGCTGTCATTTCTGCCATGGATTAAGGCAGGTTATTCATCTCCAAGTATGCACAGAGGTTAAGGAAAAATATTAGTGGGATAAGTCAAAATAAGATAAATTATTTATTGATTTATATATATTTTTTTTAACTTTTATTTATTCATTTTAGAGAGGAGAGGGAGAGACAAAGAGAGAGAGAGAGGAGAGACAGAGAGAGAGAAGGGGGGGAGGAGCTTGAAGCATCAACTCCCATATGTGCCTTGACCAGGCAAGCTCAGGGTTTCGAACCGGCAACCTCAGCATTTCCAGGTCGACGCTTTATCCACTGCGCCACCACAGGTCAGACTTGATTTATATTTTTAATTGAATTTATTGGAGTGACATTAGTTAATAGAATTACACAGGTTTTAGGCACCCGATTCTACAACACATTGCTGTACACCATATTGTGTGTTCACCTGCCCCCAACTCAAGTCTTCATTCATCACTATTTATCCCCCTTCCACCTCCCCTGAGACTCTCCTCCCCCTCCCCCACTCCCAGCAATCACCAGGCTATTGTCTGTGTCCATGAGTCCTTCCTTCCTTCCTTCCTTCCTTCCTTCCTTCCTTCCTTCCTTCCTTCCTTCCTTCCTTCTTTCCTTCCCTCCCTCCCTCCCTCCTTCCTTCCTTCCTTTCTTCCCTCCCTTCCTTTCTTTTTTTTTGTCTTTTTTTGCTCAATCCCTCCACCCCCTCACCCAGCCCCCACCCAACAGCTGCCAGCCTGCTCTCTATGTGGGACTCTGTCTCCATTTTGCTTGTCAGTTCATTTTGTTCATTAGAGGGCACATATGAGTGAAATCATATGGTACTTGTCTGTCTCTGACTGGCTTATCTCACTTAGCATAATGCTCTCCAGGTCCAACCATGCTGTCACAAATGGTAAGATTTCCTAAAAGAAGATATATATATTGATACATATATATATGTATATATATACATACATACATATATAGATAGATTTTTTTAGAAGATTTTTTTTTTACAGCGACAGAGAGTGAGTCAGAGAGAGGATAGACAGGCACAGACAGACAGGAACGAAGAGAGATGAGAAGCATCAATCATTAGTTTTTCATTGCGCGTTGCAACACCTTAGTTGTTCATTGATTGCTTTCTCATATCTGCCTTGACCGCGGGCCTTCAGCAGACCGAGTAACCCCTTGCTCGAGCCAGCGACCTTGGGTTCACACTGGTGAGCTTTTGCTCAAACCAGATGAGCCCGCACTCAAGCTGGCGACCTCGGGGTCTTGAACCTCGGTCTTCCGCATCCCAGTCCGACGCTCTATCCACTGCGCCACTGCCTGGTCAGGCTAGAAGATATATTTTTAAAGGAAAAATTCAGTTGGATAGTTAAGTCTTTCTTAAATGATTGAATGATTGGGTTGAAACCAAAACTCTCTACACAATTGTTCCCAAACATTCCGATGAAGGAGAGAGTCGAGAACACAGGGACGCTCCCAGGCAGTGTCCTCCCATGTCTTTGGTCTGTTCCTGCTGAAGTGGAAGCTCTGGGGTTTCTGTTTTCATGTACCCCTGCCTCCACTGAGAGATAAGCCTCCAGTAGAACACAGCATCACATGTTCAAAACTGCAAACAAACTACCAATTTCAGGTGAATAAGCAAATGCTTGATCACTATGCTCTTTGAAATTAAAACTCTTCACACATTCCAAGAAAAATAGAAGGACATTTTCCCTGTTGGCTCTATAGATCACACCTAAGGTCCTATTTCAAGTCAGACCTAAACACACATGGACCTGTGATGACAAAGCTGTCTAAACACTCAGTGCGTATAATAAAATAACTTGAAGGTGCCAAATTTCACTTACTTTAGACAGGACTATTTCTCTGGCCCACAGGCCCCCTCCTATCCTAACAACAAACATCTCATTCCAGGCAATATTATGAGCCAATTATCAGGAGTTATTTTACAAAACTACTTCTGGGGAGACAGGCCGCCTTTACAGAAAACCAGTCTATAAAGTGTTTTAATAATAAAGTAAAAGTCAGGAATAGCTGTCTTCTATGTTCAAATAGGTTTGACTCAATATGTTTAATTATTTATTTAAAGAGCAAGAGTGGCACTGTGGTTCCAGGAGCCATGAGCTAACTGCAGAAAGCTATATAATTTGGGGGCCCATTGCAAAATGAAGACAGGGGACCCTGTCCAAAAACTAAGAAATTCATGATGGCAGCAGTAAGCCAGGCCTTCTGAGTGGGACACACAGATGGTACACTGCACAGGTGGGACACTGAGGGTGCCAGGGCAGGCCAGGTTGCCTTGGACCTACTGTCACCTTGTGGTTCGTCACTTGTAAACACTAGACAGTCACTGGTGCACAAGTGGAAAATTAAATGAACATGCACAAGGGAATGTTTTCAACTTTTGTCTTCCCATGAATCAGACTAAAACTTTGACCTATGTTCATTCACTAGGGAATACTCTATGAATCATGTGCTTTTTAAGCATTTTTGAAAAGGATCCTTTTGGTCAGGACTCAACCCTTTTTGTTCCTGCTCTGCATGTGATGTCTCCAGAGCCCACATCCGCCCCACACCTACATAGGAAGCCACTACCTTCTCCATTTTCTCCTTGAGAGCATCCCCAGAGACCCCTGGGGAAGATGAGGACCTGCGCTCCTTGGCAGCACCTCCGTCCAGTGGAGGGGCTCAAAGAGGAGCGTCCCAGGGGCTGCCCCATTGGGCCTGCACACTCAGTCACTCTCTCAGAAAACGTTCATAGTGCCTGAAACCCTTCCAAAGAAAACTATTAAAATTCCACCCTCCACTCGACATTTCTGAACACTCGGTCTCTATGTTCCCCTCCAGAAAGCCAAGCCAATGAGACGCGACGTGGATCAATAAACGTTCGCTTGGCTGAGCCAAACAGTGGTGACTTGGGTGCTAGCCTGTCGCATTTATCACAGTTACGCAGTCAGTAAGTCTGACATCGGTTAAAACTAAAAACCCACTCACCTCCCAGCAGGATCGCTCGGTTTACAGCCCTCAGTGTCCCAGGGCTTTTCCCTGTCTAGAAAAATCAAGGCGCCCCAGTGAAAAGGATTTGGGTAGCTTTCCATCTGGATTTTTTTAAAGCTAGTTAATGTTTGAATAGGTAATACATTCACATGGTATCAAAAAGGGCCAGAAGGTATATGAGAAGTTTCCGTCCACCCTGTCCCCTTGGTCTTAGTAGAGGGTTTCCTAGACTCTTCAAAGATTATTACGCTAATGCAGCGAATATACATTGCCCCTTTGCACACCACACATGCTGTTCTATACTCTCCTTTTTAACTTAATGCTCTTTCTGAGAACTGTCCCCAACAGTGCACAAAAACACATTCCTTGTTGCATTCCCTTGTGGGAATGTCTCATGATACCTTTACCCAGTTTTCTCTTAGTAAAGTTGATTATGTTGCCGCCAATATTTGGCTATTATAAAATTGCCCACATCTATTGTTCAGATGGGATCTGTGAGCTAGGTCCTAGCCAAGCACCGCAGGCCATGGTCATGCCGAATCTGTGCTGGTGCTCCACAGGCTCCTCGAGGCATCTCAGTGATGAAAAGTGGGTTTCCAATAGGTAGCATCCATGGTTACCCCACAGAGGTTTGGAGCTGAGCATTTTCTTTCTCCACCTACGTTCTTCTAGAACTTCTGAGAATTTGCCTTCAATCTAAACATGTACAACCCCTTTCCCCCGGCATACAAGAATCTATGGGCACAGATTCAAACAAGATCAAAGCCAGAAGAACAATTAAAGGGCCCACAGACACCTTTAAATTTTCACTAGCATTTGATTCTTTTGATTCAAGACCCTTTATATGTTGAGACATGCAAAGGACAAACTCATTTTAACAAGAAAAACACTTAGTAAAATGAGTATCCCATAGGAGGCGCTCAAGAAATAACTGAAAACCAAGGAGCCAGTCATATCCCACAGACTCTGGTCAATAAAATGAGCACTAACTACACACTCAAGAAGAAGATACAAATAAACACAAAAGACTAAATTTATTGCCTACAACCCACCTCAGTTCCCCTGCACCCCCAATTTCTAGGTTCATATGTGATATTCTCTACCAGACTCCCCCGCCCCGGACCTCACCGCAGCACTAGCGTGAGGCTCCCGGAATAAAGGCACCAGCTACAGCTGCAGGAAGACCAGTGGTTCTCAAAGTGTGGTCTAGTCAGGGACCCGAGTGTCTCAGAGCCTCAGGGATCCCACGCGGACACAGCTACTCCTATATCACAACGCTGAGTCATTATTTGTCTTTTTCACTTTTGCTGTCCCTGTCCATGGAGTCTTCCAGAAGCTTTGTTATGTGTGATATCACCATGCGTTGAATACAAAGGCGATGTGAGCATCCAGCTGTCTTCCATGACGAACCTCAGAAAATGCAAAGTGATGCTGCTCTTCTGATGAGCATATTTTGTTTGGAAAAATGTACTTTTCTTTTAATAACAATTTATCTATATCAACACATAATAGGTTTATTGTTGTTTTAAATCAATTAATAAATATTGATATATTTTAATTTTTCAGTTTTACTTTCTAAAACAGTAAAAAATGTTCTGTTTAGCATAACCCACAGAAACAAAAGCTCTCTGAGGTCTTCAATATTTTTAAGAGTGTAAGGGGTCCCCAATCCAAGAAGTTTGAGAACAGACAGCCTATATGACAAATAAAGACATGTGGGTTATCACTTCCTTAACAGGCAACTCTAGGAGGTGAGCTAACTTGTTTACTTAGTTCGCCTTGTATCCCCAGCACCTGGCACAGTGCCCGCACACGGCAGGTGTCCACTGTGGGAACCAGGGAGGTTGGGAGGGAACAAGGAAGGTAGGATGGCCTTCCCATAGATTATTGTTAAATAGCACAACTACGTTAAATACAGGAAAGATCTTCAAGGGTAAATGGCAAGTTCTTTGGGGTTAACTGCTTACCAGTGAAGAAAAAGGGCAAATGGCCTGTGCTCCATGAAGAACTTCCCTGTGCATTACCCACCATAGTCCCCTGGGTGGGCAGCCAGGTGTGTCCAGCTTTCTGGGACCAGCCTCAACAGCGCAACACACACCCTCAACCCCACACCCCCAGGGTTCTGGTGAGAATGCCCTGGGGACACATATCCAGGGGAACCATTGCTGGGGGCTCCAGTCCCAGGTGCTCACTGCTGAGCATGCTGACTCGGGTAAAGTACCGCCACTCTGTTCTGAGTCCTGACCTGTCCACACCCACCAGCAAGGCTGGAGGGTTCCCCTGTCCACTCACCCACCAACATTCAGCACTCAAATCCTTCCTCATTTTGAATAATAGATTTAAAGTAACCTCATTTTTTTGGCTTTGCATTTCTCCCACTCCTAATAAGGATTTCCTCATGTGGTTGAGCACAGATCACCTTTCCTGTAAATCACCTGTTTCTAGCCTTTCCCCTTTTTTCATTTGAAGTCCTTTTTCCTCTTGCTGGTTTGTAGGTGTTTCTTGTATGTTCATCGGTTTTAGTTGCAGGCATAGCTTTCTGAAACCTGGCACCTTCTCCAAACGTTATGTTTTTAATTTGTTCATAGGTTCCTCGGGGACAACAATGTTTTATTGCCTTTTTTACTTATGATAGGAGATTTTAAATTTTGCTTAGCAATCTTTCTCATCTCTAGAGCCAAAGATACCCTTCCACATTTTCTCCCATTGAATCTGTAGGTTTACTTTTCCCTTCTAGCTCTTAGTCGAGTTGGAGTCAACGTTGGTGATGAAGTATTTTTAGATTGCAAAATAAGTGCTGTAGCCAATGTACAAAAGCAAGGCATTTCCTGGCCAAGGGGTCATCATCTTGAGCCTGCACCACTGAGTGCTGCTCGGCAGGCATATTCTAAAGCACAGTGGCTGGAGGAAGGGAGGATTCTTCTAATGGAGCTATTCCAGCCATAGCACCTGGGGAAGAACATTTTTGCCTTCTTCACCATGACAAACACACTGAGCCCCGCCACACTGGAGTCATCTTGGTTGGTATGCAGTTTCCAGGAAAAAAACAATCTGTGGTTCAAATGCAGTTGGAGCAGGTATCACAAGAATAGTACTTGAGAGACTGTTCCGATGACCAGTGCCCAATGTCTGCCAGGAAGTGCAGTCAGCACTCGGCACACTTTATCCCAGGATCGGGGTTGTGTAAGTTTGGAGCCTCCGAGGAGACACTGCAGGAAGTGTTGGGGCATGGCTGGTGAGAAGTCAGCAGGCTGGCCTGTTGGTATACAGGGAGTGACACATTACACTCTGAGAAACCAATATCATTGGCCAATCTTCCAGCATCTGCTTCGGAAATCCAGTAACAGCCTGTGAGTCTTGAGCCCAGACTTTTGCTTGACGGTAATGGTAGCAGCGTGGCCTCTTCCACTCCAGCTAGGGCCTTGATGGCAAACCTATTTATAAAAACCGCCCATTTTTGCAGTGCTGGTCAACCTGGTCCCTCCTGCCCACTAGTGGACTTCCAGCTTTCATGGTGGGCCAATCACTGCACCGGTTTGGTAGCTCCGCCACCACCCACCATGGAAGCTGGAATACCCACTAGTGGGCGGGAGGGACCAGGTTGACCAGCACTGCAAAAGCCGGCGGTTTTTATAAAAAGGTTCGCCATCACGTAGCTAGGGCAAATGAGGAGCCTGTCAGAAAGTCATACTTTCAAAGTTGAAACCCAATGTGGAATCTAAAAAAAAAAAGTCAAACTCATAGAAATAGAAAGTTGCAATGGTGATTGCCAAGGGCTAGGCGTTAGAGGACATAGAAAGAGGTTGGTAAAAGGATGCACGCTTTTGGTTATAAGATGAATATACTGAGTAGTGTAATCTATAACAGTAGAACTTTGGTGTTCTCACCAAATAAATAAATAAATAATAAATGTGAGGTGATAGACGTGGTAATTACCTCAATGGTGGGGATCTTTCCCAATGTATATGTATATCAAATCATCACATTGAACACATTAAGAATGTTGAAAATTTATTTGTCAACTATACCTCAATAATGCCAAAAATAAATAAAGTTTTAACCTAAAGGTGGGGTGGGGTTCTCACTGCCCACCCAGACCTAGGTGAAGTGAGCTTGAACCCCCAGTTCCATCAAGGTCCTTTCCATTCATTCTGATGGGTCCTGAGGTTATGGCTTCCAAACCCCAGCCCAGTCCACTTCATCCTACACAGACACACATGTGTACACCTAGACATGTGCATGCACACATGAAGTGCTTGGTGTAATGAACATGTGTGCACACATGAGTATTTGTGAGCGTGGGAACACGTGTACATGCATGAACATGTGTACAGCAGTACACATGTAAAGATGTGTACACATGAACAAGTGTGCACATGCTCTCTCTCAAAACTAACTTACACAGTCATTAGGGTGACTGGCTTTACTGAAGATTGGTGGCCAGAGACAGAAGAAGAAGGGGCTGTCATTGAAGACATGAGAACAATCTCCAATGGTAGATGAGTCTTTTCCATTCTTACCACTCCTTTCAGCTCCTGTCCTAGCCTGTCCCCAACCCAAACAATATCACCATCTCCACCTCCTGCCATCTCTCTTCTCCTCCTTCCCTCTTTTCTCATCCTCCTCTTCGCATCAGTGACAGAGCAGTTCACCTCACTGGGTACATGAGCCCTCAGTATACACTGCTTCTTGCAGGCATTTTTCTTACCCTGAACCTTCTTCAAGATGTTTTCCAAAAACCATGATGCTTTTCTTCTTGAGAATAATTCTGCTGCCAGTTGTTCAGATAATCAAGTTTTTTAAAAGCTCTTTATATAGTAAGAAAGAATGATTTTAAGGAATTCCTCTCCTGGGTTAACCTTACAAGGTAGGTTCTTGAGTGAGGCCCTTGGTTACTTCCTATATAACACTGGGTACATCTTAGGTGTTCCACACCTTCCCCAGCTCCTCCATGTTTTTTCAGGATCACAGCCAATGCCAGGATTCCAGGTGTAGTGTTAGGTCAGGTTGTTAGCACTTGCCCAAAAGCTTCTAAAAGCACAATGCACTGAAACATTCTAAATGAACAGATAGCCAAGAGCAGGGGCTTGGCTAACCCACAGTGCCAGCCATGCCATGTACATCCATTTCTCTCTCAGAACACTGGGGAATGAAGCTATTCCCAAAAGAATGCTGAGCCACAAAGCCAAGAAGGACAGGAACCAGAGAGAAATAAGCCTTGCTCCCAGCTGTGAAAGACATAATCTTCCTTTAATATTGTGATTCCCTAGTGAAGCAGAAGTCCTTTTTCTCAGAGCATCACACTCGAGGGAGTTCTTGCCAAGGGAGGAACCTCAATATATGTGGGCTGGGATTTCAGGCAGCGACGTGCTGTCTCATCTGAGGCTCCAGGGAGTCATGATGAGCGCGCCTGACTGTCGTGGATGGTGTGAAGGAGCCAGGAGGCAGCTACTGGCTCGATGGCTCCATACTCAATCACATGCAAGTGCTGAGGCTCATGCAACAATAAGCCAGGCACAGGCTGCTTTAAGGACCCCTCAGAGGCAGCAGGGGCAAACAAGTACCTAGAATAAGCAGATGGTCGGGGGGGGGGGGGTGCAGAGGGTGCTGTGGGGAGCGGCAAAAGGGAGCAGCCAGAGAGCTCTGGGTGCTTGCAGAGAAAAAGTGGAATCTGAGCTGAAGTTTGAAAACAGAGTGGCCATAAAGAACAGCAGTCCAGACAGACCATGGCCTGGGAAGAGACAGACTACAGTCCAATTGCAGCTTCCAGCACTTTCTAGCTGTGCGACCTTAGGAGTAAGGTAATGGACAGGGGACAAGTCTGAGACTTGGAAGAGAGATGAGGTGCGTACCCAGCTTGCGTCAGGGGCCAGCACCTGTTGCCCACTCTGGACAGGTGTTTGCAGTGGGAGAGATTTACTGCGGAGAGCAGAGGTCCACTGAAGATTAAGTGTCTTGGCCTGGGGGCAGAGCTCAGCTGGCAGGGGGAGGGCAGGCTGAGAAGCCACACACTGAGAAAAGCCAGTGTCAGGGCACATCTAGCACTTGGCAAGGATGTTTCAAGTCCCTTCCAATGAGGGTAAAATACTTGCTCCTCAACAGTGTCTTTTTTAAATTATTGTGTTAAAATAAAACCCAAAATTTTACCACTTTAACCCTGTAGGTGCCCAGTCAGTGGCATTAAGCACATCCACATTGCTGTGCAGCCGTCCCCACCATCCGTCTCTAGAACGTTGTCTCCTTCCCAGACTGACTGCACCTTGACTGTATCCTTGGAAATACAAAACTTTCTCACTTAGACGGCATAAAATTTATTTACTTTTTGTTGTGGTTTGTGCTTTGGATGTCAGTCACATCAATGAAGGCTTTGCCTACCCTGGGATCACAAAGATTTACCCCTGTGTTTTCTTCTAAGAGTTTTATTATTTTACCTCTTATATTTGGGTCTGTGCTCGATGGTATGAAGAAGGTCTTCCATGTATTTTTTTGTCTGTGAATATTCAGTTGTTCCAGCACCATTTTTTCCCAGGCACCCTGTGTTTTTATTTGCTAAAGCTTGCAAATTTGGTCAGAGGTTTAGCTAGTGGAACAAAGTGTGAGATGTCTTCAACCCTTGGCACCTTGGGTTGGTCTTTTCTGGGGAGGTGTTTGCCCCCTGCTTTTCCGCTCAGATGAGTTGACATCTTTCTGCAACCCTCAGCCTCATACACCAGGCTAGGCTGAGAAGAGAGGCCACCCAGGCAGCCTCTGGCAGCGTGTGCTGAGAAGTTCCCAAGTTGGCATGGCCCTCATTGGACCTGGCTTCTTGGCTAGGGCTCAATTATCCAGTCCAACCTCCTGGTCCAACCTTCATGGTTGGCTCTGAAACTCATAAATGCTTCTTCTTCTCATTGACAGCCCCCGCTGATACAGGTTTCTGATACTTCCTCCATTGAAACATGTGACCTTTTCCAAGATGGTAGGCACCAGAGGCCTATAGTTTCTGCCCAGGCCCTCTGAGCCCTGCTAGCAGTGCCCTTTAGGCTCTCTGGCCTCTACAGTTGGCAGACGTCACTTTCCCTGCCTACTGTCACCTTGAGGCCCAGAAATCCCACTCTGGTCTGTAGGCCATTGGGCCAGGCTGCACCGAGTCCACCTCTGGGAACTGAAAGAAGCTTGTTGGGCTGTATCCCAACAAGCTGGCACAGCCGCGCTCTGAGGAGAGGCCCAGCCCAGAGCCTGTGCAGTCCCAGCTGTCTGGCATTTGCCTAAAAGCCAACTGGGTGATTTACTTTTAAGGCTCAGACCCAACACAGCTCATAACTTTCTTCTGAGCCCCTGAAGTCACTTCCTAGACCAGCTCTGATGTCCACACAAGATGACTTATTCATTACCAAGGGTGAATAATGCCTAAATATACCGCTGGATTTTCCACAAAGCCCCTCTGGGGTGTGCATGATGTGGTGGCTACTCACCTGCGGAGCTGGAGTTACGCAAGTGCCCTCCATGCCCTCGAATGCCTTGATTCACACTTGGGAACCATGGCTGAATGTCTCCAAGGCCCGTCTGGCCAGAACGGGGTTAGAGTATAACACACTTACATAGGGTTTAGGTTAACAGAAGTCTCGGTTCTCTTAATGTCCCCAGGATGAAGGCAGAAGAACCAAAAATACATTTTCTTCATTTGGGACAGAATTTTTTTTTCTACCTTCACAAATGGAAAACACATCATTAAACTTTTACTTTGTTAATAAAATTTATCATCATCAGTAGACCTCAGTTTTTCCCTTACCATATGTATCATTCAGGGCTGCACCAGAGAAACAGAATCTGTGTGTATGTGGTGTGTGTGTGTATGTGGTGTGTGTGTGTGTGTGTGTGTGTGTGTGTGTGTGTGTGTGTGTGTGTGTAGAGAGAGAGAGAGAGAGAGAGATTTCAAGGTATTGGCATGAGCATTTTTGGGGTTTGTTGGGCAAGCCTGTGTCTGTGGGGTGGCTAGAAGCTCTCAGGTGAGAACTGAAGAGTCAGCCCACAGGAGGGAATTCTTTCTTCTCGGGGAAGCCTCAGACATGCTCTCATGACCTTGTAGCTAACTGCATGTGGCCCACCCACATTATCAAAAATAATCTCTTTTACTTAAAGTCAATTGGTTGTTGATGTCAAATCAACACCATAGCTTCAAAATAGCTCTACAGCAATGCCTAGGTTAGCATCTAATGAAATAATTGGGTACTATAGCCAGGTGAGGCTGGCACATAAAACTGACGATTGAACCATAGAGTACTTTCTGTCAATGGGGATTCAGCCCACCAGCACTATTATTTCCTAGATTAAGAAGCTGACACTCTCACACAGGATGAGGAATCTGCTAGCCATCCCAAAGTCACAAAGTGGCTGAACTTGGAGGGTGCTAAAGAATAAGGCTCTAGAAAAAACTCGTAGAGGACTCAGATCTCATCCAAGAGTACTCAGACCTGGGCCAAACATGGGATGTCAAAAGTCACCAGGGATGTCACCCACTTGTGATACCTCCTTCTCCTCACAATCCTCCCAGTTCTGGTCATATCACCTGCTTAAAACTCCTCAGGGGCTTCACAGCATCTATAGGAAAAAAATAAAGTTCTTTGCATAAAGCAGGAGATCATTCATAACATGGTCCTAGCCTGCCTTTCCAGCCTCCTCTGCCACTGAATTTGGCCCCTTTGCCTTAGCTAGTGACACACCAGAGCACATGCAGGCCCCACACAATCCAGCTCAGCTGTGTCTCAGCGCCTTTGCACATGCCTTTGGTTTTCCCTGAAACCCCTTCTGGTTTTGATCTCCTGTAACTCCTACTTAATCATCAAAATCCATCTTAAGTACCACTATACCTGAGAAGTTCCCAGACCCTCTCCACCCTCCAAGTCTATTCATCCAACCGTAGCCCCCATTTAGGGTGGATTAGGTGCCCCTCTTCCATGCCCCACTAGCTCTTCCTGCATTTTTCTAGCTCAGTGATTCTCAAACTTTTTCAAGGTCGGGGCACATTTAAAATCCTACAAATAATTGTAGGCGCACTATATACAAATTTCTGAGACTTATGATATAATAATTAAGTCAACTATTAAAGAAAAAATATATAAAGTCCAAGCATGCTTTTATGGTAATTAAACAAAATATATACTACAAAATTAAATTTATTCTGACATTAAAAAACATTTTTATGTTACATTTTTTGAGTTATGCTTTTTAAAATTCATAAAAAAGGGGGTTAAAAAATAAGAAAATGATAAAAATGTTATCTTTTTATATATATAGATACATTGCTGGTAAGATTTAGTAAATTCGGCAGCTCCTGGTGTAAATGTGTTAAGTTTATTCATTCTTGTGTTTATGAGAAACATGAGCCTGATGTGTCCTAGTGATTTCTTCAATGTTTGCGCATATATTTAAAAGGCAAACTCTCATTTCCTCATCAATTCAATGAAGAATTTCTCTCTTTTTACTCTTAATCGTGTTGAGTGCAGAAAACCCCCACCATACATATCATCTAACTTTACACCAAACAAAGGATAGAAGAAACTTGCCTCCAGTCTTTCTGGGGAACATGGGGGTAGTATAAACAATCCAGCACCACAGCTTAACAGCCTTTTACAACCTAGTTAGGCAAGTGACATGGGGGTTGGGCAGATTGTCAGCGTACAGCCAATTCCCCACACCTCTGTCCCCCAAAAATCTAAACTCCAAAAACCCTATTGTTTTTTTGGTCCCCAACAGGCACATATTTCTCTGGAATACCATAGGGCGCACCTGGAAATCTTCTAGGGCTCACCAGTGTGCCCTGGCACACACTTTGAGAACCACTGCTCTAGCTGTTCTGTTCTTCTCAGAGTGTGATATAATTACACTTTTATTTTCATTAAGCTAGGATATTAAGAAACTAATTAGTATTCTTTCTTTTTCCCTTTCTTTCTTTCTCTCTCTCTCTTTCTTTCTTTCTTTCTTTCTATTTTGTGGAAAAAGAAACCAGAAATGGGAAAACTGCAGCCTATAGAGCAATCTGGCCCACTGCCTATTTTTGAAAATAAAGTTTTGTTGGAACACAGCTGTGCCGATTCATTTAAGTATTGTTCATAGTGGCTTTCATGTTAGAATGGCAGAACTGAGTAATTGTCCAGGTGATCAGCAAATCTTAAACTACTATTGAGCCCTTTACGGGAAACATTTGCTGACCACTTCGTAGACTCATCAGCAAGACATTATTTTTCCCCCTGGCCCCTTCAGGAACATAGGCCTGCTGTTTAGTTCTAGAAATCCTTGCACCTAGAAGGTCAGCAATAGTTGTGGGATTTTCAGGACTGTCCATGAAGACCTCCCCAACCCTCACCTTTGTTAGGAGAAGGATACCCAAGAAGGGCCAAATGCTTCATGGAGAAGACCCTGAAGGCAGAGTCTCAGACTAAAGGGCATTCTCAAAAGTTTTTAAAGTCTAGGCAAATATGGCTTAAGGACTGGCTCAGGCCTCAGTGACTTGTGTCCCTCAATAAATCCAGGAAAAAGACTCTACAGAATTAGAGGATCTCTCTCAAGGACTCTGAAATGCTCAGAAATCTGATGTATGAACTAGAACCCATGACTATTTCATGATGTTTGAGGCTCTGGAAAAGGGATAGCAGGTATGCCCGTCTCGAGGAAAAGACCAGCCACAGAGAGTCAAGGGGGATAGGGACAAATTTCTTCCCTCTCTCATCTTCAGATATTCAAGTCTCTGGAGTGGGGACCCCAGCTCCTGAAACTATGTCTTGATAGCCACTACAAGCAGATCAGTACCTGGCAAGAAACGCAAATCCGTAGTGACAGCAGCCTGGATCCAAACCAAGAGTCATTCAGGCATCATTTCCCCATTGAAAGGTGCTCTGCTTCTCAGATCAGTAAATAACTCCGGTAATTTCAAATCAGAACAAGACCTCTAGGGGAAAACGTCATTTGGATGCTACTCTGAAGTAATTGTAACTGGCCACCAAGTCTCCGGACAACTAATTATGGGACAGAGCCCTACTTCTGGCCGGTAGGTCTTAGAAGGAAAGTTCAGCCACCCTGGAGCTGAGATATTGGTCTCCCCATTGAGAGATGGTCAATAACCATTTGGTCTGGCCTTTCACCGTGGGCAACTTGCATGAAATATGTGTGTACTAGGGTGAAGATCCCATTTATCTCAAACATCCATTCCCCTGGGAGGTGGCAAAGCCCCACCTTCCAGCCATCCCAGGAGAACTTCCCCAGGGTCTCACTTGCAGGGTCACCTGGCCATTTATCTCCTTGACAACATCTGCTCTGAGGGTCTACACAAAAATATGCAGCAAAATCACATGCTGCTCAAGAAAAGGAAAAATAGTCCCTCTCTTCCTCCCCAAGGGAAGCCATTAACAACCATTGCTTTCCCAGGACACTCATGCTGGAGATGTGAACAGCGACCCAGCGAGATTTCTCATCAAAGGAATCTAAGACAATGACAGTTTCCAACACAATTGAAATTGCAACTGCAGACATGAATTGCCCACTATTCAGAAACATCTTAATTGTCTTGGCTGATCTCTTCCCTGGCTTCCAGTAATTGTATTACTATTATTGGGTTGTGGGGGGATGTTTGTTTTTTAGAAAACATCTCAGTGTGTTTCCAACAGTTGTCATGGAGAGTGGGCACCACAGAGACTTCCTGGGGAAAAATTATTTCCAAGGCTCATGTCCTCAAAACAAACACACACACACACACACAGAGATTTTGCAGGAGGAAAAAAAAGGACCTTCAAAAACAAAAATATTGTGATGAGATCTATGAATTTATTTCTCTCTTTGGCACCCACGTGGATCCCATCACTTGCCAGTGCCTACAAATTACTGGCTTTGACTGCAGCATGAGGATGCTACCTGACAGCCAACACCAAACTTTAACGAATTAACAAAGCGTGATGAACACAACTGATGAGAGATTGAAAAAAATATATGCAAATAAAAGTTCTGGTGAGTGGTAAAAGGCCCTGAGAGTGTGTCCATGTGCCTGTGTCTGGAAACATCTCTATGTCAAGGCTATCTGTCAGCTCAAAGTCACAGGCTGATTACCAACATAAAGACACATTTCAGCCTGACCAGGTGGTGGCACAGTGGATAGAGTGTCAGCCTAGGATGCTGAGGACCCAGGTTAGAAACCCCGAGGTCACCAGCATGAATGTAGGCTCATCCAGCTTGAGCACAGGGTCACTGGCTTGAGCATGGGGTTGCTGGCTTGTGCGTGGGATCATAGACATGGCCCCATGGTCACTGGCTTGAGCCCAAAGGTCACTGGCTTGAAGCCCAAGGTCACTGGCTTGAGCCCAAGGTTGCTTGCTGGCTTGAGCAAGGGATCACTGGCTCAGTTGAAACCCCTTAGTTCAAGGCACATATGTGAAAGCAATCAATGAACAACTAAAGCAGGGGTCCCCAAACTTTTTACAAAAGGGGCCAGTTCACTGTCCCTCAGACCATTAGAGGGCCAGACTATAAAAAAACTATGAACAAATCCCTATGCACACTGCACATATCTTATTTTAAAGTAAAAAACAAAACAGGAACAAATACAATATTTAAAATAAAGAACAAGTAAATTTAAATCAACAAACTGACCAGTATTTCAATGGGAACTATGAGCCTACTTTTGGCTAATGAGATGGTCGATGTCCGGTTCCATATTTGACACTGCTAGCCATAACAAGTGATATGCCGCGCTTCCAGAGCCGTGACATGTACGTCCTGCGTCACTGGAAGTAGTACTGTACATGAGCAATGCCGCGCTTTATGGCACCACCACATACAGTACTCCAGGAGCACAGGATGCAGATGCATCCTTTGCTCCTCTCACTGACCACCAATGAAAGAGGTGCCCCTTCTGGAAGTGCGGCGGGGCCGGATAAATGGCCTCAGGGGCCACAGGCCGTAGTTTGGGGACCCCTGAACTAAAGTGTTGCAATTATGAGTTGATGCCTCTCATCTCTCTCCCTTCCTGCCTGTATGTCCCTATCTCTTTCTCTCTCTGTCTCCCCCTAGCTCACCAAAAAAAAAGACACATTTCATAACTTCTAAGTAAATCTAGAGAGGATGGCTACTGAATGATCTATAAAGCCACTCCACAAACATACAAGGTCCATAACATTGGGTGGGAAGACAAAGCAGTCTGTGTTTTTTACAGCTATGTACATGTATAAAGCCTTGAACACTATCTCTTTAAATCATAAAGACCATATATATATTTGGGGTCAGGTGAAAATGTATCAAATACAATGGTACAGTGAACCAAGGAGCACAGCGAGGACATGCTATGGAAGGAAATGTGCTCTTACTCCGTGGCTCTGCTGTCTAAATGATTGGAATTACCATTCAGGAAGTAAAGGCAAGAACGTGCATTCATTCCAAAAGCCATCTTCCTGATGAGATGGGACTCTGAGGAAAGATGTCTAACAGAAGACAAAAGATCAAAATTAAAATATCAAATGATCGTGTGTGTGAATCATGCATCCCTTTTTAGGCCTTCCTAAGGTTTGTGGGAACGACCTGATCTTTCTTTTCTCCTGTATCCATCCTTCCTCCCCTCTTTCGGAGACAAGGGTCAGAGTAGCTTATATGCTCACTTGGGGCCCTTCACTCCCTCCTTCCTGACCATCTGTGTCTATTGCATAATCTCATTTTAAATTTGCTTTCACTTTTTCTCTCCCCTCCCTCTTAGAAGCTACTTGAACACATCTCCTTTTCCCTATTCTTCCTTTAGAAATTTAGAACATTCAGCATTCAAGTCTCATCTGCAATTATTTCCTCTTCATTAAGTTCCAATTTCCACTGGAAAACCATAACAGAGAAGCAATAAGAGGAGGAAAATAATATTTAAAAGAAAGTGGGGAGAGGGGAGCTACTATCTCAGCAGCCAAAAGATAGCCGGGAAAGTCGACCTCATACAAGCTTAAAAGATCTTAATCAGGTTGATGCAGGCATTTGAGAAGTCACAAGTACCCTGCAAAGGAAAGTAAAATCCTTTTCTCTAACAATGTAGGGAGGGTTGGTTTCACTGAGCCATAGGACACCTGTATGCTAATCTTAAACTCTATCTCTCCCCCACCTGTCCCACGCCCTTCAATCATTCACACACTGAAGACTCAGTAATGTGATGGATAAGCCAGAACATTTTCTTCTGGCTTCTTCCAGCCTAGCCTGGAAATATCTTCAGAGACTCTCCAACCTCTGCCAGTGATCACCCACTAAACACTCCATCCCCCTCTCTGTTCATCCTATGAAAGAAACTTTTCAGGAGTGTGGGCTTATGTCAGCAGTCTTGGCCCATTCCCACCAGCAGTGGTGAGTTCCTAGTGAGCCTCCTTTCTCCTTGCCAGGTGTATTGGTTTCCTATTGCTGCCAGAACTGATGACCACAAACACAGGGGCTGAAAACAGCACACCTTATTACCTTACAGTTCTGGAGGTCAGACATATGAAATGGGTGGTAGTAAGATTGAGTTCTCTGCAGGGTTGGCTCCTCTGGAAGCTCTAGGAGACACTCTGCTTCTTTGTCTTCTCCAGCTTTCTGCTGGCTGCCTGCATGTCCTGGCTCCTTCCTCCATCTGCAAAGCCAGCAGCAGCAGAATCAAGCCAACAAGAGTTGATACACAGAGGAACTGTTTTGGGGCGGTGGGTGTTTTCATGCATGTAGTAGTTTCCACTAGGGTAGAGGGGGTTTAGAGTGGCCCTGGGCATCTGATTTAGGCAACTGAGAAGTGCCCTTTACTAAGACAGGGCACAGAGTGGGAGCAAGGGGTTTGATGAGAGGACAATAATATTTTTGTATTCATTTGTTATGTAAATATTCATTTATATAACTGAGCATTTATTATGAATGCTAATGATTTATAAGAAATGAATATTTGTTATTTATTCATTCATTCATTCATTCATAAATATTATTTGAGGCTGCTGTGTGCCAGGCACTGAGTATACAGCAGTAAACATGATAGAAAGCATCTGTGACCCCAGTCTCATGTCTCCTGCCAGCACCGGTGAACACAGCCAGCTAACTTGTTAGCTTGCAAATAGGTCAAATTTAGGACCCTTCCCAGATCACAATGTTTTTTTAAAATATACGTCTTAAGACCTTTATACGGAAACTTTAATTTGGCCTAAAAAGACTGATCAAACATTGAGAAAAACTTTATTAACAAGGTATTAATTTTATAAGACTTCTCACAGAGTCAAAAAGCAATAGAATCCCAAAGAAATTAAATAGATACTTACTATGGTCTGAGTCAATAAAAAGATTATTTTCTAATTGCTAGGATGGCTTAAGCTACTAATTTGTATTTTGTTCAGGATGACAGAGAATGCCTTGTCGCCACACGAATTCCTTGGCTTCCTAGGTACACAGTTGGACCAACTTTCTAGTCTCCCTTGCAGATAGGTGGGCATGTGACTATTCAGGCCAGTGGAATGTGGGCAGAAGGAACTTATGCCCCTTTCTGATCTGGCCCGTGTAAACCTCCATATGCTCTCTTCCCATGTCTGCTGGCTGAATGGAGAGGATACTAAGGCCCTAGAGAATGTCACAGTCATAGACAGAAGGAGCCTAGGTCCCTGAATGACATTGTGAAGCAGACTTCTTCCTCCCCAAATGTCCACTACCAACTAGACTTTATATGAGTAAGGACATATACCTAATTCTAGTTTATCACAGGTTTGTCCTTAAAACGATCATTCATATATCTAACAAGATATTATCTGAAGACCTGCTATTGTCCTCATTTCTGATAAAAAACAGCAAATGTGATTAGAGTCCCAAGCTGATTCTTAGTTTGAACAACAGGATCCAGTCAATACTCCTCTTCTAATGATACCTTCCTCCTCCCCAAAAATGTCTTTCTCGTTGGCCAATGTTTTTGAAATAGAAGGGCTGTTTGTTTTAGGCTCCGAGACAGGCAAACATTTGTTATAAGGCTCCAAAGGATTTTGCAAACAATCCCACCCATGACTTCCAAAGCTTGTGTAACATTTTGTACAAAATGCGTGGGCTGCTTGCATGAAGCTAGTGCTTCCAAAAATGTTTACTTTGCAGAAATGAGCGTGCATGTTTACCATTTCACTTGAAATCTTCCATATGTCCACATAATCCCTGGAGTGTGGAGCAGACACACACGTGCGTCTCATGGCCCTGGCCTTCTCTAAACCCATCCTCTGATGAGCTAGCTGCCTTTGTATACTTGACATTTCTGGATTTACCCTAGTGGCTGCTCCTGTCATCTGGAGACTGATGATGCACAGGGCAGGTGCAGATAGGTCCAATTAATACCAACTGGCCAAATAACCAAGATGTTAAATTTGCCATATTAACTGACTTTGATGTTTTCTACAGGACTGCTTAAGAACTGCAACAGAAATGTATTAACAGCATTAAAAAGAATTTAGCTTCTGCCTGACCAAGTGGTGGCGCAGTGGATAGAGCGTCAAACTGGGACAAGGAGGACCCAGATTCGAAACCCCGAGGTTGCTGGCTTGAGCGCGGGCTCATCTGGCTTGAGCAAAGCTCACCAACTTGAGCACAGGGTCGCTGGCTTGAGTAAGGGGATCAAAGACGTGACCCTATGGTCGCTGGCTTGAGCAAGGGGTCACTCAGTCTGCTGTAGCCCCCCAGTCAAGGCACATAAGAAAAAGCAATCAGTGAACAATTAAGGTGCTACAATGAAGAACTGATGCTTCTCATCTCTTTCCCTTCCTGTCATCTGTCCCTCTCCCTGACTCTCTTTCTGTCTCTGTCAAAAATTTTTTAAAAAGATAAAAGAATTTAGCTTCTGATGAATAAATAGATTTATTTAAAAACATATTTCATTATGAGTAATCAAATTTAGTATTTAGCAGTGAAATTTTTCATAATCTGCTGGCATCTAAAAGATACAAGGTTTAAGTTAATCAGGGTGATGAGTTGATTTTCACCCAAGAGATCACCAAGTGTGCACTCAGGTTGTGCACTATACAACCTCAGGGACTCCACACATACACTCACAAAGCAGCGGTGTCTCCAGAACTGCACAAGGCAGCCAGCACGCCTTCAGCAAATTACCCATCCCCGACCCCAGTGTACTGTCTTGTACTAACTGCCCCCTCCGTGCCTTTCTCTCCGACCACCGTTCTCAGACTCTGCCATTCCCAGTGCCATCTCTACCCCATACATCTCAGAACTCTGGAACAAGACCTCTTCATGGGTACATTTTCATCCCATTCTCTGCCTTCCCAGCCTGTACCTCCAATAAATGTACTTATGTCTAACATGGATGCACGGTGGAAACAAAAGCCTCTATGCAACTATGGCTTGTGCACCACGAGAGTTGTGATGGGAATATTATTGACAGTAGATGGTACCTACATAATGGAGAAATTCTGAAGGAGGATTACAGGACTCTGCCTACCTGCATATTTTTTACTAATATGCCCTGAGAAAAAGTGTGTCTGGTGTTGTATTAGAAGGGACTTATGACCATCATAGATGCACCGTGCTCCAATACATCATAGATGCAAGGAGGCTGGCTCATCAAGGCTGCAGTTCCTTGTCTAGGTCGTGTCCTACAGTTTAGCATCCCCATCTTTGTTTATCACTGAGGTGAAATTTACATAATATAAAATTACCCACTTAAAATGATCAATTTAGTGGCATTTAGTATATTCACAATGTTGTGCAACCATCACCTATAATTCCAAAACATTTTAATTATTTTACCCCAAAATAAAACCCCTAAGTAGGAAACCACTTTTCTGATGATTTATCTGTTTGGATTTACCTATTCTGGACATTTCATATAAATGGAATTGTATAATTCCTTTTACATCTGACTTCGAGACTCTGAATAATGTTTTGGGGGTTCCTCCACGTTGTAGCATATGTCAGTACTTCATTCTTTGCTAAGGCTAGTAATGTTCCATTGTATGGATATATCACATTTTGTTTATCCATTCATCTGTTGATGGACATCTGTTGCTTCTACCTTTTGGCTGGTGTGAATAGTGCTGCTGTGAACATTCATGTACAATCATTTGTACATGAATACTGATGCTCCTCAATTTACAATGGGTTATGTCCCGATAAACCCATCATAAGGCAGAAACGCATTTAATACACCTAACCTACCAAACATCATATCTTAGCCCAACCTCCCTTTATAAATACATTCAGGACACTCACATTAGCCTCCAGTGGGGCAGAATCTTCTGATACATGAATACACTGTAGACTGTTGATTATGGACCCTCATGACCATGTGGCTCTCTGGGAGCTATGGGTCCCTGCCCATTGCCCAGAATTGCCAGAGAATATTGTATTACCTATTACTAGTCTGGGAGAAGATCAAAATTTGAAATTTAAAGTATGGTAATTACTGAATGTATATTTCATGCCCTTAAAGTCAAAATACTGTAAGTCAAACCATCGTTAAGTCAAGGACCATCTATACTTGTTTCATTTTGGGGGGTGGCGTCCACCCCGGAGTGGACTCATTCTGCATCCCAATC
This sequence comes from Saccopteryx bilineata, assembly GCF_036850765.1. NCBI lineage: Eukaryota > Metazoa > Chordata > Mammalia > Chiroptera > Emballonuridae > Saccopteryx > Saccopteryx bilineata. Next base: position 224,716,150 of record NC_089491.1, on the reverse strand, counting down.
ATTTTAACTGGACGGCAAACTTTGTTGACATGATGTACATCGGGGTATTCTGCATTGTGTCTGCTCATGATTTTCAACATTTATCCTGAATCTTCTTCTGTGGATCAAGGGTCACCCAACTTTTCCTATAAAGGGCTAGGTAAGTAAATAAATGTTTTGGGGTTTGTGGGCCTTATGGTCTCTGTTGCAACCACTCAGCTCTGCTCAGTCACATGAAGCAACCACAGACTGTGTAAAAAGTGCATCGTGCTCCAATAAAACTTCATTCACAAAAACAGGAGGCAGGGTACACTGGGCCTCAGACTATAGTTGGCCAGCCCAGCTCCAGGACAAGCATGGAAGGATGCAAACGTGGCCTCTTCCAAGTGCTTTGTGGCACGGAGGATGGATCCCTCGAAGCCAGATGAGGTGAGGCTGGGCTAGGTGAGCATGTGTGTTATCCACAGAGAAGGACACAGGCACACTCACATCTCCATTGCCAATGAGGATAACAAGGAAAATGGACTTGGCTGTGGGCAGAAGGGAATTATTAAGGCAGCACCTAAGAACTTCCTGATGATGAAATATGTGAAACCCTGGGCTGTGTTCCCAATAGGAGCAGCTGAGTTGAGCTTTAGGAAGGTTGGTCTACCTGTACCTTCAGTGATTTAGAGGATGAAGGACTGACAAAGACACTGACTAATCACTCAATATCTTCTCTAATGTTAATGCTTTCTGAGATTTATCGGGGAGGAAAGGCAATGCAAGCTCAAAAACTCAATCCAATAAGCATGTTCTAAGCCCTTGCTGTTTATGTACAAGCACTATGCTAAGTCTTCAGTATTCAAATGGTACTTTCAAAAGCTTTACTTGGGCAATTTGGCTTGGATACTTTTAGTAATGGGGAGCTCATTATCAGTACAGGGCAGTCCACCCCTTGGCTGTGCTTTGCTTCCTCAGAAATTCCTAAACTTTGCTGGCATGATCATATACCCCCCTCCAGCCCACTGACTATTAGCAGGCACCTCACCCCCACCCTGGCACACACAGGCACAAAAGCAACAGGCAGGAAAACTAGAAACTAGCTGTAAACAAGGGAACACGGACGCCAGTATTTGTCACTCTCCGCATTTTTAAAAACAAAATCAATTTAACATCTAGTGACTTCCGCCAAGCAGCCTCACTAGGCTAAAGTTGACAACTGAGTTCTAAGGAGCTGAATCCCATTAAAAATAATGTTTTCTCCTTCCAATGGCATTATCAGAGCTCTTCCCTTAAACTACAGTCTCAGGAAAAAAAAGGCAAATGAGAGTCTAGACAGCACAGAAAGGAAGAATGCAGGCCCTGGGGCTGGGCAGGTCTGGGTCTGCAAGGCTGCCCTTGCCCTACTGCTGGGGCGTCAGTTCTTGGAGGAGGCTGAGTTTCCTCAGCTGTAAAACCAGGTAACAACAGCAGCCACTTAAACTTTCCCAGAGTTGCCGAGTAACTGGATGAGACATGCCGTCTGCAGTGACCGCAAGGCTCTGAGCTAACAGCAAGTCAAGGGCTCTCCCACCTGGCCTCTCTCACTCATAGAATACAGCGCATGTGGGCAGGGACCTGCTCCAAGGAGCCATAGCAACGAGAAAAAAAATTAGAATCTGGGGAAACCGGAAGCAGACAGAGATCAAGACCAGGAGAAAAGGGGAAGCAGTCAAATGTAGAAGCCTCCAGAAGCAGGTTCACCCCATCCTGTCTCTGTATGAGCCTACAAGGCAACACTCGAATGCACGGCCAACCTCACATCTTCCTGCCCACACGCCTGCAACATCTTGGTCTCAAGCAACGGTCTGTATGGGGTTGCAACTCGCTAGTAAGTTATAAAATCAATTTAGCTGGTCACAACTAGCAACTGATAAAACAAAAATAGAATATGTCAGAATGCATAGCCTATATAGGGCTAACTGTTGCATGTGTTAAACTTTGTCAGCAGTACATCCACATGCACACATGCATATGTTATCATATGTTACATACACACACGTACATAAACTATAGTTGCAGGCGTCACTGCGTGTAGAGTACGTTAAGGGTAAGTACTGGTTAGAGAAATCTTCCCAATTACAAACATACATGTATATGCATGTACGTATGCACATATTCTGATCAACTTTTTTCGGTTAGTCAGTAAGGATTGGAAGCCTCAGTCTAATGCATGCTTCAGGAACGGCTAGCTGGGGCTCTGGGTGCCCACAAGGAGGAGAACCGTCTGTGGTTCACTGCTGTGACCCCCTTGTGCAGTCTGGGAAGGGTGAACAGACAACAGAAACAGAGGGGAGAGCCAAATCAATGACTATCTCACATCTGGAGAGCAGAGGGATATTCATTTACTTCTTGAAGAAACCAATGAATGAGTCTGACCAGGTGGTGGTGCAGTGGATAGAGCATCGAACTGGGATGCAGAGGACCAAGGTTCGAAACCCCAAGGTCACCAGCTTGAGTGCAGGCTCATCTGGTTTGAGCCAAAGCTCACCAGCTTGGACCCAAGGTCACTGGCTTAAGCAAGGGGTTACTCGTCTGCTGAAGGCCCACAGTCAAGGCACATATGAGAAAGCAATCAGTGAACAACTAAGGTGTCGCAATGAAAAACTGATGATTGATGCTTCTCATCTCTCTCTGTTCCTGTCTGTCTGTCCCTATCTGTCCCTCTGACTCTCTTGCTATCTCAGAAAAAAAGAAAAAAGAAACCGGTGAATGAAACTAATTTTAAATGCAACAATTTATCTCACAATCAATTGAAAAACATGAAAATGGCTCTAATAGTTACCAGCCATGACACGTTCCCAGTACCCATGCACAAGTTGTAAAAAGCGAAGCTTGTACCAGAGAAACTTCAGAATTTTCCTGAACCCGGGAGTCATGTGTTCAGGAAGCAAAGATTAGAATATTGATTTTTCAAGCTTCCAGCACCAGCTGACAGCACCTATGGGAGTTATAAACTGCAACAAATCCACTTAAATGTCAGCCCAGAGAATAGAATTCTGATTTTACAGCACTTGCAAAAAGATCCCAAAACATGTGGGTTTTGTAAAAAAAAAAAATCTCTAGTCACCAAACATCCTGTTGTTAAAGCAAAATATCCAGGCCCAGCATCCAAGGGAGGTTCTATCACTGGTGTGTACATGATGGGGCATCCATCATGGAGTGGGGCTGAGAGGGCGGTGCCAAGGCCTCCTTTACTCCAGTCTATTCATCTGCTGGAGTTCTGGGGTGTAGGGCATTACGTCTTCCATTTTTTAGGTACTCAGGTCACAAAAGGTGGACATCCTTTTAAATTAGTTAAGGGAATCAAATCCCACAGGGTCCCCTTGCAGGTCAGGCTTCCATCCCAGTCCCCACCCCTCAACACCAACCCCCTCTCCTTCCCTCCTCTGCATGTGCTGGCACTGCCATTTAAGATAGTGATGGTAGCTAGTGCTTGTTGAGCAACTGGTCAGGTGACCAACTCATCCCAATTTGCTTGTAACTGTCAAAGTTTTAACACTGAAAGTCCCATGTCCAAATAGGTAAACGAGATAACTGGTCACCCTGACCATATGTCAGAACTGTTCTAAACACTCCAGATATATCAGTTCATCCAACCTAACCACCATGGGGCAGGCGCTGCTATTGTCCCCTCTGTTCAGGTGTTGACCTGACATATCAAGAGATGATGGCACTAGAAGAGATGATAATTATGTGACACAATCAAGGTGTTAGCTAACACTACCATGAAATCATATCACAATACAAATGCATCAAATCAATATATTATACATCTTAAACTGAGAATGTTCTATGTCAACTCTATCTCAAGAAAATAAAAAGAGGCAATGGGGCTTGTCCGGGTCACACAGGTGCTGAGCTAGCATTCCGACCCTAAGCTCACTTCCAGGGCTTCTGCTCTGCTGCCTTCAATTTTGGTCAGCTGGAGGAGATGGAGCAGAGAGCAAAGTGATGGAGCCAGGAGCCAAGGGGTGCAGGCAGCCTCCAGGAGCTGGAAATAGCAAGGAAACTATGTATTCTCTACTTGAGCCTCTGGAAGGAACCAGCCCTACCCACACCTTGGTGTTCACCCCCCAGTAAGAACCACTTGAGACTCCTGACCTCCAGAAGCATAAGGTAGTATGTCTGGGTTGTCTTTAGAAACCAAATATAGACTTTGGTCTGCAGTAGTTCTACCTGCAGGGATCTTATAATCTACTAAGAAAAAAAACCATGACAAAACAGTCAGGGTGAACATCAAATAATTACTCAAGACTTAAGCAGCATGCTCTCTCATGACTTGCTACTGTCCACCAGTGAGGAGCTAATTGCCATTACTAGCTTGACAGCATGTGACACCTCGCATTTAGGAAGTGCTTTCTCCTCTTTAAAACCTCTCGCACATTTGGTAGTTGCTGGTACTCAGCCCTGGCACCGACGTTCCCTTTTCACTGAGTGCATTGAAAGATAGGAGAGAAGTCACAGAACAAGTCTAGCCCATAGATTTGGTTTGTCAGGCCCACGAAAAAATTATAAGATAAAAAAGTTTAGATTTTTGAATTAGTTGGAAATATTTAAGATTCTTGAGATCAGGTAGAAAATAAAGATCTCCTTCTTCCCCCTTAAAACAGCAAGAGACCCCAGCAACCATCAGCCAAGCATGGCTGCCACATCAGAAACCCAGGGGCTTCCAGCTCCTGCTCCTCAGGACTGTCCACGGCCCCTGCAAGTGGGATCCACAGGATATTTCATAGAGCAGAGGTCGGCAAACCGCAGCTCGCAGCCACATGTGGCTCTTTGGCCCCTTGAGTGTGGCTCTTCCACAAAATACCACGTGTGGGTGCACAGGTACGCATGGGGGTGTCGGTGGTCGGGAGATGGGAGACACGGTGCAGGCCCGCGTGGAATACACAGCGTGGGGGAGGCGCGCGTGATTCATGCATGAGTTGAGTGAGCCAGTAGTCAGCCATCTCACTGTGCAGTGGTTAAGGCTAGTGGTGTTCGCAAATTGCGTGCGGGTGACAAAAGTACCTACTCGAAGCATAAAGTTACCTGTATTTTTCCAACCAGCTGCAAATCCTACAGGTATTTTTGTCATCAATTTAAGAATTGTAATTATTTTGTGTGGTGACTTTGTTATAAAATGAAACATTTTTTTAGGTACCCTGTCTGACATGGCTACAAAGAAAAAGCAAAGAAAAACGGAAGATGAAAACCGTAAATTTATAGTTGAATGGACCAAGACTTTCGCGTTTATTCAAAACTTAAATGGCCTTCTGACCTGTCTTATTTGTCAGGAAAAATTGGCACATAACAAGAAATCAAATTTGGAGAGACGCTTTACAACTAAACACGTGTCATTTAGTACTAAATATCCTATCGGTGATACAAGGAAGAAAGCAGTTGAGGAACTGCAGAAGAGTCAAGACACTAATCCCGAGATGACGTCAGAGTAATGGCGGGGTAGGAAGCGATACCGATAAATCTCCCCCAAAACTCAACAAGATCTTCAACCAGAAACAGAAAAACCTATACTTGGAGCCTCCAGATGCTTCGCAATACACCCGAAGGTATGATCGAATGAAAAATTGGCTAAATATATAACCAAGCCCCGAAGGAGTTAGGGAGTAAGAAATGCTCTGCCTTCCTCACTAACCTAAACAGGGCGGCTTTCTCTGGTAACTGTGAATATAGAAACTGAGGCAGGCAAAGGGGGTGAATAGATCCAGGCCGTGGCACAAACGCCCGAACCAGCCTGTGGCACAGAGATCCAAGCCGAGGAAAAACTGATCCTGTGGCAACCCGGGCAATACAAGCTAACACTCGCGCCAAACCCAAACAAAGAAAGACAAGTGGGGCAGCCATTTTACCCGCTCTCCTGGTTGGTGCGCGCAGCTACTGGGTGAGAGATTTCTTCCTAAGCCCCGGAGTGGGTGCCCGTGTTACCCCACAGAGAGGCAGAGTCAGAGGCCTTTCTGTGGGCCGAAAGCAGAATCTCTGGGCAGCCCCAGCGCCCTGGGAAAGCCGCGCACGGGAGGGAGCGAGAACTAATTTCAACGGTGGTAATTTTCTGTGCTGGTGGGGGTTTCACTCAGAGGGAAACGCGGCCGGCCTCATATCCTGGTCTGCGCGCGCAGTTAGTGAGTGAGAGATTCCTCCGACTGCCTCGGCAGTGCGCACCCGTGTTATCGCACAGAGGGGCAGAGTCAGGGGCCTTTGTGTGGGCCAAAGCGGAATCTCGGGCCGTCCCAGCACCTTGCATAAGCCGTGCACGGGGACGGAGTGAGAGCCAATTCCAACGCTGCAACTTTTCCATGCGGTTGGGGGTTTCACTCAGAATGTGAGACTGCTGGCCGGATATCCTGGTCTGCGCACACAGATAGTGAGTGAGAGTTTCCTCCAAGTGCCCCGGAAGTGGGCGCCCGCCTGTGTTACCGGACAGAGTGGCAGAGCCAGAGGTCTTTGAGTGGGCGGAAAGCCCGCCTGATTATGCTAGCAGCTCTGACTGACTGAGCCTTACCCAGAGCCCTGTGCTGAGTGGAAATAGAGTGGGGAGTTGCCAGCTCTTTGAGCCTCTTACTATCCAGGCAGCGGCAGCAGCAACCCCATAGCTGGATTATCAGGCTACTAATTGAGGAAGGAAAGACTAGGAGAAAGGATCCAGGAACACAGACTCTCTCACTGTCGGAGCCCATAAATGCTAATGAGCCTCGACTGCCAACGAGAGTAAAGCACAATACATGACATTGCCATAGAGACTTATCAACTGCAAACCTCTACCTGAGCGTGCCAAAGGGGCAGAACCCGGGGTACAGAGTCACCGACCAGGAAGTGGGAGAGAAAAGAAAAAGCAAGAAGATAACCTCTCAAAATCAAGAATAATCTGCAGACTTTATAACCTATCCCATTTTATTATATTTGTTCCTTTGTTTCTCTTACCTTCATTCTTGATACTTTTTTTCCTCCTCCAATTTGGCCGATTAACTTTCTGCCGGTCTTACTCTCTCCTCTCCTTGAACTACACTACCAATAAGTGTTACATCTCCCATTATCTTTTCTCTCCTCTTCCGTTCTCTCTATGAGGGTTGCCTCCAAAACCCTTAACTCTCTCTCTCTCTCTCTCTCTCTCCTTTCTTTTTTCTTCTTTTAGTGGTTCCCTCTTTTTTTCTCTCTCTCTTTCTTTTCTCCCTCTATATTAGTTTCTTCCTTTCTCCTTTACATCTCCTCTCATTCAAACCTCAATAACAAACAAATTATCTTATCTGGGACTCAAACTTATGTTTGTGGCATTTTGGGGGGGTTTTACTTCACCTTTTTAACTCACTAGCAGTGCTCCCATCCCTGGCTCTCCATTTTATCTAGTTCTTGTTCCACTAAATACAATAGTAATTTTATAATTTGTCCCCCCATTTTTCTGTTTTCCTCTTATTCCTCTCATCATAACTCTTAGACAACCAACACCTAAAAACAAATCATTTTATTCTTGACCCAAATTTTTTCCTTATTTGCTTTTTGTGGGTCCATACCCCCTTTTTTTTTCTTCTTTTTTTTTCTTTTTTTTTGCCCCTTTATTACTTTTCCTCAATTCAGGCCCTCCATCACAGGCATTGTTTGTTATAATTCACAGTTCGCCACAAGATTTACTCAAGAAAGAGGGGAGAGGAGAGAAGAGGAAAAAAGGAGGGGGGAATAATTTCCTTTTTTTAAAATTTTTATTTTATTTTATTTTTCTTTATTTCATTATTAATTATTTTTTAAAAAAAACAACTCTTTTCGATTTTTTATTTTTTTTAACTTTTTATTCTTTCTTAAATCTCATTAATACTATCAACAAAACCACCCTCAGATGCCATTAAGGAAGAGAAAATCGAATATCATGGATACAAAAGAAAGAGAGGTAACACAGCTAGATGAGGAAAAATCTATGGAGAAAAAATTTAATATATTGGAAACCTTGGAGCTAAATGACAGAGAATTCAAGAGAGAAATCCTAAAAATCCTCCAAGATATACAAGAAAACACAGAAAGGCAATTTAGGGAACTCAGAAAACAACTCAATGAACACAAAGAATATATGTCCAAGGAAATTGAAACTATAAAAACAAATCAAACAGAGATGAAAAACTCAATTCACGAGCTGAAAAATGAAGTAACAAGCTTAGCTAATAGAACAGGTCAGATAGAAGAGAGGATTAGTGAAATAGAAGACAAGCAACTTGAGGCACAACAGAGAGAAGAAGAAAGAGACTCAAAAATAAAAAAAAATGAGATAGCCCTACAAGAATTATCTGACTCCATCAAAAAGAATAACATAAGAATAATAGGTATATCAGAGGGAGAAGAGAGAGAAAATGGAATGGAGAACATACTCAAACAAATAATAGATGAGAACTTCCCAAGCCTGTGGGAAGAACTAAAGCCTCAAGTTCAAGAAGCAAACAGAACTCCGAGTTTTCTTAACCCCAACAAACCTACTCCAAGGCATATCATAATGAAATTGACACAAACCAACACCAAAGAAAAAATTCTCAAGGCAGCCAGGGAAAAGAAGAATACAACATATAAAGGAAGGCCCATTAGATTATCATCAGATTTCTCAACAGAAACTCTACAAGCTAGAAGAGAGTGGACCCCAATATTTAAAGTCCTGAAAGAGAGGAACTTTCAGCCACGAATACTATACCCATCAAAGCTATCCTTCAAATATGAAGGAGAAATAAAAACATTCACAGATACAGAAAAGATGAGGGAATTTATCATCAGAAAACCCCCACTCCAGGAAATACTAAAGGGGGTTCTCGTATCAGATACAAAGAACAAAAAAAAACAGAGCCACAAGTAAAAGCTCCAAGAAGAACACAATAAAACCAAATTTAAACTGTGACAACAGCAAAAAGAAAGAGGGGGAGAAGATGGAGATTAACAGTAGCAAAGGACGATGGAGTGCAAAAGTACTCACAAAATAGTTTGCTACAATGAACAGGGTAGGGACCCTTTTCATTACTCAAAGGTAACCACCATTAAAAAACCACCACAGAAGCACATGAGATAAAAAAAATAGCAACAGAGGAAAGATGTATGGAATACAACCAAATAAAAACAAAAGATAGAAAAACGAAAGAGAAGGATCAAACAAGACACAAAACTAACAGAAAGCAATCTATAAAATGGCAATAGGGAACTCACAAGTATCAATAATTACACTAAATGTAAACGGATTAAACTCACCAATAAAAAGGCACAGAGTAGCAGAATGGATTAAAAAAGAAAATCCAACTGTATGCTACCTACAGAAAACTCATCTAAGTAACAAGGATAAAAACAAATTCAAAGTGAAAGGCTGGAAAACAATACTCCAAGCAAATAACATCCAAAAAAAAGCAGGTGTAGCAATACTCATATTGGATAATGCTGACTACAAGACAAGAAAAGTACTCAGAAACAAAAATGGCCATTTCATAATGGCTAAGGGGACACTGAATCAAGAAGACATAACAATTCTTAATATATATGCACCAAACCAAGGAGCACCAAAATATATAAGACAGCTACTTATTGATCTTAAAACAAAAACTGACAAAAATACAATCATACTTGGAGACCTCAGTACACCGCTGACGGCTCTAGATCAGTCATCCAAACAGAGAATCAACAAAGACATAGTGGCCTTAAACAAAACACTAGAGCACCTGGATATGATAGACATCTACAGGACATTTCATCCCAAAGTGATTGAGTATACATTTTTCTCCAGTGTACATGGATCATTCTCAAGAATTGACCATATGTTGGGCCACAAAAACAACATCAGCAAATTCAGAAAAATTGAAGTTGTACCAAGCATATTTTCTGATCATAAAGCCTTGAAACTAGAATTCAACGGCAAAAAAGAGGAAAAAAATCCCACAAAAATGTGGAAACTAAACAACATACTTTTAAAAAATGAATGGGTCAAAGAAGAAATAAGTGCAGAGATCAAAAGATATATACAGACTAATGAAAATGACAATACAACATATCAGAATCTATGGGATGCAGCAAAAGCAGTGATAAGAGGGAAGTTCATATCACTTCAGGCATATATGAACAAACAAGAGAGAGCCCAAGTGAACCACTTAACTTCCCACCTTAAGGAACTAGAAAAAGAAGAACAAAGACAACCCAAAACCAGCCGAAGAAAGGAGATAATAAAAATCAGAGCAGAAATAAATAAAATAGAGAACAGAAAAACTATAGAAAAAATTAATAGAACAAGGAGCTGGTTCTTTGAAAAGATCAACAAAATTGACAAACCCTTGGCAGGACTTACCAAGGAAAAAAGAGAAAGAACTCATATAAACAAAATCCAAAATGAAAGAGGAGAAATCACCACGGACACTGTAGATATACAAAGAATTATTGTAGAATACTATGAAAAACTTTATGCCACTAAATTCAACAACCTAGAAGAAATGGATAAATTCCTAGAACAATACAACCTTCCTAGACTGAGTCAAGAAGAAGCAGAAAGCCTAAACAGACCTATCAGTAGAAAAGAAATAGAAAAAACCATTAAAAACCTCCCCAAAAATACAAGTCCAGGCCCTGACGGCTATACCAGCGAATTTTATCAAACATTCAAAGAAGACTTGGTTCCTATTCTACTCAAAGTCTTCCAAAAAATTGAAGAAGAAGCAATACTACCAAACACATTTTATGAGGCCAACATAACCCTCATACCAAAACCAGGCAAGAATGGCACAAAAAAAGAAAACTACAGACCAATATTTCTAATGAATACAGATGCTAAAATACTAAACAAAATACTAGCAAATCGAATACAACAACATATTAAAAAAATAATACATCATGATCAAGTGGGACTCATCCCAGAATCTCAAGGATGGTTCGACATACGTAAAACTGTTAACGTAATACACCATATCAACAAAACAAAGAACAAAAACCACATGATCTTATCAATAGACGCAGAAAAGGCTTTCGATAAAATACAACACAATTTTATGTTTAAGACTCTCAACAAAATGGGTATAGAAGGAAAATATCTCAACATGATAAAGGCCATATATGATAAACCATCAGCTAACATCATATTAAATGGCACTAAACTGAAGGCTTTCCCCTTTAAGTCAGGAACAAGACAGGGTTGTCCACTCTCTCCACTCTTATTTAATGTGGTACTAGAGGTTCTAGCCACAGCAATCAGACAAGACAAAGAAATAAAAGGCATCCATATCGGAAAAGAAGAAGTAAAGGTATCACTTTTTGCAGATGATATGATCCTATACATCGAAAACCCCAAAGAATCCACAAAAAGACTACTAGAAACAATAAGTCAATACAGTAAGGTCGCAGGATACAAAATTAACATACAGAAGTCAATAGCCTTTCTATATGCCAACAATGAAACAATTGAGAACGAACTCAAAAGAATAATCCCCTTCATGATTGCAACAAAAAAAATAAAATACTTAGGAATAAACATAACAAAGAATGTAAAGGACTTATATAATGAAAACTATAAACCATTGTTAAGGGAAATCAAAAAAGATATAATGAGATGGAAGAATATACCTTGTTTTTGGCTAGGAAGAATAAATATAATCAAGATGGCTATATTACCCAAAGCAATATACAAATTTAATGCAATTCCCATCAAACTTCCAATGACGTTTTTTAAAGAAATAGAGCAAAAAATCATCAGATTTATATGGAACTATAAAAAACCCTGAATAGCCAAAGCAATCCTAAAGAAAAAGAATGAAGCTGGGGGCATTACAATACCTGACTTCAAACTCTATTATAGGGCCACGACAATCAAAACAGCATGGTATTGGCAGAAAAATAGACACTCAGACCAATAGAACAGAATAGAAAGTCCAGAAATAAAACCACATATATATAGTCAAATAATTTTTGATAAAGGGGCCAACAACACACAATGGAGAAAAGAAAGCCTCTTCAATAAATGGTGCTGGGAAAACTGGAAAGCCACATGCAAAAGAATGAAACTGGACTACAGTCTCTCCCCCTGTACAAAAATTAACTCAAAATGGATCAAAGATCTAAGCATAAGACCTGAAACAATTAAGTACGTAGAAGAAGACATAGGTACTCAACTCATGGACCTGGGTTTTAAAGAGCATTTTATGAATTTGAATCCACAGGCAAGAGAAGTGAAGGCAAAAACTAATGAATGGGACTACATCAGACTAAGAAGTTTTTGCTCAGCAAGAGAAACTGATAACAAAATAAACAGAAAGCCAACTAAATGGGAAATGATATTTTCAAACAACAGCTCAGATAAGGGCCTAATATCCAAAATATACAAAGAACTCCTAGAACTCAACAACAAACAAACAACCAATCCAATAAAAAAATGGGAAGAGGATATGAATAGACACTTCTCCCAGGAAGAAATACAAATGGCCAACAGATATATGAAAAGATGCTCATCTTCTTTAGCTATTAGAGAAATGCAAATCAAAACGGCAATGAGATACCACCTCACACCTGTTTGATTAGCTATTATTAGCAAGACAGGTAATAGCAAATGTTGGAGAGCCTGTGGAGAAAAAGGAACCCTCATACACTGTTGGTGGGAATGTAAAGTAGTACAACCATTATGGAAGAAAGTATGGTGGTTCCTCAAAAAACTGAAAATGGAACTACCTTATGACCCAGCAATCCCTCTACTGGGTATATACCCCAAAAACTCAGAAACATTGATTCGTAAAGACACATGCAGCCCCATATTTATTGCAGCATTGTTCACAGTGGCCAGGACATGGAAACAACCAAAAATCCCATCAATAGATGACTGGATAAAGAAGATGTGGCACATATACACTATGGAATACTACTCAGCCATAAGAAATGATGACATCGGAACATTTACAGCAAAATGGTGGGATCTTGATAACATGATACGAAGCGAAATAAGTAAATCAGAAAAAACCAGGAACTGCATTATTCCATACGTAGGTGGGACATAAAAGTGAAACTAAGAGACATTGATAAGAGTGTGGTGGTTACGGGGGGGGGGGGGGGGGGGGAATGGGAGAGGAAAAGGGGGAGGGGGAGGGGCACAAAGAAAACAAGATAGAAGGTGACAGATGACAATCTGACTTTGGGTGATGGGTATGCAACATAATTGAACGACAAGATAACCTGGACTTGTTATCTTTGAATATATGTATCCTGATTTATTGATGTCACCCCATTAAAAAAATAAAATTATTAAAAAAAAAGAGTCAAGAAAAATCAAGTTCTGTATTTAATTACTGGATGCAATCTTCCAACTATGTTAATATTGCAAGTTTTGTGGTTAGTCAAGAGATTGCTAAGAGAGGAAAACCATATACAGACGACAAATATATAAAAAGTTGTTTTATAAATGCATCCGAAGAGCTATTTCGGGATTTTAAGAACAAAGCAGATATTCTAAAAAAAAATTAAAGAGTTCTCATTGTCTGCTAAAACAGTGAAAGTTAGAACAGTCAAAATGTCTTCGAATATAACCAACCAGCAAGTCGAAGATCTTAAATTGGTTTCAGCTTTATCATTAGCAGTTGACGAGTCTTGTGACATAAATGATACAGCGCAAGTTTCACTTTTTGTACGATTTATTTCATCTATAGGTCCTAAAGAAGAACTTTTAGGATTATTGCCACTCAAAGGTCAAACACGTGGAGAGGATATAGCAAATGCTGTAATTGAGTGCATGGAAAAACATCATATTCCACTTGATAAAATTGTCTCAATTTCAATAAACAGGACGAAAAGTATGACCAGTGGCATAAGAAACAGGTTGTTGCTATTTTGAAAGAAAAAATTAATCATGAGATACTTACTTACCATTGCATCATTCATCAAGAAGCACTTTGTGCTCAGACATTTCCAGAAGAAATTTGCAAAGTTATAGAATTGGTGATTAAGATGATCAACTCCATTATAGCTAAAGCTCTTAATCATGGACAATTTAAATAATTTTTAGTTGAAATGGAGAGTGAGTATGCAGATCTTCTGCTGCATAACAAGGTATGTTGGTTATCAAGAGGAAATGTTTTGAAACATTTCATTTTCTTATTAACATTTTAAAGCATTTCTCATTCAGAAGGGTGTTCACTATCCAGAACTAACAAACAATCAGTGGATCCAAAAGTTTTATTTCATGGTAGACGTTACATCTCATCTAAATCAGCTTAATCGTAAACTACAGGGGAAAGGAAACACAATTTTTTCGATGTTAGAAGTTATTTCATTGGAAAACAAATTATCTCTTTTTGCTCAAGATTTTGAAAGAGAAACTTTGATTCACTTTCCAAGCCTGTTGAAACATCTCCAAGAAAATAATTCTGATATTGACATTTGTTATTTCAAAACAACACTTTTAAATATGAGGGAAGCTTTTCTCAACAGGTTTCAGGAATTCAGAAACAGCAAAGCCAGGTTAGCCTTTGTTAAAAAAACCTCTTAATGCTACTGTAACAGAATTAAATTTTTCTCCCTTTAATATTGACATTGGCAACTTTGAAATGCAATTGCTGGATTTAAAAACAAAGAATTGTGGAGCTCAAAATTTGAACATCTTTGTGTGGTATAGAAATATTGGAGAAAAACAAATGTGAACTCAGTGCACAGCACAAGTGGTCTGCTTTGAAAGACCTGGAGAAGGAGGATATGTTGACTTTTAACACCTGGAATAGTATTTCTGACTCATATAATCAGCTGAAAAAACTAGCGTTTGCTGTTCTTTCCTTATTCGGGTCCACATATTCATGCAAACAATCATTGTCTAGCATGAACCTTATCAAGAGTAAATTGAGAAGTCGTCTTATTGATGAGAACCTGGAATCATGCCTAAAATTAAAAACAACAACATCCAAACCTGACTTACCCAAACTTTCCAAGGAGATGCAAGGCCATTGTTCACATTAGTGTTTGTCAGTCATTATCATGATTTAAGTTTATGGATACCTTACAATTTAATTTTATCAATAAATAATATCAGCCTGACCAGGTGGTGGCGCAGTGGATAGAGCGTCGGACTGGGATGCGGAAGGACCCAGGTTCGAGATCCCGAGGTGGCCAGCTTGAGCGCGGGCTCATATGGCTTGAGCAGAGAGCTCACCAGCTTGGACCCAGGGTCGCTGGCTCCAGCGGGGGGTTGCTCGGTCTGCTGAAGGCCCGCGGTCAAGGCACATGTGAGAAAGCAATCAATGAACAACTAAGAAGTCGCAACGCGCAACGAGAAACTGATGATTGATGCTTCTCATCTCTCTCCGTTCCTGTCTGTCTGTCCCTGTCTATCTCTGCCTCTGTAAAAATAAATAAATAAATAAATAATTAAAAAATAAAATAAAATAAAAAATAAATAATATCACTTAAGTATGATATCAAGTTTTAGTCAACGTACCTATAGTTGACTAAGACTCAAAACTTTAAGTAAAGTTTATTGAGTTAATTTTAGGGAGCGTTGTAGAGTGAAGGAAGATGTAGTGTCGAGGACAGAGAGAGACATGTTGAGATGGTTTGGACGTACAGAGAGGATGAATGAAAGGAGATAGACGAAACAAGTACACAAGACGAGTGTGGATGGGAGAGTTGGAAGGGGTCGACCTCAGCAAATGTACCTCAATCAGATTGAGGATGTTTCTAGCAAAGGCCAATTTAGGAGTACCCTAATTAAGTTAATAACAATGTACCTACCTATATAGTTTAGTTTAAAAAGTTTGGCTCTCAAAAGAAATTTCAATCATTGTACTGTTGATATTTGGCTCTGTTGACTAATGAGTTTGCCGACCACTGTCCTAGAGAAATGACCTCGCTCCCTTAACCTGGTGCTTTTCCTGCCTTCACTGTAAGTCCCTTGATCTTAAAATATAGTCCCAAGTCCCAGAACAGCCCCACCGCACTGGGGCCAGAGCACCTCTTAACCAGTCTGGGCTTGGCTATGTCCCACAGTGGGGTCATCTCGGTCCACCAGCAGGACCAACACATCAGAACACTCTTGATTTGGAGAAACCTCAAGAGAAACAACCCAGCGGAAAGTTCCGGAGTTTTATATGAGAAGAAGAAAGTCATGTGTTGTGATGAGGTGCTTGATGTGGAAACATCCCTGTCAGGATATGTCAGCCTTTATAGGAAAGGATGCTACCATGGCCCAGGTGGAAGCCTAGGAGCTCTGAGGACTTGTCCTAGAAGCCTGGAGGGCACGATTCATCCCAGAGGGTACAGACAAACCCCAGTGCTTCCCATATGTCTGCAGACCCAGAACATTACAGAGGGGGAACACCAGCCTGTGGTGGGGTTAGGGGAGGATACTTGGCTGCATGGTGGAAGGGGGCTCAATACCATGTGTAGATTGTCATGAGAGCATTGGCCACTTGGGACACAGACCAGTGTCCCTACACCTGCAGGGAGCTGCCCTTCCATGACCAGGTGGAGCAGGCAGCCACCAGAGACCTTGAAGTACTCTGAGCCACACTGTTCATGGCACACACACTGCTTCACACAGTGACATGTCTTCCCACTAACCAATGTTCCTAGAGGTCAGGGGCCCAGCTGGAGTTTGTTGTTGTTGTTGTTATTATTGTTTTATCAACTCCTGACACAAGACTGGACTAGTAGAAGCTCCCCTGCATGGCTATGATTGAAGGGATTCATTAATTCCTTCCAGAAATATTTATCAAGTGTTTTTGGGTACCAGGAACTGTGCTGAGTCTGAGAACACAGGATGGACGGGAGGAAGGAAGGAGGAGAGGAAGGGAAGGGAAGGGAAGGGAAGGGAAGGGAAGGGAAGGGAAGGGAAGGGAAGGGAAGGGAAGGGAAAGAATGGAAGGACAGCAAGAAGAGAGGTGGGGGAGGAAAGAAACACACAGCACAATTATGGGAAGCCAGGAAGACATTCCTGGTAAATAAGTTCTAATTTAAGGGGTCTTAATCAGGAGTTCACAAGACCCTCAATGTGTCCACAGACAGAATTCAGGGGTTTCTTGAAATTGCATAAGAAAAAATTCTATTTTTATTTTCTCTAATCTCTAACCAAAATTAAGTGTTTGCTTCCGTCATGAATGGACACAACAAACAGCAAGGACAGTCCTGAGACTTGGGCACCAGTTAGAAGTTACAGATTCTCTGATGGAACATCAATTACATCCATTAACCTCAGAGTATCATGGCTTCCCCGTCAATACTTTGAAATTAGAGTGACTATCAAAACTGCCAATAGATCTTATCACAAAAATGCATTGAAAAGAACACATTTTTTAATTTGTTAACTGTGTATTAATATAATCTATTTCCTTTGCAATCCAGAATGTTTTATTTTATACATTATAAGACATTATCCTAACCAATGGGTTTGTAGCTTCACCAAAGAAGTCATGATACCTGAAGAGGAAGAACCCCAGCTGGTGCCCCCACCTAGCAGAGCTGAAGACACACCCAGGGGACCCCAAACCAAGGCTACCCATCCACAGGTGAACAGAGTGAGCACTGACTCCAGAGGGAGGCTTCTCAGACATCCATCAGAATGCTGGCAACGTTCACACTTTATGATAAACTGACTCAAAGCCTTTCTGCGGAGCAGAGATGGCTGGTTATAAATGTTTTATTGTCACGCAGTTCACAGTCACTTTGCAAGCCAGTGCATTAGAACCCTGTACCTGTGAGACTGGCAAGTCCGACATCTTGTCATTTTTTAAACAAAGAAGGTGAAACTGAAATGTAGCGTCTTGTCAGAATCACACAAACCCCCAGGCCCCTGACCTAAACCCACCAGCTGGTGCTGGGCTGCCCCTCCACCAGACATCTGGCTCGCCTCCTGTTGTGCGCATGCGCTATGTGCGGCCTGCCTCCCAGCCCTCCTGCCTCTGCCCGCTACCTCCAGCCAGCTCCTGCCTGTGAACTTATGTGGGTGGGGCACCATGTGAGGAGGATCCTTAGAACAACTGTGCACTTATTTCCCGGGAGTCCCTTGGTGTCTCATGCCCTTGCTGAGGTCGTCATGAAAGCCATGGGAAGGCAAATGACATGAATAAAAAAAATAATAAAGGAGACATCCCACCTGCCACCCATTTCCTCCAGCATACCAGTAAGAACGTGTTGCAGTAATATAATGTTATAGTAATTAAATTATAGATATATAGAAAAACATGGAAGATATATAAAAGTAATTAAGATATATTAAAATCAATTAAGGAAATTAAATGAAGTTATGCTGTCTGGATAGGAATTAATATAGTGTGTACAAATATGATAAACAGACTCTGACTTTCCAGCAGGGCTCAGTTAGTGTGTGTGTGAAGTTACATATAGATAAGAAGTGGCTTGATGCCATAACTCTGTGGGTTGATGTAGACAGGAGGCTTCCCTAGGACCATCTTAAAAGTGGCTTGATGTAACATTTCAGTAGATTAACATAAAAAGGGCTCCCTGTAAGGAACTCCCAAAGAGGTGGTTTGAGATGATAATCTTGTAGATTGACACCTGTTAGAAGGCCTTGGCCAGAAAAGGTACTAAAGCTGAGGGCCCCCTGCTGTAGTCGCCCAGACTCCAACATGAATGTGGACGGTCTCCGCTGCTCTGACCAAAGACAGCTGAGAGGAGCACGCCGATAGGGCCCCCTAAGCTGTACCCAGGCACAGCAAAAGGATTTGTGAGTAATAAACTGCCTGTGTGATTCTTGCAACTAACTTGTGTCTCAGTCGTGTCTTTCCTTCGTTGGCAGTTAGTGTCGGCATTGATAAGTAGCATCCTCATAGGCACCACAAGAGTAGTCTTGAAGAGGCTGCCAGCCCTGCTGATAAGCAGGAGGAGTGTCCCACTACGCAGGGAAGTCGAATCAGGGACACCTGATTGACATAGAGCTTGAGGTCTACTGGGACAGAACGCAAGTAGGACAGCATTTCCATCTCCTGACCCTCTGCAGCCCTTAGAGCCCTCCTACTTCACTAGGTGGGTTCCCTGTTAAAATCCAACTCCTGGTATAAGGGGGTGCCCCCTCCTGTCCCCGGTCGCTGAGGAGAGCCAGGCTGGCAGCCTGGTGCTTCCTCTCTGTGGAGAGTCGGAAAGACATTTTCCTCCCATTTCACAGATGCAATAGTTGCAAGGCCCATGCCTGTAGCGGGAGAGCCCCTCTGGAGCCTCTGACTCACCCTGAGCACTCCCTGCACCAGCGGTTCCCCCGTAGGAAGCAGAGACCATGGGCCCCATGCTTTCTGGATGAGTACAGTTTTAAAGTTCTGCAGTTGTGATTGCCCTGAACTAGAGCCTCAAGGCAAAAACTTCCCTTTGTCCTCTTCACCTGCCCTCTGACCTCTTAGCAAAGCCAGTCTCTGGGCCTTAGGGGAATCTCCTCAAAGTGCTAGTCACAGAATCGTATTGGGTGGAGCTGGGGCATTTTTTGCTGAGGACACATGTCATGCAAACTATTTTGCAAGCTCTTGCATTTAGCATCATCACTCTCCTGAGTGTGTAGGGGTGGGGATTAGGGGGACATGACTCAAGGCAGCAGGTTGCATAAGCCTCGTTCAGGCAAAATGAGTGAGTATTCAGCACATATTTGCATGATGTTAGGCATTGGAAATCATTAGGCATCAGATAGCATCTCTGCTTCCTTGGGAGATGGAGAGTAAGGGCCTCAAATGCTGCAGTCAGGCCCACTGAGTCTCCTAACAAGGAAAAAGTCTAAAGCTGAGGGGAGGGGGGACACTCTGAGGACCAGAACCCAGCCCTGATGAGCTTGAGGGAGCTCAATATTTTCCTGACAATTGCCAGGTGTTTCCACAGTTGAGAATGCCGAATGGTGTGGGCAGTTTGCTGTGTGCCAAGCATCACACAAGGGACAATTGGGCTTTTACTGGACACCCACATGGGGGGCTGCACTTCTGGGCCTGGCAGTGGTTGGTGGGGGACAACCAGGGCTTGACAAGGGACAACAGATGCTTCTTCTCTGGTCAAGCAGAGGCATGCCACTCCCATCCTGTCTCCATCACTTAGCTGGTCTTGTAGGGCCCCGTGTAAAAGTCACCTGGGGTGCTTGTTAAAGATGCAGTGTTGGAACCCTGCCCCAGAGATCCAGATTACAGCTCTCTAATGGGGGTGGGGGAGGGGAGGGATGTGGGAAGCTGCAGCAAAAGCACCCTCACCAATATGCCAGCTCTCCCCCCCCCCCAGGGACAAATGCTTGTGTTTGTCCTAGTACAGTCGCAGCAATGGGATCAGAAGCTCCAGAAGCTAAGCCAGGCGACTGTCAGGCATTCAAAGTTTGGGACCATGTTTTGGATGAGTGGTTCTCCAAGTGTGGTCCCCACACCAGCAACATCAGCATCAGCTGGGAGTTTGTTAGAGATGCAGTCTCGGGTGTAACCCCAGACCTGCTGAACCAGAAAGTCTGGAAGTGGGGCCCCGCCCTTCAGGTGATTCTGATACAGTAAAGTGTGAGTACCACCAGCAACCTGAGCTGTCCAAGGGCATGGACCTGTCCCAGTCATGGCTGCTTCCTCTGTGCTTGGACCACAAGCACGGTGCTGGGCACAGGGGCTCTCCCTTGATCCTAAGAGAATTGGGGGCAGTTCTTCCTGCACTCCCTGCCCAGGAGGTCCCACCTGCCCCAGAGGGAGCTGTCTGCCCCTCCCAGCCCCCAGGGGTCACCACACAGCTCCCAGGACACACGGGTTTGCAGGGAAAGCTGCTGGTTTCACCCCCTGTTGTTATGCTAACTTATCCCAGGCTCTGCTCAGAAGCTGCCAGAAAACCTGACCAGAAAACCTCATTCATGCATTTCACTTCAGAGCCCCAGGAGTGCGAAGTCCAACAAGGAGTGTGTTTCTCTAGCAGCTTGAAGCATAGAACAAATGCCTAGGCTCCCGTACACATGTGTGACTAATTCTAGCGATGGCTCTGACAGCAATCAGGGTCCCTTGTCCCCTTCAAGTCGACTGTGACATATTGCATTTCCATTGCAGCCCCACCTGTTCACTGATAATCACGAACCACCTCACAGAGCCTTACAGCTTTTGCCACCAGCATTGCCATCCCCCACCCATCCCTCCTGCACCCTTCACATAGGCTCCCCTCATTCACAAAACCTTTCTGCCCTTTCCAGCCCTGCTGACCTACACCCACACACAGAAACACTGTCACCTTCAGCATGTGGCACTTTTATGAATGTCTGTTTTATTTTCCCACAGAAACTGCCAGTCCTCTGAGAGCAAGACGGTATTCACTTACCGTTTTGTTTTCATTTCCTCAAATTGCTTAGCACCCAAGAGTGTTGTCACCGAGGTGCCCAGTAAAAGCAGGGTCACAAAAAGCAAGAAGCCATGTGTCACCATTGCTGCCTAAAAGACTCTAACTTTCCACGCACACCTGAGGACAGTGCCAGATACATGGAGCATTTGCTCTCCACCTGGGAGTGACCGCTTTACAAAGACAGACCCCTGCACACCACACCCTACCATCCCCCTGGCTCCAGGGGGTTTGGTACAAGATGTTCCACGCCTGCTGCTATTTATGAAGCAGACTTGTGTTAGAGTCTCAGCTCCACCACTTATTAATATTATGCATCTGACTGTTAACCTTCGGGAACTTTGGGCACCCCTCTCCAAGCCCACTCTGGAAGAATCCGGCTTTGCACACCAGTGACATTCTGCCCAGGGAGGGTCGATCTGCTTTGAGAGGCATTGGAGTCTAGGGATCAAGGAGAATTGAGGAGAGAAGAAGAGGCAGAAGGAAGCAGCTAGAGGATGGGACGGTGGGAACACCCAGAGAAGGAGAAATGACAGGGTGCTGGGTATGATGGGGGAGTGCCCTTTTGTGTCTTCCCAGGGGCACAGGTAAAGAATGGCATTTTCTTTTTTACATGATTTTCAGTGGTCAAACTGTGATTCTTCAATGTGCTGATTTTCAGAGTCAGGATATCAGTAAGGTCCCAGTGATGACAGTGAGCACTTCCTGGGCACTGAAGCCTGATACACCACATACAGTCACCCCTGAGGTAGGGACCATGATCAAAACCACATTACAGGGGTCAAATTAGGCTCAGAGAGGTTAAGAAATGGTTCCAGGTCCCACCACTTGTTGTGGGGTTTGAACCCATGCCGTCCCAGGCCTGTGCCTCACACTTTTGTTCCTTCTTTAAGAAGCAGAGATGTGTCACCCAAAAGGCAGTACTACCCATGCAGAGCTTCCGCCAGGTTCTCAACCTCCTCCCCTAAATGTGAGCCAGGCCCAGGACGAGCCTGAGGTTGTCGGCCTCAGAAACTGATCCTGGAGCTGAAGTCTGAGGCTCAGGTTCGCTCTGATTCTACCCCAGAAGGAGCCAGCTGGGATCTGAGCAAGGGCAGCAAGGACAGAGCCACTGCTCTAGGGTCTGCTGCCAGCAGGGCTCCCACGCAGAGGGGGCACACAGCCTGCGGGTGGAATGGAAACCAGACGGGTCTAGAGGGTCTGTAATTAATTAAGACCGAAGGGAGCTCTGAATAACCCTTTTGTGGATCAAAAGCCCTCAGATGGAAAGCCAGCTGACAAACTCAAGAAAAAGCGACTTCATAGTTTCTTATGAGAAAACAGTGACTACATCAAGGACTGAAGAGGCACTTTGTCCCAGACCTTCGTGTGAGCACCAGAGACTCAATTACAAAGCGGCCTCACTGCCCAGTTACAATAAACATGGCCTCGCTGAAGCCAAGGCCTTCCAGGTGCAGAAAAGCCAGGAATAACACACGGCGGCCAGGGCCAGAGCTTGGGTGTCCACAACTACTCTTTCACAAGGTTTCATTTACTTAAAAAAGACTCACACACGTGCACACACACTCACCACCCAATCCGAGTAGGCACCCTGCAAGGCTAGAAATTTCACGGACCCCCCTCTCCACAGGTGGATCCCACTGAGCCTGTCTCAGTTTGGATTTTCCACTCATATAAAAGGCAACTGAAAACACAAGACTCCCCTTGGTTTTACAGCCTGGGCTGCATGTTGGAATGACCTGGAGCTTTGAGAATTCCCCAGGCTTGTGTCCTGGCCCCCAGGGGTTCTGGTGTAATTGACCTAAGAGCTTGGACACCAGGACTTTTAAAAACCCTCCAGGTGTCGTGAGTTAAATGGTATTTCCCACCAGAAGATACCCGGAACCTCAGAATGTGAGCTGATTGGGAGTAAGGGTCTTTGCAGATGTCATTAAGATAAGAATGTCTTGATTAGGTCATCCTGGATCAAGATGGGCCCTAAATCCAACAACTAGTGTCCTTGTAAGACATAGAAAAGGAGAAGACACAGAGAGACACAGGAGAAGGTCACGTGAAGACAGATGCAGGGATCAGGGGACATGTCTACAGGCCAGGGAACACCAGGGCTGTGGAAGCCACCAAATGCAGGGGAGAGATTCTCCCTCAGGGACCCAGTCTACCCGACAACTCAGTTTTGCCCTCCTGAACCATAAGAGAGTACATTTCCATTGTCATTCTAAGCCATCTAGTTAGTGGGGCCTTGTTACAGTGGCCCCCCGAAATGAACCCACCAGGTGGTTATCTCCGGGTGCAGAAAGACTGAGATCCACTGAGGCATCAGGACCGCCCAAAATTCCTGGTGCATGTCAGTTCCTGTGCAGCTGAAGATGAAGCCCAGGGAGGCTGGGGGCAGTGGGGTCACTGGCTGGCTATAAAACTCTCTGCCCACACTCCTTCAACCAGTGACCAGTGGCCCCAAGCCTGGCTGTGGGCTAGAATCCACTTGGTGAAATATAGATGTCGGACCCCTTGGAGAGTCTCATTTCATTGGTCTACATACATCTTCCTTGTGGCTTTTTTTTTTTTTTTTTTTTTGAGCTTCAGAGTTGATTCTAATTTACAGCCAGGATTGCAAGCAGCTGCCAACAGCTCAAGGCCTTTTGAAAGCAAAGTAGGGCTGTGTCCACATGGCGAACCTGTGGCCTGGCCCTGCATCTAGCCAGCACACACAGACTGGCAGTTCAGGGCCTTGCTTTGCCGAATTCCCCGGGACATCTGCTGAGTTGAGCCAGCTGAATCACTAGAGAGAAATCGTCTCTCACCGCTGCTCATGGGCAGGACCTAGATCAGGAGCTGAGCTACTACTTACTGTTTCTTTGGGTTTGTTCTTGTTGTTATAGGTGTTTGTTTGTTTTAGGGGGATTTCTCTTTGTTTTTTGACATGCCCCCAAGCCAGGGATGCCTGAAAGCAAATCAGAAATGCTAAGAAAGCAGATCCAATGTGGTTTGGTTTCCCAGGAGCCCTTGCTGTTGCAGGTGGGCAGCCCTGAGGGAGACTGGACAGGACCCCGGAGCACTGTACTGGGACTGCCAAACTAAATCCCACAGTCTGGGGCTTGAACAACAGAAACGAACTGTCTCACAGCCCTGGAGGCCAGAAGTTCAAGACCACAGGTATCAGCGGTGTTCCTTCAGAGGCTGAGACAGCTGCTGGTCCAGGCCCTCCTCTGAGCTTCTGGGGTTTGCTGTGAATCCTTGGTGTTCCTTGGCTTGTGGAAAAATCACCTGACCTCTGCCCTCACCTTTATATCACATTCTCCCTGTGCATGTCTGCATCCAAATTTCCCTTTCTTATAGTGACACTGGCCATATTGAATTATGACCCACCTAGTGACCTCACTTTAACTTGATAAACTCTGTAAGGATACTACTGCAAATCAAGTCAGATTTGAGGTACTGGAGTAAGGATGCCAACATAACTGTGGGGGCGACACAATGCGGCCGCCTAAAAGGCCCCAAGTCACATACCTGCCCAGATCCCAGAGGCTGGCATTGGTCATTTCATCGGGGAGAAGACCAGGGACTGAGAGGACATCCCAAGATGGCAGAAGCTGCTCTGACCGGATTCCAAGTCATCCAGATGAACAGGCTTGTTCAGCCTTCACAGATCCTGGGGCCTCGCCCTGAGACCCTTTGCCCCCAGTCTGGTCTCAGGGATCTTTTGTCCAAGGTTAAGGGTGAGTGGAAAAAGGGGATACACCTGAGGTCAGAGTGAGGGTGTCAGGGCTCCTCAGTGGGCGTCCAAGGGCAAGGAGACCTCCAGAGGCAGTTCCGTAGGAAGGTCCTCCAAGAGGGTGACGCTGTGCTTTAAGAAGAGATACACTCACAACAGGGTACTAGATTGCAGCGCCCGTTAGTAGCAGCCACACTCCTGCTAATTTTATACTGAAATAAGCTGTTCGTAAGCATTTTTGCCAAAAGTAGCTGTTTTGATCCTTAAAACAGACCAGACTTGGGAAAAAGTAGGTGCTCAGTTAAAAGCCATGAGTGGTCATGCCAAACAAAGCCAAGCCCACATCCCCTGAGTTCTAGAACTTTCTGTACACACAACACTCACTGCACCCTACCCCTCTAGGATGTTGACTCAGGGCTCCAACACTCGTGCTTCCCTTTCCTCTCCTCCCTTGAAGACCCAGCCCCTGGACACTGACCACATCCCACTCAGCTCTCCCTCTCCCCACCCCTGCCCTGCCCAGGGTGGGACCATCAAGGGGCAGTTCTGCTGGCATCTGGCTGGTCCCTGGGCCACAGAGGGCTTTGTGAGTGCTGGCAGAATCCGTTCGTGAATGGGCAACTATCCTAGCAGATTACTTGAAAGGTTCCATCTTTATGTCAACTTCTATGTCTCATAGTTAGTACTGCTCATAAGACAAAAGCCTTCTTTATAGATTGAGACAAAAAAATAAAACCAAACAAAAACAAAAACTTCTCCTGAGCTAAATAAACATTGATTCATGGACACAGATAGGCATCGTTTGTAATAGTAAAAAAAATCATCACAGTGTGAAAATGAGGAGGTTGAACAAACACGTTGCGGATAAACACTAATTGCATACATTGACAAAACAGGTTGTGTCTAAGGAAGAAGGAAGAGCATAGCAAAACGTTTTAACCTGGGGACATGGTGAAAATGGCTCATTAAGTAAGGAGAAAAGCAGGTCCTAAACAGTCTGCATATAGGGTCCCTTGGAGTATCAAAGATCGACCCCTAATTCTTAGCAGCAGGTTTCAGTGGCAGAAGGTAATTTTCTTTTAATTGATCAATTATCTACAATGAACAAACTTTAGTACTTTCACAGAAAAATAGATCTAAATAAAAGGGGGGGGACTTCCACTCATTTCGCTGATACCCTCTGGTCTCTGGCAACCTCTCAGTGGAGATTTGGAAACCCAACACCAGTCAGAAGACCAGCCCCACCGGACGGTCTGAGGTCAAAACACAGCCTTTGAGAGAAAACCAAAGAAAAGCCAAGTTCATGACTAGACCCTTCATCTAGTCCTGGGGTACCTGGCCTCCACGCTGACAGAGTCTCTGGCCTTGCTCACTGCTGGGGCGTTCAGGCCCATCCTGGCCTGAGTCCGTTCCCCATCCATCCTTCATCGACCCTACACCCCTGAGTACCAATTCCCCATGAAGCCTGGCTATTTCACCTGCAGCACCCCCAGAGTCTGTGTGAGAAGAGGAGGTGAAACCAGAGGAAACCGGGACACCTCTGTGTCTGAGGCTCCTCGGCTGTGTGGCCGCAGGGGGAAGCCTACAGACCCCCTATCAGAAGACCACATAAAATAAAAATAAAACACACAGAGCTGCAGAAGAGACCAGTGACATCAAAACATACAGGGTTATCAAAACCATTCTTAGGTTTCCAATATAAAGACAGATGTGCCCCTTTAACACATCAGGTGACAAGGGTCAGCAGTGTCTGGCAACACCCAACATCTTGAAGGAGTGATGAATGGAAACCCTGTGATGACTGTGACATAACAGGGAGTCACCTGGGGTTTCTGTCACGACACTGGCAGGAACGACTGACCCACAGTGCAGGGATAGGCTAAATTCAGTTAGACGTGGGAGGTCAGTGCCCACGAAAGCACAGTTTGTTCCCACCCAAGTTATCAAACCCTGGAACTCAATCTGTAGTTAAGAATGGCTCATCTTTGCCACCCACATGGGTTGGGCCGACGCTTGTCTGTGACCATGAGCCCGTGATGGCTGAGTGGTAGCCCCATGTGGATAGTGTTCTTCACAAAGATTCCCACTGTCTGCCCCACACAACAACTCCATGTAAGGCAGGACAGGCCTTCAGCATGATGGGACCTCCAGCAGCTGCAGCCATGCTGGCCTCTCCCCATCACACCTGTCACTGGCCACCTCCACCTCGGAACCCAAGGGAGAAGAAAGTACCCAAGAGATACCTCTACTCTACTCCCTGTCGTCCTCCACCTGTCAGAGCCCATGTGCGGAAACTGGCCGACACACACTGAGGGACTCCTGTTGCCCGGGCGAGGAGGGGCCCCAGTCCAGGTGAGAAGTGGCACTCAGAAAGGGTCAGTCTATGTTGGAGAGAGCTGAGAAATAAAATGGCAAGCTGCCTGGCTTGAAAGTGAACTTCTTTGGCTTCCTTTTAACAAATTCATTTTTATTTTTTTATTTATTCATTTTAGAGAGGAGAGGGAGAGACAGAGAGAGAGAGAGAGAGGAGAGACAGAGAGAGAGAAGTGGGGAAGGAGCTGGAAGCATCAACTCCCACATGTGCCCTGACCAGGCAAGCCCAGGGTTTCGAACCAGCGACCTCAGCATTTCCAGGTCGATGGTTTATCCACTGCGCCACCACAGGTCAGGCCTCTTTGTTGGCTGGTGGGCAGTTTTCTGATCACGGGCCACAGCTCTGGGATGGAGAATAGATTTGGCAGGACGTTGTCTTCAAGCCCTATGCCCCAGGAACCCAGGATGACTCCTCATTTCCTCTTTTCATTCTTAAAAAGCCTCCTCAGAGTCTCCTGCTGAGCGCTGTCCTGGTTTTAGAAGCCTCATTCCCAGCAGATACAAATCAGAATCCTATAAGCAGTCTGGGTTTGTTTTCTTTCCTTGAATGGAATTGTTTTGTTCATTTGTTTCATTTCCTCTTTGGGGATACCAAGGAACAGGAGTTCCCCTTTTCCTGGTATGGGAAGCACGTCACTTCCACCTATGAGTAAATAAAAGTGGGGAATGAGGCCGGCTTCATTGTTTGGCATGGTTTTCCTTCCCAGCATGACCACGGATGTGAGTGGGTCTCTGAGGGCTGTGTGCACTTGGCAATGTACGGCATGGGTGACAGGATGGGATTCAAGGACACATCTGTCCCCCTGTCCCCCTAAGCCCCACAGTCTCCCAATGGCCCGGTCAGACACCTGACAGGAGGCTAGGAGAGCTCAGCTCCGTGGTTACAGAGAGCACTGAGCTTTCTCTGCCTCCACAGGACTTGAATCTTCTAAAAGCTTTGGGTGTGAATAATTAATTGTGCCCAGAAAGAGGACCTCCTTCTGATCTATTAGTTTATAGCATCTCAACTCTATCCAACAGCAGAGTATCAAAAATATATTTTACACCCCCCCCCCCTCAAATGCAACGTTGTTGGGTGCAAAGAGCAACATAGATAGACTTCTTCCCTAGCTAGGACAGGTGGACAGAATGAGGGGAGGGCTGTGTCTACAACTCCAGGGTGACAGGAGATAAGAACATAATTCCACTGAGAGCTACAATGGACGAGACCCAGAACGTCCACTATCGCATGACCTTACAGGGAGTGGACGCACAATTCCACACAGAACCATATAACATTCTCCTTACGGGGTCCTCCTGGGGCCACTTACCTTCTTTCTCAAGACCAAAATTAGAACTTTACACCAAGTTCTAATCTTCCCTTGTCGAGTCCTCGTGGGCTTAATATAATTGCACATATATACGGAGTTTGGAGTTTTCCCAAGACCTCTGTCCCATTTGGAAGAGGCTCATTTCATGTTGACCCTGCACTATCCCATGTCTCCCTCAATCTTTTCTTCCAATCCAAGGGATATGGGAGTCGAGTCCCTTGTGGTATGTAGTAGAGTGAGATGCAGGAACGGACAAGTGCAGAAGCTAAGACTGAAGAAGTGAAGGCCAGACAGACCTGGCCCTGGGCCCAAACCCATGCCTTCCTGTGTGACCATGGGCACTCACTCTGTCTCCACAGAGAAAAGGAGACCGTTCACATAAAGCACTGAGAGCCCCTTTCCAGCCCAAAAAAGGGCTTGGGAACTGGGAGTTGTCCCCTGTGCTGAATGTTACCAGTAGCCAGGGGACAGGCTGAAGATGGCCCCACCAAGAAGGATTTATGGGAACCAAGAGCACCCCCATGCTGCACTGCTGGAAGAGCTGCCCGGGGATCCTCACTGGCCAAATCCAAGGGTGCTGAGGTTTGAGCCAGCTGCAGAGGAGCCACCGCAGACCTTGAGTGCCAGAGAAGTCACCGTCTTTTCCAAACATTGGAACCACATGCGAATGCCCTGCATGTCTAGATCCTTCAAAATCTTACTCTGAAAAGGCTGCCAACAAAAACGCAACCACTGCCTTACAGCATAAACTCTAGGAAAGAGAAGGGAGAGGGACTCTAATGTGCGGGACCACCAGCCAGGGGATGACACGGATGAAGTGAGAGGTTCAAAAGACAAGCCATGGAAAGTGCACACGGGGAAACTGTGACATTGACTCCTAAACTGCAAAGGATCCGAAGCCCAGATAAACACCACGAGCCAACATCAGCCAAGGAAAGTGTGATTCACTCGGTGGAAACAGGCAAGTTCATGTTGAGGCGCTTATACACAGGCTTTTTAATAACTTCTCCCAAAGGAAGAAACTTAAGAGTTGGCTCTTCAGTGTGGCTGCAGAGAGGAGATGTCTACTTTCAAGTGACTGACTTAAAGTTTTTGGGCTCCTACCCATCTGGAATATAAAGGCCCGGCAGCCAAGCCCACCCAGGTTTAATCTGGTTGGAAACAAGACAGAAAACATCTGGGTGACAAAAAGGAATAGTACCATGTATATTATTTTATGGGTATATAACATGTAAATACCTTTTTTTTTACATTTACATACACACTTTTTTTAACTTCAAAATGATAGCATATTTTTTCTATCCTATAGAGCAAACTCTACTGAGACATTCAAAGGGTCAAATGAAAATACAGGGAACATGGAAGAAATTTCTGCCTCAGTTGCCGGCTCAAGAAGAATGGAAAGTGCAGAGAGAATGGGCTCTTTAAGGGAAACTTGGGAAATACACAGAAGTTGAAGGAGGAATGAGGAGGAATCACCAATAGTCCCACCATTTGAGCTGCTGTTGACACTTTTTCCATTTCCTTCCCAACTCTTTTCATTGAATATACTTACTTCAAATGCTATATGCACTTTTCCACTTATTATGATATCATTTCCATCTTTCATATTGTCACCCACTCTTACAACCATCATTTTAATGATTATATAACATTTCATCAGTGGGACACTCTCATTTACATGTTTCCATTCCCTTGCCTTTAAATATTGTTTTGAATTTCCTCCAAATAATAATCACATAGCTGTAAATACCTCTGTGAAAAAATCTATATGCTTCTCAAGACTGGAACCTTGTCTTACCTGTCTTCATAGTTTCATCAGTGCTTGGGGGAAATGAATACACGGATAAATGGATGGATGGATGGATGGATGGATGGATGGATGGATGGATGGATGGATGGATGGATGATGGATGAATGATGGATGGATGATGGATGGTGGGGCAGATGGATGAATGGTTGATGGTTGGATGGAGAGATGGATGGATTGAAGGCATTAATAACAGGTGTGTTTGGATTCAGAATTCTCAAACAAAACATAATCTCTTCAACCAAAATATGAGTCACCTGCTATTTCTGATATGACAGCCAAACCTCCTAGATATTTCATTTTTGGCATAAGCTTCACCTACCCTTTTTGGAAAGCAAACTTCCCCTTTTTTTGGTTTCTTGAAAATCTGGAAGAAGATCCCACCCCAAAACCTATTTGGTCCTCTAGCTGACACGTATCAAGCACTTGTCGTTTGTCCTTGTTTGGACCAGTTACAAAGGGGCAACAGTGAGGATGCCCTGCTGGCCCCTGGATGGCTGGGCAGCACATGGACACTAGGTACTAGGTAGATGAACACATCAAGGCTGGCTCATACATATTCCGGGAAGGAGAGAAGACCATGCCCTCTCTGGAGGCTGGAGAACTGAGCTCTAGTTTCCACGGAGGACCAGGGCACCAATCCCTGGGCTGTGCCCAATAAGTGCAGGTGGCACTGCTAGGTATGATGGTAGGGAACACATACCAAACAGTGGAGACAAGGGACATCCGAACACACCAGGAGGCTAGTCAGCTGAGCCCAGAGACCAGAGAAGACAGGGGTCACAAAGGGGAGGCCTGCAAACGGAGGCAGATCACAGGATTGTGCGTGCCAGTCCCAGGGCTAGGTCTCCACTCAGGCACCCCCCCAATGAACACTTGGAGGGCCTCTGTGAGCCGTGGGTGGCTCCCACCCTTCCCAAAGAGGCCCTCGCCTGTGAAAGGGAGTTTCTTAAAATTCAGGTCAAGGCATGGCCCCAAAAGTGACTGTGCTCCAAACAGAAAGAGGACCCACTCAGTGGGTCCACTCATTGGAGCAGTTAGGAGAGGGGGGACCCACCTCCTTAACCTGCTGCCGCTGCAGTGGAGGGCAACACCAGGCAGTTGAAATCCTTCCTGACTGTAGCATCTTCCTCCCCTGCCTCCCGACCGGCCTTCCTGACGTGCCTGGCTCCAGCTCCAGGTCAGCCCTGTCTCCCTCTCGGAGAACTGCCTCCTCCACCATGTTTGCACTCAGGCTTGTCCCCATTCCCAAGACCTTGTAGCATCTGTCCTCGCAGCCTGGGTTGTTCCACTCAGAAGTTCACTGGGTCAGGGCATTTCTCCATGGAGCCCAGGAACGCTGGTGCCTCTGAAAGCCAAACGTGCTCCCTTTGGCAAGAAACAATTTGTCCCTTTGCCTATGACCTTAACAAGATATTAGGGAAGTGAGAAAAACAGTTGGGCAAAAGAGTGGAAGTAAACTTAGGGGACTGGAACAAGACTCGTAAGGTTCAGATTTTAAGCAATAAACATGAGTGTGCTATTTTCCCTTATTGCAAAAGTGGCTTGGGCCCGCCTGTGGGCTAGATGCCTTCCAGGACAGTAAGAGATGTCTCCTGACAAAGTCCCAAGTCCACACAGGGCCCATGTAACAATAGTCATGATTAAATGCTCATTCTCCAAGCTCTGATAAATGGTTTTATTCTGCCTGCCCACCAGTTTCTGAGTAAGAAGTGTTAAACATGCAAAAATCGCTGGTGTGATTCTTGAACAAGGAAGGGCAGTCACTGTCAGCATTTCAAAGTGCTGATGAAAGAATTGTGTTGGTTTCCAGACAAACCGAAATGAAACCTGCCCTTCCCTGGGGTTCCTCCTCTGCAGAACCCTTGCCTGTTAAGGAGGCTTCCTGCAATTGCATCGGTCACATTTGCATCTGTTTTTCATCAGAAGCCCAAGTGTCAGCCCTTTGGCATGGGGGCCAGCTGGCCACAATGCCTGGGAGCAGAGCTGTCAGTGACAACCGGCAATCTGGCAACCTCTCCCCCTAATTACCGAATCCCTGTTAACCGCTGGGGGGCTGGCCCTGCATAATGGGGGGGGGGCGAAAGCTAATATAGCACTGTCTGGAGATTTTCCGCATTCGCCCACACCAGGGCTCAGGAGTTAAAGTGTCTCTGACAGTACTCTGCCATCCAATCTCTTGAACACCTCTTTGCAAAGTGAAAATGATCCTCAGCACAAAAGCTGTCTCCATCAAAAACCGTGCTGGGAAGATCAAAGAGGCAGCGAGAGTGAGGTTGCCTTATATTGTACTGATGAAGAGGGAGCTTCGCCAGGAGGAGCAGACAGCGGCCAGCGGCCAGCGCCACGCGTAGCATGGCACATAACTTTCTAATCCCAATTTGGCATGTACACCCTGGAAAGCCCAACTCTATGCCTGTGTTATCATCTCCCCACATTACTGTTCTCACTTTAGGTCTCTGAATTCTGGAAATACCTGTATGTGGTGCGCAACAGGGTCATCAACGAGAAGCCAGCGTGACATACACTAGCCCCACATTGGCCTTGGGTTTTCCAACAGCAGGTCCTGCTTCATTAAACTGACTCAGAACAACATAGAAGGTTTGTGTGTTAATTACCCCAAGGAAAATGACAGAGTCAAAAGTTATCCCAAGAGGAAATTTGGCCTCAGCACCCAAAGCCTCCCAGCTCTGACTCCAGGAAGCTTGTGTCTAACAAATCAGAACTTAGTGCCATGAACCCTGAGTGCCGCTCAGCCTCTGAACTTATCAGTGACACCATCGAGCACTTGGAGTCATTTAGGCCTCAGTTACCCGAGAGCAGCAAAAAGGGAGAGAGAGCAAGAGAGAAGAGATAGCTTTGCAGGATCTTGGTGGACATTTCAGGGGTATGTTTACTTGTTGGCATCTTTACGGCTTTCCCCTAAAGATGATAATTATAGTAACAGATGGCTTCACCTTTGGCTGTTCAAAAAATAAAAAGGCTTTTTTAAAAAACAATTTTTAATCACTGTAAAAAAAATAGAGGACTAGATGAAGAAGACGGGGCACATATACACCATGGTATATTATTCAGCTAGGAGAAATGGTGACATTGGATCACTTATAGCGGAATGGTGGAGTCTTGGTAGCATTGTGCCGAGTGAAATAAGCGAATCAGAAAAAAACAGGAACTGCAGGATTCCATACATTAGTGGGACATAAAAGCGAGACTGAGAGGCATGAACAGGAGTGTGGTGGTTAAGGGGGGTGGGGGGAGGGAAGGAGGGAGAGGGGGAGGGGAGGGGGAGGGGTACAGAGAGAACTGGATGGAGGGTGGCAGAGGACGATCTCTCTTTGGGTGATGGGTATGCAACATAACTAAATGACAAGATAACCTGGAAATGTTTTCTTTGAATGTATGTACCCTGATTTATTGATGTCACCCCATTAAAAAAAAAAAAATTTAAAAAAAAAAAAAAAAAAAAAAGAAATGTACTAACCTTTTCCTGGAATATTTACTCAAATTAAAGAAAAAAACAACTGTTAATAAATGTATTTCGCATACCATGTAATTATAACTTAGTGTATAAAAATAAAGTTATACTAGCCAATGAAAAAAAAAACAAACAATTTTTTTTAATCTCTTTCAAGCTTCATCTTAATTATCTCGGGGGGGGGGGGGGGAGTCTCAATTGCATTGACCGGGTCTTTTTAAAACAGATTAATTAGCTGTCATAAAGTTTTCTAAGTTAGACTCAAAAATCATGAAACACATAATCCTTGCCAGAGCAAATATTAGCTTTCTGGAAAGGAGGCAGGCTTTCCCAGGAGGCTCTAAGAATTTGCTCTTACACTGTTTGACTTCATAGTAGTCTTCTTCTGCGAGTAGAGATCTATTTACTCCTGGGGACAGACCCTACCTGATGAGGAGGTCAACCACACCTGCAAGAGCGTGCCCCCTGATAAATCCATCAGAACAAAGTGCCTCTCTCTCAGTGTATAAAATAACTCAGAATTTTTTACATGCCTACAGCACCTAGCAAGTGTCAAGCTTCCCTCATTCATTTCTTCATTTATTAATGCATCTAACAATACTTACTGAAGGCTTACTCTGGGCCAGGCACTGTGCTAAGTGTGTTCAATACAGGGGTGAATAAGAAAAGGGCTGGTCCTCACAAAGTCCCCTTCTTGTGACAGAGACCAAATAATACTTAAGTACACATGTACTATTGAGTCAGGTAGTGAAGAAAAATAACACAATGGGAGTAGACAGAGAATCATAGTGGGGCCAGGGGAGTCTCAGAATAGTCAGGAAAACACCTCTTTCAGGGTGATGCTTGACCAGAAACCTGAATGGAGTCAGGGAAGAAGCCAAACAAATATCACAGAATAACTTTCTAGGCAAAGGGAACAGTAATCCTGATGTAGGAATAAGCTTGTCATGTTGAAGGAACTTCCAATCAAGAAGTCTAGAGTGACCTCAGCCCTGTTAGAATGGTTGTCACCAAAAAGACAAGAGATGACAAGTGCTGGCAAGGATGTGGAAAAAGGGGACCTTTAGGGCACAGTTAGGAGAAATTAAGCTGGTGTACTCACTGTGGAAAACAGTGTGGAAGTTCCTCAAAAAATTAATAATAGAATTACCATATGACCAGGATTTTCACTTCTGAGCATTTAAATATCCAAAGGAACAAATCAGTATCTCAAAAGGATATCTGTACTTCCCCATTCCTGCAACATTATTTATAGCAGCCAAGAAGAGGAAACCACCTAAGTGTCCCTTAGTGGATAAATGGATAAAGACAAAAAGATAGGCACACACAGTGGAATATGGCTCAGTCACAAAAAAAAGAGAAATTCTGTCAGTTGTGACAACACGGATGGGCTCTGAGGACATTATGCTAAGTGAAACAAGGCAGACAGAGAAAAACAAATCCTGTATGATCTCAAAATAAAAATGAACTCACAGATACAGAAAACAGATTGGTGGTAACAAGAGGTGGGGGGGGGGGGGGTTGAGGGCAAGAGAAATTGATGAAGGTGATCAAAAGGTACCAACTTCCAGTTATAAGATAAATAAGTCATAAGATGTAATGTACAGCAAGATGTCATGCATATTTAAAAGTTGCGGAGAGAGTCTATCTTAAAAGCTCTCATTACAAGAAAAATATTGTAACTAGGTAAGGTGATGGGTGTTCACTAAGCTTATTGTGGTGACCATTTCACAATGTATACATATACAAAATAACTATATCATACATCATGGGCCAATACAACATTATATGCCAAGTACATCTCAATAAAACTGATGAATAAAAACTTAGAGTGTAGCCTGACCAGGTGGTGGCGCAGTGGATAGAGCATCGGACTGGGATGCGGAAGGACCCAGGTTCGAGACCCCGAGGTGGCCAGTTTGAGCGTGGGCTCATATGGCTTGAGCAAAGAGCTCACCAGCTTGGACCCAAGGTCGCTGGCTCCAGCAGGGGGTTACTCGGTGTGCTGAAGGCCCGCGGTCAAGGCACATGTGAGAAAGCAATCAATGAACAACTAAGAAGTCGCAACGCGCAACGAGAAACTGATGATTGATGCTTCTCATCTCTCTCCGTTCCTGTCTGTCTGTCCCTGTCTATCTCTGCCTCTGTAAAAATAAATAAATAAATAAATAAAAACTTAGAGTGTAGTAAACAAGGCATAAGGTGGTAAGAGACGGAGCTGAAAAGACAGGGCCAGGTCATGAAGTCTTTGTTGGCCATTGTAGGGAATTGGAATTTGACACTTTTGAGTGGCTAGCATTTTTACTATGATGGACTTAGATGGGTTTTCTCCACATTTGTCTTACTTGAGGTTCAGAGCCCTTCCAGAGTATGTGGGTTGATGCCTGTCATCTGTCTTGGAAATTTTGTAGTCATTATCTCTTCAAATATTTCTTCTGTCTCATTTTCTCTCTTCTCTCCTCTGCAACTTCAAATACATGTATTCACCCTTTCCTCTGCAGCCTTCTATCTCTGGCTCCCTTATGCTTCCTTCTCCATGTGCTTCCTTCTAGATATTTTTCTTATTTTGATTAACTGATTTTCTCCTAATCTGTATGAAACCTCAGGGTCTTAATTTGTTGTCATATTTTTTTATTTCCAAGATTTTCTTTAGATTCTCTTTTATAGCTTCCATTTTTCTGCCCAAATCTTCAACTTGTATTGATTTCCTTGAATATATTAAGCATGGTTTAAATCCAATAGTTGGATTCTTTGTTGGTATGGGGTTTTTTTAACCTCTTAATTCTCTTTTTTTAAAAAAAAAAATCATTGTTTTTTCTATTCAGGCACAGACATTACATTTGAAAAACAGAGATGTGGCCCTGGTGTTGGTTCAGTGGTAGATCATGGACCTAGCATGTGGAAGTCCCGGGTTTGATTCCCAGTCAGGGCACACAGGAGAGGTGACCATCTGCTTCTCCACCCTTCTCCCTGTGATAAGGTGCCAAAGAACTGAAAAACTGATAAAATTAGTATTTTAAAAGGAAGAATCAGGCCCCCTTACCCCTCCTTATGAGAAAGAAAAAACAAGAAGAATTGCTTACAGGGGCAAAAATCAGCTAGTCATAGTTTATTAGTTCCTATAGTCCCTGGAAGGACTGACGCCACTTGCTAGACAGAACAAAGAAGATAGAACCTATCTGAAAACCCTTTTCTCTTCTCTTTTCAGGAGACAATGTTTATGTACCTTAATTAAAAATTCCTATACTAATTCTGACTCTTCCTCCTATCCTGGAGTCATGGGAGTGATGTATTCTTCTAGACAAAGAGATCACGAGCCTCCCCCCACCCCAGCTTGCATGAAAAACCTGTATTCTGTAACATTTTATATGCTTTCTAATAATCATCATTTTGAAATTCTTTGCATATGCTAAACTTGTAAACTAAGCAAGTGGGGACTAGCTTGAGACTTCCTAATAAGCTAACCCCAACACTCTTAGCAAGAGTAACTCCATTTACCTTCTCTCCTTATCCTAAACTAAACATGTCCAACTATTGTGGCAACAGGGGTAGGTTGTAAATCCTAGAAGGTTTGGGAATTTCTTTGTTAGATGTGTAAAACATTCATCACTACTGTGTTATCTTATGGTCTTAATGTGTAGGAATGTTTTTTTCCATTTGATAGATCCTATAGGTAAACGTTGTAACAAGACAGTAAAAACTCAATAAGCTTGTTAATAAATGACCTTTGTATCATGCTCCCCCTCCTTTGCCCCCAACCGGTATGTGATCATGTCTATATAACTAGCATCAGAGCTCAATTCTGGACTGCACGATTTGGGTTTGATGATGCCCCATGCGTGTCACCGGCTTAATAATAAAACTCTTTCTAAAATTTCTTCTGTAACCTGCCTTGATCTCTCTGTGGAACTTGCAAATTAAATTACTTTACAATACCCCTCCCCCTTCTCTCTCTCTCTCTTCCTCTCCTGCAGCCATGGCTCAATTGATTCAAGCATGTTGGCCCTGGGTGCTGAGGATGGCTCCATGGAGCCTCCACATCAGGCACTAAAAATAGCTTAATTGCAAGCATGGCCCCAGATGGGCAGAGCATAGGCCCCAGTGGGGGGACATTGCTGGGTGTATTCTGGTTGGGGCACAATGGGAGTCTATCTCTCTATCTCCTCTCCTCTCACTTGGAAGGAAGGAAGGAGGGAGGGGAAGAAAGAAGGAAGGAAGGAAGGAAGGAAGGAAGGAAGGAAGGAAGGAAGGAAGGAAGGAAGGAAGGAAGGAAGGAAGGAAGGAAGGAAGGAAAGAAGGAAGGGAGGGAGGGAAAGGAAACAGAGATGTAGGAGGGTGTCACCATTCCCAGCAGGGAAAGTCGTTATGGGCACTAGCATCTCCTGATCTCATTATTAACCTTATTTGGAATTGAAACAATTTAAATGTAGGCTTCTTGGAAGGGCCAATCAATTCTTGTCAGTCCTTACCCCTAGACTGTAGCCCTGTAGGCTTTTCCCAAGCCAAATGCCCTGAGGGCCTATAGGGGTCCCGTGCCCCCAGTCCCTTGCAGGCTGTGAATACCAATGTTTGTTCTCCTAGCCTGTTGTCCATCTCTCTGTTAGCTTCTAACTCTCAGCTTCTTTCTTTCTCTGCAGAAAGGACCCCAAGGGAAACGTGGTCATGAATGCTGATTTGCCTCTCTGCATTTCAGTCCTCTCCTGGATCTTGGCCCTAAAATTGTCACTGCTTTGTGAACTCTGCAAAGCCTTTAGATATTTTTCATACTGTCTTCATTTCTACCTGTTCTCAGGAGGAGAGTCGGATTTTATTATGTGTGCGTGACAAGTCTTGCAAAAATAATCCAAATTCCCCCACACATCCTTAGTAATTAGAGAGTGTACCATGTCTACATTATTGATCAGACAGGAGAATGAGAAACAAGTAAATATAGACAAAAGGTTTCATGGTTTCCTGTCCTGTCCACTTTGGAGACCTCTGGTCTATAAACAGTTGGGGGAGCTGCTAATGATTGTGGACCAGGTGGACTAGGGTAGAGGGGTGGGAATGGTTGGCTTCTTAAAGTGTTCTGAGGGTAGCATTGAACATACTTGCTGGTGAGCTGGATGTGACATGTACAGGGAAGAGAGTGGGGTCAAGGGTAAATTTGATGTTTTTGGTCCAAGCACTTGAGTGAACACAGATGCTACTGATGATATGGGGAAGAGGGAAGACCTGGCTGGGGACAGGGGAACTGGAGAGATCCTAAAACCTGAGTCAACAGCAGCCTTTCCCCAAAGAAACCCTTCCCATTTCAGAGCCGGAGCTCCCCAGTGAAACGGCGGAGGACTTGCGTCCCTCCAGAGGCCAGGGTTGTTGCTGGAGACAGAAAATCAGGGCCCCTCCCTCTAATGAAGTTGAACTCAAGAAAGTTCACCCCAGCTCTTCTCAAAAACTTTCTTGGGCTCCTCCCAACATTTCCCAACTGTGCTTGCCACAGCCTGAGGACCTCTGGGTTAGCGCTTCCCAGTCTGGCTTCTGCAGAATCCTGGTTCTATAGCAAGTGAAGATATGTTCTGTGACTTAAAAAATAATAACTTAAAAAATAATAAAATAGGAGTGACGTCACGGAAATGGCGCCGTGAGCAGCGCGTCCGACAGCTCTCCCCTAAATCACAACAAATTTATCAACTAGAAACAGAAAAATTTATCCTCGGAGCATTCCGGAGTTCCACACAAACTGATAGCGAAAGGACTGTTATCACTTGAATCTGAGAGACGAGGGTGTGGAGGAATCTACCACAGGGACGTTCTTTCAAACCGCAAGGAAGTGCGCCTGTGGTGAGTCAGCCCATATACTTGGGAACCGCGAGCCGCCGCGAGCGGCCGACGTGAGCCGCCACCGCCAGCCACCGCCGCGAGCCGCCGCGAGCAGCCGCGCGCGCCCGGTCCGGTTGAGCACCACTGACGTTCCCAGCGGCCCGCACACTGCGAGTGGGGGTCGCCGGCCACCGGTGCCCGGAGCGCCCCATTCGCGCGCGTGCCTTGGGCATTCCACGCGCCCAGGGCGCCCTGCTGGCACGCACACCCAGGGGGCTCCATTATCCTGTGCCTGGTGCGGTCCAGCCGTCAGCGGCGGGCCGAGCGGGAGAGGCTTGGGAGATTCTCTCCGTGGGCGGGGCACCTCACCCAGCCATTCAAGCTAACAATCAAGCGTTGGGGGAGGGGCGCGCGCAGGCAGCCTAAAATACCTTCGGAAGCACAGCTGCGACCCAATCACTGAAATTAGCTTAACCCATGAAATCTGTGCACCCTCGGTTCTAATTGATAAGATCTCTCTCAGTTCAGCGATCCAAGACAAGAGGCGTGATATTTTTTAGTGCCTCTCGCTAAAGGGGCGGGGGCAACTTCTGATTGATAGAGCCTCCATATTCAGGGATAAACGCTAACAAGAAGGACTTGGCAGATAATAAGGTCTATACTACACTAGTCGTAAGCAGAGACTAGTGCCTCTTCTTCCCTGCAAAAACAGGCTACAAAGTGTGGAAAGCCTGGGTTGAGAGGTCCAACTAAATGGTAGGCGCTGAACAGTCACCTTGACAACAATTGACTCCCACCCCCGCCTGATTACACTGGAGGCCCTGACTGTCAGAGCCTTTCCCAAAGCCTTGCACTGAGTGGGGATAGAGTGGGGATTTCCCAGCTCTTTGAGCCTCTTACTCCCCAGGCAGAAGCAGTTGCAGCCTTATAGCTGGATCACCAGGCTGCTAATTCAGAAAGGGGGGACTAGGAGAGAGAATCCAGGAAAGCAAACTCTCTCATCGTTGGACCCTGCAAACGCCAACAAGCCTTTACTTCCAGCAAGACTAAAGCCAATTATATGACATTGCCATAGAATCCCATCAACTGCAAATCCCTACCTAAGAGTGACACAGGGGCAGAGCCTGGGGTACAGAGTCACCGACCAGGAAGAGGGAGAGAAAAGAAAAAGGAAGAAGTTAACCTCTCAAAATCAAGAAAAACCCACAGACTTTACAACTTGATCCACTAATTTTTTTTGTTGTTGTTGTTGTTTGTTTCTTCTATCTTTTTGCCTTTATTTCCTCCACCTCGGTCCTTCTATTCTCTGCCCATCTTATGCTTCCCCTTTCTTGAACTACACTACCCATGAGTGTTGCATTTTATTTTTCTTCTTCATCCTCACCCTCCTTTAAGGTTATACTCCAAAACACTTAACTCTCACTCTCTCCTCTTTTGTTTTGTTTTTTTTTTTGTCTTGCTTTATTTTGTTTTTTTCTCTTCCTATTTTATCTCTTCCTTCGTTTTTCTCTTTTTCTTATTTTTTCCTTTCTATTCATTTTTTCTTTTCTCATTTTACTTTCCTCCCATATAATCCTCAATCACGAACAAATTAGTTAATTTGGGACTCAAGGTTTTTTTTTGGCTTTATTTCTCTTTTTTGCTTTTGTTTTTATTTTTTTTTTCTTGTTTGTTTATTTTTGTGGCATTTTGGGTCCTCCCAACCCAAGGTCTCCATTGTATTTAGTCTTCGCTCCACTTAATACAACAGATTTTTACTTATTATTTTTATTTTTTCTTCTTTATTATTCTTTTTTGGTCCTTTTTTCTGGTTCCCTCTTATCCCTCTCATTATATCTCTTAGTTGACCATCACTTACAAGCAAATCATCTTATGCTTGTCTAAGATTTTCTTCCTTTTTTTTTTTTTTTTTTTTTTTTGCATTTAGTAGGTCCCTACTCCCTTTTTTTTGCCCCTTGAACTCTTCACCCCAAATCAGGCCCTCCATTATAGGCACGATATTTCCCTGAGGAGGGGAGAGGAGGGAAAGAGAAGAGAGAAAAAAAGGGGGAAATAATAAATTATTACTGTTTTTTTTTGTGGGGTGTTTTACCTTTTTTTTTTTTTACTTTTTTTTTCTTTTTACTTTTTACTCTTTATTAATTCTAATTAGTGCTATCAATAAGACCACCCTCAGATGCCGATAAGAAAGAGGAAATCGAATATTATGGATACAAAAGAAAGAGAGGTAACACAAATAGATGTGGAAAAATCTATGGAGAAAAGACTTAACATATTGGAAGCCTTGGAGCTAAATGACAGAGAATTTAAAATAGAAATCTTAAAAATACTCAGAGATATACAAGAAAACACAGAAAGGCAATATAGGGAGATCAGAAAACAACTCAATGAACACAAAGAATATATTACCAAGGAAATTGAAACTATAAAAACAAATCAAACAGAAATGAAAAACTCAATTCACGAGCTGAAAAATGAGGTAACAAGCTTAGCTAACAGAACAGCCCAGATTGAAGATAGGATTAGTGAAATAGAAGACAAACAACTTGAGGCACAACAGAGAGAAGAAGAAAGAGACTCAAAAATAATAAAAAACGAGAAAGCCCTACAGGAATTGTCTGACTCCATCAGAAAGAATAACATAAGAATAATGGGTATATCAGAGGGAGAAGAGAAAGAAAATGGAATGGAGAATATACTCAAACAAATAATAGACGAGAACTTCCCAAGCCTGTGGAAGGAACTAAAGGCTCAAATTCAAGAAGCAAACAGAACACCAAGTTTTCTTAACCCCAACAAACCCACTCCAAGGCACATCATAATAAAGATGACACAAACCAATGACAAAGAAAAAATTCTCAAGGCAGCCAGGGAAAAGAAGAGTACAACATATAAAGGAAGGCCTATTAGATTATCATCAGATCTCTCAGCAGAAACTCTACAAGCTAGAAGAGAGTGGACCCCAATATTTAAAGCCCTGAAAGAGAGGAACTTTCAGCCAAGAATACTATACCCATCAAAGCTATCCTTCAAGTATGAAGGAGATATAAAAACATTCATAAATACAGAAAAGATGAGAGAATTTATCAACAGAAAGCCCCCACTCCAGGAAATACTAAAGGGGGTTTTCCAACCAGATTCAAAGAACAAAAGAAAACAACACCACAAGTAACAGCTCCACCAAGAACACAATAAAACCAAACTTAAACTGTGACAACAAAGGAAAAAAAGGGGGGAGAGGATGGAGATTAACAGTAGCAAAGGATGATGAAGTGCAGAAATACTTATAAGATAGGGTACTACAATGAATATGGTAGGTACCCTTTTCATTACTTAATGGTAACCACCCTTAAAAAAACCACCACAAAAACACTTGACTTAAAAAAGGTAGCAACAGAGGAAAGAAGTATGGAACACAAACAAACAAAAACAAATGATAGAAAAACAAAAGAGAAGAATCAAACTAGATACAAAACTAACAGAAAGCAATTTATAAAATGGCAGTAGGGAACCCACAAGTATCAATAATTACACTAAATGTAAATGGATTAAACTTACCAATAAAAAGACACAGAGTAGCAGAATGGATTAAAAAAGAAAATCCAACTATATGCTGCCTACAAGAAACACATCTAAGCAACAAGGATAAAAACAAATTCAAAGTGAAAGGCTGGAAAACAATACTCCAAGCAAACAACACCCAAAAAAAAGCAGGCGTAGCAATACTCATATCTAATAATGCTGACTACAAGACAGAAAAAGTACTCAGAGACAAAAATGGTCATTTCATAATGATTAAGGGGAAGTTGAATCAAGAAGACATAACAATCCTTAATATATATGCACCAAACCAAGGAGCACCAAAATATATAAGACAGCTACTTATTGACCTTAAAACAAAAACTAACAAAAATACAATCATACTTGGAGACCTCAATACACCGCTGACGGCTCTAGATCGGTCATCCAAACAGAGAATCAATAAAGATATAGTGGCCTTAAACGAAATACTAGAACACCTGGATATGATAGACATCTACAGGACACTTCATCCCAAAGCGACAGAGTATACATTTTTCTCTAGTGTACATGGAACATTCTCAAGAATTGACCATATGTTGGGCCACAAAGACAATATCAGCAAATTTAGAAAAATTGAAATTGTACCAAGCATATTTTCTGATCATAAAGCCTTAAAACTAGAATTCAACTGCAAAAAAGAGGGGGAAAAACCCACAAAAATGTGGAAACTAAACAACATACTTCTAAAAAATGAATGGGTCAAAGAAGAAATAAGTGCAGAAATCAAAAGATATATACAGACAAATGAAAATGAAAATACGACATATCAGAATCTCTGGGATGCAGCAAAAGCAGTAATAAGAGGAAAGTTCATATCACTTCAGGCCTATATGAACAAACAAGAGAGAGCCGAAGTAAACCACTTAACTTCACACCTTAAGGAACTAGAAAAAGAAGAACAAAGACAACCCAAAACCAGCCGAAGAAAGGAGATAATAAAAATCAGAGCAGAAATAAATGAAATAGAGAACAGAAAAACTATAGAAAAAATCAATAAAACAAGGAGCTGGTTATTTGAAAGATCAACAAAATTGACAAACCCTTGGCAAGACTCACCAAGGAAAAAAGACACAGGACTCAAATAAATAAAATCCAAAATGAAAGAGGAGAGATCACCACAGACATCATAGATATACAAA
The DNA here is from genome assembly GCF_036850765.1 of Saccopteryx bilineata. Taxonomy (NCBI): domain Eukaryota; kingdom Metazoa; phylum Chordata; class Mammalia; order Chiroptera; family Emballonuridae; genus Saccopteryx; species Saccopteryx bilineata. Next base: position 224,671,713 of record NC_089491.1, on the reverse strand, counting down.
GAATTATTGTAGAATACTATGAAAAATTATATGCCACCAAATACAACAATCTAGAAGAAATGGATAAATTCCTAGAACAATACAACCTTCCTAGACTGAGTCATGAAGAAGCAGAAAGCCTAAACAGACCAATCAGCAGGGAGGAAATAGAAAAAACTATTAAAAATCTCCCCAAAAATAAAAGTCCAGGCCCAGACGGTTATACTAGTGAATTCTATCAAACATTCAAAGAAGACTTGGTTCCTATTCTACTCAAAGTCTTCCAAAAAATTGAAGAAGAAGCAATACTTCCAAACACATTTTATGAGGCCAACATAACCCTCATACCAAAACCTGGCAAGGATGGCACAAAGAAAGAAAACTACAGACCAATATCTCTAATGAATACAGATGCTAAAATACTAAACAAAATACTGGCAAACCGAATACAACAACATATTAAAAAAATAATACATCATGATCAAGTGGGATTCATCCCAGAATCTCAAGGATGGTTCAACATACGCAAAACGGTTAACGTAATACACCATATCAACAAAACAAAGAACAAAAACCACATGATCTTATCAATAGATGCAGAAAAGGCTTTTGATAAAATACAACACAATTTTATGTTTAAGATTCTCAACAAAATGGGTATAGAAGGAAAATATCTCAACATGATAAAGGCCATATATGATAAACCATCAGCCAACATCCTATTAAACAGCATAAAACTGAGGACTTTCTACCTTAAATCAGGAACAAGACAGGGTTGTCCACTCTCTCCACTCTTATTCAATGTGGTGCTAGAAGTTCTGGCCAGAGCAATCAGACAAGACAAAGAAATAAAAGGCATCCATATCGGAAAAGAAGAAGTAAAGCTATCACTTTCTGCTGATGATATGATCCTATACATCGAAAACCCGAAGGACTCCACAAAAAGATTATTAGAAACAATAAACCAATACAGTAAGGTCGCAGGATACAAAATTAACATACAAAAGTCCATAGCCTTTCTATATGCCAACAATGAAATATTAGAAAACGAACTCAAAAAAATAATCCCCTTCACGATTGCAACAAAAAAAATAAAATACCTAGGAATAAACATAACAAAGAACGTAAAGGACCTATATAATGAAAATTACAAAGCATTGTTAAGGGAAATCGAAAAAGATACAATGAGATGGAAAAATATTCCTTGTTCTTGGATAGGAAGAATAAATATAATCAAAATGGCCATATTACCCAAAGCAATATACAAATTTAATGCAATTCCCATCAAAATCCCTATGAGATTTTTTAAAGAAATGGAACAAAAAATCATCAGATTTATATGGAACTATAAAAAACCCCGAATAGCCAAAACAATCCTAAGGAAAAAGAATGAAGCTGGGGGCATTACAATACCTGACTTTAAACTATATTATAGGGCCACGATAATCAAAACAGCATGGTATTGGCAAAAAAATAGACACTCAGACCAATGGAACAGAATAGAAAGCCCAGAAATAAAACCACATATATATGGTCAAATAATCTTTGATAAAGGGGCCAACAACACACAATGGAGAAAAGAAAGCCTCTTCAACAAATGGTGTTGGGAAAACTGGAAAGCCACATGCAAAAGAATGAAACTCGACTACAGCCTGTCCCCGTGTACTAAAATTAATTCAAAATGGATCAAAGACCTAAATATAAGACCTGAAACAATAAAGTACATAGAAGAAGACATAGGTACTAAAATCATGGACCTGGGTTTTAAAGAACATTTTATGAACTTGACTCCAATGGCAAGAGAAGTGAAGGCAAAGATAAATGAATGGGACTACATCAGAATTAAAAGTTTTTGCTCAGCAAGAGAAACTGATAGCAAAATAAACAGACAGCCAACTATATGGGAACTGATATTTTCAAACGACAGCTCAGATAAGGGCCTAATATCCAAAATTTACAAAGAACTCATAAAACTCAACAACAAACAAACAAACAATCCAATAAAAAAATGGGAAGAGGACATGAACAGACACTTCTCCCAGGAAGAGATACAAATGGCCAACAGATATATGAAAAGATGCTCAGCTTCATTAGTTATTAGAGAAATGCAAATCAAAACTACAATGAGATACAACCTCACTCCTGTTAGATTAGCTATTATCAACAAGACGGGTAATAGCAAATGTTGGAGAGGCTGTGGAGAAAAAGGAACCCTCATTCACTGTTGGTGGGACTGTAAAGTAGTACAACCATTATGGAGGAAAGTATGGTGGTTCCTCAAAAAACTGCAAATAGAACTACCTTATGACCCAGCAATCCCTCTACTGGGTATATACCCCAAAACCTCAGAAACATTGATACGTGAAGACACATGTAGCCCCATGTTCATTGCAGCACTGTTCACAGTGGCCAAGACATGGAAACAACCAAAAAGCCCTTCAATAGAAGACTGGATAAAGAAGATGTGGCACATATACACTATGGAATACTACTCAGCCATAAGAAATGATGATATCAGATCATTTACAGCAAAATGGTGGGATCTTGATAACATTATAAGAAGTGAAATAAGTAAATCAGAAAAAAACAAGAACTACATGATTCCATACATTGGTGGAACATAAAAATGAGACTAAGAGACATGGACAAGAGTGTGGTGGTTACCAGGGGTGGGGGGGGAGGGAGGACATGGGAGGGAGGGAGGGAGAGAGTTAGGGGGAGGGGGAGGGGCACAGAGAACTAGATAGAGGGTGACGGAGGACAATCTGACTTTGGGCGAGGGGTTTGCAACATAATTTGATGACAAAATAACCTAGACATGTTTTCTTTGAATATATGTACCCTGATTTATTAATGTCATCCCATTACCATTAATAAAAATTTATTAAAAAAACTAATAATAATAATAAAATAAAAGAAGAAGAAAAACGATGAGGACAGGTTCATCTGTTTTTGTACTGCAAGCAAGTTTAGTTGTTATATTTTTAAATGATTGTAAAAAAATCAAAAGGAAAGCGATATTTCAAAACAGATTAAAATTATATAAAAATTGAATTTCAGTGTCCATAATAAAGTTTTATTAGAACATATCCATGCTTGTTTGCTCACGGAGCACCTCGGGCTTTCCTTCCAAAACAGCAGAGCTGGGTAGATATGACAGGGACCGTGTGCCTGTCTGGCTCTTCACAGAACTTTGCCCACCCCTGCTCCAAGCCTCCCCCATAATATAGCATTAAAGCAAACACTCTCCAGAGGACTTTTAGGGCAGTGAAACTGCTCTATAGGAGGCTACAGTGGTGGATACATGTTATTATACATTGGTCCAAACTCATAGAATGCACAACACCAGGGGTGAACCCTAATGTCAATGGTAGACTGTGGGTGATGGTGACATGTCAAAGTAGGTAGGTGCATTGCTTGTAACAAATTCACCGCTCTGGTGGGTATGTTCATAGTGGGGGAGGCTATGTGTCCTAGGGGTGGGAGATACATGGAAACTTCTGTACTTTCTGCTCCATTTTGCTATGACCCTAAAACTACTCTAAAAATAGTCTATTTTTTAAGTATAGTGTATCACCACTTGTGCAAAAGAAAGAAAAAATGTGCGCGTGTGTGTGTATGTAACCCACACATGTATGTACAGATTTACATATGCATATAATATTCTGGAAGAAATTAGTAAGATTGACTGGATACAGCAAAAAGAACTGGGTGGTTGAGGATTCCATATTAAAGGGAGAGCCTCCTACAGGTTCTTCATTTTGAGCCACGTGACCCTATTCCCTATCACATGTTTTAGTTAAAATTGTTGAGAAGTACATTTTTTAAGCATTTGTACTCTCCCATTCTGTATCCGTCCTCAGCCCTAGTCTCTCCTTGGAGAGCAGGAACCATGTTCTATAATTTTCTGTCCCTGACAGAATCTGGCACAGTTCTGAGCACAAATATCTGTGCAGTGGTTTTCTTGCCAAGGGTCCAAGACTTGTTAGGAGGTAGCATTTCTTTTTTAAAGGCCATTAGGAGGCACGTGGAGACCAGCAGCTGTGAGAACGCATCTACTGAGAAACAAAGCCATTCTGTTACTCAGACAAGCAAGGACAAGTCTGCTGCATGGAAAGTGCCGGCGCGGGTGGACACGAGCCCCATGCATGTGGTGCTGTAATCATTTTCCTTTTAGAAAAGAAATTTAAGCTACACAACAGAATAACAGGCTGTATTAGCTTCAGAGCATTCAACACTGTCAAGTGGGGATCAGCATTAATACACCAGTCTGCGGTTGCTTTGAACGTTAAATAAGAGCCATGCAATAAGAGAATAAAAATGAAAATGCTCAGTCAATGGTTAAAACCCCAAACTGGCAAGCTAGAAGTACCATTCCAATCAGGCACACCCCGCACATCATTGGACCCAGGGCAAGAATTGCCATGGAGGCCGGCAAACCACACGTCCAAGAGTTTAAAGGTGATAAATCAAATTGACAAACTGTTTAATTGTATTCAAGCCTTCCTTGACAAATATACCTGATAATAACCTGGGAACTGGGTTGAATTTAGAAATCTCTAACTCACTGAAATACAGAGGCTTGGAAGCAGCTGGCCCCTACCCACCAACCCCTAACCCACCCCTACACTCTCCCTTTCTTTTTGCCCACCTGGCCTGACCACCCCCTAGGATAGCTCACATATCTGTGGATGTCCAGTTCACCCAGATGTCCATGCACTACCCTCACAAACAGCTAGTTCATGGCTGCCCCTCGGGCCTAAGGCTACACCACCTACTACAGGTCTTCCTAGTACCTGCAGCATAGCCTGGACCAGGGGGTCATGAGCTCAGTTTCATAGGCTCCTGGCCCCAAGGAGAAGCCAAGGCAAAGCCATTCTTGTCCAGGCCTTGGAGCAGGACTGATTCTGACAGATAGCTCCGTTATCCTCTCTCATAATCACCACAGTGACAGCAGTTGCTTCTGGCTGAGGTCCCTGTGTTCCAGACACACCTTTATGTGCTGTCCACATGTCATTTTCCTGAATTACGAAGTCTTTCCTCAATGCTGAGTGTCAAGTGTCATTTTTGGTTGTGTCTCAGCAAGACTGTCCCTTGAAAGCCCATTCTCATTGAGAGGGAGGATTTTCTAAGTTCTAAGTAAGCAAAGAGGGGCCAGATCATCAAGAGGCTTCCTTGGAGGAAAGGAGGATCCCCTTTTTCTCTGCTGAACCAGCCATGGGTAAGAGACAATGAAGCTGAAAATGGGAGAGACCCAGCGCCTGCGTCATGTGGCCCAGGCAGTCATGGACAGGAAGAGGCAGAGCAGGAAGAAGTGAAACCCGACCCACATGTTCCACACCTCAATGGTGGAGATGCAGAGCCCTTAGAAACATTCAGAAAGCTATCTGGGAGCCCTAGAACATTCCAGGCACAGAGGAGGGGAAGCTGTGAGCCCCAAGGAGAATTCCAGCTTTCATCTCAGAAAAGGAGGAGAGAGGGGGTGAGGCCATGGAGACAGGAACTTAGATAAGCCTGAGAAACCTCCTGCTTGGCCTGGGTACAGCCTGCTCCCTGGTGAGGGAGTATGAACTGTCAGAGCATGCAGGTGGGCAGGAAGAAATCTGGGGAGCAGCATGGTTATCTAGGAAACATTTTCTCCTTGATGAAAAGAAACAGGTCTGCCTCAACTGTTGAGGTGATGGCTGGTGCAGCAGCAGCCACCTTTAGACCAAAAGATGGCAAGCACAAGGAGCAACCATTACAAAGAATGAAGGGCTCCTGGTCCTTGATAACATCTCTGAGACACCTCTGGGCTTTGCAATGTGGTTTTTTGGGTATTTAATTAACCCTTTGATTAGTATGAACGGTCATGTACGTTCTTGTGCCTCCTGATCATCCAGAGTACGATCGTACAAAAATTTTTATTTTAAAAATGTGTATGGCAACATTAAAAAAAGCAAATTTATATTCTTGTTTCTATAAATTGATTATCAAACAAATATGATTTTAAGTTAATAAAACTGTTACTGGAACTAATTTTATTTTTTTAAAAAACCTCACTCCTGGGGGTCAACAAGCATGAAAAAAACTTACTACTCAAAGGGTTAAGCCCTTTTCATAAAGATTCTGCATGGCTCATTGTCCAGGGCTTCCCAATGAAAATGGATCCTTTCCTTCTCAAACATAGAAAGTTTCTTTTCTGCAAGAAGACTTACCTTCTTTGCTTTCCCTGGAAAAAGGAAAGGGAGGGCAAGCAGATCCTCAGGAACCACTGGTGCGTTTTGTGAGAAGAAACTGTCTAAGCAGGGATGGTTCTTGTGAGAGAGAAAAATACTGGGAAATATTTAATGAAACAAAGGGAGAGGGCAGCTCTGATGGAGGCAGCAAAGGCTCACTAGCAAGGAAGTGAGGAAGGTAAGTGAGAACACCCAGAGTGATCTGGTTCCGTTAACAGGGAAGGCAGTGGTGAAGATGTTGGTGTGCTTCAGAATCGCAGCACAAAGAAGCTGAGCAAGTCCAGTAAGTTCTCCGAGCCTCAACAGTTGCAGCTCCAAATCAGGAATAATGATAACACCAGCCCTGTCCACAGCAAGTAGGTGAGTGTGATGACATGAAAGACAGGTTTTCCTCAGAGCTCATGGATGTGGACTCTATCGCCCACATGGACAAGCCTATCGAGTAACCTCATGGCCATGGGGTGTTAATGTGCCACTTGCTTTGGTGAGGACTAGGAGCTGGATAAATAAAGCTGCTAATAATTCCTCCCAAACACCAGCTTGGGCCACACAGTTTCTTAGATCATATGGCCCCCCACTAATGAGAACCCTACTCCTGCTTCTGCCTCTTCCTCCCACTGGGGGCTTGGGAGGCTCTCAAGGAGCGTCCTGCCCATTCTGTGGACAGAATGACTGAATGTCCAATCACCACCTCTGTGTCAGCTGCCTCCTTCCTCAGCTTCTCCTCTGGGCCCAGATCCCAGGCCCCACTGTCCCCACCAGGTGCCACCTCCCACCAGTTTTCCTGTCATGCGTACAAGGCAATGCAGGACCTCTGTAGCTGCCTGGTGACTGCACATGGGACGTTGAGAAGCTCTGGTCTAAGCTAAGAACTGTTACCAGCACAGTGACACATATAAGGGGAACCAGTTAAAATAAATCCACTTAACGTCCCAACCTGCACTGGTTGTTCATGCCACAAGCTGTTTGCAGGTGTTATAAACACAGTTGAGAGAAAAGCAATCAACAAACTTCATCATCCTTGGTCATTGACATAAACAAGGACACTCTCTCCTGGTAGGTGTTTTTTCTTTTGCCACTAAGATGGCAGGGATCTTGGGTATGGTGACTAACCTTGACTTTCATGCTGAATATTTTCTTATATCTTCCAAATTATAATTTCTATGTCAAATCAGACAGCATTCATTCAGAAAATATCCCTTATTGTTACAAAGAAAGAAAACATGGGGCCCAAGGAAACAGAGCCTGGGCACAGTGATGGCAGGCAAGAAAGATGCGGTGTCTATCGCAACACACAACCGAATCCACCCGAGACCACGCAGCACCTGTGAAATTTTAAAATAAGTAAATGAACAAATAAAGTGAATTCATGAAGACAGTCAATTAGCCTTGCCATCAACCATCTCAGATGCTCCAGGAAAACAGATGGAGTGGAGGAGGAAACAGGAACCTTAATTCATCTCATCCCGGGCCTCTCTGGATCTGACATCAGAATAATTCACTCTGGACTTGCAAGCTGTGCAAGGAAGTCTGGAAAAGGAAGGGGGAAAGGACAGCCTGGGACAGCACAGCAGCAGCCCCGCCAAGAGGCTGGGCCGGACACACGCATGTCTTTGTCTGGGATGCAGTCTATTTTCTCTGGGTTTGATGGATGAATCTAGCACCCAGAGTTTTCCAAATAACATCAGATGAGTTTGCCACAGCAATTAAGCTGTCTGCCATTGGCAAGGAGCTTGGCTGAAGGTCTACTGAAGTTAAATATATTTTTAAAAGACAAAAAGGAAGTCCATTGGTGTTTTGAGTGTCCATCAGGCTCGGCAACCTGAGGATATGGAGACTCCCGGGGAGCATGCTTCTCCCCAGAGGCATCATGGAACACTGTCAGGCTGGCCTTTCAGAGCCCAAAGACACTCCCAGAGTGAATTAATTCTCACGCAGCTCAGTGCTTAATTTTGGGATTAGCAAATTTAAAACTGGACTCAGGCCCTGGCCGGTTGGCTCAGCGGTGGAGCGTCGGCCTGGCGTGTGGGGGACCCGGGTTCGATTCCCGGCCAGGGCACATAGGAGAAGCGCCCATTTGCTTCTCCACCCCCCTCCCCTCCTTCCTCTCTGTCTCTCTCTTCCCCTCCCGCAGCCAAGGCTCCATTGGAGCAGAGATGGCCCGGGCGCTGGGGATAGCTCCTTGGCCTCTGCCCCAGGCGCTGGACTGGCTCTGGTCCTGGTGGAGCGTCGCCCCTGGTGGGCGTGCTGGGTGGATCCTGGTCGGGCGCATGCGGGAGTCTGTCTGACTGTCTCTCCCCATTTCCAGCTTCAGAGGGGTATAAATAAATAAATAAATAAATAACTGGACTCAGAAACTCAGCCAAGCAGCTGAGATTAGCATGCTTTATCATTTCTCCAAACAGCAAATTATTTCCAGAAAACCAGACCCAAATATTAACTGAATTTCACATTCCTGCCCGCAGTTTCTTCAAAGTAATTAAGAGTCTAAAACTATGACAGTTAAACCTGTGGTTTAAAATTCTGAGTGTCTGAAAAGTCTCATATTCTCTCAGTGAAATTTCCTGACTAAACCAAAGCTTTCATAAGAGAGAAGAGGGTAGGAGAAGAAGGGGATGGGGGAGGGGGAAGAAGGAGATGGGGAGGAAGAGGAGGGAGAGAAGGAGATGGGGAAGAGGAGGAGAGGGAAAAGGAAATGGGGAGGGGGAGGAGAGAGAGAAGGAGATAAGGAGGGTGAGGAGGGGGAGAAGATGAGGAGGGTGAGGAGGGGGAGAAGATGAGGAGGGGGAGGTGGGGGAGAAGATAGAGAGGAAGAGGAGGGGAAGAAGGAGATGGGGAGGGGGAGGAGGGAGAGAAGGAGAGAAGGAGGGTGAGGAGGGGGAGAAGATGAGGAGGGGGAGGAGGGGGAGGAGATGAGGAGGGGGAGAAGGAGATAAAGAGGGGGAGGAGGGGAGAAGGAGATAAGGAGAGGGAGGAGGGGAGTAGATAGGGAGGAAGAGGAGGGGAAGAGGAGATGGGGAGGGGGAGGAGGGGAGGAATTAGGGAGGAAGAGGAGGGGAAGAAGGAGATGGGGAGGGGGAGGAAAGGCAGAAGGAGATGGGGAGGGGAAAGAAGGAGATGGGGAGGAGGAGGAGGGGCAGAAGGAGATGGAGGAAGAGGAGGACGGCGAGGAAGAGGAACTACAGGTGCACCTGGGAATAAAATGATTATTTCCAGTTATTCTTTCTTGAGAAAAAAAAAATTGCAGGAAACCAAAAACATAGCTGAGTTTTATTCTCTGAAAAGGAGGAACCAATCAATGTGTCTTTCTCATTTTTTTTTCCAGGAAAGCATGACAAATGGTTCTTATCTCAGAGTAGTGCCATGCTGGCAAACCAGCCCTCTGAGGGGAAAGTCAAATCTTGATTCAGAGCATTTGTCAATGTCCAGGAGTCTAGGACATGCATTGCTCCTCCAGTATATGGAGATAAGTTTACGAGGCAATGATAAAATTCCAATAAAAAGGATGGACTCCCAAAAATGCCTCTGTCATTGAAACCTTATAATTTAATAAGCAGGATTGGGAAGGGGGACCCACAGCAAGAAAGGCCTTTAAAAACACATCAGTGTAGAATGTTGTCTCCCTCTCTGGACATAACTTTCTAAGGCTGTCATAATATGCAGGAGTGTCCAGGATTGAAACCAAGACAGTGTCAAGCATGGAAAGCGTATGGTTGGGGGTGGTAAGGAAGAATTACTCATGGTTAGCGAGGAAAAGAGGAGCAATGAATGAACAGGAAGTGCTTCGTAAATCCAAGCATTTCCCAGAGGATTGGCATTTGGAAGAGGCTTAGAAGTTACTTTCTTTTGTTCCAAAGATGCCAGCTAGGTCTATTTGGTATAAGACATCAAGAAGCAGATTTCTGTCCAGCCTGTGGTGGCACAGTGGGTAAAGCATTGACCTGGAATGCTGAGGTCACCAGTTCCAAACCCCAGGCCTGCCTGGTCAAGGCACATATGAGAATTAACTACTATATGTTGATGTTTCCCATCTCTACGACCATTCCTTTCTCTCTCTCTCTCTCTCTCTCTCAAAAATAAAGCAGATTTCTGTTCATATAAGGATAACCTTTCTAAAACATATTAAACATATGTTGCTATATCAGAGGTAAGACCATAATAATAATTTTTAAAACCTCTTATTTATAACAGTTTAATCAGTTTATATTACTTTATACACATTATCTTGTCCAATTCTCACAATGACCTCAGGATATAGGACTTAGTTCCTCCTTGGCAGACAACGAAACTGAGGCTCAGGGAAGTCCAATAACTTCTCTGAAGTCCTCCGCAACAGAGGTAGGCCTTCAAACCAGGTCTCCTACCTCAAGTGTTTTCTTTAAAATCCTTTCCAGAATGATTTTTAACTGTGCCACACTAAAGGGGCACAACAGATTCAAGAAACTGAAGTGTGAGTTTTGGCCAGGCCAGTAGCCCATGGGTTAGCCCCTTAGGCACTGCCCTGGGGGCTGGGACTGGACACAGAAATCCATCTGTTCTGACTTGGGTTTCTAAATAAGGGCAAGTGTGGGTAGAGAAGTGTTCTCCTGGAGATGGTCATAATTTGCCTGTTTATACAACTGGAGGGGGAAACTCACAGTCAATATTTATAGATGCTACTTGCACTCCCCAGACCACCCTCCTGTGGCTGCTGGCACAGGAGGGCCCGCTGAGTCCTCTGGGACAGGTTCAGGGCATAGGTATCTCAATCCTAGGGAAACATTATGGCAAATACTTTCTATACGGATCCACCGTTCACCAAAAACAAAGATATTCATTCGAAGATCATATAACATAGCTCTAAAGGGAACAATGATTTCTTCTCTGGGGGCTGTTAAGGGTGGTCACAGATTCAAGAAGGTTCTAGAACAAGGTAGACATTTCTCCATCTGCCTTGGCTTACCCACTGCCCTCTCAGCCACCCCTGCACCCCAGGCTTGCACCTTGGCCCAGCACAGACACGGACTCTTGACCAAAAACCTTCACCTTGGATTCTCTATCAAGAATATCTATCACTATGTAGATAGAAATTTCAATGTACAAACCACGCTGTAGACCTCACAATAGAACCTAAAGACTTTTCAGGAAGGTTTCCAAGCTGCAAAAGTTGCCCGCAGCTGGGATAATGGTGCAGATGTCAGATGCCCTTCTGAGTTGAGCTAGCCAGCTTAGTCATGCCGTCATTTCCACCAGCCCCTCCTCCCCATCCCACTCGGCTGTCCCTGTGTGTAGGGAGACACATCTCCACTTGGGGGATTGACAGCCAAACTTGCATACAACCACAGAGGATCAGCATCACTCCCTGCGCCATGCTCCAGGGCCTCCCATGGGCCCTTGCACGGTAAGTCATGCCTCTACTCAAGGGTGAAGCGTTCAGTGGGTGTCTTAGCCTCTCAAAGACAACAGACATAATATCCTCCAGCTTGGGGAGCTTCGGGCCCTTTCAGACAACAGGGGGTAAATTGAAAATGCAACCTCACTATAAAGGTATCAGACGGCCTCCAAATAGCACAGTGAGAACCAACACAGAAACTAGAATGATTTCTCTGCACACACTGTGAACCACAGTGTAAACCTAGAATGATTTCTTTGCACACAGGCTCCCAGGGAAAATGAGCCTGCACGACACTTTGCTCTGGACAAGCTTTCCATCTCTCTCAGTCTGACACCTGGAGATGGTTCCTTCAGTGACTGGCTCAGGAGAATAATGGAGCAGGAACCAGCTCACCGTCCGTGGCCCCTTGTGTTCTGAGATGCACTGAGAACTCTGAAGAGACTCACTTCAGATTGAAAACACACACAGACTAAAAGTAAAGGGGTAGAAAGAGATATTTAGTAAAAATGGAAACAAACAACAAGTAAGCTGGGGTAGCAATACTCATACCAGACAAAATAGACTTAAAGCAAAGGCTATCACAAAAGACTAAGAAGGACCCAGAAATTCCACTTCTGGGTATTTATTCAAAGAAAACCAAAATACTAATTCCAGAAGACATGTACATCCATTTGTTCCTGGCAGTGTTATTTGCAATAGCCAAGATATGGAAGCAGCCTAAGTGTCCATCAGTAGATAAATGGAGAAAGAAGTGGTGCGTTGCTTGACCTGTGGCGGCGCAGTGAATAAAGCATCAACCTGGAATGATGAGGTCACGAAACCCCGGGCGTGCCCTGTGAAGGCACATATGAAAGCAACTACTAAAAGTTGATGCTTCCTGCTCTTTCTGTCTGTGTCTCTTTCTCTCTCTAAAATCAATAAATAAAATCTTTTTTTTTTAAAGTGGTGCTATATACAATGGAATATGTCAGCCATAAAAAAGAACAAAATCTTGCTATCTCCAACAACACAAATGGACCAAGAGGGTATTGTGCTGAGTGAAATAACTCAGTCAGAGAAAGACAGATACAAGATGATTTAACTTACATATAAAATCTGAAAAACAAAATAAACGAACAAGCAGAACAGAAACAGACTCATAGATACAGAGAACATTTTGACAGTAGTTAGAGGGGAGAACGGTTAGAAGATGGGTGAAAAAGGTGAAGGGTTAAGAAATATAAATTGGTAGTTACAGAATAATCATAAGGAAGTAAATAAAGTACAGCATAGTGAAATGGTTAATAATATTGTAATAACTGTATGGTGCCAGATGAGTACTAGATTGATAGGGTGCTCACTTTGTAAGTTATATAAGTATCTGATCACAGGGTTGTACACTTGAAACTAATATAATATTGTACATTCACTATTATTAAAAAATAAATAAAATGTTTTAAAAGAAAAAACCAATAAAAATACAGATAGTCTAAGTAGCAGGACAGACCAGGCTGAAGAGTGAACTGGGGATTTGGGGTTAAGAAGGGATAAGAAATGGGAGGGGCAGAAAAGCTCAGTATGGGAGAAGACAGAGAAGAGACGCTAACACAGCCCAAATGAACAAGAAGCAGAGAGGGTTGCCGGGGAGAAGTTTTTGAAGAAATAATACCTGAAAGTATCCCAAAGTTAAATGTGTGTGCATAAATCTTCAGATAGGACCAAACAGGCTAGATTAAAACCCAAGTCAGCTAGATAGTAGTAAGAAGATAAGAATTAAAAAGAAAGTGAAATTTCATATCTTTCCAAAGAAAAAGTAGATTATGTATTGTGTTAGTCTCCTGGGGCTGTTGTAACAAAGGACTACAACGTAGGTGGCTAAGACTCCAGAGATTTATTCTGTCATAGTTCTAGAAGTCCCAGATCAAGATGTCAGCAGGGTTCATATTCCCTTTGAAGGCTCCAGGGAGAATCTAGTGGTTTGTTGGTGACTCTTGGTGTTCCTTGGCCCATGGACACTCCAGTGTCTGCCTCCATTGGCACGTGACATCCTCCTCTCTGTGTCTGTATCTCTTTTCTCTTCTTATGAGGACACCAGCCATATTGGATCAAGGGTCCACTCACTCCAGTTTGACCTCATCTTACCTAATTTCATCTGCAACAACTTTATTTCCAAATAAGATCATGTTCACAGGAACTGCAGCTAAGATTTTAACATATCTCCTTAGAGGACCCATTCAACCCATCACACCTACAAAACAAAAAAGCAGATAGATGTTCACTGGGCCTTTCAATAGTAAAGGATATAAGAAAAACAATGAAGTAAAAGCTTAAATATTTGCAAATGAAAATATTTTGCTGCAGACCAGCGCAGCTAGTAATTACAGGTCCTAAGTGGAACAGCGCAGATTTAAGAAAATAGCCTTAAAGAAAAAAAAAGGTGGGTTCGGAAGGACTCTCTGCAATGCAGAGTATAGCTTGCAAAAAGCAAGTCTCCACCCCCCCACCTGCTTTATTTATAGGGCAAAATAACGTCATTAGCAAATCAAAGAGATTATTAAAATAAAGTCACATTTTCAAGGCAACCCAAGAATTCTCCTAAGTGCAGAAACCCCCCACCATACATAACATCTTAACGTCACAAAACAAAGGATAAAAAGAAAACAGCCTCCAGTCTTTCTGAGGGACATGGGGGATAGGACAAGTACAAACAATCCAGCATCACAGCTAACATGGAGGTGTGGAGAAAAACCTAGGCTTTAGCAACATAATCAAGCAAGTGAGGTGGGGGGTTGAGATGAGTGCAAATACTCAGCTTCATAGCCAATATGGAGGTGTGGGCGGGAGAGCTTAGCCTTTTGCTAAGCCTCAAACTACAAGAGCTTTGCTTCTTGTAGTCTCCCACATATTTTTAACCTAAAAACGTATATCTAATTAAATTATTATTTAACATAAGGAAGCAATACCATTATTATAGTACATATATGGTTTCAAATAATTTATTTTACAAAGCCCTCTTTGCGAACGTACTTAAAGTGTTTACTCTGCCAAAAAGGAAAAAAAAAATAAATCCAGAAGAAAGCAGAAAAATATAATCAGTTTAAAAAAAAAGAAAGAAAGTGTGGTCAAAATCAAGAATAAGTCCAAAATACTAGATTCTCCAGTAAAGAACACTACTTCATCGGTTTGGATATGCCAGGCTCTTCTGAGTAGGTCATTGGATGGGCAGCACGGATGTCCATGGGTGGCTGTTGGGTTCCCCAGGTGATATGGGAAAAGAAGAGAGCTGAGAGCATGTGGCTCCTGGTTACTGGCCATGTCACTCCATCCTGCTACCCCCACCACCAACCATCAGTGGGCAGGTGGGAACAAGAAATTATAAAGGAGTGGCAACAATGATGTCAGTGTTATCAGCATTAGCCCCATTTTATCCCCATTTTAAAGAGGGGGTCTCGGAGGTTCAGGGCAGTTCAGTGTTACTCGCGGCTACAAGCTTTTGAGCAGCTGCTCAGAGCAAGTCACACTCTGAGAAGCCATCAGGGCCGTCAGTCTTGCTGGAGATGATGGTGGTGACGTGAGGATGGAGAGCGCTGGGAGTGCAGACCTCCTCCCAAGCAGTGGGTCTCCTTGTGGGTGTTAAGAGACAGTCATCTTCAAAGACTCATGTATTTCATACCAAGAAAGTGGAACCAGCTAGTTTCTGGGAATGGAGCACATTTGAACATTTCTTCATCAATCCTAGTCACCAATCTGTCACAATTAAGCACATCAGAGAAACAGAAGACTCGCCCAAACTCATAGCCAAACAATGTAGTGTAATCCAAGAACCACATGAAGCATTCAACTAAGATCACTTCAAGTTCGCGGTCAACAAAAAAGTGTGTGTGTTGGGGGAGGTGGTTCTCTCCCACCCTTACTGTCAAAGACTGCTTCCCCCCAGTCGTTCCCCCAAAATGACATCAGGTATTCTCTTTGACAACATACACACATGTACACACACCTGCACACACACCAGACCCTTGTTCCTGGAGAGCGTGTCCAGTGCAACAGGGCCTCCTGCAGAGCTGAGTCAGGACCCCTCCATCAGGGCCATGCACCAGCTCACCCTGTGCCTGGTGTCGGCCCTGCCAGGAAAGAACGCAGGCCGGGAAATGGTAAAAAGGAAATGCTAATTAAAGAAATCTGACCTTTTGTTCCTCAAATAATTTGAGAGCAAAAATATCTGCTAATTCTTTGTCTGATGATATTTATGATTTTTTTCCACTTGAAGAAAGCATCAACAAAGGGAAAGGAAACAATAGTGCTAAGAACATTTCTACTTTCAGAGGAAGCAGAATCCGTTTCAGAGGGACCCTGCCCAAATTTGTTACCAGCCAACCGCACCCTAAACGCCAAAGGAAACCCGTGTGTGTGCCCAGGTGTGGGGTGGGGGCCTTGGCCTTCCCCAACGACCCCATCCCTTTTATGGTGGCGAGAAGCCATCTCTAGTTTGAGGGGCTCAAGCCCCAAAGGAGCCCAGGTGGCAAAGCACTGCTCCGGGGGTCCAGGGGAGACCTGCCCATACCACCATACCACACACACACACACACACACACACACACTCTCTCTCTCTCTCTCTCTCTCTCTCTATATATATATATATATATATATATATATATATATATTCTGTGTCACTGTGTTTAAGGATTTCTACTGCAAGAACGGGACAAGTAGTGGCTGGGGGCATAGTGAAAAGGAGACTTCCTTTACCCTGTGTACCTCTGTGCTTTTTGAGTTTTGTACTTAAAAATATTAATTTGTGTGTGTGTGTGTGTGTGTGTGTGTGTGTCCTGTGGGTAAACTGTTGTATTCTAAGAGATACTGGCACAACTTCCTAATCTCCAGCAACTATCCACCCTTGTTCAGACCACACGCTGTCCTTCCCTCCTCACTCATCTCAACACACACACACACACACACACACACACACACACCTCAACATACTATGCGTAACTTAAACCTCACAGACCCCCAACACACACCCTACACCCAACACACCAAATACAACACACAAACACACACCTCCATATGTACCATATGCACATGCACACGCACGCAGGCGTATCAGGCGTATCACCTATGTCCCCACCCTGCCATAGGACACCTCCCGCAGCATAACTGAGCCCAGGTGTAGGCCAGGACTCAGTTTATACCACAGCCGAGTCACCCCAGTTTGGAATGCAATGGCCGTGCCTTCTAAACCTCCAGGATTCCATGCCACCTAGAGGCTCCTGTGTTGTGTAATTTGGAAATTCTGAAGTGAAACGTGAACACCAGAGGCCGGCATTGTGATGGAGAGAGGGCACTGGGGCCTGTGACACACAAGGAAGGGGGCGCATTTCTATAGGACGTGGGGCTGGGGCTGCCCTGCGAGGGGCTGGCCAGGCCACAAGGACAGCTGGACATGCTCTACACTTCCTGTGATTCTGCTGCTCCACCTCTTTACATATTTCCAGTTTCTCGTTTCACACACACACACACACACATTTACTTCTTTTGTAATTATCAAAGTAAAGCATTTGAAAAGATGCAAAATATTATTAGTCATCAGAAAATGCAACCTAGAATTATACACCCAACAGAATAAATGCTCATGTGAGTGATCCCAGGTGTTGATGAGACTGTGGAGCAGCTGGGACTCTTGTACCATTTGCGGTATGAGCCAGCCTGTACTCAAGCAACTGTGGCTCTTCCTGTTACAGGTGAGCTGGCATCCACCCAACATATATGCTGACACAAAGACCCGCTGTTTGCCCCAGGGGAGTGAAATAAGAAGCCAGAGGACCTCAGCCCACTCAGCTGTGTCTTTTGCCTTTGCAGGGGAAGGTCATGACATGTGGGTAGGGTTGGAGGAAGGTCATGGATCTCAGGTGTCTTCCAGACACACTGGTATCACAGGTGTGGATGGTTCCTTCCATCCTGCCCTCTCTCCAACCATACCACCAAGCCACAGTTTCCAACCAGACACAAATTGTTCCCTGGGGGACATATGACAATGCCGGGAGACATTTGGTTGGCACAACGGGAGAAGGGGAACTACTGGCCTCTGGTGGGTGGAGGCCAGGGGTCCTGCAAACACCCCACAGTGCTCAGCATGGCGCCCGGAAGAAGGAATAACCACCCAAGTGTCAGTAGCATAAGGTTGAGAAACCCTGCCCTAAGTGCTCGACTGTGAGGCAGTGCCGTAAATCACTACTGCTTCTAAGTAAGTGGATGTTTTAGCTAAAAAGTTAGAATAAAAAATTCTAAGTAAAGGAGAACACTGTTAAAATGCAAATGCCTTCACCTGCATTGAAAAGCACGAGGCTGGGATGGAAATGTCACAGAATGAAATCATATATTTCCCATGGCTCATGTGTGTTTTCTTTTCAAGCGTACAATTCCAGAACACATCATTTATATATTGTACTGTGTGTTCACCATCCCAAGTCAAGTCTCCTTCTGTCACCATTTATCCCCCTTTACCCTCTCCTATCTCTCCCCACACCTCTTTCCCTCTGGTAATCACCGTTCTGTTGTCTGTGTCTATGTGTTTTTATTTTTTTGCTTAATCCCTTTACCTTTTCCACCCAGCTTCCAACCCCTCTCCCCCCTGACAGCTGTCCATCTGTTCTCTATGTTTGCATCTGTTTCTGCTTGGTTTGTTTGTTTTGTTCATTGGATTCCACATATGAGTGAAGTCATACAGTACTCGTCTTGCTCTGTGTTGTAGTAATTTAAGGTTACAGAAATCAAATATATAGAAATATAAAAATATGGAAGATCTATAAAAGTAATTAAAAGGATATTAAAAATAATTATTAAAATTAAGTAAAGTTATGCCAGTTGGATAGGAATTAATATACTGGCTTAGTGCCATAACTCTGTAATGTGATAAACAGACTCTGACTTTCAAGCAGAGCCCAGTTAGTATGTGTGTGAAGTTATACATAAGAAGTGGCTTGGTGTTATTTACATTAACTTTGTAAATTAATGAAAATAAGAACATTTTAAAAAGTGGTTTAATGTAAACATTTCAGTAGATTGACATAAAGGGGGTTCCCTGTGAGGAACTCCCAAAAAGGTGGTTTGAGGTGATAATCCTGTAGATTGACACCTGTTAGAAGACGTTGGCCAGAAAGGGTACTAAAGCTGAGGGGCCCCCTGCTGCGGTAGTTGCCCAGACTCCAACGTTGATATGAACTGTCTCCATGCTGCTCTGAACTCTGACCAAAGCCAGCTGACAGGGCCCCCTTAAGTTGTACCCAGGCATGCCAAAAGGATTTGTGAGTAATAAAGTGCCTGTGTGATTATTGCAACTAATTTGTGTGTCGGTCGTGTCTTTCCTCCAGTGACACTTAACAGTAGCATCCTCATAGCTGCCTCAAGAGTAGTCTCGAAGAGGCTGCCAGCCCTGCTGATAAGCAGGAGTATCCCACTGCACGGGGAAGTCGAATCAGGGACGCCTGATCAACATAGAGCTTGGGCTCTACTGGGACCCTGACTGGTGTTTCTCACTCCGCGGTGCGTGCTTTTTGAACACGCCTGTCAGCAGCCATGGGAGCACTCCGCTCTTCAGCCACCACCTTGCTGCTTTGCCCTTTACCTTGTGAGCCTGCAGCGTCCCTGTGTTTCTACATCCAGCCATCAGGGACGTGGAAATACATTTCTGCCTATTCTTTTCTCCCAAAAGGGTAATTAATGTCTTGTTCATGTTCCTTTGCCTACCTGGGTAATTCAGTTGTTTTTAACTATGAGATTTATGATTAAAAGATCAACATAGTCCAAATGAACTAGTCAAATAAAATAAGCTGTGATAGTCGATGTTAGTTATAAAAATTGTTTCTACCCACCATGAATTTATTAAGCATTTACTTAATTTGGCAGAGTTTTCTGGATGCCAAGGGAGGCACAAAAGGCAAAAGCATTCCCTGCAAAGGAGGAATTCCCTGGGCTCGTTTTTGGCCACTGTTTTCCAGGCTCTCGATGGTGCTTTAGGGACACTGAGGTCTCTTTTAATAACTTTTTACTTATTAATGCAAACCATTCAAGTATAGTCCCAACTAAATTCCAAAATTTACTCTGGCCTCTCTGCTTTTGAAGAATTAAGTATTGTCCTTTGGAAAACACCATTTTATAGAAGAAACTAAAAACCAGCAGCTGAAAGCATTTCAGCAGAAACCAACCTCAGGAATCACTGTGACCTTCAACAGCTGCCCCAGAGCGATTTAAGGAATCGTGTAGGAGGAAATCCAATCTCCTTATCAATCGTTTGCTTTAAATTTCAAAGCTAAGCCACCCACATAATAAACTAAAATTCTGAATAGCACCAGAGGGCTTCCAGTGAATGGGTAGGTCTCTTGTCTGATTGCCCAACCCACCATGGTCAATGGCTGCTGTGTATTCTTTCAGAAATGCTTCATGCAGACAACCAACACACACACACATATTCTTATAAACTGGGGCTTATACAAGTTGTTTTTACAGGTTGTTTTTTTTTTTTTAATTTTTCATTGTGATTAATTTTTCATTGTGATTAAATACACAACCAGAACAGGGGACTGTGGGCACCACCCACATGTTGTATGGAGGCCTCCCTAGAACCTCATGACAATGGGAAAAAGGAAATTTCAGAAGACAACCAGCTATCAGCCCCCAACACAGTATATGGCAAATATTTTTCTTAGTAATAGAAAATTGCTAGGTTGAAGATTGGCTTCATATTTTAATTTGATGCTTATTTTGTGGTTGGTATTTTACATTTGTTTATGGTATTGTTGACATACAGAAGCTCTGAGATTATGGGAAGTCAAATTTCTTAATATTTTTCTTTACACCTTCTGAATTTTGTTATGACCTATGTCACGTGGTGAGACAGCTCCTCCGTCTGAGATTATGTAAAATTCTAAACACGTTGTCTCCTCAAATAACTCATTATTATGGTCATGCATTCCATCTAAGGGGCACTTTTTCTTCACTACCAGGGTAATTTGTTTGGATAAACTATTTTGCTGCTGGCTTGCTTGAAAAGCTATTTGTTCCCATTTTTGCTAATCAGTGACTTTTTAAGAGTTCGAAGAAGTGGAATTTCAGCAAATTATTTTTACCCTTTAATACACAATTCTTAGTATGGCTCTAAGATAAGCAACAAAAATTTCATGAAAAGCTTTTTTTTTTTTTTTTTTGGTGCAAAATCAGCATCACACATGTGCAGCCAATGAGCCAGTGAGTTCCTGTTCCTCTCAGCCCTTCTTGCACAGGGCACAACTTTCAGTTGCCTTGTGGTTACCCTCAGAGGTCATTCTGTTGCTGTGTGTTTACCTACAACTAGAAAATTATGATTGTGTTAAGAGGGTCCATTCACTTAAAGTCACTTGCCTCTCAAACAGACTAAATTGCTGGGAAATGGCAGGGAAACACACATTCTTCCTTTCCTTCACCAAATAGTCTCTAGGCAAAGCACCCTGTGCAAGTGATTAGCCACTAGCAAAAAACAAAAACAAACAAACAAACAAAAGAAACCTTGTAACATTGCCACCAGCGCAGGAACTCCATATTTTAGCTCTGCAGATTCTATGCTGTGACAGTATTATAAAATTCCAGTATTCTTCAGACTACCAAATAGCCTCAAGACCTTCAAACATGGCCATCTAGGGCCCTGGTGGCTACAGCAGCGAGTGAAGGCATGGGGAAGAGATCCACATCTAATGCATCTTTGCATCTGCAACATCTTTTGAATCTGCAGTACCCAATAGTTTGTCAAGCCCAGAACTGACATCCACAAACGTTTGTGGAGTGGGTACAAATCTCCGTTACGAAATGCAGGTGTGCGAGAAATGGAACCCTGGTTTCTCCTCCATAGCTCAGCAGAATTTCCACTGGTCAGATCTGGGCCCCCTCCACTTTGCTGAGTTGCAGCTAAGTTGGGCATTTGCACAGGTTCTTAATGTTTGAGCGGAGCTGAGGGGTCGTTGTTCCGTGCTTGCCCCTGCTGATGTGGCCTCATTCCCACTAGCTGTGCTGTTTCCCTGTCACCCATCTCAAGACGTCTGAGGCCCAGCTGTCTTTGCATGTGTGTCTGTCCCCTGTACCTCCCTCTTCAGTGGTCTGAGCACAGGGGTTCTTGCTGATGCCCCCAAAGCTGGACTTCAAAAAATCAAAAGCACAGACCTGCCTCCAGTTTTTTCCTTTTTCTACTGTCCCATCCCACCCCTGTGACAACTAATATCTATCTGACTGAAGGGTTAGAGGGCAGAGAGGAAAGTGTCAACTTTATGTCTCATTACTCTTGTCAAAGAGGCTGACATACCACAGGAACATCCAGTCTCAAAAACAAACTGGACCACCAACCAATCATAGTGCAAAAAAACTCCTTTTTTAAAAAAGGAAGCCATAAATTATTCCTTAACAATACAAGGCCAGGTAAGCATTGATTTAGGTAAGTATGATTAAGGTAGCTTTCAGGAGACACTAAAAGCTTATTACTTTTAATTACAATATAGATTCAAAGCTACAACCACATTAATTCTGGTTTAAACAAGAAAGTCTTTTCTTTTTCTCTCACATAACAGTCCAGGTGTAAGGTCCACAGTAGCCAAAACTATTTCTCTCTGTCTCATTGCTTCTTCACTCCTAAGGGTGGCTTCAGCCACCACATCCAAAATAGCTCAGCACCTCCTTGGCCTCACACCAGGGAGTGGAAGAGGAGACTTAGAAGAGCCCATTCCTGTGGAATGTACAACACGGAAAGTTCACTTACCACTTCCTTTTACTTCCCCTGCCCACACCTAACTGCAAGGGAAGCTGGCAAAGGTGGTCCTCATGTAGCCCCAAATCAGGATTGTTATTATTGTAGAAGAAGAGGCAAGTCAGAGGAAAAAGATGGCAGCGGAGTAGGCGGATGCACAGATGCCCAGCTCTCACCACCAAACTGGAATACAAATCAATTTAGGAAAAACCAACTCTGAACTGCAAGAACAGCTCTCAAAAACCAAGGAGCAAAGAAGAAACCACAAGAATCCTGGTAGGGAGCATCGGAACCTCCTCTGCTTACTGGAACGGGGGAGGGGGGTGAGGCTGAGAGCCCAGAGAAGATCTCAGAGGGAAAAGAGCAGAAACTACTGCTCACAGCCACTTGCCTGGCGACCAGGGAGCGAGGTGCGTTGAAAAGACCAGCTTATCTCCCAAGTGGAAAGGACAGGGAGAGGGACAGACTGTGAGGGGCTAAGGAATGCAGGAAACGAACTAAGAAAGCTGACTCACCCGAGCTGGAGGCGGCCATAGCTGGGGGAGGGACTGAACCTTTCACAAAACAGAGCTGAAGTGCTTCCAGATCAGAGATCTCCGGACATCTCTCCAGCTCCAATCAACGCAACAAGACACAGCTGAAAACAAGAAGTGGGGAGGAGGGGCAGTAACTCAGGTCTCCATGGAGATCTGAGATACACCTCCCCCTACTGAAGCTGAGAAAACACCCTGCCCCCAGTGAGATTAGCTGGCTAAAGAGGCCTTCAGAGTCTCAGGTTACACCCATCGCATTCCTGGATACAGTTTCAAGGAAGCCCCCTGCTGAGATCAGTAAACAAGACTATCACCTGTTAAGAAAACAAACAAATCAAGACTTCAAAGCTGCCCAAATCCGAAAGTGTATTACAGATAACAGCTGATACCAACCCAAGAAGACCTAGAAATAACACAACTGAAAACTGGAGGCAGACAACACCAAGCCTAGACTCAACCAACTCTACAAATAAAACATCCAAAAAAGAAAAGGAGAAGACAAAGGAGTGCAATCCAAATGAAACCACAAGAGACACCTTTGAGAGATGAACTGAGTGATATGGAAATAATCAAACTTCCAGATGCGGAGTTCAAAATAATGATTGTAAGGATGCTTAGGGATCTTAGAACAACAATGGATGGTCAGTATGAAAACCTAAATAAAGAAATAGCAAGTATAAAAAAGAATCAGTTGGAGATGACAAATACAATATCAGAAATAAAGACCACAATGGAAGGAATTAAAAACAGGATAGATAGAGCAGAGGATCGAATTAGCAAGTTAGAGGACAACTGGAATGAAGGCATGAAAGCAGAGAAGAAAAGAGAAAAGAGACTCAAAAAGTCAGAGGAAACTCTTAGAGAGCTCTGTGACAACATGAAGAGAAATAACATCCGCATCATAGGGGTTCCTGAAGAAGAAGAAAAAGAACAAGGGATAGAGACTTTGTTCAATCATATCATAGCTGAAAACTTCCCTAAATTAATGCAAGAGAAACTCTCACAAATCCAAGAAGCACAGAGGACTCCATTAAAGAGAAACCCAAAGAAACCTACACCAAGACACATCATAATTAAAATACCAAAGCTAAGCGATAAAGAGAAAATATTAAAAGCTGCAAGAGAAAAAAAGTTATCACCTACAAAGGAGCCCCCATAAGAATGACATCTGACTTCTCAACAGAAACACGTGAGGCCAGAAGGGAATGGCAAGAAATATTCAAAGTAATGCAGAACAAGAACCTACAACCAAGACTACTTTATCCAGCAAGGCTATCGTTTAAAATCGAAGGAGAAATAAAAAGCTTCCCAGACAAAAAACAACTCAAGGAATTCATTACAACCAAACCAATGCTGTAGGAAATGTTAAGGGGCCTGTTGTAAACAGATCAAAGTGGGAAAAGAATATAGCAAAAAAAGGAATACACCTTTAAGGAAGAAAATGGCAATAAACAACTACATATCAATAATAACCTTAAATGTAAATGGATTAAATGATCCAATCAAAAGACATAGGGTAGCTGCGTGGATAAGAAAACAGGACCCATACATATGTTGTCTACAAGAGACACACCTTAGAACAAAAGACACACATAGATTGAAGGTAAAAGGATGGAAAAAAACGTTTCATGCAAATGGAAATGAAAAAAAAGCTGGGTAGCAATACTTATATCAGACAAATTGGACTTTAAAACAAAAGATATAGTAAGAGATAAAGAAGGCCACTACATAATCATAAAGGGAGTAATCCAACAGGAAGATATAACTATTATAAATATCTATGCACCTAATATAGAAGCACCTAAATATATAAAGCAGACTTTGATGGATTTAAAGGGCGAGATCAACAGCAATACTATAATAGTAGGGGATTTCAATACCCCACTAACATCACTAGATAGATCCTCAAGAAAGAAAATTAACAAAGAAACAGCAGACTTATTGGAAACACTAGATCAACTCGATTTAATAGATATCTTCAGAACTTTTCACCCTGAAGCAGCAGAATATACATTCTTTTCAAGTGCTCATGGTACATTCTCTAGGATAGACCACATGTTAGGGCACAAAAGTGCTCTCAACAAATTTAAGAAGATTGAAATCGTATCAAGCACTTTCTCTGATCACAACGGCATGAAACTAGAAATGAATCACAACAGAAAAGCTCCAAAATTCTCAAACACATGGAAACTAAATAGCAGGTTGTTAAATAATGAATGGATTAACATTGAGATCAAAGAAGAAATAAAAAAATTCCTAGAAACGAATGACAATGAGCATACAACAACTCAAAATTTATGGGACACAGCGAAAGCAGTGCTGAGAGGGAAGTTCATAGCACTATAGGCACACTTTAAGAAGCTAGAAAAAGCTCAAATAAACAACATAACCCTGCATCTAAAAGAATTAGAAAAAGAACAGCAAGTAAAGCCCAAATGTAGTAGAAGGAAGGAAATAATAAATATCAGAGCAGAAATAAATGACATAGAGGCTAAAGAAACAATACAGAAGATCAATGAAACTAGGAGCTGGTTCTTTGAAAAGGTAAACAAGATTGATGAACCTTTAACTAGACTCACCAAGAAAAAGAGAGAGAGGACTCAAATAAATAAAATTAGAAATGAGAGAGGAGAAATAACAACTGACACAACAGAAATACAAAATATTGTAAGAAAATACTATGAAGAACTGTATGCCAAAAAACTAGACAACCTAGATGAAATGGACAAATTCCTTGAAACATAAAATCTTCCAAAAATCAATCTGGAAGAATCAAAAAACCTAAACAGACCGATTACAGCAAAGGAGATCGAAACAGTTATCAAAAAACTCCCAACTAAGAAAAGTCCAGGGCCCGATGGCTTCACAACGGAATTCTACCAAATATTCAAAGAACTAACTCCTATCCTTCTCAAACTATTTCAAAAAATTCAAGAGGAAGGAAGACTTCCAAGCTCCTTTTATGAGGCGAGCATAATTCTGATTCCAAAACCAGGCAAAGACAACACAAAGAAGAAAATTATAGGCCAATATCTCTGATGAATATAGATGCTAAAATCTTCAACAAAATATTAGCAAACCAGATCAAACAATATATGGAAAAAATCATACACCATGATCAAGTGGGATTTATTCTGGGAAGGCAAGGATGGTACAATATTCATAAATCAATCAATGTGATTCATCACATAAACAAAAAGAAGGAGAAAAACCATATGATAATTTCAATAGATGCAGAAAAAGCATTTGATAAAATCCAGCACCCATTCATGATCAAAACTCTCAGCAAAGTGGGAATACAGGGAACATACCTCAACATGATAAAAGCCATCTATGAGAAACCCACAGCCAACATCATACTCAATGGGCAAAACTTAAAAGCAATACCCTTAAGATCAGGAACAAGGCAGGGGTGCCCCCTTTCACCACTCTTATTTAACATGGTCCTGGAAGTCCTAGCCAAAGCAATCAGACAAGAAGAAGAAATAAAAGGCATTCAAGTTGGAAAAGAAGAAGTAAAACTATCATTATTTGCAGATGATATGATATTGTATATAGAAAACCCTAAAGTCTCAGTCAAAAAGCTACTGGACCTGATAAATGAATTCAGCAAAGTGGCAGGATATAAAATCAATACTCAGAAATCAGAGGCATTTTTATACACCAACAATGAACAGTCAGAAAGAGAAATTAAGGAAACAATCCCCTTCACAATTACAACCAAAAAAATAAAGTACCTAGGAATAAACTTAACCAAGGAGACTAAAGACTTGTACTCGGAAAATTACAAAGCATTGATAAAAGAAATCAAGGAAGATACAAACAAGTGGAAGCATATACCGTGCTCATGGTTAGGAAGAATAAACATCATTAAAATGTCTATATTACCCAAAGCAATCTATAAATTCAATGCAATACCAATGAAAATACCAATGACATACTTCAAAGATATAGAACACATATTCCAAAAATTTATATGGAACCAAAAGAGAACACGAATAGCCTCAGCAATCTTAAAAAAGAAAAATAAAGTGGGAGGTATCACACTTCCTGATATCAAGTTATACTACAAGGCCATTGTACTCAAAACAGCCTGGTACTGGCATAAGAACAGGCATATAGATCAATGGAACAGAACAGAGAACCCAGAAATAAACCCACAGTTCTATGGACAACTGGTATTTGACAAAGGAGGCAAGGAAATACAATGGAGTAAAGACAGCCTCTTTAATAAATGGTGTTGGGAAAATTGGACAGCTACCTGCAGAAAAATGAAACTAGATCACCAGCTTACACCACTCACAAAAATAAACTCAAAATGGATAAAAGACTTAAATGTAGGCCGTGAAACCATAAGCATCTTAGAATAAAACATAGGCAGTAAGCTCTCCGACATCTCTCAGAGCAATATATTTGCTGATTTATCTCCATGGGGAAGTGAAATAAAAGACAGGATAAACAAATGGGACTATATCAAACTAAAAAGCTTTTGCACAGCTAAAGACAATAAGAACAGAATAAAAAGACAAACTACACAATGGGAGAACATATTTGACAATATGTCTGATAAGGGGTTAATAACCAAAATTTATAAAGAACTCGTAAATCTCAACACCAGGAAGACAAACAATCCAATCCAAAAATGGGCAAAAGAGATGAATAGACACTTCTCCAAAGAGGACATACAGATGGCCAACAGGCATATTAAAAAATGCTCAACATCACTAATCATTAGAGAAATGCAAATTAAAACCACAATGAGATATCACCTCACACCAGTCAGAATGGCGCTCATCAACAAAACAACACAGAATAAGTGCTGGCGAGGATGTGGAGAAAAGGGAACCCTCCTGCACTGCTGGTGGGAATGCAGACTGGTGCAGCCTCTGTGGAAAACAGTATGGAGATTCCTCAAAAAAACTGAAAATCGAACTGCCTTTTGACCCAGCTATCCCACTTTTAGGAATATACCCCAAGGACACCATAGAACGGCTCGAAAAGAAGAAATGCACCCCCCATGTTTGTGGCAGCATTGTTCACAATAGCGAAGATCTGGAAACAGCCCAAGTGTCCGTCAGAGGACGAGTGGATTAAAAAGCTTTGGTACATATATACTATGGAATACTACTCAGCCATAAGAAATGATGACATCGGATCATTTACAATAACATGGATGGAACTTGATAACATTATACGGAGTGAAATAAGTAAATCAGAAAAAAAACTAAGAACTATATGAATCCATACATAGAAGGGACATAAAAATGAGACTCAGAGACATGAACAAGAATGTGATGGCAACAGGGGTGGGGGTTGGGGGGAGGGGGTATGGAGTGAAGAAGGAGAGAGGGGTTGGGGGAGGGGAGGGGCACAAAGAAAACCAGATAGAAGGTGACAGAAGACAATTTAACTTTGGGGGAGGGGTATACAGCACAATCAAATGTCAAAATAATCTAGAGATGTTTTCTCTCAACATATGTACCCTGATTTATCAATGTCACTACATTAAATTTAATAAATAAAATTTTTTTAAAAATGGGCAAAAGAAAAAGAAAAGAAAATATCTCAATGCTGTTACCTTTTAAATAAAGATGTCAGTGCCTAGCTCAGAGATGATTCTAAAAATAAAATGAAGTTTTTACAAAGCCTATTTAGAACTCAATAAAGGACATTATTATAACATTAAAAAAAAAAGAAGATGAGGCAAGTGGATAGTAAAAGGCAATTAACAATCTTTGATGCTCTCATATAATAAAACAACTACTTTTTAAACATTTTACTCATCCTTCAATGCATACCATCAGTTCTCTGAACTCACAGTGATTCCTTCCCCTTCCAAACTTTAGATGAACCAGTCACATGACAATTAACCTGCAATGACCCCTCCCCAAACTAACCCCTGAATCTCCTCTACACCTCTGCCTAAGCACCTCCAGGGAGGAAACACGCCATTTCTATTTCCTGCCATGAAAATGGTCTTTTAGTGAGATGTCTGTCCTACAGACATCTGCCAATACCTACCCAATGCCCTTCAACACACACGCATGTGCACGCGTGCACGCACGCGCGCACGCACGCACACACATAATCACTCGTGTACTTCTCTGCTAACAGACCCTTGGTGTGTTCTAAAGCAGCAGAGGCTACCCAGAGCTGGGGTGAGCTAGGATAGACCTTTCTCTTTGCCGTCCAGAAGAGACCACATAGCCCCATCTTGTCAAGATGTATGTGGAAGTCCCAGCAGGGGTTTCTAGAGCTCTTTTGCTGTCCTGCACAAAGGGAATGGGCTTGGCTGGCAGCACCCTCCCCTCTGCCTTCCCTCTTTCTCCTGCTGCAGTCTGGCCATACTTCCTAGGGACAGAGTCGCCTCTACCACTATGAGGGGAAACCACAACCAGCAGCAGAGCTGAAACTGAGAGTAATGGCGAGTCCTCGAGCCCCGGCAGCAGCACCTCCAGGGTTTCTTGATAAACAGAACTATCCAATTATTCAGCACTAAAAAGGCATAGCTTTCAAGCCATGAAAAGATTCATGTTGCCCTGGCCGGTTGGCTCAGCGGTAGAGCGTCGGCCTAGCGTGCGGAGGACCCGGGTTCGATTCCCGGCCAGGGCACACAGGAGAAGCGCCCATTTGCTTCTCCACCCCTCCGCCGCGCTTTCCCTCTCTGTCTCTCTCTTCCCCTCCCGCAGCCAAGGCTCCATTGGAGCAAAGATGGCCCGGGCGCTGGGGATGGCTCTGTGGCCTCTGCCCCAGGCGCTAGAGTGGCTCTGGTCGCAACATGGCGAGGCCCAGGATGGGCAGAGCATCGCCCCCTGGTGGGCAGAGCGTCGCCCCTGGTGGGCGTGCCGGGTGGATCCCGGTCGGGCGCATGCGGGAGTCTGTCTGACTGTTTCTCCCTGTTTCCAGCTTCAGAAAAATGAAAAAAAAAAAAAAGACTCATGTATTGCTTATTACTAAGTAAAAGAAACTAATCTGAACAGGCTGCACACTATATGATTCCAACTCTGACATCCTGGAAAAGGCAAAAGTATTGAGTCATAAAGAGATGAGTCATCTCCAGGGGCTGAGAGGAGGGAAGGGTGAGCACAGAAGGATGTTTAGGGCAGTGAAACAACTCCATGTGTTGTTATCACAGTGGTCACGTGTCAGTATCCACGTGTCCAAACCCACAGAATGCACATCCCCCAAAGTGAGCCCCAATGTAAACTATGGGCTTTGAGTGAGGATGATGTGTCGATGTAGGCTCATCAATTGCAACAAATGCACCATTGATGCTGATGGGGGGGGGGGGGGCTGGGATGTGAGGAGCAGGGGTGTATGGGAATTCTCTGTACCTTCTGCTCAATGCTACTGTGAATCTAAACTGATCTAAAAAAAAAGACCTATTAATTTAAAAAATATGTGCTGTATATGTGACTACTCATCTCTGCTGTTTCCACCTCTGCGGTCAGGTATTCTGATATTGTGACCAGTGCACTTCCAACTGACAAGATCTACAGCTTGCCTTCCCTTTACCCCGCATGAACTCACAGAACCTGTCCAATCCCCTTCCCGGGTCAAAGGCCTGGGAGACAACCAGCTGAGTCCATGAGCACACCACTTCCTTTGGCCAGCCCACTTCTCTCTGAAGCCACAGGATGGCCCTGGGGTTCTGCAGACAGGAGCTGAGAGCCAGGTTGGCCACGTGCTGCCGACTGGAGCAGACTGAGACCAGACAGTGCCCAGGGCACAGTCTCATGGCCACATGAGTCCGAGTTGACCCAGAACTCACTTTGAGGCTGCAGTGTGAACTCCCCAGAAGCTCCATGCGGCTCCAGAGCCCGGAATCTCCCTGTGGATCCCCAGGGCTGGACCGTGCCCAGCACCACAGTGTTCTTTCGACAATACTAAGCCCCTGTTGATAAAAAAATTTTTGACAGAGACAGAAATAGGGTCAGAGAGAGGGACAGATAGGGACAGACAGACAGGAAGAAAGAGAGATGAGAAGCATCAATTCTTCGTTGTGGCACCTTAGTTGTTCACTGATTGCTTTCTCATATGTGTCTTGACAGGGGGCTACAGCAGAGCAGGTGACCTCTTACTCAAGCCAGCAACCTTTGGGCCCAAGCTAGCAACCATAGGGTCACATCTATGATCCCATGCTCAAGCCAGCAACCCTGCACTCAAGCTGGTGAGCCCATGCTCAAGCCAGCAATCTCAGGGTTTCAAACCTGGGTCTTCCGCATCCCAGTCCTATGCTCTATCCACTGCATCACTGCCCGGTCAGGTGACTAAACTAAGCCCCTGTTGAAATCTTGTCATGGCCTCAGCCCAAAGAAGAGAACCCTCAGCTGGCCAAATGGGAAACACCAGAGAGAACACGGGGACCTGTCCCCTTCTCGAGGCACAGAGGCTCCAGGGAGACCTGGTTTGATGGCTCCCAAGCGTGGCCAAGTGCAAGTGGACCAGCAGCCTGAAAGGAAGCCCAGTAGACACAGACAATTTATGGTTCCCAGAAGGACAGCTGGGGGGCCAGCCTCTTCAGAGGTGGCCGTGGAGAGCACGAGGGGTCACATATGGAAACCATTTTGTGGAGGGGATCTGGGCATCTGGAGACATGGCCCAAGCAGGGGCTGCACAATTAACCAAAGCAGAAGCCTCATTAACGTGCCATCAGAACAGTGTGTGCAGACCTGGCGCTCCTGGAATGGGTGAGACACTTGACATGTTAAGGTAAGATGTCTGAAAAAGGGACAGTGGCGAAATCTGTGTGCTGTGAGCTTCAATAAATGTCACCCTGGAACAGGAGACACATTCAGAGCAATACTGATGAGGACAGGACCGGGCCCAATGCACAGGCCTATATTTGGAACAGGTAAGGGCAGACAAGGGGAAACAGGCCCTGTGTTCTGGGACAGCCCTTAGCAGTCCTCATAACTGGTGACAACAACGTCTGCTCAGAAGCTGAGGCCAACCACGGAAACATCCAAAATCACACGACACCGCCTCTCTACATTAATAGGCTTCCCCACGGATCAATACTTTCTCAAGAACAAAACCTCCTGAATCAGAGGGAACGCTAATGTCTCTGGGCAGAATGCTCCGGCACTGCCCATAAAGAACAGCATCTTCCAGGACAGGGGCACTTCCTTTTTTTTTTTTTAATCGATGGTCATAACTAGCTCGAGTTGCGTAAAAACTGCAAGAGAAAAAGAATTTTCAGAAATAGTTTTTTAAATGGTCCACAGACATTTTGAACGGTCCACTGCATATAGATTTCTTTGGTATGTTTTCCATCACTTACACTACAGGTCCTTGGAAAAGGAAAAACAAAGAGGGTTACTGATACATGGACGTCTTCAGAAAGAGCAGGTTGTAGGCACCAGTCACCGGCAGTAACCACGAATCTTTGTGGGGCAAGACTGCCCCCTTGTGACCAATGTTTACTTAACTAGTTCTATAAATTTATCTCTAGAAAAAGTCAAAGGGTCTGTTGTATGAGCTGCAGGGATAGCACCCCCTTTAACGCTCTGTGAGCCGGACAGAGACGTGCAGGTGTGGCACCACTTTGACGTGAGGAGACACTGGATTTAAGTTCATAGTAGTGGGCTGATGTGGAAAGGGCCTCACTTCCCAACCCAGCAGTTTATTTGGGTTTTTTGTTTTTTTAACACTCCCCATGAATAAGTGAACTGCAAATGCCAGAGGGAAGCAAAAAGTAAATTCCCTCCAGCCCAAATTTACTCTCTAGGTTTTGTGGGTTTTTTTAGTAACAAGAGACTGCTGTTCAAAACATTTCTGGTGACTTTTTAAGACTGTCTCTAAAGAGGAGTTCCCGTGGTCATTTTTCCTGTTGATAATGTATAAGCATTGGCATTGTCCTATATTGCTGTCCTATATTGCCCTTAACCCTCAAGTTCACTAGTTAGTTACCTGATTAGACAGGGCCTGACCTGGAGGTGGCGCAGTGGATAGAGCATCAGACTGGGATGCGGAAGACCCAGGTTCGAGATCCCAAGGTTGCCAGCTTGAGCACGGGCTCATCTGGTTTGAGCAAGGCTCACCAGCTTGGACCCAAGGTCACTGGCTCAAGTAAGGGGTTATTTGGTCTGCTGAAGGCCCGTGGTCCAGGCACATATGAGGAAGCAATCAATGAACAACTAAGGTGTTGCAACGAAAAACTAATGATTGATGCTTCTCATCTCTCTCCATTCCTGTCTCTCTGTAAAATAAATAAATAAATAAACAAACAAACAGACAGGTACTTGCTAAGCACTTACTATATGCCAAGTGTCACTGGGACCCCATGCCCTCGCTCCTCAGCTGAGGCCATCCCATAGAAGCCCCACCCATCCACTGACAAGATCCCCACACGGTTCATTTGTGACAGTCTGCCCGGGTTCAGATGTGGGCGAGCATCAGACACACCTGTGGGGCATGTTAGAATGCAGACTGCTGGGCCCACCCAGGTGTCTGATTTGGAGGACTGTAAGTGAGTCTGAGAACTGGCATGCCTAACAAATTCTGGGTGATGCTGGCCATGCTGGGTCCCAAACTTGACTGCACACTGTACCAATACCACCAGAAACATTAAAGCAGTGTGGTGTGCAGCTTGGGCACTAAGCATTTGAAAATCTCCCTGGGCAATTAGAACAGGCAGCAAAGTTGGGAACCACTGCACTAAGGGATGTAAAGGGAGAAATTAGAAATCTTTTCTCATCAAGTCTCATGCAGCTGTGTGATTATTTGATGAGAATGTTTTGATGCATGGGAAGGGCCCTCCAGGAGCAGCAGGTATCATCTTTGAGAGATAACACAGATGAAGGTTAAGGCAATGGAGGGCAGTGTGGTATCTGTGGAGTGGAACAAGGGTCGAGGTGGGGGAGAAAGAGAAACAGAGAGGGAAGGAAGGGAGAGAGGGAGGGAGAAAGGGAGGGAGGGAGGAAGGGAGGGAGGGAAGGAAGGAGAAAGGAGGGAAGGAAGGAGAAAGGAGGGAAGGAAGGAGGAAAAGGAGGAAGGGCAGGAAGGGAGGAGGGAAAGAAAAGTTTTACCTGAGCTTCAGAGATGTTCGGATGCCCTGGGTCAGGGAGCAGACTGCTATCAGGGTTGAGCAAACCCCACAGCCAAGGAGTGGGGTTGGATTGACCTGGAGAAAAGCCAGTGGACTAGCTATGTTCATTTTATTTGTTTGCAATATACGAAAGTAGTGGTCCCCACCTTTTTAAGGTGGCAGCTGCAGCACCAACAAAGGGTGAGCAGTCCTCAAGTTTCCCTGGTTTGCTCCTGCAGCCATGGCATGAGGGGCAAGGTTTTTTTCCTGACCCAGACCCTGCTACAAGTAATACATATGTCCAGCATGATGTCACAGGACAGGTGAAGCAAGAGCCACTGTCCAATGTCACTCAAAAATGTAAAAACAACCGCAGTGCTGAGAGGGACAAAAGGACATTGATGCAGGAACAGGACAATTTCAGAAAGATGTCTGAGCTGGAAACCAGAAGGCTCTGCCTTGGAATTGGAACTGTCACTTCCCTCACTAGGCAGTTGTGGAAAACAGGGAAATCTCTGAAAATGCTTTGCAAACTAGGACATATCAACAAAGTGTTTTCTTTTTTCTCTTTTCTTACGTCAAAGTGTTTTTTTAAGTAAAAATGAACGTATAGCACATAAAATACATTCCTTAATCCTTTTTTTTCTTCACATCTAGAAGGGCTTTGGGGGAAAATGTTCAATGATAAGGTGTTCCCAGAAGGATGTCCCAGGGACTCCACTTCATTAATTTCTTCCTCCCAGTTTATTCTATTCAGTAGTGTCTCCAGGCCACGTGGAGCACCGTTTCCTCTATTCTAGGTGGATTTCTTTATGATGATAACATTCAGAATATTTATGAGAAAATAAATGGAGAAAGTTCTGTATAAAACAAGTTGATGGGGTGTGTGCTTATCTGCTTCCCTTTCAAAAACTCATTCAAATAAAAGCAAAGGATACTTCAAAGCAATAAGCCCAGAAAAGCAGGGAGGCAGGGGTCACTGAGGAAGCTCTCCTGCATTAAGCTGAGACGTCCCATGACAGGAACAAAGCTGGTCACCAAGTGTTTCCTCTGTGGCGTGTATTTATGATCCGTGTGCTTTTCTGTGTGTGGGGGGGGGAGGCCTGCTCTGGCCACTGCCGTTGCGTGGCATGGCCCTCCCAAGATGGCTAACAGAGGGTTAACTTGAGGCCAGCCTTCTGCTTCCTAAAAGGGCAGAATCTGCCTGGGATCCTGAAATCTCTCCCCTGGGCACCCTGCTGCTGTACCATGTGTTACCACTCCTCTGGCTTTGCCCCATTAAGATTCTCTGATTGTGTGTGACAGGCACATATGGTAATTAAGTTCCTAAGTCCTCACAAAAAGCACTAGAAGTCAAAAATAAACCTTTCTAATAAAGTTAAATTGTAAATCCTTACTTATAAAAAAAATCTATTTAAAGAGACACACAGACAATAAATGTCTGAATACACTGAATTTATGAGGTGATTGAAATGCACGATGAGTTCCCAAGTAATGTGCGGTTTACAGCCCTGCGTGACTGGGTTCCGGTCTCACCGCGTGAGCAAGTGACGTCAGCGAAACCAGCGCCCACGCTCTCCCGGAAAGCCCTTGGCGTCCAAGCCTCCTCGAAAGCTCTGGTCAGATGCTAACCCCCAGGACCACAAGTGGCAGTCAGGTGGCCTTGAGTTGAGGTGGCATGGTCCTTTGTCTAGAACTGCAATACCAACATGTTTAATAAATACCAATATTAGTTAAATACACACCCTGCTTGTTTTACAGGTGATTTTGTCCCTAGGTACCTGCCTGGAGACACATGAAAAGGCTCAAACTTCACAAGGACTCGCGGGAAAGCAGCCTGGACACCTCAGAGCCCACTGGTTTCAACCAGCGAGGAGGGAGGCCTGGGGGTCCTCTGGGTAGAAGGTACCTGAGGGAGATGAGTGAACCCAGAGAGGGAGTGCAGTTGTCCTATCCCTCCTCCATGTTCTGCCAGAGCCCAGCTATCCAGAAAATACTACCGGAAAGGACTTTGCACAAACCAGCTAAACCCAAGTTCAAGTCCTGACTCTGTCACCTACTAGTGGGTAAGGGACAGCTACTTCTCTAATGTACAGTTTCTTGATCATAAAAATGAAGAAATACCACAGAGAATTGTATTTTTTTCTTTTTTTTAATTTTAATTTATTGTGTTTACATGGATTCAAGTGTTCCACCAAATATAATGTCCCCCCTTATATGCCCCTTGCTTCCCTTCCCTCAACCCGTCCCCCCCTTCCCTCTAGGATTTGCTGTCCTGCTATCCATATCTCTGTGTCACATATATATATTTCACTAATCCCTTTACCCTCTCTGATCCCATCCCCTCATCCCCCTTACCTCTGAATGCTGTTCCTCTGGTCCCTGTGATCCTGCCTATGCCTCTATTCCATTCCTCAGTTCACTGGTTCATTAGATTCCACATATAAGTGAGATCATATAATATTTGTCTTTCTCTGCCTGGCTTATTTCACTTAGCATAATAGTCTCCAGGTCCATCCATGCTGTCTTCTTTTAACAGCTGCATAGTATTCCATTGTGTATATGTACCACTGCTTTTTAATCTATTCGTCCACTGAGGGACACCTGGGCTGTTTCCAGATCTTGGCTATTGTAAACAATGCTGCAATAAACATGGGGGTGCATATCTTCTTTTGAATCAGTGATTTGGTGTTCTTAGGATATATTCCTAAAAGTGAGATAACTGGGTCAAAAGGCAGTTCCATTTTTAATTTTTTGAAGAAACCACATACACTTCTCCACAGTGGCTGCACAAGTCTGCATTCCCACCAGCAGTGCAGGAGGGTTCCCTTTTCTTCAAAACCTCGCCAGCACTTACTGTATGTTGTTTTGTTTATGAGCACTATTCTTTTTTTTTTTTCCAGGTTATCTTGTCGTTTAATTATGTTGCATACCCATCACCCAAAGTCAGATTGTCCTCTGTCACCTTCTATCTAGTTCTCTTTGTACCCCTCCCCCTCCCCCTTCCCTCTCCCTCTGCCCCCTCTCCCCGTAACCACCACACTCTTATCAATGTCTCTTGGTCTCACTTTTATGTCGATCTACATATGGAATAATGCCGTTCCTGGTTTTTTCTGATTTACTTATTTCACTCCGTATAATGTTATCAAGATCCCACCATTTTGCTATAAATGATCTGATGTCATCATTTCTTATGGCTGAGTAGTATTCCATAGTGTATATGTGCCACATCTTCTTTATCCAGTCATCTATTGACGGGCTTTTTGGTTGTTTCCATGTCCTGGCCACTGTGAAGAAGGCTGCAATGAACATGGGGCTGCATGTGTCTTTACGAATCAATGTTTCTGAGTTTTGGGGGTATATACCCAGTAGAGGGATTGCTGGGTCATAAGGTAGTTCTATTTTCAGTTTTTTGAGGAACCACCATACTTTCTTCCATAATGGTTGTACTACTTTACATTCCCGCCAACAGTGGATGAGGGTTCCTTTTTATTCACAACCTCTCCAACATTTGCTATTACCTGTCTTGTTAATAATAGCTAATCTAACAGGTGTGAGGTGGTATCTCATTGCAGTTTCGATTTGCATTTCTCTAATAACTAAAGAAGATGAGCATCTTTTCATATATCTGTTGGCCATTTGTACAATATTTCTTCCTGGGAGAAGTGTCTGTTCATATCCTCTTCCCATTTTTTTTTATTGGATTGTTTGTTTGTTTGTTGTTGAGTTCTAGGAGTTCTTTGTATATTTTGGATATTAGGCTCTTATCTGAGCAGGTGTTTAAAAATATCATTTCCCAATTAGTTGGCTGTCTGTTTATCTTGTTATCAGTTTCTCTTGCTGAGCAAAAACTTCTTAGTCTGATGTAGTCCCATTCATTAATTTTTGCTTTCACTTCTCTTGCCTGTGGAGTCAAATTCATAAAATGCTCTTTAAAGCCCAGGTCTATGAGTTTAGTACCTATGTCTTCTTCTATGTACTTTATTGTTTCAGGTCTTATGTTTAGATCTTTGATCCATTTTGAGTTAATTTTAGTACAGGGGGACAAACTGTAGTCCAGTTTCATTCTTTTGCATGTGGCTTTCTATTAATAGTTTTCCCAGCACCATTTGTTGAAGAGGCTTTCTTTTCTCCATTGTGTGTTGTTGGCCCCTTTATCAAAAATTATTTGACTATATATATGTGGTTTTATTTCTGGGCTTTCTATTCTGTTCCATTGGTCTGAGTGTCTATTTTTCTGCCAATACCATGCTGTTTTGATTGTTGTGGCCCTATAATATAATTTGAAGTCAGGTATTGTAATGCCCCCAGCTTCATTCTTTTTCTTTAGGATTGCTTTGGCTATTCGGGGCTTTTTATAGTTTCATATAAATCTGATAATTTTTCGCTCCATTTCTTTAAAAAATGTCATTGGAATTTTGATGGGAATTGCATTAAATTTGTATATTGCTTTGGGTAATATGGCCATCTTGATTATATTCTACCTAACCAAGAACAAGGAATATTCTTCCATCTCATAATATCTTTTTCGATTTCCCTTAACAATGGTTTATAGTTTTCATTATATAAGTCCTTTACATTCTTTGTTATGTTTATTCCTAGGTATTTTTGTTGTTGTTGTTGCAATCGTGAAGGGGATTATTCTTTTGAGTTCATTCTCAAATGTTTCATTGTTGGCATATAGAAAGGCTATTGACTTCTGTATGTTAATTTTGTATCCTGCGACCTTACTGTATTGGCTTATTGTTTCTAGTAGTCTTTTTGTGGATTCTTTGCGGTTTTCAATTTATAGGGTCATATCATCTGCAAAAAGTGATACCTTTACTTCTTCTTTTCCGATATGGATGCCTTTTATTTCTTTGTCTTGTCTGATTGCTCTGGCTAGAACCTCTAGTACCACGTTAAATAAGAGTGGAGAGAGTGGACAACCCTGTCTTGTTCCTGATTTAAGGGGGAAAGCCTTCAGTTTTGTGCCATATAGTATGATGTTAGCTGATAGTTTATCATATATGGCCTTTATCATGTTGAGATATTTTCCTTCTATACCCATTTTGTTGAGAGTCTTAAACATAAAATTGTGTTGTACTTTATCAAAAGCCTTTTCTGCATCTATTGATAAGATCATGTGGTTCTTGTTCTTTGTTTTGTTGATATGGTGTATTGCGTTAACAGTTTTACGTATGTCGAACCATCCTTGAGATTCTGGGATGAATCCCACTTGATCATGATGTATTATTTTTTTAATATGTTGTTGTATTCGATTTGCTAGTATTTTGTTTAGTATTTTAGCATCTGTATTCATTAGAGATATTGGTCTGTAGTTTTCTTTTTCTGTGCCATCCTTGCCTGGTTTTGGTATAAGGGTTATGCTGGCCTCATAAAATGTGTTTGGAAGTATTGCTTCTTCTTCAATTTTTTGGAAGACTTTGAGTAGAATAGGAACCAAGTCTTCTTTGAAGGTTTGATAAAATTCGCTGGTATAGCCGTCTGGGCCTGGACTTTTATTTTTGGGGAGGTTTTTAATGGTTTTTTCTATTTCTTCTCTACTAATAGGTCTGTTTAGGCTTTCTGCTTCTTCTTGACTCAGTCTAGGAAGGTTGTATTGTTCTAGGAATTTATCCATTTCTTCTAGGTTGTTGAATTTAGTGGCATAGAGTTTTTCATAGTATTCTACAATAATTCTTTGTAT
Source organism: Saccopteryx bilineata (assembly GCF_036850765.1). Classification (NCBI taxonomy): domain Eukaryota; kingdom Metazoa; phylum Chordata; class Mammalia; order Chiroptera; family Emballonuridae; genus Saccopteryx; species Saccopteryx bilineata. Next base: position 224,632,150 of record NC_089491.1, on the reverse strand, counting down.
ATCTACGATGTCCATGGTGATTTCTTCTCTTTCATTTTGGATTTTGTTTATATGAGTTCTTTCTCTTTTTTCCTTGGTAAGTCTTGCCAAGGGTTTGTCAATTTTGTTGATCTTTTCAAAGAACCAGCTCCTTGTTCTATTAATTTTTTCTATAGTTTTTCTGTTCTCTATTTTATTTATTTCTGCTCTGATTTTTATTATCTCCTTTCTTTGGCTGGTTTTGGGTTGTCTTTGTTCTTCTTTTTCTAGTTCCTTAAGGTGTGAAGTTAAGTGGTTCACTTGGGCTCTCTCTTGTTTGTTCATATATGCCTGAAGTGATATGAACTTCCCTCTTATCACTGCTTTTGCTGCATCCCATAGATTCTGATATGTCATATTGTCATTTTCATTTGTCTGTATATATCTTTTGATCTCTGCACTTATTTTTTCCTTGACCCATTCATTCTTTAAAAGTATGTTGTTTAATTTCCACATTTTTGTGGGATTTTTTTCCCCTCTTTTTTGCAGTTGAATTCTAATTTCAAGGCTTTATGATCAGAAAATATGCTTGGAACAACTTCGATTTTTCTGAATTTGCTGATGTTGTTTTTGTGGCCCAACATATGGTCAATTCTTGACAATGATCCATGTACATTGGAGAAAAATGTATACTCAGTCACTTTGGGATGAAATGTCCTGTAGATGTCTATCATATCCAGGTGCTCTAGTGTTTTGTTTAAGGCCACTATATCTTTGTTGATTCTCTGTTTGGATGACCGATCTAGAGCCGTCAGCGGTGTATTGAAGTCTCCAAGTATGATTGTATTTTTGTCAGTTTTTGTTTTAAGGTCAATAAGTAGCTGTCTTATATATGTTGGTGCTTCTTGGTTTGGTGCATATATATTAAGAATTGTTATGTCTTCTTGATTCAGTGTCCCCTTAGCCATTATGAAATGGCCATTTTTGTCTCTGAGTACTTTTGTTGTCTTGTAGTCAGCATTATTAGATATGAGTATTGCTACGCCTGCTTTTTTTTGGATGTTATTTGCTTGGAGTATTGTTTTCCAGCCTTTCACTTTGAATTTGTTTTTATCCTTGTTACTTAAATGAGTTTCTTGTAGGCAGCATACAGTTGGATTTTCTTTTTTGATCCATTCTGCTACTCTGTGCCTTTTTATTGGTGAGTTTAATCCATTTACATTTAGTGTAATTATTGACACTTGTGAGTTCCCTATTGCCATTTTATAGATTGCTTTCTGTTAGTTTTGTGTCTTGTTTGATCCTTCTCTTTCATTTTTCTATCTTTTCTTTTTATTTGGTTGTGTTCCATACATCTTTCCTCTGTTGCTATCTTTTTTAAATCATGTGCTTCTGTGGTGGTTTTTTCAATGGTGGTTACCATAAGTAATGAAAAGGGTTCCTACCCTGTTCATTGTAGTGCACTATTTTGTGAGTACTTTTGCACTCCATCGCCCTTTGCTACTGTTAATCTCCATCCTCTCCCCCTTTCTTTTTGTTGTCACAGTTTAAAGTTGGTTTTATTGTGTTCTTCTTGGAGCTTTTACTTGTGGCTTTGTTGTTGTTTTTTATTCTTTGTATCTGATTGGAGAACCCCCTTTAGTATTTCTTGGAGTGGGGGTTTTCTGGTGATAAATTCCCTCATCTTTTCTGTATCTGTGAATGTTTTTATTTCTCCTTCATATTTGAAGGATAGCTTTGATGGGTATAGTATTCGTGGCTGAAAGTTCCTCTCTTTCAGGACTTTAAATAATGGGGTCCACTCTCTTCTAGCTTGTAGACTTTCTGTTGAGAAATCTGATGATAATCTAATGGGCCTTCCTTTATATGTTGTATTCTTTTTTCTGGCTGCCTTGAGAATTTTTTCTTTGCAGTTGGTTTGTGCCAATTTCATTATGATGTGCCTTGAAGTAGGTTTGTTGGGGTTAAGAAAACTTGGAGTTCTGTTTGCTTCTAGAATTTGAGGTTTTAGTTCTTTCCACAGGCTTGGGAAGTTCTCATCTATTATTTGTTTGAGTATGTTCTCCATTCCATTTTCTCTCTCTTCTCCCTCTGATATACCTATTATTCTTATGTTATTCTTTTTGATGGAGTCAGATAATTCCTGTAGGGCTATCTCAGTTTTTAAAATTTTTGAGTCTCTTTCTTCTTCTCTCTGTTGTGCCTCAAGTTGCTTGTCTTCTATTTCACTAATCCTCTCTTCTATCTGGCCTGTTCTATTAGCTAAGCTTGTTACCTCGTTTTTCAGCTCGTGAATTGAGTTTTTCATCTCTGTTTGATTTGTTTTTATAGTTTCAATTTCCTTGGAGATATACTCTTTGTGTTCATCGAGTTGTTTTCTGAGCTCCCTAAATTGCCTTTCTGTGTTTTCTTGTATATCTCTGAGTATTTTTAGGATTTCTATTTTAAATTCTCTGTCATTTAACTCCAAGGTTTCCAATATCTTAAATTTTTTCTCCATAGATTTTTCCTCATCTCTCTGTGTTACCTCTCTTTCTTTTGTATCCATGATATTCGATTTTCTCTTCTTTAATGGCATCTGAGGGCGGTTTTGTTGATAGTATTAATGAGATTTAATAAGGAATAAAAAGTTAAAAAAAAGGAATAAAAAGTTAAAAAAGTAAAAATAAAAATAAAAAATTGAGTTTTTTTAAAAAATTAATCATTAAATAAAGAAAAATAAAATAAGGTAAAAATTTGAGAAAAAAGGGAATTATTCCTTCCCCTCCTTTTTTCCTCTCCTCTCCTCTCCCCTCTTTCTTGAGAAAATCTTGTGGTGAACTGTGAATTATATTGTACTAAATAGAACAAACAATACCTGTAATGGAGGGCCTGAATCAGGGAGAAGTAATAAAGGGGTAAAGGAAAAAGAAAAAAATATATATATATATTTTTTAAAGGAGGGGCGGTATAGACCCACAAAAAGCAAATAAGGAAAAAATTTGGGTCAAGAATAAAATGATTTGCTTTTAGGTGTTGGCTGACTAAGAGTTATGATAAGAGGAATAAGAGGGAAACAGGAAAAAGGGGTGGAAAATAAAAAATTACTATTGTATTTAGTGGAAAAAGAACTAGATAAAATGGAGAGCCAAGGATGGGAGCACTGCTAGTGAGTTAAAAAGGTGAAGTAAAACCCCCCCAAGATGCCACAAACTTAAGTTTGAGTCCCAGATAAGATAATTTGTTCGTTATTGAGGTTTGAATGAGAAAAGACGTAAAGGAGAAAGGAAGAGACTAATATAGAGGGAGAAAAGAGAGAGAGAGAGAGAGAGAGAGAGAGAGAGAAAAGATGGAACCACTAAAAGAAGAAAAAAGAAAAAGGAGGAGAGAGAGAGAGAGTTAGGGGTTTTGGAGTGCAACCCTCATAGAGAGAAAAGAAGAGGAAAGAAAAGATAATGGGAGATGTAACACTTATGGGTAGTGTAGTTCAAAGAGAGGCGAGAGTAAGACTGACAGAATTAAACGAACAAATTGGAATAGGAAAAAAAAATCAAGAATGAAGATAAGGGCCCTGGCCGGTTGGCTCAGCGGTAGAGCGTCGGCCTAGCGTGCGGAGGACCCGGGTTCGATTCCCGGCCAGGGCACATAGGAGAAGCGCCCATTTGCTTCTCCACCCCTCCGCCGCACTTTCCTCTCTGTCTCTCTCTTCCCCTCCCGCAGCCAAGGCTCCATTGGAGCAGAGATGGCCCGGGCGCTGGGCATGGCTCTGTGGCCTCTGCCTCAGGCGCTAGAGTGGCTCTGGTCACAATATGGCGACGCCCAGGATGGGCAGAGCATCCCCCCCTGGGGGGCAGAGCACCACCCCTGGTGGGCGGGCTGGGTGGATCCCGGTCGGGCGCATGCGGGAGTCTGTCTGACTGTCTCTCCCTGTTTCCAGCTTCAGAAAAATGAAAAAAAATAAAAAAATAAAAAAAAAAAAAGAATGAAGATAAGAGACACAGACGAACAAATATAGTAAAATGAGATAGGTTATAAAGTCTGCGGATTATTCTTGATTTTGAGAGGTTATCGTCTTGCTTTTTCTTTTCTGTCTCTCTTCCTGGTCGGTAACTTTGTACCCCGGGTTCTGCCCCTGTGGCACGCTCTGGTAGAGGTTTGCAGTTGATAATTCTCTATGGCAATGTCATGTATTGGGCTTCAGTCTCGTTGGCAGTCGAGGCTCATTTGCGTTTATAGGCTCCGACAGTGAGAGGGTCCGTGTTCCTGGAGCCTCTTTCCTAGTCTTTCCTTCCTCAATTAGTAGCCTGATAATCCAGCTATGGGGTTGCTGCTGCCTCTGCCTGGATAGTAAGAGGCTCAAAGAGCTGGCAACTCCCCACTCTATTCCCACTCAGCACAGGGCTCTGAGTAAGGCTCAGTCAGTCAGAGCTGCTAGCATAATCAGGCGGGGCTTCCGCCCACTCAAAGACCTCTGGCTGTGCCCCTCTGTGGGATAACACGGGTGCCCACTCCTGAGGTGTTTGGAGGAATCTCTTGCCCACTCTCCGTGTGTGCCGACCAGGATGTCAGACCAGCCGTGTCACACTTTGAGTGAAACCCTTGCCCGCACGGAAAAGTTCTAGCATTGGAACTGGCTCTCGCTCTCTCCCCGTGTGCAGCCCCCTCAGGGTGCTGGGGCGGTTTGGAGATTCCGCTCCTGGCCCACTCACAGGCCTCTGACTCTGCCCCTCTGTGGGAAAACACGGGTGCCCACCCCTGAGGAGTTCAGAGGAATCTCTTGCCCACTTTCCGTGCACACCTACCTAGATATCAGGCCAATCGTCTCTCACTCCGAGAAAGCCCTCCACCCGCCCGGAAAAGTTCCAGTGTTGGAATTGGCTCTAGCTCTGTTCCCGTGTGCAGCTTTTTCAGGGAGCTGGGGTGGTTTGGAGATTCCGCTTTTGGCTCACACACAGGCCCCTGACTCTGCCTTTCTGTGGGATAACACAGGCGCCCACCCCTAGGGTAATTGGAGGTATCTCCTGCCCACTCTCCGTGCACGCTGACCAGGATATCAGGCCGGACGCCTCTCACTCCGAGAAAGCCTTCCACCCACACAGAAAAGTTCCAGCGTTGGAATTGGCTCCAGCTCCGTCCCCGTGCCTGCCCCCCTCAGGGTGCTGGGGCTCTTCGGAGATTCCACTTTTGGCCCACACAAAGGCCTCTGACTCTGCCTCTCTGTGGGTTAGCACGGGCGGCGCCCACCCCTGAGGTGTTCGTAGGAATCTCTCACCCACTATCCACGCGCGCCGACCAGGAGATGGGGAAAATGGCTGCCCCACTTGTCTTTCTTTGTCTGGGTTTGGCGCGCGTGTTAGCTTGAATTGCCCAGGTTTTTCCTCGGCTTGGATCTCTATGCCACAGCCTGGTTTGGCTGTTTGTGCCGCGGCCTGAATCTATTCACTCCCTATGCCCACCTTAGTTTCTATATTCTCAGTTCTCAGTAAAAGCCGTCCTGTTTGGGTTAGAGAGGAAGGCGGAGCATTTCTTACTCCCTCTTTCCCCCAGGGTTTGACCATATATCTAGCCAATCTTTTGCTCGACCATACCTTCGGGTGTGTTGCGAAGCATCTGAAGGCTCCAAAGATAGGTTTTTCTGTTTCTGGTTGAAGATCTTGTTGAGTTTATGGGGAGATTTATCGGTATCGCTTCCTACCGCGCCATCACTCTGACGTCATCCCCATGAGCGCTATTCTGACTGGTGTAAGGTGATATCTCATTGTGGTTTTAATTTACATTTTTCTAATGATTAATAATGAACATTTTTTCATATGCCTATTGGCCATCTGTATGTCCTCTTTGGAAAAGTGTCTGTTCAGTTCTTTTTCCCATTTTTTAATTGAATTGTTTACCTTTCTGGTGTTGAGTTTCACAAGTTCTTTATAAATTTTTGTTATTAACCCCTTATTAGACGTATGGGCAAATATGTTCTCCCATTGTGTGGGTTGTCTTTTTATTTTGTTCATATTGTCTTTAGCTGTGCAAAAGCTTTTTAGCTTGATATAGTCCCATTTGTTCATCCTGTCCTTTATTTCTCTTGGCCATGGAGTTAAATCAGCAAATATATTGCTGCGAGAGATGTCGGAGAGCTTACTACCTATGTTTTCTTCCAAGATGTTTATGATTTCATGACTTACATTTAAGTCTTTTATTCATTTTGAGTTTACTTTTGTGTATGGTATAAGTTGGTGTTCTAGTTTCATTTTTTTGCAGGTAGCTGTCCAATTTTCCCAACACCATTTGTTAAAGAGACTGTCTTTATTCCATTGTATGCTCTTACCTCCTTTGTCAAATATCAATTGGCTGTAAAGGTGTAGGTTTATTTCTGGGTACTCTGTTCTGTTCCATTGATCTGTGTACCTGTTCTTATGCCAGTACCAAGCTGTTTTGAGTACAATGGCCTTGTAGTATAACTTGATACCACCCACTTTATTCTTCTTTTTCAAGATTGCTGAGGCTATTTGTGTTCTTTTTTGGTTCCATATACATTTTTGGAACATCTTTGGTTCTATATCTTTGAAGTATGTCATTGGTATTTTAATAGGAATTGCATTGAATTTGTAGATTGCTTTGGGCAATATAGACATTTTGATGATGTTTATTCTTCCTATCCATGAGCACAGTATATGCTTCCACTTGTTTGTATCTTCCTTGATTTCTTTTATCAATGTTTTATAATTCTTTGAGTACAAGTCTTTAGCCTCGTCGGTTAAATTTACTCCTAGGTACTTTATTTTTTTGTTGTTGCAATAGCGAGGGGTATTGTTTCCTTATTTATTTTTCAGACAGTTTACTGTCAGTGTATAAAAATGCCACTAATTTCTGAATATTAATTATATATCCTGCCACCTTGCCAAATTTGTTTATTAGGTCTAGTAGTTTTTTGACTGAGACTTTAGGATTTTCTATGTACAGTATCATGTAATCAGCAAATAATGATAATTTTACTTCTTCTTTTCCTATTTGGATGCCTTTTATTTCTTCTTCTTGTCTGATTGCTGTGGCCAGGACTTCCAGCACTATGTTGAATAAGAATAGTGAAAGGGGGCACCCCTGCCTTGTTCCTGATCTTAAAGGGATTGCTTTTAATTTTTGCCCTTTGAGTACAATGTTGGCTGTGAGTTTATCATAGATGGCCTTTATCATGTTGAGGGATGTTCCCTGTATTCCCACTTTGCTGAGAGTTTTGATCATAAATGGGTACTGGATTTTATCAAATGTTTTTTCTGCATCTATTGATATTATCATGTTATTTTTCTTCTTCCTTTTGTTTATATGATTATCACATTGATTGATTTGCGAATATCGTACCAGCCTTGTCTCCCCAGAATAAAACCCACTTGATCATGATGTATGATTTTTTTCATGTATTGCTGGATTTGGTTTGCTAATATTTTGTTGAGAATTTTAGCATCTATGTTCATCAGGGATATTGGCCTATAGTTTTCTTTCTTTGTAGTATCTTTACCTGGTTGTGGAATGAGGATTATGCTTGCCCCATAAAAGGAATTTGAAAGTCTTCCTTCCTCTTGAATTTTTTGAAATAGCTTGAGAAGGATAGGTATTAGTTCTTCTTTGAATATTTGGTAAAATTCACCTGTAAAGCCATCTGGTCCAGGACTTTTGTTTGTTGGGAGTTTTTTGATAACTGTTTCAATTTCATTTGTTGTTATTGGCCTGTTTGGGTTTTCTGATTCTTTCAGATTGATTTTTGGAAGATTATATGTTTCTAGGAATTTATCCATTTCACCTAGGTTGTCCAGTTTTTTGGCATACAGATCTTCATAGTATTTTTTCTTACAATTCTTTGTATTTCTGCAGTGTCAGTTGTTACTTCTCCATTTTCATTTTTAATTTTATTTATTTGAGTCCTCTCTCTTTTTTTCTTGGTGAGTCTGGTTAAAGGTTCATCAATCTTATTTACCTTTTCAAAGAACCAGCTCTTGGTTTCATTGATCTTCTATATTGTTTTTTTAGCTTCTATGTCATATATTTCCTCTCTGATCTTTATTATTTCCTTCCTTCTGCTTCCTCTGGGCTTTATTTGTTGTTCTTTTTCTAATTCTTTTAAATACAGGGTTGTTTATTTGAGCTTTTTCTTGCTTCTTTTTATTTTCTTACAGATATATAGAGAGAGTCAGAGAGAGGGACAGATAGGGACAGACAGACAGGAACAAAGAGAGATGAAAGGCATCAATCATCAGTTTTTCACTGTGACACCTTAGTTTAGGGGTCCCCAAACTTTTTACACAGGGGCCAGTTCACTGTCCCTCAGACCATTGGAAAGCTAGACTATAAAAAAAACTATGAACAAATCCCTATGTACACTGTACATATCTTATTTTAAAGTAAAAAAAAAAAAAAAAAAAAAACAGGAACAAATATAATATTTTAAATAAAGAACAAGTAAATTTAAATCAACAAACTGACCAGTATTTCAATGGGAACTATGCTCCTCTCACTGACCACCAATGAAAGAGGTGCTTCTTCCAGAAGTGTGGCGGGGGCCAGATAAATGGCCTCAGGGGGCCGCATGTGGCCCATGGGCCATAGTTTGGGGACCCCTGCCTTAGTTGTTCATTGATTGCTTTCTCAAGACCAAGTAACCCCTTGCTCAAGCCAGCAACCTTGGGTCCAAACTGGTGAGCTTTGCTCAAACCAGATGAGCCTGCGCTCAAGCTGACGACCTCAGGGTCTTGAACCTGGGTCCTCTGCATCCCAGTCTGATGCTCTATCCACTGTGCCACCACCTGATCAGGCTTTTTCTTGCTTCTTAAAGTATACCTGTAGTGCTATGAACTTCCCTCTCAGGACTGCTTTTGCTCTGTCCCATAGATTTTGAGTTGTTGTATGCTCATTTTCATTTGTTTCAAGGAAAGTTTTGATTTCTTCCTTGATCTCATAGTTAATCCATTCGTTATTTAATAACATGCTATTTAGCCTTAAGTGTTTGAATGTTTTTCAGTTTCTCTATTGTAGTTGATTTCTAGTTTCATGACATTATGATCAGAGAAGATGCTTGATATGATTTCAATCTTCTTAAATTTATTGAGGCTTATTTGTGTCCTAACATGTGCTCTATCTTAGAGAATGTACCATGAGCACTTGTAAAGAATACATATTCTGCTGCTTTGGGATGAAAGGTTCTGAAGATATTTATTAAATCCAGTTGGTCTAGTGTGTCATTTAAGGCCACTGCTTCTTTGTTAATTTTCTGTCTGGAGGATCTATTCCTTGATATTAGTGGGGTATTAAAGTCCCCTACTATTATAGTATTGCTGTTGATCTTGCCCTTTATGTCCATCAAAATCTGCTTTATATATTTAGGTGCTCCTATATTAGGCACATAGATATTTACAATGGTTATATTCTCCTGTTGGATTGCTCCCTTTATCATTATGTAGTGACCTTTTTTATCCCTTACTATAGCCTTTGTTTTAAAGTCTAGATATAATAAAGCCTTTGTTTTATTTTGTCAGATATAAGTATTGCTATCCCAGCTTTTTTTTATTTCCAGTTCCAAATTTTTTCCATCCCTTCACTTTCAGTCTGTGTGTCTCTTTTGTTTTGAGGTGGGTCTCTTGTAGACAGCATATGTACAGGTCCTGTTTTCTTATTCATGCAGCTACCCTATGTCTTTTGATTGGAGCATTTTATTCATTTACATTTAAGGTTATTATCGATATGTAGTTGTTTATTGCCATTTTATTCTTTAAATCAACATTCCCCTTTTTCTAGATTTATTTTCCTTTGCTCTGTTTACAACAGGCCCCTTAACATTTCTTACAGTATTGGTTTGGTTGTAATGAATTCCTTGAGGTGTTTTTTTGTTGTTGTTGTTGTTGTTTTTGTCTGGGAAGCTTTTTATTTCTCCTTCAATTTTAAATGATAGCCTTGCTGGATAAAGAAGCCTTGGTTGTAGGCTCTTGTTTTGCATCTCTCTGAATATTTCTTACCAATCCCTTCTGGCCTCAAATGTTTCTGTTGAGAAGTCTGATGTCATTCTTATGGAGGCTCCTCTGTAGGTAATTAACTGCTTTTCTCTTGCAGCTTTTAGTATTCTTTCTTTGTCTCTTAACTTTGGTATTTTAATTATGATGTGTCTTGGTGTAGGCCTCCTTGGGTTCCTCTCCAATGGAACTCTTTGCTCTTGAACTTGTGTGACTTTTTCCTTCATTAATTTAGGTAAGTTTTCAGCTATGATTTCTTCAAACAGGTTCTCTCACCCTTGTTCTTTTTCTTCTCCTTCAGGAACTCCTATGATGTGAATGTTGTTTCTCTTCATATTGTCACAGAGCTCTCTTAGAGTTTCCTCTGACTTTTGAGCCTATGACTGGCCCTTAGCCACCTTCTTGGAGCCACAAGCGATCCAGAGTTTGTGACTGCCTCTGCTGGCTTTTATCTACTCTGGGCCTGGGGAAAGTCAGCTTAAAGTTGAAATTTCCCTGAGTCCCACTTTTTGGCACCTCTTACTGCTGGCTGCTTGTTGGGCTCAGCATGGTAATTCAGGGATTAGGAAGGGTTGCGGGTATGGCTTGCCCGTTGGCCTCAGGTGTCATTCTATCCAGACTTTTTTTTAAAGCCCTCAGTAGGATGTGGCCACAGGAGTCCAGTGGGTGTGGCCTCTGAGATCCAGAGTTGTGGTCTGCCTGCTGGCCCACCGAGGACATACCACTGCTGCTAGCCCGCCTGCCTTCTGTCGAGTATTCAGCAGTGTGGGGGGGGGGGTGTAGCTCAGAGCTCAGCACCCAAAACCTGTGTCCCTGACATCATGCTCCCTGCTTCTGAGCGACCCTTTGCCCTGACTAGAGCAGGAGAGACTTTGGTGGACGGGGAAATAGCTTCCCTTTGCTGGTGCCACAGAAAGGTATTGCTTCTTCCAAGAAAAATGGCCACTTTGTAGTGGGGAATGACTCCGCACAGGGGTGGCCTTCCCCCACAGTGTCTCTCCCTGGGCCTCCATGTTTACACTCTCCTCCTGCAACTCCAGTCCTCTCAGCTCTCCCCACCACCAGAGCCCCAAGTACATGTCTGTGAAGGAGGTTTTCCACACAGGCTCTTTAAGATGGAGCCTGGGTTTGAGAGTTCTGGCTCTTTCTTGCAAACGGTAAATAACCTGACTCTTTTCTCAGCTAAATACTGTCTGGGCACCTCTTCTAGACTCTGGGGCTCTAGGCTGGAAATCTGGTCCTGGGGTTGAGGATCCACACTTCTCAGGGCAACCCACCCCACCACGAGAGTCCCTCTGGGCTGCCACTTGCTCCTGGAGCAGGACAGCCCTTTCCACATCTCCGCCCTTCTTACAAGTCTCAGTGTGGCTTCTTCAGAGATCCTTAGTTATAGATTCCTCTTAGTTTAGTCCAAAGTTGGTTTTTCAAGATGATTGTTCTTAAATTAAGTGGTAATCCAATTTGGTCCTGGGAGGTGGCAGTTAGAACATCTGCCTACTCCGTCACCATCTTCTGGATTCAGTATTGGGGCAATAAAGTTTCTTTTCCTGAGACTGATGCACTCAGACTAATGGAACTATCTGCAGCACTCCAGCTGATGCTAGAACTAATCAAGCCACTGGCATAAAGGAGTGGTGGGGTCTTCATTCTCGTTTTCAACCTGGCCTCAGTCACGAGATGAAGGGCCGAGGTGTAGCCCCTTTGGGAAAATGTCTCTGGCAGCTAGGAGGCCCTGCCCACTGTTATGAGTATTAAATACATCTGAAATACCTAGAGCTCGGCTTAGGAGAAGCTCAATTAAAGCAGAGCTTTCTCTTACTGGCTGATGACCAAGTAAACAGAACTTCTGACAGTACCGACACCACTTTGGGGAATTGGGGAGACCAATGACCATTCCCCTCCTGACCCATTCCACGCCCTCGGAGTGCTTTCTGCCAGACTAGCCCTGCCTGCTTTCTACCCCAATGCTAATAGCGCCTTCTGGAATCTTGGAAATGTTTTATATGTTTGATGTCCAAAAGCCACGTGGGGCATCTGAGCACCTAAAATGAGGCTAGAGCAACTGAAGACCTGAACCTACCATTTCATTCTAAGTAATTTAAATGTGAATTGTCACGTGTCACCAGAGGCTGCCATACTGGACAGCTCAGTTTTCATGACCCACTTTGGTCCACATGGTTCATGGGAAGGCAGACTAACTCCAGGCAAGGACAGCCCACCATTTGTTAAAGTAAGCAGCTAATCCAGGTGACTGATGTCCACACAGAATGCTGGGTCCCTGGCTGATATTGCAAGTTAAAACAAATATTTATTTTTGCACTTTTAATCAAGCAAGCAATCCTGTTTGGACATGAACACAAGGCACAAGGCCCAGCAAAGCCCTGTCTTGATTCGTTGGATAATTATGTCTAAACCATTTTTTGTTTTTCTCTTCATTTTATATTTCACATGTCACACACATACACATTCACATGCACAAAACCTCCCACATTGTGGTAGCCTCTGTGTTCCTCAGCTGATGGCCCAGGTCATCTGGGAGCTTGGAGGTACTGAACTGTGCTCATGTTCAAGGTTCAGGGGCAGTCGACTTGCCCTGCCTCCTTCTTCAACCTGAGCTCATATGGACTTCCAAACTGGCCTGGACAGGGTCAGCCGCTGGGGAACTAGAGCAACAGTGAGATTTCATTTCCTTGAAAAGAAACTGGTTCCCACTGCAGAGCAGCAGCTCCACTGCGAGCTATCAGATATTCAACACATCTGGCAAACCTGTCTGTAGGCTGAGCATGTATAGGCACTGATCTAGTTGATGAAGTCTCAGGGCGAACAGCACAGGCAGGGTCCCCACCTTCACAAACCAAGGGAAGGGGGGTGTTGTCAACAAACAAGTACACAAATATTAACTTCAAGGTAGAGATCAGTATTAGTCTGGAAAATAAAGTGGGGGTGGGACAGAGGATGGCTGGGTGGGGCAGGGTCTCAGTCTGCTTAGGCCACTGTAACAGAATGCCACAGGCTGGGAATCTTTAGCAACAGACACTTACCTTCTAACTGTTCTGCAGGCTGGATGCCCAAGACCCATGTGTCCGCAGGGTTGGTTTTCTCTGAGGTCTCTCTCCTGGGCTTGTAGATGGCCATCTTTTCCCCTGTGTCTTCACATGGTTGCCCTTCTCTGTGTGCATTTGTGTCCTAATCTCCTCTCCTCATAAGAATACTAGTCAGCTTAGATGAGCGCCAACCCTAATGATCTCATTTTAACTTAATCACCTCTTTATAGACACGTATTTCCAAATATAGTTACATTCTGTGGTCCTGGGGTCAAGGCTTAAATATAAGCATTTGTGGCCCTGGTCGGTTGGCTCAGAGGTAGAGCGTCGGCCTGGCATGCAGGAGTCCCGGGTTCAATTCCCGGCCAGGGCACACAGGAGAAGCGCCCATCTGCTTCTCCACCCCTCCCCCTCTCCTTCCTCTCTGTCTCTCTCTTCCCCTCCCGCAGCCAAGGCTCCATTGGAGCAAAGATGGCCCGGGCACTGAAGATGGCTCTGTGGCCTCTGCCTCAGGTGCTAGAATGGCTCTGGATGCAACAGAGTGACATCCCGGATGGGCAGAGCATCGCCCCCTGGTGGGTGTGCCGGGTGGATCCCGGTCGGGCGCATGCGGGAGTCTGTCTGCCTCCCCGTTTCCAGCTTCGGAAAAATGAAGAAGAAAAAAAAAAAAAAAAAAAAAAAAAAAAAAATATATATATATATATATATATATATATATAAGCATTTGTGGGGAAACTTGATTCAGCCTATATAGCTTTATAGAGATAGGATTTTGGAGACTATGGATCTTCATTCTTCTCTTTCACAATTGTTTTTGATTATTCTTTGCTTCTCTGTGTAAATTTTAGATTCAGCTTATAGAATATGCTCTTTTGAACTAATCACCATGGCCCAAAGATTTCAACACACAGAAATGATGTTGACTGATAACTATGGACCCTGCCCAAGCCTATAGCTGGGAATTTCTGAGACCTTTCAGAAAGGAGAAGGGCTGAGTGAAGGCTGAGGAGGCAGACCCCAAAATCTGTTCCAGGGCACATGTGAACTGGCCTTCTTTCATTCTTCACTACCAGATCAGGTGGATTAGTCAGCCCTGGCTGGCTTAAACAACAGACATTTCTTCTTTCCCAGTCTGGAGGCTAAAAGCCCAAGAACAATGAGTATGTAGGTGGGTGGGTTTCTGGTGAGACCTCCTTCCTTGGCTTGTAGACAGCCACTCTTCCTGTGCCCTCACATGGCCTCTTCTCTGTGCACTGGCATGGAAGAGAGAGCTCTGGTATCTTCTCCCTATAAGGGCACCAGTTCTAATGGATTAGGGCCACACCCTTATGACCAAATTTAACCTTGATTATCCTTAAAATCCCAGTCTCCAAATATAGTCACATTATGAATTAGGCTTTCCTGTGTATGAAGCTGGGGTGGAGGAGGCACAGTTTGGTCCATAATGCCAGAAAAGGGGCAAGGCTTTGGACCACGACCTCCTTTCCTCAGACTAAACTCCAGCTCAGAAGTTTTACAGTGGACTCCCAGGCCAGCCTCACAGGAAAAGGAGGAAGGGAGAGCACCCCCAAAAAAAATAAATGAACAGCAATTCTATTAAATAATTCACTCAGTTAAGATTGTCAACTTGGGAAAATAAATCTCTCATTTTAGCAGAGGGAATAAAGTAGCGGTTGTCAGCTGTGACGCAAATGCAGTGGCCACATCCCAAGAATTGTACTTTTAAGTTCCAAAGCATCCATAAGTCAGCGGGGGAAAATGGTAATTGAAAATGAAAAATAAAACCATATCTTTAAAAAAATCCTCAATTTTTAACCCAGAGAAGTTATAAACATAAGTGAATTTCCCTTCCTGCAATGTGTTGTTGGTTCAGGAGTCCGAGGACTCACTGCCCACACCCCTCTCTCTCTCTCTGCATCTTCATCCCATTTCTGCCCAAGTGCCAAGTGCAGAATGACTGTTCCCTGACCTCCCAGATGTCTCTGTCACTCTTATCCAGGCCCCAGGCCAACAGCTCTTCCTCCTTGCTGTGGACTGAATTTTGTGTACCCTCCAAATTCTTAGGTCGAAGCCCTTAACCTACAATGTGATGGTATTTGGAGGTGGGGCCTTGAGGAGGTCATTAAGCATGAAGGTGGGGCATTCGTGATGGAATTAGTGCCCTTATGTGAAGACACAGAGAGCTGGCTTCCTCCCTCCACCATGAGGACACAAGGAGAAGACAGTTGTCTACAAGCCAGAAAAAGGGTCTCGCCCTTGCTTGGTAGCTCAGTTGGTTAGAGCATCATCCCCACATATCAAGGTTGTGAGCTTGATTCCTAGCCAGCGCACATGTAAGAATCAACCAATGACTGCAAAAATAAGAAGAGCACATGGATGTTTCTCTCCATCTCTCTCTTTCTCTCCCTTCCTCTATCTCTAAAAATCAGTAAGAAAGAAAGTCTTATAGTAACCAAATCAGCCAGCATCTTAATTACAGACTTCCGGGCCTCCAGAACTGTAGGAATAAATATTTGTTGTTTAAGCCATTCTGTGTACAGTATTCTGTTGTAACAACTTGAACACTGAAACACTCCTTCAAACTTCTGTCCCACACAACCCTCAGGCTCCCAGACACCACAGGAGACAGAACTGTCACCCTGAGAGATGCCTACCCATCAGGAGCATCTAAACCATATAAAGTTGATTCTTCCTATTCATAGTAATTAAGAGTCACCATGTAAGCAGTGAACTATTGCTCCTAGGAGGAGGTATAAACATATACACAAGACATACACATCTCACCTAGGTAATAGTCATCAATCCTAAAATCAACTCATGCAGGCAGATTCTATTCTCTTTATTTTGCAAGAGAGAAAAATGAGGCTCAGAATTGTTAAGTGATTGCCTGTGGCTGTCCCTCTAGCAAGTGCCAGAGTTAGGACTCCACCCAGTCCAAGTGCCCCCCACCCCCACCCCAGCTTCTCACTACACACTGCATGGTCCCCTCTGGTCTTCCTCCTCTGGCCATGTCTGGATGAGGAGGGACAAGAAGGTAGAGCCTCATCTTGTTTGACCTTTGCTGGAAATGTGTGCATCAGGCAAATCACACTCTGGCCGCTCCATGCATGTCCACACAAAGGGCCCAGAAAGTACTGGAGGGCTTAGATTTGGGGCTTACAAATACCTTTTTAGTGAATAAGTGACTTTGCAAATATGGAATCTGCAAAGACTGAGGACTGACTGTATCCTTTTAGCTGCTATAACTGAACATCCTGGACCACAGTTAGCCCTGAGGACAACATCTGTTCATGGGGCTGCTCCTGTGTTTGCTCGTCCAGGACTGAGACTCTGTGGGTCAGACCCAGGCGTCCATCAGATGGGTCCCTCACTGACCACAAACTCCAGGAGGACAGAGACTCTGTCCGCCTTGCCCGTCACCGCATCCCAGCACCTGGGAGTCAGTACATGCTGATCAGTGGCCAGAGGGAGATGAATGACCAGGTTCACAGTTAGTCCTTGGAGTGAGTTCTTCTGTGCCCCAGTCCAGTGCTCTATCCACTGCACCACCACCTGGTCAGGCTGGAATGAGTTCTTTATGGAGATCAGACGATAGATTTGACAGGTACACAAGAAGGCACACTCTGAAGTGAGGTCCACACCAGACACGTTTGAGAGTGAAACAGCATGGATCGTTTTTATAATTCATTGGCTTGTGGGGGTTTTCCCCTCAATTATAAAAGTAATTCATGGTCAACATTAAGAAAAACAAACAAAAAACTTTTAGGTAAAAAGCAAAACACTATCAAATCCCCACCACCTAAAAACAATTATGACTAAAATTTAAGCAAATATTCTGCCAGTGTTGGTTTGCCCGCCATTTTCTGCAGTCTGGTGACGGTTTGTTTTCCTCATAGACTCCGTGCCCTGCCAGCACCCATGGTGTTGTGCCTCAGAGTGGATGACACCGTAGACACAGAGAACAGGAGTCACTCCAACTCTGGCAGGGCTCGAACAGAGGGATAGAAAAGAAAGATCAGTCTGAGCTGGTCCTTCCTGTCCCCAGAGATGACATGGAAGTGTGTCCAGTGAGGAGGGGACAAAAAACATAAATGTTGTTGGGATCCCTACATGTACCTGTCTTCGAGCCAGGGCTGGGCAGAGGCTGAGACAGCAGACCACAGGGCTCAGGGCAGAGGAGCCTTGCCTGGGCAGCGCCTAGCCAAGGGCCCAAGCCCAGGATTTGTACCAGACGTGCTCACAAGTGAACTCTAAAGATTAGAGTGGGCCCCCCAATGTGGGAACAGGAGACAGTCCACCCCCCCCCCAACAGTGTCAGGAAGCCATCCTGAAACAGCCCTCACTGGCCTGGATGCCCAGCAAGCAGGACACTGCTCAGTACACACCTGCCCAGCTGCGGTGAGCCCTAGAGAACGGAGAATGTGGAGCAGGGGCAAGGTCATGTCCTCAGACACCAGCGACTACAGAGGGGCATAGGCCCTCCCAGTGTGCCCTCCTCCCCAGGCCCGGGCCCTGGGTCAGCCTCTGACATGGAGACACACCAGGGGAAGGGCCATCTCTGAACCAAACAGACATTTAGTTCCTATTGCTGGTGAAATGTGGGCCCAAAAGAGAAGTTAAAATCCAATCATATAAAAGAGAATAGCCACTTGAGTCTGGGCACAGAGAAGTGCACTCACTACATACATAATATATAATATATGTGCATGCATCTTTTAAAGAGAAAAAGGCCATAAACATGAATGTGTGTGACCTTTTTCCCTTTCGAAGACACCCCATACGTATGTTCTGGTCTAATTCCTACTCATGGAGTAACTCATGATCACCCTGAACTGCTGTGACCAAAATTCTGCTTCCAAACTGTGGGGACTGCCTGGCCATTCCTCTGTTCTCCATACTATGCTGGCTTCCAGCTTCAGGCCGGACTCTCACTGTAGAGTTCTCCCCTGTGCAAGGTGCACAGTAGGGCAGATCTTCCTGGGCAACTCCTCATCTTCTTGCCTTGACAGACATGTCTGCCTTGCCCGTGAGTCCTCCAATATCTGGACTGTGCGTCACCCTGACCTCGGAAGTCTTCTCCAGTGGTCGTGTCCACACAGAGGGCTCTGGGTCCAGGTAGATGGTCCCACGTGCTGTTCAGCTCTGTGGGAATCCAGAGACAAGTAGATGGCTATATATGAGTGGGGGAGGTGAGAGGCAGAGGGGTGCTGTCAGAGCTGAGTTTTGAAGAAAAGGGGAGATAAGGCAGGAAAGATAAATTACACATGGACCATACAGGAACCCGCATGGGGAGCAGGTATTTGGAGTCCATCAGATGAATGACAGACTCACAGGAGTCCCAAGCTCACATGGCAAGTGTCCTTTGGAGCATGGGGAGGAGAGGGGCGAGGGTCACAGAGGCACCGGGGCGATGAAACGACAAAGGTGGTGATGAATGAGCCCTTTGCTTACCTGAGACCTTTCTCTACAACGAGTCCCATCTGAGAAAAGGCAGCTGTGTGTTTAGGAGCTAGACCAGTGAGCTGGGAGAGCGAGCTCACCACATCTTATACCCACACAGGTGAGCCCAGAAGGGCTGGAGGACAGAGGACTGGGGAGGACGTGGCTGCTTCAGCCAGCTTCAGGACAGGAAGGAGGCTGTGGATTCTAGAAACAGGGAGAACTGTAGCACATCTGTTGATGGAAGCATAGAATCTTAGGGAGAAAAATGGGATGATGATTTAGTCAGAACTCTAAGCAGATCATTAGTCAAAAAAGCAGCATTTGTGGTTATAAATAATATTTTAAAGTGTTTTTTTGTGTTTTTTTTAACAGAACAGACTTCATCTCTTTAAAAGTCCAAACACTTCTGTGAACTTGCAGGAATAATTGCATGGTGGTTTTTTCCCTTTTCTCAGGGCACCTTTAAAGTTCACTGAGATTATGAGGATTCAGATGTAAATCACTCTACTTCCTTTGAAATAAATACACTTGGAGCTATTTTGGTATCGGTCATGTTTAATATCGAGTTTACAAGGTATAGACATGAATATATGAGCAATCTCACATTCTAATATTAAGAGATTGAGCAGGCGGCCAGGTTATTAATATGTGGTTTGAGTCCAGCACTGCAGCCGCTGGAGGATGTGCAGCGGAATTTCTGAGTCACCGCCAGCCCCACTCAGTGGTCTGGCAGCCACATGGCAGCCCAAGACTCAAGTTGTTTTGTTACAAACATCAAAGGCCCATGCTTGACCCTGTGAAGACCCCCACTGCTCAGAGCACTCACAGAGCAAGACCATGGTGTGGAGCTCAGGGTCCAGTCGTGAGAAGGCCCTGGAGGTGCCCAGTGACCCCACTGTGGGCCTGTGTCTCATGAACAGGGCGGGCTGGGTGTCCGGGGCCTCTGCCTAGGCCCAGTACCTCTTGAAGTTGGCAATATTCTAGAATCAAAGACAGAAACCCAACCTCTTCTGGGCAAGCCCAGAAACCAGCTTGGACGGCCAGGCCTGAAGGCAGGGTTTGTCTTGGCTGAGCCGGCTGGCGCCAATTGTTGGCTGTGGGGTCTGGGGGCCAGGTCTCTCAGGCGACACTGTCTGGATGCTGACTCAATGCAGCGGGTGGACACACACTGACAGCCGCCCTGGCATCCAGCTGCCACTGGCAGGGCCTCACCAGGCTGCAGAGGACCTGACATTCCCAATAGGCGTCCCTGTAACATTTGCCCTTGCAGTCGTTTCTGACCACCCGTCCATGGACGATGGACCCATCTGTCAGAAATTCCGTGCTGATCAGCAGAAGAGTTACCCACCTTGATGCTATATAGAGGTTTTATTTTCTGGCAGACCAGCACTGGTCTACAAACCGGCCATTGGAAACCACTGACCTGGGACACAGTTCTGAGGCCAATTCTCCTTTTTCAGTGTATCTAACCCTTAACTAAACACCTGCAGATTCCTAGCCTGACATGTGTCTGAGCCATGGGCCACACGACCTCTAATTTCCTCCCCAGCACGACTAGAGTCTGGGACCCTTACTCGACCCAGCCTCCTCCCCACAACTTTCAAACTGGCCTGGGAGGAACCCGGTGCCTGACAGAGACTTGTGAATTCAGAGGAGGGGATGGGGGTCAGGAGAGCCAGGGGTGTCTGGAGCTGGAGCACACCCTCCACATAGAGGCCTATGACGGATACCCGCGAGCAGAGCTCGGCCATACCACAACTCAACGGCCTTGCCAGTGTCAGCATGGCCTGGTCACAGGCTGCTGGTCTGCCCCCAGGTCCACCAGCTGTGACTTGAGGTGCAGGATGGCTGGAGCCAGGAACCTGCTTCCTCTGGACCATTTCCCTCCCGGTGAGGCTGAGCCTGGTCTCTGGTGGCCATAGGGCTTCCAGTCTTCTGGGTGGTTCCAGCCAGGAGGCCAGGAACCTCGCACCGCAGCCTCAGACGGGGCAGGCCAGCAGGAAAAGCAGAGCGGTGCGCAGCACTTGCTTACCAAGGTTTGACCCTGCTATGCCCCACCATCACGGGCCTGGGTGCCATCATTTGTGAAACAGGCTTTTCTAGGCCTGTACCAGGAAGGGCAGGAGCAAAACATTAAACAGTTGATTTTAGTGTGTCATGTAACTTTGCTGTGCACTTGGTACAGAAAGGACAACTTGACTATTTACTTTGTAGGTTTCTGTAGAAGAGGCATCTAGATTACAAGACCCTGGACTTCAAGCCTGATATAAATGGATAAGACTCTGGGTGTCCTAGGACAGGAATGTGCATATTTTGCAAGAGGCTGGGAAACATGAGTGAATAACTGTGGTCAAAGAGCAGATGTAGGCAGGTTGATTCTATTAATGGCCCCAATCGCTCACGCCCCCCACGCAAACCTTTTGAGTGGTGCTGCCCCATACTGCCTCTGCACATGACCAAATTGGGATTGCAACAAACCTCATATAAAGGCTTGAAAAGACACTTCCAAGTTACCGTCGCCTCTTTTGCTCCCATGAGAATGCCTGGGCAAGCCTCCTGGGGACACAAGAGTAACATGCAGAAGACAGCCTAATCACACCATGCAAGGCCATCCTAGATCAGCAAGGCCACTGCCAACTCACGTCAGACACTTGACTATAGATGCGGGAGCCAGGACCAGCTGCTCATGGCACAAACTAGCAGGAGCACCCATACGACCTGCAGACTCATGAGAAATGGACGGTGGTTGCTTTAAGACTCCAAGATCAAGTGCAGGTATTAGGCTGTAAAAGCTGATGGACAAGACAGGTAATTGTTTTGCTCTTATCTGTTTGGATACTTTGGCCTTAAAATTCAACAGATCTATCATGTTGAGGTATGTTCCCTATATTCCCACTTTGTTGAGTTTTGATCATGAATGGGTGTTGAATTTTATCAAATGCTTTTTCTGCATCTATTGAAATTATCATGTGGTTTTTCTCCTTCCTTTTGTTTATGTGATGAATCACACTGATTGATTTGCGAATATTGTACCAGCCTTGCCTCCCAAGAATAAATCCCACTTGATCATGATGTATGCTTCTTTTCATATATTGCTAGATCCGGTTTGCTAATATTTTGTTGAGGATTTTAGCATCTAGGTTCATCAGGGATATTGGCCTATAGTTTTCTTTGTGTTGTCTTTGCCTGGTTTTGGAATCAGAATTATGCTCGCCTCATAAAAGGAGCTTGGAAGTCTTCCTTCCTCTTGAATTTTTTGAAATAGCTTGAGAAGGATAGGAGTTAGTTCTTTGAATATTTGGTAGAATTCACTTGTGAAGTCATCTGGCCAAAGACTTTTCATTGTTGGGAGTTTTTTGATAACTGTTTCTATCTCATTTGGCGTAATTGGACTGTTTAGGTTTTCTGATTCTTCCAGATTGATTTTTGGAAGATTGTATGTTTCAAGGAATTTATCCATTTCATCTAGGTTATCTAGTTTTTTGGCATACAGTTCTTCATAGTCTTTTCGTACAATATTTTGTATTTCTATTGTGTCAGTTGTTATTTCTCCACTCTCATTTCTCATTTTATTTATTTTAGTCCTCTCGCTTTTTTTCTTGGTGAGTCCAGTTAAAGGTTCATCGATCAAGCTATACTACAAGGCCATTGTACTCAAAACAGCCTGGTACTGGCATAAGAACAGGCACACAGATCAGTGGAACAGAATGGAGAACCCAGAAATAAACCCACAGCTCTATGGACAACTGATATTTGACAAAGGAGGTAAGGGCATACAATGGAGTAAAGACAGCCTCTTTAATAAATGGTGCTGAGAAAATTGGACAGCTACCTGCACAAAAATGAAACTAGACCACCAACTTACACCATTCACAAAAATAAACTCAAAATGTATAAAAGACTTAAATGTAAGCCATGAAACCATAAGCATCTTAGAAGAAAACATAGGCAGTAAGCTCTCTGACATCTCTCGCAGCGATATATTTGCTGATTTATCTTCACAGGCAAGTGAAATAAAAGACAGGATAAACAAATGGGATTGTATCAAACTAAAAAGCTTTTGCACAGCCAAAGACAATAAGAACAGAATAAAAAGACAAACTACACAATGGGAGAACATATTTGACAGTACATCTGACAAGGGGTTAATAACCAAAATTTATAAAGAATTTGTAAATCTCAACACGAGAAAGACAAACAATCCAATCAAAAATGGGAAAAAGCCCTGGCCGGTTGGCTCAGTGGTAGAGCGCGTCAGCCTGGCGTGCAGACGTCCCGGATTCGATTCCCGGCCAGGGAACACAGGAGAAGAGCCCATCTGCTTCTCCACCCCTCCCTTTCTCCTTCCTCTCTGTCTCTCTCTTCCCCTCCCGCAGCCAAGGCTCCATTGGAGCAAAGTTGGCCCGGGTGCTGAGGATGGCTCTATGGCCTCTGCCTCAGGCGCTAGAATGGCTCTGGTTGCAACAGAGCAATGCACCAGATGGGCAGAGCATCGCCCCCTTGTGGGCATGCTGGGTGGATCCCGGTCGGGCACATGCAGGAGTCTGTCTGACTGCCTCCCTGTTTCCAACTTCAGAAAAATACCAAAAAAAAAAAAAAAGGGAAAAAGAAATGAAGACATTTCTCCAAAGAGGACATACTGATGGCCAACAGGAATATGAAAAAATGTTCAACATCACTAATCATTAGAGAAATGCAAATTAAAACCACAATGAGATATCACCTCATAACGGTCACAATGGCGCTTGCTCATCAACAAAACAACACAGAATAAGTGCTGGCGAAGATGCCGAGAAAAGGGAACCCTCCTGCACTGCTGGTGGGAATGCAGACTGGTGCAGCCTCTGTGGAAAACAGTATGGAGATTCCTCAAAAAATTGAAAATCGAACTGCCTTTTGACCCAGCTATCCCACTTTTAGGAATATACCCCAAGAACAACATAGAACTGTTCCAGAAGAAGAAATGCACCCCCATGTGTATGGCAGCATTGTTCACAACAGCGAAGATCTGGAAACAGCCCAAGTGTCTGTCAGTGGATGAGTGGATTAAAAAGCTTTGGTACATATATACTATGGAATACTACTCAGCCATAAGAAATGATGACATCAGATCATTTACAATAACATGGATGGACCTTGATAACATTATACGGAGTGAAATAAGTAAACCAGAAAAAACTAAGAACTATATGAACCCATGCATAGATGGGACATAAAAATGAGACTCAGAGACATGGACAAGAATGTGATGGTAATGGGGGTGGGGGGGGAGGGGGGAAGGAAAGAGAGAGAGGGAGTGGGGGGGGAGGGGAGGGGCACAAAGAAAACCAGATAGAAGGTGACAGAAGACAATTTGACTTTAGGTGAGGGGTATGCAGCATAATCAAATGTCAAGATAATCTGGAGATGTTTTCTTGGAACATATGTACCCTGATTTATCAATGTCACTGCATTAAAATTAATAAAAATAAGATAAAAAAATTCAATAGATCTAGATCTTTACATCTTTTCATTCTACTGATGTCACCTCCAAGCTCCTCAAACACATTTCTAAATGGATGTGAGCTTTTTTGCAACAAATAAAACACTTCTATTTCCATCATCAGGACACATTCATACATGGTCCCAACACCAAACCTCCGTATTTCACTACGGGAAGAAAAGTAGCACACCCTGAGGAGTCAGGAAACAGTACCTCCCACTCCACCTCCAACCACTACCAGCAATAGTAAATAAACTGAATCTAGAAGATATAAATGGGTAAGATGTCTAAATCTGTATAAATGATTCAATAAATAAAAAGGTTAAGAAGCATTTTTAAACTCTACCATTTTAAAATTTATTTCCACTAACGCATTTTAGTTTGTGATTTTGTGAAGTAGTATAGCTACTTCCAGTTCATGACCTAAGTCACATTCTAACAGTAACATCCAGTAGTACTGATTGTACCAACGCAGTTAACCCTGCAGGAGAGCTCTGGGAAAGTCTGGGTGAATAGGTTACCTGTCAGATATTACTAAAGTGATGAAAAGCAACATTATTTTTGCTTCATTTTCAGCAAATACATAACTTTGTTTCCTCATCAACTTTTATACAAAAAACAAAAAAATGCAGAACTCATTAAATAGTCAGAAACTTTCCATGTATTAGGTAGGAATCACCAACAAGTCATCAACTTTCAGATAGAACAGAGAATTTCTGCACCAAATTAACTGTTCTTTGGCATATAACTACAACCTGTAGCTTTTAAAAATTTTAACTACATTATCTCAAAATATTCAAATAAAACAATACTCCCACCTACTGGATAAAGAAAAACATCTACCTTATTTCAGCCATAAACAGGACCACCATAAAAAAGGAACTCTAACTATAATGAATTTAAAATAAGTTTATTGTGTTTATAACACCCTCAAAATACCCCCTAGAAGAAAAGGAACCTATGACACAGTGCAGTTGCTCCCCAAAAAGGAACGGACAGGTCACATATGACAAAACTGTCTGGAATCACGTGTATATGTTACTCTGAACTTCATTTGTCTTCACCAACTTCTTCAGCATCTCTGTGCTCTGGGGAATGTTCTGCAAAGGGAGGATACAATGTTAATACAGTGAGACTGAGCTCAGAAACAACATGCAGCCCAGTCCCTGCACCCTGCAGGAAAGGGTGCTGCGTTCACCACCTCTTCCCAACAAAAAGGCAAGTAGGTCACACATCTAAGCATGGCCCTCTCAATGCCCAAAGCTTGCTGAGGACTGTCCTGGTCACTGCAGGCCCTCTGAAGTCTTAGGCAGACACCATGTTCTAGCTAGGCCCTCTCCACTGTGTGCCCCGACTCCCTCTGGAGCCCCGGGCCTCGCTCACCACCATTCTTCTCGTGCCCCCTGAGCTCACCTACACCTGGGCACACTCCACGGCCTTCTGCGCATGTCCATCCACTAAGAGTCCCCCATCTTTCAAATCCAGCTCAAGTGCCATTTTCCCAGTGGAGCCTCTCCTCCTATTGACCTCCCCTCCCCTGGCCTGGCTCACAACATGCCCTCTGCTGGTCCGGCATGACCACACCCATGCCACTGAGGCCCCACAGAGCTGGACTGTCCAGTGTTGGGCGGTCCTCGCAGTAGGCACTCAAGAATTCCATCGTGTTGACCAAATACCACTTTTAGGTCAACAGAGGTTATGAACTCAGGATGACGATATGTGGTCACTGAGAAAACCACTCTTCAGAACAACTACCCGATGCATCTTCCCATAAATATTTATGCTTAATGTAAAAAAATGAAAGATTTTAAAATGTCCCCTTCAAAGAACACTCTTAAAAGCCAAAAGTTGACTTAAACGCTGTATGACACATGGTTTACAGTTCTCAGAATAAGCGCACCCAAATATCTGTGAAGCGCCCGAGTGCTGAGCACCATGCCGCAAAGCGCACAAACTGGCCCCAGCCCTGCCCTCAAGTGTGAAGAGCTGATCAATTAACCAAGGAGCAAACACAACTATTAGTATCTACTTCAGAAGAGATGCTATATATGAATTAACTCAATTTGTCAGAAAGATTATCCATTACTCTAGCTCAGCAATTTTTAACCTTTTTTATCTCATTGCACACATAACCTAATTACTAAAATTCTGCAGCACACCAAAAAATAATTTTTTTGCTGATCCGACAAAAAAAAGGTATAATTCTGATTCACTGACTGGATGGTTATTGTTGTATTGACTGGTATCCTTTTTTTTTTTTTTTTTGACAATCTAAGAGAAAAGAGGTCAGTGCCCCTGACTAGTCAGGAACTGCATGTTATAAAATCTTTTGCGGCACACTGGTTGAAAATCGCTGCTCTAGCTGATCTGAAAGCTATTTAGTCACCCCTCGGTATCTACAGGGGACTGGCTCCCAGATCCTCCAGGACACCAAGATCCTGCAATGTTCAAGTCCCTCACGTAAAAAGGAGTAGGATAATGTAGTCATTCGGCCCTGCCAACCATGGACACGAAACGCCAACTGTACCTGAATTATACTACATTAGAATTTTACAGTTTTCCTTATTAATTCAACAGTTGGCTACTGAGGGCCATCTTCTACATGCCAGGAATGTGACAAACGATGGATACCAAAATGGCCTGTTCCCACAAAAAACTGACACTCTAGCAAGAAAACTCATTTGAGACCAGTGAAATGAGCTAACTCCAACACAACAGAAACACTGTCTTAACACTAACAGTCACACTAGAATAAAACAGTCTGCAGAACATTGTTACAACCTCTTCCCTTTAAGAAAGTTATTCTCAAACTGGGAATCCATGGACCTTCAGCAAATCTCTGTGGGAAAAGAGGGGAGTTCCTAAATAACCTGAAATTATGGGCAGAACTTTTGGTGTCTATGTTCCAATATGGATTGTCTTGGGCAAGAGCCCAGACAAAACTAACTGAAAGCAGGGGAACACGTTCACCTCATCTTCACATATCTAGTCCCAGGCAAAATTAGGTAAACAGATGTTACAATAATTTGATCCATGTTATGCCTTCTCAGAAACTACCACCTTCCAAATTAATTCCAAACTAATTAAATGTCTTCTCAAAAATTACCAACCTTCTAAATTAATTAGTTACAGAAACTTCAACATCAAAGCCCTCTCTCTACAAAGCCACCTGAATTTAAGCGCAGGGCATGGACCTATCACACACAGACAAAATATCCCCCACAGCACAGAGGCGTAGCCATGAAAGAGGAGGCAATCAAATTCAAATCTCCAGATTAGGAAGCTTTATTTTGCCCTGGCTGGTTGGTTCAGTGGTAGAACGTTGGTCCACTGTGTGAATGTCCTGAGTTCAATTCCTGGTCACACAGGAGAATCGCCCATTCACTTCTCCACCCTCCTCCTCTCGCTTCTCTCTCTCTCTCTCTTTCACCTCAACCTCCTGCAGCCAAGGCTCAACTGGAGCGAGTTGGCCCCAGGCACTGAGGATGGCTCCATGGCCTCCACCTCAGGCACTAAAAAATGGCTCTGGTTGCAAGGGAGCAAGGGCACCAGGTAGGCAGAGCATCGCCCCCCAGTGGGCTTGCTGGGTGGATCCTGGTTGGGTCTCATGCAGGAGTCTATCTCTCTCCCTTCCCTCCTTTCACTGAATTTAAAAAACAAAAAAGGGAAGCTTTATTTTGAGGAGAAAAAAAGGATCTCCAAGTGTTATTTCAGTTTTAAATCAACACCATACATTTACGTATGTTATTATGTTGGTTCATTCACAGTACCTCAGTGAGTGACAGTAAACCTTGCTACGTCAGTGAGTGACAGAAAACCTCACCTTAACCAAGGCTTTCAAGCTTTTGGACGCAAGAACAGGCTTAAAAGCTTCAATTGTAACGAGGTCTAACTTCATCACATCAGTATAACACAAGTACAGGACGGCAGGGATCTTCCAGACTTGACAGTAAGTCAGAACTATCAATATGCAAAAAAACAAACAAAATAAAACCTTGAGTTTCTATTAAGCGGATTTTTAAATTAAACATCTCTAAATAATATAGACTACTTTTAAAAATAGTTCTCTGTTGCCTCTTTTAATCAAAGCATTTAATGATATTCTGAACCAATTATAATGCATATTTTCTTTCAAAGCCGATTATTTTTCTAAGTAGTCTCCTGCTTTGTAAATAGTTCTTTTTTCAATTACAGTTTACATTCAATAGTACTTTGTATTAGTTTCAGGTGTACAGCATAGGCAAACACTGTTTATTATGCATTTCTTCAACACATTGCTGAGATGCATCTTAAGTAGCTATAAGATTAAAATTTCCTGACTATAAATAAAATGTAAATAACTATATGAAGCATGGTATAAAATATTGAGCCATTTATTCTAATAAACGTAAAGAAAAAGCCCTTTTATTAATAATTATTTATTAATAATTATTTATTATAACATTATTGAAATGATTATCTAATTTTGTTATGATGTAACAGGAACAAAAAATTTTAAAACTACCAAGATTCAGTATCTGAAACCTACTATTTTGACAATTAAAACATTCTTTGCTAACTTTTCATACACAAACAATTTAATCTAATACTGCCTCACATGAGGAGCTACCAAAGGCCAAATAAAAACAAAGCAGTCAAGAAGGGCAACAGTGATCTCTAGGCTATTCTCATATGACTGTGTCTGAAAAACTTTAAAACTCAAATCAAATAGAATGTATTAGCAACTACAGATACTGAGAATAAACAGCAATGCATTATTAATCATCATTAACAAACTACCTCAAAAAGATCTCCAAAATTCAAAGTAATAATTATCAATAAAACAATAACAAGATACAGTGTAAATTACAAATGTTAATAGCACCTGCTGCAGGCAGATCATGTACGATGTTTGGTTGTTCCAGCAGTGAGCAGCATGGAGGTTCTTTGAAATTCTGTGTTTTCAGGGCTTTCAAGAAAGGAGAATGAAGGCTGCTAGTAGATTCGGAAGTTCTATAGTCAGTAACGTGTCGACATGTAAGAATAGTTATTTGCATATTCTTCTTTGGACAAGAGCCAAAAACCTAACACAAAAATTGATTTTAAATTAAATAAAACATATATAATTTTGACATAGAATAGAAACATCCTCTGGGTGTTTGTCTAACACCACTCACAGTAGTATGCCTTGCAGGGGTAGAAGTTCACATAAAAAAACAGAACACACACCTTGCTGTCCCCTCATCTAGATGTGATCTTGGTTCTGTAACTTTCTAGTTGAGTGACCTTCACATTACTTTCTTCACCTGTGATTAAGTTAAATTCTTCACTGAAAAGTCTGTATTTTTAGGCATACATTATGTGCACAGTTTTCCCACAAAACGAAGCCTCAATCAATTCATCGTAATGCTAGAAAACATGGGTATACGATTTCGGGTCAGGAGTGAGCAGCAGATGAGTGGCACACTGTCTCCCATCCCCATGCATGTCTAGCACAGCCATGTCCACCCTTGACCATAACACTGCTAAGTTTCATGTGTGTAGCTTGTATCTCTTTCAAACAAAACAGTAAAGTGGATAAGAATTCAACTAATTGCCTCTATGACCTATGACCTTTAGCACAATGCTCATTATGTTTATTAAATAAATCCATTTAGTTTTTATATTCTCTAAAAATTTCCTACAATATTTTTAAGGAAGAAACTCAAACACTTCCCCCACTGCAGAATCTGATGCTGCAGGTTTAAGTGTCGATAATGAACCTTTAATGGCCACACCTGCTGTCCAAGCACTCCGGCCTCATGGCTCTCACCTTGTCCAGCCACTGATACTGCTGGTCTTCAGCTACGTAGCAACTGCACTGACAAAGAAGAACCTGAAAAACACACCCCAAGGTTCTGTACAAGCAAGTAAGTTTTACATGCACCCGACTGTCAACGGATACCAACCATGTATTATACATCTCCCAACCAAGTATTAACCAGGCCTGACCCTGCTTAGCATCCGAGATCAGGTGTGTTTAGGGTGGTATGGCCATAGACAAGCTGTGCACATCTCAACACAACACTCAGATTGGGGTTTTCAACCGCCAATTCGCTAACCAATGCCAGCCCACAAAAGAGAACCATCCTGATGCTGTATGAAGGTTTCAGAGTTTATAATCACTGGGCCTATAATCTTCATTCATCCCAGGGTGGTTAACTCTTTCACAACTGGCACAAAATTTCTGGCAGACCGGCAGCTGAAAACCACACTTACTTAAGGTAACACTTATTTTCCTCAATTTGCTATTGGCTTATTTTTCTTTAAAATGTAAGAATCAAGACCTGGTCAGGTAGTTCAATTGGGTAGAGCATTGTCTTGATACGCCAAGATTGCAAGTTCGATTCCCAGTCACGGCACATACAAGAATCAACCAATGAATACATAAACAAACAGAACAACAAGTTGATGTTTCTCTCTCTCCCCTCCTTTCCCCCCTCTCTCTCTAAAAAATAAATTTTAAAAAATTTTAAAAAGAAGAAAAAGAATCAAGCTACTACTGGCGTTTAATATGAGAATAAAGTGCAGACAGAGTCAAACGGGAGACACTGAAGACACCAGTCAAGACCACCAGAATCTCCTCATAAAATAGGGGTGACCCCAGCCCTACTGCCCTTCTGAGCTCACACAGACTCAAATCAGTACTCTGTAGAATGCAAGCAGCAGGTGCCAGCAGAGCAAACCAAGTGGCCTGACAGCACCTCAGCCCCAATGGTACCTTGAATCACTGCTGGCACCCGTGAAGATGGCATCAGTTTAGAAACCAAGTTCCAGACCAGGTGCTCCAGGTGAAATCACTTGCCATGCCACAAGGCCACAAAAGGATGAGATTCCTGATTATAAATGCTATGGAACGATATTATCCACAGAGATCAACCATGTCTTTTGTTAAGATATTGCCAGGTACGCTAACAACTGCCCAAATCAAGCACAAGAGGGGAAAAGAGGCTCCGGGGTAGGGAGAACAAAAGACTGGATATATAATTAGTTGCACAGGCAGGTTCTAAATAATCAAAAGAGATATCTAACCAATAAATGGTTCAACTAGACATAGTAACAAAAACTATTCCTGCTTGACCTTCACTGTCTATTCTACAGTGATACTTTTCCACTAAGGATCAGATAAAGAACATGTTTACTTTTCTGATTAATTTCCTAAAACACTGGATATTTTATAAAAAGCCTTATGAAACTTCAGTAACTTTGGAGTACATGCTACAGAAACAAACTCTAAGTACCACAAAATCAAGTTCTGCAGTTTCAGGACTAACACTTGCTCTTTACCACCTTTTGAAATAAGCAGCATTATAGCATTATGGAATTGCTGACTTTGTTCAGCAGCGGTGGAACAAAGCCCTGCCAGACAAGCAGGTGGGGAATCATACCACCTGCCTGGCCACCTCACCTGCCTGACTTGTCTCCCAAACTGCCTAGCACACTGCAGTCTCTGAATGAACCCAAGAGTAAGATTAAGACAAATGTACTCCAAAGAAGTCACTCAGCATCAGCTACAGAATGTTTTATCTGACTTAAAAAATCAGGACAAATGAGGTTAGGATAAAAGCTTGACATCAACAGAACTGTACTTCAAATGCATAAAGCATTCACTTGTTCAACAAACATGAACTGAACTTCTAGCCCATACCAGGCACTGGCTAAATACTGGGTTATACAACAACAAAGAAGGGCCTCCCTGCTTTGACAGAATGAATACATTTTTGCATGTTTGGAGTTGCCAACTGAAATAATTTTTTTTTTAGGTGAGAGGAGGGGAGAGAGTGAGGCAGACTCCCCCGTGCACCTTGACCGGGATCCACCCAGCAACCCCATCTTGGGCCAATGCTCGACTACCAAGCTATTTTTAGTACCTGACACTGTCCTACTCTGATGGAGCTATCCTCAGTACCCAGGGCCACACTCGAACCAACTGAGTCACTAGCTGTGGGAGGGGAAGAGAAAGAGAAGAGGGAAAGAAAGGGAGAGAGAAGCAGTGGTCATTTCTCCTGTGTGCCCTGACCAGCAATCAATGCTCTATCCAATGAGCAACCGGCCAGGACCTGAAACAATTTTTTGAATAAGGACATTTATATACCGAATGTTTATTATGGTTTGTTTCTAAAAATCTTGTATCAGCATTTTCTAAGAATTTTACTAACATACTGTATGTGCCATATTAATATTTATATAAACAATGTGGTTACTTTCTCCCTACAGGCAAAATCCCTCAGCCCAAAAGTAGATACAAAGGAATGCAAAATTCTAACAAATACTAACTACATAAATGATGCCTACACAACTACTTCTTAAACACACAAGAACTCCCACATACCGAGGGATTTGATTTCAGATGATAAAACACACAAAAAGCTTCTGTGGGGGACAGATGTATGGTGTCTGTTGTTCTACACCATTCATTCCAGAGTTTAGCACAACCAACTTCTTCCCAGGCTCCTGAATTCATAACAAATGATGACAAAAATGCTGTAAAAATAATTCACTAAGTTAGTGTTTAGTTCTGTAAGTTGCATTTTCTATTCAATAAAAAATAAGTTCAAGTTACTCTAGAATTTTAGAGCTAAAAGAGCCATTCTTCGCCATCAACCTTACACCAACATTTTACAGAAAAGAAAACTAAGACCATAAGAAGTAAAAGGCCATGCTCTGAGTACAAGTGGCATTAGAACCAGGAGCTGGCAAAGTTTACTGACACATTTCACAATGTTCTTACAATGCAATACTTACCTAGAATATTTAAGTCAAACTTTATATAAATGAGTCAGTAGTTATTTGTATTTGTGCTACGAGCACTAGGGCTACTTTGTAGGACAAAGGATGATAACTGGAGTTCCTGAGTGCCCTCCTTTGATTCAGAGAACCCCTCAAAACTATACAGGTTCGTGCACTCACATGTGTACATTGTTCTGGCTGAACCCTGCACCTTCTCAAACGGATTCATTTATGTAAAGACCTTAGACCTTAAGTACTCAAGATGTTGGTGATTACTGTTCATTTTTAGAGTTCTCATATGTCCTAAAAGAAGCCTATTAACTCAAAAACACTTAAAAACCATTGCTACAAAAGGGTCATATACTCACCTCTGCCTCTCCAACTCTGGCCAAAACAGACCCTGGAACTTAAGGAATCCTAGATATCTGAACATACTGGAACTATTTCCTTGAGTTTTTAAGTTTCTAAAGCCAAGACCATATACTTTAAATCTTATTTTTTAAGTTTATCAAAAAAGACAGTGCCACATGAACAATGATACATTTTACTCAAATACAAAGTTACTCTATAAAAAAAATATTTAAAATGGGTGGCCTTGAGAACATTATACTAGGTAAAAGAGGTAAATCAGAAAAAGCTAAGAACTATATAATTTCACACACAGGTGGATATAAAAATGAGACTCATGGACATAGATAAAATTGAAGTGGTTACTGGGGGAGGGGGGAGTAAAGAGGGACAAATATACAATGACAGAAAATGATTTGACTTTGGGTGATGGGCACACAACACATCAACAGTTAAAATGCTCTAGAAATGTTTACATGAAGCCTATGCAAACTTATTGATCAATGCCACATCATTAAATTTAATTTTCTAAATAAAAAACAAAAACAGACATCTAAAATCTTTTATGATGAAAAGAATTAAGTAACTTGAGATTTTATTCTTTTAACAAAATATCTAATGCACATCCACTCACCTACTGCATTATTGCCAACAGCAATTATAAACTTGGAGCAAGGGTATTTTTCCAGCAGAGAAACTTCCAAAGTTGTTTTTGTCTGTCTTCGAAGGAGCTGCACCTCCCTAACAGGAGAAACAAAAGGCAAAACTAAAATAACTTAAACATAAACAATACCTTATTATAAGAAAAAAAAAGCTACTGTAAGTATAATTTTGTATGAAGTAAAATATAAATTTTGATTTTATAAAGAAGGTAATTATAATCCTCAGGAAACAACAGAATGAA
Source organism: Saccopteryx bilineata (assembly GCF_036850765.1). Taxonomy (NCBI): domain Eukaryota; kingdom Metazoa; phylum Chordata; class Mammalia; order Chiroptera; family Emballonuridae; genus Saccopteryx; species Saccopteryx bilineata. The sequence continues at coordinate 224,598,256 of NC_089491.1, read as the reverse complement.
AACCATTTGATACAAGGGTCCAGGAGATCTCTATAACAGAGATCAAGCTGTCACCTGACCCATGGACCAATCAATCTTAGCACCCCTAAAAGTGGGACAACCAAACATAGTGTGTCATGGGAAACACCAAACACCACCCTGGAAGAATTCTTGCCAGCAAAATATTGAACCTGAATCTGACCAATCCTCTAAAAAGGAACTTCTGTTTACAAGAAATGCAGGTGATGGAAACAACATGTAGAGGACTTCCAGAGGAAGCAATCAGACAAATCCAGAGTGTGGGACATCCTACAGGACAACCAATCCTTCCAACTAGGAAGAAAAAGGGGGGGGGGGGTGCTCTAAATGAAAGAAAACTGAAGACATAGGATGTCTAAATGTAACGTGTGGGCCTTGTTAAGATTGTTATTTGCACCGCAAAAAAGCACGTCTGAGACTACTAGATAAACTTGACCACTGATTGGCTATTAAATAGTATCAAGAAATAATTACTTTTGTTAGGAGTGATGACAGCATATGGGCAAAAATGCCTACAAGCCTTTGAGATGAACTCTGAAAAATGTAGAGGTGAAAGACCATGGTGACTAGGACTCACTCACTTAGAAGTGGTGGGAGATAAATGTGGCAAATTCTTCATTTCTCAATTTTCTCCAATTTCTTGGGTGTTTGGAAATAATTCGTTTTTTAAAAGGTCGTCCACCTGGCATTGACACAGGAGGGCAGGGCAGAGGCTAAAAAAGTTTTAAGAAAGTTGTCATGTCCATGAACCAAATACATGACAAACTTGGCACAGGAAGACGCAGCACTGCAGCCCTGGAGCAAGCGTCATGACTCAAGGAAGTTTCAAACAGTTCCTTTAAAAAACACGGGAATGGGCCCTGGCCGGTTGGCTCAGTGGTAGAACGTCAGCCTGGCGTGCAGACGTCCCGGGTTCGATTCCCAGCCAGGGCACACAGGAGAAGCGCCCATCTGCTTCTCCACCCCTCCCCCTCTCCTTCCTCTCTGTCTCTCTCTTCCCCTCCCGCAGCCAGGGCTCCATTGGAGCAAAGATGGCCCGGGTGCTGGGGATGGCTCTATGGCCTCTGCCCCAGGCGCTAGAGTGGCTCTGGTCGCAACAGAGCGACGCCCCGGAGGGGCAGAGCATCGCCCCCTGGTGGGCGTGCCGGGTGGATCCCGGTCGGGCACATGCGGGAGTCTGACTGCCTCCCCGTTTCCAGCTTCGCAAAAATACAAAAATATAAATAAAAATAAAAAACACGGGAATGCAACCGGTCCCCCGACACCGCGGCAGGCCGCCACGAGCCCACCCCGCCCAATAGCCCTGGGACAGGTTTCGCCAGGCCCACCGCGAGCTCCCCGAGGCCCAGGGCAGCCGGGACGCGAACCAGTGGCCACCACCAGGGTCCAGTGACCGCCCCCACGCCCACAACCTCACCTCTTCCGCGCCAGCTGCCGCCGGACCTCCCTGTCTTCAGGCGTCTCCGTTTTCCCCTCGTCTTCTTCCTCCTCATCTTCCGCCCCTGCTCGGCATGGTGCCTTCACCACCTCCCCGAAGAACGTGGCTGCCATGGTCTCCCTACCCCACCCTGCCTAACAGCGGCCGCACAGAACGGCGCATGCGCTCCCGCGCACCGACCTCTCCCCCACCAAACACGGACACCGCGCACGCGCTCTGGAGATTCGCCACGCCCCCCACGCCTTGCCGCGGAACCCTGCCCTAAGGGGGACCAAGCCCGTGCACGCGTCCCGGGACCCTGGGGTCGCGTAAGACCAGAGCATTTTTTCCCTCCTTCTGAGCCTGGCGAGGAGGCCGAGAGATCGGACGACTGCGGACTAGAGAGGCAGAGGCGCGCGGAGGACCGAGACTCCTGTCCCACAGGTAACGGACCGGGAGGGACAGGGGTCCGCAGCCCCATCCCCACTCTGGAGTGCTCCAGGAGGCGGGCCTCTCTGCCTTTCTCTCCCTCTCTCCGTTTTCGTTTTCCTTCTCGTTTAGGAGACACGGCATGAGCTTTAGTTTATTAATCACTTGGCTCCAAGCCGCGACCGGTCCCAGGTAAGTGTCGGCCCGGCTAGCGTGTCCACGGGACATTGGACAGAGGGAGGATGGAAGGGCTGGAAGAAACACAGTGCTTCGTGGTGTTATAAAAATGAGGCCTTTACTCTGGCAGTAGGAATTCACATTTCAAAAGCTGATGATCGTCAAGCTGGTCTAAAAGACTATGAGAATGCAAAAATACTACCTTCTTTTTAAAAACTTGGCCATTTCTAATACAAAATTTGTTTCCTCTTTAAATAGCCTTTCTCTGATAAAGCAAAGTAAATGTTTAACTGGTTCTCTTTAAAATTTGCTGGAAGACAAAGTTCTCGGAACACTATTCCAAGCAGGAGAAAAAAGGACAACTGTATACTATAGTTCAAATAAAAATGAAAATACCAGGTATTGCAGTGTTAAATTAAAAAAAAAAAAACATTTACCAAGATGTAGTTGTGCTGAAACTAGATGGCATTGCTTACATTTTGGAAGTCCATAAATAATCACAAAGTAGTAAGTTGGGGTCGGGGAAGCCTCTTGAGATCATCAAAAAATCTCCAAAAGTGACTAGAAACATCTTGTTTTAAGATGTGGAGAAATAATAATCAACAAAACTATTTACATAAAACCAATGTTTAGCAATTTCATACATTACTGCAAAATATAAGACTGGGCTTTGAAACAAAATTTTAACATGTAAGTATAAACAAGAACCAAATTACTATCCCATAAGAGCTTAGGAAACTTCACTAATGGTTAGCTGGAATATACAAGATTACCAAAGTGATGTTTTAAAACTGCGTTAAGACTCCTGGGTTAATTGGCTTTATAGAATGACTGAATTGCAGAATAAAATGGTTTGGGTATCACTTTGTGTTAGTCCTTTTGTTGAGTAAAATAACATCATTTTTACTATTAAGATCCTTAATTTGATCTCACAATTATATCATGAAATAACTTTTGGAAAGCTGATTAAAATTATAAATAGGGTAACACATTTGGCAATGATTAAAATTCTGGATACATTTAAGAGCATTTTACAAGAATGTTGTTTTAAACAAAAGCTTATTTCATGCAGTTACAGTAAGTTTAGGCCAAGCACTTAAAAAAAGGCAAATATGTTCAAATTAAATACTAAACCAGAGAAGCAGTTCCATTATGAAAGAGAGCTGATGGTGTAATCTCAAGTACTGACAGAAATTAACCCCAGCACAGTATATTACAAATTCAGAATCGAAGTGGTGAACACACAATGTGCTATACACACGATGTATTATAGATTGTCCACCTGAAACTAGTTTAATTTTATTAACCAATGTCACCTCGATAAATTCAATAAAAAATTTTTAAAGATAAATTCAAAATTGAAATCCTTTCATTACACTGAAATTGTAAAAAAAACACTTTTGCATAAAATAACCTTAACTTAGACAAATATTTTCATTTTATGGTATTTGTCATACCCAATTAAGAAATTTCTATAAAATTAAGTGTAAATATAGGACTGGAAATAGGTTTAATTTCAATAGTGATCAAAAATCAAACCCCATGCACCTAAAAATACTGACTGGGAATTCTCCCCTCTCTCACCTGCAATAATAACAAGATACTGGTATCACTATTTCAGATGAAACTATACTATAAACAGAGCAAAGGGTAAGAATTGTAGGGTAGAAGTGTTCTGTTTATGCTAAGAAAAAAACAAAACAAAAAGCCTTTTTTTAAGCAGACATGCAGCCACAAGCAAATTTCTCAAGTAATCCAGACACCTGGCCAATCTGTTCAACCAAAAAATATGCATTACATTAGTCTTTTAATGAAAAAGGAATAGAATTAGATTTCCATATTTTACTTTTTCAGATTTACACATGCAAATCATGTATTAATATTCACAGATATTTTAAAATGGGGAAACAACTTTTAACAACTCAGTTTTCCAATTGCATGTCTTGTGTTAAAAAGATTTGACATTATGTTCATTTAATCTGGTTATTTTAATTTCAATAAATAACTATTAACAATTGATTAAACCTAATTGCAAAGAAATTCTTATAGTATCAAGACTAGATTTTTCTATCCCAGTGAAGGCCACGAGATAACCCAGACATAATGCCATTCAAGTCTGCCATGAGATAGTAATAAATTCCCTCAAAGTGTTCATAAAGTTCTAACTTTTAAGGTACTATAGAGAAACATAAGATGATGTCACTGTATCATCTAAAAATATGACTGTTTCAATCTTAATTTATACTTGTTATTTTCTAACTGATTAAAACTAAGACCTGCCTCATAATGAGACACATTTTGGCATCTCTGTAAATGCTGCTACCTGAAAGGAAAACTGAGGAAAATAAGTTGATAGTTACATTCTTGGCTTTCATAAAAAAATATATATTCCTGTATTCCCTGAATTAGTCATTTCAAGTGGTCATCATTCAATATGAATTCCAATATTATAAACAAAATAAGACATTAATGGGTTTTCTCTTATTTCCAACACTACTTCAGAACTCGATTATTAAAATCCCCATCATTGAATCCCCAGGTCCTACTTAAGTTGTTTCAACTTTGGGGTTGTGAATTGCAGGAACTGCGTCTTGCTAAAGTATTGGCTTCGTTCAAGAGTCATATAGGCTCAATGGCAGTTCCTGAAACGTGCCTTATTTTTAGTTTAACAATGACACCACAGACATGGTGGTCTAAGTTTTTATACTCTCTAATGAAGAATCCTTAAAATGAGCAGGTTGAGATTTTGATATTTTTCATTCCTTTAGGTTTTTGCTATAGACCCTGTACACTTCCCATTACAGTTGGCCCTCCGTATCCAAGGTTCCCACATCTGGGGATCTCACCAACCACAAGTCAAGAATACTCTATTGGAGAAAAAATTAAAATTGTTGCCAATGCCTACTATGTACTTAGGCCAACCATAGTTGCTTTGTACTGAACATGTACTTTGTCATTAGTCCCTAAACAATACAGTGTAACAACTTTTTACACAGCATTTACATTGCATTAGGTATTATAAGTAATGTAGAGATGACAAAGTATATGGGAGGATGTGCCTAGATCATATGCAAATACTACACCATTTTATAGAAAGGACTTAAGCATCTGCAGTTTGGGGGGCATCCTGGAACCAACCCACCCCTGGGATATGGAGGAACAGCTTGTTTTCTTCCTGTAAGGAATCAAGAAATTTCTCCAAGGCCCTTCCTTTCTGAAAAGGAATTATTTTTTATGAGAGGTCATTAGTCTTTCCACCTCTCCCACTATAAGGCTTCACAAATCGACTTCCTTCCTCAGAATTCTTTGTAGTGTCTGTACAAAGGCTCACTGGGAGGAAGCCTTCCTAGGACCCACTTTGACTGGCTTATGGCTTTCAGAAAATTCCTTGAAAGGTGCCAAGAAGGGGTGAACTTTAGAGCTAGGAGCAGAATGCAACTGCCAGTTTACTTGTGGCCCTCATTGTTCTCGATTCCACTTCTACATTTTCATGGTCACTACTGTGCTTTTTCTTTCCAGGATCTGATCTGATCTAAAGCAAAAACATTTTGCCATTAGTATCTTCTAGCTCTTTTTCACTTTCAGAATTTATACTTGTATCATCCTCTTTATAAACATTCAGTAATTTTTTCTTAGCCGCAGCAGAAGCATTTCGATGGGGCAGTTTTCTGCTACTCTTCCTAATCCAGACATTTTCTGATGCTGAAATCGTTTCCTTTAGATTACTCATTATCTTTATTTTATTTGCAGCAACAGTAGCACATCTGCGGGGAACTCTCTCAGGCACCATTTTTGCTTTCATAGTGTCACTAGGCATTTGCACTGCATCCTTCTGATTATGCAAACATGTTCTCATTTTTGTATTGGGTTCTCTGTCTCTAGGAACAGATTCTGAAAAATGAGTGAAAGTTCATGTAAATGCAAAAATCTTGTAACACAAGATTTTACTACTTATTACATTCCTCAGCAATACATTCCTAAACAACAAATTGTAAAACTATTCACATTAATAAAAAAACATAAGTGATCGTCAGTACTACATAATTTTGACTTTAATATATAATCTTGCATTTCCTTATCTAAGAAGAAAGTCTGAAGAGCTAAGTTCCCTCCACCTGGCATAGTTTATTATCTGTAAGGATAATGGACACTTAAGATAGTAGCACACTTGTGAGACTGGGGTTAAGTACGTCTAGCTGATAAAGCTGTTAATCTAAGATCTGAATTTTTAGAAGAACCACATACAAGTTTTAAATTTTTCGTATCATTTCTAGCACTCTATGTTGAACTACTTTAAAATATTCAATAGGTGTTCTGAAATGTTCCTAGAACCTAAACAAGAAGGAAATGACACAATGACACAGCATCAGCTTGATTTCAAGATACTTTTTAAAGTTTTAATTCTAATATCAGTATTTCCTTCAGTCAAAAAAAACCCCAACCCATTAAATTGGTAGCTAGTAGATAAAAAGGAACTGTATATTTGTTTTAGAGAACTGAAACATGGTTTTAGTCCTAATTTTTTCAAATATTTGTGCATTTTATATAACTGAATTGTTTGTTTTTTTTTGTGACAGATAGAGAGGGCCAGATAGGGACAAACAGGAAGGGAGAGAGATGAGAAGCATCAGTTCTTCATTGCGGTTCCTTAGTCTCCTTAGTTATTCATCAATTGCTTTCTCATATGTGCCTTGACCAGCAGGCTAACAGAGCGAGTGACCCCTTGCTCTAGCCAGCGACCTTGGGCTCAAGCCAGTGACGATTGGGTCATGTCTATAATCCCATGCTCAAGCCAGCGAGCCCACACTCAAGCCAATGAGCCCACACTCAAGCTGGCGACTTCGAAGTTTTGAACCTGGGTCCTCTGCATCCAAGTCCAACACTATCTACTGCACCACTGCCTGGTCAGACTGGAATTGTTAAATCCTAGTTTCATTATGCAAATATTTTTGGAACTAGGTATGTGCCGGGCACACAGAGGATCAGGATGAGATTCAAAAACAAATTCTACACATGTAACTATAGTTGCTATAAAGAATGAAGAAGATGCTGTAAGAACATATTTTAGAAACAAACTCCTCTAAGGGACAAGAAAGGCTTCCTTTGAGAAAGTGTCCTTGCAGCCAGGAGCTAGAAAGTGAAGGGGACCCATCACGGGATTTCCCAAGGGCAGCTTGGATCCAACACATGGGAGCTTTGCTGAGGAGCAATGTGATGGTGGACCTACTACTTAACTCCACGGTTACCTATGTAGGTGCACCCAAAGCCAGATTTTCAAATTTCAAACAGAGCAAATAGTACTCTTCTAGGGCAGAAGTATTTGATAAAAATGCATCTAAAGTTCATTTACCCCTGAATGTTAGAACTTATCTCTTGGCAATCTAGTCTTTCTTTTATAAGATGGAAAGAAACATCTATTTGTTGTTTCACTTATTTATTCATTTACTGATTGATGCTCATATGTGTCCTGACTGGGGATTGAACCCACAACCTTGGCATATCTGGACAACACTCCAACCAATTGAGCTACCTGGCCAGGACCTTGGCAATCTCATCTTGAAGTCATTAGGAATCAAACTAGCTAAAACCATTTTAAAGGTACATAGTCTTATCTAACCAGTGGTGGCACAGTGGATATAGCATCAACCTGGGACGCTGAGGACTCAGGTTCCAAACCCCAAGGTTGCCAACTTGAGCATGGGATTATAGGCATGACCCCATGGCCACTGGATTGAAGTCTAGGGTTGCTGGCTTGAGCAAGGTGTCACTGGCTCAGTTGGAGCCCACCCCTCTCCATCCTGTCAAGACATGTATGAGAGGCGGTCAGTGCACAAACAACTAAAGGGATGCAACTACAAGTTAATGTTTCTCATCTCTCTCCGTGTGTTTGTGTGTCATTTGTCTCTAAGAGAAAGAAAAAAAGTACAGAAGTCTTGCTGGGGATGAGTTTATAGGTCCTGCCCTCAAGTTTTCAAAGAATCAGCAGTCCATAGGACAGGCTGTAAATCAAGAAATAATTACATTTGACATCTGGAAAGCTCACTCCCACTACAGCCTTTTCACTACTCAGGACTGGAAAGTAGGGTTTTGGGATGTCAGCTATCAAGCATTATTCTCTATCAGTGAAAGTACCAACTACCAACCTTCTTAGTTTTTCCTTTTGTAAATGGAAATGTCGGGCCCTCCCATCATTAAGGACAAATGGCCTGACCTTTGGTGGCGCAGTGGATAAAGCGTCGACCTGGAAATGCTGAGGTCGCCGGTTCGAAACCCTGGGCTTGCCTGGTCAAGGCACATATGGGAGTTGATGCTTCCACCCCCTCCCCCCTTCTCTCTCTCTGTCTCTCCTCTCTCTCTCTCTCTGTCTCTCCCTCTCCTCTCTAAAAATGAATAAATAAATTAAAAAAAAAAAAAAGCCTGACCTGTGGTGGCGTGGTGGATAAAGCGTCGACCTGGAAATGCTGAGGTCACCGGTTCGAAACCCTGGGCTTACCTGGTCAAGGCACATATGGGAGTTGATGCTTCCTGCTCCTCCCCCCACTTCTCTCTATCTCTCTCTCCTCTCTCTCTCTCTCCTTTCTAAAATAAATAAATAAAATAAAAATAAAAAAAATTTTTTAAAAAAATTAAAAAAAAAAAAAAGACAAATGAGTACAGGTGAAAACAGCTTCTTTGGATTGACCCGTTAACAACACAGCAAGAATCCTGAGTCAAGTCTTTTGCCCTCAGAAGAAAAGCCCTTCCGCTTTTACCGTAAATCTATGAAATGCATTTCAAAGATGTGCCTGTGCTTTCTCCAAGACCCATAATACAGTGTGTTCGTAAAGTCATGGTGCACTTTTGACCAGTCATAGGAAAGCGACAAAAGACGATAGAAATGTGAAATCTGCACCAAATTAAAGGAAAACCCTCCCAGTTTCTGTAGGATGATGTGGCAGCCTGTGCGCATGTGCAGATGATGACGTAACACCGTGTATACAGCGGAGCAACCCACGGCCATGCCAGTAGAGATGTGGATGGTACAGAGGAAAGTTCAGTGTGTTCTGTGGCTCACTAAATTTGAATCCGTGACCAAAGTGCAATGTGAATATTGGCACGTTTATAACAAAGTGCCACCACATAGGAATGACATTACTCGGTGGGATAAGCAGTTGAAGGAAACCAGCAGTTTGGTGGAGAAACCCCGTTCTGGTAGGCCATCAGTCAGTGAGTCTGTAGAGGCTATACGGAATAGCTACCTAAGGAGCCCTAAAAACTGTGCGTGAACCCACATTGAATTGCACTGAATAGGTATGAAACTGGGAGAGTTTTCCTTTTATTTGGTGCAGATTTCACATTTCTGTCGTCTTTTGTTGCTTTCCTGTGACCGGTCAAAAGTGCACCATGACTTGACGGACACACTGTAGTTCTCCCCAATTAGGTTAGTAACAACTTTACTTAAAAAAATAAAAATAAAGCCCAGAAACACGAGTCCCTTTTGCCAATTATGTTTTACATGCTTTCCCAATGAGAATTCTATTTCTAAAAACACATTTTGTTCAGTGTAAATTACCAGGCGTTGCAAAAAAACGTTTTTTAGCAGACTAAGCTAAGCATCACGGCAGTGCCGCACGCAGCATACCCCATTTATTTCGGCTCGGTGGAGTCACATGCATGTGTAGCTGGGGAAGTAAAATGGGAAGTGGCTTAAAATGCAGTGTTTTTACCCCTTCTTCCTACCACTAGGAATTTTTAGCCTCCCATCCAAGTACTAACCAGGCCCGAACCTGCTTAGCTTCTGAGATCAGACGAGATCAGGCGCATTCAGGGTGATATGGCCGTAGACCACTAGGAATTTTTAAATTGTGAACATTACTCTCTGCAAACCAACCCTAGATCCAAAGCCAGTCTTTATCTTTAGAACATTAAATCATTGTTGGGCAAAGTGGGGTGGGCAAAAGTAGGTTTACAATTGTGAGTCCATGATAGATTTATTCTATTGTTAATACTGCCATTTGTAAACCTGCTTTTGCCCACCCATGTATATTAATATGCTATAACAGATGATGAATAGTTAAAATATATAGCAAAATTAAATTATAGTGAAATTTGTACTAATGGCAGATTCGGGATATACAAGTATCACTCAAAGAACAACTATTTGCATACTGAAAAAGAATTAAAAGTACACAACAGGTTCACTCTCCTACAACTTACCCAGTTGACTAGCAAAGATAAAATCCTTTTACAACCAAAAAGTTCTGTAGGACAAAATGATTTAAATTGTAGCAATTAATTACTTTGTGATGTAGTGATGGAAGTACCCTATACTGATAACTTGGGAACCTAGTAGATACTAACTCTAAGACATGTGAGTAAATGCTTATTTGTACTCCAAAATTAGAGAAAAGTTAAGATTCTACAGAAAAGACTATAGTAGGCTTTTTAAAACACTTTAAGGAAATTTAAACTTCAAATAACTATGTCCAGAGTGAGGGAGAATATGAGAGTATATTATATTACACAGAGCAATTCCAACTTGCTAAAGCTGTATCTCTAAAGTCTTAGCTCATAGGCCCTGGCTGGGTAGTTCAATTGGTTCAAGTGTTGTGCCAATATGCCATGGTTGCAGTTTGATTCCTGGTTAGGGCACATACAAGAATCAGCCAATGAATGCAAAATTTAAGTGAAACAACAAATTTGAGTTTCTCTTCCTCTATCTCTAAAATCAAATAAAATTATTAAATAAAGTCTTGGAACATAAAGTGAAAATTTCATAAAGAATAAAATAATCTAAGGAAGAGTAACTTGAGTGGAATTAAAATAATACATAAATATAAGTCAGTTAATTTTATTGAGAACTTAGTAAATTATAAAGTGCTTTATTCTCCTTGGAAAACTAGTTTTTAGAAATATATACAGGATAATTCAATTAGGTAAGTCCAATTTATATGTTAATTTACCAGCTTAAAATTTTTTGGAGGATGCTCTAACAATACATTTGTGATAGTGTTATTTAATACTAACAAGATAGTACAATCCCACAAGTCCTAGTGTCCCAGATGGTCTTGGGTCAGTTGTGTGTGTTGGAAGTCACTGAGTGCTTGAAGCATTGTTGCTGGCCTATAAATGAATCCCTATATGGGTATGGCAAAAACCTCATTAGAATAAAAATTTACATTTGTAGTACTCTTATCAGCTTACCTAAATAGCCACTTTAAATCATAACTCAGATCACTGTGTATTTTAAAATGGTCTGCAGTGAACAGAAGCAGAGACATTACAGCTTTGATTAGAAGCAATAATCTCGTTTCTATATTTTAAGGATTATACTTCTTGATACAAAATTGTTTTCCTAAATCCAAAGTAAACTACACATCCTTGCTATAGAAGCATAAAGAATTTTAATCTGATTGGAACAAGAGAAAAGAATGCCTAAATCAAAATGAAAATAGAGCCTATTTCATGTACTTTTCAAGTACTGATATTATTGGTGTGGTTGGTGGGTAAATTCCACTTAGAGGGGAAACCTTTTAGTTGCAAATCATAACCTGTCTCCAGCAAGGCTTTGTCAAAGCTGGTCTGAGATGTCCTTTCTTCACTGCCTCCCTTTGCTGGGAACAATGAAATGACCAAAACTCAGGAAGCAAATAGGCTTTATCACTGATATTCATCCCCACTAAAGCTAGTTTGCAAAAAGGACTCCATAAACTGAGAAGTCTCTTTAGAGAATGGCTATAGAATAAAGTTTTCTGTAACTCTCTGGGTTTAACATTATACAATTTTTTTCTAGGGGAATTGGTAATAGAGGTGTCAATTCCAACGGTGTGGCAGTGTGGCAGGTCAGGAGACTCAGAAATGAATCCATAATCTAGAGTTCTTCACTTCATTTATGAAGTCTTCAATACACTCAGTGAGGCTACCACTGAACCCTGAATTGTCTTGTTTTGCACCTACAACTAACAAGGTATAGCTTCTCTCATTACTAGAAAGGTAACTGGTAACAACATTCTTACTGTCATTCTCACAAGATTTTTTATTACTATTCTAATTATTTTTCTAAAAAGCTGATGAAAGCTCAATGAAGTATGAGAGGGATCTGATACTTATCTGTTTAATGAACTTTTTAAAGAAATATCTCAGCACACTTCAAACTAACAGGAAGCATAAGGTATCAGAAGTAAATACTGAGCTTACAATTGTCTTTATTTCTTCACAAATGAAAAGCAGCTGGGTCACAAGGAATCCAATGACATCCCTTGTTCAAGGACATCTCGACTCCCTTCAGTCTCCCTCAGCCACCCAGTTCATAGCCCTGCGTTCTGCCCGCATGAGAAATCACAAGTGGGTAGAGATCAGGGAACTGCTTATGACAAGAGGTCAAGGTGAGCTGCAAGGAAAATGGACCCCACATTGCAAACCTTACTGAATTAATCACCCAGGAGGCTTGAAGCAATTTAAAAAAAAGCCTTATTAAATTACACTCTTACTCTTTCAGTTAGTAACTGACTAAAAAACTGGTTCCTAGATGAAAATGCTCAGATGTGCTAATAAACTCAGAAAATTAGGGAACATGAGATCTTGCTTCCCAGCCCGTTGTCAATTTGGCTCTAATAAATACTTGTAAAAATTCTTAAAAAAAAAAAAATAGAGATCTTGTGTGGGAGTGGAAAATTAAAAGATTTGCCTCTTTGAGAGACTCTAATAAAATGGTGAGAATTTTTCAGGTGAACTGAATGTGTACAGTCTGAGACTAAATATAGATAAATACTTAGAAAATTAACGTCAGTATATTAAAAACCAAAGATTCTTTTGGCATTTCAGTCTTTTCCTGTGGAACCACCAGAAAGTGGGCTGCTGCCATTGTCAGCAGTCTGTGGCTGGTCATCTCATTTCAGCTAGGTCAGTTAGAATGCCTCCTTCTCTTTAGCAGCTCAAATTCCCATGAAAGTCTTTAATAAGTGATAAAACTTACCTTAAAATTAACTTCAAAACTAAAGTATAACCACAAAATATATATGTTGTAACACTTATAATTATATTAAATGCAACTATGAGTTCTGACAAGGAGCTACATAGTCAGTAACATGCTCCCAAAGAGAGGAGCCTACAGATTGGTAGGACCCAAATGTTGCGACTGCCTCCTCCCTCAACCTCTCTCCATCAAAGTTGTAAGAGCAATCCTGGAGAAGACTACAGTAAGAGTCTAGATTTTTTTTTTTTTTACAGTATTAACAATATATTAGGAACAAGCTTGGCAGATTGAGTGGTAAAAAAAAAACAAAAAACCTGAACTTTGAGAATTCCCATGTATCCTTAGGCAACATCGATTATTTAAGAAAATAGCTATAAAAATACTCTTTAAATGTGAGGAGAACACAGCCCTCATCACTATATTTTCCACTTCAAACCTTTCCATTAATTCACAATTGAGCTACAAGTAGAATTAGCATTTACTAATTAGTTGGACTGTATTTTCCAACAACACTCATTTTCTCCCTAGCTTTGACAAATTTTTTGGTTTGGTCTTTGTTTCCAAATACTAGAATAAGAGAGTCTTTATACTGTTAATATGAAAATTCTTAGGGTTTCTGCTTTATTATTTCCTGATATCCATAGCAGAAGTGCAAGGTATACTTAAATAATGAACAGACAAAAATTTCTTCTACAATGAAAGTGCTTTGTTGTACCCATCATACTAGAATAATTAAGCTATAATTTCCATTCAGTATAAGAAAACTAAAATATTTGGTGACAGCTACAAGATACCTACCAGAGTAAATATGCTGACTTAGTAGCAATGAAAAAATGGGGCTGGTATTTCAACTCTAGTTAATGTCAATACAAAAAAAACGTTATCTGGCCATTTAAGTTACTCAAAAACTCAATGCAATTAAGTAGGAAGGAAACCAAAAGTACTATATATGCACCTTTAACAATGTTCTTACATTCTGATATAAAACCCCATCATTTTCTTCAATCAAATCAAGTATGTCCTGAGAGAAGAGATTAAAATCCTTTCAGCTTAGTTTTTAATCTTATACAATGAAGTTACTAAATTTTGTATGTATTTATTCCATAGGGGGAAAAAAGGCTAGAAGAGGACAAGGAATGTAGTCGTGACCCAATGTTATTATATATAAGACTTTTTACTTAAGATGTCATCAATCAATGGAGTGGGGAGGATTTGGTGACATCTCTTAACCTTGTTTTTGGACAGCAGTACCCTCGGACATTTTTATTGATTTATGTCTTTCTCCATTTGCACTTCTAGGTTTTGAAGTGCATTTTCCTAAAACATAAGTTCTTTCCTCCATTTCCTTGTTATAAAACTAATTTTCAAGTACAAGATTTAAAAAGAACTACTGTATTTTAATTTAGAAGGTATAATTGCTTTATCCTTTTCTAAAGATTACTAAATTGAGAAAGGATTTAATCAGAGATTTGCCCCTAAAATAAAAAAGGGAGAACAACCCCTGAGAGTTATCTAGGGATAAACTTTTCCTTTTATTCAGAAATTACTATACATTGTCAGTATACCCTTTTTAAATTAAGTAGGATATGGGGGGAAAATGCTTTTAAGACCTCACCTATTTTTTAAGTGTGTGAAATCTTTTTTTCTTAATAATGCTTGGTAAAACTAATCTTTCAAAGAAATCGAAAAACAAATCTCAATACCTCAAACCTTTTTGTTTACACCATAAATGAATAAAATCATAGGACTTTGGACATACAAAACCACAGTAGTCTTTTTTCATATACCATTAAGTTACTTCATGTGCAATGTAAAGTTACAGCACTTCTGTATCAGTTCACATAACCTTTTATCTTCTCTCTCAAGAAAAATACAGACTGTATCCCAAACATATTAAAGTACATCTGTGCATTAAATCCCTGCGCATTTTCACATAAAGTAGAAAAAAAGGTCAAACGTTCTAGTGCTCAGTGTAAACATTTTGAACTATTAATTATTTATTAATTTTCCTTACAGGTATTTAGGAGTGTGTATCACATATTCAAAGTTAATCTTAGGAATAGCACCATAACAAAAAAATAAAATAAAAATGATGATTCTCTCTATAATCCCTTAGTTTCACTTCAGAATTTGAGAAGCTACCATTTTGAGAAACATGCCTTCAAAGTCACCAGGCCAATTCTTGTTTTTCAAGATGAAACCAGAATACTTCTTATATAAACAAGGGTCTAACCATTTGGACAAAATAAAAAATTAGTAATTAGTTGACCAGCCTATCAATGACCAATTTATTCAGTCTAAAAGATAACCTATTGATGAAGCCCAAATGGTCCAAGTATCATTTTACCAAAAGAATTTCTGTTTATGAAGTATTCCATATTTATTTATGACTTTTTTGGTACCTTTTCACAAATGATGGTAAACATGGAGTTATAACCCTGAGAACAGATATGAAACAGAGAAGCTTCAGAAGAGTTTAAATAAATTAATGGATATGACATCTACCACCACTTCTTAAAATTAAGAAAGTAAAAAGCACTCCATTAATTTTTTCAGGTGAAGAGTCAAGGACAACTATCCTGCATCACAACTATCCTGCATCAAACTGTCTACTATACAATTAATACGAGCTTTGAGAAGAAAAGCATCATAGTTTTGAAGTGGTGATAGCTCTCTAAACAACCAAAGGAGAGGCAGGTATCTCATCTATCTCAGCTGGTAATGTCAAAAAAATATCCTTCCCCTTGTGCCTTACATACAGTAGATAGCATACCTTCTACCATTTCAAACCATTAACTACAGTACAAAGTCACAACACTTAAGAACATTCTTTTAACACTAAAACCAGGGTCTGGTGCTCTTCCATATCTGCCACCTTAAGGAGACACAGGAGAAAGGGGTTAAATTTTATCTGAAACCAAATACTTAGGGCCAATAAAGAGTAAAAAGTTGGGAGTACTGTAACATACCCCCTTCGCTACAAAATATGTAAACCATTTGAATCAAGTCCATTTCAGGCACAAACAAGCTAGGAATGGCCACCTACATATACTGTTTGGAGTAGCACAACCTATCAAGTAAAAAAATTTGGCTCGAAAAAATAAT
The DNA here is from genome assembly GCF_036850765.1 of Saccopteryx bilineata. NCBI lineage: Eukaryota > Metazoa > Chordata > Mammalia > Chiroptera > Emballonuridae > Saccopteryx > Saccopteryx bilineata. The sequence goes on along the minus strand of NC_089491.1, from coordinate 224,582,156 downwards.
TATGATTATTTGATGTGATAAAAGTTTCATTTTAAATGGATTCCAAAATTATTTTCCCACAAAACATGACTTTCTTAGATTTAAACTAGAGGTCACTAATAAAGATACACTTTGTTGCCCCACCAAAGAATGCATGAGATTACACATGGCAGCAATAAGCTAAAACAAAGAGATGGAGAATGACACTTAACTGTTTTCCTATGTAAGTGAGATCTGCAGCTGCACACTTAACAAAACTCAACCCTACGATTTCAATAGAAATGGGGGAAACTACATATAACTTAAATACTCTTTTAGTCCTGTACACTCTATTAAAGAAAAAACTTTTCCTAAATCTAAGGCACAAAAACTTCTCTATTTCATAGTAAACCTATGGAAGACCAAGAGTTTGGTTAAATCCCATACATGGATACCAAGAGGTCTTGGAAAGAAAATTATATAGCATTTTTGTTAGTGCACAATTTAAAATAAAATGCTAGAACCATGGTCTGGCCTTAGAGGTTTAAAATATACAATCAAAACATTATAAAAAATAATTTACCAGCACTTTATAAATTCAAATTTATAAAATAAAAGTGTTATTTTCCTTTAAAATAAAGAGAAAGACTAAACAGCATTTGGGGGAAATAAAAACTGGAAACCATTTCAATGAAAATGACCAAATCTGGTAGAATGCATTCTACTCAAGCAGCCAGAGAAAGAAAAAAAAAAGTGGTAGGTACCTTACCTACTACTAATCATGGTTACTCCTCCCATGATTATAATGTCAATATGCACATAATATTTATGAAAAATTTGTAAACATGGGTCATGTGAAATTGTTATACTACAATAGGACATGGGTTAAAAACTACCATCTCTTGAATTCAGAAAATATCTGCATGGTACCTGTTACCATGAAAGTAATGCTCACTGGTTTCAATAACCAGGGTGTCTAGTGTTTAACATATTTCAAATTCTTGCTGTATGTAGTTAAATACTGTTTAAGTAGATCTGCCCCCAAAACGAAGCATATTTTGGCACCTGTGCTGAATGCTGTTACAAAGGCAAGCAAGTGCAAATAAAAATAACAGTCATGATTTAGTCACATTCATAACTTTTCATAGAAAAATATAAATATATTCCCTGAATTGTAGGACAAAAAAAATAATTTCAACAGCCAGGTTTCACCATAAATCCCAGTCCATTTTCTCTTTGAATGAACTGGTTTTCCCTCAAGGTCATAAGGTGCAATCATCAAACTCTAACACATTTTCTAAGTTCCTGTCATCATCCCCATCATGGTATCTCACAGTCCTTCTACCCTGATTTCTCGTTTTTATTTTTGAACGTCGGAGAACTCTCTTAGATTTTGCATAGTCCAAATCCTCCCAGTCATTGTCATCCACACTTAACCTAGAACGCTTGCTCTGTCTTTGTCGCCTCACAGTTTTAGATATGTTAGCTGTAAAAGTTTTACCTTTTCTAACTAGTTTTGCTTTTCCTTTCGCTTTCCTCTTTTTGATTTTTGTCTCATCAGCACAGTCAACATCTGATTCAGTTATAGATCCCAACTCTGAATCAGATTTGGGACTTGTGTCAGGTTCACACTCTGAATTCCCTGTCATTTCCGAAATCTTCATACTTCCCAATTCAGGCTGCAGTCTCTTCCTTTTCATTTCCGTCTTAGCTGCTTCCTGCGACTCCTGAATCACTTCTGTCTTACTGAAAGGAGCCTTCCCATAGGTCCTGAGTTTTCTGCCGTTCCACCTGCGCAGCCCGTAATTCAGTTCCTCTTCAAAGTTAGTCTCGGCAGTAGCTTTCTGATCCAAAACTGACTCTGAAGAAAGCTTTCTATCCATTTCACCCCCAGGAATATGGCTTTTTGAATCTTCCTCTGAAGACCCAATCAATGAGTTCTTTTTTCTAGAAGGTGCAACATTTGTTTTGTGATTACTGGTCTGCCTGTTCTTATGTTCTGAATCCGACATGCCTTCAGAATCTGAGTCTTCATTTAAAGACTGACGGGTGCTTTTTGTGCTCCTGTCTGAGTTAGTTCCGTGTGGCTCTCCTTCACAGGACTCCTGTTCGTTCGGCAGTTCACAGTTTACATCTCCCTCAGAATCACTCTCTATTTTCTTAGCCGTGGTCCACACAGAGCGTAGAGGCTTTCTCCTTCTGCTTCTGCTCCTGGTACGCCCCTGCTCTACACTAACGCCTCCCATATCACTCCGGGGTTTACTCTGACTGGCAGCCATGGCTGCACATCTTCTAGGAATCCTTAGGAGACCTGTTCTGGCTTTAGAAAATTTCTTAACCACCTTCGAATTGCTGTCTGAGTCACTGGAATACACCCTTTTCCTGGAAACTTTTCTGCTTTGTCCATGGTCTTGTGATGTAGAATCTAAAAATAAGAGTATTCCTTTAATCTTTAATAGAACATTTAAATAACTGCAGTTCAGAAATCATTCTTACAAACTTGGAAGAGGCAGTGAATGCAATGGGAGCAGTGACCTGACAGGCTCAGCACCATTCACAAGTACATGTTCCCATCAGTAAAACCCCAGGCCTTTCTAGCTATACATTCAAGACACCTAACACTAAAACACTTTATTATATGCATAGATACTCAACTCTGACCACTACACTAAGGTATACAAACTAGTTGCTTACTCTCAGCCTCCCTAAAACTCTTCCCTTCAAGTTCCTATCATACCAACAACTTTTCATCCAAGTTTTAGCTGCATCTTGCTCTTTAATTTTTCATCAATCCCTGTTTACCATGAGTATTATCTTAATATAGCAACTTATTTTACCTCTCCATGCTCCAGAGTTATCACTAAAATTGACAATAAGACTAATAATAGTCCCTATCTCATAAAAGATATGAAGACTAAACTGATTAATAAACAACAGACATTTAGAAAAACTTCATGATACACAGAACATCTCAGCAGCTTCTCTGGTAGCTGTTATTATTACTTACCACATTCCTTTCAACCAGTCCTAGACCATTTTCTTTCCTCTTCTCAAACTATCATCATGACAGTTTATAAATGGGCTTACCTCTGCTTTTAAACCCATCGCTAATATAATATCCCCATTATCAACAGAAGAAGTGAAGTCTTTTAATAGAAATAGTTAAGGCTGAGATTGCCTGTTATGTGAATATAACTAAATATACTCAACAGTTATCTACAGACATGGATAAATAAGGGATGCACAGAAAAGACTAATGAGTAATGCATGGGGTGGAGAGAAAATAGTTGGCAAAGGGAAGTCTCGGGCAAGAAAAACAATGTATGCTATAAGGAAAGGACAAGAATAAATCAGTGAAATGTTTTCAATTACCTTTCATAAAATTGTTTGGTTTCTCTTTCATTTTGTCATCCTCTGAATCCAAACCAGTCTCAGATACATGAGCTGAGAGAGAGGGGGACCCAGCAACAGCTTCACACTTCAGATTTGCCGACATCAGGTTTGTTTCTCTTTTGTGACATCTATCATCTCTATCTTCTTCAGATTCAGAGTCCTCTGAATCACTGAAGATCACTGCTTTTTTAAGTGAAGAAGCATTCTTGAGACTTGTGCTGTATTTCCTACCAGCATATTTTTGGGGTTCAGAATCTGCTCCCTCCTCTGCTCCTGAGATGCTTCCTGTCTTAACTTTCTGCCCAGACATTGATGGGCCAGTAGTTCTGTTATGTCCATTATCTGAACCATAACTTTTAGAGTCTTCCTCAGAAGACTCTATTTTAAGAAATTTTGTTTTAGAAGTTGTTGGCATATGGGACTTGTAACCATTAGCATGCCAGTTTTTCCAGACTACCTGCAAGTCACTTTCTGACTCCGAATCTCCATTGGCAGTGCTCTGGGCAGCATGACAACTGGACACTGGTGATGGCTGGTTTTGATCTTTTAGCTCCTCTTCATCAGTTTCTAACTTTAAGCTTTGATCATCTTCAGAAGTATAGAGTAACTTTTTCCTAGCTATAGCAGAAGCATTGCGATGAGGCAGCTTGCGGCCGGAGCAGACACTTTCAGAGCTGGAATTCTCCTCGACATCACTCATGAGCTTTATCTTGTTGGCAGCCACAGCAGCACACTTTCGTAGCACTTTCCGGTTGTTGCCAGCTCGAGCTTTTAGACTTTCACCAGTCTCCAATGAATTGTTATCAGAGTCACTTAAATAGACTCTCTTTCGAGTGGCTTTTCTGCCACATCCATTTTCTAAAGAAACTGGACCTTAGAAATAAAGTAACAATAAGATTAAAAAAGCCTTCCTTATTTCATTTTTTAATGACATTATTTTAGTACTGATGTTCCTTATATTTTACTGCCAAAATAGACTTCCTTTCTAAATCTAAAAGGCCTACAGGATGAAACAGAAAAGACAGCCCAGAAACAAACCTACACATATATATGGTCAATTAATTTACAACAAGACAAGAATACACAATGGGGAAAGGACAGACTCTTCAATAAATGGTGTTGGTAAACTGGACAGCATGTGTAAAAGAATGAAACTACTATCTCACAGCACACACAAAAATTAACTCAGAAGAGATTTAAGATTTAATATAAGACCTGAAACCATAAAACTCCTAGAGAAAACACAGGCAGTAAGCAACATGACATTGGCTTTAGTGATGAACTTTTTAATCCAACAATAAAAGCAAAGGCAACATAAGCAAAAATAAACAAGTGGGACTGAATCATCAAACTGAAAGCTGCACAGCAAAGGAAATTATCAACAAAATGAAAAGACAACCTACTGAATGAGATAAAATATTTGCAAACCATCAATATGATAAGGAGTTAATATCCAAAATATATAAAGAACTCATATAATTCAACAGCAAAATAAAATAAAATCCCAATTAAAAATGGGGAAGAGGACCTGAATAGATATTTTCCAAAGACATAAAGATAGATGGCCAACATGCACATGAAAAGATGCTCAACATCACTAACTATCAGAGAAATGAAAATCAAAACCACAATGAGGTATTATTTCACACCTTCTAGAATGGCTATTATCAAAAAGACAAATAACAAGTATTGGCAAATATGTGAAGCAAAGGGAATCCTTGTGTACTGTTGGTGGCAATGTAAATCAGTGCAGCCACCATGGAAAACAGGATAGAGGTTCCTCAAATAATTAATACTAGACTACCATATGGTCCAGCTATTCTACTTTTGAGTATTTATCCAAAGAAAACAAAAACAATTCCAAAAGATCTATGCACCCAATATTCACTGCAGCATTCTTTACAATAGCCAAGATATGGAAACAAGTAAATTGTCCATCAATAGATAAATGAATTAAGAAGATATGATATCCATGTACAGTGGAATACTATTCACCATAAGAATGGAACATTGCCAATTGCAAAAGCACAGGGACCTTAAGGACATTATGCTAAGTGAAATAAGTTAGACAAAGGAAAACAAATACTGTATGATTTCACATATATGTGCAAGCTGAAAAACAAAAACAAGCTCATAGATAAAAGAACAGACTGGTGGGGGTTAGGAGGCAGAGGGAGATGTGAAATGATGAAGGGGATCAAAAGGAACATACTTCCAGTTATAAAATAAATCATTGGGATTTACAGCATGGTTACTATAGTTAATAGTGTATTGCTAATTTGAAAGTTGCTAAGAAAGTAAATCTTAAAAGTCCTCATATCTCAAAAAAAAAATGAAAAAGAAATTTCTGTAACTACATATGGTGATAGGGTGACTAGACCGTGGTCATTTCACAATGTATACAAATGTCAAGTCACTATGTTACATACCTGAAACTAATACTTACATAATATTATAAGTCAATTATAACTCAGTTTTTTAAAAAAGCCTAATAGACATTTAATCGTATTTAGATGTAGTAAGTCAATAAACCATTCCATGTTTAGTATTTGAATTCTCTTGCTATACATTCCTTCAAAGCACCAATGAGAGTCTCTTACCAGTTTTTCTTTGAGCAGCTCTGGTTCTGGTCACTCTGATACTGCTGCTTCTGGCCAGCCTACCACGCAAGGAGGATACACAAGCTCTTGAACTCCCTTTGCTTTCCTCTGAACTAATTGAAGCTGAAGATGAAGAGGTACCTAAGGAATCTTCCATTTCACTTTCTAAGCAAAACAAAGTATAAACAGTTCACTACATATATTCTATCTTAAGACACATAAGCAGTTATTTCATAACAAAAAACTTAAAGCAGATTCTTAAAATACTTAAGAGTATATTTTTTAAATTGTTCGAAAAAACAGCTGATAAAATTATGGTATTAAAGGTATATAATCAGCATTCCGAATCAAGTTTTTTATCTTATTTCTGAAAGTAACATTACTCCTAGTTTGAATTCAGAAAATACAGTTTATATATTTAATAAACTTCCATTTAAAAATTTAATTAGCCTCACAACCCACTTCCTTCTGTTTTATGAAATGGACATTTCCAACAGAAAAGACACATTTCAAACATAGAATTTCAAGTCTAGCAATTCTCTCTTGTAGCCCTTCCTAACAATATAGTTGTACCTTTCTGCTCAAGAATGGTCATTTCTACATACTTTAAAAAAAGGGGGAAAAGTGAGATAAATAATTTAAATATTATAGGTCATTTGCGCCCTCTGTTCCCAAAAAAACAAGTACAGGCTCCATCCAGTGTGAGCACAAGAAACCCAACTTTCCTGTTCTTTCATCCAGACTCATTTTTTATATGCCCATCAAAGAATGAAAACTTCAACAAAATGAGTTGGAACATACCATTAAAAGACAAAATTTTATACCATAACATGACCCAACTCGATGTTAAGAAAGTGGCTGTGTTAGAAAAATGTTGATCACCAAACTATGTTTCTTCCTTTGAAATTGCTCTGCTGTTTGTCTGCTCTGACTGTTCCTACTCTATTCCACTATTCACTCCCATTGACCAGTTCCAGATTCTTCTCCTTCCCTGCATATCACTGCCAAATTGATTTACCTTCTTAAAACAGAATTCATCATGTGACTCCCTTACTCAACAAGGGACCCAATAAAGTAATCCAAACTCTTCTGCAAAGCTTGCCATTCACCTGGTAGTACTCTACCTGTTTGATACTATTATTTTTAATTGCAACAGTAATTGCTACACTATCATCACAGTTCAACAAAGTCACTCAGAACAATACCAAAGTACATAAAAACCACAGCCTTATTCACACAATACTAACATAGGGTTAGCATCAGCTAGTTATGCTACCAAATAGCAATAACATAATCAGGTTAGAATTTCCTAGGTCATCAGCTTTAAACTTACATTACTACCATGCCTTTTATTTTTTTTAATTTAAAGAAGTAAATGTCAAATTTTGCATACATGTGATATGTACATTACATTATTTAAAATGTATAGGACTCAAATTTGCATAAAATGTGGTAGTACCATTTGCAGCAAACAGTACTTATCAAACATATTCTAGCCTGACCTGTGGTGGCGCAGTGGGTAAAGCGTCAACCAGAAAATGCTGAGGTCGCTGGTTCAAAATCCTGGGTTTGCCTGGTCAAGGCATATATGGGAGTTGATGCTACTGGCTCCTACCCCCTCTTCTCTCTCTCTCTCTCCCCCTCTCTAAAATGAATAAATAAAATCTTTAAAAAAAGAAGTAAAAAAAAATATTCTAATTGGTCTATATTTGTAACTTTTGTCTCTGTTGAATTTCAAGTTCCTTGAGTTATGAAGGCCATGTCTTATGTATTCTTTTTTTTGTACTTTTCCGAAGTGAGAAGTGGGGGGTGGCAAACAGACTCCCACATGTACCCGACCAGGATCCACCCAACATGCCCACCAGGGGGCGATGCTCAGCCCCTCTGGGGCATTGCAAACAGAGCCATTCTAGTGCCTGAGGCGGAGGCCATGGAGCCATCCTCAGCGCCCAGACCAACTTTGCTCCCATGGAGCCTTGGCTGCGGGAGGGGAAGAGAGAGAGAGAGATAGGAGAAGGGTAAAGGTGGAAAAGCAGATAGGTGCCTCTCCTGTGTGCCCTGGCCGGGAATCAAACCCAAGACTTCCACATGCTGGGCCAACGCTCTACCGCTGAGCCAGCCAGCCAGGGTCTTATTTATTCCTTCTTATAAACCCATAGTAACTAGCAGTGTTACACATTTGAGCACTCAGCAGTTGAATAACATAATGTCCCACTTCTCACCAGATAACAGAGAACCATTCATTAGAGTAACAGGTCTATTTCTTCTCATTCTTTCTGATGATCCTGTTGAATCTGAAGAGTCACCAGAAGTAATGCCCGACGAGACACTAGCACTTGTCTTGTGGCATGCAGAACAGGCTGCCTGGCTTGAGGTAGACTGGGCAGGAGAATCTATCAACTCAGAAGTTACCCTTGTCTGAGGTTTTAAACGTTTCTGCTTGATGTTTCTGGTCAAAGATATAAACAAAGCAAACAATATTTAACAAAACAAAACACCTAAATAAAGGTATATTATTAACTTTAATCTGAGAATAATTTTAGTGCAGAACATTGAAATATTTGTTTTTAACATTTTATTCTGGCATGGATTACTATCAATACTCTTACTCTGTTATCTGATACTGTTCTATTACAAATTAATGAACAAATGACCCAAGTAACAGAGTTACAGAAAAATCAAACTGAATACCTCAGGCTCTTTGTATTAAAAGCTTAGGAAAGCCAACATTTATGTAATACAGGCATTTTTCACATTATGGATCTGAATCTCAGTCTGAACCAACTTCCTCTCCAGTCCTATTTATGTGTCTAAACACAGTATAAAATTAAGAGGAGAAATCAACAAAACCTGAAGGCAAATAGGGTGTTGGAGGAGGCAGGAAAGGGTAAAGGAGGGATAAATGGTCATGAAAGGAGATTTGACTTGGGGTGGTAAACATACAGTATAATGTAAAGAGGATGTATTAAATAATTGTACTCCTTATACCTATAACTTGATTAACCAATGTTACCCCAATAAATTCAGTTTAAAAAAAGAACAGAGAGCCAAAAAAGAGATCAGAAAAAGCTAATTTTTTTTAAGACCAAATTGTTTACAGCTAAATGACAATTCACTATGTTTAGCCCCTGAGCCATGGATTATGGGGGAAAACAATGTAAGTTTAAAACAAGATAATCTTTGGATGTACATACAGATCTGGGTAATACCCATGTTAAGATAATCCCAGTTTCCTTTAAAACAAAAAAATAGTGACGTGACGGAAATGGCGCCGTGAGCAGCGCGTCCGACAGCTCTCCCCTAAATCACAACAAATTTATCAACTAGAAACAGAAAAATTTATCCTCGGAGCATTCCGGAGTTCCACACAAACTGATAGCGAAAGGACTGTTATCACTTGAATCTGAGAGACGAGGGTGTGGAGGAATCGACCACAGGGACGTTCTTTCAAACCGCAAGGAAGTGCGCCTGTGGTGAGTCAGCCCATATACTTGGGAACCGCGAGCCGCCGCGAGCGGCCGATGCGAGCCGCCACCGCGAGCCGCCACCGCGAGCAGCCGCCGCGAGCCGCCACGAGCAGCCGCGCGGTCCGGTTGAGCACCGCTGACGTTCCCAGCGGCCCGCACACTGCGAGTGGGGGTCGCCGGCCACCGGTGCCCGGAGCGCCCCATTCGCGCGCGTGCCTTGGGCATTCCACGCACCCAGGGCGCCCTGCTGGCACGCACACCCAGGGGGCTCCATTATCCTGTGCCTGGTGCGGTCCAGCCGTCAGCGGCGGGCCGAGCGGGAGAGGCTTGGGAGATTCTCTCCGTGGGCGGGGCACCTCACCCAGCCATTCAAGCTAACAATCAAGCATTGGGGGAGGGGCACGCGCAGGCAGCCTAAAATACCTTCGGAAGCACAGCTGCGACCCAATCTCTGAAATTAGCTTAACCCATGAAATCTGCGCACCCTCGGTTCTAATTGATAAGATCTCTCTCAGTTCAGCGATCCAAGACAAGAGGCGTGATATTTTTTAGTGCCTCTCGCTAAAGGGGCGGGGGCAACTTCTGATTGATAGAGCCTCCATATTCAGGGATAAACGCTAACAAGAAGGACTTGGCAGATAATAAGGTCTATACTACACTAGTCGTAAGCAGAGACTAGTGCCTCTTCTTCCCTGCAAAAACAGGCTACAAAGTGTGGAAAGCCTGGGTTGAGAGGTCCAACTAAATGATAGGCGCTGAACAGTCACCTTGACAACAATTGACTCCCACCCCCGCCTGATTACACTGGAGGCCCTGACTGTCAGAGCCTTTCCCAAAGCCTTGCACTGAGTGGGGATAGAGTGGGGATTTCCCAGCTCTTTGAGCCTCTTACTCCCCAGGCAGAAGCAGTTGCAGCCTTATAGCTGGATCACCAGGCTGCTAATTCAGAAAGGGGGGACTAGGAGAGAGAATCCAGGAAAGCAAACTCTCTCATCGTTGGACCCTGCAAACGCCAACAAGCCTTTACTTCCAGCAAGACTAAAGCCAATTATATGACATTGCCATAGAATCCCATCAACTGCAATCCCTACCTAAGTGTGACACAGGGGCAGAGCCGGGGGTACAGAGTCACCGACCAGGAAGAGGGAGAGAAAAGAAAAAGGAAGAAGTTAACCTCTCAAAATCAAGAAAAACCCACAGACTTTACAACTTGATCCACTAATTTTTTGTTGTTGTTGTTGTTGTTTGTTTCTTCTATCTTTTTGCCTTTATTTCCTCCACCTCGGTCCTTCTATTCTCTGCCCATCTTATGCTTCCCCTTTCTTGAACTACACTACCCATGAGTGTTGCATTTTATTTTTCTTCTTCATCCTCACCCTCCTTTAAGGTTATACTCCAAAACACTTAACTCTCACTCTCTCCTCTTTTGTTTTTTTTTTTTGTCTTGCTTTATTTTGTTTTTTTCTCTTCCTATTTTATTTCTTCCTTCGTTTTTCTCTTTTTCTTATTTTTTCCTTTCTATTCGTTTTTTCTTTTCTCATTTTACTTTCCTCCTATATAATCCTCAATCACGAACAAATTAGTTAATTTGGGACTCAAGGCTTTTTTTTGGCTTTATTTCTCTTTTTTGCTTTTGTTTTTATTTTTTTTCTTGTTTGTTTATTTTTGTGGCATTTTGGGTCCTCCCAACCCAAGGTCTCCATTGTATTTAGTCTTCGCTCCACTTAATACAACAGATTTTTACTTATTATTTTTATTTTTTCTTCTTTATTATTCTTTTTTGGTCCTTTTTTCTGGTTCCCTCTTATCCCTCTCATTATATCTCTTAGTTGACCATCACTTACAAGCGAATCATCTTATGCTTGTCTAAAATTTTCTTGCTTTTTTTTTTTTTTTTTTTTTGCATTTAGTAGGTCCCTACTCCCTTTTTTTGCCCCTTGAACTCTTCACCCCAAATCAGGCCCTCCATTATAGGCACGATATTTCCCTGAGGAGGGGAGAGGAGGGAAAAAGAAGAGAGAAAAAAAGGGGGAAATAATAAATTATTACTGTTTTTTTTTTGTGGGGTGTTTTACCTTTTTTTTTTTTTTTTTTACTTTTTATTCTTTATTAATTCTAATTAGTGCTATCAATAAGACCACCCTCAGATGCCGATAAGAAAGAGGAAATCGAATATTATGGATACAAAAGAAAGAGAGGTAACACAAATAGATGTGGAAAAATCTATGGAGAAAAGACAACATATTGGAAGCCTTGGAGCTAAATGACAGAGAATTTAAAATAGAAATCTTAAAAATACTCAGAGATATACAAGAAAACACAGAAAGGCAATATAGGGAGATCAGAAAACAACTCAATGAACACAAAGAATATATTACCAAGGAAATTGAAACTATAAAAACAAATCAAACAGAAATGAAAAACTCAATTCACGAGCTGAAAAACGAGGTAACAAGCTTAGCTAACAGAACAGCCCAGATTGAAGATAGGATTAGTGAAATAGAAGACAAACAACTTGAGGCACAACAGAGAGAAGAAGAAAGAGACTCAAAAATAATAAAAAATGAGAAAGCCTTACAGGAATTGTCTGACTCCATCAGAAAGAATAACATAAGAATAATAGGTATATCAGAGGGAGAAGAGAAAGAAAATGGAATGGAGAATATACTCAAACAAATAATAGATGAGAACTTCCCAAGCCTGTGGAAGGAACTAAAGCCTCAAATTCAAGAAGCAAACAGAACACCAAGTTTTCTTAACCCCAACAAACCCACTCCAAGGCACATCATAATAAAGATGACACAAACCAATGACAAAGAAAAAATTCTCAAGGCAGCCAGGGAAATGAAGAGTACAATATATAAAGGAAGGCCTATTAGATTATCATCAGATTTCTCAGCAGAAACTCTACAAGCTAGAAGAGAGTGGACCCCAATATTTAAAGTCCTGAAAGAGAGGAACTTTCAGCCAAGAATACTATACCCATCAAAGCTATCCTTCAAGTATGAAGGAGATATAAAAACATTCACAAATACAGAAAAGATGAGAGAATTTATCAACAGAAAGCCCCCACTCCAGGAAATACTAAAGGGGGTTTTCCAACCAGATTCAAAGAACAAAAGAAAACAACACCACAAGTAACAGCTCCACCAAGAACACAATAAAACCAAACAAACTGTGACAACAAAGGAAAAAAAGGGGGGAGAGGATGGAGATTAACAGTAGCAAAGGATGATGAAGTGCAGAAATACTTATAAGATAGGGTACTACAATGAATATGGTAGGTACCCTTTTCATTACTTAATGGTAACCACCCTTAAAAAAACCACCACAAAAACACTTGACTTAAAAAAGGTAGCAACAGAGGAAAGAAGTATGGAACACAAACAAACAAAAACAAATGATAGAAAAACAAAAGAGAAGAATCAAACTAGATACAAAACTAACAGAAAGCAATTTATAAAATGGCAGTAGGGAACCCACAAGTGTCAATAATTACACTAAATGTAAATGGATTAAACTTACCAATAAAAAGACACAGAGTAGCAGAATGGATTAAAAAAGAAAATCCAACTATATGCTGCCTACAAGAAACACATCTAAGCAACAAGGATAAAAACAAATTCAAAGTGAAAGGCTGGAAAACAATACTCCAAGCAAACAACACCCAAAAAAAAGCAGGCGTAGCAATACTCATATCTAATAATGCTGACTACAAGACAGAAAAAGTACTCAGAGACAAAAATGGTCATTTCATAATGATTAAGGGGAAGTTGAATCAAGAAGACATAACAATCCTTAATATATATGCACCAAACCAAGGAGCACCAAAATATATAAGACAGCTACGTATTGACCTTAAAACAAAAACTAACAAAAATACAATCATACTTGGAGACCTCAATACACCGCTGACGGCTCTAGATCGGTCATCCAAACAGAAAATCAATAAAGATATAGTGGCCTTAAACGAAATACTAGAACACCTGGATATGATAGACATCTACAGGACACTTCATCCCAAACCGACAGAGTATACATTTTTCTCTAGTGTACATGGAACATTCTCAAGAATTGACCATATGTTGGGCCACAAAGACAATATCAGCAAATTTATCAGCAAATTTAGAAAAACTGAAATTGTACCAAGCATATTTTCTGATCATAAAGCCTTGAAACTAGAATTCAACTGCAAAAAAGAGGGGGAAAACCCCAAAAAATGTGGAAACTAAACAACATACTTCTAAAAAATGAATGGGTCAAAGAAGAAATAAGCGCAGAAATCAAAAGATATATACAGACAAATGAAAATGAAAATACGACATATCAGAATCTCTGGGATGCAGCAAAAGCAGTAATAAGAGGAAAGTTCATATCACTTCAGGCCTATATGAACAAACAAGAGAGAGCCGAAGTAAACCACTTAACTTCACACCTTAAGGAACTAGAAAAAGAAGAACAAAGACAACCCAAAACCAGCCGAAGAAAGGAGATAATAAAAATCAGAGCAGAAATAAATGAAATAGAGAACAGAAAAACTATAGAAAAAATCAATAAAACAAGGAGCTGGTTCTTTGAAAAGATCAACAAAATTGACAAACCCTTGGCAAGACTCACCAAGGAAAAAAGACACAGGACTCAAATAAATAAAATCCAAAATGAAAGAGGAGAGATCACCACAGACATCATAGATATACAAAGAATTATTGTAGAATACTATGAAAAATTATATGCCACCAAATACAACAATCTAGAAGAAATGGATAAATTCCTAGAACAATACAACCTTCCTAGACTGAGTCATGAAGAAGCAGAAAGCCTAAACAGACCAATCAGCAGGGAGGAAATAGAAAAAACTATTAAAAATCTCTCCAAAAATAAAAGTCCAGGCCCAGACGGTTATACTAGTGAATTCTATCAAACATTCAAAGAAGACTTGGTTCCTATTCTACTCAAAGTCTTCCAAAAAATTGAAGAAGCAATACTTCCAAAGACATTTTATGAGGCCAATATAACCCTCATACCAAAACCTGGCAAGGATGGCACAAAGAAAGAAAACTACAGACCAATATCTCTAATGAATACAGATGCTAAAATACTAAACAAAATACTGGCAAACCGAATACAACAACATATTAAAAAAATAATACATCATGATCAAGTGGGATTCATCCCAGAATCTCAAGGATGGTTCAACATACGCAAAACGGTTAACGTAATACACCATATCAACAAAACAAAGAACAAAAACCACATGATCTTATCAATAGATGCAGAAAAGGCTTTTGATAAAATACAACACAATTTTATGTTTAAGACTCTCAACAAAATGGGTATAGAAGGAAAATATCTCAACATGATAAAGGCCATATATGATAAACCATCAGCCAACATCCTATTAAACAGCATAAAACTGAGGACTTTCTACCTTAAATCAGGAACAAGACAGGGTTGTCCACTCTCTCCACTCTTATTCAACGTGGTGCTAGAAGTTCTGGCCAGAGCAATCAGACAAGACAAAGAAATAAAAGGCATCCATATCGGAAAAGAAGAAGTAAAGCTATCACTTTTTGCTGATGATATGATCCTATACATCGAAAACCCGAAGGACTCCACAAAAAGATTATTAGAAACAATAAACCAATACAGTAAGGTCGCAGGATACAAAATTAACATACAAAAGTCCATAGCCTTTCTATATGCCAACAATGAAATATTAGAAAACGAACTCAAAAAAATAATCCCCTTCACGATTGCAACAAAAAAAATAAAATACCTAGGAATAAACATAACAAAGAACGTAAAGGACCTATATAATGAAAATTACAAAGCATTGTTAAGGGAAATCGAAAAAGATACAATGAGATGGAAAAATATTCCTTGTTCTTGGATAGGAAGAATAAATATAATCAAAATGGCCATATTACCCAAAGCAATATACAAATTTAATGCAATTCCCATCAAAATCCCTATGAGATTTTTTAAAGAAATGGAACAAAAAATCATCAGATTTATATGGAACTATAAAAAACCCCGAATAGCCAAAACAATCCTAAGGAAAAAGAATGAAGCTGGGGGCATTACAATACCTGACTTTAAACTATATTATAGGGCCACGATAATCAAAACAGCATGGTATTGGCAAAAAAATAGACACTCAGACCAATGGAACAGAATAGAAAGCCCAGAAATAAAACCACATATATATGGTCAAATAATCTTTGATAAAGGGGCCAACAACACACAATGGAGAAAAGAAAGCCTCTTCAACAAATGGTGTTGGGAAAACTGGAAAGCCACATGCAAAAGAATGAAACTCGACTACAGCCTGTCCCCGTGTACTAAAATTAATTCAAAATGGATCAAAGACCTAAATATAAGACCTGAAACAATAAAGTACATAGAAGAAGACATAGGTACTAAAATCATGGACCTGGGTTTTAAAGAACATTTTATGAACTTGACTCCAATGGCAAGAGAAGTGAAGGCAAAGATAAATGAATGGGACTACATCAGAATTAAAAGTTTTTGCTCAGCAAGAGAAACTGATAGCAAAATAAACAGACAGCCAACTATATGGGAACTGATATTTTCAAACGACAGCTCAGATAAGGGCCTAATATCCAAAATTTACAAAGAACTCATAAAACTCAACAACAAACAAACAAACAATCCAATAAAAAAATGGGAAGAGGACATGAACAGACACTTCTCCCAGGAAGAGATACAAATGGCCAACAGATATATGAAAAGATGCTCAGCTTCATTAGTTATTAGAGAAATGCAAATCAAAACTACAATGAGATACAACCTCACTCCTGTTAGATTAGCTATTATCAACAAGACGGGTAATAGCAAATGTTGGAGAGGCTGTGGAGAAAAAAAACCCTCATTCACTGTTGGTGGGACTGTAAAGTAGTACAACCATTATGGAGGAAAGTATGGTGGTTCCTCAAAAAACTACAAATAGAACTACCTTATGACCCAGCAATCCCTCTACTGGGTATATACCCCAAAACCTCAGAAACATTGATACGTGAAGACACATGTAGCCCCATGTTCATTGCAGCACTGTTCACAGTGGCCAAGACATGGAAACAACCAAAAAGCCCTTCAATAGAAGACTGGATAAAGAAGATGTGGCACATATACACTATGGAATACTACTCAGCCATAAGAAATGATGACATCAGATCATTTACAGCAAAACGGTGGGATCTTGATAACATTATAAGGAGTGAAATAAGCAAATCAGAAAAAAACAAGAACTACATGATTCCATACATTGGTGGAACATAAAAATGAGACTAAGAGACATGGACAAGAGTGTGGTGGTTACGAAGGGTGGGGGGGGGAGGGAGGACATGGGAGGGAGGGAGGGAGAGAGTTAGGGGGAGGGGGAGGGGCACAGAGAACTATATAGAGGGTGATGGAGGACAATCTGACTTTGGGCGAGGGGTTTGCAAAATAATTTGATGACAAAATAACCTAGACATGTTTTCTTCGAATATATGTACCCTGATTTATTAATGTCATCCCATTACCATTAATAAAAATTTATTTAAAAAAATAAATAAATAAATAAAGGGCATTTGAGGAGTTCTAAAGCATTTGAGCTAAAGGATAACTACAATTCTTTAAAGCAGTAATTGTTTATAACATCATAATTAAGAAAATTCATGGTTATATCAAAAATTTAACTGCCATTAATATCAACTGTAGGGCAGACCAGTAAACACAAAAAGAAATTATTACAGGTTTATACTTATCATGACACTTGATAAGCTGGTAACACCTCAAAAGTGAAAGTTTTCCCCTTTTATCCTACGTTCTTCTAAACTGTTAAGACTTTCTTGGTTCAGAGAAAAATAACAAGTTTTTAAATAAAATAAAAACTCACACAGTAACAGACAAATCCAAACTGAGGGTCATTTTATAAAGTAAGTGAACTACAGTCTTAATATCTACCAATAAGACAAAGGTTACAAACAAAATTTCAGATTAAAAAAGACTAAAGAGACAGAGCAACAAAATGCAGTGCATGATCTAGATTAGCGGAAAAAATGCCCCAAGTACATTATTGTGTCAAACTATAGAAATACAAACAGGGTGTGGTTAGAACTTGTTCTCAGCAAATCCACACCAAGTATTTAGGGGAAATATTATTTTGAATGATTTAAAGAAAAAAAATATTAACAGAATATCAAGAGTATACAGGAGTTCTCTAAATTATTCAACTTTTCCGTAATTCTGAAATTATTTCAAAATGAAAAGTTAGAAAAAGAGGTGGGGGAAGACTCAGTCTGTGTACCATTGATACTTGAATTACAGGTCGCAAAGCAAATAAATAGGCCATTTACTAAATGAGTATGTCTATCTGTTTGTTTTTTGTTTCTTTTTTTTATATTTTTCTGAAGTTGGAAACAGGGAGGCAGGCAGACAGACTCCTGCATGCACCTGACTGGGATCCACCCGGCACGCCCACCAGGGGGCGATGCTCTGCCCATCTGGGGCATCGCTCTGTTGCAACCAGAGCCATTCTAGCACCTGAGGCAGAGGCCACAAGAGCCATCCTCAGCGCCCGGGCAAACTTTGCTCCAATGGAGCCTTGGTATGGGAGGGGAAAAGAAAGACAGAGAGGAAGGAGAGGGGCAGGGGTGGAGAAGCAGATGGGCACTTCTCCTGTGTGCCCTGGCTGGGAATCGAACCCGTGAATCCTGCACGCCAGGCCGACGCTCTACCACTGAGCCAACCGGCCAGGACCTGTCTTATCTGTTGTTGTTTTGTTTTTTTGTATTTTTCTGAAGCTGGAAATGGGGAGAGACAGTCAGACAGACTCCCGCATGCGCCCAACCGGGATCCACCCGGCACTCCCACCAGGGGCGACGCTCTGCCCACCAGAGGGCGATGCTCTGCTCCTCCGGGGCGTAGCTCTGCTGCGACCAGAGCCACTCCAGCGCCTGGGGCAGAGGCCAAGGAGCCATTCCCAGCGCCCGGGCCATCCTTGCTCCAATGGAGCCTTGGCTGCGGGAGGGGAAGAGAGAGACAGAAAGGAAGGAGGGGGGGGGTGGAGAAGCAAATGGGCGCCTCTCCTATGTGCCCTGGCCGGGAATCGAACCCAGGTCCCCCGCACACCAGGCCAACGCTCTACCGCTGAGCCAACCGGCCAGAGCCTGTCTTATCTGTTTTTAATGAGGCTCTCTCATTCTAAACATGGGGGACAGAGATTCAATAAAGACTTAAGCAAATCATCTCCCCCAAAAAGCAAAAATATGACTGGCAAAATCATCCAAAACAACCATTTCAGAACCTGGTAAAACAGAGGCATGTAACAAATTAAAAAAAGTATTCAAGAAAATCTCCTGAACCCAAGTAAAACAAGTGGCATCTCTGGCATTTTAACTTGGGGCTGCTCCAAGTCACACACACACACACCCCAAATTCTGTGACAGGACAGCCCTGAGGATCAGGATTAGCAGGTGGTGGGAACTGACCTGGCAGGGGCACTCCATACAGAAGCTACAAGCCCAGGAGTACTAAACCCACCACAGGCCATTCAGTAAGGTCAACTGGGCCTGAGGCTGTGTAAGGGCTGGAGCAAGAAAGATTTCAGCCAGAAGTGTAAAAAAGAGATATAGTGAAGGAGTTTTAGAGTCTTTGAAACATCTTGGGGATGTGGAAGGTTCTACACATATTCAAGTAAAACTGGAGAGAACCCAGTTATTACTCATCCTTGGCTGACCTTGCGACTCTTATGTCTGGGTAAAATACAAGCAAAAAGTGAAGTCTGCCCTACCTCACACACTTTCAGAAAAGGGGGAAAAGCCTTACCTAAAGTGTTTAAGCACATATTTCTGACCATTGGGCTTTGCTGAGCCAGGGAAGACATCTAGAGAAACGGCTCAAAATTTTTTTTTCTTAATTTTTTAAGAAGCAGCAGAGACTTTAGTGACTAAATACTGTGGTAAAGACAGACTCTACAAAAACTGGTCTCATCAATTCACTAAACAAAACCAGCAGTAACCTTTATCACTGCTGAAGAAGGGTCAGCATCCAGACTTTGTACAATATGTTAACAACAAACAGCAACAACAAAACCTGGGACAGATGCGACTTCTAGAGTTGCTATATTACGTTATTAAATATGCCCAGCTTAAAAAAAATTACAAGATATACAAAGAAATAGGAAAGTTTGTCCATGAACAGGAAAAAAATGCCATCAATAGAACTGTCGGAGGAGGGTCTAGATCAGGGGTAGTCAACTTTTTTATACCTACTGCCCACTTTTGTATTTGTTAGTAAAATGTTCTAACCGCCCACCGGTTCCACAGTAATGGTGATTTATAAAGTAGGGAAGTAACTTTACTTTATAAAATTTATAAAGCAGAGTTACAGCAAGTTAAAGCATATAATAATAATTACTTACCAAGTACTTTATGTTGAATTTTCGCTGTTTGGCAGAATAAATCTTTACAAAACAACTTACTATAGTTAAATCTATCTTTTTATTTATACTTTGGTTGCTCTGCTACCGCCCACCATGAAAGCTGGAACGCCCACTAGGGGGCGGTAGGGACCAGGTTGACTACCACTGCTCTAAATAAATAAATAAACAAACAAATAAAAGAAGAGAATATCAGAGACCTGTGGGAGACCATTAATCACACCAACACGTGTAAAATGGGCACCCTAGAAAAATAAAAAAGGCAAAACACACACACACACACACACACACACACACGAGAAATAAAGGCTGAAAAACACCCAAATTTGATTTTTTAAAAATTTACATGGCCACAAAGCTGAATGTGTTTATCCAAAAAGGACTAACTCAAGGAAATCCACACCTACATGCATCATATTTAGTTGCCAGATAAAAAGAAAATCTTGAAAGCAGCAAGAGAAAACAACTCCAAATACATAAGGGAGGACACCTCACTAAGATTAACTGCTGACTTCTCACCAGAAACAGTGGAGGTCAGTAGGCAATAGGGTGAAATACTCAAAATGTTGAAAGAAAAACACTGTGCTAAGAATTCTATATCCAGCAAAATAAGTCTTAATGAATTTGAAATTAAAATGTTCCCAAATAAATAAAAACTAACAGTTAACTGTTACCACATCTCCCTTATGAGAAAAACTAAAGTACTCAGGCTGAAAGGGAGTGACACCAAAGGGTAACTCAAATCCAAAAAAATAAAGACCACTAGAAAAGATAATTACATAGGTAAATGTAAATGACAGTATAAATATTTGATTTCTTAATTGATTTAAAAGACAACTGCAGGCCCTGGCCGGTTGGCTCAGCGGTAGAGCGTCGGCCTAGCGTGCGGAGGACCCGAGTTCGATTCCCGGCCAGGGCACACAGGAGAAGCGCCCATTTGCTTCTCCACCCCTCCGCCGCGCCTTCCTCTCTGTCTCTCTCTTCCCCTCCCGCAGCCAAGGCTCCATTGGAGCAAAGATGGCCCGGGCGCTGGGGATGGCTCTGTGGCCTCTGCCTCAGGCGCTAGAGTGGCTCTGGTCGCAACAGGGCGACGCCCAGGATGGGCAGAGCATCGCCCCCTGGTGGGCAGAGCTTCGCCCCTGGTGGGCGTGCCGGGTGGATCCCGGTCGGGTGCATGCGGGAGTCTGTCTGACTGTCTCTCCCTGTTTCCAGCTTCAGAAAAATGCAAAAAAAAAAAAAAAAAAAAAAAAAAAAAAAAGACAACTGCATAAAATATAACAAATATGTGACCAGTATGACAAGAATAGCACGAATGGGGTGAGGGTGTTAAGGAACTAAACTATAACAAAATTCCTGTCTCTATGAGAAATAAATAATATAAACCCAGGAGACTATTTTGAATTGAAATGCATAGTGTAATTCCGAGAACAACCATGAAGAAATTCTATCAAGGGTGTAGTGCACATTCAAAATATACATGGAAATAAACTAAACATTGAATAACTCATGGTGCACATCCCATTACTTTACAATAACCGTAAATTTGACAGTAATATATGCTACATAGTCAAAGAAGGCAAAATAAAATTAATCTTAAATTACTAAGAGAACAAACATTGCATTTTCTATTTCTTTAAGACAAATTCTCAGTAAAAAATATGGGATATTATATACCTAATGGACATTTTCCCATACACATCAAATGCTCAATGTCCATATATAATCATTACTTTACTCTATGCATTAAAAACCAAGTTTCTTATGCAAAAAAGGTTACTTTATATAATCCTTTATAAAATTTTTACAACTGATGATTTTCATTGAATGCTTATAACTTTACATAATTACAGATCAATGCATCAGCTCTTACATACACAGAATGCTATCAAAAGAACTATTCTTTTCTGAATATACTGTACTCTAAAATGATTTAAGAATTTTTAGCATAATAAAACTAAAAATGTTCTCACAACCTGAAAGTTAACAAAATTGCATACAAAGCTAGCAATAACCAAATCACCTGATTCTTTTATTAGCCTGATTGACACGGTTATAATTTTGCTGTCTCCTGAACCTCTGGCTTCTTCGAAGTTTTTCATTGAATTTTTGACCAATTTTAAAATCAGAGGAGATTTTCTTCATTTTTTCTTCAAATAAGGCAGACAATCTCAAGGTCATACTGTAAATCTGTAAGAATATGAAAGCAAAACTATAACCAAAAAATACCTTTAAAAATATTTTTCTAAATTAAGATTGTAATCATTGAGGCTACTTGCACTCTATTACATTACTGTTATAGATAATGGCTGTGACTGACTTCACCTCTCACCCCTTCCCTTCAATGACATCTGCAAGATCTGCAGAAAAGAGGAAGTGTCTTGGTTTTTTCTCACTTCCACATCTACATGTACAAACCTAAAAAAGTCCCCCTTTCTGAAAGTCAGATGGGAAGCTGGTTGGATTTTAGACTGCTACTTAGGCAACAAAGGGCAATGTCTCCTTGAGGCAAGGAACTTCTATACCAGTGTCTATTTGAAATGTGACTGCCTTTGAGGCCACTCAAATCTAAATATGAATTGCAGACAAAAGAATACCTGCTTCCAGTAGGAGGAGGAAAGTATGCCTAAAACTTTTATATGAAAGATTGTTCTAACAATTTTTATAATTAAATAACATCTAATCTATAAAAAACCTGCATGTGATGTTAAATGCTACTATAAAGTAACATTTGGTACAGTTATATTATTTACTTGTCCACAATCATTCCTGAAAAATAGTTCAAAAGTCTAATGCTCAGATAGCTAATTATCAGTCACTCTGATTCACAGCAGAGGAGGGTGGAAGGGTTCTACCACTAGAGAACCTTTAAAAAAAAAAAGTATGTGAGATAAATAAATTTCCTATATGCTTCATATATATGTATATAAATATATATGTAAAATGAATATGTGAAATCTGTAATCTCTGATATGATCTTTAATATGATCTTTAACAATTACTTACAATATTCTGTGCATATATTTAATTTATTCTTTCCATTCAAACCTGTCTAGCATAAGTCACCAATTTTAACGATTTTTTTCAGTCATACTATTTGAAACTTGATTATCATATCACCATTTTCATGTTTTCTCATCTTTTATATAAAATTCAGTAATACATCTGAACCAAAAATAAACATTACTTAACAAAAATGGGTGCTCCTCAACATGAAGATGAAAATGTGTGAAAAACCCATTTAGCATCACATATATGGCGAAACACTAAAAATCTTTCCCTAAATCAGAAATAAGACAAAGATGCCTACTTTCACCACTGCTATTCAATATCACACTTTAAATCCTAGCCAGAATCTTGATAACATTGTAAGGAGTGAAATAAGTAAATCAGAAAAAAACAAGAACTACATGATTCCATACAGTGGTGGAACATAAAAATGAGACTAAGAGACATGGACAAGAGTGTGGTGGTTACCAAGGGTGGGGGGGAGGGAGGACATGGGAGGGAGGGAGGGAGAGAGTTAGGGGGAGGGGGAGGGGCACAGAGAACTAGATAGAGGGTGATGGAGGACAATCTGACTTTGGGCGAGGGGTTTGCAACATAATTTGATGACAAAATAACCTAGACATGTTTTCTTTGAATATATGTACCCTGATTTATTAATGTCATCCCATTACCATTAATAAAAATTTATTAAAAAAAATAAAAAATAAAAAAAATAAATCCTAGCCAGAGCAATTAGACAAGAAAAAGGAATAAAAATCATTCAAATTGGAATGGTAGAAGAAAACTATCTCTATTCACAGATGACATGATTCTATATAAAATGACAAAGATTCCACAATAAAGTTATTAGCACTAATAAATGAATACAGCAAAATTACAGGGTACAGGCCCTGGCTGGGTGGTTCTTCCCAGCATGCCAAGGTCACAGGTTCTATCCCTGGTCTGAGCACACACAACAACTAAATGGAACTAAATGGAATAAGTTGATGCTTCTTTCTCTCTTCCTTTCCCTCCCTTCCTCGTTCACTCTCATTCTCTTTCTCTCTCTCACAAATGGGGGGAAAAATTATAGGGTACAATAACAACACACAAGAATAATGTATGTTTCTGTACACCAACAATTAACAATCAGAAAAATAAATTACGAAAGCAACTGCATTTCAAATACCATCTAAAACAATAAACTGGGAATAAATGTAACCAAGGAGGTATTAAGTCATCACTGAAAATTACAAAACACTACTGAAAGAAATTAGACCTAAATAAATGGAAAGACATCCCTGTTAAGAAATAGCAAGACTTAACACTGTCAAGACTGCACAAAATAATCTACACATTCAATACAATCTCTATCAACAACTCAAAGGACTTTTTCAGAACAGCAAAAGCTATTCCTTAAATTCACAATGAATTGCAAGGAGGAATCCTGAGGAAACAAATCTTAAAAAAGAACAAAGTGGGAGGACTCACACTTCCTGATTTCAAAACTTACTACAAAGTAACAGGAAATAAACACTGTGGTACTGACATATAGACAAATAGATGGACATACAAACACTTACATATAGACTAAAGAAACAGAACTGAGTTCAGAAATAATTCCATATATTTATGGCCAAACTGATTTTCAAAAATGGTGCCAAGTTCATTCAATGAAAAGAAAATAGTCTTTTCAACAGATGGTGCTGGGGAAAATGTATTTCCATCTTACACCATATACAAATATTAATTCAATATGGATCAACAACTTAAAAAGAAAAGACCACAAAACTCTTATAGCATATATATAGGGGTGAATCTTGATAACACTGGATTTGGCAATGGATTCTTAGACATGAAACCAAATGCAAAAGATATTAAAAAAATAGATTAACTGGACCTCATCAAAATGAAAACTTTTAAACATCATAAAACACTATGAACAAGTGAAAAAGACAAACTACAGAATGAGAGAAAAATGTTTTAAAAACATTTGACAAAGGTTTAATATCTAGAATATATTAACAAATTTCTACAACTCAACAACAAAAAGAAAAAACCCAATTAGAAAATAGACAAAGCACTTCAATAGGTTATTTCTCCAAAGAAGATATAAAAGTATCCAATAAGCACATGAAAAGACACTCAACATTAGTGTATCAACTACATTTTCTTACTTCCTGTATATTCTTGATGTTGTGGGCATTTGGAAACTTGATCCTGGAAAGACTGCCCCTCCCATGGCTAGCTAATTCCTAGAGATAGCAAGGAATCTCTTACAAGCAAGTCTTTGATATACAAAACAATCAGTTCAGTTCAAATCCCTAACTATCTTCTCTATCAAACTCTCACATACCAAGCCAATATTCTATTCCCCCTATCCTAAATCACCGCAGGGCCAGCAACCAGACATCCAGAAACCACCCCTGTAGGCCAAAGCTATGGGAAATATTCAAGCTAGCCAATCCAAAGCTATTTACTTTGCCCTGCCTTACCTTCCTGTGAAAAACTCAATACTATCAATTTAGTACTATAATCTTCCCTTTCCTCCCCTCTGCTGGCTGGTCCATCCCAATATGACCCTACAGGTGAGTCATGCCTCCTTGTGCCCAGGGAATTTCTTTCTTCATGGCAGTCGTTTCCATATCTGATTAAAATAAATCCCAGGTACAATTTGTAATAAGTCATAAGAGAAATGCAAATCAATACCACAATGAGATAATACTTCACACTCACTAGAATGGTTACAACTAAAGAAAATAACAAATGTTGGCCAGGATGTGGAGAAACTGGAATCCTCATACATTGCTAGTGGGAATGCAAAAATGGTGCAGCCATCATAAAATGCAGTTTGGTGGTCTCTAAAAAAGCTAAACATCCAATTACCAAGTGAACTGGCAATTCCACTCTTAGATGTATACCCCAAGGAAGTTGAGGGCAAGAACTCTTAGATATTTGTATCGCAATATTCGCTGCAGCATTAATCACAATAGTCAAAAAAGTAGAAATAATTCAAGTGTCCATCAAGAGATTAATGGATAACCAAAATATCATATACTCAATCCATAAAATGGACAATTACTCAGCCATAAAAAAAAAGTTCTGATAACATGCTATAACATGAATAAACTTCTAAGGAATTATGAAATACATCAGACTACTGAAGGACAAATTGTATTATTTAACTTATATAAAATATCTAAAATAAGAAAATTCATAGAGATGGCAAGTAGATTAAAGGCTACCAAAGACTGAGAGAAAGGGAGAATTCTTGCTTGGTGGTTATAAAGTTACTATCTGGGGTGATAAAAGAGCTTTGGAAATAGGCAGCAGTGATGGTAAAACAACACTGTGCATGTAATCAATGTCACTGAATTGTAGGCTTGAAATAGTTAAAATTATACATTTCATGTTATAAATTTAACTACAATTTTAAAAACTTCATAATATACCAAAAACTGTTAAATTCTACATTTTAAAATGGTGAGTTGCATGGTATGAATCCTCAAACATGTATTTTTAAAAAAATTTTAAAAAGACATGAATAAAATTTTATTATTTTTTTAAGATTTTATTCATTTTAGAGAGAAAAGAGAGAGAGGGAAGTGGTGAGGAGCAGGAAGCATCAACTCCCATATGTGTGTTGACCAGGCAAGCCCAGGGTTTCAAACCAGCAACCTCAACATTCCAGGTCAACATGTTATCCACTGCACCACCACAGGTCAGGCGAAATTAATTTTCTTTACGGAAAGAAACAGTCTCACAAATGGTGAATAATGACAACAAAGCTTGAAAAAATTTAGATTTGAATGTTAAACTGATCCAACAGCAATGTGGATATTAAATGCAATGAAAGAGTTCTCATATTTGACAAAATTTGAGAATGAATAATGCAGGAGGAGTCTGATAATATAATGAGGGGACAGTAAAATTGAGACAAAATGATTAGGAGTGAGTCACTCATAATAGAGAAAGTGCTATAATATCAAGCAAGCACTTTACTTTAAAATATTCTCAAATTATAACTGTTCTTTTAAATTACCCAGCACTTTGGTCACACAAGTTCGTAATGTTTGTGAAAACTCCCTGACAGTAGTTGTGCTTTTGGAGTATTATGCTTTAGCAAGTTTTGAAAAGTTACCCTTTTAACAAAGATTCAGGAATGTACTCCATACTTATATTCTTTTTTTTTTTTGTATTTTTCTGAAGCTGGAAATAGGGAGAGACAGTCAGACAGACTCCCGCATGCGCCCGACTGGGATCCACCCGGCACGCCCACCAGGGGGCGACGTTCTGCCCACCAGGGGGCGATGCTCTGCCCCTCCGGGCGTCGCTCTGTTGCGACCAGAGCCACTCCAGCGCCTGGGGCAGAGGCCAAGAAGCCATCCCCAGCAACCGGGCCATCTTTGCTCCAATGGAGCCTCGGCTGCGGGAGGGGAAGAGAGAGACAGAGAGGAAGGAGAGGGGGTGGAGTGGAGAAGCAGATGGGCGCTTCTCCTGTGTGCCCTGGCCGGGAATCGAACCCGGGACTTCTGCACGCCAGGCCGACGCTCTACCACTGAGCCAACCGGCCAGGGCATACTTGTATTCTTAAATGATTAATCAGAAAGCTTATGTGCTTCCTCCTGGATCCAAAATATATTAGTTCATATTAGCAGTCCTACCTACCCCATCAGATTTTCGTTTTCTTACTTTTAATAGTCCTCCAGCTCTATCAATAAGTTTTCAACCTAGTTTTTAAGATTGCCATATATGTAAGAATATAGATTTTTCTCATTCTACATATCAAATGTATAAAACTTGCTCCCACCAATCCTCATTTGTTTATAAAACTTTAGGAAAGAAACACAATTGTTGTGAGATAGCAAAAGCAGAATATGAGCAGTGCCTGACCAGGTGGTGCTGCAGTGGGACAAGGTGTCGGACTGAGACCTAGAGGACCAAGGTTCAAAACCCGAGGTTGCTGGCCTGAGCACAGGCTTGCCCAGTTTGAGCACTGGCTCACTGGCTTGAGCATGGGATTGAGCATGGGATCATAGACATGACCCCATTATCGCTTGCTTAAGCCCAAAGGTTGCTTGCTTAAGCCCAAAGGTCACTATCTTGAAGCCCAAGGTTGCTGGCTTGAGCCCAAGGTTGCTATCTTGAAGCCCAAGGTCGCTGGCTTGAGCCCAAGGTTGCTGGCTTGAGCAAGGAATCACTTGCTCTGCTGTACACCTCCCCCCCTGGTCAAGCACACATGAGAAAGCAGTCAATGAACAACTAAGGTGCCACAATGAAAATTTGATGTTTCTCATCTCTCTCCCTTCCTGTCTGTCCTTAACTGTCCCTCTCCCAGTAGCAGTCTTGGTTCTAACCAGGTAACTCAGTTAGGAAAGTATCATCCCAATAGGCCCAACCTATAGGACTGATCCCTAGTCAGAGAACATACAAGAATCAGGGAATGAAAAATAAATAAGAACAGCAAATCAATGTCTCCCTCTCTCAATCAATTAATCCATAGTAGTCTTGCTCTACTCACTTATGTTTAATGTTCCAACCTCTACCAGCCAGCAGGAAAGTAACATTTACACAGATATTTTTTTCTTCTTATAAACCACTTTTTAAGTTACCTTTGATCTTTTGTTTGGTGTGTATGCTTTTGCATTGCTAAATATCAACCGGATGTCTTTGCAAAATTCCAAAGGGCTGTCATAATTTCCCGCTTCTAAAGTTTCCCTCACTGTTCCAAAATCCATTGGAGTATCTATAATGTCTCTGTAGTCCTAGGTTTTAAAAACAATAATTAGTTCAAAGATTTCATTCCTGCTTTTAGAACTGTAAATGTATCAGATCTTTAAAATATTTAAAATTACAGAAAAGAAAAAAAATTAGAAGGAACTTAAGACTCAATAATTTTCTTTAAAAGACCCAGGCATAGATACAAGGTAAAAAATAAACCAAAATGTTATACTTGGTAGCAGGACATGGACTAGTTTTATTTTGTTGTTTTTATCCCCAAATTTCAAGAGTTTATTTGGAAAGTTGCAAAGGTAGTAGAAGTAAGCCAACTGGGCTGTGCAGGCTCAGGAAACAAGGTACAGAAGCAAAAGAAAGGCCCTTGGAGCTCAGGAGAGGGAAGGCATAGGTAACTTGCCTTAGAGGGGGTGGAGGAGATGAGGAGGAAAATGGAAAAGGCATGGCCACGCTCCCAGGAGCTTTCTATAGTATGTTTGTGCTTTATGATCTTTTTTCTAAAAAGGTCATTTTCCATTTCCCTATTACTGGAGTGAAGACAGACACTTTTAATCCAAAGTATAGTCTTCCTGTATAGGCCTCCTTAGATAATAGGCACCAAGTAGAAGTCTCCCATTATTATGTAACAAGAGTTAACAAAAAAAGCTAACATGAAGCCTAGTCATCTTACCCTTTAAAAGTTTAATTTCAAATCTCTACCCCAATCTCCTATACACAAAATAAGAAAAGCCCCAAACACTGAAACAATGGCAACTTACTGGATATTCAACCAAATCAACAGGTTGTCTAAATGGTTCAGAATCTTCACATTGAAAAATTAAGTTCACTAGTTCCTTACACTGTTTCTTCCAGTTGCTTTCAACATAGTTGGTTGCTTTGCTGCTCCTTTTTTTCCAATCATGGACCTAAAAATATATTCATAATATTAAAATATTTTCAGTGTTGGAAAAGTAACACTATAGTATATATGGTATTTGATCTAGCTACTTGGAAAAAAATCATTTTTCTGTAAAAATCCAATAACTACACATCTGTTACTCTAGAAACACTTTTCATTCCAACACTTATTTCCCACTTGTAGAAAATGTGGTCTGACCTGTGGTGGCACAATGGTTAAAGCATCGATCTGGAATGCTGAGGTCACTGGTTCAAACCCTCCAGTTTGCCTGGTCAAGCACATATGAGAAGCAACTGCTATGAGTTGATGCTTCCTGCTCCTGTCCCTGCCTCTCTCTCTATCCTGTCTTTAAAAATCAATAAATAAATTCTTTATAAAAAAATTGTGTCCACAAAATTTGAAATATCACATTAGACAATGTGGTAGGCAGAACAATGACTCAAAGATGTCTACATCCTGGCCCTGGCCTGTTGGCTCAGTAGTAGAGTCGGCCCAGCGTGTGGATGTCCTGAGTTCAATTCCCAGTAGGGCACACAGGAGAGAAGCGCCCATACGCTTCTCCACCCCTCCTCCCCCTCTCGCTTCTGTCTCTCTCTCCGTCTCTTTTTCTTCTCCCCTCCTGCAGCCAAGGCTCAATTAAAACAAGTTGGCCCAGGCGCTGAGGATGGCTCCATGGCCTCCGCCTCAGGTGCTAAAATGGCTCCGGTTACAACGGAACAACGCCCCATATAGGCAGAGCATCGCCCCCTAGTGTGTGTGCCAGGTAGTCCCAGCCAGGGCACAGGTGGGAGTCTGTCTCTGCCTCCCCTCCTCTCACTATAAAAAAAAAAGCCTACATCCTAATCCCAAGAACTTGTGACCATGTCACTTTTCATGGTTAAAGGTAATCTGTAGCTGTGACTGAAGGTGTGCTGAAGGTATGACCCTGAGATGAGGACACTGTCCTGGATTATCAGAATGGGCCTAATAAAATTATAGGGTCCTTACAAGGAGGAGGCAGAGGCTCAGAGTCAGAGTCCAGAAGAGGTACACTGTTGACCTGAAGGTGGAAGAAGGGGACCATGAGCCTCTAGAAGCTGGAAAATACAAGGAAACAAACTCTACCATAGAGTTTCCAGAAAGAAACACAGTC
Organism: Saccopteryx bilineata; assembly: GCF_036850765.1. Classification (NCBI taxonomy): domain Eukaryota; kingdom Metazoa; phylum Chordata; class Mammalia; order Chiroptera; family Emballonuridae; genus Saccopteryx; species Saccopteryx bilineata. The sequence goes on along the minus strand of NC_089491.1, from coordinate 224,551,543 downwards.
ATGTTGATACCCTGATGTTAGATCAGTGAGACCCATGTCAAAACTTCTAATTTACAGAATTGTAACATAATACTTTTATTATTTAAGCCACTAGATTTATAATTTGCTAACACAGCCATAGCAAACAATTTCTAAACAGGTACCAAACTTGGGAGAATTACATGAAAGTGACAAATCAGACCGCAATAATTCAAGTCTAATTTTTCAATGTTATCTGGAGCAGGCATATTACGAAAATTGTTACAAAAAGCTTATGTCTAAGCAGCATTTGAATGAAATTAGAAATGTTAACATTTTGGGGCATTTTCAGATTAATAGCCTTAACTTTTAATTAACATATTACATTAGAACTTTAAGAGTTTTGTAGGTGATACAATTCAGCTACCCAATATCCAAAATTTATTTCTATACATCCTGCAAGTAGTCTTCATTTTTAATAATTTTTTTTTCCTGAAGTGAAAAGCAGAAAGGCAGAGAGACAGACTCCCACATGTGCCCGACCAGGATCCAACCAGCAAGTCCATAGGGGGCGTTGCTCCATTTCAACCAGAGCCACTCTAGCACCTGAGGCAGAGGCCATGGAGCCATCCTCAGTGCCTGGGCCAACTTTGTTCCAATGGAGCCTTGGCTGTGGGAGGGGAAGAAAGAGAAAGAAAAGAGAGGGAAGGGTAGAAAAGCAGATGGACGCTTCTCCTGTGTGCCCTGGCCGGGAATCGAACCTGGGACTTCCACACGCTGGGCTGATGCTCTAGTGCTGAGCCAACTAGCCAGGGCGTAATCCTCATTTTTAAAAATAGGTTCAGTCACCAACTGCTAGCTGACTTTTCCCATCCAAGGTCTCATCTTCTTCCTCTCCATTCCAAGCAAACACCATCCTTGACTAGGTTCCCATTCTTTACTCCTAGATTCTTACAATGAACCCCTAACTCACTTCCTTTACTATCTTCTTATCCCTCAAAATCCATTTCTCTATTTTGGCTGTGCAGTTGGTTATTTACTTTAAATGAAAACTTTGGTTTTCACTATCACCATAATCTGCTCCCAAAATAAGTCAGACACAGCCACTTTGCTCATTCACATTCAACATCTATAGGTCACTGCCCTAACCATTCAGCCACACACCATACTTTGCTACTCTTTCAGCCTGGATCATAATATCCCCCACTTCTTTTTTTTCTTAATTTTTCCATTGATTTGAGAGAGAGAGAGAGAAAGAGAGAGAGAGAGAGAAAGGGGAAGAGGGTGAAAGGAAGAGAGAGAAGCCATCAACTTATTGTGTCACTTAGTTGTTCCATTTAGTTGTGTACTCACTGATTGCTTCATGTATGTGCTTTGACCAGAGGGTCGAACCCACAACTTTGGGTGTGCCACATCAACACTTTATCCACTGAACCAGCCAGTTAGCGCCACCCTCTACTTTTTGACTGTTCGAACTCAACTGTTCAAACTCGATCTCATTCTGAAAACATAATTCAAATCCCAACTCTTCCATTGAACTCTACCTAACTGTCCACCCTTCAGTGATGACTCCCCCTTTTCTCTTACAAAATATTCCATATCTATTAACAACATAACTTTTCAAAAATGGCACCTAAATCTTAGGTAGATTTTAAATAAAGAATAAGTAAACAACAAAGGTCAATCGGGAAAATTAACTTACTCTTCTTCCAGAAGATGTTCTAGGAAGATCACTATCATCCTAGAAATAAAAATTAGAGTACCTTAAGTGTTAATATTCTCATTAGAAATATAATTGTATTAATTTAAAAAGTATATGAAATACAGGGCTATAAAGACAAGACTGTATCAGAAGATCTTTGTGGCACACAGACTCTGACAAACCAACCATTCTTAATAACCCTTTACATTCCCTAAGAACATGCATTAATTCCAAAAAATAGCTATAGAAAGCAGCTTTAAATTTGTGTTTTATCTCTATTGATAAACCCCAGAAACACAGCATCTCCTACAATTCCTGTATTTCATACTCTCATTTTCTTATTCCCTAAATCTAGACACTTTTTTATTCAAGTATAAATTAGCATGAAAATCAATGAGCAATAAAAAAAGTTTATATAGAGGCCCTGGCCGGTTGGCTCAGTGGTAGAGCGTCGGCCCGGCATGCAGAAGTCCCGGGTTCGATTCCTGGCCAGGGCACACAGGAGAAGCGCCCATCTGCTTCTCCACTCCTCCCCCTCTCCTTCCTCTCTGTCTCTCTCTTCCCCTCCCGCAGCCGAGGCTCCATTGGAGCAAAGATGGCCCGGGCGCTGGGGATGGCTCCTTGGCCTCTGCCCCAGGCGCTAGAGTGGCTCTGGTCGCAACAGAGAGACGCCCCGGAGGAGCAGAGCGTCGCCCCCTGGTGGGCGTGCCGGGTGGATCCCGGTCGGGCGCATGCGGGAGTCTGTCTGTCTCTCCCCGTTTCCGGCTTCAGAAAAATACAGAGAAGAGAAGAAAAAAAAAAGTTTATGTAGAAATTACACTATACTGTTTTTATTTTTTTATGCTACACTTTTTAAAGACTATCTTCCCTGCAACCATAACTGACAGCCTGATCCTGTATGAAGGGCAACATCATTAATATTTGTCTTACACTTCAAGACCACCTGAGTAAAGGATTTTAGGTTACTATGAACATGGTAAAGTTCATTAATTTTTAATTACAATTAAATCTAATTCTCAGATATTGGGTTTACAAAAATTATTTCCAAGGTACTTCTTTAAATACACCTTTCTCTAGCTAAACTTTAGAAAGAGAACATAGTTCACTCTTAATTCCCAGCCAGGGCACACAGGAGAAGCACCCATCTGCTTTTCCACCCTTTCCCCTTGTCTGTCTATCTATCTCTCTCTTCCCCTCCTGCAGCTAAGGCTCCATTGGAGACAAGGTGGCCTGGGTGCTGAGGATGGCTCCATGGCCTCAGTGTCAGGCACTAGAATGGCTCCAGCCACAATGGAGTAACGCCCCAGATGGGCAGAGCATCACTTCCTGGGGGGCATGCTCGGTGGATCCCAGTCCAGGCACATGCGGGAGTCTGTCTGACTGCCTCCATGCCTCTAACTTCATAAAAATTTTAAAAATAATTTAAAAAAGATATTCACTTAGACATATGATATATTGATATCAATTACTGACTATAACAAATTATATCACTATCTAGATAATTAAAAAATATATTTTAGCCAAGTGCCCTATTCTCAGAAGTTCATTGGAATATAGCAAGAATTGATACAGGCAAATCAACACTTTTTACTTCACTCATTTTCAAGTTACCATTTGAAATTGACAAAAATCATTGTAAAACTGACAAACTTCATACCAAAGCATTGGCATTTTGCTCATCATTTTCAGAAGTGTTAGAAAATTCTGAGATATCTGTACAGTCTTGATTCCTGAAAAACAATTTTTCATTTTTTTAACAGTATGCAGACATTGTTATTGTTGCCAAACATTTAAACTACAGGTTAGATAAGAACAGTTACTCAACTATGCATACCTTGTCAAGTAGAGAAATGTCAGATTTTTACCCTCTACCAAAACAATTGACTATCTTAGAATATGGAAAGTTTGCTTTTCAGTTAACTATGTATGGAAATTTAGCTGGAAATTTAGAAATAACATATATATGGCCTCAGCAGATGAATGCAAGGATGAGTTTTTCTAAATATCACCACTTAGTAATATTCGTGCAGTAAATAGCAATAAAATGGTTGATTTTTGACATTAAAAAAAGGAAGTAGTAACTAAAGCAAATTACACCTTAACCTCATTGTAAACATAGAAAGAATCCTAAAGTAGAACTATCCAGGCATAAAGGAGATGAAAATGGGTCTATGATCTTCCTGAACAAAAAGAAAAGAAAGTTCTGGGAATGAAGTAGGAAGTCCAAGTCCTCCAGACATAGGACTGATTTAACCCAGGAAAGTTAAGAGAGCACACTACAATCAGTTATTCCCCAATTTGTCGCTACATATTGAAAATTATGGCAATTTGTAAATTATCTTCTCTAATATATTATTCTTTTACAGAGTTTATATTGCAATGGCAAAAAAGCATATAAAACCATATAGCAGGCCCTGGCCAGTTGGCTCAGTGGTAGAGCATCGGCCTGGCGTGCAGAGGTCCCGGGTTCGATTCCCAGCCAGGGCACACAGGAGAAGCGCCCATCTGCTTCTCCACCCCTGCCCCTCTCCTTCCTCTCTGTCTCTCTCTCCCCCTCCCGCAGCGAGGCTCCATTGGAGCAAAGATGGCCCGGGCGCTGGGGATGGCTCCTTGGCCTCTGCCCCAGGCGCTGGAGTTGCTCTGGTCGCGACGGAGCGACGCCCCGGAGGGGCAGAGCATTGCCCCCTGGTGGGCAGAGCGTAGCCCCTGGTGGGCATGCCAGGTGGATCCCGGTCGGGCGCATGCGGGAGTCTGTCTGACTGTCTCTCCCTATTTCCAGCTTCAGAAAAATACAAAAAAAAAACAAAACATATAGCAGAACTCACTAATTTTAAAGGCTACAGCCTGAGTGTCCAAAGTCCCGCAGACTTTTCACTAGAACAGATTAGGGTAGACCTCAGATCCTGATCTCCAAGTCCATTTTCATCATCTAGTTCAAAACCTGCTTTCCTAATGCAGGGAAGGATGTGGAATATTCATGGGTGCACAGACACTCTCACAGCACACAATCACACAATCCAGAGATTAAAACTCAATCTAATCATGAGAAAACATGAAACAAAGCTAAATTAAGTACCTATGACAGAGTAATTGTCCAACAAAAATAATGAGGTCATATCCTAACCAGGCGATGGTGCAGTGGATAGAGTGTTGGACTGGGACGCGGAGAACCCAGGTTCGAAACCCCAAGGTCGCCAGGTGGAGCGCGGGCTCATCTGGTTTGAGCAAGTCTCAGCTTGAGCCCAAAGTCACTGGCTTGAGGAAGGGGTCACTAGGGGTCACTCTGTCTGCTGTAGTCTCCCGGTCAAGGCACATATGAGAAAGCAATCAATGAACAACTAAGGTGCCGCAACAAAGAATTGATGCTTCTCATCTCTCCCTTCCTGTCTGTCTGTCCCAATCTGTCCCTCTCTCTGTCCTTGTCACAAAATAAAAATGAAAATGAGGTCATAAAAGAAAGGAAAGACTGGGGAACAGGTTAAAGAAAATTAAGAAAACAAAACAATGAATATGTTAGTGATTCTGGATAAGATCCTAAACAGAAAAAGGACATTGATATAAACACTAATAAACCCAAATAAGTGCTAAAGCTAAGTCAATAGTATTTTACCTAAGGTAATTCCTTAGCATTCATTGGGACACCACAGCTAAGTAAAAAGATAAGTAGAAAGTGTTAATCAAAGGTAAACAGGCAAAGATATATGTATAATGTGTGTGTGTGTGTGTGTTTAATATATATAGCAACTGTCCACTAACATTTTCTTAAGATTTTAAAAAGTAGAAAATTTTAGATTAATTTCTTACTTCTTTACAGACATTACAATCACAGTATATAAAGAAATGTCATTTAAAGTAACACATTAAAATGGGTGTAAGACTCAGAGAGCAAAAATTAAGCATGGATGGTTGTAAGAACACAATATGTAAAGTCACCCACTCCTCCGCATCATTAACAATAGGAAAATACTTACTTGATAAATTTTAAAAGTTGGTCAGTTATCTTCTTAGCTGATCTTGCAATTACACTCTCTGGTTCATTAAATGTTGTGGCATTATGCTCTATGTATCTGACTTCCCAAACCACTGCAGATAGCCTCCTTCAAAATAAAAAGACAATTAGAAAATAGAAAGAAACCAAGTAAATAATCCAGCACATTAAGCCAGCATGATATATTAATTAAACTGTAACTGCAACGTAATAATGAATAACTTCATGCTGGCAACAATCATAGTCATAAGCAATTACACTGGATGCTGAACTTCAGAGAATACATTTGAGGACCAAAAATCTTAACAGATCACTTCATCACATCTAAAACCAACTGAGCAACCCTCCTTTTTCACATTGCCTCTGGGGACATCTGAAGCTGCTGAAACTCGCTGAAGACAATGTGTTCAACACTATCAATCCTGTGAATTACAAAGGATTTCTGATCAAATGCACATTTCCATATTTGACCACAGACATAAATTAGGTTATTATAATACTTCAAAGTATCTAAATTATAAAAAATAAGATACCGCCCTGGCCGGTTGGCTCAGCGGTAGAGTGTCGGCCTGGCGTGCGGGGGACCCGGGTTCGATTCCCGGCCAGGGCACATAGGAGAAGCGCCCATTTGCTTCTCCACCCCCCCCCTTCCTCTCTGTCTCTCTCTTCCCCTCCCGCAGCCAAGGCTCCATTGGAGCAAAGATAGCCCGGGCGCTGGGGATGGCTCCTTGGCCTCTGCCCCAGGCGCTAGAGTGGCTCTGGTCGTGGCAGAGCGACGCCCCGGAGGGGCAGAGCGTCGCCCCCTGGTGGGCAGAGCTTCGCCCCTGGTGGGCGTGCTGGGTGGATCCCGGTCGGGCGCATGCGGGAGTCTGTCTGACTGTCTCTCCCCGTTTCCAGCTTAATAAAAAAAAAAAAAAAAAAAAAAAAAAAAAAAAAGATATCATCAATTGCTCTTAAAAAATCATTGACAGTAGAAATCTTTATAATTACCAGTGCTCTAGAAGCCACAGATAAAAAGTATATGATTCTAAAAATAAAAATAAAAAAAGTATATGACTCTAGGGAATTAATATTTCAAAAGCTATCCAATTATTAATTAAATTATATTTTGTAAAAATAGACTACTGCCCTGGCCAAATGGTTCAAGAGATAGAGCATTGTCCCAGCATGCCAAGGTCATAGGTTTCGTCCCCAGTTAGGGCACATGTGAGAAGCAAGCAATGAGTGCACAACTAAATGAAACTAAGTGGAACAAGTTGATGCCTCTCTTCCTCTCACTCATATCAATGGAGGAAAAAAAAAAATAGACTACTAAAGATTGAGGAATGAGATATAATCATTTTTCTTATTTGGGTTCTAGCTACACAGGCACCTAATACAATGTCTTATAGGACCAAGAAACAATAATGGGCCCAGGCCAGGTAACTTATTTGCTTAGAGCGTCGTCACCATAGCCAAGGTTGCCAGTTCAATCCCCAGTCAGGGCACATACAAGAATCAACCAATGAATGCAGAAGTAAGTGGGACAAGAAATCGATGTTTCTCTCTCTCTTTCCAAAATCAAATATTTTAAAAGATATTACAATAAAAAAGAAAAGAAAATGAACAGAAAATGTCCCCATTCCACCATCACCATCAAATACCATTACCTCTATTTACTCTACTTGGTATGGCCAAGTTATCTTTTCAAACTGTTTTTAAAGTAGGTTTCTACTAACCTGTAAAATCGATTAACAAGTCTCATTCGAATTGTATAAAGATCAGTTGGGTAAGCCACTACAGTACAGTACTTCGGGTACGTACACAGATCAACTGGACCTGCAAAAGCTGCTGCTATATCTGTCAGGGCAGACAGAAGAGTTTTTATCAATAAACTCATGACCTCTAAGTGAGATTTCTATAAATCATTCATAAAGTATGCTACAGCTAACTTTATGCTGCGCTTAACCAAAAGGTAACAGATAGAAATTGTAGTAATAAACACAACCACAATTATGATACATTTTTAAATACTATGTGGAAAAGAAACCTTGAACATTAAACTTTATACACTAAAAAACTTACCGAGATTCAAAAGTTGATCTATACCACTAATTATTCGTTCACATTCTTCATCTCTCGATTTCTGACCCCATTCACCATCTTGCGGTTTGTAGAGTAATTTCTCTAGCTCATCTGAAGTAACAGAAATACTAGCTCCTAATTCTTCAGGTGGATCAACTATAAATTCCATTAAAAAAGAACAAAAAGGATAAAACAAACCAAAAGCCAAATAAACACTCTATTTAAATTCAATAGTCAAAGGTCATAAATAAAACACTAATTACAAAGGACAAAGTATAGTTACTTAATAGCCAAGAAACCTAGCTGACACAACCTAAATCAAATGATTCAAGTTAAGCCCTCAGTAAGAGGATTAATTGCTATTATGTGCCACCCAATATGATGTACTGGAAATACAATATCACTTCTCTGACAATCTTGCCTCGAATTCAAAACCTGGATTTAATCATGAGAAAACATCAAACAAACCCAAACTGAGGAAAATTCTATAAAATAATTGGCTAGTACTCTTCAAAAGTGTCATGGTCACAAAAGATAATAGATTTAGGGATCCCAGATTAAGAAAGACTAGGAAGGCATGGCAATGAGATCCAGTATGTGAAAGGACATCATTACAGTAGTCCAAATTTGAAGATCTATAGATTAGAATTTTATCAATGACAATAATTTCCTGATTTTGATAGCTGCACTACAGTTATCTAAGATGTTAACATTTGAGAAAACTGTGTATCCAAAAATTCTATGTACTATTTTCATAATATTCTATAAATCTAAAATTATTTCAAAACAAAATATTTTAAAAGTGCAATAAAAATTGATAATGAAAGTTTACATTTTAAAAAGGAACAAAAGGCATTGTAAATATTCAGAGAACATTTTCTTGAAAAATCATAAATAAAAGAAAAAAATGTCAAGAACTAGAAAATAAACTTAACCATAGCCACCTAACAATCTGGTATATTTTGTTATTTTCATATATATTTCCAAGACTGTTAATACAAGTGAGCCTCTCTTCATATTGTTTATTTTTTTGCCTGCTCATGTCTTTTGACAATTCTAATGGCTTACTACTGACCTCATTAACAGTAAAAGCTCGTTATATAAGTGCTTTCACTGATTTGTAATATTTTTTACAGTACTTAAAAGCACTAATTGGAGCCAGATGGCTTGGGCTGGAATCTCAACTCCTATCCTTTCTGGATATGTGTGTGACTTTAAACATATTATTGCAAACTCTCTAAGCCTTAGTTCTTTCACCCATAAAATAACAGAGCATCAACCTCTGAGCAAGACTAAATGAATTAATACAAAGTTCTTGGAAACTGAGTAAGACCTCAAAAAAAGGTTTGATTCTACTTATTATATGCTTTATACATTGCAAATGCCATTTCCTATTATAGTATTTGTAAGATACTAAGCTCAAATGAAAAGCTAACTAAGGGAGGTAACTGGTGACTTTCACCAATGCAGTTAATTGAAATACATTTTTTGAAAAATATCTCATTTCTTAAAAAATCATTATTTCCAAAATAATCAGATATATCAGGGAGTAAACACAAAGCAAAGGATGTGGCCCATAAGATAAGACACAGAGAATACTGGTGGAGCAGGTTTGAATGTCAAAAAATAGTGGGGAGTAGAAGGACAGAAGTTTTTGTATCTTTTTTTTTTTTTTTTCTTTCTGAAGCTGGAAACGGGGAGAGACAGTCAGACAGACTCCCGCATGTGCCCGACCGGGATCCATCCAGCACGCCCACCAGGGGCAACGCTCTGCCCATCAGGGGTTGATGCTCTGCCCCTCCGGGGCATCGCTCTGCCACGACTAGAGCCACTCTAGTGCCTGGGGCAGAGGCCAAGAAGCCATCCCCAGCGCCCGGGCTATCTTTGCTCCAATGGAGCCTTGGCTGCGGGAGGGGAAGAGAGAGACAGAGAGGAAGGGGGGGGGGGGTGGAGAAGCAAATGGGCGCTTCTCCTATGTGCCCTGGCCGGGAATCGAACCCGGGTCCCCCGCACGCCAGGCCGACACTGTACCGCTGAGCAAACCGGCCAGGGCCTTTTTGTATCTTTTTACACAGAATAAAGACTACTATAAAAGAAAGCTAGAGAGTGAAGAAATGGAGGCAAAAGACATAGAGCACCCCTCCAAAAGTGTCTACAAAAAGGAAACACAGTAGATTAAATGTTCCAGAAAGTCAAATGCAAGATGTTCTAAGGCACAAGAAACAAATTCAAACTCAAAAGGAGAAAGGAAGGCCAAATCTAGAACTGTTGCAGGGAATAAACTGAGTGTAAGTGTCTTGTCAACAGAGGCTGAAAGCAGCGGGTGGGACAGCAAGCACTGAAGAGGCTGACTCTGGAGCAGAGACACCTATCTCTATTAGGAAAGGAGCAGATAATCCACAGTAAGACAGACAAGTCAAGGTAAAGCAGAGGACAGATGGAGTCAAGTTAGAGCTTTTCTTTGAAGAACAACGATAACAGAGTAATGATAAGGAAAAGGAAATGGAAGCCACCCAAAAGAGGTCAATAGAGTTGTATGTAAGAAGGCTTACATGAGAAATAACAATGGGCTACTAAGATGTAGCCAGCATCAAGCTGGAAACTCAAGATAAGAAAGAGTGAACAATATACACATAGTTCTGTTGCCTTCTTTAACTGTGTTGCTCAGTTTCCATAATAATTTGAAAATATTTCTCAAAGAATAAAATTTGCTCTGTGCTTTAGTAAGATAAAAAAACCAAGACCATAAGGTAAAATACTTTTATTATTTAACAATTACATACCATTATCAGGAATTGGTTCCATATCCCATGGGCTAAGCTTTTCAATTTCAGTATTGTCCCACCTGTTTAAAACAAAAAAAAGTCTGGTTAGCCTTTTATAAAGACAACTTGTGGCTAATAACTAGGTATCTACTATAAGAGTAAACAAGAAGAGAAAAAAATATAAAAATGAGTCTCATTGTAGCAGTAAAAGTTGAAATATTAACAGTAAACATTTTTTAGGAGGCTACATTATAAATAATAAGTATAAAAATATATGGCGGGTTGAAGGACAAACAGAAATCTAGTGTGGCTTGTGCCAGGGTAAGTGAACAAAAACTCCAACAGTGTGAAGGCCTTGAATATGATGCTTCAGAATGTGGACTTTATTCCACAGCCAATGGAAAGGCAGTAAAAATATTTCTGAACAAAAGAAATACCACAGTATGTGCCCCTGGACAATGATCCTGCAATATCAGGTTGAGGAAATATTAGGAAGCTACAGAAAAGCTCCAGAGAAGCATGCAGAGACTGTACCCCAAAGGGGTGCTATGAACAAAAAACGACAGGAGCATGCTAGAGAGACAGACACTAAAGAAGTGAGACTGATGTGACTTAATGACAGATGAAATCATGAGGGGTTTTTTAATCTGAAACTTGTTAGTCGTTCATACAACAACCTGCCACAAAGAATAAATGTTTGTAGGTAATTCGTTTGTAGGTGATTCGTTTTCATCTGCATACAGACCTAACAACGTAACACTGGAAATGACTATCAGGGTACTGTGGCTGATAGGGCTCTTGACTTAGCACAGTTCCAAACCACCAGGCATCATCAATGATAGAACGGAACCTGTCACCTGGAAGAGACATGATCCCATCTAAGACACTAGTTTGCAACCCTAACATTTTTAATTTATAAAATATCACATGAAAATATTTCAGTAAAAATAAAGCATTATTTATGTTAAAATTAGCCATCCATCCTTCTCCGTGTCACAGCAATCTTCAGTGATAAAAGAGATATAAAAAGAAACAATGTTACACTCAGCAATTTACTATATATAACCATACTACATAACAGGCTAAAATGGTTTATGACTAAGTTCCATTGTTTAGGGGATCCAAACATCCACTTCAAAAGAAGTTCTATTATATTTTACTACATGAAACAAAGAATGAAGTTTAATAAAACTCAAAAAACTTTTACAACAATGTACACTATCAATAAATACTTGTGTAATAAAGTATATTAATACACATTTTTAGCCCTCAATGGATATAGCATGGTCCCAGCACAAAAGATCAAGGGTTTGATCCCCGATCAGGGCACACGAGAAGCAACCAATGAATGTGCAACGCCATAAATGGAACTAAGTGAAAGAAAAAGTTGATGCTCTCTCTCTCTCCTTCCTTTCCCCCTCCCTCAAGTTAATGGAACAATTTAAAAATATATATCTCTATAATTATACTTTTAAATATGTAACATTTCCTGAGGAATATAACAAATTATAACTATAATTAGAATTTAATCCATGATTATTCTAATGTTGTTCCTATATAAGTATATTCACATAAAACAGTGTTCTAATAAGATCTCATAAAATCAGGTCTAAATTTCCCCTCAACAATAATGCTTACACATTTATTGTTTTAAAAAGTTAAGCATCTAGCCTGACCAGGAAGTGGCACAGTGGATCGAGCGTCGGACTGGGATGCAGAGGACCCAGGTTCGAGACCCCGAGGTCGCCAGCTTGAGCGTGGGCTCATTTGGTTTGAGCAAAGCTCACCAGCTTGGACCCAAGGTCGCTGGCTCGAGCAAGGGGTTCCTTGATCTGCTGAAGGCCCGCGGTCAAAGCACATATGAGAAAGCAATCAACGAACAACTAAGGTGTCGCAACGAAAAACTGATGATTGATGCTTCTAATCTCTCTCTCTTCCTGTCTGTCCCTATCTATCCTTCTCTCTCTCTCTCTAAAACAAAAAAAAAGTTAAACATCCACATATCCCGTTATCGCGGCGTAGCATAAAGCAGGCAAGAAGAACTTAGTAAGGCTTCTATACAAACCAACTGTGAAACATATAGTTCAACAGACTTCAAGGACTTCAGATAACAAACATTTCTAAATGTATTCTACAATTATAGCACTTCTAGGGAAATAAACTGTGTCTGACCTCTGTTTTACATATATTACAAAAGCAACACAGACTGCTGCAAGAGTCCTAGCTCTTCCTTCCCATCAATCCCATTTTCAAAAATAAAATAAATTTTTAAAAAGTCAATCATCCAGCATTAGTAAGTCTTTGGTAAATTAACAATTCTTTCTCCAAGGAAAGTTTTACAGAAACAATACCAATCAAATTAAAGCTACATTTCACCCCTAAAATAGAGAATATTTATATAATAAAATACCCACAGAGTCTAGAACAAAGAGAGTATGTTTATAGTGAATTCTGTAAAAAAAAAACACAAAAACGCATTATCACAACTATTAAGAGTTACATGTTTTAAGGTTCTTAATACATTTTCAAATTCATGTAAATATGACTTTTATGTATATTTTAAATCAAGGTCACTATAAACCTGTAGGGCCCTCATCCCTCCACCCATCTCTCTAATAATAAAATTCTACTTTTGAAAGAATTTCATTAATCTAAAACTTCAACTTTAAGAATAAATATTAATATATTTTTTCTAACTTTTTAATGAAAAGCATGTACTACAAAGTCTGATATAACACCATGGTTTTTGTCCAATCCTATAATGTAAATAATCTAATTTAATATAAACATCAACTACAATAAATATTACTGTAATAACAAATCCAGTGGCTTCATTTTGAGATGCCTATAAACATAATAGTTATAAGAGAGCCAGTCTTTGATACTTGGTAATACTTTTCTTCCCTATTTATCTAACACTAGACAAATCACTGTTTATGCAAAAATATTTCTTTAGTATAAGACTAACACTTTAAATTAAAAGGAGCCATAAAAATTAGTATTCACATGGTAAAAATTGGCTTTCTACTCCACTAATTATTTTCCTGGTTATTCAGGTTGATTGTTCTATAATTTAGTTGTAATTTCAATTTGGTCCTGGGAGAAGGAGTATAACTTCTGCCTATTCTATTGCCATCTTGGCTCTCCATTAAGTATTTTCAAATAAACTTCTCTTAGCTATTCATGAGTAGGGTAAGCTTCTGCTAAGTAAAGTTCTCAACAGAGTATACAGAGCAACAAGCAAATACCTATAATACAATAGCATAGCTAAAACTTTAGGTGAATTTCATGTAAGAGTTAATGGGGAAACAAAAAGTGAATTAATTGGTATGTAAGATTTAGTACAATAATTTCTCAACTACAAAAATAAAATAAAATTCACTAAATTATAAGAGGCAATTAGGAATCCATTTCTAGAATTTAGCTGTAGAAAATTAAGTTTTAAAACATTTTTTAATGGGCATTTTGGCAGAACAAAATAAGAGCTCTGACTTACATGTCATGGGGGTGAGAAAATATTATAAAAAAGAAACTAAGTTCTTTGGGTCTTGGCTGTATGACTTGTTAACACCCACATATTCTGCTGTCTTTTTTGTGTGTATGGCTAAAAGTTTTCCTTCAGAAAATAAATTTCCTGGGTCCTGGCCAGTTTGCTCAGTGGTAGAGCGTCGGCCTGGCGTGCAGGGGTCCCGGGTTTGATTCCCGGCCAGGGCACACAGGAGAAGCACCCATCTGCTTCTCCACCACTCCCTCTCTCCTTCCTCTCTCTCTCTTCCCCTCCCGCAGCCGAGGCTCCATTGGAGCAAAGATGGCCAGAGTGCTAGGGTTGGCTCCTTGGCCTCTGCCTCAGGCGCTAGAGTGGGTCTGGTCGCGACAGAGTGACTGGAGGGGCAGAACATCGCCCCCTGGTGGGCAGAGCGTTGCCACCTGGTGGGCGTGCCGGTGGATCCCGGTCGGGCGCATGCGGGAGTCTGTCTGACTGTCTCTCCCCGTTTCCAGCTTCGGAAAAATACAAAAAAATAAATAGATAGATGATAGATAGATAGATAGATAGATAGATAGATAGATAGATAGATAGATAGATAAATTTCCTTTGCCTCTAGTCTCAAAATAATCTTGATTATTTGTTCTGACATTACTGGTAAAAAGTTTACCAAGAACAACAACACTGCCTGACCAGGCAGGGGAGCAGTGGATAGAGCGTCAGCCTAGGACACTGAGGATACAAGTTCGAAATCCTGAGATTGCCAGCCTGAGCACAGTCTATCAGCTTTGAGCACAGGGTCGCCAGCCTGAGTGTGGGATCACAGACATGACCCCATGGTCTCTGTCTGAGCCCAAAGGTCACTGGCTTGAGCTAGGGGTCACTGACTCGGCAGGAGCCTCTCAGTCAAGGCACATATGAGAAAGCAATCAACTAAGGTGCTGCAACTATGAGCTGATGCTTCTCATCTCTCTCCCTTCCTGTCTGTCTGTCCCTACCTGTCCCTCCCTCCCTTCCTCCTTCTCTCTCGCTAAAAAAAAAAAGAACAGCAATACTCTATAGGGATAGCTAAAGAAATGTATCTGAAATGTACTTGTTTATAGTAGTATCTGTAAAAAAAAAAGCAGAAGCTATGAAAATTAATGAGGTTTTAATATCTTTTATGAATGTGTATGTTGAAAGACACAGCCTGCGTAAAATTTAGTATTTCTAATGAGACCAAAACTGACAATGGCAGAGTAAGTTATCCTAAGTGACTAACATCAGTATGAGCTCCCAAGATAATAGTACATACTGAAAAGGAATAATACTATATGTATACCTGTGAAATAGGCACTACAGTTGCTAACTGACATAACCTGGACTAACACCAGTTATCAATTCTGTCCTGAAGAGATTAATAACCTATACAAATTAATGATCTAATAAGTGAGCCCACCAGCCCACCTTAAATGGCCACCATAAAAACCACATTCAAGGCCCTGGCTGGTTGGCTCAGCAGTAAAGCGTCAGCCCGGTGTGTGGAAGTCCTGGGGGTGGAGCCCCAGCCAGGACACACAGGAAAGGCACCCATCTGCTTCTCCACCTTTCCCTCTCTTTCTCTCTCTTCCCCTCCTGCAGCCAAGGCTCAGGAGCAAAGCTGGCAGCAAAATTGGCCCGGGTGCTGAGGATGGCTCCATGGCCTCCGCCTCAGGTGCTTGAATGGCTCCAACTGCAGCGGAGCGACGCCCCCTGGTGGGCATGCCGGGTGGATCTTGGTCCAGCACATTTGGGAGTCTGTCTGTCTGCCTCCCCCCCCACTTCTCACTTTGGAAAAATACACAAAACAAAACAAAACACATTCAAGTTAGTGTCCACATTGAGGTGATTTTATTTTTTCTGTCCATCTATATACCTCATGATTATAAAGCTAAGTGTTACATAAATTACTGTTTTTTAAAGGAATGGTTTCCTCAAGTCAGCCTATTTAATTCTGAATTGATATATCAAAGGTAAAATAATCTGATATGCCACACATTGCCTGTATGAAACTTGCATTATTTTTCAACTTAACTTTCTGACTGTTTTACATCATAGGACAATCTTGTGAATTAACCAGTGTCATGTTAAATCAGAGATAACATAGTATAGTGAAGTCTGGAAGGAAATAAAAGGTCAATTCTAGACCTTAGCTAATAAATAAGAAATATTCCTTCAAAATGTCACACACACCATAAGAAGAAATGTTGTTTAGCCAAAATGTCTACTAAATAGTAGTGAGTACCAAGCCCTAAGCGAACTACACTTATCAGTCCCTTATATTTATTTCCAGAATTTACATGTTTGCATCCACCAATCAAAGGAGAAATTAATTCCGAAGGATAGATAAAACTCAGTAAGGACAGACTTACAAGACTGCCAATTCCTCTGTCTTGCTTCATCGTAAAACTGACGCAACACAAGAAAGTCAATAACATCTGGCATATCGTGATACCTAAACAAAAATAAAAGGTTATTAAATGCCTTGTGTAGGTTAGTCTATAGCAGCGGTTCTCAACCTGTGGGGCACGACCCCCACTGGGGTCATGCCCCACAGGTTGAGAACCGCTGGTCTATAGCAACACTGTCCAAAAGATATACAATAGGAACCACATATGTAATTCTTAATTTTCAAATATTCTTATTAAAAAATAAATTAAGGCCCTGGCCGGTTGGCTCAGTGGTAGAGTGTCGGCCTGGCGTGCAAGGGGTCCCGGGTTCGATTTCCGGCCAGGGCACACAGGAGAAGCGCCCATCTGCTTCTCCACCCCTCCCCCTCCCCTTCCTCTCTGTCTCTCTCTTCCCCTCCCGCAGCCGAGGTTCCATTGGAGCAAAGATGGCCCGGGCGCTGGGGATGGCTCCTTGGCCTCTGCCCCAGGCGCTAGAGTGGCTCTGGTCGCAATAGAGCGACACCCCAGAGGGGCAGAGCATCGCCCCCTGGTGGGCAGAGCGTCACCCCCTGGTGAGCATGCCAGGTGGATCCCGGTCGGGCGCATGTGGGAGTCTGTCTGACTGTCTCTCCCAGTTTCCAGCTTCGGAAAAACACCAAAAAATTAATTAATTAATTAATTAATTAAAAACCCAGTGAACTTAACTTTAATAGGGAAACAATATATCCTAATATTATTTTACCCTGTAATCAATACAAAATAATGATATTTTTCATTCTTTATCAAGTTTTAGAGGGTATATTTATATCACACTCGACTGAAATCAGCCACACTTCTGGTGCTCAGTGGCCACACCTGCTAAATGGCTATCATTCTGGACAGCACAGGTTTAGAAAATAATTTATGGCCCTGGTTGGTGGGCTCAGCAGTACAGCCTGTCAGCCCAGTGTGTGGAAGTCCCGGGTTCAATTCCCAGTCAGGGCACACAGAAGAAGCAACCATCTGCTTCTCCACAGCCCCCTCTCTCTCTCTTCTCCCACAGTCATGGCTCAAATGGTTCAAGCAAGTTGGCACCAGGTACTGAGAATGGCACCATGGCCTCGCCTCAGGTGCTAAAATAGCTTGGTTGCTGAACAACAGAGCGGTGGCCCCAGATAGGCAGAGCACTTCCCAGTAGGGGGCTTGCCAGGTGGATCCAAGTTGGAGTGCATGCGGGAGCCTGTCTCTCTGTCTCCCGGCCTCTCACTTAATTAAAAAAAATTTTTTATTCTAACATTTTCTCAAATACAAAAGCAGAGGCCATTTCACCTACAGGCCAGAATTCTCCACACATTTAAGTGACATGGGAAAATGTATAAAACAGCCTAACTGGTTGCTGCTGTAGCATGCCTAGTCTTACTTCTACTGGGTTCCCATCTCTCAGAACTTGAATCTACATCTTAGGTTATCCACAGTACTCTACTATTTTCCCTGCAGCTACATGGAAAGAACATGCTAACCAGCAAGAAAGAAAATGTAACTTCAGATAACTTCATAAGAAACAGCACATACCTAATAGAGAAAGATTTGTCCAAAAGTTTTCCAGTTGCAGGATCTATAAATGCTAGTTTGAGGCAACACAGTGTGGGTGGCCCAACCTCATACCGTATTCCAACTATTTTGACCAATTCTTGATCCTTCAACAGATTTTTTAAAAAGAATAAATGTTTAAAATGGTTAAATCAATTCCTCAAGTCATTCTCCACATACTGCAAAATTCAGTCAACTCACAATTTAGGCTTCCAAACCAGAAGACAAGTTTAAGTGACTATTAATTTTTGCTAAAGTTAACCTTCACATCCTTTTGGAGACAACTACTTCTGTTTCTAATGTAAGAAATATATTCACTTTAGAAAATACAACATTCCCGCCCCCCATCTGCATTTTCACTTTCTGCTGTTTCAGTTACCTGCGGTCAACTGTGGACCAAAAATATTTAATGGAAAATTTCTTAAATAAGCAACATGTTAAGTTTTCAATGTGCCATTCTGAGTAGCATGATAAAATTTAAGGCTGCCCCACTGTCCCACTTGGGACGTGAATCGTACCTTGCGACCCAAAAGTTTGGGTCCCCAAACTTTTTACACAGGGGGCCAGTTCACTGTCCCACAGACCATTGGAGGGCCACCACATACAGTGTTCCTCTCACTGACCACCACTGAAAGAGGTGCCCCTTCCAGAAGTGCAGCAGGGGGCCGGATAAATGGCCTCAGGGGGCCGCATGCGGCCCATGGGCCATAGTTTGGGGACACCTGCAGAGTATACACACTGTATAAACAATGAGTCACGTAGAGGCCATCTCAGTTATCAGATTGACAACTTTTTCAGTACCGGAAAGCTTAAGTTTTTCTATATTAAGCATGAGGCTGAACCTTTTCTCCAGTTTCTATTTCTTCTTCTGAAAACTTACACTGATTTTTATCATCTGTCCTGGGTATGCATATTTTAAGATTGTTGATACATATTGCAAAGCTGCCTTCCTAAGAAATTCTAACACACTTAGAATTTTACATGTCAATCAGCAATATACGAAGACTTCCCACTGATAAACACAAGTCCTCCTACTGGATCTTAAGGCTTAGAGATAGTAACAGAAATGTTTTTAAGTAGAAAATTAATGGAAAGATGATAATGAAATATACCTCTGTTTTTTAATGGATTTATAAGTAATTTAATTATACAGTATATGCTAAATGTTTAATAATACCATCATCTTACCCTAAGATCCATTTTTCTCCATGGCTCCTTGTTAGGGTTCAGTTCATAAATGTTATTTCTTCTCACAGCTTCAACATAAGCTTCATGACCCTGTCGAAAATATATTACCTACAAAAGGATACATTGAAAAATAAATAAAAATAAAAACCCAAGCATAACATTAATTTTGTTTTAAGTCCCGTATTCCAGTTTTAAAATCTTATTCCTCTCACCTCATCACCCATTTGTGGAACAAAAGGAGACTTCCGAAGTGTCGTATCGGTTATCCATACTGGAGGATGAAACTCATATAAATGCTCCATGTTTGCAAGCTCTGCCGGAGTTATTCTCTGCAAATTCTGCTAAGGGGAAGAGAACAGAGTTTAGTAGAACAGAAAAGAGCAACATGTACTCTTTGAAAAACAAAAGAAATGTCACCATTCAGAATATTTATTTGCACATCACCTAATGATTAGCTCTTAATTAAACACCATACATATTTGGTTCATGAACATAAACAGGAACATATCACTAGTTTGCTATGTATATCTGCCTAGCATCTTCATGAGATCTTTTGAATTTAACAGATTCTTCATAGCATTTTACATGCTATGCAAGGGAGCTAATTTCCAACCTAAATCCTCTTTAATATACAGCCTCCTCTGCCTGAGACACCACTCTGAATTTCACCACAAACTAATCATTACAGGCAATCTCCTCTTGATCTGAGGTTTTAAGACTGGTGATTTTAAAATATATTCACAAATTCTTTGATACCCTGCTTGCATATGAGGCTCAACTTACTTCTTACAAATAGAATGAATAAAGCAGAAGCGACAGTGTGTGACTTTAACATTAGGTAATAAAAGGCAGAAGGGCTTACCTCTTGCTTATACTACTGGATCACTAGCTCTGGGGTACATAGCTACCATGTTGTGAAGAAACTCAAGCAGCCCTCTTTTATCTGCCGCATAAAAGAGCGATCATCGAGCCTTCGCCAAGCCTTCAGACAACTGCAACCTCCACCAACATAAGCTGAAATACCCTCGCTAATCCCAAATTCCCAACCCATTAAAACATGAAACAATATATATTCACTATTTTATGCAGCTAGGTTTCAAGGTGATATGTGACACAGCAATACATAACCAACACAAAGACATGGCATCTTTAAATAAGGGGAGACACCTGCACAATAGGAGCACAAGCACTGGACATATCAGGAACAGGGATATTACAGTATAGAACACTACAAATGAAAATGGGAACCATGGCAGTATCAGACAAAACAAGAATAAAATATCTTAAAGTATGTTCTGGTGTTGAAATTAACAGGAAAAGGGTGTTATGGTGGGACCCTGAGCAAAACAGAACTTTCCCTTTAAGTTTCTGAATCAGAAAGGTCCAACCAGAAAAGATTAGAAAGGAAAGTTAAGTTTTAATAATATAAAGTAACTTTCCCAAAAATAAGTTTTCATTTTACATTTAACTCCTAATGATATATAACCTGGTCCATTAAAAAAAAATGGCTCTAATTTAGAAAAGATTTCTGATTTTAAATATGGACAGAGACACCTCTATAAAACTGTAAAATGGTATATATATATGTTATTTCTTTTTTAATTTTTTAAAATTATTTTCATTTTTTTCTACTTTTTAAAGGTTTTATATATTCATTTTTAGAGAGAAAAGAGAGAGAAAGGGGTAGGAGCAGGAAGCATCAACTCCCATCTGTGCCTTGACCAGGCAAGCTCAGGGTTTTGAACTGGCAACCTCAGCATTCTTAGGTAGATGCTTTATCCTCTGTGCCACCACAGGTCAGGCCTTGATGTAATTTCTAAAGATAGACTTTTCTTACCTCCTTTTTAGGCTTATTTTCTTTCTCTTTCTTTTGTCTCCTTTTTGGAGGAGATAAATTCTCAGTAGACACTTCATCCTCTGAACTACTACAAAATCGGGCAACGCGTCGACGAGATGAAGTTCGTAAAGGAGGCTGCAAATTGATGCCTGCATCAGCTGTCCAATCAGAATATCGAGATGAAGAGTCACTAGAAAAGGAAAACATTTTAAATTGTATGGAACCAGAATCTAAGCCCCAATCACAAATGAATCATATGGCCATAAGAGGTCAGAGAAGGAGGAATGATGACGAGGAAAGAATAACCCCAGGAAGACTCAACCTAAACAATCTACCCTCTCCAACAACTAATACTGAAATGACCAGAGATGATGAAAAACAAACCCCACTGACTCTGGCAATTAGGAAGGAATTTAAGTCTGACCAAGTGGTAGTGCAGCAGATACAGCATCAACCTGGGGTGCTGAGGTCCCCAGTTTGAAACCCAGAGGTCTCCGCTTGAGTTTGGGCTCTCCATCTTGAATGCAGGATCAATGACAGGATCAATGACATGATCCCAAGGTCACTGGCTTTGCTTGAGCCCCCAGTGAAATCACATACAAGAAGCAATCAATGAACAACTAAAGTGAAGCAAACTACGAGTTGATGCTTCTCCCTCTCTCTCCCTCCTCTTAAAAAAAAAAGTAAGCCTGAGTTTTTTGGAGTTTTTTAAAGATTTTATTTATTGATTTTTAGAGAGGAGAGAGAGAAAGAATGGGAAGGAGGAGCAGAAGTATCACTCATCGTAGTTGCTTCTCTATGTGCCCTGACCTGGTAAACTCAATTTCGAATTGGTGACCTCAGCATTACAGGTCAATGCTCCATCCATTGCACCACCATAGGTCAGATGGAATTTTTTTCAGTATAATATAGATGAGACCTCACGGAAAACAACATTTAGAGCCAACTAATAAGTTCCCTTTTAAAAAATGAAGTGTAGTTATAGAAACAGTAGAGGTCAAACAGAATCTTAAGTAGCAGCCCCCCACCCAAGTTGGAGAAGGCTCAGGAACAAGACTAGAAATTTTCATTGGAATGACAAACCACTCGTGAATACACTGAGAAGCCCAAGGAAATCATAGCCACCCCAAACAGAAAGCTATAAATGGTAAGAGTTTCCTGCTAATAAAGGGACTTTCCCAGCTATTACAGAAGATCCAAGAGAGGAACCAGTCTTGGTCCACCCTGAAGCAAAAGCCGAGTCAAATGGGAAACTAGACAGATTGCTAGCTGCTGGCCCACCACCAGCTCAAGTAAAAACAGTGGCCTCTACTGAGGCCATCATTGGCCAACCACTTATCTTTCAGGCTCAATAAAACACACTCACACAAACACACACATTTCTAAAAAGCTCTGTATTATAAAAAGAACGGTTCAAAAAATTTAAGAACATCTACTTCGTATGATAAAATTCAAGAAAAGTTGAAGTAAAAGACAATGAATAAAAAAATAGATTGGTTACCCAACACTATGAATGTACTTAACACTATTGAACTGTATGTCCAGTTAAAAAAAATTTTTATAGAGTAGACAAATATTCTAAAAATCACTCCAATTCTTAATCATAATGTACTATAAGAAAAGAAAGGAAGCAGAGAGTATAGTATGGTGGTCTGGCCCAGAACAGAACCAGTGGAAACAGAAATAAGATTATTTGAGTCATACTTAGAAGGAAATTTTCTAGGCTTGGTGACTGATACATTGTGAAGAGAAAATTATGTCCAGGTTTATGGCCTGAGAATCTGTCAAGACAAAGTTGAAATTTACCAAGATGAGCAAATGTTAACATCTTGGTCCCATGTCAAAACTAAAAAAGAGTAATGCAATAACTAGTCATGAATATTATAATGGTTTTACCACACATACTTTGGATGCTACACTTCATAAATGCAGCGCCAGAGTAAATTTATGTTTTGAATAAACATATTTTACACTCCTGGCTCAAATGTTCACAGACAAATAAAAATGCCCAAGTGTTTTCTATAGAAACAGCTGCTAATCCAATTCTCTTCTCCTTTAAAATATATTAAAAACTCAATGATAGTTGCAAGCTCTTGCTTCCTGAATGATATTCAAGTACAGGTCCATCCAAGGCTATGACTGAAATACTTAAAAGAGCAAAACAATTACAAACAGATACCTTGAACTTTCACTATAACTTTCACTTCTTCTATCACTTTTCCATTCTTCCTCCTCCTCCTCCTCCTCTTCTTCTTCTTCTTCTTCTTCTTCAGAAGAAGAACAAAAACCTTCACTTTGATCACAGGAAGTCTCCTAATTTGTGAAGGGAAAAAAGTAAAATAAAAATCGTGATCTGAGTGAAATTAACAAAAAGTCATATAAATGTTGTCAGTGCTTTGGACTTAAGCTACTATAATAGGTATGTACTGGTATCTCACCACTGTTTCACTTTCAATTCCCTAATGATATATAATATTTAGCATCTTTTTATATGCTTACTTGTTATCTGAATACCTTCTCTAATGGAGTGTCCAATCTTTTGCCAATTTTGAAACTGAGTTTTCTTATCAATGAGTTTTAAAAATTCATGGTATGTTTTCAATACAAGTCCTTCATTAGATATTAGTTTTACTGATATTTTTCCCATTCTGTAGCTTGTCTTTTCATTCCCTTAACAGTGTCTTTCCCACAGCAATAGATATTAATTTCAGTGAATTCAACTTGCCAAGTTTTTCTTTCAGGGATCATGCACTTAGTATTCCATCTAAAGGGTCAGCAACATACCCAAAATCACCTAGATTTTATCATGTCAACTTCTGGAAATTTTATACTTTTGTATTTTATATTAAGTTTATGACCTATTTTTAGTTAATTTTTGTTAAAAAGTCTGCCTAGATTCACTTTTCTTGCATGTGGATATCCAGTTGATTCAACACCATTTGCTGAAATAACTGGGCTTTGTCCATTGACCTGTCTTTGCCCCTCTGTCAAAGACGAGTAGAATATATTTGTATTGGTCTGTTGCTGCGTTCCCTAGTCTGGTCCACTGATTTATTAGTGTTCTTTCACCAATACCACACAGTCTTAAAAACTGTGGATTTATGGTTAAGTCTTAATATCAGGTAGTGTCCGTCCTCCAACTTTCTTTTCTTCAGTATTCTGTGTCTTTTTCCTCTCCATATAAACTTTATTTAAAGAATTTTATTTATTGTATTGATTTTATAGAGAGAAGAGGGGGTAAGGGTATCAACTCATAGTTGCTGTTCATTGATTGTTTCTCGTATGTGCCTTGACCTGGCAAGCCCAGGGTTTCGAACCAGCAACCTCAGCATTCCAGGTCAATGCTCTATGCACTGTGCCAACATAGGCCAGGCCCATACAAACTTCAGAATACTTTGTCAATACACACAAAACTATCTTGCTAGAATTTGGTATGGGATGGTGTTGAATCTATAGATAAAGTTAGGAAGAAGTGAATGTTTTAAAATTTAGGTATACTGTACAACATAATGATTTATATTTGTACATACTTCAAAATTATCACCATAAGTCTTCTTAACATACATCACACATAATTTTTTTCTTGTAATGAGAACTTTTAAGAATTACTCTCTTGCCTGACCAAGCAGTGGCATAGTGACAGAGCGTCAGACTGAGACACAGAGGACCCAGGTTTGAAATCCTGAAGTCGCCGGCTTGAGCATGGGCTCATAGAAATGACCCATGGTTGCTGGCTTGAGCCCAAAGGTCACTGGCTTGAAGACCCAGGTCTCTGGCTTGAGCAAGGGGTCACTCGCTCTGCTGCAGCCCCTCGGTCAAGGCACATATGAAAAAGCAATCAGTGAACAACTAAGGTGCTGCAATGAAGAATTGATGCTTCTCATCTCTCTCTCTTCCTATCTGTCCCTAACTGTCCCTCTGTCTGACACTGTCAAAAAAAATTACTCTCTTAGCAACTTTCAAATATGCAATACAGTATTATTAACTACAGTCACAATGCTGTACATTATATCTCCATGACTTATTTTATAGCTGGAAGTTTATACCTTTGACTCCTTTCACCCGTTTTACCCACCCCTATTCACTGTTAATGGAAATGCAAAATGGTACCATCACTTTGAAGGACAGTTTGGCAGTTTTGTACAAATCTAAAGATAGAATATCCAATAATCATGCTTTTTGCTTTTACCCATATGTATTGAAAAATTATATCCACACAAAATTTGCACATGGATGTCTATAGCAGCTTTTTTGTAACTGCCAAAAACTGGAAGCAACCAATAGGTCCAACAATAGGCGAATGGATAAACAAACCATGGTAGATTCAAACAATGACATATTGTTGAGCACGAAAAAGAAATGAGCTATGGAACCATGAAAATACACAGAGGAACATGTCCTTATTACTAAAAAGCATCCAATCTGAAAAGGCTATATACTGTATGATCCAACTAGATGACATTCTGGGAAAGTCAAAACTATGAAACAGTAAAACAATCAGTGGTTGGCAGTGGATCAGGAGGGAGGATGGGATGATTAAGTATATAGCACAGGGGATGTTTTTTGACAGTGAAACTTTCTTGTACAATACTGTTCTGGTAGATACATAACATTATGCATTTGTCAAAACGCACAGAATTACACAACAGAGTATCTCCTAATGTAAACTATAGAATTTAGTTCACTAAAACGTAAACAATTGGTTCATCAGCTATAGCAAATGTATCACACTAATTCAAAACATTACTAATAGGAGAGACTATGTGCAGGGAACAAGGGAGTATACGAGAACTCAATGTACTTACTGTGTTCTTTTTCTGTAAAACTGCTCTAAAACATCAAGTATTTTTTTAAAGTCAAGAAAGAGAAGAGCTGGGAACAAAGAACTATCTGATTGCACAACTCTAATAGCTACATTCTACTTTAAGTTCTGGTCCTGGATAATAAGCCAGTACTTTTAAATTGAGACAGGACCTTTTTTCCCTCTAATATTAATTTATATTAGGTGCATCAACAATGAATAATGAAAATGCCACTGAGAACTGAAACTCAAAAGACCAAATCTCAAATAAAGATCTACCATTGTTTACTTCATTTGAATAGGCAAAATGCAAAGTCAAAATATTCTAAAACACCATTTCTCAAAATGTGAGCACAATGTTAATTCAGGAATACAGATTTCTAGGTCTATCATACTAGACCCACTAAGTAGAAAATATGTTTTGTTTTTATTACTATTATTATTATTATTATTATTATTAAGTGAGAGGGGGGAGGCAGAGACAGACTCCCACATTTGCCCTGACCGGGAGCCAGCTGTCAAGCCCCCTACTAAGCAATGCTCTGCCCATCTGGGGCTGCTGCTCTACTTCTTGACAACCGAGCTATTTTAGCGCCTGAGGCAAGGCCATGGAGCCATCCTCAGTGTCGGGGGCCGACTTTGCTTGAACCATTAGACCAGGGGTAGTCAACCTTTATATACCTACCGCCCACTTTTGTATGTTAGTAGTAAAATTTTCTAGCCGCCCACCGGTTCCACAGTAATGGTGATTTATAAAGTAGGGAAGTTACTTTATAAAATTTATAAAGCAGAGTTACATACAGCAAGTTAAAGCATATAATAATAATTACTTACCAAGTACTTTATGTCGGATTTTCGCTAAGTTTGGCAGAATAAATCTTAATAAAACAACTTATTATAGTTAAATCTATCTTTTTATTTATACTTTGGTTGCTCGGCTACCGCCCATCATGAAAACTGGAACACCCACTAGTGGGCGGTAGGGACCAGGTTGACCACCACTGCATTAGACCCATGGCTGTGGGAGGAGAAGAGAAAGATGGGGGGAGGAGTGGAAAAGCAGATGGTTGCTTCTCCTGTGTGCCCTCATTGGGAATTGAACTTGGGACTTCCACATGCCAGGCAGACACTCTACCACTTAGCCAACTGGCCCTGGCTGAAAAATCTGCTTTTTATACTCAAATACACTTAAAATCAGAGTAATAAAATGTTTTATATGTATTACCTCAATTAACTCTCAAAAACACCTTTGTAAACAGAGACAGTATTAACATAAAGCTAATGAAATTTAAGTTTCAGAGGATTTCAATTTAAATTGCCTAGCAAGGCCCTGTGCCTATTTATAACTTCAAGTTATTAAGAAAGGTTCCTAAAATAATACAAACTTCATATCCCACAAAACTTGGACCCACCTGTGAATTTTGTATTGTCACAAGCCCCTACTCACCCACTACTACACCTCTTTATATATGAAGAAACCCAAAGCTAAGAAATGTCAAGTAGTATTTTTTGGTTCACAGAACACTAAGTTCAAGAACTAAAATGTAAAATCATGCTAACGCTAAAGCCCATACTTTCTCTCCTATCAGAGCTTTCCAAACCAAAACAGAATGGAATCAACACACATACATACATATGTACACACACACACATCCATTTCCCACCTCAGCAGCAACATAGCAGAATGAATTATTACCACTGTAAGAGGTAAAACAAACTACCACAACACAAAATTATGATTTATCAAAGGTCAAATGGACTTAACATTCTACAGTATGTCTGTTATTAGTTTAAAAGTTCCCTAATAACTGAAAATACACCCAATTAATAGGTAAAGGAAAAATCATAAGATTTATAACATCAGTGATGATTTAAAAAATAAAAAAATTATAATTATTCCTGATTTTCAAAAAGAACACTGAAGAAAATAAGCATTAGTTGGTATTTCCCTAACAAGATGGAATTAGAAGAGGAGTAGTAAAACTGAGTATTTGCTTAAAAGAGTAAATCTGGAAAACCTCAGAAAATTCAGTGATAAAATTAACTCAAAAAATTCAGGCACATAACAGTATATGTAAAAAAATTAAACCTACTGAAATCAACTGCCTTCATGTACACAAATAATAACTACTTCTTAGACAACATAACAGCGAGAAAACCCCACTAAATTGAACTGCTGGGAGAAAATGTTCTCAATGTATATCAAAGATTAAGAAAATATAAAGCGAGTGACGTCAGAGAAATGGCGCCGTGAGGAGCGAAATTGACAAATCTCCTCAAAATTTCAACAAGTTCATCAACTAGAGAAAGAAAAATCTATCCTTGGAGCATATGGGAGTTCTACACACTGAACACAACGGTATGATCAAGCGAAAAATTGACTAAATATATAATCAACCCTGAAGGAAAATAAGTTGGACAAAGAAACACTCTGCCTTCCTCACTAACCTGAGCAAAGGCTGCTTTCACTTGGAACTG
The DNA here is from genome assembly GCF_036850765.1 of Saccopteryx bilineata. Classification (NCBI taxonomy): domain Eukaryota; kingdom Metazoa; phylum Chordata; class Mammalia; order Chiroptera; family Emballonuridae; genus Saccopteryx; species Saccopteryx bilineata. Next base: position 224,523,301 of record NC_089491.1, on the reverse strand, counting down.
GGGAGGGGGGCCTAAGGGCATGGAGGAAGCTAGGCTGTGGCATGGACGTTCTTTCAAGCCGAGTTAAGAGTGTGCCTGTGGTGAATCAGCCCATGCGAGCAAACGCGCACCATGAGCAAACGCCTGCGCCACGAGCAGCACACGGGAAATGCGCCAAAACGAACTTCCCTATGCCCGAGCTTCTCTAGGCGGGCGGGGCGCCTCACCCAGCCATTCAAACTAACAATCAAGCATCAGGGGAGGGGTGAGGAGGCAGCTTGCAATCCTTTCTGGAGCAGATCCGTGGATCCAATCGCTGAAATTAGCTAAACCCACAGTCTGCTCACCTCCCAACTGACCTACGCGACTCTAACTGACAAGATCTCTCTCAGTTCAGCAGTCTAAGACAAGAGGCGTGATATTTTTTAGTGCCTCTTGCTAAAGGGGTGGGGGCAACTTCTGATTGGCAGAGCTTTCGGACTTGGGGATATATGCTAAAAGGAGGGACTTGGCAGGTGCTAAGACCTCCTGTACTCCAGGCAGCGACTAGGGCAGGGGTCCCCAAACTACGGCCCGCAGGCCGCATGCGGCCCCCTGGGGCCATTTATCTGGAACCCGCCGCACTTCCGGAAGGAGCACCTCTTTCATTGGTGGTCAGTGAGAGGAGCACATTGACCATCTCATTAGCCATGGTCATGGTTCCCATTGAAATACTGGTCAGTTTGTTGATTTAAATTTACTTGTTCTTTATTTTAAATATTGTATTTGTTCCCGTTTTGTTTTTTTACTTTAAAATAAGATATGTGCAGTGTGCATAGGGATTTGTTCATAGTTTTTTTTTTATAGTCTGGCCCTCCAATGGTCTGAGGGACAGTGAACTGGCCCCCTGTGTAAAAAGTTTGGGGACCTCTGGACTAGGGCATCTTCTTCCCAGCCAAAACAGGTTACAAAGTGAGGAAAGCCTGGGGACAGTGCTCCCACAGAGTGCTAGGCGTGCTGAACAGGCCTGGAGGCTCATAGAAAGTCACCTTGAGCCTGACCTGTGGTGGCGCAGTGGATAAAGCACCGACCTGGAATGCTGAGGTTGCTGGTTCAAAAGCCGGGGTTTGCCTGGTCAAGGCACATATAGGAGTTGATGCTTCCTGCTCCTCTGCCCTTCTATCTCTTTCTCTCTCTCTCTCTCTCTTTCTCTCTCCCTTGCCCCACCTCTCTAAAATGAATAAATAAAAGAAATTTAAAAAAAAAGTCACCTTGAGAGCAATTGGCTCCCAGCCCCGCTTGATTACTCTGGCAGCTCTGACTGCCAGAGCCTTACCCAGAGCCCTGCGTTGAGTGTGGATAGGGTGGGGATTTGCCAGCTCTTTGAGCCTCTTACTCCCCAGGCAGAGGCAGCAGCAGCCTCATAGCTGGATCATCAGGCTGCTAATTTAGGAAGGAGAGACTAGGAAAGAGGATCCAGGAAAATGGACTCTCTCATTGTCGGAACCTGCAAACACTAACAAGCCTTGATTACCAACGAGACTGAAGCCTAATATATGACATCGCCCTCGAGTCTCACCAACTGCAAATCTCTATCTAAGTGTGCCACAGGGGCAGAACCTGGGGTACAGAGTCATGGACCAGGAAGAGGGAGAGGAAAGAAAAAGGAAGAAGTTAACCTCTCAAAATCAAGAAAAACCCACAGACTTTATACCTTGTTCCACTAATTTTTTTTTGTTTCTTTCATCTTCTTGCCTTTATTATTATTATTTCTATTTCCTCCACCTTGGTCCTTTTATTCTCTGCCCCTCTTATTCTTTCCTCTTCCTGAACTACACTAACCATAAGTGTTACATTTTATTTCTTTTCTTCTTCCTTACTCTCCATGAGGGTTACACTCCAAAACCCTTAACTCTCACTCTCTCTTTTTGTTTTTTTTCTTCTTTCTTCTTTTCCTTTTCCCTTTTTTATTATTTCTCCCTCTCTATTAGTTTCTTTTCTCCTTTTATTTTTCCTCTCATTCAATCCTCAATCACGAACAAATTATTTAATTTTGGACTCGAGTTTTTTTGTGTGTGTGTGTGGCATTTTGGGTGCTTTTTATTTCACTTTTTAACTCATTAGCATTCCTCCCAACCCAGGATCTCCATTCTATTTAGTTTTTGCTCCACTTAATACAATAGTTATTTTTTTCCTTTTTCCTGTTTCCCTCTTATCTCTCATATTATATCTCTTAGTTGACCATCACTTACAAGCAAACCATTTTATACTTGATCCAAATTATTTCCTTTTTTGCATTTTGTGGGTCCCTACTTCCCTTTTTTGCCCCTTGAACACTTCCCCCCAACTCAGGCACTCCATTATAGGCAGTTTTTGTTCCATTTAGCATAATATAATTCACAGTTCATCACAATATTTTCCTAAGGAGGAGGGGAGAGGAGGGGAAGAGAAGAAAAAAAGGGGGAGGGAATAATAAATTATTATTGGTTTTTTTCCCAAATTATTTTTCCTTTTTTTTTTTCCTTTTTATTTTATTTTCTTACTTTTTATTCTTTATTAATTCTCATTAGTGCTATCAACAAGACCACCCTCAGATGCCATTAAGAAAAAGGAAATCGAATATCATGGATACAAAAGATAGAGAAGTAGCACAGATAGATGTGGAAAAATCTATGGAGAAAAAATTTAATATATTGGAAACCATGGAGCTAAATAACAGAGAATTAAAAATATAAATCCTAAAAATACTCAGAAATATACAAGAAAACACAGAGAGGCTATTTAGGGAGCTCAGAAAACAACTCAACGAACACAAAGAATATATGTCCAAGGAAATTGAAACTATAAAAACAAATCAGACAGAGATGAAAAACTCAATTCATGAACTGAAAAACGAGGTAACAAGCTTAGCTAAGAACAGGTCAGATAGAAGGTAGGATTAGTGACATAGAAGACAAGCAACTTCAGGCACAACAGAGAAGAAGAGAGAGACTCAAAAATTTAAAACAATGACAAAGCCCAACAGGAATTGTCTGACTCCATCAAAAAGAATAACATAAGAATAACAGGTATATCAGAGGGAGAAGAGAGAGAAAATGAAATGGAGAATATATTCAAACAAATAATAGACGAGAACTTCCCAAGCCTGTGGAAAGAACTAAAGCCTCAAATTCAAGAAGCAAACAGAACACCGAACCTACTCCAAAGCACATCATAATGAAATTGGCACAAACCAACGACAAAGAAAAAATTCTCAAGGTAGCCAGGGAAAAGAAGAAAACAACATATAAAGGAAGGTATATTAAATTATCATCAGATTTCTCAGCAGAAACTCTACAAGCTAAAAGAGAGTGGACCCCAATATTTAAAGCCCTGAAAGAGAGGAACTTTCAGCTAAGAATACTAGACCCATCAAAGCTGTCCTTCAAATACGAAGGAGAAATAAAAACATTCACAAATACAGAAAAGATGAGGGAATTTATCATCAAAAACCCCCCACTCCAGGAAATACTAAAGGGGGTTTTCCAACCAGATTAAAGAACAAAACAAAACAAAACCACAAGTAAAAGCTCCAACAAGAACACAATAAAGCTGCCTGCCTGCCTGCCTGCCTGCCTTCCTGCCTTCCGTTTGCGTGTGTATGCGTGCGTGCATGGCTGCTTCCTTGCTTCCCTGCTTTCCCGCCCGCCTGCCTACCTACCTACCTACCTACCTACCTACCTAATGCTTGTTCTATTAATTCCATGAGAAAAGGGGGAAATAGAGGGGAGGGAGGGAGCGGCATGAGAGAACCTATAGAGTACTGCAAGATGTAAGGGCGATCGATCGATGGAGCTATGGATGAGGTCGTTAGTCTCAGACATCCTGCATCCCGTACCCCCCACCGAATCCTCTTACTGTCAGGGCGGGGGGGGGGGGGGGGGGGAAGAGGGAAGAGTCCTCACCAGACCCAACATTTCTCTGTACTAACTAGACTTTACAGAATGTCTTCTCCAGCATCCCACTCTGGTGCAGGAAGGCCGAAACACAGGGTGACTTTCTGTTCCCATCCTGGGAAAGTGAAGGTCGAGGCCAAACGCTTGTGACTGAAAACAGTCACACCTAGGAAAGGCCAAAGGACCTGGGTGTTTTGTGTAGCCCAACTGGAGCTTCCTTCAGGAGGTCCAGAATCAGACAGCAGATGATGTTATGTCTCAGAAAGGGCAAGAGAGCCTGACCTGTGGTGGCACAGTGGATAAAGTGTTGACCTGGAACGCTGAGGTCACTGGTTCAAAACCCCGGGCTTGCCTGGTCAAGGCACATATAGGAGTTGATGCTTCCTGCTCCTTCCCCCTTCTCTCTCTCCTCTCTCTCTAAAAACTAATAAAGAAATAACTAACTAAATAAATAAATTAATTAAAAAAAAAAAAAAAAAAGAACACAATAAAACCAAATTAAAAACTGTGACAACAAAAGCAAAAAAAAGGGGAGAGGACAGAGATTAACAGTAGCAAAGGACGATGAAGTACAGAAACACTCATAAGATAGGGTACTACAATGAATATGGTAGGTACCCTTTTCATTACTTAATGGTAACCACTCTTGAAAAAACCACCACGGAAGCACATGACTTAAAAAAGGTAGCAACAGAGGAAAGAAGTATGGAATACAAACAAACAAAAACAAATGATAGAAAAACAAAAGAGAAGAATCAAGATACAAAACTAACAGAAAGCAATTTATAAAATGGCAATAGGGAACCCACAAGTGTCAATAATTACACTAAATGTAAATGGATTAAACTCACCAAAAAAAAGACACAGAGAAGGCCCTGGCCAGTTGGCTCAGTGGTAGAGCGTCGGCCTGGCATGCAGGAGTCCTGGGTTCGATTCCCGGCCAGGGCACACAGGAGAAGCGCCCATCTGCTTCTCCACCCCTCTCCCTCGCCTTCCTCTCTGTCTCTCTCTTCCCCTCCCGCAGCCAAGATTCCATTGGAGCAAAGTTTGCCCAGGCACTGAGGATGGCTCTGTGGCGTCTGCCTCAGCTGCTAGAATGGCTCTGATTGTGGCACAGCGACGCCCCAAGATGGACAGAGCATCGCCCCCTGGTGGGCATGCCGAATGGATCCCGGTTGGGCACATGCGGGAGTCTGTCTGACTGCCTCCCCATTTCCAATTTTGGAAAAATACAAACAAAACAAAAAAATATATAAATAAATAAAATAAAAAGACACAGAGTAGCAGAATGGATTAAATAAGAAAATCCAACTGTATGCTGCCTACAAGAAACACATCTAAGCAACAAGGATAAAAACAAATTCAAAGTGAAAGGCTAGAAAACAATACTCCAAGCAAATAACATCCAAAAAAAAAGCAGGTGTAGCAACACTCATATCTAATAATGCTGACTATAAGACAGCAAAAGTACTCAGAGACAAAAATGGTCATTTCATAATGATTAAGGGGACACTGAATCAATAAGACATAACAATCCTTAATATATATGCACCAAACCAAGGAGCACCAAAATATATGACAGCTACTTATTGACCTAAAAACAAAAACTGACAAAAATACAATCATACTTGGAGACCTCAATACATCGCTGATGGCTCTAGATCGTTCATCCAAACAGAAAATTAATAAAGATATATTGGCCTTAAACGAAACACTAGAGCACCTGGATATGACAGACATCTACAGGACACTTCATCCCAAAGCAACAGAGTATACATTTGTCTCTAGTGTACATGAAACATTCTCAAGAATTGACCATATGTTGGGCCACAAAAATAACATCAGCAAATTCAGAAAAACTGAAATTGTACCAAGCATATTTTCTGATCATAAAGCCTTGAAACTAGAATTCAACTGCAAAAAAGGGGAAAAAACCCACAAAAATGTGGAAACAACAAACTTTTAAAAAATGAGTGGGTCAAAGAAGAAATAAGCGCAGAGATCAAAAGATATATACAGACAAATGAAAATGACAATACGACATATCAGAATCTCTGGGATTCAGCAAAAGCAGTAATAAGAGGAAAGTTCCTGGCCCTGGCCGGTTGGCTCAGCGGTGGAGCGTCGGTCTGGCGTGCAGGGAACCCGGGTTCGATTCCCGGCCAGGGCACATAGGAGAAGCGCCCATTTGCTTCTCCACCCCTCCCCCTCTCCTTCCTCTCTGTCTCTCTCTTCCACTCCCGCAGCCAAGGCTCCATTGGAGCAAAGATGGCCCAGGCGCTGGGGATGGCTCCTTGGCCTCTGCCCCAGGTGCTGGAGTGGCTCTGGTCGCAGCAGAGCGACGCCCCGGAGGGGCAGAGCATCGCCCCCTGGTGGGCAGAGCGTCACCCCTGGTGGGCGTGCCAGGTGGATCCCGGTCGGGCGCATGCGGGAGTCTGTCTGACTTTCTCTCCCCGTTTCCAGCTTCAGAAAAATACAAAAAATAAATAAATAAATAAGAGGAAAGTTCCTATCACTTCAGGCCTATATGAACAAACAAGAGAGAGCCCAAGTAAACCACTTAACTTCACACCTTAAGGAACTAGAAAAAGAAGAACAAAGAGAACCCAAAACCAGCTGAAGAAGGAAATAATAAAAATCAGAGCAGAAATAAATGAAATAGAGAACAGAAAAACTATAGAAAAAATTAATAAAACAAGGAGCTGGTTCTTTGAAAAGATCAACAAAATTGACAAACCCTTGGCAAGACTCACCAAGGAAAAAAGAGAAAGGACTCATATAAACAAAATCCAAAATGAAAGAGGAGAAATCACCACAGACATCATAGATATACAAAGAATTATTGTAGAATACTACAAAAACTATATGCCCTCAAATTTAACAATCTAAAAGAAATGGATAAATTCCTAGAACAATACTACCTTCCTAGGCTGAGTCATGAAGAAGCAGAAAACCTAAACAGACCAATAAGCAGGGAGGAAATAGAAAAAACTATTAAAAACCTCCCCAAAGCCCTGGCCGGTTGGCTCAGCGGTAGAGCGTCGGCCTAGCGTGCGGAGGACCCGGGTTCGATTCAGGCCAGGGCACACAGGAGAAGCGCCCATTTGCTTCTCCACCCCTCCGCCGCGCTTTCCTCTCTGTCTCTCTCCTCCCCTCCCGCAGCCGAGGCTCCATTGGAGCAAAGATGGCCCGGGCGCTGGGGATGGCTCTGTGGCCTCTGCCTCAGGCGCTAGAGTGGCTCTGGTCGCAACATGGCGACACCCAGGATGGGCAGAGCATCGCCCCCTGGTGGGCAGAGCGTCGCCCCTGGTGGGCGTGCCGGGTGGATCCCGGTCGGGCGCATGCGGGAGTCTGTCTGACTGTCTCTCCCTGTTTCCAGCTTCAGAAAAATGAAAAAAAAAAAAAAAAAAAAAAACCTCCCCAAAAATAAAAGTCCAGGCCCAGACAGTTATACTAGTGAATTCTATCAAACATTCAAAGAAGACTTGGTTCCTATTCTAATCAAAGTCTTCCAAAAAATTAAAGAAGAAGCAATACTTCGAAACACATTTTATGAGGCCAACATAACCCTCATACTGAAACCTGGCAAGGACGGCACAAAAAAAGAAAACTACACACCAATATCTCTAATGAATACAGATGCTAAAATACTAAACAAAATACTAGCAAATCGAATACAACAACATATTAAAAAAATAATACATCATGATCAAGTGGGATTCATCCCAGAATCTCAAGGATGGTTCAACATACATAAAACGGTTAATGTAATACACCATATCAACAAAACAAAGAACAAAAACCACATGATCTTATCAATAGATGCTGAAAAGGCATTCCATAAAATACAACACAACTTTATGTTTAAGACACTCAACAAAATGGGTATAGAAGGAAAATATCTCAACATGATAAAGGCCATATATGATAAACCATCAGCCAACATCATATTAAATGGCACTAAACTGAGGACTTTCCACCATAAATCAGGAACAAGATAGGGTTGTCCACTCTTTCCACTCTTATTTAACGTGGTGCTAGAAGTTCTGGCCAGAGCAATCAGACAAGAGAAAGAAATAAAAGGCATCCATATCAGGAAAGAAGAAGCAAAAGTATCACTTTTTGCAGATGACATGATCCTATACATCAAAAACCCCAAAGACTCCACAAAAAGATTACTAGAAACAATAAACCAATATAGTAAGGTCACAGGATACAAAATTAATACACAAAAGTCCATAGCCTTTCTATATGCCAACAATGAAATATTAGAAAACAAACTCAAAAAAATAATCCCCTTCACGATTGCAACAAACAAAATAAAATATCTAGGAATAAACATAACAAAGAATGTAAAGAACCTATATAGGCCCTGGCCGGTTGGCTCAGCGGTAGAGCGTCGGCCTGGCGTGTGGGGGACCCGGGTTCGATTCCCGGCCAGGGCACATAGGAGAAGCGCCCATTTGCTTCTCCACCCCCACCCCCCTCCTTCCTCTCTGTCTCTCTCTTCCCCTCCCGCAGCCAGGGCTCCATTGGAGCAAGGATGGCCCGGGCGCTGGGGATGGCTCGGGTGCTGGGGATGGCTCCTTGGCCTCTGTCCCAGGCGCTAGAGTGGCTCTGGTCGCCGTGGAGCGTCGCCCCTGGTGGGCGTGCCGGTGGATCCCGGTCGGGCGCATGCGGGAGTCTGTCTGACTGTCTCTCCCCGTTTCCAGCTTCAGAAAAATACAAAAATGAAAAAAAAAAAAAAAAAAAAAAAAAAAAAAAAAAAAAAGAACCTATATAATGAAAACTACAAAGCACTGTTAAGGGAAATCGAAAAAGATACAATGAGATGGAAAAATATTCCTGTTCTTGGATAGGAAGAATAAATATAATCAAAATGGCCATATTACCCAAAGCAATTTATAAATTTAATACAATTCCTATCAAAATTCCTAGGACAGGCCCTGGCCGGTTAGCTAAGCGGTAGAGCGTCGGACTGGCGTGCGGGGGACCCGGGTCCGATTCCCGGCCAGAGCACATAGGAGAAGCGCCCATTTGCTTCTCCACCCCCCCACCTTCCTCTCTGTCTCTCTCTTCCCTTCCCGCAGCCGAGGCTCCATTGGAGCAAAGATGGCCCAGGCGCTGGGGATGGCTCCTTGGCCTCTGCCCCAGGCGCTAGAGTGGCTCTGGTCATGGCAGAGCGATGCCCCGGAGGGGCAGAGCATCATCCCCTGGTGGGCAGAGCGTTGCCCCTGGTGGGCGTGCCGGGTGGATCCCGGTCGGGCGCATGCAGGAGTCTGTCTGACTGTCTCTCCCTGTTTCCAGCTTCAGAAAAATGAAAAAAAAAAATTCCTAGGACATATTTTTTAAAAAATAGAACAAAAAATCATCAGATTTATATGGAACTATAAAAAACCCCGAATAGCCAAAGCAATCCTAAGGAAAAAGAATGAAGCTGGGGGCATTACAATACCTGACTTCAAACTATACTATAGGTTCACGACAATCAAAACAGCATGGTATTGGCAGAAAAATAGACACTCAGACCAATGGAACAGAATAAAGTCCAGAAATAAAACCCCACATATATATGGTCAAATAATTTTCGATAAAGGGGCCAACACACAATGGAGAAAAGAAAGCCTCTTCAACAAATTGTGCTGGGAAAACTATTAATAGAAAGCCACATGCAAAAGAATGAAACTCGACTACAGCTTGTCCCCTTGTACGAAAATTAATTCAAAATGGATCAAAGACCTAAATATAAGACCTGAAACAATAAAGTACATAGAAGAAGACATAGGTACTAAACTCATGGACCTGGGTTTTAAAGAGCATTTTATGAATTTGACTCCAAAGGCAAGAGAAGTGAAGGCAAAGATAAATGAATGGGACTACATCAGAATAAAAAGTTTTTGCTTAGCAAGAGAAACTGACAAAATAAACAGCCAACTAAATGGGAAATATTTTCAAACAACAGCTCAGATAAGGGCCTAATATCCAAAATATACAAAGAACTCATAAAACTCAACAACAAACAAACAATCCAATAAAAAAATGGGAAGAGGACATGAACAGACACTTCTCCCAGGAAGAAATACAAATGGCTAACAGATATATGAAAAGATGCTCATCTTCATTCGTTATTAGAGAAATGCAAACCAAAACTACAATGAGATACCACCTCACACCTGTTAGATTAGCTGTTATCAACAAGACAGGTAATAGCAAATGTTGGAGAGGCTGTGGAGAAAAAGGAACCCTCATTCACTGTTGGTGGGAATGTAAAGTAGTACAACCATTATGGAAGAAAGTATGGTGGTTCCTCAAAAAACTGAAAATAGAACTACCTTATGACCCAGCAATCCTTCTACTGGGTATATACCCCAAAACCTCAGAAACATTGATACGTAAGGACACATGCAGCCCCATGGTTCATTGCAGCATTGCTCATAGTGGCCAAGACATGGAAACAACCAAAAAGCCCTTCAATAGATGACTGGATAAAGAAGATGTGGCACATATACTCTATGGAATACTACTCAGCCATAAGAAATGATGACATCAGATCATTTACAACAAAATGGTGGGATCTCAATAACATAGAAAGTGAAATAAGTAAATCAGAAAAAAACAAGAACTACATGATTCCATACATTGGTGGGACATAAAAACGAGACTAAGAGACATGGACAAGAGTGTGGTGGTTACTGAAGGTGAAGGGGAGGGGGGGCGCAGGAAGGGAGGAGGGAGAGGGGGAGGGGGAGGGGGAGGGGCACAAAGAAAACTAGATAGAGGGTGACGGAGGACAATCTGACTTTGGGTGATGGGTATGCAACATAACTGAATGACAAGATAACCTGGACATGTTTTCTTTGAATATATGTACCCTGATTTATTGATGTCACCCCATTAACATTAATAAAAATTTATTTATTAAAAAAAAAAAAGAAAATATAAAGCCAGACTGGTGGTGGCACAGTGGATTGAGCATCGGCCTGGGATACTGAGGGCCTCAGTTCAAAACCCTGAGGTTGCTAGCTAGAACACAGGCTTGTTGGCTTGAGTGAGGGTCACCAGCTTGAGCGTGAGATCATTAACATGATCCAAAGGTCACTGGCTAGAAGCCCAAGGTTGCTAGCTTGAGAAAGGAGTCACTGGCTTGGCTGGAACTCCCCAGCCCCCAGTCAAGGGACGTAGGAGGCACAATCAATAAACAACTAAAGTGAAGGAACTACAAGTTGATGCGTCTCCTCTCTCTCTGCCCCACCACTCTCTCCCTTCCTGTCTCTCTCTAAAAAGAACATATAAATTTTTTCTAATTAAGGGGTGAAAAAGACCTGAAATACTACATAGAAACACCGAGACACAGAGACAATGTGCAAAGATGAAAAAAAGATGCTAAATATATAAAAAGATGTTCAACTTTACAAGAGAAAAATTCAAACTAAAAGAACACTATGAAATAAACCCAAGACAAAAGGGCAAATACTGTATAATTCCACTTACAGGGAACGGACAAATTCAGAGACAGAAAGAAGAAGTTACCAGGAGCTGAGGAGAGAGTATGTAATAGGCAGTTCATGTTTAATGAGTAGAATTTCTGTTGGGAAGATGAGAAAGTGCTAGAAATGTATAGTAATGATTATTGTATACATTGTAAACACACTTACTGCCACTAAACTATACACTTAAAATCATTAAAATGGTAAATTTCCTATTACATATATTTTATCACATGAAAAATAAAACTATACTAAAATACCATCTCTCACCAATTAAACTGGTAAAATTACAAAGTGCAACACACTCTACTGACTAAAGGATAGGGAACCAGGCACTCTTATACATCACAGCTAGAAATGCAAGTTGGAATTCTCCTTTAAGAGAATTTTTATCTGTCTCTTAAAACTCATATGCATTAAATTTTTGACCCAGCAATCCCATTTCAAGTAATAAACCCTCAAAATTACATCTGCAACAGGACAAAAAACATATATCGTAGCCTTATTTAAACAACATTGGAAATATCCTAAGTGGCCACAACCAGGAGAATGATTAAACTGTTATAATCACACAATTAAGTAGGACACAAGTAAAAAAAAGAAGATATTTATGAATTGATATAAAGTCATTTCAAGAATATTTTAAATGAAAAGAGTCAAGTAAAAAAGAACATCTGTACTATGCTATATTCTTGTACAAAGGAAAAATAGTAAAATATATATGTATCTGACTGAATTTGTGGGGAAAAAAACAGGAAGGATAAACCAACTAGTAGTGAAAAGGGTTATCTAAAGAGAATGGGTGGGATTTTTATCATAATTACCCACAATCATTAACAAAAGGTTAAAACATGTTCAATATATTACAAAATTTTAAATGTAAAAATAGTCATTATATAAAACAAAATCATTTAAATGAACAGTTTTGATGGTAAAAAGCAGTTAACATTTTGGATATTAGGAACTGTTTTAAAAACTTTACATGATTAAATTAATTCTCACGCCTGACCAGGCAGTGGCGCAGTGGATAGAGCGTCGGACTGGGATATGGAGGACCCAGGTTCGAGACCCCGAGGTCTCCAGCTTGAGCGCGGGCTCATCGGGTTTGAGCAAGGCTCACCAGCTTGAGCCCAAGGTCGCTGGCTCGAGCAAGGGGTCACTCGCTCTGCTGTAGCCCTCTGGTCAAGGCACATATGAGAAAGCAATCAATGAACAACTAAGGAGCTGCAACGAAGAATTGATGTTTCTCATCTCTCTCCCTTCCTGTCTGTCCCTCTCTCTGACTCTGTCTCTGCCACCAAAAAAAAAAAAAAAAAAAAAAAATTAATTCTCACAACACCTCTGAGGGACATACTACTACTAATTACTTTCATAGATATGACAGAGGCACAGAAAGCTTTAAATTATGTAGTTATCAAAGTGGAAAATTTTGGATTTGAACTCAAACCCTATGCTTGACTAATATCCTAACACTTTAAAAAGCAATAAACTGTTCATCTATATGGAACATTTTAACCTTCAAAACATTATGAATTTAAAAATACTAATATTCCGGCCCTGGCCAGATAGCTCAGTTGGTAAGAGCACCGTCCAGATAATGCAGAGCAAGCTGGTTCAATCTCCAGTCAGGGAACATACAGAAACAAATTGGTGTTTCTCTTTCTCCTTATTTCTCTCTCTAAACTCAATTAATCCATAAATTAAAAACACTTAAAATATGTAAAAGTAAAAATATCCTAATATTAACTTTTAAATACTCTTTCCAAAAATACTGTTTTCCCAAGAAAAATCACAATAAAGATCAGTAATTTATATGATTATTGAAATAAAGGGGTTAGATACGACAGCAGTAGCAACAAAGAGAAAAATAAACTGAACTCCATCAAATGCAAAACTTTTGTGCCTCAAAAGAAACCACCAGAGCAGTGAAAAGACAACTCATTGAGTGAGAGAAAATATTTCCAAGTCGTATCTCAGAAAGAACTTATATTCAAAATATTAAGAAAACTGTTACGGCAATTAAAAATAACAAACTGAAAAATGGGCAACAGATTTGCACAGAAATGTCTTCAAAGATATACAACTGGAGCCTGACCAGTGACGGAGCAGTGGGTAAAAGCATTGTTCAAAGCCCAGAGGTCACTGGCTCTGAGTTCAGGCTTGCCAGCATGAGGTCACTGGCTTGAGCAGAGAATCTTCCACATGACCCCAAAGTTTGCCAGCCTGAGCCCAAAGATAGCTGGCTTGAGCAAGGGGACACTGGCTCGGCCCTGGTCAAGGCACGTACAAGAAGTAATCAATGCACAACTAAAGTGAAAGCAATGAGTTGGTGCTTCTCACCCTACCTCTTCCTCCCTGTCTCTCTTTCAAAAATATATAATTTAAAAAAAAGATATACAAATAGAGAATAAGCACATGAAAATATCAGTGATTAGGAAAATGCAAGTCAAGACCTCAGTGAGATACCACTTCACACTCACTCAGATACCTAAGAATCAGGACAGACAATACAAACATTGACAATGATGTAGAGATGTGGAGACACTGGAACCCTCTATACAATATTGATGGGAATATAAAACAGTGCAGCCGCCTGACCTGTGGTGGCGCAGTGGATAAAGTGTCGACCTAGAAATGCTGAGGTCGCCGGTTCGAAACCCTGGGCTTGCCTGGTCAAGGCACATATGGGAGTTGATGCTTCCAGCTCCTCCCCCCTTCTCTCTCTCTGTCTCTCTCTCCTCTCTCTCCCTCTCTGTCTCTTTCTTTCCCTCTCTCTCTCCTCTCTAAAAATGAATAAAAAAAAAAAAAAAAAAAAAAACAGTGCAGCCATTTTGGAAAACAATCTGCCAAGTCCTCAAAAGGTTAAACATAGGGTTACCACATGACTCTTAGATACATACCCACATGAAATGAAAACGTTTATGTCCAAACAAAAACTCATACATGAATGTTAATAAGCAGCAGTACTCAGTAATAGCCAAAAGGTAGAAATGTCTATCAACTAATGAGCAAATAAAATGTGGTATGTTCATATACTGGGCAATAAAAAAAAAATGATTTATACACACTACATATGAATCAACCTTGAAAACATTACACTAAAAGAAAAAAGCCCCAAACACAAAATCACATTGTATGATTCCATTTACTATATATGCACTATCCAGAATAGACAGATCCATATACAGACAGACAGGAGATTAGTAGTTGCCAAGGGCTGGGTAAAATGGAAATAAGGACTAACTAAAAATGGATATAGGGTTTCTTTATAAGAGGTGATGAAAGTATTTTGAAATTAAATATTGTTGATAATGGCACAAATCTGTTAATATACAAAACCACTGGATGGTATACTAGCATAGTGAGCATCTCAAAAAAGCTGTGCATAATTTTAGTTAAAATTGAAATCATGCAATTTCATCTTAACCTCTACAGGATACTGTATTTTCACATATTTTCAGGGTAGAGTCAAACTAAGACAAATGTTTTAAAGATTATTTCATATGTTTTAAAGTTACAAAACTCACATGTCTTATAGAGCTTGAAGATTCATTTCCAGAAGATAACTCTATCCGTCCAACATTTCTTCTACCATAATTTGGATATTTACGCCTACATGTCCTCTGCCTAGACTGTGACACCAAAACCACCGAATCAGACTGCAACATAAACATGTAGATAGATGAAAATCAACACCTAAATAATTACAATCTTCAACACAATGGTCACTGTATCAAATTCCCAAGAAGAATTAAAGCAAAAGGTATAAAAACAATAGTTGAAAAAATAAAAGAAAATATTCTTTAATGGATTTTATTATTGCTATATGCTCTTAAATCAACGCTGGTACTTTTACTTTTTTTGTGACAGAGAGTCAGACAGAGGGACACATAGGGTCAGACAGACGGGAACAGAGAGAAATGAGAAGCATCAATTCTTCGTTGCGGCACCTTAGTTGTTCATTGATTGCTTTCTCATATGTGCCTTGACCGGGGGGCTACAGCAGAGTGAGTGACCCCTTGCTCAAGCCAGTGACCTTGGGCACAAACTGGTGAGATCTACACAAACCAGATGAGCTCACGCTCAAGCTGGCGACCTCGGGGTTTCGAACCTGGGTCCTCCGCGTCCCAGTCTGACACACTATCCACTGTGCCACCGTCTGGTCAGGCTGGTACTTTAACTTTTAGGATACTTAGAAGACATGGCTAAATTAGGCACATTAATTAGGTCAGCATTTTCTAAACAGAACTGTAGGTCAATTGGTTTACCATGAACTACAGAATAAATCCAAAAAGCTTATTACTTTAAGAATATTTATCTTAGAAGTAAAAATACACTTCACAAAAATTAGGGAATGTGCAGATTCTCCAGTACTTCCAGCCTTTTGTATAGTGCATTTTCACCAATGAAATAAAAGTTAGTTTTGCATCCAATTTGCATAATCAAACTTTCTTTGCTTGTCATTTGCTTTTCTGTTCTTATTTAATAAAAAAAAATTTTAATGCTTCTTTTATTTGCTTCATATTCATTTTGAAATATCCCCTAATTTTTGTGAGCAGTATATATTATGAAGCAATACAAATATACATATATACACACAGGTACAGAGAAATATTTAAAATAATCCTCAAATATTAATCCCAATTATTTCCAAGTTTTAAATTTTTGGATAATTTGTTAATACTTTCCAGTTCTGCTTGAATTTTTAAATACTGTATTTTTATCAAACAATAATTTTTAAAAATCAGCCAATAAAATATAGTATTTTTTTTTTATATGAGAGAGGGGGAGGACAGACAGGGACAGACAGGGACAGACAGATCAGAAGGGAGAGAGATGAGAAGCATGAATTCTTCACTGCGGCACCCTAGTTTCTCATTGATTGCTTTCTCTTATGTGCCCTGACCGGGGCCACAGCAAACCGAGTGACCCCTTGCTCGAGCCAGCAACCCCAGGCCCAAGCTGGTGAACCTTGCTCAAACCAGATGAGCCTGCGCCCAAGCCAGCAACCTCAGGGCCTTGAACCCAGGCCCTCCGTGTCCCAGTCTGACACTCCATTCACTGCACCACTGCCTGGTCAGACTAAAATAGATTGTATTTTAAAGGGAGAGAGGCATAAACTATATTCCTCCAACATCGAAGTCATATGTGCAATCACTCAACGAAAACACATATTCTTTGAATCAATATACAAATAAATTTGCACATTAGTGCCTTCTGTTTGATAATCAACAGTATGTATTATCACTTCAACATACCACTGACTATTAAATAAATTATACTTTCCTTAATTTGTCAGTACTCATTTTTTTTTTTTTTGTATTTTTCTGGTTAGAAACGGGGAGGCAGTCAGACAGACTCCCGCATGCGCCTGACCAGGATCCACCCGGCACGCCCACCAGGGGGCGATGCTCTGCCCATCTGGGGCACTGCTCTGTTGCAACCAGAGCCACTCTAGCGCCTGAGGCAGAGGCCACAGAGCTATCCTCAGTGCCCGGGCCAACTTTGCTCCAATGGAGCCTTGGCTGCGGAAGGGGAAGAGAGAGACAGAGAGGAAGGAGAGGGGGAGGGGTGGAGAAGCAGATGGGCGCTTCTCCTGTGTGCCCTGGCTGGGAATCGAACCCGGGACTCCTGCATGCCAGGCCGACACTCTACCACTGAGCCAACAGGCCAGGGCTGTCAGTACTCATTTTTGTTAAAGCAAAAACTCATATTAATGAGTTTCATAACTGATGATGTGTAAACACAACTGGATTAAACATCACTCAGAAGAACAATTAATCTATTGAGGGTTTTATATACCTAACAAGTCTATGAAGAATTAAGAGTAATCCCAAGGAACTAAATAAAGCCCATCCTTGTGATCAATTCTGAGATTAAACTGCAAACCCATCACCATTTTTCACCAGTTTTGTAGCATTAATCTTGTATTTTGTATATCTCCTATAAATTCACTGTTAATGTTGTTCATGTAATATTCAAGAAAGTCCAAGTAGAAAGATTTCATACTAAAGAATAAGATTTTCTTGTCTTTGCAGGGTTACAAAACCATTGCAACATCTAAAATTTTTTATAAATGGATGATTTAGATATACTTCAGAAACAGACGAAGCTAACCAACAGTTTTAGAAGACAACTGGTTACCTATGGGAGGAGTGTAGTGATTTGGAATGGACACAAAAATGCTTTTGATGGACTGCTAATGTTCTAATTAATTGTTGATGTGAATGATCATTAGACAATAATTTTCTGGGATCTGTTAGCACTGTTAGGTATTAGGCTCCTTTCCTCAAGTTTTAAAACTATTACTCTCTCATAACAGCTGTACAACCTTATGTCTACTATTTTAAATCCCAAGCAAAAGACGTTGAGCAAGATATATTATTCTATATGCTCACTGTTCAAAAAGAACTAAAAATTTCAATTTAATTGCCAATTTCCTTATTCCTAAGAAAAGTAGAATTTAGGTTACCTTTTGTGAGAGCTGAAGAGTCTTCTTTTTTCTTCCAATTACATAAAGGTTTCTTTCCTCTTCCCCTTTCTCTATTCTGAAGTCTTCCAACTTCCTACAAATTTAATTATCCAGTTTTATTAGTTACTGAACTGATGGATAAAAAGATATTAACAGAAAAAAGTAATCATTATTGAGTCTAGAAATCATTAGCTTATACTTTTAAAATTAATACAGAAAATAATGCTATAGCAAAATTAAGTCAAGCCGTATTTTATATTAGATATTTGATATGAATATAAATACAATCACAGCAGCACTTAGAAGTCTTATTTTATTTTTCACATTTTAAAACAGAAATGGCCTGACCAGGCGGTGGCGCAGTGGATAGAGCATTGGACTGGGATGCAGAGGACCCAGGTTCGAGACCCCGAGGTCGCCAGATTGAGCGGCGGGCTCATCTGGTTTGAGCAAAAAGCCCACCAGCTTGAACCCAAGGTTGCTGGCTACAGCAAGGGGTTCCTCGGTCTGCTGAAGGCCCGCGGTCAAGGCACATATGAGAAAGCAATCAATGAACAACTAAGGTGTTGCAACGCGCAATGAAAAACTAATGACTGATGCTTCCCATCTCTCTCCATTCCTGTCTGTCTGTCCTTGTCTATCCCTCTCTCTCTCTGAAAAAAAAAGAAAGAATTAAAACAGAAATGGTCATTTGCTTATATTTTGATTGGCCCTATTAGGATCAACTCAAAACAGGATCTCTCAAACTAGCTACTCAAAATGTCCCTATAATTTTTCAAGATTGCAATTCCTTTCACTAAAGAAAAAAAATTTTTTTTTTTTAAAGAAAGTCTTTTTATTTGGTAGGCTAAACAATTCTACATGTCTTTTTTTATTTTTTTTTATTTATTTTTTTTTTTTTTGTATTTTTCTGAAGCTGGAAACAGGGAGAGACAGTCAGACAGACTCCCGCATGCGCCCGACCGGGATCCACCCGGCACGCCCACCAGGGGGCGACGCTCTGCCCACCAGGGGGCGATGCTCTGCCCCTCCGGAGCGTCGCTCTGCTACGACCAGAGCCACTCTAGCACCTGGGGCAGAGGCCAAGGAGCCATCCCCAGCGCCCGGGCCATCTTTGCTCCAATGGAGCCTTGGCTGCGAGAGGGGAAGAGAGAGACAGAGAGGAAGGAGAGGGGGAGGGGTGGAGAAGCAGATGGGCTCTTCTCCTGTGTGCCCTGGCCGGGAATTGAACCCGGGACCCCTTGCACGCCAGGCTGACGCTCTACCACTGAGCCAACCGGCCAGGACTCACTAAAGAAAATTTAAGAGCAGAATCCTCCTCCAAACTATTCAAAAAGTATGTTTTATGATTTGTAGACATTCTTCAAATCGCCTATATTTTACTTACATAATACAAAAGAAACATAATGCTACTGTGACCAATTTCAAAGCAAGGGACCTGACACTAAAAGGAAGGTACTGATCATTATTTTCCTTCTCTATGGTTAAAGAATGAATGAATGTTCTCATTTAACTGATTGAATTGTCCTCATTTCAATATGAATATTACTGAAAACACATGGCTGGCTTTGTTTTTGTTCATCTTAAAACACCACTAGGGCCCTGGCCGGTTGGCTCAGCGGTAGAGCGTCGGCCTGACGTGCGGGGGACCCGGGTTCGATTCCCGGCCAGGGCACATAGGAGAAGCGCCCACTTGCTTCTCCACCCCCCCCTTCCTCTCTGTCTCTCTCTTCCCCTCCCGCAGCCAAGGCTCCATTGGAGCAAAGATGGCCCGGGCGCTGGGGATGGCTCCTTGGCCTCTGCCCCAGGCGCTAGAGTGGCTCTGGTCGTGGCAGAGCGACTCCCCGGAGGGGCAGAGCGTGGCCCCTGGTGGGCGTGCTGGGTAGATCCCGGTCGGGCGCATGTGGGAGTCTGTCTGACTGTCTCTCTCCGTTTCCAGCTTCAGAAAAATACAAAAAAACAAAAAAAAAACACCACCAGAAAGATTCAAAACTGACATTTTGGCCACGCTCTAAGATATCACTGGACACTCATATGAGTATAAGACAAATGCTTAAGGGCAAAAACTGATTTCTAAGGAAATCACTTTTTCCTCAAGGGTTTATCTGCAGCCCATGCTTAAAAGTACAATGGAATATTAATCTATCCTCAGGGGAAATCTAAATTAGACTCTATCCTTTACAAATTGTCAACTTCAGCACTTTCATGTGTATTTAAGGAATTATATGAGGTTTTTCACCTGCAGTCAAAATTCCTACCCCGTATCTGTTTTGACAAAACACTACATACAATTCATTTCAATCAATAATAAAACAAAGGGGCCCTAGCCAGTTGGCTCAGTGGTAGAGTATGACCTAGTGTATGTGGAAGTCCGAGGTTTAATTCTTGGTCAGGGCACACAGGAGAACCAACCATCTGCTTCTCCCTTCTCCCACCCCTCCTACAGCCATGGCTCCAGTGGTTGGAACACTTTGGCCCTGGGAGCTGAGGATGGCTCCATGGCCTTGCCTCAGGCACTGAAATAGCTTGATTGCCGAGCAACAGAGCAGCAGCTCCAGATGGGCACAGCACTGCACTGTAGGGGGGCTTGCCAGGTAGATACATGTTGGGACACAAAGGGGAGTCTTTCTCTGTCTCCCTGACTCCCCATCTCTCAATTAAAATAATAATAAAATTAAAGGAACACTCTAGCCTTTAAAAGTATCACCTCGTGTGTGATTTCATGTCTAATAAATCACTAATATCACTCAGGTTAAGAAAAGTAATATAAGAGATTTTAGAATAAATCTAGAATAGAGATTCTTGAATAAAAACAAACTATATGGTTGAACTCTAGCCCCAAACAGAATTCCTCTACTGGGAAGCAACACTGTATGCTCATCTTTCTACATAGTAAAGTCATTTATCTTCTCACATTTTTACCTATTATGTACCTCAATTTTTTCACAATGGATACATACTACTTTTAGAGGCAGAAAAAATTTTCAATTTCTCTTTTTTTTTTTTTGAAGTGAGAGGAAGGGAGAAAATGAGACACTCCCACATGCCCCTCGACTGGGATCCACCTGGCAACCCCGTCTGAGGTTGATGCTCGAATCAACCAAACTATTAATGCGGGCTGATGCTCGAACCAATCAAGCCACTGGCTGTGAGAGGGGAAGAGAGAGAGAAGCTGGGTAGGGAGGGACAAGAAGTAGATGATTGCTTCTCCTGTGTGCCCTGACCGAGAATCAAACCTGGGATGTCTGCACACTGGGCCAACCAGCCAGGGATCTTTCAGTTTCTCTTGATTCTTACCAAATGACACTTTACTATTATGTAAAATCTGCCAATACTTCCCACTATGAGGACTGCTGTCAAGGTTACTGACCACTATAATATCACTCAGCATCTCCTTCATAAACTCTCATGTATGTTAGAATATAGCACCAAAAAGAGCAATGCTCTTCTTTGAAAAATATTATTTTGTGGCAGAGAATTAATGGACTCTCAAAATCCATTCTCCCTTTCTTCCTTAGAAACAGAATCTCAACTTTCACCTAGGCTCTTTGTTGCCCTAAATGGAAACTATTACCTAGTCTCCTCTGTAGCTTAGCATGGCCATAGAACAACGTTCTGGTCAATGAGCTATAGGCAGAATCATGTGGCATCACTAAGGCTGCTTTAAATAAAGGAATATCCATTTACCTTTTGCCTCTCTTCCTTCCTCTGCACAGATGCAGATATGTGATAGCTAGTATATAAAGGCCAACTATCATGGACTTTGACTTGGTCTTAAGATTAAAAATCCCTGGCCCTGGCCGGTTGGCTCAGTGTACAGCATCAGCCCTGTGTGTGGATGTTCTGGGTTTGATTCCTGGCCAGGGCACACAGGAAAAGCACCCATCTGCTTCTCCACCCTTCCCCTTCTTCTTCCTCTCCTGTCTCTCTATCTCTCTCTCTTCCCCTCCCGCAGCCAAGGCTCCACTAGAGCAAAGTTGGCCCAGGCACTGAGGATGTTTCAATGGCCTCCGCCTCAGGCGCTACAATGTCTCTGGTTGCAACAGAGCATCGCCCCCTAGTGGGCTTGCCGGGTGGATCCTGGTCAGGCACATGCGGGAATCTGTCTCTCTGCCTCCTTACGTCTCACTTCAGAAAAATACAAGAAAAAAAAAGTTAAAAATTCCACTCTAAAATGCAGATCATAAATAGGAACCTGAGTGCCTGATTAACGGGAACATGATTCCAGGCTAAACTATTTCCAGTCTTCCTTTATGTTAAGAGAACAAAAGCCCGTGTAATGTTTAAGGAACTATTTTTCAGGTCTTTCACTCCTGATTTGCTTCCTTTGGCTTTGACAACAGAAAGTATCCCAAAATGAAACTTTCAGTTCTGATAACCATACAATGCATGACACAATTTTAAGGCTTAATTATACCATTCTACATACACGATGGTGATTTTCTGTATTTCTCATCCCAACTCCAGATTTTTCTTTTCACTATTTTATTGTGTACTTTCAATATCTCAAATTCACTGTAAAATTTATAAGTATTATCCAATATTGTTCTACTTGCTAAAACTCTTCTTGCTAATAAACACATGAAGTACACTTTAAACAAAATCATCTTCAAGGTATTAGTTATTATGAGATAGAAATATGACAGAATACTGAAAAATTTTATAAATGTACTAATGAAAAACAGTATTTGCTGCCTCCATTTCAACAACTCACTAGCAAGAAAGACCCTACTGCCCAGACTATAATTATGAAATATCATTTCACACTAAAAGAAAGTAATGTTAAGAGAAAAGACTAATTCCAAGTCAAGGTCAAAAAATTTACACAAGCCTGACCAGGTGGTAGCGCAGTGGAGAGAGCGTCAGACTGGGATGTGGAGGACCCAGGTTCAACACCCCGTGACCGCCAGCTTGGGCGTGGGCTCATCTGGTTTGAGCAAAGCTCACCAGCTTGGACCCAAGGTCGCTGGCTTGAGCAAGGGGTTACTCAGTCTGCTGGAGACCCATAGTCAAGGCACATATGAGAAAGCAATCAATGAACTAAGGTGTCGCAACGAAAAATTGATAATTGATGCTTCTCATCTCTCTCTGTTCCTGTCTGTCCCTATCTATCCCTTTCTGTCTCTGTAAAAAAAAAAAAAATTTACATGATAAACCTGTATGCAATACCTTGCCATGCCTAACAACAAGGACAAAATGGAAGACTACTATAACCATTTCAAAAGGACTCAGGAGCCAAATTGAAGAGGTCCCTCTTGGTCAGAGAGAGGACAATTTGACAGTCATTTTAATACTTAATATCAATTTAAATATTATGAACCTTCTGATAAAATTATTACAATAAGTCTTACAAAAGAATCAAAAACATGTATGACATCTGAAACAATTGGAAATTTAAACACCAAGTATTTGGTTCTACTGAAGAACTATTTGTTGTTCTTAAGATATAATACTGGCACTATAGTTATAATTTAAGACAATTTTTTTTTTTCTTTTTTTTTTTCATTTTTCTGAAGCTGGAAACAGGGAGAGACAGACAGACTCCCGCATGCGCCCGACCAGGATCCACCCGGCACGCCCACCAGGGGGCGACGCTCTGCCCACCAGGGGGCGATGCTCTGCCCATCCTGGGCGTCGCCATGTTGCGACCCTCCTGGGTGTCGCCATATTGCGACCAGAGCCACTCTAGCGCCTGGGGCAGAGGCCACAGAGCCATCCCCAGTGCCCGGGCCATCTTTTTGCTCCAATGGAGCCTTGGCTGCGGGAGGGGAAGAGAGAGACAGAGAGGAAAGCGCGGCGGAGGGGTGGAGAAGCAAATGGGCGCTTCTCCTATGTGCCCTGGCCGGGAATCGAACCCGGGTCCTCCGCACGCTAGGCCGACGCTCTACCACTGAGCCAACCAGCCAGGGCCAAGACAATTTTTCATCGTTTAGAAATATATACTGACATCTTTGGACAAAATGATGACTAGGATTTCAAAATAATACTGAAGGGAAACAAGTAGTGGAGTGTTTGTGTTGATGAAACAAGATTGGTTATTAAAAAATTTTGCCATAGTAGAGTGTTAGAAAAAAAGTTTGATATTTTCTTACCAGAATTAAAATAGACTCCAACCATTACTAAAATATATTTATATGATTTTTTTGTACCACTAAGAGATTAAAATATGTAAATCACCGTGTGTGTGTGTGTGTGTGTGTGTGTGTGTGTGTGTGTATTCATAGATAAAAACGATATGAATAGATATCCTAAAACAAACCTAAATATGCCTAGTGGTACCTCTGGTACAACCACTCTTCGTTTCCAGGCCTGCAGGTCACGCTCTGTAGCAATCTGACTGCGGGGAGCATTCTGATGCATCTGACGAACTCCTTCAACTTGTCCACTACGACGCAGACCAATATTTGGAGGGGACTGGATGTCTAAGCTTAGTCTTCTAAAACCTAGGGAAAAATTGTCAAAAAATGATTTGGAAACAAACTTCAATCTATATGCATTTAGTACATCATAAACATATATATTTTATCTGAGCTACAAACCAAAAAATCTAGATCTACTTTTAAAACTCTGGGAAAAAGAATCTTTATATAACAAATAAAAATTTAGACTACAGAACAAACATTAACTATTAACTTTAATTTTCACTTTTACTAGACTTTCTGAAAATTTTTTATGCACACTTTCTTTTGTAAGACTTTATTAATTCATTCTAGAGAGGAGAGAAAGAGAGAGAGGGAGAAAGAGGGAGGAGCAGGAAGCATCAACTCCCATATGTGCTTTGACCGGACAAATCCAGGATTTCGAACCAGCAACCTCCAGGTCAACACTTTATCCACTGTGCCACCACAGGTCAGGCCAGTCATTTTCTATTATAACATTTTATTTGCATTCTTAAAAAGCTTGCCTTTTTCAAAACTGCACACTAAACACATCATTTTGGAAAAAATATTATTAAAAATACACTCCTCAGTACTCGCTTCGGCAGCACATAATATACTAAAATTGGAACGATACAGAGAAGATTAGCATGGCCCCTGCGCAAGGATGACACGCAAATTCGTGAAGCGTTCCATATTTAAAAAAAAAAAAATACACTCCTCAAACTGTGGTAGCTTTATAACAAGAGCTCTAACAGCGTTAACTGCAACTTCAAGAGATAACTGAGCCACTCAGCAGGCAGCTGCCAGAGTAGGTATTACACATTCACAGAACTGCACAGTGGGGAAATGCTGGCAGCACTTGCACTAAAGCTGGGCGAGTAGGTGACAGGGCAATGCAGACAACAGTGAACCCTGAGCCTGTGCAGGGCTCATCAGGAGGGCACAGAGGGCAAGGCAACCTCCCAAGAGCTGGAGGTCAGAGGATGTAGACCTGTATGGGGGAGGAGGGAGTCCCAAGCAAAGTGCTGTTTTCTTAAAACACAGGGTGAAAGGGCTAATGCAACAGAAAAACTGGGGACTGTAGCCTTTCTTGTGGGAGGCTATAAAATTCTACTCAAGCTATGCCAGTTCTTCTTGCCTATGGTAAAAGCCACAGGACTAAATACAACCTCTGCATTCTTCTATGTACATCATTCTGTTTACCAAATGAACCACTATGCATTAAATTGGTTCACCTAATAAAAATGGCATTAAACATTTATAAGTATATTAAAATGTACTGATGTTTGGCCTTGGCTGATTGACTCAGTAGTAGTGTCAGCCTAGCATGTGGAAGTCCCGGGTTTGATTCCTAGTCAGGGCACAAATCTGCTTCTTGACCGTTTACCCCTCTTGCTTTCTCTCTCTCTTCTCTTCCCCATCTGCAGCCATGGATCAATTAGAGTAAGTTGGCCCTGGACGCTGAGGATGGCTCCATGGCCTCAGCCTCAAGCACTAAAAAAATGGCTCTGGTTGCAACGAAGCAAGGGCCCCAGGTGGGCAGAGCATTGCCTTCTAGGAGGCTTGCCGGATGGATCCCAGTTGGGGCACATGCGGAAGTCTGTCTCTGCCTCCCCTCCTCTCACTAAATAAAAAATATTTTTTAAAAAATGTACTGATGTTTAAGAAACACTTCTTGAATTGAGAACTAAAAATAAATTCTAAATTTAACTGACCAAATCATATTATTAGTTCTCCAACAGTCTGAAGAAAACATAGGCACAGGTTTTATCACATTACTTGAAATAATATAAGAACTGCCTGACCGGGTGGTGGGGCAGTGGATAGAGTCAGACTGGGATGCGGAGGACCCAGGTTCGAGACCCTGAGGTCACCAGCTTGAGTGCAGGCTCATCTGGCTTGAGCAAAAAGCTCACCAGCTTGGACCCAAGGTCGCTGGCTTGAGCAAGGGACTACTCGGTCTGCTGAGCAAGGAGTTACCCGGTCAAGGCACATATGAGAAAGCAATCAATGAACAACTAAGGTGCTGCAACAAAAAACTGATGATTGATGCTTCTTATCTCTCTCTGTTCCTGTCTGTCTGTCCCTATCTGTCCCTCTCTCTGACTCTCTGTCTCTGTAAAAAAGAAATAGTATGAGAACTTAAATGGCTATAAAAAAATAATTACAAAGACTGCTTATTATTACACATAATAGAGTACTACAAAGCTATAAAAGAATGAAGAGCTCAGTAAATGGATACGGAGTGATTTCTAGGAAAAAAAGATGCAGAAGAATGCACATATATCTGTGCCCCTTGCTCCAATGCATTAAGAACACAGCACCAACCATGCAGTATTCCTGCCTGAAGTATTTAACGTGAATCCAATCATGAGATAATCAGACTAATTCAAATCAAGGGTAATTCTGTGAAACAGGCCTGAATTAAACTAGTGCCATGAAGAAACTATTCTAAATTAAAAGATACAAGAATTAAATGTGCCCTGGCCGGTTGGCTCAGTGGTAGAGCGTCGGCCTGACGTGCCGGGGACCCGGGTTCGATTCCCGGCCAGGGCACACAGGAGAAGCGCCCATTTGCTTCTCCACCCGCCAACCCCCCCTCCTTCCTCTCTGTCTCTCTCTTCCCCTCCCGCAGACAAGGCTCCATTGGAGCAAAGATGGCCCGGGCGCTGGGGATGGCTCCTTGGCCTCTGCCCCAGGCGCTAGAGTGGCTCTGGTCGCAGCAGAGTGACCCCGGAGGGGCAGAGCATCGCCCCTGGTGGGCGTGCCGGGTGGATCCCGGTTGGGCGCATGCAGGAATCTGTCTGACTGTCTCTCCCCGTTTCCAGCTTCAGAAAAATACAAAAAAAAAAAGAATTAAATGTACTGAGCAGGGCTTGATTAAATGCTAAAATCAAAAAACTCCATGAATGACAATGGAACTAGGGAAATGTGATAAAGATGGTACATTAGATAGTAGTATTATAATCAATATAAAGTTTATTAACTGTGATCACTGTATTATGATTATATAAAAGAATGTTTCTGTTCTTAGAAGATATAGGAAGAAATATTAAAGGGTAAAGTGTCACAATGTCTCCAACTTTAAAACAATTTTCCTACAGGAATTTTTTCAACATAAAACAATGGAAGATATAAAGCCTTATGCTATAAATTTAAGAGGAAAAAAATCTTAATTCCTCAGATTCATTTTTATTAATAGTCCTAATACACAGATGGCATGCCCACCAAAAGTTTTTTAATTCATCTGTATCCAGCCTGACCAGGCAATGGCGCAGTGGATAGAGCGTTGGACTGGGATGCATAGGACCCAGGTTCAAGACCCCCAAGGTCGTCAGTTTGAGCACGGGCTCATCTGGTTTGACCAAAAAGCTCACCAGTTTGGCCTGGCCTGTAGTGGTGCAGTGGATAGAGCGTTGGACTGGGATGCAGAGTACCCAGGTTCAAGACTCCGAGGTCGTCAGTTTGAGCACGGGCTCATCTGGTTTGACCAAAAAGCTCACCAGTTTGGCCTGACCTGTGGTGGCGCAGTGGATAAAGCATCGACCTGGAACACTGAGGTCACCAGTTCAAAACCCTGCACTTGTCTGGTCAAGGAACATATGAGAGTTGATGCTTCCTACTCCTCCCCCTTTCTCTCTCTTTCTCACTCTCTCTCCTCTCTAAAATGAGTAAATAAAAATATTTTAAAAACTTTAAAAAAAATGTCATAACTTTGAAAAAAAAAAAAAGCTCACCAGCTTGGACCCAAGGTCACTGGCTTGAGCAAGGGGTTACTCAGTCTGCTGTAGCCCGCATCAAGGCACATATGAGAAAGCAGTCAATGAACTAAGGTGTTGCAACGAAAAACTGATGATTAATGCTTCTCATCTCTCTCCGTTCCTGTCTGTCTGCCTCTATCTACCCCTCTCTCTGACTCTCTCTGTCTCTGTAAAAAAAAAAAAGAAATAAAGAAATTCATCTGTATCCAGCTTTACAGGTCTTTAAAGTTCAGCCAGGCCAAGGAACAGCAACCAAGAAAAATAAAAGAAACCTGATTCTACAAGTCAAGACATTTAACAAGAAATATGGGTCAAACATTTTATACTATTGCCTGACCAGGCGTTGGTGCAGTGGATAGAGTATCGGACTGGGATTAGGAAGACCCAGGTTCGAGAACCCGAGATCGCCAGCTTGAGCACAGGCTCATTTGGTTTGAGCAAGGCTCACCAGCTTAAGCCCAAGGTCGCTGGCTCAAGCAAGGAGTCACTCAGTCTGCTGTAACCTCCCAACCCCACCCCGTCAAGGCACATATGAGAAAACAATCAATGAACAAAAAGGTGCGGCACCAAAGAATTGATGTTTCTCATCTCTCTCCCTTCCTGTCTATCCCTCTGTATGACTCTGTCACACACACAAAAAAACAACATTTTAGCCCTGGCTGGTTGGCTCAGTGGTAGAGCGTCGGCCTGGCGTGCAGGAGTTCTGGGTTTGATTCCCAGCCAGGGCATATAGGAGAAGCGCCCATCTGCTTCTCCACCCCTCCCCCTCTCCTTCCTCTCTCTCTCTCTCTTCCCCTCCTGCAGCTGAGGCTCCACTGGAGCAGAGTTGGCCTAGGCGTTGAGGATGGCTCCATGGCCTCTGCCTCAGGCACTAGAATGGCTCTGGTGGCAACAGAGCAATGCCCCAGATGGGCAGAGCATCGCCCCCTGGTGGGCATGCCAGGTGGATCCCAGTCGGGCGCATGCAAGAGTCTGACTGCCTCCCCGTTTCCAACTTCAGAAAAATACAAAAAAAAAAACAAACCCAAAACATTTTATACTATTCAGACAAGGTACCATTAAAGACATGAAGATTATTTATTATCCTTGTGTTCTAGTAATGTAACTTAAAAACTCTTCCTCCAAAGACTCCTAGGAATGCCCTAGAAAATATGACAAGTACTCTTAAATGAACCATGAAGCTTGCAAATCACCTCGGGCAAGAAACAAAGAGGACAGTAAACTAGAGGTCATGAGCTGAAACTGTCAGCCTGACAAAGCTGTGCCAATCAGTATTCCAAGGACTTCAGCCGAGCCAGTGACCCCTTGCTCAAGCCAGCAACTTTGGGTTCAAGCCAGCGACCTTGGGCTTCAAGCCAGTGATCTTAGGCTTCAAGCCAGTGACCTTTGGATTGAAGCCAGCAATCGTGGGGTCATGTCTATGATCCCATGATCAAGCCGGCGACCCTGCGCTCAAGCCAGTGACTTTAGGGATTTGAACCTGGGTCCTCAGCATCCCAGGCCAATGCTCTATCCACTGCCCCACCGCTTGGTCAGGCTAAAAGAAGCAAAATTTAAAGCAGAAGCACTAAATTTAAAGTCAGATTTTAAAGAGAATCAATAGAACTTCCAGACATACAGTCACTAGAAATAAAAACCTAAAGACCAATTACATGGCAGATCAGATGAAAAAGAAACCAAAAGAGGGCAGACAGATCTGAAGAAACTGTCCAGAGGGCAGGAGGAATAATAAAGACACAGGAAATAAAGAAAACCTGGCAAGTATAAAGTTTCCATCTACAAACAAAAGCATACCTTTACTAGCTAAAATGCATTTGTTCAGAGCAGATATCTTTGAAATGAATTATTTTGCCATTACAAAATAAAAATTAAAAGCGTCTACGTAAAAGAACGAACAAATTCTCTGACAAGTAAAAACAATGACAAAAAAAAAAGAGAAGGTATTTAATCTCAGTGCAGGGCAAGTGTGGTATGATAGCCATTATCTCTGTGGCACTGTTGGGATTTTATGGCATTTGATAGAAGCTTCTCAAAGCTTCTCTAATCTTTTACAGACATTTATCTTTCCCAAAGTGAGTTTTCACTGCGTAACAACTGCCAGTCTCCTCTGGATTATTTCCACCACTAAAGTAATTATTACTACTACATTCCAACATTAAGTACTTGGCCTTGAAAATTCACTTCAAGTCTTCAGATTCACATAAAAACATCAGTGCCCTACCCAATTCAGTTTTTTTAATTATAAATACTTAAAGGGAAACCTAGAACTGTAGTTTTTCCTTTAGAAAACCTTTCACAATACTTAAAAATTAAATATACATTTGTTAGCAGATCAACTTTACATCTAATAAAGCTACCTTCAGAATAACACCAAAGTTGTAAACATATATCGCTCAGTTTTTCACATAACATGTAGTCTTCAATTTCAATCCAGCCATATTAAGGCAAAATATATCTCACGTTTTATTACCTCTTCGTGGTGTTTCTTCCCCATTTGGAACAGTATCCTGACCAGATCCCATTCTCTGATCCTGCTGTTGCTGCAACTGTCTTATCATTCCATCAAGAACACTGGACTCTGGGCTTCCTTCACCATTATCATTAGTTTGTAGGCTTATAATTTGTTCAATTACCTCTCCATCACCTGCAAATTCAATAAACAAACATAAAATCAATATATAAACAGGAAAAACATTAAAATGACAATAATTGTCAGAATTTTTGTTTAAGAAAAACAAAAGATATCCTAGATATTCATAAATAAGAGAAAAGATTCAAAAATCCACAAGACCATCACTGCTCGGCCTCTTGGCTAAGATCAAGTGTAAAACCCACAAGATCTTTGCTTTAGAGAGTAGTAAGTGCCACACAAACCTCAGCAGAGCTTTTGAAATCCCTGCAAGTGAGCGCGTAGAAACACACTTCAATGAACGCTTTATTTTGAGAGTTCACACTAACACCCCTTATTTATATATAGTACATGTTTCATTAAAATCTCACTAGAACACAGTAACACTGTGTGATTTCTGATGTACAGAGAAGCAGTGGCATTTCTTCTCCACTGTTTAAAAAAAAATTAAAAGGAGGAAGTAACAACTTCTTGGCCTTCAAAAAATCGTAACTCTAGCTCTACCCCTGCCCACAGTGTCCAGAGAGAGCACATGCAGTTGAGCGAGATGGCTACACATGCCTCTCTGACTAAGCTTAAGTTTCTCTCAGATATACTTTTGGCATAGCCAGTACCCATAATTCTTAGTTCAAGTACAAAATCAGGATTTTTAAGTGTCTTCGCTTCTTTATTTTTCAAGTAATGTATTTTCAGAGGTATTTAATAGATTCAGAGTCAGTGTTAATTGATAAAAAGGGTTACATGGTTATGGAGTCTGAAAATTTATCAAAACATTAACATTTTTGTGCAAACAATTCCTTACAGAGCCCCCCACCATAAGATGCATCTTTGAACATAATAGACAACACAGATCAACCCCTCATCAACTTTTTAGTAGAATACTAAATGAAATTAGTACAGAATTAAGCAAAAGGAATGCAGTTACTTTACTTTCATAGTAACAGATCCAGAAACTAAAAATGTCATATACTACATCAAAAAAAAAATACTTCCAGACTGAGAGTTAATTCCCTTATAGCTCATTGATAACATCTCCATTTTACTACAAACATCAATGAAGCACTTACAATGAGATACACAGAATGTCATAACTGTCATTAGATTATCTTTTGTGTGTGTGTGACACACAGAGAGATAGAGGAACAGATAGGGACAGACAGGAAGGGAGAGAGATGAGAAGCATCAATTCTTGGTTGCGGCCCCTTAAAGTCATTCATTGATTGCTTTCTCATATATGACTTGACCAAGGGACTATAGTAGAGCAAGTGACCCCTTGCTCAAGCCAACTACCTTGGGCTTAAAGCCAGCAATCCTTTGGGCTCAAACCAGCAACCATGGGGTATTGTCTATGATCTCACGCTCAAGCCAGCGACCCCGTGCTCAAGCTGGTGAGCCTGTGCTCAAGCCAGAGACCTTGGAGTTTATAACCTGGGTCCTCTAAGTCCCAGTCCAATGCTCTATCCACTATGCCACCATCTGGTTAGGCTAGATTACCATAACTATCTTAATATCACTAAAATTTTTTGATCGCTCTCAAAAAACGGGTTAAGAAAGCAAGAACTAGAGACCTAATCTAAAACAATAAAAGGATTAATTAGAAGTGGATGGCCCTGGCCGGTTGGCTCAGCGGTAGAGCGTCGGCCTAGCATGCGGAGGACCTGGGTTCGATTCCCGGCCAGGGCACACAGGAGAAGCGCCCATTTGCTTCTCCACCCCTCCGCCGCGCTTTCCCTCTCTGTCTCTCTCTTCCCCTCCCGCAGCCAAGGCTCCATTGGAGCAAAGATGGCCCGGGCGCTGGGGATGGCTCTGTGGCCTCTGCCCCAGGCGCTAGAGTGGCTCTGGTCGCAACATGGCGACGCCCAGGATGGGCAGAGCATCGCCCCCTGGTGGGCAGAGCGTCGCCCCTGGTGGGCGTACCGGGTGGATCCCGGTCGGGCGCATGCGGGAGTCTGTCTGACTGTCTCTCCCTGTTTCCAGCTTCAGAAAAATGGAAAAAAAAAAAAAAAAAATGAGAAGTGGATGTATCACCCAATTCCTATGAACACAACATGCAACCAAAGAGAAAACAGTAGAAAAGGAGACTTCTAATCCTCTCCTCTTCTCCCCCCAAAATACCCTATGTATACACCTTTTCTTTCATAGCACAAAATATTTAAATGTAACTTGGCAAATGTTATTGGAATGGTAATTGTCTCTATTTGGCATAATGCAGTCACTATTGAAATATTACAGGAGTGTTCCACCCATGAAGGCTTAAGTGCTACAGGAAGTGCCCCTTCCACTATAAACTAATACAATGGGGGGAAAAAATACAGGAAACAAGGGCTTTCAGACACAGGAAAACAGGCAGCACAGGACTGTGATCCCTGAGAGAAGACCAACATATGGAGTCTAGCCTGTCTGGCCTGTGGTGGTGCAGCGGATAAGCACCGACCTGGAACACTGAGGTCTGAAACCCTGGGCTTGCCCAGATAAGGCACATGTGACAAGCAACCAATGAACAGCTAGAGCGAAGCAACTACTTCTCATCCCACACACCCCCGCCCATAAAATCAATAAATATATCTTAAGAAAATGGAGTCCAGCCCTTTGATTGCTCCAGGTAAAAGCCTAGAAGCAGTTTCCATGCTGTAAAACAAGAGAAAACCCAAATGGCATCCAGAAGTCTCACTGAGTCGAGGATAGAGTAGTCAGTTTGGGAGCAAGGGGAAGACTAAAAACTATGCACGGCTGAGTATTAGAGGAAAGTGTGAATGCATGAAGCTCAGAGATACACAGCAAGGACCGATCAATTCTTTGACTAATTAAGGATATGTGCATACATTTGGTAAAACCTCTACCATAGTGGGGAAAAATGATCAAGATCAGTGTGTCAATAAAAAAAAAATCCCAACACCAAGCTCCTAGACCTGGAGGCTAGGGTTGGGTTCTGGGGTGGGCCACCAGGTGAACCCCAGGGTAAAAAAAAAAAAATCCCAGAACTCTCACAGGGCTGGAAATATATAGTTCATTTTTCTCCCAGTCAGAATTGAGAAATTTCAAAGCACAGCAGGAATGCATTTTACACACTTCTAATTTTAACACTCAGAATATCTTTTTTTATTTTTTTAAGCAAGAGATATGAGAAGCATCAACTCGTAGTTGTGGCACATTAGTTGTTTACTGATTGCTTGTCATACGTGCCTGGGGGGGGGGGCGCTCATGCCAAACCAATCACCCCTTGCTCAAGCCAGCAACCTTTGGGCTCAAGCCAGCAACCATGGGATTAAGTTGAAGATCCCATGATCCCACACTCAAGCCAGCCAACCCCACACTCAAACTGGTGAGCCCACGTTCAAGCCCGATGAGCCCACACTTACACCCAATGAGTCTGCACTCACTTACTGGCAACCTCAGGGTTCCAAACCAGGGACCTCAGCATCTCAGGTTGATACTAACTGCACTGCATCACCACCAGTCAGGTTGTAATTGTCTTTACATTTTTCAAATAAAGAAATTTTTTTTTCTTAAAGAAAAAAAAAAGGCTTTGCACTTACTTGTTGCCACATAGCCTAGCTGTGGAACCAAATGTTCATCTGCAGAATTTTCTCGGCCTGGTACTAATCTCTGATACTTAGTTGGATGAGGATTTCCATCTACATCTACCAAGAATGGTGGAGGCATAAGGTGAGGAGCCTGCTGAGTTTGCTCATCTAAGACATAATTATTAGAATCTCTAATCAGTGGTCGATAGTCAGTATGGAAGAACATCTGATCAGGAATCTAGAAAAGGGAGTTGAAACAAAAAAATAGAACAGGGAAGTTTACAGATTGCTGTTTTGAGGTTTATACATGTTTAAACAAATATTAAGCAGTTAATTATAATTAGAAAATACAAGGAAATCAAATTAACACATCTAACCTATTTTCAAAATACCCTTCATAACTACTTATTTTACGTATTGTAAGAAAATATTTAAAATGACCTTTTCATATGGCTTGCTGCATCCAAAACCAAATATTAGAAGGTGCCCATGAGAGTCTGTACAGGCAAAATGCTGTCCATCCTGTGAAAACTTACAGTCAAATACAGCTCCATGCCCTTGTCCTTCAATCTAGGAAAACATAGAAGGAAAAAAGCCTCATTCATGACTGGAATAAAAGTTTGGCACATGTTAACAAGAAAACAAAAAAAGAGGAATAAAGTTAGGACCACATTTATGCAAGTACTTTTGCTATAACAACTGTTTTCATGTTGATAACCTGCTATATATAATATATCATTTCTGGAAAAAAGTTTAAAAATATTTTAATTAAGCATGTCAATATATATTTTCAGGAAATAAAATTCACTTTAGATACTACTAGCCTAAAAGAAATCCTGAAAGAGCTTCTAAGAATTAGTTCTAAGATTGATTAAATGAAAGATGAGAAACCAATACAAAGTGAAGGCTTTCTGACCCATGAATGACAAGCACCTTCATAAACTTTTTTTTTTTTGTATTTTTCCAAAGTGAGAAGCAGGGAGGAGGCAGGCAGACAGACTCCCACATGCGCCCGACCAAGATCCACCTGGCATGCCCACCAGGGGGCGATGCTTAGCCCCTCTGGGGCATTGCTCCACTGAAATCTGAGCCATTTTAGTGTCTGAGGTGGAGGCCATGGAGCCATCCTCAGTGCATGGGCCAACTTTGCTCCAATGGAGCCTTGGCTGCGGGAGGGGAAGAGAGACATAGAGAGAAAGGAGAGGAGGAAGGAGAGGAGGGAAGAGAGGAGGAAGGGTGGAGAAGCCGCTGGGCGCTTCTCCTGTGTGCCCTGGCTAGGAATCGAACCCAGGACTTACACACACCAGGCTGACTATCTACCACTGAGCCAACAGGTCAGGCCCAAAACCTTTTCTTTCAATGTATTAGCAAAAGGCTATTGACTAATAACCTATAAGATAAATTAAAGATTAATAAAGTGTGGTAGTCATGAACTAAAGTCAATATTTCTCTGCCTGACCTGTGGTGGCGCAGTGGATAAAGCATCGACCTGGAATGCTGAGGTCGCCGGTTCGAAACCCTGGGCTTGCCTGGTCAAGGCACATATGGGAGTTGATGCTTCCAGCTCCTCCCCCCTTCTCTCTCTCTCTCTTTCTCTCTCTCTCCCTCTCTCTCTCCTCTCTAAAATGAATAAATAAATAAAAATTAAAAAAAAAAATACTTCTCTGGAGTTTAAACTTACTAAAATGACTGACTGCCAGGCCAAATTTGTAATGCTAAGAAGTCTCAATTCGTGTATAATTACCATAATTTTCCAATATAAACATAGAGTCACATTTACCCATACACCCAAAGCTAAATAAATAACTTTTGAAACTCTTTTCCTCATTTCAATCAGTTATAAAGATAATTTCATGTATATACAACTGTTAGATATTTATTAGGCTATAAATACCCTGATATTTTAGAAATATAAACTGCCAACCCTGACCAAGGAGGGATGCAGTAGATAGAGTATTAGCCTGGGATGCTAAGGACCTAGGTTCAAAACTGAGAGGTCTCCAGCTGGAATGTGGGCTCATCCAGCTTGAGCACAGGGTCATTGCCTGAGTGTGGGCTCATAGACATATCCCCATGTTCACTGGCTTGAGCCCAAAGGTCACTGGTTCGAAGTCCAAGGTCGCTGGCTTGAGCAAGGGGTCACTGGCTCAGCTGGAGCCTCCCGGTCAAGGCACATATGAGAAGGCAATCTATGAGCAATAAGGTGCCACAATTATGAATGGATGCTTCTCATCTCTCCCTTTCTGTCAGCCCCTGTCTCTCGCTCTCTCAAAAATATATATATAATTAAATTAAGTAAATAAACTTTCAAAACAGGCAGATTTGTTTCTAGCTAAACTTTATACTCCAGACACTTGAAACAAATGCATGCACACATGAAAACACCACTACTTCACTTACCATATTAAAATAGTGTTTCATCTTGGAGCCTTTTGTTACATCCCATATAAAAATGCTGCCATCATGTCCTGCAGATAACATTATTCTGGAATCAAAGGGATGTGTCTCCAAAACAAACACTTCATCGGCATGTCCCTTTATTCAACAAAGACATATAGTTAAAAAAGGTTTGCAAGTTTTAAGTTTCAAATTAAAAACCCGTATCGTCATAGTGAATAAGGGCTTTTAAAAATATATTAATAACAGTAATTTATATCAGTACATAAATTTCTATTTTATAATATAAATGAAAGAAACATGTTTAATATAGTAATTTCACAGCTTTAAAAATAAAATTATAGTTTAAAAAATCTTGATTTGTTATATTGGATAAGAAATACCTACCAATAAGTTATGAAGTAGTTGCCCAGTATAAGAATTCCACACTTTGAGGACATGATCATTCACAGCTGTGACAACAATGCTATCATTCTGATTCCAAGCTATCATTGTTACTTTGGGTTTCATAAACCTTTCCTCCTCAGAAGTTAAGTCCCTAAGAAAAAAATACACAATGTGTAAATTCACTTGGATGGTAGACTATACAATGTATACAATCCCTTATCTATAAAAAAATAACTAAACTAATACAGTTCATGTGTTTATCTTACCAACTCTACATAGAGGGTTCATCATATCTGACCCATAACAGATTCTCTATCGAAGGCGAAACCCAGATGGAGAGGGGACGATTCAGAAGCAGTTCATTGGCTAAATAAAGGCTAAATTTCAGACACCAATGCTACTCATACAACAAAGCTTTTTTCCTCTACCTCCTTTCTACTATTCTTTTCTTCTGAACCGAAGACTACTGCTCACAAAATTTAGAAGGTATTTCAACACTTCATATTCATTTTGAAATATCCTCTAATTTTTGTGAACAGGTTTCTCTCTCCCAGAGATGACAAGAAATTTTAGAAAGGCAGAAGGAAGGTAATTCATCTTCACATTCCCAACGTCTAGAAAAGTGCCTGACACGCAGACACTTGACTGGATGAACTGTAAGCAAGACTACTACTTCCCTACAGACTGTCCTATGGGTTTCTCAGTAAGACGTTTTGGATATATGTACTGTATTTGCAATGCATTGCATTTATGAAAGTGATATGCAAAGTTTCTGTAAAATATAGTCAGTGTTAAACAGCAGGAGGATGAGAAAAGGCCTTAAGTGCTTCTGAAATCATTAACACATTCTGAGAAATTAAAAATATGTAGTAAAATAAACATTTCAATTAAAGAAACAGCTGTTCCTGACCAGTCATGGCATAGTAGATAGAGCACTGAGGTCCCAGGTTCAAAACCCCGAGGTTGTCAGCTTAAGCAAGAGATCATTGACATGATCCCAAGGTTGATGGTTTGAGCAAGGAGTCACTGGCTCAGCTTGAGCCCCTGGGTCAAGGCACATATGAGAAGCAATCAATGAACAATTAAAGTGAAGTAAAAATGAGTTGATGCTTCTCACTCTCTCTTCTCCCTCTGTCTCCCTGCCAGTCTACCTCTCTCTCTCAAAAAAAAAAAAAATCAATTAGCCTGACCATGTGGTGGGCCAGTAAATAGAGCATCATACTGAGTGGGATGCAGAGGACCCAGGTTTGAAACCCCAAGGTCGCTGGCTTATGTATGGGTTCATCCAGCTTGAGCGCAGGGTCACTGGCTTGAGCCCAAAGGTTGCTGGCTTGAAGCTCAAGGTTGCTGGCTTGAGGAAGGAGTCATTCACTCTGCTGTAGCCCCTGCCCCTGCCCTCCCACCCCTTAACCCCCTGGTCAAGGCACATATGAGAAAGCAATCAATGAACAACTAAGGAGATTAAGGAGCTGCAACAGAGAATTGATGCTTCTTATCTCTCTCCCTTTCTGTTTGTCCCTGTCTGTCTCTCTCACAAAAAATTAATTAAAAAATAAATTTAGCCTGACCAGGCAGTGACGCAGTAGATAGAGTGTCGGACTGCTATGTGGAGGACCCAGGTTCAAGAGCCCAAGGTCGCCAGCTTGAGCACGAGCTCATCTGGTTTGAGCAAAGCTCACCAGCTTGAGCCCAAGGTCACTGGCTCGAGCAAAGGGTCATTCGGTCTCCTGTAGCCCCTGGTCAAGGCACATATGAGAAAGCAATCAACGAACTAAGGAACTGCAATGAAGAATTGATGTTTCTCATCTCTCTCCCTTCCTTGTCTGTCTGTCCCTATCTGTCCCTCTCTCTGACTCTCTCTTGTCTCTGCCACAAAAAATAAATAAAATAAATTTTAAAAACATCTGGAAAAATATGGAATAAGTAGTGTGCAAACACAATGGAACACAGATGAGAGAATAATTCTAACTCAGTCAGTCAGGAAAAAAAGTGTAACATAAAAGGGAAAATATAAGAAAGACTAAGACCCCACACTCCCCTTTAAACTAAAAGGTAGTCCTTTTATTTCATTTATTTATTTTTAATTTTATTTATTCATTTTAGAGAGGAGAGAGAAAGGGAGAGAGAGAGACAGGGAGAGAGAGAGGAAAGAGAGACAGAGAGAGAAGGGGGGAGGAGCTGGAAGCATCAACTCCCATATGTGCCTTGACCAGGCAAGGCCAGGGTTTCAAACCGGCGACCTCAGCATTTCCAGGTCGACGCTTTATCCACTGCGCCACCACAGGTCAGGCAGTAGTCCTTTTAATAACCTTGAATTTACTAACAGATCCATAATTAGAACACTGAAACAAATAGATCTATCTATTCTTATATTCTGAAAAATCTGCTTTTCAAGATTTGAAAGAGGTAAAACTTTACATGAGAAAAGAATATTCCCACCAGGAAGGGTATTATAAAAAAAGTTCTCTTGGCCCTGGCAGGCTTGGGCTCAGTGGTAAGTGTGTCAGCCCAGCGTGTGGATGTCCCAGGTTTGATTCCCAGTCAGGGCACAAAGAAGCACCCATCTGCTTCTTCATCCCTCCCCCTCTTGCTGCTTTCACAACCTCTCTCTCTCTCTCCCCCTCCTGCAGCCATGGCTCAATTGGAGCGAGCTGGTCCTGGACACTGAGGATGATTTCATGGCCTCAGCCTCAGGCACTAAGAGCTCAGGTGCTGAGCAAAAAAGCAATGCCCCAGATGGACAGAGTATCATCCCTAGTGGGACTGCCAGGCGATCCCAATCAGGGTGCATGCAGAAGTCTGTCTCTGCCTCTGCCTCCACCTCCATCTTCCCACCTCTCACTAAAAAAAAAAAAAAAAGTTCTCTCCATGAAGAGAGTATGGCAGCAAGAAAAGTGAGAAGTTTTAAGTCTCATTTCAAAAACTTTTATTCCAGTATTTACACTAATGTTCCTACTTTCCTAAGAAAACAATTATTCAGAAGTGAACTACAGTTTCAAATTATCTTTACTCCCATTCCCCTTCATCATTTCAATTAATCAGAGTGAAAGTATTTGCATTCACACTAAGATGCTTTTGAGTATCCAAATGTAACATTTTAAAACAATGGTAATTAATCTATTTGAACAAGGATTATCAGAATTCTAGTATATATTCCTTCCATCCTCTACCACAGACCATTCCACAAAAACGTTAAGATCAAATTTACTTTTGAGAGCCCTGGCAAGTTGGCTCAGTGGTAGAGCATCAACCTGGTATATGGAAATCCCAGGTTCAATTCCCAATCAGGGCACACAAGAGAAGCAACCATCTGCTTCTCCACGGCTCCCATTTCTCTCTCTTCCACTCCTGCAGCTATGCTAAAAATAGCTCAGTTGCCAGGCAACAGAGCAGCAGACCTAAATGGGCACAGCATCACCCTGTAGGGGGCTTGCTAGATGGATCCCAGTCAGGGTGCATATGGGAGTCTGTCTCTGCCTCCACCTTCTCGCCTCTCACTTAAATTTAAAAAATATTTACTTTGATACCCAGCACAACTATTTGAGCCACAGAAGAGAATACATTAATTCCTCCTATAATTATTAAAAATAAAGAAAACAGTGAGGATTGACAAAAGACAAAATGTGTAACTTTTCTAAAAATAACTAATAGGAAAAATATAAAGTGAAGCCTTGGAAATAAACTCTAAAGTAAAATTGGTAACTTTAGATTTCTATTACAGTGTAATTAGAACAACAATATTTGCACTGGGCAAAAGAACAGATATGCCTACTCTAGACCAGGCAGTGTGCTAGCATCTTTCCTCCTATCATTTAAAATTCCCAATAAGCCCTGGCCAGGTTGTTCAATGATTAGAGCCTTGTCCCAACATGCAAAGGTTGCTGGTTTAATCCCCGCTCAGGGCATGCACAAAAATTAACCAATGAATGGATAAATAAGTGGAACAGCAAAACAATGTTTCTTTCTTTCTCTCCTTCTCTAAAACTAATTAATCAATAAAAATTTAGGGGAAAAAATTAAATTCCCAATAATACTTAAAGATGGTCATTTCCCCTGGCCGGTTGGCTCAGTGGTAGAGCGTTGGCCTGGCGTGCAGGAGTCCCAGGTTCGATTCCCGGCCAGGGCACACAGGAGAAGCGCCCATCTGCTTCTCCACCCCTCCCCCTCTCCTTCCTTTCTGTCTCTCTCTTCCCCTCCCGCAGCCAAGGCTCCATTGGAGCAAAGATGGCCCGGGCGCTGAGGATAGCTCTGTGGCCTCTGCCTCAGGCGCTAGGATGGCTCTGGATGCAACAGAGCGACGCCCCAGAGGGGCAGAGCATCGCCCCCTGGTGGGCATGCCGGGTGGATCCCAGTCGGGCGCATGCAGGAGTCTATCTAACTGCCTCCCCGTTTCCAACTTCGGAAAAATGCAAAAAAAAAAAAAAAAAAAAGATGGTCATTTCATTTTCCAATGATGAAACAGACTAATATTAAATGACATTCTCAAATCAAGACAGTAATAAACAACCTAAGTAGTAGCTGAGCAAAGGTGGAGCTCCAAAACATGTATTCTTTCCACCATCAGTACTGTCTCCCAATATATATATACAAACGAAAAAGAACTGTTTATTTCAAATTTATAATATTTATTGGGTATAAAACTTACCTCAAAGATACTCAAAAAAAGGTATGAAACTTTGGAGTGGTAGAGGAAAAAGATAGA
Source organism: Saccopteryx bilineata (assembly GCF_036850765.1). Classification (NCBI taxonomy): domain Eukaryota; kingdom Metazoa; phylum Chordata; class Mammalia; order Chiroptera; family Emballonuridae; genus Saccopteryx; species Saccopteryx bilineata. The sequence continues at coordinate 224,481,669 of NC_089491.1, read as the reverse complement.
AGGACAAACTTGCTTTCAATGTCATTTCACAAGCCCAAATTTTAGGATTCCAAAAATAAATAAGTAAATAAATAACTTCCATTGGAGCACAACTTTCTTACCTTAACAATAAGCTATGTTTGCTCACTTTATTCACCATACTTAGCTACCAAGACTTATTTTTTTAATTCCAAAAATCTTAAATCTTATCTACAAAAAGATTTCCACATTTGACAAACCTGAGACATTTTTTTTTTAGATTTTATTTATTCATTATAGAGGGGGGAGAAGAGAGAGAGAGAGAGAGAGAAGGGGGAGGAGCAAGAAGCATCAACTCCCATATGTCCCTTGACCAGGCAAGCCCAGGGTTTTGAACCAGCAACCTCAGCGTTTCCAGGTTGACGCTTTATCCACTGCACCACCACAGGTCAGGCCTGAGACATTTTTATAATATTTTTTTAACTATAGGTGGTTTTAAATGCAACACCTAAGAGGAAGAGGAAGTTTTGAGAAACAGAAGAACAAGTATGTTGTTCTTTCCTACATAAATGTTAAGAATAAATTCTTAGGTTCTAGCTCATTCACTCAGTGCAGCCCAATGAATGGACATCCCAGGTTGGATTCCCAGTCAGGGCACACAAGAGAAGCCACCATCTGCTTCTCTCCCCCACCCTTTTTCCCTTCTCTCCCTCTTCCCACAGGCAATGGTTTGACTAGTTTGAGTGTAGGTCCCTGGTGCTGAGGATAATATGGTTGATTCAAGCATCAGCCCCAGACGGGTTGCTGGGTGGATCTTGGTTGAGGCACACTTGGGAATCTGTCTCACTACCTCCCCTTCCTATCACTTAGGGAAAAAAAAGAATAAATTTTGGGGATACATAAGATTTAAGTATCTATCAGACATGCAGAAGGAAGCCATTCACTTCAACAGCTCTTCATAAAAGGGGATAGCTCCAGTCCCCTGAACAAAAGCAAGTACTTATGAGGTACCTACTTTAAAACGAACCATCTCAACTTACCCTGAGATTTTGGTAGCCATATCCAATAAAATGCTTCTCCATTCTAACTGTTCAAATCTCCAAATCCGTGCTGTTCCATCTCTGCTACCACTTAAAAACCTTAAATTTAATAAAAGGGGAAAAAAGAGGACCTTATACTCACATACATACTACCAACAGCGACAGTTAAAATCACAAGCAAAACATTTTTAGTGTAGCTATCTTGACTGCAGGTAAATCTATAGGTGTTAAATCAAAAGACAGGGCTTTAAAGTATATCTAAATGAAAAAATCTGGTTTGCTATAATTTTCTTGGCTCTGTGAAGTAAAACAAATTTCAAAGTCAATCATTAGCTTCTCAAATAGATTGAGTTTTGAGGAGATAATAACACCTGGAGTGGGGTGGAGGATGCGAGAGTAGAAAGACATACGAGAAAATTAGTAAGAGCAATAGCTCCATTTGAAGCATCTTAACTCTTAAACTCAAATTAATTTATGCTGGAAACTGTGTAAAAATAACCTTTTAAAGAAGTGCTAAAAACTACAAAAGGAGAGGGGTTAAGGAGAAATAAAGTTGGGTATAGAGGGGGATAAATGGTGAGGGACAGAGACTTCTCTTGGGGTGGTAAACACACAACACAGTTTACAAATGATATGTTGTAGAATTGTGCACCTAAAACCTGTATAATTTTGTTAACCAATAGATCCAATAAAAACAAAAAGAGAAAAAAATTTAGCTGATGTAAGCTAAAGGAGACCTACATTTGGTCACAGGAGACAGCAGAAACTACAATCCTAAAAACTTACACTTCATGTACTTCCCACTGCCCCAGAAACTTTTCAACTAATATACAGTGGTGAGCAAAAGTAGGTTTGCCAGTGTGAGTAATAAAAAAGTTCATAAAGCGCCCTGGCCGGTTGGCTCAGTGGTAGAGCGTCGGTGTGGTGTGCAGAAGTCCCGGGTTCGATTCCCAGCCAGGGCACACAGGAGAAGCGCCCATCTGCTTCTCCACCCCTCCCCCTCTCCTTCCTCTCTGTCTCTCTCTTACCCTCCCGCAGCCGAGGCTCCATTGGAGCAAAGATGGCCCGGGCGCTGGGGATGGCTCCTTGGCCTCTGCCCCAGGCGCTAGAGTGGCTCTGGTCGCAACAGAGCGACGCCCCAGAGGGGCAGAGCATCGCCCCCTGGTGGGCGTGCCAGGTGGATCCTGGTCGGGCGCATGCGGGAGTCTGACTATCTCTCCCCGTTTCCAGCTTCAGAAAAATACAAAAAAAAAAAAAAAAAAAGTTCATAAAGCTATTGTAATACCATAACTGCATGTCTTTTTCCATATGAACTGTAAACCTACTTTTGCCAACCCCTGTATTTACCCCAGTACATCTGCCTAAAAGCATACATGTAACCCAGAATTATAAGCACACTTACCGATCACTACTGTTACAAAATTGGATACTGTCAACTTTATCCTAAATAGGGGGCAAGAAGGGGGGAGAACAAACACAAAGACATCATCTGCATAATCTGTAAACAAAAAGGTTTTTGAGCTAAAAGCACATTTTTTACAAGAGTTCTGCACTTGTACTGCTTAGTCTTATTATTCAAATGTGAATTACACATTTAAGTGCAAAAAATTGAACTATGAATCTAAAAGGACTACTAAAACATAGCTCTTGTCTCAAAGACAGACATACTGTAAAATATCTGTATAAAAATTGATGTGTGTGTAAGGTGATCAAAATATAAAGGTTTAATAAGCAGCTGATAACAAGGCTGAATATGTGTATGGTTTTAAGATTCTTTAGATGTAAAATATTTTTCTTCTTTTAAAATGATTTAATTCTATGTTTATAAATAACCTCACAAAACTTCATTTAGGAGAAAACATGACCTGCTCACTAACCAAAACTTCAGAATACTGAGTTATATATCTTACTATACATTAATATTTATAAAATAGTATTCTGGTTTCATGAGCATGGTTAAGATAAATAGGCCCACTTGAACCTAACCCACCCAAAATCAACTGTCATAATCAAGATTCTGAACTTAAAGCTGCAATAAACCATTGGAAAATAGCAGCACTGTCAAGGTGCTCCCTGAGTTGTCAATAACCTTCACCTTTAAATGCAATTCCTCCTACAGTAAAATGAAAATTAGAATCCATATCAATTTTTGTTAACAATACATATCAACAAGAATATTATTAAAATTAATCTACCAACTTTAAAATGTGAATACTTACAGTGTGGCCTTCAAGTTCTGCGATTTTTTCAGGGGCTTCAAAACCCAAAAAGTACATTCTGATTACATGATCAGTACTACCAGTGGCTAAAAACATACCACCTGAAATAAAAATGTTTAAGTTCAAAGATCCAGTTTATAACAAATATCTGCCCAAACCAAATTTCTGTATTAAATTAAGCAAGATTTCTTATTTCAAAAGTTTAGCTCAATAGACCCATTTCCAATTCACTATATAAAGACATTTTGACATTAATATAATGTAGTGCAGGGGTAGTCAACCTTTTTATACCTACCGCCCACTTTTGTTGTATCTCTGTTAGTAGTAAAATTTTCTAACCACCCACCGGTTCTACAGTAATGGTGATTTATAAAGTAGGGAAGTAACTTTACTTATAAAATTTACAAATCAGAATTACAGTAAGTTAAAGCATATAATAATAATTACTTACCAAGTACTTTATGTCAAATTTTTGCTAAGTTTGGCAGAATAAATCTTTATAAAACAACTTACTATAGTTAAATCTATCTTTTTATTTATACTTTGGTTGCTCCGCTACCGCCACCATGAAAGCTGGAATGCCCACTAGTGGGCGGCAGGGACCAGGTTGACTACCACTGATGTAGTGTGATATTAGGTTTATAATAAATATATATTTGCTCTTCATCGCCATTTATGGCACAGCTCATAAACCCTTCGAAATCTCCTAAGTGATAACAGCAACAAACAGCCTGACCAGGTGGTGGCACAGTAGACAGAGCATTAGCCTGGGAGGCTGAGGACCCAGGTTCAAAACCCAGAGGTCGCGGGCTTGTGCACAGATTCATTTGGCTTGAGCACAAGCTCACAAGCTTGAGCACAGGATCACAGACATGAGCCAATGGTCACTGGCCAAAAGTCACTGGCTTATGTAAGCGGTCACTGGCTCAGCTGGAGCCCCCCCCCGACCCCGCCAAGGCAAATATGAGAAAGTAATCCATGAACTCAAGTGCCGAAACAGTAAGTTGATGCTTCTCATCTCTCTTCCTTCCTGTCTGTCCCTGTCTTACTTTCGCATGCGCTCTTAAAAAAAAAAAAAAAAAAAAGAGCAAGAAAGATATCTTGATATTCTCAACAAACTCATTTCAACCACACCAGAGTTTATATTAACAAGGTGACTTTTGGAAAGCACTGAAAGGGGAAGGGGTGGAGGGAGGCTGATTGCTAGGAGAACCAACCATATGATTAGAGGATTGGAACTTGCAGTGCACTCTCTGGGGAGAGAGAAAGAAGAGAGATGAATCAATCGCCATGGGCAATGATTTACTGAGTCATGTCTATGTAAGGAAGCTTCCATTAAAACCCCCAAAGAACAGACTTCAGAGAGCTTCCAAAGAGGATTTTGTGGAAATCTCTAATCTATAGGCAGTAGGTCAGAAGCACAGGTGACAACTTGGTCTGAAGTTTGAAATGGGGCAGGGAGAATCATGTAGGACTGAACCTTTAACCTGTGGCATCTCTCACTATTTTCTAGGTAGATAGTATTGCTTCTCCACCCCTCTGCCGCACCTTCCTCTCTCTCTCTTCCCCTCCCGCAGCCGGGGCTCTATTGGAACGGGGATGGCCCGGGTGCTGGGGATGGCTCTGTGGCCTCTGCCTCGGGTGCTGGGGTGGCTCTGGTCGCAGCATGGCGACGCCTAGGATGGGCAGAGCATCGCCCCCTGGTGGGCGGAGCGTCGCCCCATGGTGGGCGTGCCCGGTGGATCCCGGTCGGGCGCATGCAGGGGGTCTGTCTGGCTGTCTCTCCCTGTTTCCAGCTTCAGAAAAATGCAAAAAAAGAAAATAAGAATTTTGGTATATCATACTGTCAGGGCACATGACACAGGAATCACTGATGTGGAATCCCTGAGCCTTTAGCCAGCTATCTCTTCCATCACTGACTCGGATTACTTTTCAAAGTCAGAAAAAGGGAGAATGGAGGAGTGGAAGACTCATAAGAAACTAATGAAATTAACACAAATTAAACCTAATGAAATAAACATCAGTCATTTATTATCTATCTGATAAAGGCTCTTAACAATAATGTGGTCACTCAATAAATGCTAAAATAAAACTAAGAAAAGTAGTACTTACCAACACTAAAAGAAGAACAAAGCATCTGAACGCCTGGTCTAGGCTTTTCAGTGAACTTCAAAGGACGTGGACTTTAAAAGATGGTATTTTAAAATTAGTTTTACACATTAACATGGTTTAAATATTAATTTTAGGAAACAGCAGGCCTACTAACCCCCATCTTATAACTGAAGTGACAACAGCTTAGAGTCTAAGAAAATTCAGCATCAAGGATGCAGGACATAAAACCACCAAGGTATAGTACTGTCCAACAAAAATGAAATGCAAGCCATATTTTTAACTTTAAAATTTTTAGTAGTGGGCCCTGGCCGGTTGGCTCAGCGGTAGAGCGTCGGCCTGGCGTGCGGAGGACCCGGGTTCGATTCCCGGCCAGGGCACATAGGAGAAGCACCCATTTGCTTCTCCACCCCTCTGCCGCGCTTTCCTCTGTCTCTCTCTTCCCCTCCCGCAGCCAAGGCTCCATTGGAGCAAAGATGGCCCGGGCACTGGGGATGGCTCTGTGGCCTCTGCCTCAGGCGCTAGAGTGGCTCTGGTCGCAATATGGCGACGCCCAGGATGGGCAGAGCATCGCCCCCTGGTGGGCAGGAAATCGCCCCTGGTGGGCGAGCCGGGTGGATCCCGGTCGGGCGCATGCGGGAGTCTGTCTGACTGTCTCTCCCCGTTTCCAGCTTCAGAAAAAAATGATAAAGAAAAAAAAAATTTTTTAGTAGTTACAGTAAAAGTGAAAGGAGAGGCCCTGGCCAGTTGCTCAGTGGTAGAGCGCTGGCCTAGTGTATGACTATCCCAGGTTCAATTCCTAGTCAGGGCACACAGAAGAAGCACCCATCAGCTTCGCCACCCCTCCTTCTCTCGCTTCTCTCTCTCTCTCTCTTTCTTTCTTCCCCTCCTGCAGCCATGACTCAATTGGAGTGAGTTGGCCCTGGGTACTGAGGATGGCTCCATGGCCTCTGCCTCAGGTGCTAAGAAGAGCTAGGTTGCTGAGCAACAGAACAACACCCCAGATGGGCAGAGCATCACCCCCTAGTGGATCTGCCTGGTGGATCTCAGTCAGGGGGTATATGAGAGTCTGTCTCACTGCCGCCCCTCCTCTCACTAAACTTAAAAAATAAATAAATAAAGTGAAAGAAGATGAAATTAGTTTCATTTCATTTAACTCAAGATATCTAAAATATCACAACATTAAAGACATTTTAATGAGAACTTGAGATTCTTTCATATTAAAATTTTGAAATCTTTCAAAGTGTACTGCATACTTATAATCTCACTTGTAATGTTTTCATCAAATATTCAGTTTTCATAAAACCTACAGTTGAAAAACTAAATTCACAAGTTCAAGTAGTTTGAAATATGCTTAGAAGTTTTGTAATAACTGAATCAGGTATCAGTTTTTAAATCTAAATTAATCTCCATTACACCAGCCATATCTGGAGCACTTGACAGTCACATGTGGCTGGTGGGTACAGCACTGTGCAGCAAAGGCTCAAATTCAGGTCTTCTTATTCTTAAGTGATCCTGCCTAAATGTCTATGTATCTAATTATACATTCTCTAATAGCTTTTAAAATGTTTCGCATATATGCTATCTCATTTTTTTTTTCACAAAATGTGCCTATTAAAATAGAATAATAGCCATGCTTCCTTTACATATCTAACTACGAAATAGAAAATTGTAAACAGTAACTAGTCAGTATAGCACATATGCTGGATAAAATAAAAATTAAGTTCAAAAGTAAAAAGGCAGCCACAATCCATAATTTCTCTTTGTAAGCAGACTTTATTAAACTAAATCATAACATTTAACAAGAAAGTTTATTACATGACTAAAGTCACTTACCTGAATTTCAGGGAGTCTAAATTCCACTGCCAAAAACAAACTGTCCCATCAGCACCAGTAGAGACCATGTACCTTTGAGAGCCTTTGGCCATTGGGCTAAACTAAAAAGCAATGACAATATAACTCAGTTTCCTGAGCTTCTACTAAAGGTGTAATTTAAATAGTTTTTCAAACTTAACTTCAACTGATGCTCTAAAATATAAGAAATCCAAAAATACAGAAGACACTATTACAGTGAAAGTGTAACAATGAAAAAGGAAAGTCTGACTCTAAATTAATTTACAAATGTAATCTCAGTAAGAGAGACAGAAAAAGTTTTACAAAGAGAAAGTAAAGATCTAGTCCTATGACTATGAAAACTTATCACCAAGCCTAAATAATCAAAACTATAGGGCACAGTAGGTACACTGACAGAATAACCAATGGAAAAAAAACTCTAAAATGGACCCTAATACAAGACTTAAAATAAGGGTGCCATCTCAAACCAGGTGAAGAAACAATAAATCCGTGCAAAAATAATAAGGGACAACTATGCAGCAATCTGGGGGGGAAAACCTGGATCTATCCTCCAGATTGTATACCAGGATAAATTCCTAGTAAATCACAATTTAAACATTTTTTTAAGCCTGACCAGTAGTGATGCAGTGGATAGAGCATCAACTTGGAATGTTGAGATTGCTGGTTTAAAGCCCTGAGCTTGCCCAGTCAGGGCACATGTGAAAAGCAAGTACTACAATGCTTCCTGCTCCTCTCCTCTCTCCTTCTTCCTCTAAAATCAATAAATAAAATCTTAAAAATAAAAAACACCCTGGCCGGTTGCTCAGTGAATAGAGCATCGGCCTGGCATATGGACATCCTGGGTTCAAATCCTGGTCAGGGAACACGGGAGAAGCAACCATCTGCTCCTCCCTTCCTCCCTTATCTCCCTTTTCCCCTCCCGCAGCCAGTGGCTGAACTGGTTCAAGAGTGACCCCAGGCTCTGAGGATAGCTCCACTGGAGAGCATCAGCCTCAGATGCTAAAAATTGCTCGGTACTCAAGCATCCACCCCAGATGGAGTTGCTGAATGGATCCCGGTTGGGGCACATGCAGGAGTCTGCCTCACTGTCTCCCCTCCTCTCACTTAAAAAAAAAAAAATTAAAAACCATAAGAATATTGTAAAAAAAAATACAAACATTATATTGTAACCAGAATACGGCTAACATCTGTATTTAGTTAAAAGCCAACTATACTACACAAACAAGCTGAAGAAAAAGTTCAATCCAGTCCAGAGATATCCAAGCCTTAAGAGAAAAGAAAATACATAGAAAACAAGAAACACATCCTGAGTGAAGAAATAACATGAACAAAAATATAAATGCGATAGAGAATATGGTAGGTGACAGCAATGGAAAGATCTATAGGACTGAAATGTTCATTTTTTTGAAATGGGTAGTGAATTTGGACCCAATAACAGCAAATTCAGAGGTAACTGTGGTTAGCAAAACAGTTAAGGCAACCGAAAGATTTGTCTGATGGCAATATACAATACTGATTGAGAGGAAACAGGTAACATTAAAAAGCCAAGATTCAATCCAATCAATCCAATTAATACAAGAACCTTAATCTTTTCTACCCTCAGAATGGGGAGGAAAGTCAGGAAGAAAGAAGCAATACAACTTGCTGATCCATGAGACATTCAAGAAAAGGAGTTAAAAAAAAAAAGGGAAGGAGTTTAGCAAAGGAAGACCAGCACTGCCATTTAGCAGAAAAGAAAGAGGAAGAATTGGGTTTGGTGGTTTTTTAAAGATGATCCACACACTTATCATTACAACATCTCAAAGAGTATAATTTATAACCTGTATTATGATTTTTCCCCAAGGTTATATATTTTGTAAGGAGCTAGGATTTAACCTATGATTTCTTCAAAGATGCTTCCTTACAAGCTCTATCTCTTCAAGTATATAAAATGAAGGGTTTAGGCCCTGGCCGGTTGGCTCAGTGGTAGAGCGTCGGCCTGGCATGCAGGAGAACCGGGTTCAATTCCCAGCCAGGGCACACAGGAGAAGCACCCATCTGCTTCACCACCCCTCCCCTCTCCTTCCTCTCTGTTTCTCTCTTCCCCTCCCGCAGCCAAGGCTCCATTGGAGCAAAGTTGGCCCAGACACTGAGGATGGCTCTGTGGCCTCTGCCTCAGGCGCTAGAATGACTCTGGTCACAACAGAGCAACGCCCCAGATGGGCAGAGCATCGCCCCCTGGTGGGCATGCTGGGTGGATCCTGGTCGGGCGCATGCGGGAGTCTGTCTGACTGCCTCCCCGTTTCCAAATTCAGAAAAATACTAATAAATAAATAAATAAATAAATAAATAAATAAATAAATAAAATGAAGGGTTTAAATGTTAAAAGCAGCCTGACCAGGCGGTGGTACAACGGATAGAGCGTCGGACTGGGATGCAGAGGACCCAGGTTCGAGACTCTGAGGTTGCCAGCTTGAGTGCGGGCTCATCTGGTTGAGCAAAAAGCTCACCAGCTTGGACCCAAAGTCGCTGGCTCGAGCAAAGGGTTACTCGGTCTGCTGAAGGCCCATGATCAAGGCACATTTGAGAAAGCAATCAATGAACAACTAAGGTGTCGCAACGAAAAACTGATGACTGATGCTTCTCATCTCTTTCCATTCCTATCTCTCTGTCCCTATCTATCTCTCTCTGTCCCTGAAAAAAAAAAAATGTTAAAAGCAACTGTTTAAATCTAAATTCTAGAATATGGACTAAAAATAAGTTTGGCCTTGCCAGGTAGCTTAGTTGGTTATAGCTTTGTCCTGATTCACCAAGGTTGCGGGTTCAATCCCGTCAGGACACATATAAGAATCAAATGAATGCATAAGTAAGTGGAACAACAGATTAGTGTTTCTCTCTCTCTCCATCTCTCTCTCCCTTCCTCCCTTCTTTCTAAAATCAATAAAAAATATTTTTTCCATTTATTCATTCATTTTTTTATTAATTTTAATGGGGTGACATTAATAAATCAGGGTACATATGTTCAGAGAAAACATCTCCAGGTTATTTTGACATTTAATTATGTTGCATAATAAGAATGAGTTTAAATATATGTACTTCAGCAAATTTAATTAGCTTATCAAAATCCACAAGTTTGAAAGTAGAAAAATTATTAACTGATTACCAGTTCTTTTTTTTTTTTTTTTTTTTTTTGAGACAGAGAAAGATGAGAAACATCAACTCGTAGTTGTTGCACTTTAGTTGTGCACTGATTGCTTTCTCATGTGTGCCCTGATTGGGGTGGCGGGGGGGGTGGGGTGTATGGAAGCTGGCTTCAGCTGAGTCAGCAGCCTTGAGCTTCAAGCCAGCAACTTTTGGGCTCAAGCCAGTGACCATGGGGTCACGTCAAGGATCCCACACTCAAGCTGTTGACCTTGCACTCAAGCCGGATGAGCCCACACTCAAGCCAGTGACCTCAGGGTTTTGAACCTGGGTCCTCAGTATCCCAGGCCTACACTCTATGCACTAGTGGTGTTTCTAACTGAGTCATTCAGCTTAATCATAAACCTAAAGGAAGCAGTAAGTCATCTATTAAGCATTCACATAAAGCTCTAATTGCATTACATATTTATTATATCATTCTTCCAAGATTCAAGAAAAATTATCTTTTCGATTACTAAATTTTAAATAGATCATATAATTATAAGCATATTACTATTTCTCATCTCCGAAGTGAAAGAGTTTTAAAGGAAAAGATAATATTCAAATGTGCCCATTAATGTTAGTTTACCTGTAAAGACGTAATTGACCCCGTGTGTCCTTGGAGTACAGCAACAGGGGCACAAGTTCTCAAGCACCACACTCTAATGATTTTATCACAGCTCCCTGCAGCAATCATTGTATTCTCATAGTTTACAGCCATATCTGAAATTTCTGCAGAATGACCTCTTAATGTGGATAATAGGCGGCCATTGTGTGTTGACCATATCTTCACCAAACAATCATCTGAACCCTGAGAAAAATACACCCAAGATAAATGTTAATACAGATATCTTTTACATCATTTAAAAGAATGCCATTTACATATCACTCAAATTAGCTATAACTCCTCCTCTCTCTTTCCAACTGAAGAATACTCTGTAAATTGTGACTCATGCTTAGAACACTTTGAGTGTTTTCTTCAAATCAAAGGATGTCTACATAAAGAAAATGTGAAGTTTTCATTTCTATGGATCAGACCACATTATAAATACTCTTCCCAAAATTATCTGCCAAGTAATAAGTCCAACTAAAAGTTCATGGCTTGCCTATTTCAAGAACAATGGTTAAATGTGAGTTTAGTTCACATCAAGCTCAATAATTTGATGAGTTAAAACAGATCTACATTTCACAGGCTGAGAAACAAGAGTAGTTGTTCCCCAAAATAACTAAAAAATAATGGGACTAGCACCTTCATTTTAAACAATGAAACAACAGAGTCTAAAATTTATAGTACCAGCCAACATCCATCCATTCTGCAAATAGGTATCTACACAAAATCTCACATCTGAGACATAAAATGTAAACTGCCTGCCCATGCTAATTTTCCTTAAAACATTCAAAATGTAAATTAAATTTCAAATATTTATATAGTTTTACAATAATTATAATAATTATAATATTTAAGTGTTCAAGTAATCAATTTCCCTGAATTAGTAAGTACATACTCAATGTGAGTATGAATCACCTGTAGAGATTTGGGTATTTATAGGAAGGGTTTTGGTTTGACTTTGGATAATACACATAGTAGAAATTAACCCAATTCAGTAGGTCTAGAATGGGCTGAAGAAGTTTTAGGTGAGCATATTTTTAAACACTGTGATAATCATGCCCAAGAACCACAGCCCACTGCACAAGACCTGACTATCTGTATCTGAATCACTTGAGACACCAAAAATGCAAATTTACAGGTCCCCACACCAGACCTAGTAAGTCAAAATCCCTGAGAATCTATATGCTTTATAAGACTTCTTAGAAGATTCTGATGAATGCCCAAATGCTCCAGGTAAATTGAGTTTAAAATATTAACTCACTGTAAAGATTCTATGTCCTGTCCTATCAAATGCTACACAGTAAACAGCAGATAGATGTCCAAGAATCCTTCTGTGCATTTTTATATGCTGGTACATAGTTCCTGGAAATGCTGTGCTAAAAGTGGAACACCCTGTGAGTTGTTTGCCTCGATGTATCTCCACTAGGAAATAAACACAACAAAGATGGTTAAGGGGTGCCAGTATGTAAAAAGCTAAGAAAAACTCCAAAACAAAAATCTATGTTCAAGAAATCCTAAGAACACAGGTTTCTTCTCAGTTCTATTCTATTATAACCACTGGTTCAGACTTTTTCCTACAGTGAAATTGCTTTCCTTTAATTTTTATTACTTTTAGTAATTATTTTTAAATAAGAAATTTGGAAATCAGTCCTTGTTACTACTGAAACAACGCCACCACCAGTATCCACCAGTATTTTCTTTTAAATTTTTACACAGCAGTTACAAAGATGGTTAAGAGATTAGAAGAATGGTTTCAGACATCTGAAAGGCCAGCCTCACTTACCAAGGTTTGGTGGGGAACCATAGTTCACCGGCATTTCAGGAGGTCTTCCTCTATGAAGAGCAGCAAAGGCAGAGCCCTTCCAAACTGTGTGCCTGCAGTCTTTAAAATGAATTTTAGATACACATAAAATCTTGACAGTTAACCCCAAGAAAGATTTTATAGAATACTTACGTATATTTTAATAAACTGTTTATTCAAAGTTTTACCAACTAATATACTTAACAGAAAAGCCCTAGAAGTTTATTAGACTATTTCTGAAAGGAAAAAAGAAATTTCAGACATCTCAGATACAGCAACGACAACTAACATTATGTAGCACTTTACAATTTACAAAGTGCTTTCCACATACATTATCTCATGGGATCCTCACAACAACCCTGTGAGGTAGGTATGAATCGCCAATTTACAAGTGAGGTAACTGAGGCTCAGAGGTTCAAGGGCCTTTAAACAGATCCACTGCAAGTGATTAGTCAAGATGGACCACAAAACCAGATCTTTTGACTCTTAAGTCCCATTTGCTACCAAATAAGTTATTTTTTAATATGGAATTAAACCATACAATTAATGATAAAAAGTCTTAATCACAGCAGGTCCAAATCTGAAAATTTTTAAGGAAAATTTTAATTTCTTTGACTTATATAGAAATCTTTGATTTAATTAACTACTCAGATGTTATTTTTAAAATTAATTTTGGCCAATATTACCATGACTTGAATCTCCTTTGGAAAATGACAAAGTTAAATGTCTTTCTTCTTGTTTAAGGGTTATAGCTGATCTTTAAAAAAGAGCACATATGTACAAACTATGATTCAGAACACTAATTCTAAAGTTCCATCCCTCTTTGACCTATCAGCAAATATGCTAAGAAAAAATGTCTGCCCGTCTATAGGAGGGAGCAGCAAAACACAGATTATGGTGTGCTAGAAATTAGCTTTTTCACAACTGAAAAGAGGATGGGAAGAAAGGCATCCTACTAAACCTCCACTGAGCCTCGGGTGCCCCAAACTAACAGGTATATTCCGTTTTACATAAATGGATTCATTACCACTATCCTGATCAAAGAGCAGTTACCAGGCATCCTCCCGTGGCACTGATACAAAACAAAGAGTAATATGGTCTCTACCCTAGGACAGCTTGCTGACATCTCTACTGTCTGCCAGCAGTTCTAAAGCAGTGCTTGTCACAAAACGACATTGAGCTTGACCCAAGTAAAGAAAACAGGCTACTCAGGTAACTACTATATAACAACCTAAAACAGAATAATTACAAGGTGAATAGGGACAGAGAAGAAAGAAGAATACGAAGTTTCCTGGTTCAAGCCACAGTGTGGCATGGCCACAGAGCACTAAGAAACAACTCAAGCTGACAAACCAGTCTGGCATGGAACCAAGAGGGAGGGTGGTCCTTTCTCAGTCAAGCTTTTTATACTGCTGGTACAGCTAAGAGGCAGCATCACAGCAGCAACAGATCTTAAAAAATAATCACGGGGGATGAACGTGATGTATGCTCAAGATCAGAAGAGCCAACATTCTTGCCCATTAGCAGTTAAGCCACGTTGTATACATAGTTCATATCACATACATATACTTAGTCTAAGTGATTTTTACCAAGCTAACAGAAAAAGAACAGCAATTCCAACAGTTTGCTACCACATAACTTAGCAAAATAACTTGGTGAAAAAAGAACCATGCAATTACATATTTTGGGTGCTTGTTTTCAGACTGCTACCAAATTTAGAAAACCATTTCCCCTTTGTAACAAAGGGCTTTCAAAGATCTAAATATCAAATGAAATACTTCTAGCATTTAAAGAGTTTATTAGACACATACAATTACATTCAATGAAGTTATAAGTGAGCTACAAAATGAAGGCTTAGAACTCACATTGATAAAACCTCAAACACATCTCAGAATAAATTCAAAGTTTTTAGCTAAACATCTACACCTTCAGTTTTTTAAATGCAGAAGGACTCATTAAACACTTACGTAATAAAATTCAATGTCTACGCTAAATGCAGAGAATTTTATAGTCCACAGCATGGTGTATAGTTACATATAACCTTTCTTCCACAATGCTCACAATACTTCACAATTATAATAATTATCAAGCTAGTAATACAAAGCAGAACACTTCTTCAAATTAAGGTACCTTTTGCTGTACGTAGCAAAGACTGCCTTCCTGCACCAAGTAAAGAAGTAACTCTTGAAATACTGGGTGGAATTTCTTTATCCAACATGGGACCGATGCGCTGGCAAATTTGCAACAGATGATCAGGAGCCACATGCTTATTGGACAAGACCTGATTAGAGAGCAAATTTCAAAAACATTTTATAATAGTATCAAAAAATATTAAATATTTAGGAATCAATCTAGCAAAACATGAAAAACATATACAATAAAAACTACAAAACTGCTGAAATTAAAGATGATTTAAATAGACAATAAATTGATGTATAGATTCAAAGCCTTAAAAAGTCAAACAGCTTTAAAAAAAAGAAAAAAGGAAATGTTGAGAGCTAACAATACTTAACTCTATTACTTAATATAGTATAAGGACTGATTTTTGACAAATTATTTTTTGTCAAAATAATTTTTTCAACAAATGGTGCTGAAATAACTGGATATCCATTTGTCAAAAAAACAAAACACTTTGATCCATATATTGCACCATAAACAAAATTTTCTCAAGACAGATCACTGATTTTAAATGTATAATCTAAAACCATAAAACTTATATAATAAAAGGAAAAACACTGGATAAAATCTTTATGACCTCAGATTAGGCAATTTTTTGTATCTTTTTTTTAAGTGAGAATAAGGGAGATAGTGAGACAAGACTCCCACATGCACCCCAACCAGGATCCAGCAGGCAACCCCTATCTGTGGCTTGAGTTCGAATCAACCAAGCCATCCTCAGCACCCGAGGCCAACGCTTGAACCAACTGAGCCACTGGCTGTGGGAGGTAAAAAAAGAAAGGGATATGGGGACATCCATAGACCAGGCTGACCCTCTATCCACTGAGCAAACGGGCCAGGGCCAAAACTTAGTTTTTCAAATGGGCAAAGGATTTAAACAGGCAGTTAACCAAAGATATACAGATGGTAAATACACACATGAAAAGATGTCCAATATCCCTGACAACTGATGAAATACAAATTAAAACCACGCAGTGGATAAAGCAAGCGTCAACCTGGAAACGCTGAGGTTGCCGGTTCAAAACCCTGGGCTTGCTTGGTCAAGGCACATATGGGAGTTGATGCTTCCAGCTCCTTCCCCCTGTCTCTCTCTCCTTTCTCTCTCTCTCTCTCCCCTCTCTATAATGAATAAATAAAATCTTTAAAAAAATTTAAAAAAAAATAAAATAAAAAATAAAATAAAACCACGGGATGATTACTATACAGTTGTGCCTTGAGATACGAGCAGACCAACATACTTTTTTAAGATACGACTGTGACTCAGTCAGTATTTTTGTTCAAGATCCGAGCGAAATTCCGAGATACGAGTTGTGATTTGGGAAGCTGTCGCTAGTTGGCACGTCAGCAGCACAACACCAGCTTCTCGTTCTTTCTCATGTGTAATCCACAGAATCAAGTCAAATCTCATGCGCTGTACTCGTTCTTGCATCATCTTTGCATTTTAACTAACTTTTTTTGTGTGCTATCATGGGGCCAAAGAAAGTGAGGGACAGTGGTGAAAAGAGAATGATGTCGATAGAAGTAAAGCAAAAAATAATAGAAAAACATGAGCGTGGTGTACAAGTGATTGAACTGGCAAGGCTGTACGACTGCAACACATCTACAATTTGTACCATCCTTAAACAAAAGGATGCCATCAAAAGTGCAAATCCAGCGAAAGGAACAATTCTGTCCCAATTAAGGACAAATATCCATGAAGAAATGGAGAAGCTTCTGCTGGTGTGGGTGAAAGAGAAAGAACTAGCAGGAGATACTGTGACGGAGACTGTAATATACAAAAAGGCCTGTATTATTTACAACTTGAAGAAGAAAGAACCATCAACTTCAAAAGAGGCAGTAGAAGACACGTTTAAGGCAAGTCATGGCTGGTTTGAAAATTTCAAGAAGAAATCTGGCATCCACTCCATGGTGAGGCATGGCGAAGCTGCGAGTGCTGACGTTAAGGCAGCTGAGGAGTACATCGCATGTTTTGCTGCACTTATCGCAAAGGCTGGCTACATCCCCCAACAAGTGTTCAACTGTGACAAAACAGGATTGTTTTGGAAAAAATGCCCTGGAGGACTTTCATCACTGCAGAGGAGAAGCTGCCGCCAGACCATAAACCCATGAAGGACTGTCTGACCCTTGCACTGTGTGCAAATGCTAGTGGTGACTGTAAAGTAAAGCCACTGCTAGTGTATCATTCTGAAAATCCTCTAGCCTTTAAGACTCACAAGATTCTTAAAGAAAAACAGCAGGTTATGTGGCGCACCAATGCTAGGGCATGGGTTATGCAGCAGTTTTTTACTGAATGGGTAAATCTCATCTTTGGTCCTGCATTGAAGAAATATCTTCAAGAAAATAAACTCCCAATGAAAGCAGTACTAATCCTTGAAAATGCTCGAGCCCACCCACCTGGTCTTGAAAATGACATTCTCCATGAGTTCAAATTCGTGAAAATCCTCTACCTCCCACCCAACACGACTTAAATCTTGCAACCTATGGATCAGTAGGTCATTTCCAACTTTATAAAGCTTTACACAAAGCACTTGTCCCGCCGCTGCTTTGAGATAACTGAGAATACAATTCTAACCCTTCAAGAGTTTTGGAAAGATCACTACAACATTGTGATGTGTTTACAATTATTGACTTGGCATGGCAAGAGGTTACAAGAAGAAACTTGAACTCGGCATGGAAAAAGTTATGACCTGATGTTGTTGTAGACAGGGATTTCTTTGAAGGATTTGAACCAGAGACCGAGACCGAGGTAGAAGCATTGGAGGAGATTGTGTCCCTTGGAAAATCAATGGGTCAGGAGGTAGATGAGGGTGATGTAAACGAGCTCATCCAGGAACATGAGGAGGAACTCTCAACTGAGGAGTTGAAGGAGCTACAGATGATGCAACATACAGAGCTTCTGCAAGGGATTAGTAGTGAGGAGGAGGTAGAGCCGGAGAAAGTGATTTCTACAAGTGAAATTAAAGACATGCTGGCAATGTGGGAGAAGCTTTCAAGTTTCATTGAAAAGAAACATCCAGGCCCTGGCCGGTTGGCTCAGCGGTAGAGCGTCGACCTGGCGTGTGGGGGACCTGGGTTCGATTCCCGGCCAGGGCACATAGGAGAAGCGCCCATTTGCTTCCCCACCCCCACCCCCTCCTTCCTCTCTGTCTCTCTCTTCCCCTCCCGCAGCCAAGGCTCCATTGGAGCAAAGATGGCCCCAGGCGCTGGGGATGGCTCCTTGGCCTCTGCCCCAGGCGCTATAGTGGCTCTGGTCACGGCAGAGCGACGCCCCGGAGGGGCAGAGTATCGCCCCCTGGTGGGCAGAGCGTCACCCCTGGTGGGCGTATGCGGGAGTCTGTCTATCTCTCCCCGTTTCCAGCTTCAGAAAAATACAAAAAAAAAAAAAGAAACATCCAGAAAAAGTTTCAACTGGTTGTGCTTCAGCACTTTTTAATGACACTTGTTTGTCACGTTTCCGTAACATTTTAAAAGGCAGGCGAAAGCAAACCTCTTTGGATAGATTTTTTTTTCTTTTTTTTTTTTCTTTTTTTTGGTATTTTTCTGAAGCTGGAAACGGGGAGAGACAGTCAGACAGACTCCCACAAGCGCCCGACCGGGATCCACCCGGCACGCCCACCAGGGGCAACGCTCTGCCCACCAGGGGGCGATACTCTGCCCCTCCGGGTGTCGCTCTGCCGCGACCAGAGCCACTATAGCGCCTGGGGCAGAGGCCAAGGAGCCATCCCCAGCGCCCAGGGCCATCTTTGCTCCAATGGAGCCTTGGCTGCGGGAGGGGAAGAGAGAGACAGAGAGGAAGGAGGGTGGGTGGAGAAGCAAATGGGTGCTTCTCCTATGTGCCCTGGCCGGGAATCGAACCCAGGTCCCCCACACGCCAGGCCGACGCTCTACCGCTGAGCCAACCGGCCAGGGCCTTTGGATAGATTTTTTTTTTTTTTCCCTACAGAGACAGAGAGAGAATCAGAGAGAGGGATAGATAGGGACAGTCAGACAAGAATGGAGAGAGATGAGAAGCATCAATCATCAGTTTTTCGTTGCGACACCTTAGTTGTTCATTGATTGCTTTCTCATATGTGCCTTGACCCCGGGCCTTCAGCAGACCGAGTAACCCCTTGCTTGAGCCAGCGACCTTGGGTCCAAACTGGTGAGCTTTGCTCAAACCAGATGAGCCTGTGCTGAAGCTGGCGACTTTGGGGTCTCGAACCTGGGTCCTTCCACATCCCAGTCCGATGCTTTATCCACTGCGCCACTGCCTGGTCAGGCCCTTTGGATAGATTTTTATTCAAAAGTCCTGCAAGTGAAAGTGCCAAAAGTGCAGCCAAAAAGGCAAAAACAGGTGATGATTAAATGAAAAATACGAAATGTTAAGCTTAGGTTAAGTTTAAAGTTAAGAAAGTGCATTTTTTTTACAATTAAGTTTTTGTGGTTTTGTTTTAAGTAAAAAAAGTGCAGTTTTAATTTTGTTTAAAGTAAAGAAAATGCAGTTTTAGTTTACATTTAGCATGAAGAAAGTGCAGTTTTAGTTTATATGTCTACAGTGCCTGCATCTCTTCCTCCCTCCCTCCTCCTTCACCATTCACCTCCATTTAGCCACACTTGTCTGTCTCCAAGTAAGAATACAGTACTAAATAACACTTTTTTCTTTTATTTCATATACTGTATTTTGTTATGCATTGGCAAAGTATACATGTGTGTTTCTTAATTAAAAACATGTCTTTTTTCATACTTTAGGATGGTTTGGGGATGTTTCACAGGACTAGAACGGATTAAATCTATTTCAGTTATTTTAAATGGGAGAAATTTGTTTGATATATGAGTTGACTAACTTATGAGCTCGGTTACATAATGAATTAAACTCATATCTCAAGATACCACTGTATACCTAAAATGGCTAAAATAAGAAAGATTGACCAGATGAAGATTGGCAAGAACGCAGAGAAACTGCTTGTAGACGTAAAGTAGTACAACCACTTTGGAAAACAGTTGGGCAGTTTCTTTAAGAGTAACACACATGCCTACCACATTATCCAGCTATTCTATTCCTAATTATTCAATGTCAATTATACCTCAAAAAACAAAAAAACCACATAGAATAATGTATAAGTTTAGCTCATGAAGATGCTTAGTATCTCCTGAAATAAATGTATTTGTCATAAACTTTAATTTTCTGTCTCTGAGGTTTCTCAATCGTGATGTTAACAGCATTTGAAAAAACATCAGTGTACACGACTGTCCCCATATTCAGCATTCAGGACACATGGTATTCCTGGCTCACTCTGACACTAACAATGCCCCATTCTGAAACTCCCAGAGAAACACTGCTCCAAAGAAAATTTAAAACATAATCCTAGACCTTACTTTTGGTTCTTACACAAGAATTCAAATATAAAATAAGCGGTAGAGCATCAGCCCAGCGTGTAGAAATCCTAGGTTCGATTCCCAGCCAAGGCACACAGGAGAAGCACCCAGCTGCTTCTCTACCCTTCCCCTTCTCCTTCCTCTCTATCTCTCTCTTCCCCTCCCACAGCCAAGGCTCCATGGGAGCAAAGTTGGCCTAGGCGTTGAAGATGGCTCCATGGCCTCCACCTCGGGTGCTGGAGTGGCTCCAATTGCAATGAAGCAGTGGCCCAAATAGGCAGGGCGTCGCGCCCCCTAGTTGGCATGTGGGTTGATCCTGGTTGGGCACATGCAGGAGTCTGTCTGCCACCCCCTGCTTCTCACTTCAGAAAAATAAAAAAAATTTTTTTTTAATTTGATGCTTCTCATCTCTCTCCCTTCCTGTCTGTCCCTATCTGTCCCTCTGTCTCTCTCACAAAAAAAGAAAGGAAGAAATTACTTCTCTCTCTCCACTCTCTAGAATGAAAACAAACAAGTAAAAAAGACTGGACTTGCTTGATCAAAGCACATAGGGAGTTGATGCTTTCTGCTCCTCCCCCCTTCTCTCTCTCTCTCCACTCTCTAAAATAAATTTTAAAAAATAAAGAAATAAACAAAAAAAGAAATTTCCAAATATAAAAGAAGCCTGGATTCAATACCCAGCTTTTGTTCATAAGGCCTGGTACAGAAGAAAATAAAATATCTTCAACTTTTCAAACTTACAATTCCCACCAACAGATATTCCAAGGCATAACTCAAAAGATACATATATCAAAGCTCAAATAGATCTTTAAAAGTGTTTACTACTGCCTGAGCAGGCCATGGTGCAGTGGATAGAGTGTCAGCATGGGATGATGAGGACACAGGTTAGAAACACCAAGGTCTGCCTTCACCAGCTTGAGCGTGGGATCATAGACATAATCCTATGGTCACTGGCTTGAGCAAGGTCCCCCCCATCCCAAGGCACATATGAGAAAAGCAATCAATGAACAACTAAGGTACCACAACTACAAGTTGATGCTTCTCATCTCTCTCCCTTCCTATCTGTACCTCTCTCTTTCTCTTTGTCTCTCTCACTAAAATAAACAAAATCCACATGTAAGTGAACTTACACAGTTCAAGGGTCAACTATACACACCAGTTTTTAGTTATACCCGTATAGAAAAGCCACTATCAACATCTTCAAACATTTACATATAAATACAGGCAAGTGTAAAGACTTCAAATTGCTCTACCACAGGTCTTTTTCAAGCAAAAGCCTCTCAATTTGGAACCAGCCTCAAATATACCCAAGACAACATAACTAATAGATAATAGAAAAAAAGTGAATAGGAGACTCTCCTGACCCACAGGAAATGTGGGTAACAATCCTAGCCCTACATCTAACTAGTAGGGCAAAGTCCTTTCTAAGACTCCAAATTCTTCTGCAAAAAATAACAATTGTGCCCTGACCAGGCGGTGGCATAGTGGATAGAGCGTTGGACTAGGACACAGAGGACCCAGGTTCGAAAACCCCAAGATCGCCAGCTTGAGCGCAGACTCATCTGGTTTGAGCAAGGCTCACCAGCTTGAGCCCAAGGTCGCTGGCTTGAGCAAGGGGTCACTCAGTCTGCTGTAGCCACCTCCTCCCTCTCCCCCTTCCCTGTCAAGACACATACGAGAAAACAATCAACAAGCAGCTAAGATGCCACAACGAAGAATTGACGCTTCTTATCTCTCTCCCTTCCTGTCTGTCTGTCCCTCTCTCTGTCACAAAAACAATAATTGTAATAATTGTGCGCTTACAATGTACAAGACACACACCTAAGTATTTTAAGGTTTTGACTAATTTCTCACTATATTAATAACAGCTAACACTTACATAGTGATTACTATCTGACAAACACTAAGAACTTTATATATATATACTTACTACATCTCCCAACTCTTTATCTTCATTTTACAGATATGAAAATGCAGGCAGAGGCATTAAATAACCTGTCCAAGAATCAAAGAGCTAAATGGCAAAGCTAAAAGTATAAACCTAGGCTAATTTTGTAATTCTCCATCACTGGGTCACTGTAATCAGCTATATTGCATTTTAATAAAAATAGTAATGAAATAATCAGGCTGTATCATAAGAATTTTATAGCCAAAGTGGTGTCAAAGTTTTCAAAACCAAATATATGCAAATTGATTAAAATCAACGTAAAGAGTTTTTTCTAAGCAGTTAGATTTTCATATCCAAATCTCATCCACCTACCACATCAGAAACAGCTAAATGAGCCTTGGCCAGGGAGCTCAGGTTGGAGCTCTTTTGTGCAGGACTTGACAAAAATGACTCAAACATTAGCTACTGAATCTATTTCATCTATCATATTGGCAAAAATAAAAAGATTATCTGGGTAAGAAATCAGTATACTCTCACATGGTACTCAAGAATTTAGCCCCAGAAGTCCTGTGGTGGTGCAGTAGATGAGGCATCAACCTGGAATGCTGAGGTGACCAGTTCAAGACCCCAGGCTTCCCAGGTCAAGGTACATATGAGAAGCAACTGCAAACTGGTGCTTCTCTCTTCTCCTTCCCCTTAACTTTCCCTCTCTCCTCTCTCTAAAACCACTAAATCAAAATCTTTAAAAAAAAAATAGAGTTTAGCCCTGGCCAGAGAGCTCAGGTGGTTCGAGTGTTGTCCCAATACTCCAAGGTTATGGATTTGATCCCTGGTCAGAAGCACATTAAAAGAATCAACCAAAGAATGCATAAATAAGGGGAACAACAAATCAATGTTTCTCTCTCCCCTCTTTCCCTCTCTAAAATCAATAAATATTCAAGAAAAATACTAAAAGTCTCAGCCTAATTCTGAATACTGCATGCATAATTCATGCCACACTGCTATAGCTATTACGTAATTTTAACACAGAAGTTTTGTGTTCAAAATGCCACTTCCTGCCTGACCTGTGGTGGTGCAGTGGATAAAGTGCCAACCTGGAACACTGAGGTCACCGGTTCAAAACCCTGGGCTTGTCCAGTCAGGCACATATGGGAGTCGATACTTCCTGCTCCCCTCTTCTCTCTCTCTCTTTCTAAAATAAATTTTTTTTAAAAATGCCACTTCCCATGTGTACTCAAAAAAGGAAAGCTAGTAAATAACCAGTAATATTTATATTGTACATTCCTTAAGGAAGTAGATTAAGAAGCTTTTAAAAAGGGGCCAACTCCTGTCACACTCCTCCTAGGGGCTGCACCAGCATACTCCAGCCACAGCTGTACCTGACCTAGAGCACCTCTCTGCACAGGTCAGTGGGTATACCCAGCCACAGTTGCTCCTCTTCACCCCCACTTTTTAAAAAGGAATATACCACATAATGCAACATAGAGATGATGTATTATCATACCATATACTTGAAACATATAATCTTACTAATGTCACCCCAATACATTTTTAAACAAGATAACTTCCGTGTATGTCATGGCCATTACTGTTCTAACTGACCTACAAAAGAAGCACATACAGCCTGACCAGGCGGTGGCACAGTGGATAGAGCATCGAGCTGGGATGCGGAGGACCCAGGTTCGAGACCCCAAGGTCGCCAGCTTGAGCACGGGCTCATCTGGTTTGAGCAAAGCTCACCAGCTTGGACCCAAGGTCGATGGCTTGAGCAAGGGGTTACTCAGTCTGCTGAAGGCCCACGGTCAAGGCACATATGAGAAAGCAATCAATGAACAACTAAGGTGTCGCAACGAAAAACTGATGATTGATGCTTCTCATCTCTCTCCCTTCCTGTCTGTCTCTCCTTATCTATCCCTCTGTCTCTGAAAAAAAAAAGCAGCACATACCTTAAACACATATTAAGAAATTTTTTAAAAATCTGGCTGGTTAGAACATTGTCCCAAAATGCCAAGGTTGTGGGTTCAATCCTCAGTCAGGGCACATGGCACATATAGGAAAGCAATCAACGAATGCACAACTAAGCGTAACAACAAAATGAACATTCTTCTCTCTCTCTCTACCATTCCCACACCCCATCTCTCTGAAATTAATCAATTAAAATAAAATCACCCTGACCAAGTGGTGGAGTAGTGGATAGAGTGTCAACCTGGGACACTGAGGACCCAGGTTCAAAATCCTGAGGTCACCAGCTGTAGCACAGGGTTGCCAACTTGAGCACAGGATGACAGCATGATCCCATCATTGCTGGCTTGAAGCCCAAGGTCGCTGGCTTGAGGAAGGGGTCACTGGCTAAGCTGGAGCACTGCCCCCATCAAAGCACATATGAGGCAATCATTGAACAACTAAAGTGCTGCAACTATGAGTTGATGCTTCTCATCATCTCTTTTTTCCTGCCTGTCTGCCTCTCACTATGTCTCTCTCTGAGCAAAAAAATTTTTAAAAAGGCAGGCCCTGGCCAATGGCTCAGTGGATAGAGCGTCAGCCTGGCATATGGATGTCCCAGGTTCATTTCTCGAGAAGCAACCATCTGCTTCTTTCCTCCCCTTTTCTACCTCTTCCCCTCCCACAGTCAGTGGCTCCATTGGTTAGAGTGTGGCCCAGGTGCTGAGGATGGCTTGGTTAGTCAAAGCACATCAGCTTCAGGTGCTAAAAATGGCTCAGTACTTGAGCATTGGCCCCAGATGGGGTTGCCAGGTGGATCTCAGTTAGGGCATATGGGGAGTCTGCCTCACTATCTCCCCTCCTCTCACATAAAAAAAAAAAGGACAAAAATAGTTTAAGATAAATTAAAAAATAAAGACAAAATGTTTTCAAACCAAAAAAATAAGGAAAATTGGCCCTGGCCGGTGGCTCAGCGGTAGAGCATTGGCCTAGCGTGCGGAGGACCCGGGTTCGATTCCTGGCCAGGGCACACAGGAGAAGCGCCCATTTGCTTCTCCACCCCTCTGCCGCACCTTCCTCTCTGTCTCTCTCTTCCCCTCCCGCAGCCAAGGCTCCATTGGAGCAAAGATGGCCCGGGCACTGGGGATGGCTCTGTGGCCTCTGCCTCAGGTGCTAGAGTGGTTCTGGTCGCAACATGGCGACGCCCAGGATGGGCAGAGCATCGCCCCCTGGTGGGCAGAGCGTCGCCCCATGGTGGGCGTGCCGGGTGGATCCCGTTCGGGCACATGCGGGAGTCTGACTGTCTCTCCGTTTCCAGCTTCAGAAAAATGCAAAAGAAAATGCAAAAATAAAAAAAGGAAAATTGAAGTCATTGACAACATACCATTATAATACCAAAAACTCTTCAGAGTGAAGAAAAACAATTAGAGACAAAACACATAGAAAGAAAAGGAAATTAAAATATAAGGTATGGGCCCTGGCCGGTTGGCTCAGTGGTAGAGCGTCGGCCTGGCGTGCAGGAGTCCCAGGTTCAATTCCTGGCCAGGGCACACAGGAGAAGCGCCCATCTGCTTCTCCACCAGCTTCGGAAAAAAATACAAAAAATAAAAATAAATAAAAATAAATAAATAAATAAATATATATATATATAAGGTATGAAGATTGGTAAGCAATATACTGACTTTAAAACAATAGCAATAACATCTATTTTAATAGATAAGGATGACAAAAGTTTTAACTTCATTTATTTGGTAAATAGTAACGTACCTAAAGTATTGTAAATGCTTAATTCATATTGTAATCACAAGTGTAACCACTAAAATGATAATAAAAGGATATATAACTAAAAAGGAAAAAATAGTAAGTAGAACAATATTGGCTTAAGCCAAAAGAAAGTGAGAGTGGAAGATAATGGAATATAACATAAAAAATACCTGGTAGGCCCTGGCCGGTTGGCTCAGTGGTAGAGCATCAGCCTGGTGTGCAGAAGTCCTGGGTTCGATTCCCGGCCAGGGCACACAGGAGAAGCGCCCATCTGCTTCTCCACCCCTCCCCCTTTCCTTCCTGTCTGTCTCTCTCTTCCCCTCCTGCAGCAAGGCTCCATTGGAGCAAAAGATGGCCCAGGCACTGGGGATGGCTCCTTGGCCTCTGCCCCAGGCGCTAGAGTGGCTCTGGTCTTGACAGAGCGATGCCCCGGATGGGCAGAGCATCACCCCCTGGTGGGCATGCCGGGTGGATCCCGGTCGGGTGCATGTGGGAGTCTGTCTGACTGCCTCCGTTTCCAGATTCAGAAAAATACAAAAAAAAAAAAAAAAATACCTGGTAGACCTAACACAATTAATTATATTAAAAGCAAATGGCCTGATTAGGCGGTGGCACAGTGGATAGAGTGTTGAACTGGGATGCAGAGGACCCAGGTTCAAGACCTCGAGGTTGCCAGCTTAAGTGCTAGCTCATCAGGCTTAAGCGTGAGGTCGTAGGCTTGATTGAGCATGGTATCATAGACATGACCCCATCATCGCACGCTTGAGCTCAAAGGTCATTGGCTTAAAGCCCAATGTTGCTAGCTTGAGCAAGGGGTCACTTACTCTGCTATAGCCTCCCCACCCCAGTCAAGGCACATATGAGAACGCAATTAATGAACAACTAAGGAGTCACAACGAAGAACTGATGCTTCTAATCTCTCTCCTTGCCTGTCTGTCCCTCTCTGTCACACACACACACACACAAAAGCAAATAGTTTAGACATTCCAACAAAAAGACTAAATAAAACTATATGCTTTTAGGAGAACTTTAATGAGAACATGGAAGATTAAAAGTAAAAGGCCAGAAAAAGATATACTATGTCATTACTAAATGTAATCAAAAGCAAGTTGGGGTGGCTATAGTAATGTGAGACATAAGTATAATGGAACCCTAATGTAAACTATGAACTGTGGGAGATTATTCTGTATCTGTAGATAACAAATGTACCACTCTGATGGGGGATATGGATAATAATGAAAATATGCATATACGGCGCTAGGGATATACGGGAAATATCTGTACCTTCCACTCAATTTTGCTGTAAATCTAAAACTACTCTAAAAAAATTAAGTATTATAAAAAAGGAGCATGGTCCTGACTGGGTAGTTCAGTTGGTTACAACATTGTCACAATACAACAAAGTTGTGGGTTCAATCCCTGGTCAAGGCACATACAAGAATCAACCAAGGCTGACCTGTGGTGGCGCAGTGGATAAAGCGTCGACCTGGAACACTGAGGTCGCCAGTTCGAAACCCTGGGCTTGCCCAGTCAAGGCACATATGGGAGTTGATGCTTCTTGCTCCTCCCTCCCTCCCCCTTTCTCTAAAACAGAGGTCCCCAAACTATGGCCCGCGGGCCGCATGCGGCCCCCTGAGGCCATTTATCCGGCCCCTGCTGCACTTCCGGAAAGGGCACCTCTTTCATTGGTGGTCAGTGAGTACTGTATGTGGAGTACTGTATGTGGTGGCACCGCAAAGCACAGCTTCGCTCACGTACAGTACTACTTCCAGTGACGGAGGACGCACATGTCACAGCTCCGAAAGCATGTCACATCACTTGTTACGGCTAGCAGTGACTAATATGGAACCGGACAGTGACCATCACATTAGCCAAAAGCAGGCCGATAGTTCCCATTGAAATACTGGTCAGTTTTTTTATTTAAATTTACTTGTTCTTTATTTTAAATATTGTATTTGTTCCCGTTTTGTTTTTTTACTTTAAAATAAGATATGTGCAGTGTGCATAGGGATTTGTTCATAGTTTTTTTTATAGTCCGGCCCTCCAATGGTCTGAGGGAGAGTGAACTGGCCCCCTGTGTAAAAAGTTTGGGGACCCCTGCTCTAAAATGAATAAATAAAACCTTAAAAAAAAAAAGAATCAACCAATAAATTCATAAGAGGAACAACAAATCAATGTTTCTCTCAATCTAAAATCAATCAATAAATACATTTTTTAAATCTTTAAATGGGAGGAAAGATCAAGTCAATAGGAAAATAACAACTTTGAACTTGCATTTATCTGATAACATTGCTCCAAAATAAAAAACTGAAATTAAAAAGACAACTCCTGCCTGACCTGTGGTGGCGCAGTGGGATAAAGCGTCGACCTGGAACACTGAGGTTGCCGGTTCGAAACCTTGGGCTTGCCTGGTCAAGGCACATATGGGAGTTGATGCTTCCTGCTCCTCCCCCTTCTCTCTCTCTCTCACTCCTCTCTCTCTAAAAAATCAATCAATAAATAAAATATTTAAAAAAAAAAAAAAAAAAAAAAAAAAAGACAACTCCACAATCACAGTTGGAGAAAATCTCTCTCAGAAACCAATATAGGCCCTGGCCAGTTGGTTCAGTGATAGAGCGTCGGCCTGGCGTGCAGGAGTCCCGGGTTCGATTCCCGGCCAGGGCACACAGGAGAAGCGCCCATCTACTTCACCACCCCTCCCCCTCTCCTACCTCTCTGTCTCTTCCCCTCCCACAGCCGAGGCTCCATTGGAGCAGAGTTTGCCCGGGCGCTGAGGATGGCTCTGTGGCCTCTGCCTCAGGCGCTAGAATGACTGGTCACGGCAGAGCAACTCCCCAGATGGGCAGAGCATCGCCCCCTGGTGGGCATGCCGGGTGGATCCTGGTCAGGCGCATGTGTGAGTCTGTCTGACTGCCTCCCCCTTTCCAACTTCAGAAAAAAAAAAAAAAGAAAGAAACCAATATAACTGACAAAAAAATCTATAAGGATTTAAAAAATCTGAAAGAAAAAAGGGTTACACGATTTTGTCCGTTAGATGCAAAGAGCTGTTATGCTCATAGTCACTGGATTGAGCCCAAAGGTTGTTCACTTAAAGCCCAAAGTCTCTGGCTTGAAGCCCAGGTCGCTGGTTTAAGCAAGGGGTCACTGGTTCAGCTGGAGCCACAGGTCAAGGTACATATAAGAAAGTAATCAAAGAACAACTAACGTGATGAAACTGAGTTGATGCTTATCTCTTTCCCTTCCTGTCTTTCTCTCTCTCTCACTAAAAAAATAATAAAATAAAATAAAGCAGCACAAAGCTAAGTGACTCTGAGACAGCAATATCACCATCTATTCAGCACTGAGCCACAGAACATAGACTGCCATTAGTTCTCCACTCAAGTTGTTTGTTATCCATAAATGGGTATATGAGGTATTCATTCCAGCATTACGCTTCATAAGAACTGTATTTTATCGTTTCCTAAGAACCTACATATATAAATTAAGTGAAGGGGAAGTCTCCATAATGATGACTTATCAAATCTATCAGTACTGTCATTAATAAATATTACTGATTATTACTGTGTGCCAGGCACTGTAAAGCCATTTTTTTCCATACAATGTTTACAACAACCCTTTGATACAATGATTCTTTTTTAATTTTAATCATTTATTCTTCAATTACAGTTGATATTCAGTATTATGTTAGTTTCAGGTATACATACACCCCCATTGTGTTTAGACATTATTTAATTAAGCGATCATCCCCTGGCTGGTTGGCTCAGTGGTAGAGCATCGGCCTGGCGTGCAGGAGTACTGGGTTCGATTCCCAGCCAGGGCATACAGGAGAAGTGCCCATCTGCTTCTCCACCCCTCCCCTTCTCCTTCCTCTCCTTCCTCTCCGTCTCTCTCTTCCCCTCCCACAGCCAAGGCTCCATTGGAGCAAAGCTGGCCCGGGCACTGGGGATGGCTCTATGGCCTCTGCCTCAGGCGCTAGAGTGGCTCTGGTTGCAACAGAGCAACGCCCTAGATGAGCAGAGCATCGCCCCCTGGTGGGCGTGCCGGGTGGATCCCGGTCGGACGCATGCGGGAGTCTGTCCGACTGCCTCCGTTTCCAACTTCGGGGAAAAAAATACAAAAAAAAAAAGAAAAAGAAAATGCAGAAACCATACAGATTAGCTGCATTCAGAATGCTCTTTAGAATCTCACAAAGATAAGACAGTAATGAGATCAGTTGCAATACAAGTGAAAAACAGAGTTGGTTTTAAGTTAGTAAATAAGTATACTTGCTACAAAAATGGTTCAATATGAGACTCAAATGGAATCTATCTCGCAGTGCATCTAAATTCCCAGTCTTGTCTATAATCTTCTATCACAACCTGAGTCCTCAATCCAGTAAGGAGCTCAAGATGGTAGGTAGCACTGCTCTCCCTTTAGTTTGGGGAGTTAATCCGTAACCAACAGAGAAAGTGTAACAAATAAAAGAAAGTTTTAGTATATTTGTGCAAGTTGTATGCTTTCTGATATAGTAACAAGTTTTGTAATTTCTGAATTTTTAATGTTTGGTAAAATAAAAAACTTACAATAAATTTAAAATACTGTATTTACAAGTTATATTCTTAGAAAGATTATACCTGCATTTATCTAAGATTGCCATCTTGAGGTGATTGAAATAATCATTTATTTGTAAATACAGTGTAAAATGCCCAAGGACTTTAATGAAGGATATAACTGATATTAAATATTTTAAGACTGGCCTATACTGACGCAGTAGATAAGAATGTCAAACTTGGACCATTGAGGTAGTGGGTTCAAAACCCTGGGCTTGGGCAGTCAAGACACATACAAAAAGCAAGCAATGAACAACTAAAGTGAAGCAACTATGAGTTGATACTTTCATCCCCCACTGGAAAATCTTTAATAATAAAATATTTTAAGATTAAATTCACATTACACCTGACCAGGCAGTGGAGCTTTGGCCTGGGACATAGAGGACCTGGGTTCGAAACCCTGAG
Organism: Saccopteryx bilineata; assembly: GCF_036850765.1. Classification (NCBI taxonomy): domain Eukaryota; kingdom Metazoa; phylum Chordata; class Mammalia; order Chiroptera; family Emballonuridae; genus Saccopteryx; species Saccopteryx bilineata. The sequence continues at coordinate 224,450,799 of NC_089491.1, read as the reverse complement.
GTTGCCAGCTCTGAGTGTGGGCTCATCAGCATGGAGTTACTAGCATGAGCAGGGCAATCATTCACACATCCTAAAGATGGCAGCTTAAGCCCAAAGGTCGCTGCTGTGAAAAGCCCAAGGTTGCTGGCTTGAAGAAGGGAACACTGGCTCGGCCCTGGTCAAAGCACATACAAGAAGCAATCAATGGGCCTGACCTGTGGTGGTGCAGTGGATAAAGCGTCGACCTGGAAATGCTGAGGTCACCAGTTCAAAACCCTGGGCTTGCCTGGTCAAGGCACATATGGGAGTTGATGCTTCCTGCTCCTCCCCCCCTTCTCTCTCTGTCTCTCTCCTCTCTCTCTTTTCTAAAATGAATAAATAAATTAAAAAAAAAAAAAAACCCAGCCTAGGCCTGACCTGTGGTGGCGCAGTGGATAAAGCGTCGATCTGGAAATGCTGAGGTCGCCGGTTCGAAACCCTGGGCTTGCCTGGTCAAGGCACATATGGGAGTTGATGCTTCCTGCTCCTCCCCCCTTCTCTCTCTCTCTCCTTTCTAAAATAAATTTAAAAAATAAAAAAATAAAAATAAAAACCCAGCCTAACCTGTGGTGACGCAATGGATAAAGTGTCGACCTGGAAATGCTGAGGTCGCCGGTTCGAAACCCTGGGCTTGCCTGGTCAAGGCACATATGGAAGGTGATGTTTCCAGCTCTCCCCCCTTCTCTATCTCTCTGTCTCTCTCTCTCTCCCTCTCTCTATCTTCTCTAAAAACGAATAAAATAAAAAAAAATAAAAAAAAGAAGCAATCAATGCACAACTAAAATGGAAGCAATTTCAAATTGATGCTTCTCACCCTCTTTCTCCCTTCCTGTCTCTTACTCTCCCTCAAAAAAATAAAAAACTTAATGACAATAAATACCCTAATGATAAGACTACAAAATAAGGATCCTCTGAATTTCGTTTTCTGATTAAGAAAGAGACTGGCCTGACCTTGGCCGGTTGGCTCAGAGGTAGAGCGTCGGCCTGGCGTGTGGGGGACCGGGTTCGATTCCCGGCCAGGGCACATAGAAGCACCCATTTGCTTCTCCACCCCACCCCCTCCTTCCTCTCTGTCTCTCTCTTCCCCTCCCGCAGCCAAGGCTCCATTGGAGCAAAGATGGCCCAGGCGCTGGGGATGGCTCCTTGGCCTCTGCCCCAGGCGCTAGAGTGGCTCTGGTCGCGGCAGAGCGACCCCCCCCCCCACCGAGGGGCAGAGCATCGCCCCCTGGTGGGCAGAGCATGGCCCCTGGTGGGCGTGTCGGGCGCACGCGGGAGTCTGTCTGACTGTCTCTCCCCGTTTCCAGCTTCAGAAAAATACAAAAAAAAAAAGAAAGAGACTGGCCTACAAAAGTGTATCACAATACTCAATTACTTAATACCTCAAACCTTTCTCCTTTTAAATATATCCCTTCTTCACAAACCTAGTCCTTCCCAATTCCCATGCCCAATTCTATAATTTTAGTTCCTTCTTCTCTTTCTTCACCACCTACAGATCATGAAAATTTCAAATTAAATTTTATGAATTTACAGACCCAACTGCTAATGCAGAGTTAGGTAATGTGAAATAAGGAATTTCAATTTTTGTAAGTATCAAAAATATTCTTGCTTTCAAAGGCCAAGCTGAAATAACAGCATGGTCACAAGTCTAAGATAAACAGTATTTTTATAATAAAAGTTATATTGTAATGACCTGAAAGGCTTTAAAAAAAATGATGTCCAGTTCCACCACCAAGATGTTGATTTAACTGTCTGGGGCATGGCCTGGGCATCCAGAATGAATCAAGTTCCCCAATGGTTCTGATCCAAGAATGAGAACTATTAAGAAAAAGGAATACCCTAGCCAGGTAGCTCAGTTGGTTAGATTAGGGCATCATCCTGATATGCTAAGGTTGCAGGTTCAATCCCAGGTTAGGGCATGTAAGAATCAACCAATGAACACATAAATAAGTGTTCAACAAATCAATGTTTCTCTAATCAATGTTTCTCTTGTTCTCTCTCTCTTCTCTAAAATCAATAAATAAAAATTTAAAAATACAGCCTGGGTAAAGGAAGTAACAGATGCAACAATGAGAATCACTAAGGCTGATGAATGATTCATTACTCTAGTTTTCTATGTTTGAAGATTTGATAGTTCTTAATGCATGTGTGTTTATATGCATACATATATATATATACTCAAATAGAAAAAAAAATAGGGCCCTGGCCAGTTGGCTCAGCAGTAGTGTTGAATGGGGTGTGGATGTCCCAGGTTCGATTCCGGGTCAGGGTACACAGAGAAGCGACCATTTGCTTTTCTACCCCTCCCCCTCCTCTCATTATGTCTCTCTCTCCTCCCCCCACAGCCATGGCTGTTGGAACAAATTGGCCCCAGGCACTGAAGATGGCTCCCTGGCCTCGCCTCAGGTGCTAAAATAGCTCAGTTGCCAAGCAACAGAGCAACAGCCCCAGATAGGTACAGGATCACCTCCTAGGGGGCTTGCAGGGTGGATCCTGGTCAGGGCACACATGAGAAGTCTGTCTCTGCCTTCCCCTCTTCTCACTTAAAAAAAAAAAAAAAGAGCCCTGGCCGGTTGGCTCAGTGGTAGAGCGTCGGCCTGGCGTGCAGAAATCCCGGGTTCGATTCCCGGCCAAGGCACACAGGAGAGGCGCCCATCTGCTTCTCCACCCCTCCCCCTTTCCTTCCTGTCTGTCTCTCTCTTTCCCTCCTGCAGCCGAGGCTCCATTGGAGCAAAAGATGACCCAGGCGCTGGGGATGGCTCCTTGGCCTCTGCCCCAGGCACTAGAGTGGCTCTGGTCCCGACAGAGCGACGCCCGGATGGGCAGAACATCGCCCCCTGGTGGGCGTGCCGGGTGGATCCCGGTCGGGCGCATGCAGGAGTCTGCCTGCCTCCCCGTTTACAGCTTCAGAAAAATACCAAAAAATAAAAAAGAAACAAACAAACAAAAATAAGTATTGTATTATCCTTTATATAAGATGCACCTTTTTCAAATAATTTGAGATCTAAAAACTGGGTGCTTCTTGTACAGTGGTTGTAGATTTTTTAACTTGCACTTCCTGCTTTATTGCGCTTGTTTTTGCGCTCATTGTTGAAGACAGTGATTTGTTCTCAGACACAGATGAGGACAAGCAAATTGATGGGAGTTTTGACAGTGATAAGGAGTTGTATAAATTTTATGATAAATAAAACTTGAGTTCAATAACTTTATGTAATACATTTATTTTTTCAAATTTCAGACCCCAAAATTAAGGTGCGTCTTATACATGGGGAATACAAGTTATAGCAAATTAGTAATGAATTTCTTTATAGTATATGAAAATTCATTACATATATATTTGAAATACTTCATAAAATATCAAAAAGAGAAGATTTTCTTTGGAGCACTAGGAGCCTTGACAAAACAATTATCCTCCTAGACAGGAGCTCATTCTGTTTCCACTCAGTGCTGGAGTGGGGAGAGGTAAAGAAGGAAGACATCCCCAGACAGAACAAATCAGCCAGGCAATGAGCAATGAATGACAAGTCATGGCCACATTAAAGGAGCATTCAGACTTCGAATAAATTTAAGCAGAATGTTATGTAGGATTTAAAGCAATTCTCACAGCAAAAGCCAAAATATATGTCTATTAAAATATATGTCCGCCTGATCTGTGGTGGTGCAGTGGTTTAAAAGCGTTGACCTAGAATGCTGAGGTCACTGGTTCAAAACCCCAGCCTTGCCTGGTCAAGGCACATATGGGAAGCAACTAGGAGTTGATGCTTCCCACTCCTCTCCTTCTTTCTCTCTCTCTCCTTTCTCTAAAATGAATAAAATAAAAAAATATGTGTATATATGTCCATTTCCAGTAGCTATAACATTACACTTGTTCCAAAATTTAAACAATTTTCTCTTCAGTAGCATGATTTTCATCAATGCTTCTCCACTGCACTGAAAAACACTTCCTCTCACCAACAAAAGCCAACAGACCAGTCCCTTAAACATTTCCTTGCATTAAAATTTTTTTCAAAATATCAAACTCAATAAAACATAAAATCTCTACCATTATGCAGAATTTTACTTTCCTGAAAACATTACTTGCTTTTAAGTTCTCAACAAGTCTCTAATAAGACAATAAAACTGGCAACTGAAATATAGAATGTTAATTTCACTTGCCTTTAAGCATTAATACTTAACTATTCATATACAGATAACAAGCTTCCTTATTTTTTTTTGTTGTTCTTGTTCTTTTTTTTTTTGGTGGAGGATGCGGGCACCGATTTGTTCTTTTTATTTAATTCAAGAATGGTAATCATGCCCTGGCAGGTTGGCTCAGCAGTAGAGCATCTACTGGTCCCAGTCAGGGCACAGAGAAGCGGCCATCTGCTTCTCCATCGCTCCAATGGTTCAAGCAAAGTTGGCCCCAGGTGCTGAGGATGGCTCCAAAGCCTCACCTCAGGTGCTAAAATAGCTCGGCTGCTTAGAGCAGCAGCCCAGAAGGGCAGAGCATCGCCTGTAGGAGGTTTGCCCTGGTGGATCCCAATGGGAGAATGGGGGGCATGCATGCACAGGTCTATCTCTGCCTCCTCATCTTTCACTTAATAATAAATAAATAATGGCAATCATATCTTACAACTTGAACTTACAGGTATTGGAACTGAGGTAAAAGATCAATGAAGAGCTCTTTGGTCCTGGCCAGCTAGCTCAGTTGGTTTGAGCAACCATGATATAACAAGATTGAGGTTGGATCCCATTCAACACACACACAAGAATCAACTAACGTTGAGGGAATGACTACACAGTACAGTGTTCAGATCTGTTCAATTTTGCACCTCAAACCTGTATAATTGTTAACCAGTGTCATTCCAATAAATTCAATTTTTAAAAACATTAACCAATAAATGTATAAGTGGAACAAATCGATGTTTCTCTCTCTCCCTTTACCCCTAAGGAAAAAACCAACAAATAAAAAATGTATAAATTTAAGAGCTCTTTATTCAGTTATTTTGCTCATACAAGGTGGTGAATACAGGCCTGACCTGTGGTGGCACAGTGTATAAAGCGTCGACCTGGAAATGCTGAGGTTGCCGGTTCGAAACCCTGGGCTTGCCTGGTCAAGGCACATATGAGGGCTGATGCTTCCAGCTCCTCCCCCCTGTCTCTCTCTCCTCTCTCTGTCTCTCTGTCTCTCTCTCCTCTCTAAAATGAATAAATAAAATAAAAAATTAAAAGGAAAAAAAAAATGCTTCAAGGTGGTGAATACAGCCCAGCAACTACAGAAATCCTTTGTCTTAAAAGACACAAATTGACAAAACATTTTCGTGGAAAATGTTTTCTTTCTCTAAAGACAAACAAATGGATAAAATCTAATTGTATATTGTGAGCGCAACTAAACAAGTAAACAAAGTATAACGAAAGGAGAATTATAATCTCCATTAATGCTCCAGAAACAAATTGGGTAGTTGGAAATCTGTACTGTCCAGCAAATGACTGTAAAAACTTATCAAAATGTTTTTTAAGACATTCAACAAAATCTATAGTAAATTTAGAGCACCAAAACCAATGGAGGCGTGGCAGTCTCACAGCCACATTACTTTTATTTTTATTACGCTGATGAGATAAAAGGGGGGGAAATGCTAAAGAGGCACATTTCCCCACGTTTCAGACACCAAAGGTTCTATTTCTGGGGAACAAGTGGTCTGAACACTTGGGCAGGGCCCAAAGAGAACCACCAATCAGAGCTCGAGTTACAAGCTGGGTTACGAAGTCAGAGGAACAAGAGCAGCTTGCTGAATGGCTGGCGCGCCCCCAGCTTTCGCCACAGGCAGCGCACCTGGGGACGCATTCCAAACAAACCGCCGCGCCGGGTCGCCCCCGTCGCCCCCACCGCCGCCCCCCCGCCGCACAGGGCCATTTCCTAGCAAAACAAATACAGCCCCCCCACCCAAAGCAAAACCAAATCGACCGTGGGAAGTCCCGTGGCCGCGGAGACGCTCCGCCCGCCCAGGCACCCGACCCCGAGCGCGGCTCAGTCACTTTGCCCTACAAGCCGGAGCCCCGAAAAGGGGGCGGGGGACAGGGGGCGGGTTCTCGCAAACCCCCGGACGGAAATGTCAAAGTCTCACCAATTCTTCGTAGCTCCTGTTGTGCTCGTTGCCCTCCCAATCCAACCTCTTCGGCAGCAACTGCAAAAACAAGAGATGCACACAAGTGACCACCGCGCGGGTCCGGGATGGGGGGCGGCGGCGCGGGCGCGGCAGGCTGCGGGCCCGGCGAGCGTCCCGGACAAGGCCAGGCGGGGGGACGGAGGGCCGGGCGGGGAGACGGGGAGACTGGGGGCCGCGCGGGGGGCGTACGGAGGGCAGGGGCGCCGCGATGCACAGACCTGGTACTGCTCCAGCTCCTGCACCAGCACCTGCAGCCGACGAGACATGCAGTTAGAGGGGCGGGAGCCGCACCCCGGTCCACCCCGCGACCCCAGGCGGTGGCGGGGCCGGGACTCGGCCACGGCCGCTGCCGCCCGCGTGCCCCGCACTCACCTGCGCAGCTCTCCGACACGGCCCGGCCGACAGGTACCGTGCGATCAGAAAGTACAGCTCTGAGGGAAGACGGAGAGTCGGGTCAAGAGCGGGCGCCTTGGGGCAGGGGTCGGGGCATGGGCCAGGGGCGCCGCGCAGGGGGGGGGGGGGCGCCGGCGGCGCGTCTTACCCGACTCGATGAGGGGCACCGGGCGTCGGGCAGGCGAGGGTTCCGCCATGACCGGGCAAGGGGCGGGAGCGAGCGAGCGAAGCGTGTAGGCCGGGCCGAGGCCTGACGAAGCCGGCGTCTCTAACTTAGGCGCGCCGCCGCAGCCGTCGCCATCCGTGTGCGTCGCCAGCGCCGACGCCTCCGCAGAAGTAGTCCCGTCACGATAGGAAAGTAGTCCGCCGAAGAGGCAGCCGGCGCCACTGGACAACCGGCGCTCGGAGCCCTGCGGAAAGTGGAGCCTGGTCTCCCTGTCCTCTGTCCAGGGGACGCAGAGAAGGAGAATCTGGTGGGCAAAGTCCCGGCCCTGGGTACTCGACAAGTGGGGGAGGGGTGGCGCGTGGCCAGATCCCTACGCGCGGTGAAGCGACAGCGCGGCCTCCCAGCTGCGCCGCTGACGGGTGCAGGGGGTGGAGGTCCGGCGGCGCGCAGGGCGGGGACCCCGCTGGGAGCCACGGTTGGTGAGCAGGCCCCGACTCCCAGGGCCAGACCTGAGACCCTTCACGCTGGACTTCGTTAGCAGGGAACCCCCATCGGCCTGCGGAAGGGGCATTTCACAGCGGGTCATCTGGGACCAGTGTATACGTCCTCCCCCTCCCCCATGAAGACCTCTCAGCTTCAAAGATGCGCAATCCTTTAAACCAGTGGTTCCCAACCTTTTTTGGGCCACAGACCAGTTTAATGTCAGAAAATATTTTCACGGACCAGCCTTTAGGGTGGGACGGATAAATGCACAAAATAAAATTATGTGGGGACCGGCGTAAAAAGCTGTGGTATTTTTAAATATAATTGTCAAACTTATGAGATAAGCGTCAAGAGTGAGTCTTAGACGGATTAACAGAGGGAATCTGGTCATTTTTTTAAAATAAAACATAGAACAGACTCATATATAAATAAAATGGAAACAATGAAAGTTATTTATTCTTTCTCTGCGGACTGGTACCAAATGGCCCACAGACCGGTACCGGTCCGCGGCCAGGGGTTTGGGGACCACTGCTTTAAACTGAGAATTGCCCCGCGGCAAAGCAGACGACAACCTGAGAAGCTTCCCAGGGGTTTGAGGAGTGCAGGGGTCCGCGGACAGGACCCTCCGTGACTTGAAGGACACAGCGAACGTTTGCGGAGAGTCCACGTTGCCACGTACAGTGAGTGGTGGAAGAAGCTAGTAGAATAAAGCCAAGCCGAAGTCCTCGGAAGACCCAGCAGGCTAGTGGAGGGAAAGAGTTAAAGAAAATGCAGCACATCGCAGAGGATGTAGACCTGGCTAGGCCGAGATAGTAGCCCAGAGCATCGCACATTGGACAACAGTGCATTCCAAGGGAGGGAAGTAGGAAGCTTGGGGGAAACCATGTGTAGTTAGGATGTTTCTAGGAGACAAAATTTAAGGCAGGAGCTGAGGACAAGGGCCAAAAAAATTCTGACCATGCTAGGCTTGTGACCCAACAGAATTCATTCACTCAGCATATCCAGGAGTCCTATTCTGAACATTAAAGTACAACAGTGAGAAAACAAATATCCCTACACTTCAGTGAGAAAACAAATATCCCTACACTTCAGGGAATGTACATTGTGATTCTGATTACTACTCTGCGTAATAATCTCCAGAGGATAGAGGTTAAATGTAATAGTTTAGATCTGACTGGGGTGGGACTGATCTTGGGTCTTGTCTATTAGATTTGTGACTTTGAGCAAATCACTTAACCTGAGCCTCAACATTTATCACCTGTAAACTGTAATGCTATTTGTACCTACTTCATAGGGTTGTGAGGATTTAGTGGGGTAATGAGTTCCTTCCATATAGTAAGCACCACATATGTGCTCACTTTCATAATTACTGTATTTACAGCCAACAGCAAAAGTTCTTATATTTGTGAGCAAATAATCCAAACATGTTTGGACAAGTGCATCAGTTAATCTGTTCTTACTTACATCTGTTCATTCAGCAAACACTCCCAGGTGACAGACATAAAGATGAAGGAATGAGCCACAGCTATGCCATCAAAGACCTCAGTGTCATTTAGGGGAAACAGATGTAGCCAAATAATGACAAAATTTAGGGCAAAGGTAGAAGGGAGATGTTAAAACAGTTTGAGTTTTCCAGAATTATGTGTGTAGAAAGGGTTTCCAGCCATATGAACAACAAAGGGCCAAAAGCTGAATAACTTGAAGTTTAAGGAATTCAAGTTTAATATGAAGACTTGGGTGGCTTTGGAGGTATAGATGGGACCAAGTAAATCAGACGTTAAAATTGTGAGCAAGTGGGCCCTGGCCAGGTAACTCGGTTAGAGCATTGTCTCAAAATACAAAGGTTGTGAGGGCACATACAAGAATCAACTAATGAATGCATAAATAAGTGGAACAGCAAATCAATAATCAGTGTTTCCTTCTCTCCCTTCTCTAAGATCAATAAATAAAATTGGGAGCAAGTGAAAGTTTCTAAGGTATTTTCATTTCAGGATAGATCTGAGAGGATTAAAACCAAGAGGCAGGAAAAGCACTCAATAGACCCCTAAAATAGGAAAGATGTAGATGCAATAGCTGTAAGGAGGGAGAGGAAGAAACAGGATCAGAAATATATGTAGGGTTAAATCAGCAAGATGAGGTTGGGGCACAAGAAACTCAATTGGGGGCTTACCAGGTCAAGGTTGTGACACCAGTTGAGATAGGGCATATGGGTGGTATCTAAATTGTTCAGATGGATAACTTCTTGGAACAGCTTGACATTTGAAATTACAGGTTTATATTCCTGTGAGACAGTCTGATCTGCAACTATAAGATGACCGAAATTACCCTGGCCAGATAGCTCGGTTGCTTAAAGTGGTGTCCCAAAATGCCAAGGTTGCCAGTCCAACCCCTGGTCAGGGCATATACAGGAACAGATCAATGTTCCTGTCTCTCTTTCTCCTTTCCTCTCTCACTAAAATCAATAAGTAAAAGTTTAAAAATTTTAAAAAAGATGACCAAAGTTGCCTTGACCGGTGGTCACACAGCAGATAGAACAACCAGGGACAGTAAGGACCCAGGTTCGAAACCGCAAGCTGGAGCACTGGCTCACCACCTTGCATATGGGATCATCAACATGATCCCAAGGTCACTGGTTAAGCCCAAGTTTGCCGGCTTGAGCAAGGGGTCAAGGCATATATGAGAAGCAATCAATGAACAACTAAAAGTTAGACAACTGTGAGTTGATGCTTCTCATCTCTCTCCCTTTCTGTCCCTCAAGAAAACAAACAAACAAACAAAAAAAACAGATTACCAAAGTTAGCAAGTGACAAAAAGAGGGGAGAATTTAAACATTCAAAGATTGACCAAGGAGTTGCATATTTCATTATGTAACAACAAAATAAAAGTTAAAGATTGCCCCCAAAACATGTAAATCTATGTCCCCAGCACTGGTCACTGTCCAAAACTACAGTTCTGGTGTGGGCAGCGTGGTAACCAGTACATGAGATCAGGAATGATGACAGGAGTTTTCCTTTGCAAGAACCCTAGTGGTTCCTTTATAACTTACTGTGACATCCATGGCAAATACTCTTCCTAGGTTTGAAATAGATTTCTGAGAATGTCTCCCCCGTTCAATTCTCAAGTGACAAAGACCCAGAACTGACTCCTTCTTATGCCAATGTAGAGTTGGAAAGGGGATAATGGGGACCTGCCAGAGGTAGTCTCCAAACAAGGTGAGGTGAGAATTATGTGTGTGCCTCACACAACTGAATCCAAGTCATTCCAAATCAACACACTAAGACTTGCTTTTGGGTAAATGGAAATAACAAATTTCACCACAGGAAAGTTATATGAAGAGCTAAGTTATCAAAAAGTTGCTTGGCAAGCAAGGGTGAAGGTCTTTTATTTTTCAAGTTGAATTTATTTGGGGTGACATTGGTTAATAAAATTTTATAGATAAGGGTTAGAAGATCTTAACAGTTGGTGGCATCAGCTATAACACTGTCATTCATCTCCACTATAAGGGAACTACAATGTTTTAGTCCTTAGCAAGCAACCCCTCTTCTAGATGAACATCACTGATTCTCACACAGCTCTTAGATACCATTTAACATACTCATTTCACAGCTGAGAATGCTGGGGCCCAGAGAGGTTGAGGAAGGGTCCCAGGGCACCTAGCCAGGCTGCAAGCCCGGACAGTACAACCTCAGACTGAACCCAAGCTTCGCAGCATTCTTTCTCCCCTCACCACTTTGCACTGGGGAGGAAATCGGGGCCTGAAACATAGAGGCCTCACAGCAAGATCACACAGCTAGTACACGAGAGAGCAGACATCAGAAGATTCGTGTCATGAACACATGCATGGTCTCCTCACAGGCAAGTGAGTTAGATCCTGTTATTTTCACCTTTTTGTTGGATCCTCATTTTAAGGATGAGGAAACAGGCTCAAAAAGTTTATGAAGTTGCCTGGGGATGAAAAAAAATCTTTAAAAAATAAAAAATTCATGGGGCATTCTAAGCACTCTGAAGACAGAAATGCACTAAAAAGTAGGTCTGGAAAATGGTGAGCAGACCAGTCTGTTTCCAGCCATTCACATTAGGAGAGTGGTCAAAAATGAGGATTAGGAAGTAGATTAGGGTCAATTTTGAAAGAGTTTGAAAATAAACATGAGCTGTACAGAGCATGCAAAGAAAATGATACACATAATTCAAATTCTAATATCAGTATGTTAATGCAAATGAAACTTAACTGAATTTAGGTTCATCCAGCAGGTGCTGTCCATCCATGCACAGTATCAGCACAGTTCTGAGTAACATACAAAAGTAGGTGACACAGTACATACAGAAGGGTGACACCAAACAATCTATGCATGGAAGTGAAATGAGGGGCACACTAAACCTGCCTCATTTCATTCATTCAACAAAAATTGTACTGAAAGCCTTCCCTAAGGTTGGCACTATGGTGCAAGCACTGTCTGGTAAATCCCCTAGAAGAAGAGAAAAAAATCATAAATTTCCAGAGGATTTTGAAAGAAAAAAATAAATCTGATTATTTAAGCCCTCAGCCACTTGTAGACCCTGCATCTAATTCCTGTGGTCACTCCTCCACCTCCTGGCAATGTCATCTTTCCCTTAGGACCTTGTCTTCCCTTTAACCCAGCCAGCTGTCCCCTTAATGCTACTTGAACCCACCTCCCTCAGCAAATTGTCTCCACATTTATCTCTTCCTCCAGAGCTTTGGCCTCTCCCTTGTCACTTGTCTTCTCTCCCTGTGTGCTCCCACATTGTAGGCATTGGCTCATGTCAGTCTCCATGTCTTACCAGTTGTTCCTTTGCAGTGTTTCTGATTACACCAGAGGAAACACAGTGTGGTGGATGAGACTTTGGGAATGTGGGAGCTGGAGTCAGAACATTTCTGCATTTGGACACCACTTACTAGTAATGGAGCAACTTCTCTGGGGTTTGGTGCTTGTTTTCGGTTTTCACCTATACTCGTTAAAATGGAAATAACAACTAATAGAGTGAGTGTTTCTACATCCTGGACACTGCTTAAGCGTTCGCATGTATTATTTCATCCTCATTAGAGAGCCAGAATACATGAGCATTTCCAGAGAGAATGCCTATAAAGTTCTTTGAGCAAGGTCTACCTCTCAACCTGATGCTGTTACATAAAAGAGATTCTTTTTCTCTCAGTTCCCCCAGCCACCAAATAGCCTCCTCAAAGGGCTCCCAGATTCCCTACCCAATTAATCCTATCACTTTTAGGGGTTTTGGGGGGCGGGGAGAGATCAGATTCAGTATGGGCTCTGATCAGGGATAGAACCTCTGCATAGCAGGACGATGCTCTAACCAACTCAGCTAATCCTGAACTCCTGGCATTGTTTTTAAAGCTGTGCACCCTGCTGTGTTCCCAGCCACAGGGAACTAGGCTGCGGGCTCTCTTGCCCTCCAGCTACATTCCGTAGGTGGTCCCAGTAGGAGATGATTAGGAGGGAGGACAGTGAAGGTGGGTTTCCTATTTTCCCAGCTCCTTTCCTGCCATAGATCGGTGGTAGCTGCCACTGTTTTGCCGAAGGCCACAATTCTTGAGACACGGCTCCCTCTCCATACAGACCCTTCCTGGGTTTTAATACCCATTTCTCCCCTGGTCCTTCAATTCTTGGACTTCTCTTCTGAGTCAGATGGGAACCATCTCTTGCTGATTTAACTCCTGCCCACACCCTTATAAATACTAGCATCATTAATTCTATTATCCCAATGAATTATGCCTTCTGTTTTCTTCCAGAACTCTGCCAGGTACTAAAGTTCTTCCTGAGGACACCTACGCTTTAACTCTGCCACCTCTGGCTGTCCAGAACACCCCCTCTCCAGTCTTCTCTCTCTCTCTACTCTTGTATCTCTTCCTTATCTCTTCCTTATGCAGACATCTTGTACTCTAGCTTGAAAAGACCCACCTAGATCCCTAAACTACTTCACAAAGTATTTCCTAAGTCATTTTGGCCCTTCATTGTTGGTCTCTTCAAAAATCTTTATTTATTTATTTTTATTTTATTTTTTTCTGAAGCTGGAAACGGGGAGAGACAGACTCCCGCATGCGCCCGACGGGGATCCACCCGGCATGCCCACCAGGGGCCATGCTCTGCCCCTCCAGGGCGTCGCTCTGTTGCGACCTGAGCCACTCTAGCGCCTGAGGCAGAGGCCAAGGAGCCATCCCCAGCGCCTGGGCCATCTTTGCTCCAATGGAGCCTCGGCTGCGGGAGGGGAAGAGAGAGACAGAGAGGAAGGAGAGGGGGAGGGGTGGAGAAGCAGATGGGCGCCTCTCCTGTGTGCCCTGGCCGGGAATCGAACCCGGGACTTCTGCACGCCAGGCCGACGCTCTACCACTGAGCCAACCGGCCAGGGCTATCTTTAATTTTTTAATTTTTATTTTATTTATTCATTTTAGAGAGGAGAGAGAGAGAGACAGACAGAGAGAGGAGAGAGAGACAGGGGGGAGGAGCTGGAAGCATCAACTCCCATATGTGCCTTGACCAGGCAAGCCCAGGGTTTCAAACCAGCGACCTCAGCATTTCCAGATCAATGCTTTATCCACTGCGCCACCACAGGTCAGGCCCCTTCAAAAATCTTAGAATCACCTCTCTTTCAATCACACATGCAATCCATCAGTAAGCCCTGGTGAACCCACCTTCAAAATGTGTCTAGAATCAAAGCAGTTCTCTCGCACCCAACTTCCCAAGTGTCTTTCTGCTTCTGTCTTCATCCTGCTACCACCTGTCCTCAACAGGCAGCTGAAGGGATTCTGTGAAAACCAAAGTCAGATCTGCCCTCCTCTCTCAGAACTCTGCCATGGCTCCCATCTGACCCAGAGGAGAAGCCCAAGTCTGGCAAGTTCTCAGTAAGTTGACCTCTTTAGTATTTCTCTACCTCTCGTCCCACTATTCTACCCCCTCTCATCCTGCTTCAGCCACACTGGTGGCCTTGATGGTCTCCAGACAAGCCAGGCATGCCACTGCCGCAGGGTCTTTGTACTTGCAGTTCTTTCTGCCAGGAACACTCTTTTCCCTAGAACACTGTATGGCCCAGTCCCTCACCTCCTTCAAGTCTTGGCTCAACAGTTCTATTGCCAGTGGGGCCTTCCTCAGTACCCAAAATGCCCTAAATAAAAGTAAAGCTTACTCTCACTTTGCGCCCTGTTTCCCCTTTCTCTCTCCTACTTCCTTTTCTTCACAGAACCTCTGACCTTCTGACCTATTGCAGAATATGCCTGTCATTTTTGTTTCCTGCTGTCTCCTCCCACTCTGAAGGCAGGCAGAGATTTCTATCTGTTTTACTCTCTGGTAGTGTCTCTAGGGCTACAGCAAAGCCTGATATGGTAGCTGTACCATAAATATTTGGCTGTTTAATGAAAAATTCCTCAACAAGACAGGCCCTCAAAGATGAGGTAGCTATGCTCTAAACACCCACTCATAACTCTTGTGTTTGGTGCGATGGTTTAATCTGAGGACAGCCCACCGAAATCTGATGGCCCATCACATACCTGGAGACAGGGCCCCGCAGTTTTATGGGGCTGCCCTGAAGGCAAGGCCAGCAGAGACAGAACTTAGAGGGCCAGGAAAGCCTATCCCTCTCCATAACTGTCCCCCACAGTAACCCCATGGGAAAGGGCCTCCTGGCTTCTCAAAGGAGGGAGGGAAATAGAGTCTTGAGAGAGGTAGAATAGAAAAAGAGTGTGTTCAGAAGCAGGGATGGAGGCTACTTTTGGGAGAGAACATCCTGTCATGCCATTCTCCTGTGGCCTCTACTTTCTCCCTGGCCACACAGTGCCCCCATGACCTGCATGGCCAGCCCATTGCCTTCACCCAATTGCCTGCAGCCTTGTCCTGAGCCCCCACAGAGGGGAGCACAGAGCCCCCCCTCCCGCCTCTTTCTCAAGCACCACCGCCCTCTGTGGCTTCCTCAGGGCTTCACTGATGGTGCAGATGAGGAGACAAGGAAAACCGGCCTCCCCTGCTGACAAGGTGAGCCTCTGGGGCTTCTGGGAGGATGGGGAAAGCCCCGCAGGCCCAAGAGAAAGTCTGCAAAGGGGAAAGGACGGAGTGGAGAGAAGTTCTAGATGGGGGCCTGGGGAAGCAGGTACTGCTCCCAGGTCACTGGGTCCCACCTGTGGGGAATATTCCTTTCCTGATGTTTAGGCAATGGCTCAGTGTAAGCTGGGTGCCTACAGCAAGGTCTTCCCATTTTCTGTCATGACATTTGACACCCTGTTTGCAACCTGGAGAAAGCTTCCTGGTCCCTCCTTTTTATTTATGGACAAAGTCTGACCAAGACACACAGTCTAAAACTAAATAATCTTGATTTTAATATAGTAAAGCCTGAGAAGGTTTAAGATATGAATATTGGTAATGAGATAAGGTTAAGATGACTTTTTGGCTTGAGATTCCAGAATTCTAAATCTTCTCAACCAGCCACTCTCTCCCTCAGGGCCTCTGAGGCAAATACGTGGAGAGGGGGCATTGGCTGCAAGAGGCACTTTGCTAACCCTGAGCCCATCCCTGGTGACCTAGGCTAGATGGCATGGAGAACTACAGGATGGAGCAAAAGTAGCTATACAGTCATTAATGTGGAAAATAATAAATAACAATACAAGAATAAACTCTCTGTGTTTCACTTACAACTACAGACCTACTTTTGGCCACCCTGTATTTGTTCAGGCTAGACAGTCCTGGAAGACCACAATAAAGCAGCCCAGGGTGCCAAAGCAAGGTGAGGGAGCCAAGCTCCCAATACCCAGAATGTACATCCAAGGCCTGGGGAGGCCCACCTCTGCCAAAGCTAGGACTTCTGGGCGTGGCTTCTGTGACCAGCAGATCTTTCTACTTAAGAGCGAAAGACTTGACTACTGCTTCTCCCTTTGGGAAGAATGGGCTCTGCATAGGGTTAGAACGGTCAACTTTGTTTCCCACAGGCCTTTAACACAGGACAGACAGCATGCTGACCAGCCCGTGGATACATGTTTATACAGAGGAGATACAACAAGATTAACACAATCACAGGTAATGCCAGAATTATCACAAAGTAAGTGTGTTCATTACAGTTTTGTGAGTAAATTCATTTTTTTCTTTTTTATTAAAATATTTTTAAAGCTTTATTCATTTTATTTATTTATTATTATTATTATTATTATTATTTACATAGGCAGAGATAGACAGGGACAGACGGACAGGAACGGAGAGAGAGATGAGAAGCATCAATCATTAGTTTTTCATTGTGCGTTGCGACTTCTTAGTTGTTCATTGATTGCTTTCTCATATGTGCCTTGACCGCGAGCCTTCAGCAGACCGAGTAACCCCTTGCTGGAGCCAGCGACCTTGGGTCCAAGCTGGTGAGCTTTTTTTTTTTTGCTCAAGCCAGATGAGCCCGTGCTCTAGCTGGCGACCTCAGGGTCTCGAACCTGGGTCCATTCTGCATCCCAGTCCGACGCTCTATCCACTGTGCCACCACCTGGTCAGGCTAGATTCATTTTCTGTAACAACTAAAAGATATAATTTCCTGCAACAAGCCTATAAGACAAGCTGTGCTAAAATCTAACCTTGCAAAGAAGGCTGCACATTCCACAGAATTTAATTACAAAGCTTTTCAGGGAGCTGAATGGGACAGGAGAAGGTCTTGCTCTTTGGAGCAGATGATTCAGAAACTCGATTTCATGATGATACGATCTGTAATACATGTAGATTTACCCGGAACCAGATTCGGTCCCACATGGCTAATGTTTCCTAATTATTAACTTTGGGATTACTAGGCCATAAATTCTCCAGCTTTCTCTTTTGCCTTTATAAAAAATAAATAAATAAAAAATAAAAAGAGTAATAATGATCAGCCCATGACTGAATTCTCCACACTCTACATTTTCTCAAGGATTCTGATTGCAATGGTTGTCTCATTAAGATGGGCAAAGCTCTGGCTAAATTGTTCAGTCAGTTAGAATACCATCTCCATACACAAAGGTTGTGGGTTCGATCCCTACTCAGGGCACATACAAGAACAGATCAATGTTCTCCTCTCTCTCTCTCTCTCCCTCTCCTATTCTCACTAAAGTTAGTAAATAAATTAAAAGAAAGAAAAAATAGGAATGGATTGACCTGTAGGTATAAAGTGTCCTCAGGGAAAAGAACACAGATATTAACTTTGACCTGCCTGTTTGTTCCCTGACAGCACAGTTTCCCAGAGCCTTTTAGGTTCCCTACAAGAACCCACGGCCAGCAAATATTCCATTGGGTGGGAAGAGCTCTAGTTTTGCCATGTTCCTTTGTTTGTTTTAACACATTTTAACACACACCATTTTGACCTAAGGTACCTATGTCATAGCCTACAACAAAATAGACCGTTACAATTGCCTTGTTAAAATAAATCAACCAAGTCATCCCTTAGCTTCATTCCGGTACTGAACTTCATCTGCCATTCTGTGGGGCAGGGTGGAACAGCAGAAATGGCTGGAGGGGCAGACTCAAGAATAGGAGGGCTGTCTGACCCATGGTGGCACAGTGGATAAAGCATTGACCTGGAATGCTGAGGTCACAGATTTGAAACCCCGGGCTTGCCTGGTCAAGGTACATACAAGAAGCAACTATGAAATGATGCTTCTCTGTCCTCCCCCCTCCCCGCATATTTTTCTCTCTCTCCTCTCTATAAAAAATCAAATAAAATCTTAAAAAAAATGGGAGGGCTGCCTATGAAGCAGGACAGTGGTTTCCAAGTATCTGCTAAAGCTGAATATATGCAAACCCTGTGCCTCAGATTATACACAACAGAAATGCACACTGTGTTCATCATTTGCACTTGTAATAGTCCCACACTGGAAATAACCACATGCCCATCAACTGTGCAATGGAAGGATAAATTGGAGTTTATTTACAACACTAGTGAGCTGTACAAAGCTATACAAAATTTGGAATGAATGTGCATGCAACATAAATGACTCTCAGGAACAAAGATTGAGAAAAGAACTCAGACACAAAAGATGACATTCTTTGTGATTCCATTGATATGCAGTTCAAAACCAGGCAAAACTAGCCAGTGGCATTAGAAGTTAGGATAGTGGAGGAAAAATTAAAATGAAAATTAATGGCCTGAGCCCAATGTAATAACAATGGTCCTTATAAGAAGAAAACAAGAGCCTGACCAGGCAGAGGTGCAGTGGATAGAGCATTGGACTGGGATACAGAGGACCCAGGTTTGAAACTCCAAGGTCACCAGCTTGAGCACGGGCTCATCCAGTTTGAGCACAGTGTCACTGGCTTGAGCCCAAAGGTTGCTGGCAAGGGGTCACTTGCTCTACTGGAGTCCCCCAGTCAAGACACATATGAGAAAGCAATCAATGAACAACTAAGGTGCCACAACAAAGAATTGATGCTTCTCATTTCTCTCCATTCCTGTCTGTCTGTCCCTATCTGTACCTCTCTCTGTATCTCTATCTCTGTCAAAGAAGAAGAAGAAGAAGGAGGAGGAGGAGGAGGAGGAAGAAGATGAAGAAGAAGAAGAAGAAGAAGAAGAAGAAGAAGAAGAAGAAGAAGAAGAAAAGAAGAAGAAGGAGGAGGAGGAGGAGGAGGAGGAGGAGGCAGAAGGCAGCAGAAGAAAACAAGAGTCAGAATCCAAGAAGAGATGGGGTGGGGGGAGAGCAGGGTTAGGGATGCATTTCCCAGTTGAAGGAAGGAACCTCCAGCCAAGAACGTGGGTGGCTTGTAGAAGCTGCAAAGAGGAAGTAAACAGATCTTCCCCTACAGCCTCCAGGAGGAACCAGCCCTGCCAACACCTTGATTATGACCCATTGAAAACCATTTTGACTTCTGACCTCCACAACTGTAAAATAATAAACTTGTGTCAAGCCACTAAGTGTGTGGTAATTTGTTACAGCAGCAAGAGCTGCCAGAAACAAGTTTTTCTAAAACCTATTTCCTTTTTCTTTTAATTTTTAAATTAATTTTGAGAGAGAGAGACACTGATTTGTTATGCACTTATTTATGCACTCATTGGTTAATTCTTGTATGTGCCCTGATAGGGGAATTGAACCTACAGCCTTGGTATGTCAGGACTACACTCTAACCAGTTGAGGTACAGAGCTAAGGCCAGAAGCAACTTTTTTTTTTAATTTTTTTTTACTTATTCATTGTAGAAAGGAGAGAGAGAGAGAGAAGGGGGGAGGAGCAGGAAGCATCAACTCCCATATGTGCCTTGACCAGGCAAGCTCAGGATCAGAAGCAACTTTTAATGCCCTAATAATCTACTCCAGTAACTTCATAATTTTCCAAGTTACATGGAACCATTTTATTCATTGTTCAAAAATTCCAGACTCTGGAAAAGATACTTCACTTTTCCTTTGTAGCTTAATTAGATAATTCTCCAAAGTAGGTTCAGATGTGGCTCCAAGCTATTTACATATGAATGATAAGTTATTTCAATCTGTCCACCTAATTTTTTTAATATTTATTATTTATTAATTTTACAGAGGGGGGAGAGAGAGAGGGAGGGAGGGAGAGAAAGGGAGGAGGAGCTGGAAGCATTAACTTCAACTCCCATATGTGCCTTGACCGCACAGTGCAGGGTTTCGAACCGGCAACATCAGCATTCCACGTTGACACTTTATCCACTACGCCACCACAGGTCAGGCCACCTAAATTTTTTTAAAGTTCTTGCTTCTATCTATATTGGGGTTCGACTACAGAAAGATATGGGTCTATGACAAGGATTTGACCTGCAATTGGGGAAACTGGTTACACAGTCTCTGTAAGGGTGTTGTCTTCCTTTTTGACCCTGGAGCCTGAAGTCCACAAGGCATACAGTTGGGAAGAGAAGGTGGAAAGATTGAGGACAGACTGGAATCCACCATGACAGATGGGAGTCCTTGTGAGTGACTCACCGCCAGCCTCCAACTTTTGAGAATGTGGATGTCCTGTGAAGGAAGGTGATACCCTTTGTCAAAGAGCTAAGTCACACATGGAGAATCCAGGGGGGGTAAGAGTAGCTCTGGAGAGTCTGGGTGGGCAGATAAACAATACTAATGCATGTGAATGCCAACTGCTCCTGGATGCCCTGCGTGGGCTTGCTGAGTTTACAAATCCCCATGGCTCTGGCTCCACTCTTGCCTCCCAATCTACTGCAGCATGGCTTCTGAAACCCACTCTACATGAAACATGAAACATGAAACATACAGGGAGGAAAATGCTGGGAAATGCAGTTCGGCTCACCAAATCAGCTCATTTCATAATCACCACATGGCGGTACCCTGATTAGCTGGCATCCCTGGGGGGACATCCCCTCACTTCATCTGAAAAATGTAAATGGTAATAAGTAACACATGGATTTTTATAAGAATTAAATAAATTAAGCCCTGGCCAGGTGGCTAAGTGGATAGAGTGTCACCCCACTATGCTGAGGTCTTGGGTTTGATCCCGTCATGACACATAGGAGAAGCAACTAAAGAGTGCACAACTAAATGGAACTAAGTAGAACAATTTGATACTTTTCTCTCTCTCTCTCTCTCTTTCTCTCCCTTTGCCCCACCACCCTTCTTGTCTTTCTCTCTCACATTCTCTCTCAAATCAATGAAAAAATTAATTAAATGAAATAATATACATTCTAGGCATCGTGCCTATACTAAGACACTCAAATTTTTGCTGAATTAGTTCATTGATCCCATTACTAACTTAAATGCTCAAAGAACAGCCTTTTGGTTTAAACATGTCACTCATAAAGATACTTAGCTCTTTGAAGGGTAAAACATGTGTATTAGATGCAAAGTGTAAAGTATTTTATACCAAGTGGTTCTGTGAATTTGACCCTGGTGAATTTGACCCTGGGCTCACCCAGTACTAGTTGTGTGGGTAAGTCAGATGAAATGACGACTGTATTGTTAGTAAAAGAGGGTGATAGGTCTTATTTATTTAGGAAAGGAGGGTACCTGCTTAAAATAGTACCTGGCACATAGCAAGTGCACAATAAACATTTGCTCATCATCAAGTGAATAGACCTAAATGCTAACCTCTCTGGTGGGATGTTGGTGGTTCTGTTTTCTTCTCTGTACTTTTCTATATCTTCAGTATCATCTACAATAAACATATACATTATTTTTGAGCACTCCCCACCACTAATAAAACACTTTCTATTTCTTCATAAGTCCTTTCGACTCCACAGGGTTCCCATTCCACCTTCTGCTTCTCTCTAGATAAATAATTATTTAGAATTAGATCCTTTCTGAATTCCCAAGATCAAACATGCATCTCACCCTCTCTATACAGTTTTCTATCATTAACCCATATTTTTGGCCACTTCTTCCTTCCTCAGTTTAGAATAGTGACAACTTCTGTTCTTACTCCTGTTAGGTAAACAGTAAATGCATCTCCTGAATAGTTGTACTGTAAAATTCAAATATGATTAGCAGAGGGAGAACATTTTCTTCTAGCCAGTAGGTGAGGTATACCCTGCCAAAGTCAACTACCATCTCAACGTCTGATTCAAAGGGCAAATATTTCAGCATGGCTAGCTACCCTTTCATCTAAATTTAGAGGCTTCAGCAAAAGTATCCACATTTTTAAAATACTAATTTCAAGATTCCAAATAAGTGCAATGCCAAGTTTAGCAACATCTAAGCACAAGCCTAGCAGTGTTTTATTAACCAAGTAATAGTCGTTTTCCGTTGTTTTGCTTCCCCCGCCCTCAAATTTTTATTTTGAACATTCTCAAACCTAGAGAAAAGTTGAAAGAATGTATAAAGAAATCTTATCTATCCTTCATCAATTGCTTACTTTTTGCCATATTTGTTTAACTGAACCATTTGAAATGAAATCTACTAAAATTAAGGACATTGTCCCACATGATTATATTGTAATTATACCATGACCATGCCCAATAAAATGAACAATAATTTTTTTGAACAGTAATCTTTAAAGGTTACCTACGATGCAGAGAATATTCAAATTTCAGTGTACATTCATGTGAGAAATGTTTGTTGTGTAAGCCACCCAGTTTATGTTATTACTTTTTTTAAAATTTAGTTAGAGAAGGGGAGGCAGAGATAGACTCCCTCATGTGTCCTGACTGGGATCTACTGGCATGCTCACTAGGGGACGATGCTCTGCCCATCTGGGGTCCTTGCTCCATTGCAACTAGAGCCATTTTTTAGCATCTCAGGAAGAGGCCATAGAGCCATCCTCAGCACCCGGGGTCAACTCGCTCTAATCGAGCCATGGCTGCAGAAGGAGAGGAGAAGAGAGAGAGAGAGAGAGAGAGAGAGAGAGAGAGAAGTGAGGGGGGAGGGGTGGAGAAGCAGATGAACTCTTCCCTGTGTGCCCTGACCAGAAATTGAACCCGGGACATCCACATATGGGCTGATACTCTACCACTGAGCCAATCAGCCAGGGCCAATGTTATTTTTTTTAAGGTTTTATATATTGATTTTTAGAGATAGGAGAAAGAGAGAGAGAGAGAGAGAGAAGAGAAGCTGGAAGTATCAACTTGTAGTAATTGCGTCCTGTGCCTTAACCAGGCAAGTCAAGGGTTTTGAACCAGCGACCTCACCATTTCAGGTCAACACTTTATCCACTGTGCCACCACAGGTTAGGTAGTCTATGTTATTTTTGTTATGGCATCCCAAATGGACTAAGACTACTACCCTCCCAATCTGGCCCAAAATTTTCTTCATCAAAATCACAGTGGGAGAATGAGGGAATATATTTGAAAATCATATATCTAATAAGGAATTAGTAGCCAGAATATATAGAGAATTTTTGAAACAACAATAAACGAATCAATTCAAAAAATACTTTAATAAACATTTTCCCAAAGAAGACATACAAAGAGCCAATAAGCACATGAAAGGATGCTCAATGTCACTGATCATAGGGAAATGCAAGTTAAAACCACAGTCAGATATCATTTCAT
Organism: Saccopteryx bilineata; assembly: GCF_036850765.1. Classification (NCBI taxonomy): domain Eukaryota; kingdom Metazoa; phylum Chordata; class Mammalia; order Chiroptera; family Emballonuridae; genus Saccopteryx; species Saccopteryx bilineata. The sequence goes on along the minus strand of NC_089491.1, from coordinate 224,427,684 downwards.
ATCCATCCCATCATGCTGGATACTATTTTAAAAAATCAGAAAATAACAAGTATAAACAAGGATGTTGAGAAATTAGAACTCTTCTGCATTGTTGGTGGGAAGGTAAATTGGTGCAGCCACTACAGAAAACAGTAAGGGGGTTTCTCAAAGAATTAAACATAAAATGAACACCTGATTCAGCAATTCTACTTAGGGGCATATTCCCAAGAGAATTGAAGACAGGGACATGAAAAAATATTTGTATGCTCATGTTCATAGCAGCATTATTCAAAATAGTCAAAACATGAAAGCCACCCAACTGTCTACGGACAGATGAGTGAGAAAACAAAATGTGGTGCCTACATATAATGGAATATTATTCAGCCTTAATAAGGAAAGAAATTTCTGACATATACTACAACAGGGATGAACCTTCAGGACAATATGCTAAGTGAAATAAGCCAGTCACAGAAGGACAGACTGTGTAATTTTACTTAGATGACTTACTTAGAGTGTCAGCATCATGGAAGAAGAGGCTGAACTATGGTGGTGCAGTGGATAAAGTGTCAACCTGGAATGCTGAGGTCCCGACTAGTTCAAGACCCTGGGTTTGCCTGGTAAAGGCACTTATGGGTGTTGATGCTTCCTGCTTTTTCCCTCTTCTCTCTCTCTCTCAAATGAATAAATAAAATCTAAAAAATAAAATTCTTTTTAAATTCTTTTTAGAGAGAAGGGCGGAGGAGTAGGAAGCATGAACTCCGATATGTGCCTTGACCAGGCAAGCCCAGGATCTTGAACCAGCGACCTCAGTGTTCCAGGTTGACACTTTATCCACTGTGCCAGCATAGTTCAGGCTAAAAAGAATTTTTTTTTTTTTTTTTACTTTTTTTTTTTATTTTTTATTTTTTTTTACAGAAGCAGAGAGAGAGTCAGAGAGAGGGACAGACAGACAGGAATGGAGAGAGATGAGAAGCATCAATCATTAGTTTTTCATTGCGCATTGCAACACCTTAGTTGTTCATTGATTGCTTTCTCATATGTGCCTTGACCGCGGGCCTTCAGCAGACCAAGTAACCCCTTGCTGGACAGGCTAAAAAGAATTTTTAAAAAATCATAGAGGAATAGAAGATGGTGGCTGCTGGGAGTAGGGGGAAGGGGAAGTTTTGTTTAATGAGTACAGAGTTTGTGTTCCAAGATGAAAAGAGCTATGGCAGTGGACTGTGCTAGTGGTAGTACATTATGAATGGATTTAAGACCACTGAACTGTGCAGTTGATGTTGAACAAGACCCACTTTGTGTCCCGGAAGTTCAGGAGAACAGTGCGTGAGCTCCCTCGCCAAGCACTCAGGATTTGTTTCTCCTGATATTTGAGTATTTATTCATACTAGCTCAGTGAAATATGTTGAATTTAATATTTCATTCACTTTGGCTTCAAAGATAAATGAAGTAAGGAGGAGTAAAGCAAAAGTCAGAAAACACACTACCACAATTAAGATTGTCTTGAAATGTATCTCTTGTGAAAACCCAAATCAGCACTGGTAACAATTATAATCTTGACATTGTAATATGCAGCCACATCCTGAAACGGACACATCCAAGCATGAAATATTATCAACTTTTCCTCTCTATGAGTCATGCATAACAGATGAGTGTGTTTAACAGTTTTCATAAATAACTTGTATTTATCATTAGCTTTAATAGTTTTTTAAAGAAGTTTTAAGTTATTTATTTATTTAAAAGATTTTATTTACTTATTTTATTTTATTTTTTTTTTGTGGCAGAGAGAGTCAGAGAGAGGGACAGACAGGCAGGAAGGGAGAGAGATGAGAAATAGCAATTCTTTATTGAGGTTCCTTAGTTGTTCATTGATTGATTTCTCATATGTGCCTTGACTGTGGGCCTTCAGCAGATCGAGTGACTCCTTGCTTGAGCCAGCGACCTTGGGCTCAAGCTAGTGAACCTTGCTTAAACCCAATGAGCCCGCGCTCAAGCTGGCGACCTCGGGGTCTCGAACCTGGGTCCTCCAGGTCCCAGTCCGACGCTCTATCCACTGTGCACCGCCTGGTCAGGCTATTTACTTATTTTAGAGAGGAGAGAGAAAAGGAAGGGGGGGAGGAGTAGGAAGCGTCAATTCTCATATTTGCCTTAACCAGACAGACCCAGGGTTTCAAACTGGCAACTACACCATTCCAGGTCAATGCTTTATCCACTGAGCCACCACAGGTCAGGCTTATTTATTTATTTTTTGTTAAAGATTTTACAGACAGCCTGACCAGGCAGTGGCGCAGTGGATAGAGCGTTGGACTGGGATGCGGAAGGACCCAGGTTCGAGACCCCGGGGTTGCCAGCTTGAGCACGGGCTCATCTGGCTTGATCAAAAAGCTCACTAGCATGGACCCAAGGTCACTGGCTCGAGCGGGGGGTTACTCAGTCTGCTGAAGGCCTGCGGTCATGGTACATATGAGAAAGCAATCAATGAACAACTACGGTGTCGCAACGAAAAACTGATGATTGATGCTTCTCATCTCTCTCCGTTCCTGTCTGTCTGTTCCTATCTGACTCTCTCTCTGTCCCTGTAAAAAAAAAAAAAAGATTTTACAGACAGAGGAGACAAAGGCAAGGGTAGAACAAGAAGTATCAACTCTTATTTTATTCTAGCAAGAGGGACAGAGACAGACAGGAAGGGAGAGAGATGAGAAACATCAACTTGTTGTCGCAGCACTTTAGTTGTTCATGGATTGCTTCTCATACATGCCTTGACCAGGGTAGAGTGGGGGGGGGGCTCCAGCTGAGCCAGTGACCCCTTGCTCAAGCCAGCAACCTTGGTCTCAAGCCAGCGACCTTGGGCATGAAACCAGCAACTTTTGGGCTCAACCCAATGACCATGGGGTCATGTCTGTGATTCTGTGCTCAAGCTGGTGACCTCGGGGTTTAAAACCTGGGTCCTCAGCCTGACCTATGGTGGCACAGTGGATAAAGCATCGATCTGGAATGCTAAGGTCACCAGTTCGAAGCCCTGGGCTTGCCTGATCAAGGCACATATGAAAGTTGATGTTTCCTCTCCTTCACCCCTTCTTTCTCTGTCTTCCACCTCTCTGGAGTGAGTTAAATAAAATCTTAAAAAAAAAAAAAAAAAGAAACCTGGGTCCTGCCTGACCTGCGGTGGCGCAGTGGATAAAGCGTCGACCTGGAACACTGAGGTCTCTGGTTTGAAACCCCGGGCTTCCCTGGTCAAGGCACATATGGGAGTTGATGCTTTCTGCTCCTCCCTCCCTTCTCTCTCTCTCTGTCTCCTCTCTCTAAAATGAATAAATAAAATCTTTAAATAAAAAAAAAGAAAGAAAGAAACCTGGGTCCTCAGCATCCCGGGTCAACGCTCTATCCATTGCACCACCGCCTGGTCAGGCAAGTCATGTGTTGATTTTAAAGATGAGACTAGCAACACTGGATTTACTTTTTTGTTCATTTGTTTTTGTTTTTAATATCAGCTTCTTGTTAAATTGAATCTGCATCCAATCCTGACAAAATGTGTAAAAGCTCAAAGATGAGATATTTTTGGCCCTGGCCAGGTAGCTTAGATGTTTGGAACATCATCCTGACACACTAAGGTTGTGAGTTTGATCCCAGATCAGGGCACTTACAGTAATTAACCAATGATGGCGTGAATGAGTGGAACAAGAAGTCATGTTTTTCTCTCTCTTTCTCCTTTTCTCTCTCTCTAAAGATCAATTTTTTAAAAAAGATAAACAATTTTTACTACTAATTTAAATATTTTCTTTATGAGCATTTTGTTTAGTATTAATTTTCTATGTATAATTTTTTAAATATTCATTTTCATTTGCTTCAAAATAATCGGGATGGATCGATGCACAATGGTTTGATGGCTGTTGGGAGTGATTGGTGCATGGGCACTGCCTTTCTTTATTTTATTTTATTCATTTTAGAGAAAGAGAGGAAGGGAGAGGGGAGAGAGAGACAGGAACATTCATTTGTTTCTGCATGTGTCCTGACCGGGAATTGAACCAGCAATCTCTGTTCTTCGTGAAGATGCACAAAACAACTGACCTATGCAGCCAGGGCATACCACTGCCTTTGACTTTGGGTAAACTTATCCCCAATTCAAAAGACAAGCACCTAACTATAATGGCCAAATTATGGGGTAGCCACATGATTAACTATTAAGCAAGTATTAAAACATTTTACAGCCCTGGCCGGTTGGCTCAGCGGTAGAGCGTCGGCCTAGCGTGCGGAGGACCCGGGTTCGATTCCCGGCCAGGGCACACAGGAGAAGCGCCCATTTGCTTCTCCACCCCTCCGCCGCGCTTTCCTCTCTGTCTCTCTCTTCCCCTCCCGCAGCCAAGGCTCCATTGGAGCAAAGATGGCCCGGGCGCTGGGGATGGCTCTGTGGCCTCTGCCTCAGGCGCTAGAGTGGCTCTGGTCGCAACATGGCGACGCCCAGGATGGGCAGAGCATCGCCCCCTGGTGGGCAGAGCTTGGCCCCTGGTGGGCGTGCCGGGTGGATCCCGGTCGGGCGCATGCGGGAGTCTGTCTGACTGTATCTCCCTGTTTCCAGCTTCAGAAAGAAAAAAAAAAAAACAAAAAAAAAACATTTTACAAATAAAGGAAAACCCAAATATATATGAAGGAAATTTACCATGTCTAAAATAATTACTTTTAGCTTCAGGGAATTAAATGATTTTACTTTATATTTATTTTTCAGGTTTTTTGTTTGTTTGTTTTTGTTTTTTGTTTTTTTGGAGAGGAGGGGAGATAGGCCAACTCTGGCATGCACCCTGACAGGGATCCACCTGGCAACCCCCGTTTGAGGCCGATGCTTGAACCAATCCAGCAACTGGCTGCAGGAGAGAATGTGAGAGAGAAGGGGAAGAGGGACGGGTAGAGAAGCAGATGGTCACTTCTCATGTGTGCCCTAAGTGGGGATTGAACCAGGTATGTCTGTACGCTGGGCTGACACTCTATCCACTGAACCAACCGGCCAGGGTCAGGTGTTTTTTTTTTCCTAATTGATTTTAGAGAGACAGAAAAGGGGAAAGAGAGAGAAGCATTCATTTGTTGTTCCACTTAGTTGTGCATTCATTGGTTGCTTCTTGTATGTGCCTTGACCAGTGACTGAACCCACAACCTTCGTGTTTCCAGATGACACTAACCAACTGAGCTACTAACTGGCCAGGGTTTTTTTTACAAAATGAAATCTTTAACTTTTTATTAAGCTGCTTCCTGTCATCTATTTAAGACTCTTCCTCACCTATTCAAAGCCTATCTTTAAACTTTCAACTGTCTTGCAATTAAGTATTTTTACTGCAAACTCATGGACCAGCTGTGGATTGTAACAGGCAGATATATCGTTAGGATCTATCTATAAAGATTAATAGAAATTACCCATATTTTAGTTTCACCATGCTTGTTTTAATGGGGATAATGTCTAAATCTGACAAATTATGTTCTCAAAATAAATTACTATGTAGCATTTACAAATACCATAGAATTGTATTCATCAAAATAGATTACAGAATAGGATGCATAATGACACCAACTTGTAAATTCACATAAGCATAGAAAAGGATCTAAGAAAAATGCATTTTAGTTGTATAGTAAGTAAATTATGGGTGTTTTTAATTAGTTTGCATTCCCAGATTTTTCCCAAGGAGTTGGTCCTGTACTTAAATTACACACACAAACATATTTCTCCTCCCTGCATCTGCCCAATCCCCCTAATTCCTATCCCTACCCCTGCAAACACTTTTACACACACTTTTGAACACTGATTGCTACAACCAAATTTTTTCCTTTGGGTGTCCATTATTACGTGAATTTCAGTACTAGTCAGCAGGTTCTATACCTGAAGTCCTCTGACTAATCCTCATTGGAAGAGTCAAATTTATTCCTTGATAAGTCAAGATAAAGCAGGGGTTCTTGTTAACTGGTTTTTCTACACTAATTTGTTTGCATCCTTACTAAAGTTATCTTCCATTTATGATGTTTGAATTGATGTCAGGTCAACCATTCTCTCTCATCACTCAATTCTTTGTTCAGAACTAATGGTTGAAAGGGATCCCAGACATTAGACCTCAGAGTGGACCATTACCAAAAAAACTAATTACAAAATTTTCCTTTGACAGAACACACAGTTGTGGGTTCATTTTATCACAAAAGGATAATGCTTAAGGCTAGTAAAATCTGGAGTACTTCCATTCCAATTAAAATTTTTTTAGGACCCTGGCTGGTTGGCTCAGCGGTAGAGCATCCGACCCAGCCTGTGACAGTCCTGGGTTTGATTCCCAGCCAGGGCACACAGGAGAAGTGCCCATCTGCTTCTCCACCTTTCCCCTTCTCCTTCTTTTCTATCCTCTCTTCCCCTCCCACAGCCAAGGCTCCTTTGGAGCAAAGTTGGCCCAGGTGCTGAAGACAGCTCCATGGCCTCAGGTGCTAGAATGCTCCGGTTGCAGCAGAGCATCGCCCTAGGGTGGGCATGATGGGTGGATCCTGATCGGGTTCATGTGGGAGTATGTCTGCCTCCCCACTTCAGAAAAATACAAAAAAAAATTTTTTTGTTTATTGATTTTAGCAAGAGGAATGGGGGGGAGAGAGAAAGAGGAATATCAATCAGTCTGTTCTTGTACTTGCCCTGACCAGGGCAACCTCTGTGCTTCGGAATGATGCCTAACCGACCAAGTTATCCAGATAGAACTCGTTCCAATTCTTTTTAAAACATTTTATTGATTTCATACCATGTCAAGTGTAGAGGGAGAAGTATCAACTCATACTTGCTTCACTTTGGTTGTTGTATGTATGTGCCTGGACCGGGCAAGCCCAGGGTCTTGAACTAGTGACCTCAGTGTTCCAGGTTGAAGCTTTATCCACTGCACCACCACAAGCCAGGCTCATTCCAATTTTCTATGGGGAATACAATTTCTTTTAGGTATCAATCTCTAGGACATCAAAAAACACAAAACAAAAAACCCTATTATACTTTTTTTTTTTTTAATTTTGAGTCAGCTTCTGGAACCTTCCTTGATGGTATTCTATTTATTTATTTATTCTTATTTATTCATTTTTAGAGAGGAGAGAGAGAGGGTGAGAGAGAGAGGAGAGACAGAGAGAGAGAAGGGGGTAGGAGCTGGAAGCATCAACTCCCATATGTGCCTTGACCAGGCAAACCCAGGGTTTTGAACCTGCGACCTCAGCATTTCCAGGTCGACACTTTATCCACTGTGCCACCACAGGTCAGGCCCCTATTACACTTTTTTTTTTTTTTACAGAGGCAGAGATAGACAGGGACAGACAGACAGGAACGGAGAGAGATGAGAAGCATCAATCATCAGTTTCTCGTTGTGCGCGTTGCGACTTCTTAGTTGTTCATTGATTGCTTTCTCACATGTGCCTTGACCGTGGGCCTTCAGCAGACCGAGTAACCCCCTGCTGGAGCCAGCGACCTTGGGTCCAAGCTGGTGAGCTCTTTGCTCAAGCCAGATGAGCCCGCGCTCAAGCTGGCGACCTCAGGGTCTCGAACCTGGGTCCTTCCGCATCCCAGTTCGACGCTCTATCCACTGCGCCACCACCTGGTCAGGCCCCCTATTACACTTTTTAAGAAAAATATTAGTAGCCAAGAGTTCAGAACAATTGAGAAAAATTTTCTGATTATAATTTATCACCATTCCTAGGGGTGAAGAATGTTGAGAAGCACAAATGAACAATACTGGATGCGTTAGTTAAAATTCTGTTTAGATACTGTATCCTTTTAACTGGTACAAACAGTAGTTTGAAAAATTCTGGTACAAAAAAATAGCAGTATGAAGGAAATTTACTTACTTTACATATCCAAAAGACTAACCTAGTTTATGTAGTTAGAAATGTAATGCAAATCTTCATTGACTACCATTTCAGACCCATTACTGTATAAAGACCAAGAATTGGGGAACCTGGAGTCCTTTCTCATTCCCCAAGTTGCCAAAGCCCTTTGTCAGTTCATCCCAGTCAGTGCCTTTTTTGCATGTTTTTTCTGCAGTCTCTTTTTAGGATGTCACACCTTGCCACTTCCTACGAACTCTGCTCAAAATGGTCATTTGTGCATACTGTGCTTGCCGAGCTGTGATCCCCAGGACTCCTGTTTTTAAAGCTTTCTTGCCTCCTACTCATCAGTACACACACAAAATACATATGTCAAGTGTAGAGAAGTCTAAACTTTGTTCCAAGGCCCCTCAGACTTGTCTTCAGTGGTAACCTTGGCAAAGTGCCTTCTGTTTTTGCATTTGGCAGGTGTTCAACATCACCTCCCAAGACTAAAACTACACTGCTAGCAAAAACAAAGGGATATTTCAAAATGAATATGTAGCAATAAAAAAAGCATTTGATTTTTATTAAACAAGAACATCAGAAAAGCAAACAAGTCAAAGAAAGTTTGATTATGCAAATGAGATGCAAAATAAACTTTTATTTCATTGGTGAAAATACACTCTATATAGTGACTATACAAAAGGCTTTAAGTATTGGAGCATCTACATGTTCCCTGATCTTGAATGTACATTTTGAAATATCCCCTAATTTTTGTGAGCAATATATTAAGATAGCAAAATGCAAATCCAATCTACAAGAAAGCAACCTTGAAAGATATGCACAACCACCCCAGGTCTAGTTCTAGCTTAGTACTTACAAACTTACTTCCTATGAAGAGCAAAAACTTATTCTGCTTCAGAGGACATTGAACTGTTTCCCCATTATTAAACCAATTCAGTCACACAAACATCTTCCAAGGACAATATAGATGTTCAAGTATATATTACAAAAAAATAAGATTTCACTTTTTTAAGTGAGGGACAGACAGGAAAGGAGATGAGAGAAACATCAACTCAAAGAGTCGTGGCACCTCAGTTGCTCATTGATTGCTTTTTCATCTGTACTGAGCCAGCGACTCCTTGCTCATGCCAGGAACCATGACGTCATATCAATGAACCCTTGCTCAAGCTGGTGACTTTGAGGTTTAAAAACTGAGTCCTCATATCCCACTCCAACACTCTATCCACTGTACCACTGCTGGTCAGGCAGGCATATTTCACTCTTTTAAGAAAACTTTGGAAGTAAAATTTAAGCCAGACTTAATTCATGTGCTCCAAAAAATTCTTTCATAATTGAGATTTTTATTGGTTGTTTTTGAGGATAAGTACACAGACATTTCAATTTGTACACAATTCTTAACATACGTACCAAAAATGTAGTCATGTAGTTGTGATTCTTTTCTAAATAGTTATTCCAGTGACTTTCCAGCTTAAAATTTGGGGCTAACTTTTCTTGATAAGAGTATCAAGTACTAGTATCTTCAAATGTTGACACACTGTCACATCAGTCCCACTAATTCACAATTTAATATCATACGTACTACATAATCAAATTCTTAATCTTTCACAGCACATTAACAGTTACTAGGAACACTGGACTACCACACCAGAGATGTTACAGAGTGCACAAACTTCTGACAGGGAGAGCCAAGATCAAGGAGTGGTTTTCTTTAGGGAACAATTCTACCAAAACCATGGGAATAGGGAACAATTCTACCAAAACCATGGGAATAGAAGTAAGTTCAAATGTTCAAGACATTAAATGCACAACTGACTCCAAATTGCCATTTAGTATGCTTTGTGTTATAGGATATAAAAACTACCCCCATCTATGGAATGTTAAGCTGACACCCAAGACAATCAAAGCCTCCCATATTCATATCCCACTATTTTCTGGTTGTACCAAAAAATAAACAACCAGCAAATGATTTCACCTCTTAAAAAAAAGCATTTATACTTAAAAAAATGAGATGAGGTGGAATTCCCTCCTTCTTAAAAATGTTTCTAGAGCTACTAAAAAACTTGCATTTACAAAATAGTTGATAAAAATATTCCTCTGGATTGTACAAGAAGGGAGACAGGGACCGCTGATAAGACGTGGTGTATGACATTAATCAGACTTGGTTTCTTTCTCTCCTGCTTCATCTGAGGCTGGGCTCTGTAAATCAAAGGAAAAATACTTAGTTTGCATCACTGCTATGATCTTTGAGACCTTTAGCATGTAACACAATTTAAATTTTACTTATACATGAACTATTAGGTCTGAGGAGAAACCAACTCATGGCACTTCCATGGTTGTGTGCAGACTCAGAGCACCAAAAATCTGAGCCACTCAACATGCACATTACCAGCTGAGGTTGTCCTGCCTTCTTGTCTCAGCTCTAATACCATAAACAAGCATCTTTTTCATGCTCTATTTAGTGCCACATATTTCATTTTTTTTTTGGACGATGTTGTTTAGACAAGTGTAGTGTTGTCTTCTAGTATTGCCAAGTGCAAGAATGTTGTGATGTGTCTTATGGAGAAAATACATATGTGGAATAGATTCCTTTACGCATGTGTTACAGCACTGTTTCTGTTAGTTAGCCATGAGTTCAATGGTAATGTATCAACACATATTGAAGAAAAACACACATAAAATATGGTTATGTACTGATCAGCTGGTAGAAACATTGTGATCAGTACTGCAGTTCAGTATTTACAGCTACCTCATGAAACAAACACATGAACAAGAATCAACTGTAGTTTGGTAATATGTATTAGGTCAAATTCTTCCCTTATAATGTCTTTTTATATCACACAATACTTAATGTGTGGTTTTAGAACTAAGAATTAAAAGGCCAACTGTGATTGTAAATTTTGCAATGTAGAAGTGGTTACATTAAAAAATTGATCTATAAATAGAAAGTTATAAAAATAAATACCTGAACTACTTATCTTTTCTAATTTAGCCAATATAATGTAAAAGAGCATTGGTTGGCTTAAGAAAAGTTAATTTATCAAAACCTGCAGCTACTCATTTTTTTAAAAGCCTTTTTTCTTATAGCTTAAGAGTCAAGATTAATGGGAACTTAGTATCATACACAGTATGTATTTGCTTATCTTAGTTACTACTTCTTATTTACTTGATTTAAGTTAATATTTAATTCTAAACATGTGGCCCCCTTTAAGAAAAATACACTACCTTCATTAGCAATGAACATGTTAAAAATGTGCCAAATGAAGGGAATGGATTAAAAACATTTTTTTTTTTTTGTATTTTTCTGAAACTGGAAACGGGGAGAGACAGTCAAGACAGACTCCCGCATGCGCCCGACCGGGATCCACCCGGCACGCCCACCAGGGGCAACGCTCTGCCGCGACCAGAGCCACTCTAGCGCCTGGGGTAGAGGCCAAGGAGCCATCCCCAGCGCCCGGGCCATCTTTGCTCCAATGGAGCCTTGGCTGCGGGAGGGGAAAAGAGAGACAGAGAGGAAGGAGGGGAGGGGGGTGGAGAAGCAAACAGGTGCTTCTCCTATGTGCCCTGGCCGGGAATCGAACCCGGGTCCCCCGCACGCCAGGCTGACGCTCTACCGCTGAGCCAACCGGCCAGGGCCAGATTAAAAACATTTTAAAGCAATTTCCAGAATTAAAAAACAAACAAAAAAACAAGGTTAGAACAGTTCTATCGACGGCAATTTGAAAGAGACTAGAGTACTTGTTTAAACCAAGTTCTAAGGGGAAAAAAATGAGTGCCAAATCAGTTAGTAAATTAAATATTTTTTATATCAGAGAGCCCAATGTACAACATAGTGTCTGTTACTGGTGAATTTCTGAATATATTAAAATTTCTGCCTGACCAGGCGGTGGCGCAGTGGATAGAGCGTAGGACTGGGATGCAAAAGGACCCAGGTTTGAGACCCCAGGATAGCCAGCTTGAGCATGGGCTCATCTGGCTTGAGCAAAAAAAAGCTCACCAGCATGGACCCAAGGTCACTGGCTCGAGTGAGGGGCTTACTCAGTCTGCTGAAGGCCCGCGGTCATGGCACATATGAGAAAAAAATCAATAAACAACTACGGTGTCGTTAACGAAAAACTGATGATTGATGCTTCTCATCTCTCTCCGTTCCTGTCTGTCCCTATCTATCCCTCTATCTGACTCTCTGTCCCTGTAAAATAAATAAATAAATAAATAATTAAAAAAATTTAAAATTTCTTGTTCGCTTGCTTAAAAAGACACAATTTACATAAATATTTCAAGGATGACCTAAATTCATAAGGCTTCATAAAAGTACACATTTTATTATCTACTGTTCAGGGTCAAAACCCAACCACACACAAATACTCCAACCTTCTCGTTTTTAGTTTCTCCATTTTCTGCAGGCAGATCTTCTTTAGGATCCTGGTTAGCCACTTCAGCCTGTTTTCCCTTTGCTCCCCTTTTCCCTTTTGATTGCACTTTTTTGTCTGCAGATTTATCCTATGATAGAATAAGAGTATATTTTAAGCACCAACTTTACACTACTAACCTTTTCTGACTTGCTACTGAGACAGTATCCACAATGGTTGCAATGTTAATGCTTTGTCGCACTTCAGCCTGAGTTAACATGACACATGTTTTATATGAGCCACCTTAAGGTCCACCCCCAGTAAATGAACAACCAAGTTTGCTAAGAACTGTAACAGGACTTGCCTATTAGCTTCCTACGATGATTCAACCTAAAGCCTGAACTACACAACTTTCTCCAACACCTTCTCCATCACCCACTATTCACTGAATTTCCACATGGCAGAAAAAAAATGAGGTGAGGAACAGCTGGAGAAATCTCTCCCCCTCGTATCTCCCAAACTTCTCTTAAACATGAACAATAAATTGTCAAATATCTACTGTCCTGAAAAGACATTTACCCTCAGTAAATAAGCCCATTCACCTGAAAAATGCACCAAGTTGTATGGTCAAGTTGACTATCATATAACTAAAATGATCAATTTTGGGTTTATCGTTATCATTTAGGTGTCTGAAGAATCTGAAAGCACACATATTAATTATTTAGTATGATGATAAAAAGGTTCGAAATTTAGGCCACTTTTAAAGCAATACAAAACAGTGTTTTTGGATACCATCCATCAATGGAGAAGCAGCTTTGCAAATATTTTAACATATCCTGTAAATAAAGAACATAGCCAACAACAAAATAAGTTAGGTACCAGTAAGTTGTATAATAACCTCTATCAATACTGACCAACACACATTAAATGGCCACAAAGACAGGGAGGGAGATCTCACAAATATCAATGCTAAGAGGACAGAAAAAAAATCAACACAATGTATCCCATACCAATTGTGGCATTCCATACACAAACACAGCATGATGACTATGAATGGCCTGCCCTGAAACAATACTTCAACCATTAATAGCTGGAAAGCTAGAGGAAACATAGTAAACCAACATGTTTTTTGGAATGTATGCTTCCACTTTAAAATGCTTCTAAGAAAATTATCCAAGCCAAGAGCACACACTGAGATACATATGCTTTGAAAACAGCATGTCTAGCCTGCAGTACAGTTATTAATACATCAAAATTTGCTCAATGGGTGAAGTGCTGACCTAGCACACTGAGGTTGCAGGTTCAACCCTCCGTCAGGGCACATATGAGAAGTAACCACTGAGTGCACAACTAAATGGAACAATGAATTGCCGCTTGTCTTCCCTTCCCCCTTCTCAATGGGGGAAAAAAAAAGGCTTTTTACCTTCTGTTTAAACCTTTAAGTGGATCATTTATGAACACAAATGATCAATTGTGAAAACAAAATGTATTATTTACCTAAAGGGGAAAAAAGACCACCCACTCTCTTTTTCTGTTGGGAAAACTTAACTGAAAGGTTTGCTCCTTAAGGAAAACTGACAAGACCTTGGAGAGGAACAAATATGTTTACTAAGCTTGATGTCTGAAACTGGAGTTAATACTTAAAACTGTTTTCATTCCAGTAATTTTATGGCAGATCAAAATAAAGACAGAGATAAATAAGAGAACAATTTAAGAGGAAAATAGGCATAGTATTTCAGCCAACTGACTTCTTAAAAGAGCACATAATAAAAAAAAGATGGGTAATAACAGTACACTGCTGTTGGCAACATTTCTGCAACAAGATCTATTGTTTTTCTTCAGCCCTCAAGAAAAGTTTCTGTGAGGGGGAGGGGCACAAAGAAAACCAGTTAGAAGGTGACTGAGGACAATTTGACTTTGGGTGATGGGAATGCAGCATAACCAATGTCAAAATAATCTGGAGATGTTCTCTCTGAACATATGTACCCTGATTTATCAATGTCACCCCATTAAAATAAAAAAAAGTTTCTGGGGTACCCTAGCTTTGTATACAGAGAATTTCTGCATTATGTCCTGGTGTGAAAAATTCTAAGCTGACGTACTATATTTATACCTTCCTTGAAGGTATAAATATATACCTTCCTTAAAAAAAAAAAAAGACAAAAAAGGATATTCTATTGGAGAAAAGTTAAGGTTTTTTACACTCACCTCTGCAAAATGTTTAAATGAAGAAACGGGAAGAAAAACCCTATGTGCAATATGAAGCTTTCACCTATGCTTTTAGGAAAGAGATGACAGTTAAAGATATTCTGGGGAAAGGGACTGTCACGCCAAATCCTCACTTAAATTCTGAGTGGACAGAAATTTAAATCACACCATGAGTTTCTCCTGAAGCACATGGAGAGCTTAGAGGAAGGTTTTATTGCTATATCCAAAACCAAAGTAACAAATGACTTATATATTCCGCTTTGCCAATGTAAGTTTTCAAATGTACATATTCCCAGGAACTTCATTCCAAAGACCTGCAATATGAATATTGCAATCATAAGTCTATCCCAGAGCAACAACGTCATGAACTGAATGTGTTAAGGAAATAAAATGATTTCGTGAATTCCGTTACGTGTAACTGTAAATAAAATACTTTAAGAATAGTTATTTCTCACAGAACAGGACTCTTGATCTACCCACATGTAAGATATAATCCCCTCCCTTGGCTTGTGAACTTTACTTGCAAAAACGTCCACATTCCCTTTCTCCTAGCCTCAGTCCCAGCTTGGCTGTTACTGTCGAAAGAAACACACACATGCAACCATGGACAAGCACTGACCATACACACAAAAACAAAGGATAGGTTTCCTTTATAAGCTCAAGTTAATATGGTAAAATGTTGACATTCCAGGAGACTGACATCTGTTAATTATTTGAGACATTCAAAGTCAAGATCTTTGTTGCCAGAACAGCTTTTTATTAAGGAAAAAGGCAGGGGTTGAGTAAAACAGCATTTCAAAGACACCACGGGTCCCTTAAGGTAAGTTTGAAACCTACCTTTCCGGCCGCCTTTTTGGGTTTCGTTTCCACTTTTGCAGGAGCAGGTTTCTGAAAAGCAAAGGTAGAGCTGTTTCTTCACTGGGCACGATCCCTCGGGAAAGGAACGGGTGCGGGGCTGGCTATACTTACAGCTGACAACCTCGCTGATCTCCTCTTGGGCTTTAATAGAGAAAAGGAAAATGAGCAAGGAATGAAGGATGCGGCTCAAATCGACCCTTCCCCCGCAAGGCCGAGGGGCAGGGCTCTTACCTCCTCCTTCGCCGACCCCTCGGCGGAGCTGACCTGCGGAAGGAAGCACACGGGGAAGTGGGAGCAGGCCGCAAACAAAAGTGCCCGAACGACCCGCGCTCGCCCGCCCGCCAGAACAATGCCCGGCCGCGAGACGTCAGAGGCTTCCCGCCGCCGTGTTCGAATCTCCCACCCGGTTCTTCGGGCCGCCAAACGTTCCAGAGCAGCGCTCACAAGACGGCAGCGCGCGCGCCCAGCGGCCTGCCGCAGGTCCCGGAGCGCCTACGGGCCCAGCACCGCCGTGCACGCGCCAGGCCTGGGCCTCGCGGACCGCCGCAGCAGGCCTGGGCGGCAGAGGGGGCGTGTGCGGCCCGCGGTCCTCGCTCACCTTTCTTTTAGGCATCGTGCCGGCGAGGCGAGCGCGTGCTGGGTGTCTTCGTGAACCTGGGCTGCCTGGCCACTGCCGCTTCTCCCGCCGCCCAAGCTGCTCCGACCCACGACGGGGGCGGTGGGAAAACCGGATAAAACCGGATTGGAATCCCGCCTCCTCCTCTTCCCCGCGTCTCCCAGCCGCTTGCTCCCCCTCCTCGCTGGCCGGGCCGCCCCCCGCCCTTCCCCATTGGTTGTGTAGCCCACTCCACCGCGGTCCGCGCCCTGAATAGGTGAGGCGGGCCGTCACTCGACCACTGCGCTCCGCCCCCGCTCTCGACGCCCCCACTCCCGCCTGCCATCTCGCGGAACCCCATACCCAGGCGAGTGGGGCGGGGCCTCAGAGGCTACTCTCGCCTCACGGTGGTTTGAAGCCAAGCCGCAAAGTGCGGTCTGCCTGTCGATTGGTGGATGGCTACCACATGATTGCTGGGTGACCACCACCCACAACTTTACTGGATACTCGGGTCACTCGCCCGCTTTCTCCATGCCACAAAGATCGAGTCCCTTCCATACAGGGTGAATTGCGATAAGGCATTTAGAATTAGTCTGTTAGACTTGGAAGGGACAGACAATATTTTTAAGTACGGGCCCATTTCTCCCTCCTCAGTAGGCAAGAAAGGCAATTTGGTGTCCCTAGCTTCGTAGGCCTGCGGGACCGGGTCGTAGTGCGCAGGCGTGGAAGGGAGGTCGTGGGAAGTAAAGCTGGAGCGGGCGACTCGCTAGGCACGACAGCGCAAGCGCGGGTCTTTGCGACGTCTCTCGACTGGCGGGTGGCGCGGGGCCCTATCCTTCTGCCAGGTTGTTCTCGGACCTCTCTGGTAAGGGAGCATGTGTGTTGGCTCAGTAGCCTTGTGGAAAACATGAGCCTGGGTTCTCAACGTCCCCAGGACTTGTCCACTGGTATCCTCTCCCCCAACCTGTCCCTCTTGCGCTGAATTGAAGCAGAAAGCACACCCACCGAACTCCTGCCCATTTTTTTTTTTTTTTTTTTTTACAGAGACAGTGAATCAGAGAGAGGGATAGACAGGGACAGACAGACAGGAGCGGAGAGAGATGAGAAGCATCAATCATTAGTTTTTCATTGTGCATTGCAACACCTTAGTTGTTCATTGATTGCTTTCTCATACGTGCCTTGACTGCGGGCCTTCAGCAGACCGAGTAACACCTTGCTGGAGCCAGCGACCTTGGGTTCAAGCTGGTGAGCTTTGCTCAAACCAGATGAGCCCACGCTCAAGCTGGCGACCTCAGGGTCTCGAACCTGGGTCCTCTGCATCCCAGTCCAACGCTCTATCCACTGCGCCACCGCCTGGTCAGGCTCCTGCCCATTTTTAACCAGTTGCTCACATGAGCTGCTTTTAAAATTTTTATATATTGATTTAGAGAAAGGGAGGAGGAGAGAGACACACACACACTCACACCCAAAAACATGGATCTGTACCTCTGTTCCTGTATGAGCCCTGACCCGGGATGGAGCCCGCAACCTTGAGTGTGGGGAGGATGCTCTAATCCTCTCTAAACCACTAGTCAGACTATGTCACTCCTGATCAGTAACTACCTGTATTCCTTCCCTTCTCATTCAAGGAAGCCTGAAATCCTTAAGGCTTATAAAGCCTCCTGTGATCTGATTCACTTAAGTGATTTTCACCACTGATCACCCTGTTTCACCTGAATCTCAAGCAGGCCAGGTACCCCTTGCATCAGGGCCTTGTCACCTGTTGTTCCCTAAGACCACTGAGCTCTCTTCCTCAGCCTCCTTCTGTCTTTGCACAAATGTCACTCTCTCAATGAGACCTTTGCAACTTTTTATCTCCGTTCTCAGTCTTGTTTTCTCCATTACATCTATTGACTATGTGGTTATACTGAATATGAAATTTTGTATTCACTGCATATCTTCGGAGGAATACACAAGAAAGTGGTGCCAGTGGTTGCTTCTGGAGAGAACAATCAGATGCAGCAGGATAATATTAAACTGTATCCTTTTCTCTCCTGTCTGCATTTTAAAAAATATAACATCCGAGAGTGCCTGGCGCCAGTATCATAATGCCTGCTCTGTGCCAGGCATTATGATAGCCCTTGGGGTAGAGAGACTGCAGACATACTGCTCACAAAAATTAGGGTATATTTTATATCCTAGTAATAGGATACCTATCCCAAGGACTTAGTTCATTTGGGAGAGAAAACAAACAAATTGGCCAAGTAAGGGAAAGCCACAGGCAGTAGGACAGCACATTCCAATGCATGCAGACTTAGAGATTCTGACAGTCCTCCACAGCGTTCAGAGTGGTGGGGATGGAGATAAGGGAGTGGAGAGTGAAGGGAAGAGGCAGAAAACAGCATAGAGTGGCAGCATGCAGACAGGGTTGGATGTCAAGCTAAAGAGTTTGGCCATTATCCAAGGAGTGGGAGACACTGGAAGGTCTTCATCAAGGGAATGCCAGTGCTGAGATCTGAACTTAGCTCATAAAGATCTTTGTCTCAAGAACTGAAGATGCACAGGCTAGAGTTGACAAACTGTTAGCCTACAGGTATTTGCTTTTGCCCAGGTGTTTTTTTCTTTGTTTTTTATGTTGCCAACACAAGCACATGGAACAACTGGAAAACTGGCAATGTGGTGTTCCCCCCCGAAGTGAGAAGTGGGGGAAGGAGCAGCGGAGGGGCAGTCAGACAGACTCCCGCATGCGCCCAACCGGGATCCACCCGGCATGCCCACAAAGGAGTGATGCTCAGCCCCTCTGGGGCGTTGCTCCACTGAAATCAGAGCCATTCTAGCACCTGAGGTGGAGGCCATGGAGATGTCCTCAGCTCCTGGGTCAACTTTGCTCCAATGGAACCTTGGCTGTGAGAGGGGAAGGGAGATAGAGAGGAAGGAGAGGGGAAGGGTGGAGAAGCAGATAGGCGCTTCTCCTGTGTGCCCTGGCTGGGAATTGAACACAGGATTTCCGCACACCAAGCCAACACTCTAATGCAGAGCCAACTGGCCAGGCCCAGCAGTGTCTTTTAAAGCTAAACAATGTGACTCAATTCCACTCCTAGAGGTATACTCAACAGAAGTGCTTACATCTGTTCAGTAAGATATTCATAGATAAACTATTTTTAAATTGATTGGTTTGAGAGATAGAGGCAGAGAGAGAGAGAGAGAGAAGCATTCATTTGCTGTTCCACTTAATTGTGTATTCATTGGTCACTTTCCAAATATGCTCTGATCGAACTTGCAACCTTGATGTTTGGGACAATGCTCTAACCGACTGAGCTGACAGGCTAGCACCATAGTTGAACTATTTTTATAGGCCCAAACTGGGAGCAACTTAAATATCCATCAACAGGAAAACCAATGAATAAATGGCAGACTATCAGCAATGAGAAAGACCCACCTTCTACTACACAACAATGTGTGTGTATCTTACAAGTACAATGTTAAGAGGAAGGTGCAAACTGTGCAATTCCCTTTATATAATGTACAAAGGCAGGCAAAACAAATCTAGTCGGTTATAAGTCAGGATAGTGGTTCCTGGTTGGGGTGGGTGAGGAGCTAGTTAGTGACTGGAAGAAATAGCAGTAGAAGACTTTAGGGAGCTGGACATGTTCTGTTTCTTGATCTGACTGTTGGTTGCTTTGCTTTGTTCACTCTGTGAATATTAACTGATCTGTATATGTACACACACACATTTTTGTATATATACCATCAATTAAGTTTTAAAGATTTTTTTATCCCAGCATATCAAAATTATAGGATTTCACATACAAATTCAACTCCAATTTCTGGCCTCCTTTGTGCATATGTGCCACAAACTGCACTTGACCCTGTAACTTTTAGGAGGCATCCTTTCTCTAGTTTGCTAAGATCCCAGTCCTGATGATTTTTCTCACCTGTATTTCCTGCCAGGCCTCTGAAGGCATATCAGCTTGTGATACCTATGTGTAAGAGTGGGAAATTGTAAACACCATGTTTTATTTTTCTGTTTATTTTTGGAAGAAATAATTATATGGTTCAAAATTTCAGAAGTATAAATTTTGTTTCCAGAGAAGTCTCCCTTGCACTTGTGTCCCCAGATCTATATTTCTCCCAAGAAGAAACCAGCGTTGCTGCTGCTTGTGTCTCCTTCCAGGGATGGCTTATATATTTGCAAGCAAATGTGTTTATGAATATATTCTTTAGTTTCCCTTTTTTTCTTTATTTTTAGAGAGAGAAGAGAAAGAAGGGGGCAGGAGCAAGAAACATCAACTCCCATATGTGCCTTGACTGGGCAAGGCCTGGGTTTCGAACCGGCGACCTCAGTGTTCCAGGTCGACACCTTATCCACTGTGCCACCACAGGTCAGGGTTCCATTCATGCTTTTATACTGTTTGATAGCTTGCATTTTCCCCTTCACAATGGGGATTGTTTCCTATTAGTGCTTATTAGATTCCTACTTTTTTTTTTTTGCATTTTTCTGAAGCTGGAAACAGAGAGAGACAGTCAGACAGACTCCCTCATGCGCCCAACCGGGATCCACCTGGCACGCCCACCATGGGGCAACGCTCTGCCCACCAGGGGGCGATGCTCTGCCCATCCTGGGCATCGCCATGTTGTGACCAGAGCCACTCTAGCGCCTGAGGCAGAGGCCACAGAGCCATCCCCAGCGCCCGGGCCATCTTTGCTCTAATGGAGCCTTGGTTGCGGGAGGGGAAGAGAGAGACAGAGAGGAAGGCGTGGTGGAGGGGTGGAGAAGCAAATGGGCACTTCTCCTGTGTGCCCTGGCAGGGAATCGAACCCAGGTCCTCCGCACGCTAGGCCGACGCTCTACCGCTGAGCCAACCTGCCAGGGCAGATTCCTACTTTTTATTGCTTCATTGTCTACTCTAAAGATATACCAAACACCTTTAAACCAATTCCCTATTGATTGGACATTCGAACTGTGTCTAATCTTTGGTTCTTATGAAGGATGCTGCAATGAATAACCATGTGAATATGTATCAATAGGCACCCTGTTTAAACAACAAAATGTTCTTGCAGACTTCAGTGATGACTTAAAATTATTTTTACGTAAAGTTCACTTAAATCTTTGAAAACTTATTTATTCATTTATTTTGAGACAGAGAGACAGAGAGGGACAGACAGGGACAGACAGACAGGAAGGAAGAGAGATGAGAAGCATCAATTCTTCGTTGCGGCTCCTTATCTCCTCAGTTGTTCATTGACTGCTTTCTCATATGTGCCTTGATGGGGGTGGGGTGGGGGGTGGGGGAGGACTACAGCAGAGCGAGTGGCCCCTTGCTCAAGCCAGCAACCTTAGGCTCAAGCTGGTGAGCCTTGCTCCAACCAGATGAGCCTGCGCTCAGGCTGGTGACCTCGGGGTTTCGAACCTGGGTCATCCACGTTTCAGTTCAACGCTCTATCCACTGCACCACTGCACCACTGCACCACTGCCTGGTCAGGCTGATAACTTAATATTTAAGTTTAAAACATTTAATGCTTAGAGCACTTAAACAACTATAAAGCCAAATTAACTTTTTCAACCCCCAAACTCTGCAAGACCAATAAAATGCAAATCAACAACATTAGCATGAAGGAAGAGCTTTGCTGAAAGCAGAGTGCATGCATTTGGTATTTGCCCATGTGATTTGTATGGAGGTTGTTCTGGTATGCCTCTGTACAGCTGAGAAGCCATTATTCATTTGGTCCTTTGTGGTATGATTTGGTTTTCATGTAATACAGATGATATATTATTTATGAGTTCACTTAAATCTCCGTGCTTTTCCTGTAAAACTGTAGGAAACTGGTCCTAGTCCTGCTTGATTCTAACCCTAAACACACACCCAGAATAGGCACTGAAATTAGACAGTGCTTGATCAACAGTGGGAATCTATGCTGAATGATGTGGATAGTTGGGTGGTCACTTGACAACACAAAAATCTTAAAAATTCCCCAAAGGACTCTCAGGATCTTTGTATGCATTCACCACTCCCACTGGGGGTCCGCATGCCCCACTTTGGGAAATCATGCATTAATTCAGGCTGGTAGGTTGATGAGGAAGTGATTGCAGGAATTCTAGAGGGGAGAAGTATGAGCCTCATCTAGGGCAGAACTGAGGGGGGGGGATGAGGCTCTGAGGAAATTGAGGAAGGAGAACCAATAACTCACAAGTCAGCAGTTCACCTATCCCATGCCAGGCGCTGTCCTAGGTGTTTGAGATAAAGTTGTGAACACCAGTCAATCTCTGCAGCTTGAGGGCTCCGCCCCTGACCTAATCACCCAAAAGCCCACCTCCAAATACCATCATATTGATAGTTAGGTTTCAACTTTAAAAAAAAATTATTTATTGCCTGACCAGGCGGTGACTCAGTGGATAGAGTGTTGGCCTGGGACACAGGACCCAGCTTCGAAACTCCGAAGTTGCTGGCTTGAGCACGGGTTCACTAGTTTAAACGCAGGGTTGCTGGCTTGAGCGTGGGATCATAGACATGACTCCATGGTGGCTGGCTTGAGCCCAAAGGTCGCTGGCTTGAAGCTCAAGGTCACTGGCTTGAGCAAGGGGCCACTCGCTCTGCTGCAGCCCTGCGGTCAAGGCACATATGAAAAAACAATCAATGAATAACTAAGGAAACTAAGGAGCCGCAAAGAAAAATTGATGCTTCTCATTTCTCTCCCTTCCTGTCTGTTCCTATCTGTTCCTCTCTCTGTCCCTCTTTCTGTGTCTGTCACACACAAAAAATTATTTATTGAATTTAGAGAGCAAGAAAGGTATAGAGAGAAAGAGAGAGAAATATCGATCTGTTCCTGTGTGTTCCCTGACTAGGGATTGAAGCTGCAATCTTTGTCTCTTGGGTGATGCTCTAACGAACTGAGCTATTGGGTCAGAACATGTTTCAGCTTTTGAGTTTTGGGGGAACACAGACATTCAGTCTAGAGCAGAAACACCCCTGCCTCTCTTCCAGACCACTCAGCTTCTGTGGCCTAGGAAGAGAATCATCTCAAGTGGGCAGCCACCTCAGGATATTTGAGACTTGAGCAAAAACATTCTACTCCAATTATTTTTTTTTCAAAATATAAGAGAAAGTTTATTTAGAAAGTCACAGAGGTAGAAGATATGGGCTTTAGGGGACAAGTTACAGAGGCAAATGCAGAGGAGTTTAGGAGAAAGAGGGAAGCATGTCTGGTGGGGAAGAAGAGGGGAGGGGGAAAGGCACAGGCGTGCTCCGTGGAGGGACAGCTCTACTCTAATGTTAAAGGGCACTTGTTCTTGCTGATCAGTGAAAGAGTTCCAGGTTTACTTGGCTGTGTGAGCTCTTAAAGCAGAAGCAATGGGCTCTGGCCAGGTAGCTCAGCTGATTAGAAGGTTGTTCCAGTACACCCAGGTTGTAGGTTTGATCCCTCGATGTGGCGGGGTGGGTACAGGAGCCAACCAGTGAATACATGGATGGGGGAAACAATGAATCGATATTTCTCTCCCTCTCTCTAAAATCAATCAATAAATTTTAAATGTTTAAGGTTGTCAGATTATATAAAAATTTAAAATATAAATAAAAGCAACATCACCTGACATGGTTTGAGGGATGCCCCATTTGTAAAGAGATATGAGGAAGCTGCCTCAAGTATGGTTAGATGTTGCCCCATAAGTGTGGTTTGAGTGTTAACCAGAATAACAAAAGCAAGAAAAATAATATTTTAGCTTAGTGCTACCTTTATGTTTTCCAAATTAAAAAAAAAAAGATATCTTTCTGAATCCTTTCTCAAAAGCTCTATAATTGATTTAGATTTCACTTTAGCGTTATTTTTTTAAAGTACAAAATGGAAAAAGAGGGAACAGAATGTGACATTTTAAAATTATTTTTATTTATTTATTCATTTTAGAGAAGAGAGAGAGATAGAGATAGAGATAGATAGAGAGAGAGAGAGAGAGAGAGAGAGAAAAGGGGGGGAGGAGCAGGAAGCATCAACTCCTATATGTCCTTGACCGGGCAAGCCCAGAGTTTTGAACCAGCGACCTCAGCGTTCCAGCTTGACCCTTGATACACGGAGCCACCACAGGTCAGTCCAGAATGTGACATTTTATTATAGTTAAATGATTTAAAATGTTATTCCCATTGAAATGACTTCTCATTTTCCTTTCTTCTCAGAGAAACCAGATACAGCTTACTTAGAAAAACAGATTAGTATTTTTCTTCCTTATCGAGCCTGTATATAATCCAGTTTTATTTTGTGATTTATACTCTTGATTGTCACATCATTATGCATAGTCTTCCTGTTGCTAATATTGATCATACTTGCATATTATAAAATGCCTTTTGCTCTTTTTACTGGTGCTAGGCTATGCAGTTAGCTTCGTGTGGCACTCTGTGTGAAATACCATAAAATTAAATTCGATCTTAAAAAAGATCTCTCATCATCAAAATGTACCTGTCCTGTTAGCTGAACCAGTAATGTTCTTCTTGCCATTGATATGCCTAAGTGAGGTGAGCAATCTCAGACTTGTATATTAGTCTGTTTTATTTGTGTGCTTGTCTTGTCTACCCTCAGAGTCTTAGTGAACTTGACTATGTGCCTTGACCGGGCAAGCCCAGGGTTTTGAACCAGCGACCTCAGCGTTCCAGCTTGACCCTTGATACACTGAGCCACCACAGGTCAGGCCAGAATGTGACATTTTATTATAGTTAAATGATGTAAAATGTTATTCCCATTGAAACGACTTGAAGTGAACTTCTAAAATGAGTAAAACTTCCAGTATAATGCTAATGAGTTCACGGTGTTGGGGAGGCAGTGGAATTAGAAGAATTAGTGGGTAGCATTTTTCCCTTTCTCTTTGATATTTCTTTCCTTTTCTTTCCTTTTCTTTCTTTTTCTTTCCTTCCTTCCTTCCTTCCTTCCTTCCTTCCTTCCTTCCTTCCTTCCTTCCTTCCTTCCTTCCTTCCTTCCCTCCCTCCCTCCCTCCCTCCCTTGCTCTTTCTTTTAAGCGAGAGAGACAGATAGGGACAGACAGGAAGGGAGAGAGATGAGAAGCATCAATTCTTCATTGCAGCACCTTAGTTGTTCATTGATTGCTTTCTCATATATGCCTTGATCAGGGAGGGGAGTTTGCAGCCAAGCCAGTGACCCCTCGCTCAAGCCAGCAACCTTGGGCTGAAGCCAGTGACCTTGAGCTTAAAGCCAGCGACCTTTGGGCTCAAGCCAACGATCATGGGGTCATGTCTATGATCCCATGCTCAAGCCGGTGACCCTGCACTCAAGCCGGTGAGCCCATGCTCAAGCTGGACTAGCCCTTGTTCAAGCTGGCGACCTTGGGGTTTCGAACCTGGGTCCTCTGCATCCCAGGCTGATTCTCTATGCACTGTGCCACCGCCTGATCAGGCTGAAAATTTCTAACACACACCCATTAATCTATCTAGTTTATTTTTCCACAGGCATGAGATGAAAAGAATGAAGTGTAGAAAATCCTTTGTTAATCCTCATGCTCAACCCCCACCTTAGCTCAAGCCCCTATGTATTTAATAGCATCTCATACTATATTTTTGAAAATTATTTATTTATTTATTTATTATTTATTTTGAGAGAGGGGGGAGAGACCGTAAGAAGCATCAACTAGTAGTTGCTTTTACTTTAATTGTGCATTGAGCTTCTGCTAGGTGCCTTGACCAGGGCCCTGCCAGTGTCCTCATGTTCAAGCCAGAGACCTTGGGCTTTTCATGCTAGAGACCTTTGGGCTCAAGCTGGTGAGCTTTGGGATCATGTGGACGATGCTCTGCTCAAACCAGCAACCCTGCAGTGATGAGCCTGTGCTCAGAGCTTGTGACTTTAGTAATCTGGGTCCACGCTTTATCCACTGTGACACCACAAATCAGGCTGAAAAATGTTTTAAATGGTTCATATACCATCATTATTTCATGAATAACAGTCTTTTATTTTACATTATTTACTAACAATTTACTGAGCACCCATAAACCCATATCCAACCTTGGAACTAAGAGTTACCTAGACAAACCAATGTGTCTCTTTTAAGTACTTTGCATGCTGGCAATTAACAGTACTTATATTATTTGTTTAGTTAAATCCACAGGAGAATAAGGACTGGGGATGTTTTGTTCACCATCATTTTATACCCTGCAATTAGTAAAGTATCTGACACACAGAAGGCGTTAATACTTTAACAATCTAAAAAGAATTAATTGTAGTAAAAAACCATTGCATAAAACTCATTTGCTTTAAGTGTAGTATTCAATGATTCCTAGTAAATCTACAGAGTTGTACAACTGTGACCACAATCCAGTTATAAAACATATAAAACACCTGGAAAAGATTCCTTTTGTCCATTTTCTACCAATCTTTGTCACCCCCTCACACCCCCAGGCAATCACTGATCTGCTTTCTGTCATTATAGTTTAAAGTCTTCTGCTACTAAAAGAACATTTTTATTTTATTTTATTTTATTTTGTATTTTTCTGAAGCTGGAAACGGGGAGAGACAGTCAGACAGACTCCCGCATGCGTCCGACCGGGATCCACCCGGCACGCCCACCAGGGGCGACGCTCTGCCCACCAGGGGGCGATGCTCTGCCCGTCCGGGGCGTTGCTCTGCCGCGACCAGAGCCACCCCAGCGCCTGGGGCAGAGGCCAAGGAGCCATCCCCAGTACTCGGGCCATCTTTGCTCCAATGGAGCCTTGGCTGCGGGAGGGGAAGAGAGAGAGAGGAAGGGGGGGGTGGAGAAGCAAATGGGTGCTTCTCCTATGTGCCCTGGCCGGGAATCGAACCCGGGTCCCCCGCACGCCAGGCCGACGCTCTACCGCTGAGCCAACCGGCCAGGGCCTAAAAGAACATTTTTAAGAGAATAAAAAAATAAGCCACAGACTGGAAGAAAATATTTGCAAAGCATCTATCAGATAAAGGACATCTACCAAATAGAATGAACTGAAAACTCTATCCAGTTCTAAAAATATAAACAATTCAGTAAAAAGGGGGCAATAAATTTGAACAGATACTTCATCAAGGAAGACATAAGAATGACAAATAGGCACATGAAAACCTGCTCAATACCAGCAGTTATTAGAGAAATACAAATATAGCCAAAAAGTCTAATGAGATACCACTACACACCTATTAGAATGACTAACATGAAAAGACTGACATTGGCTAGGATATAGAGGAACTGGATTCAAATCCTGTTGGTCAGAGTGTAAAATGGTAACCCACTTTGGAAAATAAGTCAGTGGTTTCTTAAAAAGTTTTTATTTTATTTTTTAGTGGAACTGTGTCTTCAAAAATGTTAATGTAATAAAAGACAAAGACTGTGGAAATGTTCCAGATTAAAGGAGGTCAAAGAGACCTGTCAATTAGATGCAATGCCTGACCCTTGACTAGTTCTTGTATTAGAGGGGAAAATGCTACAAAAGACTATTCAATCAACAGACAAAGCTGGAACAAAAATGGCAGCTGGATAAAAGTATTGGTATCAATTTTGACTTTGCTGAAATTAACAAATGTATTGTGATTATGTAAGAGAATATTCCTAGATGTATGTATACTGAAAGAGGGAGAGGGAACATGGTTAAGAAAATAGGGTAAAATGTTACAGTGGGTGAATCTAAGTAAAGGGCATTGGGTGTTCTTGACACCAGCTTTATTTTTTACAACTTCTCTATATGTTTGAAATTAATTTTTAGAAAGCTAATGAAAGGTTTATTTAGAGATAAATTTATGGATATAGTACAAAGCTTGTGAAAGGAAGTCTACTGCATTCATAACAATAAGATTAAAATTTTTTTTTTTTGTATTTTTCTGAAGTTGGAAATGGGGAGGCAGTCAGACAGACTCCCACATGCACCCGACCGGGATCCACCTGGCATGCCCACCAGTGGGCGATGCTCTGCCCAACTGAGGCGTTGCTCTGTTGCAACCAGAGCCACTCTAGTGCCTGAGACAGAGGCCATAGAGCAGCGGTTCTCAACCTGTGGGTCGCGACCCCGGGCGGGGGTTGAATGACCAAAACACAGGGGTCGCGACCCACAGATTGAGAACTGCTGCCATAGAGCCATCCTCAGCACCTGGTCCAACTTTGCTCCAATGGAGCCTTGGCTGCGGGAGAAGAGAGAGACAAAGAGGAAGGGGGGGTGTGGAGAAGCAGATGGGCGCTTCTCCTGTGTGCCCTGTCCGGGAATTGAACCTGGGACTCCTGCACACCAGGCTGGTGCAATAAGATTAATTTTAACCTACTGAGTTTTGCATATTCATAAAGCTTAGCATAACAGAGACTAAAATAAAAACATTTTAAAAGTTATTTGGTTCTATCAATTTTTAAAAAATTGAGGTGAAATTTACATGCAATTAATCATTTAAGGGTACAGTGCAGTGGCATTTAATATATTCACAATGTTGTTAGACAACTACCTAGCAATATTAACAGTGATGCCTTTAAATATAATTTAACATTTTTGTATATTTTTAACAAGTTATGAAAAACAGAAAGATTGCTCAAATTACAATATTTTTTTTTGATTAGTTCCTCACACATGCGCATGTACAATGCATATATGTGTGTTTACACAAAAGAAATGCTTGAATATTCAGCTGTGCTAGAATGCAATTTTCCAAGAGAGCCTCATACTTCTTTCATCATTAGCTATCCTGGATCCTAAAACAGGCTGCAACATATGGAACTAGTTTAGCATCCTGATAGCTAAGAAGCAATACAATGGCTATAAAATTTGTGCATTTGAGGTAACCACCTGAGCTTATTTTGTGCCAGTCAATGAAACTGACACTGCAGTTTCACTCTGGAAAGATGGTCAGCTTGCTCTTTGACTCAATACTATATGTGCTCATCATTATCATCATCATCATCATCATGATTTTTACTTAATAAAACCAAGTGGGCAAAACAAAGAATAGGTAAATTCAGTTTGCACTAAACTTTCCCTTTGTCCCCTCTGCTTTCACTGTTTTGGGAATAGTTGAGGCCACCCCATCTCACCTTATATTTCAGTGCTGTCTCTGGGTGTGCCTGTCTTGAGAGGAATCCACTTTGTGTTGGCCACAAAGTTGGCAGAACTTTTACTTACTACACATAAATGTGAATTGGGGTATTTTTGCTGTAATTTTACATCTTCAGCTAAATGTAGATTAACTATTTCATTACAGACTGATTGTAAACAGTGCTTTTAAACTAATACTTAGTTTTCAGGTATGCCGTTTTGGAAATTGTTTAGAATACAGTGTTTAGTTTTGAAATGTATAGCTACTTACAAAACATTTTTTTTACAGATACCTATTATCATCACGGTAATTTTCTATTTCTATAAAGGTTTATTTTTAAAAAGAGACTAGGATATTTATTTGTTTTATTGATGAGGGAAAGAGACAGGTACATTGATCTATTCCTCTGTATGCCCAGACCAGGAATGGAAAGGGCAACACCTGTGCTTCAGAACAATGCTCTAACCAACGAAGCTACCTGACCAGGGATAGAAAGGTTTATTTTAACATAAATTTAGGAAGGCCCTGGCCGGCTGGCTCAGTGGTAGAGCGTTGGCCTGGCGTGCAGAAGTCCCGGGTTCGATTCCCGGCCAGGGCACACAGAAGCGCCCATTTGCTTCTCCACCCCTCCCCCTCTCCTTCCTCTCTGTCTCTCTCTTCCCCTCCCGCAGCGAGGCTCCATTGGAGCAAAAATGGCCCGGGCGCTGGGGATGGCTCCTTGGTCTCTGCCCCAGGCGCTAGAGTGGCTCTGGTTGCAACAGAGCGACGCCCCGGAGGGGCAGAGCATCACCCCCTGGTGGGCAGAGCGTCGCCCCCTGGTGGGCGTGCCGGGTGGATCCCGGTTGGGCGCATGCGGGAATCTGTCTGTCTCTCCCCTTTTCCAGCTTCAGAAAAATACAAAAAAAATAAAAATAATAAAATAAATTTAGGAATAAAAGTGAATCCATTTAAAGGAAGTACCAATTACATTGTAAAGAAAGAGGTTTGCAGATACACTCAATCTAAAGACAGCAGTAGCGGGAATACTCGAGTTGGTAAGATTGAACTCAAAACAGTAGCGGAGTGGGTGGGAGAAGACTACGGAAGCCTGGAAGGCCAAGGAGGTGGTGTCAGGCAGGACCACATGGAAAAGACCGCCCGGGCTCCCGGCTAGCGTGGCGTAGTGCGCAGGCGCGGCGTGCTTGGCCTCACTGCGCAGGCGCAGGTGGCAGCACCGGCGTGGTCCCCATGGGGGTGCTATAGCGGAGTCCGAACTGCTGGGAGAGTCCGGGATGAGCACCGCGGAGGCCGACCGCTGGGCGTGGCTGCTGGTACTCAGCTTTGTATTTGGGTGCAATGTGCTCAGGATCCTCCTCCCGACCTTCTCCTCCTTGGTAAGTGGCTACTTGGCTTTCCAGGGGTCGGTGGGTCGCCGCCTCGGTCCTTGCCGAGCCTGGTTTAGATATAGGGGTTTCAAACTGGCCTCTTGTGGGCCGCATTCGACCGCAGAAACATCTTTATTGGGCCCTCTGTTTTAAGAAAGAAATAGCAACACTAGGTCACGGTTTCACGTGACAGCAGTGCTCAGGCTGAGAGTTCTTAGTGCCCCCCCCTCCCCCTTTCGTACGCATTTCGGTTATCTCCTGGTCTCTGGAGGCGTCCAGCAGCGCTCGGCTGCTAGGGGGCAGTGCCTAGAGCAGCACGGCGTTCAGAGTTTCCGGGGGTCCTTGGCCTTTCTCGAAGGTAGTTGACAGCTGTGCCAGGTCCCGGAGAGACAGGTATAAGGGTGCGGAACCATCCTTTCTGGTGTATGGGGTGGGGTAGTTGACAGTGTCGACCGATAATCTCAATATTGTTTGATGCTTCCTTTATTCAAGGGAGCGATGGGCGCTGGGGAACACTCTCAGCGGGGCATTTTGGCAAGGCATTGAGTACATTACCTCCTTTCCAGCTGTCACGGTTGAAGAGGTGCATGCCATCCCATCTTCCTTTACCTCCCAGAGGAGTGTGACTCAGAAAGTCATGAAAGTTTGATCCTCGGTTTGTGATGATTCTTTTAGTTCTGTTCCTCTGTCTACTGGAGCTTGAGTAGAGGTTCTGTGGAAAATTTGATGGGAGAAGAGGGTGTATGTGGGAGAAACATAGGGAGCTGTTCCCTGGAGAAGGGCGCCCTCTATTTGCCCACAGCGGGAGTGAGGGAATGTCTGACCCAGACTGAAACCTCAAAGATGGGGTGCATGGGTTGCAGCATTATTCTAGGAAACTCAGTTCCCCTGCTTTTCTCTCCAATATAAATGCTGCTGCTGCTACTGGGAGGTTTTAAGATTAGGCAGGATTTCTACTTCTTTATGTTTTATTCTACCAGTATTCATTGAGTGCTCTAGTTGAGGGCCTTACTACACCTATTGTTCTTGAGGCATAGAACCTTCTCTCTTAGTCCCCGTCTCCCCTTCAGAATCTTTTCTGATGCTGCCTACTTTTTAAGATTATGTCTGAAGTTTTGAGCATTGCATAAAATACCCTTGAAGAGTTGGCCCCTGCCCATCTTTCTTTTTAAAAAAACTGTGGTAAGATATCTACATAAAATATACCATTTTAACCCTTTTTAGGTGTACAGGTCAATGGCATTAAGTACATTCACATTGTTGTGCAGCCATCACTATCTGACTCCAGAAGTTTTTCATCTTCCTAAACTGAAACTGTACCCATTAAACACTAACTTCTCGCCTGACCAGGTGGTGGATAGAGTGTCGGAATGGGGTGCAGAGGACCCAGGTTTGAGACCCCAAGGTCGCCAGCTTGAGCACAGGCTCATCTGGTTTGAGCGAAAGCTCACCAGCTTGGACCCAAGGTTGCTGGCTCGAGCAAGGGGTCACTCAGTCTGCTGAAGCCCCCCGGTCAAGACACATATGAGAAAGCAATCAATGAACAACTAAGGTGTCGCAGTGAAAAACTGATGATTGATGCTTCTCATCTCTCTTCGTTCCTATCTGTCCCTATCTATCCCTCTCTCTGTCTCTGTAAAAATAAATAAATAAATAAATAAACACTAACTCCTCATTCTCTCTCTCTTCCTGACAGCCACAATTCTACTCTTGTGTCTATGAATTTGACTACTATGAGTGCCTCACGAAGTGGAATCATATACTATTTGTCATTTTGTGAGTGGCTTATTTTGTGTAGCATAATATCTTTAGTGTTCATCCTTGTAGCATGTATTAGGATTGTATTCCTTTTTTTTTTTTTTTTTTTTTCAGAGACAGAGAGGGTCAGAGAGAAGGATAGAGAGGGACAGACAGACAGGAACAGATAGAGAGAGACGAGAAGCATCAATTATCAGTTTCTCTTTGCAACACCTTAGTTGTTCATTGATTGCTTTCTCATATGTGCCTTGACCGTGGACCTTCAGTACACCCGAGCAACCCCTTGCTCAAGCCAACGAGCTTGGGTCCAAGCTGGTGAGCTTTGCTCAAACCAGATGAGCCCACCCTCAAGCTAGCGAGCTTGGGGTCTGGAACCTGGGTCCTCCGCATCCCAGTCCGATGCTCTATCCACTGTGCCACCGCCTGGTCAGGCGAATTGTATTCCTTTTTAAGGCTATTAGGCCATTGTATGTATGTACTACATTTTGTTTATCTGTTCATCTCTTGATGAACCTTTGGGTTATTTCCACTTTCTGGCTATTGTGAGTAATACTGCTAGAACATTGGTGTGCAGAAATCTGTGCAAGTCTCTGTTTTCAATTCTTTTGGGTAAATACCCAGAAGTGGAATTGCTGTATCATATGTTAATTCCACATTTGCTTTTTTTTTTTTTTTTTTTTGAGAAAGTGCCGCACTATTTTTAACAGCAGCTGCACCATTTACATTCTCACAGCACTGCACAAGAGTTGCAATTTCTTTTCTTAACTTTTTTTTTTTTTTTAAGTTTTGTTGATTTGAGAGAGAGGTAGGGGGTGGGCAGCAGGAAGCATCAGCTCATTTGTAGTTGCTTCTTATATGTGCCTTGACTGGGCAAGCCCAGGATTTTGAACCGATGACCTCAGCATTCTAGGTTGATGCTTTCTCCATTGGACCACCACAGGTCAGGCAAGAGTTAAAATTTCTCCACACTCTTCAACATGTCATTTCAGGTTGCTACTTTGACAATAGCCACCCTAATAGGTGCAAAGTGGTATATTGTTGTGTTTTGCTTTGCATGTTTCCTAATGATTAGTGATATTGAACATCATTTCATGTGCTTATTGGCCATTTGTATCTCTTCTTTAGAGAAATATCTATTCCAGTCCTTTGCTCGTTTTTAAATTGGGCACCAGGAGCTTTCCCCTGAGTAAGGGCACCCTCTGTAGGCCCACAGCAGGAGTGATGGGCTGTTTGTTTTTTGTTGTTGATTAAGGTGTTCTTTACATATTCTGGATACCAACTCCTTATCACAGATGTTATCTTCCATTTTTGGGTTTCCTGTCCCTCTTTCTTGCAGTATTACCTCCATTCTAATGTCCCCCATCCCCTTTCACCTCATGTGGGAGCAACATGCAACTAATCTCAATAGCTCAGAGGCTGTACTTTATATTCCTCTATGAAATGTTTGTAATTTTTATTAGCTGAGGAGGAAGTTGGAGTGTGTCTTTGGGGTATGCCAGCAGCTATAAATAAGACCTGTCGCCTGACTGGGCGGTGGCGCAGTGGATAGAGCGTCGGACTGGGATGCAGGGGACCCAGGTTCGAGACCCTGAGGTCGCCAGCTTGAGCCCAAGGTCGCTGGCTTCAGCAAGGGGTTACTCGGTCTGCTGAAGGCCCACAGTCAAGGCATGTATGGGAGAGCAATCAATGAACAATTAAGGTGTCGCAGTGCGCAACAAAAAACTAATGATTGATGCCTCTCATCTCTCCGTTCCTCTCTGTCTGTCCCTGTCTATCCCTCTCTCTGACTCTCTCTCTGTCTCTGTAAAAAAAAAAAAAAAAAAAAAAAAAAAAAGACCTGTCATGATCTCAGGCTCCTTCACCAACCCTACCCCAGACACTGTCACAGAGGTTATTGCTGCAGTCTTGATGACGTGGGTGAGCTTGTGCCCCATTAGGGTGGTGGTTCATCATTTAGATGTAAGAGGATTGGGTTTGACTTTGGACTTGTATCAAATACTATGCTGCTGCTTACAGGCTGTATAACCTTTTAAACCTCAAACCAGTTAGCTTTCTTTTTTTCTTTCTTTTTTTTTTTTTTTTTAAACAGGGACAGAGAGAGAGAGTCAGAGAGAGGGATAGATAGGGACAGACAGACAGGAACAGAGAGAAATGAGAAGCATCAATCATCAGTTTTTCATTGCGACATCTTAGTTGTTCATTGATTGCTTTCTCATACATGCTTTGACCGTGGGCCTTCAGCACACCGAGTAACCCCTTGCTCGAGCCAGCAACCTTGGGTCCAAGCTGGTGAGCTTTTTGCTCAAGCCAGATGAGTTTGCACTCAAGCTGGCGACCTCAGGGTCTCAAACCTGGGTCCTTCCGCATCCCAGTCCGACGTTCTATCCGCTGCGCCTGACCAAGCTAACCGCCTGGTCAGGCCAGTTAGCTTTCTTAAACTTCTCTCACCTTAGTTGTAGCACTCTTTGTGGGGAATGTTAATCAGGTTCAAATTATCTTCGCAGAGTATAGCCCCCATTGTTGGTGTTCCAAACAGGGAAGAGGCCCTGGCTGGTTGGCTCAGTGGTAGAGCGTCGGCCTGGCGTGCAGAAGTCCCGGGTTCGATTCCCGGCCAGGGCACACAGGAGAAGCGCCCATCTGCTTCTCCACCCTTCCCCTTCTCCTTCCTCTCTGTCTCTCTCTCTTCCCCTACTGCAGCCAAGGCTCCATTGGAGCAAAGATAGCCCAGGCGCTGGGGATGGCTCCTTGTCCTCTGCCCCAGGCACTAGAGTGGCTCTGGTCGCAACAGAGCGACGCCCAGGAGGGGCAGAGCATCGCCCCCTGGTGGGCAGAGCCTCGCCCTTGGTGGGCGTGCCGGGTGGATCCCGGTCGGGCGCATGTGGGAGTCTGTCTGTCTCTCCCCTTTTCCAGCTTCAGAAAAATACAACCCCCCCTCCCCCGAAAAAAAACCCAAAACAAAACAAGGAAGAGTAACAAAGAAACCCGTTCCTCCTGGTCACTGGGTTTGTGCTGAGGGTCAGTGAAAAACTGTAAGGAAGTACTGGTCCCATGTAGGTAAATGCTGCTCCTTCACGACCATTAGAGGCTGCACCATCACAGGCCCTCATTTGAGGTCCGAAGTGGGAAAGGCTTCCTACAAGAAAAAAAGAGTTTGATTGGGAATGGGCATCACACCCTTGTACTTCAGATTATAACCTTCTTGCAGTTTCTGACGGTTTCTGTCCAGCCAGAAGCAGGGGAGGGTTGCACCATCCCATTATTTGGGCAGCTGGCTGGGCCCCTGGGAATACCAGAGTCAAGAATCTTCTGCCCAGCAAAGCCTTGCAGGGTCCTGGGAGGGGATCTCAGATTAATACTGGGGTGGGGTACGTGCTTGGATAAGGACACTCTAGCCCCTGGTGTTGACTTCGAATTTTCCTGGGAGTTCTTTTTTCTGTTCAAGCTAGTCATAGGACACATGGATGAGAGAGCGATGTTCATTCAGTAGTGATCCAGGACTTTACTTAGCCAAAGGCGGCCAAAGAGTAGGGGAGGGGGAAAGACTTGACTGCGGGAGCACCCGCATTGGGTGGAGCGTAGGAGGCTTACTACGCAGGCGCTCTAGGACTGGTGTGGCAGAGGGCTGGGAGAGTCTTGGCAAATGGCGTGCACTGCGCAGGCGCTCTAGGACTGACACGTATGGAGGGCGGGAAGAGGGTCTCAGCGAGCCGCACGCACTGCGCAGGCGCCGCAAGCCTGACAGGATAAAAACCCGGCTCTTATGGTCTCAATATGTTTACTCTTTTTTTAAATTTTTTATGTATTTCTTACAGAGACAGAGAAAGTCAGAGAGAGGGATAGACAGGGACAGACAGAAGCGGAGAGAGATGAGAAGCATCAATCATTAGTTTTTCATTGCGCGTTACAACACCTTAGTTGTTCATTGATTGCTCTCTCATATATGCCTTGACCCGGGGCCTTCAGCAGACGGAGTAACCCCTTGCTGGAGCCAGTGACCTTGGATTCAAGCTGGTGAGCTTTTTGCTCAAGCCAGATGAGCCCGCACTCAAGCTGGCAATCCCGGGGTCTTGAACCTGGGTCCTCCGCATCCCAGTCCGACGCTCTATCCACTGCGCCACCGCCTGGTCAGGCTCTGTTTACTCTTTTTTTTTCTTTTATTTTTTCTTTTTTATTTTTCCGAAGTTGGAAACGGGGAAGCAGTCAGACAGACTCCCGCATGTGCCCGACTGGGATCCACCCGGCATGCCCATCAGGGGGCGATGCTCTGCCCATCCGGGGCGTTGCTCTGTTGCAACCAGAGCCATTCTAGCGCCTGAGGCAGAGGCCAAGGAGCCATCCTTAGCGCCCGGGCAAACTTGGCTCCAATGGAGCCTTGGCTGTGGGAGAGGAAGAGACAGAGAGGAAGGAGAGGGGGAGGGGTGGAGAAGCAGATAGGCGCTTCTCCTGTGTGCCCTGGCCAGGAATCGAACCTGGGACTCCTACACGCCAGGCCGACACTCTACCACTGAGCTAACCGGCCAGGGCATTATTTACTCTTTTTGATCAATCCTTTATACCTACTCTACCACCACCCCCTTTCCAGGGTGGATGCCCTCCTGCCCCACTTGGGTTCTGATACCATGTTTGGCTGGGTACCACCCTGCCCTGGCTCTAATTCCTATGTCAGGCTGCCCTTTCTTGTGGACCCCCACATCACTATGCTTGGCTCTAATCCTCTGCCTCCTTCCTTGATTGCCAGGGTGTCCCTTTGCAGAAATGTCCTTATCACTGTCTTTGGGCTCTGAGTCCCTGTGCTGGGCCACATCATCACTGGCATCCACGTGGCTCTGCCTACCTAATTTAGGACTGAATTCTTTAGGGAAGGAAGAAAATGCATGGTCTGTGTACCTGAATGACAGTTCTCGGGGTGGAAACAATTTTTATTTTATAATTACAGTTTTACAGTTAGAGTGACAGATGCATATGTTTGTACGGTAAGGAAAAATATAATGTGAATAGCAGTTGAAGTCGGAGGGAATTTTTGTTTCTGCAGTTATAGGGAGCAGGAGCTGGAAAAGGCAGCAGAGGCTGGCTGGCTATCTAGGTAAAGGGCAGCTTGCCCAGGTGAGAGAGGCAGCAGGTTAGATGGTGGAGGAACTGAGAGAGACTGTGTACTCCAAGTGGAAAGGCACTGATCCCAGCTGTCCACTCCACCAGATGTCCAGGGTGCTGCAGAAGGATGCAGAGCAGGAGTCTCAGATGAGAACAGAGATCCAGGACATGAAACAAGAGCTCTCCACTGTCAACATGATGGACGAGTTCGCCAGATACGCCAGGCTGGAAAGAAAGATCAACAAGATGACAGACAAACTCAAAACTCATGGTACTGCTTTCAGTTGTAGTTTGCAAAGCTTCATAAGAGCTGATTCATAGAGAAATCTATATAAAGATTTGTGGAATATACAGTGTGTCCGTAAAGTCATGGTGCACTTTTGACCGGTCACAGGAAAGCAACAAAAGACAATAGAAATGTGAAATCTGCACCAAATAAAAGGAAAACCCTCCCAGTTTCTGTAGGATGATGTGGTAGCATGTGTGCATGAGCAGATGATGACGAAACACCGTGTATACAGCTGAGCAGCCCACGGCCATGCCAGTGGAGATGTGGATGGTACAGAGGAAAGTTCAGTGTGTTCTGTGGCTCGCTAAATTCGAATCCATGACTAAAGTGCAACGTGAATATCGTCATGTTTATAACGAAGCACCACCACATAGGAGTAACATTACTCGGTGGGATAAGCAGTTGAAGGAAACTGGCAGTTTGGTAGAGAAACCCCGTTCTGGTAGGCCATCAATCAGTGACGAGTCTTTAGAGGCTATACGGGATAGCTACCTAAGGAGCCCTAAAAAATCTGTGGGTGAGCCCACATTGAACTGCACTGACTAGGTATGAAACTGGGAGAGTTTTCCTTTTATTTGGTGCAGATTTCACATTTCTGTCGTCTTTTGTTGCTTTCCTGTAACCGGTCAAAAGTGCACCTTGACTTTACGGACACACTGTATGTACTGATTCTTGAATATTGATATAAACTTTTAAGTTGTCTAGAAGAAACCCAATAATAATTATTACTTTCCTTTTATTTGCTGATGACCCTTTGCTTTCTAAACACAGAAACACCCAGGATCCACTTAGAGCAGGGGTCCCCAAACTGCAGCTCCCTGAGGCCATTTATCCGGCCCCCGCTGCACTTCCAGAAGAGGCACCTCTTTTATTGGTGGTCAGTGAAAGGAGCATAGTTCCCATTGAAATACTGGTCAGTTTGTTGATTTAAATTTACTTGTTCTTTATTTTAAATATTGTATTTGTTCCCGTTTTGTTTTTTTGTTTTTGTTTTTCCCATTTTGTTTTTTTACTTTAAGATAAGATATGTGCAGTGTGCATAGGGATTTGTTCATAGTTTTTTTTATAGTCCGGCACTCCAACAGTCTGAGGGAGAGTGAACTGGCCCCCTGTGTAAAAAGTTTGGGGACCCCTGACTTAGAGTTTCTCCAGAGCCAACTTGTTAGATTGTCATTCTCATGTCCAACACTTTTCTGAGAGCAGTCTAGAACAAAAACCTCAAAGCAGGTTCTCAGGGGCTTTTTGTTCCACTCTCTAAAAGTGCCCGCAATGCTATTATTCGAGTGTAGACTCAGGCTAGGGCTCTGGTCTTACTCATTTTTATGTTTGCCACTGTTCCTAACAGTCTGCCGTGATGGAAACGATTTTTTCAGGGCTGCCTATGTGTGGAGAGTGTGCACAGTGAGAGAGCTGTCGTCCTCCCCCCTCCACAGTAAAACACACCCCCAGTAAAAGGTGCAGAGGGACCGCCCAGCCCTGAGGCAAACTAGACTCCTCTATGGATTAGTGTACAGGGTAGACCAGGAAGTTGGGGAAGAGCATTCAGTCCAGTCGGTAAGGGTTGTACAATACAAGGAATCAAAATCAAAGCTTCACATCTCACAATCTGTGTCTGATTCTATATAATAGTATAGTGGGTAACTTAAGACATTTTATTTTATATTTACATATGTAATTTAAAAATATTTTGTGAGAGGAAATAACTTCTCTGTACTTGAATATTTTCTTCCCTTTTTAGACCTGATATACAATCATTTTATCCTGTTTTTTTTTTTTTTTTTTCAGTGAAAGCACGGACAGCTCAGTTGGCCAAGATAAAATGGGTTATAAGTGTTGCTTTCTACATATTGCAAGTGAGTGTCCTACTGTGTCAGTGGGGTCATTAAAGGTGGTAATGGACTTTGCTCCAGAACTGTTCAGCACCTGGAATGCAGGTCTGGGATTCAGGC
Source organism: Saccopteryx bilineata (assembly GCF_036850765.1). NCBI lineage: Eukaryota > Metazoa > Chordata > Mammalia > Chiroptera > Emballonuridae > Saccopteryx > Saccopteryx bilineata. The sequence continues at coordinate 224,388,445 of NC_089491.1, read as the reverse complement.
TTTCCCGCCTGCAGCTGGGTGCCACGTGGTTCTGCCAGAGTGGAACCCTGCACACTCGGTGACCATCTAAGTTAGACTAAGAGAAAGCCTTTCTCTTGATTAGCATTGTTAAATGTTGGGATTTTTTAAGCAAATGAATGTCAAAGTAACTTTTCTGGAGTTCTTTCTATGGCCTTTATTCCAGTGCAGGGTTGGGAGGCTGGGGGTAGGGAATGAAGTGAGAAAAACTTACTTAGAAATTGTGTTTTCTGAGAGGGTCACTTTTTTGGCCATTGCTTCTTACGTGTAACTGACTGTCTACTCTCCAGATAGGGAACCCATCATTCTCATTAAAGGCCAATACCACTGATCCACAGCTTTCTTGTGGGGATTTTTACTTGTTTTACTTCCTGTGGAACTATTAATTGCTTCTGCTTCCGCTGCCGCCTTTCCCTGAGGTTGTGGATCTGCCGTGGCTGCTTTAGATGATCTCTGAGTTTTAATACTGTGAGTGTTCTTTACTGGGGTAAAGGATTCAAGTCAACCCAGAGCCCAGGCTGTTTGGGCGCAGTGAGTACATTGATCGTGAAGCTTCCCGGGGACTGGAATTCAGCCAGTCCTTCTTTTAGGTCTCCTCATTTGAGTGGCATATTCAGGCCACAAGGGGATGGGAGACAACTGAGAAAATGCTGCTAGGGAAAGGAGGGAAGACAAGCATGGCTTCTCTACCTACCATTTAAACCATGGGTCCCCAAACTATGGCCCGCGGGCCACATGCGGCCCCCTGAGGCCATTTATCCGGCCCCCGCCGCACTTCTGGAAGGGGCACCTCTTTCATTGGTGGTGAGAGGAGCACATTGACCATCTCATTAGCCAAAAGCAGGTCCATAGTTCCCATTGAAATACTGGTCAGTTTGTTGATTTAAAATTACTTGTTCTTTATTTTAAATATTGTATTTGTTCCTGGGTTTTTTTTTTTGTTTGTTTTTTTTTTTTTTTTACTTTAAAATAAGATATGTGCAGTATGCATAGGGATTTGTTCATAGTTTTTTTTATAGTCCGGCCCTCCAACGGTCTGAGGGACAGTGAACTGGCCCCCTGTGTAAAAAGTTTGGGGACCCCTGATTTAAACTTTCAGAGGGCCCACTTCTGCACGTGGATGGCAGCACTTGAGTGTGGATCTTAGAGGTGTAAGATCACTTTTGTAAGCAATAAAGTGTATTTAGCACAGTCTGGCTACTTAAAGGAGATAGTCAATGAGAAAAGAACACCTGTGTTATGGGAGATTTTGGTTAATTTATTAGCTAATTTGATAGTGTATACAGTTGACCCTTGGAAAATATGGGTTTGAACTGCACGGGTCCACTTAATATGAATTTTTAAAAAATAAATATATTGGAAAAATTTTTGGAGATTTGTGACAATTTTATAAAATTCACAGAGGAATTATGTAGACTAGAAATGTCAAGAATATTAAGAAAAAGTTAGGTATGTCATGAATGCATAAAATGTATGTATTTTCTCTTCCTCATGGTTTTCTTACTAACATTTCTCTAGTTTATTTTAAGAGCACAGTATATGATACATGTAACATACATGTGTTCATCAACTGTATATTTTGTCAGTAGGGCTTCCAATCAACAGTAGGCTATTAGAAGTTACATTTTTGGGGGGTGAGAAGTTACACTGGGATTTTTGATTGTGTGGTAGGTCAGTGTCCCTAAGCCCTGTGTCATTCAAGGACCAACTGTATGTACTATTGGGGCCTGCAGGGTGCAAGGACTGGATTTGTAGGGCTTGAGGTCATCAAGGTAGAGTTTCCTTAGTTTGTCTTCATGTTTTCTCATCTTTTTTTTTTTGTCACAGACCACAGAGAAAGGGATAGATAGGGACAGACAGACAGGAAGGGAGAGAGATAAGAAGCATCAGTTCTTTCTTGCAGCACCTTAGTCGTTAATTGATTGCTTTCTCATATGCTCCTTGACCAGGGACAGGGGGCGCACAGCAGACCAAGTGACCCTTTGCTTAAGCCAGCGACCTTGGGCTCAAACCAGATGAGCCTGCGCTCAAGCTGGCAACCTTAGTGTTTTGAACCTGGGTCCTCTGCGTCTCAGTCCAACGGTCCATCCACTGAGCCACTGCCTGGTCAGGCATCCTGTTTCCTGATCTTTCAGTGGTGACTGGATGCATTACTAGCAGGCTGTTTCCATTCACCACAAGTGTCTTTGCAGGCCGCCCTGATGGTCTCCCTCATCTGGAAGTATTATTCTGTTCCTGTGGCTGTGGTGCCAAGTAAATGGATAACCCCACTAGACCGCCTGGTAGCCTTTCCCACTAGAGTAGCAGGTAAGAGTTTTCTGGAAAACAGAGTTGAAGACTGGAGAGACTTATGAGGAGTGGTGGGGTAGAAGATTTAAGTCAACCTGACATCATCCTCATCTTCCACTTCGGGAGGGAGCAGTGCTCTGTGTCCCAGCCTCACGCAGCTTACAGTGAGGAAACAGAGACCTGGAGATGTTACTTACTAACTTGTCTAGTGTCATTGAAATGCTAAGTAGCAGAGCTAGAATTCAACTCAGATCTGCTTCTGGTCTCTAAGCCCAATACCTATAGTCCAACACCCGGTTTATTCAAACACCACTTCTTGTTCCCAAAATCTGCTACACTTTTTAGTTCTTATGCATAGTGAGGGCATTTATGGCTCTCTGCCAGTCTTTTATTTTGAACGATAATTTCTTTTGGATCTTAAAAGTAGTACAGTAGTGCCCTAGCTGGATAGCTCGATTGGTTAAGCATCGTCCCGAAGCTCAGCAGTTGCTGGTTTGATTCCCAGTCAGGGCACATATAAAAACAGATAGATGTTCCTGTCTCTTTTGTTCTCTCCATGGACAGAACTCTTGGTGTGCTCTTATGTTTAATTTCTTTATTTTTAGGTGGTGTTGGAATTACCTGTTGGATTTTAGTCTGTAACAAAGTTGTGGCTATTGTGCTTCACCCTTTCAGCTGAAAAAGAAGATGATACGCCCTGATACTTTTAAAATTGGATTTTCACTTAGGTTAAAAACCTGATTTATACTGTTTTATTGTTTTCTGTGTTTTTTTTTAAAAAGAACAAAAGTGCACATGTTAGTTCTTTTGTTGAACCTGCTTCTTCTTGGACTTTATGTGAGTTTCTTATAAGAATTACGATTTGTACACTTGTCACTGAGCCAGAGAGTTCTTTCTGTCATGCCTACGTACTGGCCAGTATAGTAGCAGATTTGTGATAAAGATTATTTGACATTACGGGCATCTACATTACTTGTGATTTGCACTCTCGGCATATTTTAAAGGTCACATTGACAACTGGAAAGTCAAAATTTTCTAATAAGTATCTTAAAGACTTCATACTATTTTTAATCCAGATTAGAAAGCAACTTAATTTCACTACTAGAAAATGAAAATTTGTTTTTTAATGTCATTCAGTACTCCAGTAAAAGAATAACACTAACTGACATTGTGTTTTTTCTTCTGTTTGAAACGTCACTTGTTGAGCAAGCCTTTGTATTGTCTACTTATTTGAAGCTGTTAGATTTTCATTTCTGGGTTTTATAAATGTATTCAGGAAATCATAATGCATTGTGTTATGCTTAGATTGTGTGTTTTGTATTTAAAGCATTTCAAATATAGTGTATTTGAGCTTTTAATATTTATGCTCTGTAAGATGGAACAAAGTTAAAAAACAAAGTAGGAAGCCTGATTAATTTAAATGGATACATTTTTGGCCCATAAAGTATAATTCTGCTATTTTTTAAAACACTTTTTTTTTAATTAAAATCTTTGCAAATGCTTGTGTGACTTCCTTACTTATAGCTACTTGTTTGCAAGTGGCAGAGGGCTTTAACTGTGAACTAAGTAGGCCACAGCACCATAAAGCTAAATTCCATCCCTAGTTTTGAAAAGATCATACTGTGTTTGTACTCTTGTGTTTCCTAATGACCCAATAAGGAGCTCATTATAATTTCTGCTAATTGTAACACGAAGACACAAAGTGCTGTGCTACTTTAGTTTGTCGTCACCAAAGTGAGTTTCAGATTCCCATGATCATTTGGACTTATCCGGCAGCAAGTTGACGTGTCTTTAAGAAAGGATACAGAACAGTGAACAGCGTGTTTCTTGCAGGTGACATCGTGAGGACTCCGACAACAGCTTCCACTGTGTCAGTAACCACACAGCGTGCATTCTGGCCACAAGGGACAAGAAGCCAACCTGAGAGGAGATAGTAGCTGCATGAGGAAGTTGCAGGGTCTAGGATACCTTGGAGGCCTCAGGCTGACACATTTGCAGAGAACTGCAGCCATTTAGGGTAGGTTGTAGAGTCAGCAATTGTCTGTTCATGTGCACATGCCCAGGGACGTCCTTGGAACACTAATCCATACAAAGTCTCCCTCACGAGATCCCTGTTAATCTATTGAGGATTTATTTTTTCAGTTCATCCTGTAATTTTGTCAAATCATTTCTGAGGCTGGAGGAAAAGATGTACAGTCCTCAGGTGTTAACACTTTCCACATACATTAATAGTTAAGATTAAATACGGGAAGTTTAAATGTTTGTTGTATTTCACACATTGATCTTTCAAAAACTTTGTTTTTAATGGACAATAAACTGAATTCAAAAGATAACAGGAGGGGATACAGTGGGAAGTATGTCTGCTGACCCCTTTACTGTTAGGTCACCCAGTTTTCCAAAGTTGTCCACTCTTACCAGATGTTTCTTATGCTTCCAATGATATTTTATATATGAACATTGATATGTATGCTTTTAAAATAAAATTCTTAAATTATAAAAGTAGTACCTAACAAAAATGTTTTTTGTTTGTTTGTTTCTGTAATTCTACTTGGAAAGTACAGAAAAGGAGTGAGGAAGCAAAATCTCCCATGATTCCACAGAACTGAGATTACTGGTATTAACATTTGTATATTTATGGATAGCTCTAAGTTTGTTTTTCTATTAAAAAATACTGGGTATAGGCCCTGGCCGGTTGGCTTAGTGGTAGAGCGTTGGCCTGGCGTGCGGAGGTCCCGGGTTTGATTCCCCGCCAGGGCACACAGGAGAAGCGCCCATCTGCTTCTCCACCCCTCCCCCTCTTTTTCCTGTCTGTCTCTCTCTTCCCCTCCCGCAGTGAGGCTCTATTGGAGCAAAGATGGCCCGGGCGCTGGGGATGGCTCCTCAGCCTCTGCCCCAGGCGCTAGAGTGGCTCTGGTTGTGACGGAGTGACGCCCCGGAGGGGCAGAGCATCGCCCCCTGGTGGGCGTACCGGGTGGATCCCGGTCGGGGGCATGCGGGAGTCTGTCTGTCCCTGTTTCCAGCTTCAAAAAAAAAAAAAAAAATGGTATAGTTTATAACTTTACATGAAAAGAGACACCTATTTTTTTTTTAAGTGAGAGGAGGGAGATGGACCGATTCCCACATGCTTCCCAATGGGGACCAATTGGTGATCCACCTGGCAACCCTGAATCAACTGAGCTATCCTCAGCACCTGAGGCTGATGCCCAGACCAACTGAGACACTAGCTGTGAGAGGGGAAGAAAAAGGGGGAGAGAAGCAGATGGTCGTCTCTCGTGTGCCCTGATCAGGGATTGAACCCAGGACATCTGCACGCCAGGCTGATGCTCTATCCACGGAGCCAACTGTTTGATTTAAAATATCTGAAGCTCTCTTCATGCCAGTTGTGTTTGCTTTGTATTTATAGTAAATCAAGCAGAGAAATCTTTTTGTATACAAATCCACAGTCATTTTAGTATGGGGCTAATATAGTATAACACTTCAGTTGCTGGCACAGGGGAGTGAAATGCTAATTAAACTAGTGTCCTCTTCCCTGACCTGGCCTGGCTCTCTGGCCTCCGGGATTTTCAATAATGTTCTGTAGTGTACAGACAATTACTTTTACAGTTCTTTTGTTAAATTTATTCATATTTTATTCTTCTATATTTTAGACCAGGTTGTTTAAGATCTGAATTATTTATTTTTTGAATATATGATGGTAAAAACTACCTGGGTTTAATCATTTTGGAAGATTTTTAACTACTGATTTCAATTTCTTTAATAGTTATAGGGTTATTCAGTTTTATATTTCTTGAGTAATATTAGGCATACTAATGTAGGGATTTACTACATTTCTTCTCAATTTTCAAACATACTAGGATAAAATTTTGGTATATGCTCAATATGTGATAGAAAGCAAGTTTTGAAGTTTTGGGGTGTGGTCTTCTGCATATGTCCCCTTTAAGTCAAAGTTACCAGTTTTCTTATTCAAACCTTTGTTTGCCTTTATTGGTGCTTTATTATTTGCTGAGCTATCCATTACTGAGATAGGTATGTAAAATCTTACAGCATGATGTTGACTAGTAGTTCTGTCAATTTTTGCTTTATGTTTTTAAGTTATTGTTGAGTTTGGATGTGCTTAGAAACACCTGTCTTCCTAGTGGACTGAATTATTTACTGCCTTATAGTAGCCCAGGGGTAGTCAACCTTTTTATGCCTACCGCCCACTTTTGTATCTCTGTTAGTAGTAAAATTTTCTAACCGGCCACGGGTTCCATAGTAATGGTGATTTATAAAGTAGGGAAGTAACTTTATAAAATTTATAAAGCAGAGTTACAGCAAGTTAAAGCATATAATAATAATTACTTACCAAGTACTTTATGTCGGATTTTCGCTGTTTGGCAGAATAAATCTTTATAAAACAACTTACTGTAGTTAAATCTATCTTTTTATTTATACTTTGGTTGCTCCCCTACCGCCCACCATGAAAGCTGGAACGTCCACTAGTGGGCGATAGGGATGAGGTTGACTACCACTGCAGTAGCCTATGTTATCTTTAGTAGTAATACTTTCTGCCTTCAGTCTGTTTTGTTTGTTTGCTTGCCTTTTTTTTTTTAAACAGATACTTGTAGAGTGACACCAGCTTTCATTTGATTAGTATTTGCCTGGCATACCTTTACTTATCCTTTAACTTTCTGTATCTCAGTGGCTTAGATATGTGTATAAATAACACATGACTGTATCTTAAAAATCCAATCTCGGTTGTCTTTTAATTGGAACATACAGTTCATTTACAGTTATTGGAATTACTGATATATTTCGATATATTTATGCCACCTTATTTTGTGCTTTTATTTGTATTTTTTAATTGTTCCACTTTTTGTGTTTTCTTTTTTGGCCTTGCTTGCTGTTTTAGGACATCCTACAATTCTTTCCTCCTGTGTGTCTCCTTTACTCCTCACTACTGTCACACTCATACTTCTGATACGTCTGGTCACCACCTGTGCGGGGGTTTTATCCCATAACAAGCAATCTCTGACTCTAGCTCGATATCCAACGATTTAACTCAATTATGACACTGTTTACTTGGAGGTAGCGTCAGATTTCACAAGTGCGCAGTCTCATAAGACTGCCCCACTTCAGATGACAATTGCAATTCAGGTTGTCACTTGCGTGTTTGACCGATCGGCTATAAATCAGAGGTCCCCACCACCACTTCCTCAGATTCAGTTAATTTGCTAGAGCACGCCACAGAACTCCAGAAAACTGTTTACTTAACTGTTCACCAGTGTATTATGAAAGGACTTGATAAAGGATCCAGATGAACATCCAAGATGGAGGAGGTATGTAGGGCAAGGCATTGGAAGCAATGCTGTCCCGCACCTCCATGTGCTCACCAGCCTTGAAACCCCCCAAACCCCATACTGTTGGTTTTTATGGAGGCTTCATCACATAACCATAATTGGTCATTAATCCCAAGGTCAACCTCTCTCCCTTCTCAAGAGTATCCTGGGGGGTGGGACGCTACAAATTCCCAGCTTCTAATCATGGCTTGTTCTTTCTGGTGCCCAGCCCCATCTAGGTGCCCACCCAGAGTCTCTTCCTTACAAAATACACTCATGTCACCCAGGAAATTGCCAGGGTTTCAGGAGCCCTGTGTCAGGAGCTGGTGTCAAAGACCAAATATTAGAAAAAAAGAAATTTTATCACTTAGGAAATTTTAAGGTAGGCTTAAGAAAAGATCCTTTGAAAAATCCTCCATCTGCTATAAAGTGGGAGTAGATGTAATATTGTAACATAACCAGTGATAGTCAACCTGGTCCCTACCGCCCACTAGTGGACGTTCCAGCTTTCATGGTGGGCGGTAGCGGAGCAACCAAAGTCTAAATAAAAAGATAGATTTAACTATAGTAAGTTGTTTTATAAAGATTTATTCTGCCAAACAGCGAAAATCCGACATAAAGTACTTGGTAAGTACTTATTATTATATGTTTAACTTGCTGTAACTCTGCTTTATAAATTTTATAAAGTAAAGTTACTTCCCTACTTTTATAAATCACCATTACTGTGGAACCAGTGGGCGGTTAGAAAATTTTACTATTAACAGAGATACAAAAGTGGGCAGTAGGCATAAAAAGGTTGACTACCCCTGCATTACCCCATTACTGAGAATCCTTTTAGTACATTTCTCCAGAATGTAGGGCTCGGCAACTGTGTTATTTCATGTGCATTTGAACATCCCCCAATATAAACCTATGAGAATTCTGTTCTTTCCTCCCTCTCTTCTTTTCTTCTCCCCCCCCATTGTAGTTTCAATTTTAGTCTTTATCTCATCTTTGGTTTTGAATACAATTCTTTTCCCATTGTTACTTACAGTCCCTTTTAAAAGTTTATTTTCCATTCTCAATTTTTAAAAATGTGTTAATATTACACACCAACCCATAAGCATCTTTGGAAATACTACAGTCTAAATTATAAATAACTTGCTCTTATATATATATATATATATATATATATATATATATATATATATATATATTAATGGAGGCAAATTAACGGCCTGACATTGGGAGTACAGCCCTCTTTGTATAGTCCTAAAATAAAATACTCTAGGTGTAAAAAACACATTAGTTAGGACTGAGTAGCTAAAGTGTGTGGACACCAATTATACTGATACGCTTTATAAAAAAAATTAACGGAAAAAAGGTCAAGGTGCAAGTATGCAACAAATATTAATAAAAATACTAAATTTTAGATGTACATGAGGAAAGGTGTCACCCACAAAGGAAGGTTATTAGATGTCCAGTTTATCTGAATAAGATGACACTCAAAAATAATTTTCTTAAATCCAAGCGTGACGATCACTGCTGGGTTTTTTTTTGTCTTTTTCTTTTTTTGTAAATAGAAGCTTTTGATCATATTGTAGCCTTTCAAAGCTGCTTTGTGTTTTAAGGTTTTAAAATTCTTATATGCAATATATGAGATGTGTGAGTCTTGGGCTAACAAACTGATGAAATATGGAGTGCTGTGGAATATGAATGCCACAATCAATGAGTCTTCCAAAGGATAATGGATGTTTCAGTTTTAGAAAAAAAAGTATAACTTTGTATTTGAAATCTTATCATTGTTTAATAGACAATGGATTTTTAAAATTAGATTAGCAGTAAAACAAAACTTCGGTTATCCAAGGTCAATTTATGTACTGAAAACACACACACACACACACACACACTAAAATTACAAGATTAAAGGCACAAAAGAACCAGGATCTCAAACCGGCATGTATTAGACTATCGGTTCTATTTAGATAATTATTTTTATTTTTCCCCTATAGGTGAAGATGACTTAATAGAATTCACCACAGTTACGTTAGAATCTCCAAAAGCGTTGCCTGCGGAGGCCTGGGCTGGGGGCGGCTGACACATCTTACATTTCCAAGCCTCCTCGGACCCTTCCATAGCAGTACTTTCTTGGTCATTTTTAAAAACATAGCCTAATCCAAACAGTTCCTCCATCAGACTGCGCTTCCTATCTCCGAAAGCTGCCTTTTTCGCTTTGGTGCTGGAAGACTTGGCGCAGGAAGGCTCGTAGGTGCTCACGCAAGGTTCGCGCCGCGGGTCCTCCACGCCGGAGCGCCGCCTGCCGGTGCCACGGCCACATCGCCAGGCACCCGGGTTGGCCGGCGCACCTGAAGCTGGGAGCCCGTTGTGCAAGTTTTCAGTCGCTTCTGTGAATGAATAATGTTTTCTCTGTCTGAAGGGCATTTTGGTATTTGGAGCAGTGTTGTTATCCGGTGCCATATCCACGTCACTTATCTGTAGACTTTTTATAAGCCCTTCTTTTGCTGCAGCGTGTTCCTGCCTGCCTTCCTGTTCAGGGTGAATGGCTTGAGTTCTTTTTGGTGGTAGTTCTTGTTCTTTATCTAAAGAGGTTTTCTTCTCTTGGTCTGCTTTTCTCTCTCTCTCTCTTCCAGTATTCTCTAGAGCTGCTTGTACTTTCAAATGTTCCTCTTCCTTTGAAAAATCTGTATTAGAAAAATAGTCGATTTAGTGATCATTAAAATTAACGGACTTTTATTTCAAGAGGGCATGCATGCTTGCCACATTTATTTACACCTCCTGATAAGTGCATTAAAATGACAAAAAAGGTAAGAAAATCACTGTATTCAACACTAAACTATGGCTATCAATAAGCACACAACCTTGCACTCTCCAACATACCAAATGAATAAGAAGCATGAAACCAAAAGAAAAAGGATATTCATAAAAGAACTAAAACTTGCCAATAAGTTATTACTAGATGTTCAAACACTGCTAGCTGGATGTGGTGCCAATTAAAAGAATGAGGGTGTTTTTCACATACCCAATTGGCAAGTCATTGGAACTTTTGTCCTCATTGGTGTCTTGTGTAAATTGGTATGGCAATTTGGCAGTATTGATAAAAATTTTAAGTGAATATATTCTTAGCCTTAACTTTATTTCTAGAACCAAAGCCTACTAAAATGCACAAGGATACATAGTATAAGGATGTTGCTGAGGATAGTTTGGTAACAGCAAAACGTCCTAAATGTCTGTCAGAAGGGTCATGGCTAAATAAATGATGGTACATGCAGCCTGTAGAATTCTGGGCTTTCGTGGTAAAGAATGAAGTGGATGAACATTCCCCGGCAGGGAAGACTTCACAGTGTGTTGAGTGGGCCGGCCGTGTGAAGAAGGGCTGTCCTTTCTGGTCCACCCAGGCAGCAGGAAGCCCTGTATTCAGCCCTCCCCTCTTCAGAGGAAAGGTCTGTTGCAGGCCCAGACTTGCATGAGTTCTGGTGCACAGGCCCATAGTGACCACCAACATACTGATCAGATGAGGCCATTGTTTATAATTGGGAATGGCCAGTCCTTTGTGAGGGAGGGTGGGGGCAGTGTTGGACGTGCAAAGAGCTGGCAAATTTTCTCTCATGAACACATTCTGAAATAAAACTATTTATTTATACCCCAGGTAACTAAAAAATGAATTCTAGCAAGAGAATAAATATGTTTCAAGAATTAGTGGTGAGCAAAGAAACCAGTAAGATATATGGTTAATTCTGAATAATTGTTAATATTATGCCCTATGATACTTAATGCAAATATTAAAATTTGGCAACAGGTGAAATTGCTTATTGTGCACCTCCACTGCTCCCAACCCCAGTCCGATTACCATCATCCCTTGCCTGGGTTATGGCACTGGGATCCTGCCCAGCCCCGGCCCCGGCCCTGGCCCTGGCCCTGGCCCCTGCCCCTGCCCCTGCCTGTCCTTCACAGGCGCCAGGGGAGCAGATCTGGCTCTTCTGGTGAAGGATGATCCCGGATGACAGCTGCACACTGAAGGCAGAGGGCCACCAGTCCAGAGGCTAAGGGGCTTAAGCATTAAGGGCTAGCATACCAAGTCCCCTGCCTCTGTCTACCTCTCTGGCAGCAAATGCCAGGTGAGCAGGTCCGTGGCCTGATGGAGATGTTGCCCTGTCTGTCATGTGCTGGGTCAGCTGAGGGCTCTCATTTCACCCCATGGAAGCCTTCTGCTCTGACCTACTCCACAGAGCTGGAGGGGAGCTCTGGGGATCTGGAGGTTCTGAGCAGCCCATACTGCCCAAACCTCTCTCTCCTGGATCTGCAGAGAAGCCCTGTCAGATGCTGTGTTCTGATGATGGGTTCTCTGCACCCAGGACAATGCAGTATCCTCGCCCTGGTTGGGTCCTTGTACATTCAGGGAAGCTGAAGCCAGAGACTGTCCAGCTTATCCCTTCCTGGAAGTCTTCAGTTAGTTTTCATTAGTGGCAATGTCCCCCTTTACTCAGCTGGATTTGGTATGCCTCTCAGCTTGTCAAAACTGAACACATTGTTTAAGGATACATACAAGGATAGAGAATTGAGAGGCAAAGCAAGAGAATGAATAATTGGCATAAGATAGAAGATTTTGGTTGTTTTTGGTGGGCAATTTGGCTACAAAGGGCCCACAGTGTGTTCTAGGGGGCACTAATGTTCTATTTCTTATGGCTAGTGGCTACACAGTGTTGACTTTATAACAATTCTTTGAGCGGTATATGTCTTTTTTGTATACTTTTATATCTATATCTATATTTATTTATTTATTTTTAGTGAGATAGAGAGAGGGACAGACAGGGATAGACAGACAGGAAGGTAGAGAGATGAGAAGCATCAACTCATTGTTGCGGCACCTTGGTTGTTCATTGATTGCTTTCTCATAAGTGCCTTGACCAGTGGGGGTGGGCTCCAGCCAAGCCAGTGACTCTTTACTCAAGCCAGCAACCTTTGGGCTCAAATCTGTGACCATAGGGTCATATCTATGATCCTGTGCTCAAGCTGGCGACCCTGCACTCAAGCTGGTGAGCCTGCGCTCAAGCTGGCAACCTCGAGGTTTTGAACCTGGATCCTCAGTGTTCTAGGCTGACACATTATCCATTATGCCACCACCTGGTCAGGCTTATGTATACTTTTTATTTATTTATTTTTAATTATTTTTATTTATTCATTTTAGAGGAGAGAGAGAGAGAGAGAGAGAGAAGGGGGGAGGAGCAGGAAACTTCAACTCCCATATGTGCCTTGACCAGGCAAGCCCAGGGTTTTGAACCGGCGACTTCAGCATTCCAGGTCGATGCTTTATCCACTGCGCCACCACAGGTCAGGCCTTATGTATACTTTTATATATAGACATACAGTAATTCACAACTTACAAAAATAAAATATGAATAAACAAGACTTAAAAGTTGTTACCTTCATGTTTTCTCTTAGGATCCTTTTGGATTGGTAGTGTACTAATATAGTGAGGAATTACAGGGACTATATCAGTTGATTTTTCTTTAACAGTACTGTTTCCTGTTGTTGTTGTACCCTAGAATTCAAAAAGTATCAAAACCTCATCTTTTGGGTACAGATTAATTTTAAATTGTATTTCATTCAATGAATACAAATACTTTTTTTTTTTATAGAACAAGTAACTGTAGCCTATTTTTGTAAAGAGTCTATGTTTAATTAGATGTTGCAAGATTTTGAATTTGCTGTACCTTAGTTGCCAAAGATGGAATATCTTCTGATTTTTGGGTTGCCTGGTGTCTCATACTTGCAAATGAAATACTTTTCCTGTCTGCTTGTACTGATTTTGTTGACGAAGCTACAGAATAGGTACATTATATATAAGAAGCAATCTGACATTTAGAAGCAATTTTGATTTTAAGTATAACTGACATTTTGCAATATAATAGAACAAAGTACACTAGATATTTCCTAAAAATTTTCAATATATGTGTAACATTTGCCACTATCATCTGTCCCCTGCAATTTTACTTGTTTGGTCTGATTTTGGACTGCAAAAGTTATGGGTGTCCCAGGGGTCATATCCGAAGCAAGCAGGCATTCAGATGCATCTGGGTTGCTGTTTGAGGACATGGCTGTCCTTGCTTGCAGATGGGATTCAGAATTTAGACATTCAGTTGTGAGAGCAAGCACTGCCATCCCATGTCAGGATTCCTGCTTACCAATGGTTAGATGGCCCAGGCTAAGGTGTAGACCGCCCTTTCCCTGAAGTACCATTCAATGTAAGTGACCCCATTTTTAAAATTTTACCAGTATCTCTGCTGGCTTTATTCTGGATTATAAACCAAAGGCAAAAAAAAAAAAAAAAAAAAAAAAGAAAAGAAAAAAAAAAAAAAAAAAAAAAAAAGGCAGGGAAATTTGAGGTTGTTGCCTTTAAAAGTAAACTCATGGTTACTTCTACTAAAACAGCGTGAGGGTTCCTATTGTGTCTCTTTGGAACAAAATGTTACGCTGGGAGCTCTTGTGGGCGGAAGGTAAGTACATCTTGTCTTGAAGGAAAAGCTGTTACTCAGGAACGAAAGGTACAAACTAATGATAGTAGCAGCAACATGATGAATCTCAGAAAACATTATGCTGGACAAAGGAAGCCATACATAGAAGAGTAGCCACTTATGATTTCATTTATACCAAGTTCTAGAATAGGCAAACTACATTGTTGTGACAGAAGGGACTCAGCAGTGCTCTCAGACCAGGGATGGGGGACTACTGAGCACAAAGGGAGCATGAGGGAACTTCCTCAGGAGGTGGAAATGTGTCATGTCTTGACTGCGGTGGTGGTTACATGGGAATAAATATGCATTTGTCAAAATCCATTGAATTGCATGCTTCAAATGGGTGCAATTTAGTAAGTAAACTGTGGCTAAATAAAGTTGATTTTTTTTTAGCAAGAGAGACAGAGAGAGGGACAGGTAGGGACAGACAGAAAGGAAGGGAAAGAGATGAGAAGCATCAATTCTTCGTTGCTGCATCTTAGCTGTTCATTGATTGTGTTCTCATATGTGCCTTGACTAGGGGGCTACAGCAGAGCCAGTGACCTCTTGCTCAAGCTAGTGACCTTGGGTTCAAGCCAGTGACCTTGGGCTTCAAGCCAGCGACCTTTGGGCTCAAGCCAGTGTCCATGGATTCATGTCTATGATCCATGCTCAAGCCAGCAACCCTGTGCTCAAGCTGGATGAGCCTGCGCTCAAGCCAGTGACCTTGGGGTTTCAAATCTGGGTCCTCAGCATCCCAAGTTGATGCTATATCCACTGCACCACTGCCTGGTCAGGCTAAAGTTGATTTTTAAATCCACTCCCTGGCTAATAGATACTCTTAGAAAGTTCAATATTTGGCAGGCACTTTGCTTCAAGCTGAAAAATTCTCCTGTCATTCTACCTGAAGGAAGAACACCCAGGACTGAGCAGCAGGTGGGAAAGCAGGAACATATTTCTATTTTCCTTGCTGTTTTACCATAGCACAGTTTCATTATTGTTCTAGCATCACAAAATGTTTAAATGCTTAATAAAAGATTTTAAAAAACATCCATTATTTTGTTGATATAAGTTAGGAAAATCTGACTAGATACTTAAGAATAGATTTTGAGGAAAAATAACTAAAATATACCTTTTGGATAATCCTCTTTGTCATGTAAATTTCTCAGAATTCGATTACTGTAGATGTTTTTAATTTCAAGCTCTCGATCCATCTCCTAAAGAGAACCACAATATCAATTTCTGTATAAATACTTGCTTTTAGCACCCTTGATTTCTTCTAAAAACAATTTGAATTCAGTATTCTTTGAATAAAATCTATAATTCTAGCAGAAAAAGAAATAGGCCTTATCATTACATACCATTCCTGACATAAAAAATACTTAATTTTTTAAAAATTTGATTTTAGAGAAGGAGGAAGGTAGAGACAGAAAAATATCAGTTTGTTCTTCCACTTATTATGAATTCATTGGCTGCTGCTTTTATGTGCTCTGACTGGGGATCAAACCCACAATCTTGGCATATTGGGAAAGCCAATAACCAACTGAGCTACCCGGCTAGGGCAGAGTCCTCATTTCTTTTTACAGATGCCCAGAAATACATTGTGTAGAGATTTTTTAACTTTTATTTTAAAAAATAAATTTGGATTTATTGTATATAGAATTTTGTATCTTCCTTTTCATTAAGCATTTCATTAGGTATTTCTCCTGTCAAAATTGTTTTTAAACGACTACATACTATTTATATGTGTGCATGTGG
The DNA here is from genome assembly GCF_036850765.1 of Saccopteryx bilineata. Classification (NCBI taxonomy): domain Eukaryota; kingdom Metazoa; phylum Chordata; class Mammalia; order Chiroptera; family Emballonuridae; genus Saccopteryx; species Saccopteryx bilineata. The sequence goes on along the minus strand of NC_089491.1, from coordinate 224,372,571 downwards.
CTACATGTGAAAGCACAAAATTTATTTTAAAATTCCCTGATTGTATCTCATGTGTGTGTGTGTGTGTGTTTGCTTTGACCAGTGGATCTTAAAACTTTTCCTGTTAGATGTCTAAGCTGGTTGCTATGGTCATGCCTATTTATTGGCATATTCTTTTCTGAATTTTCCTGAGACCTCAGAGAAGAAAGGGGAATTTATATCCAACTTTCTTCCCTAATACTCTTCCCCTGCCTCTGTGCACTCTCAAGGCTCCTGGGAAATTGGAATTCCCCACTTATCCTGACAATGTTCTTGTCTTAAAGAATTAAGCTTAGAGGTACTGATTGAGGCTTGAAAGAATTATATTTCTTAAGTGTCTTATGTAGTTTTTCCAACCTGTTGGGCATTTTAGAAAGCTGGAAGGAAGAAACATAGCAAAAGTCTGAAAAAATATTTTTAATTCTCATTTTTAAAGCACACTTTAGATGACAGTTTTGCAAGCATATTTACAAGTGGGACTCTATTTTAAAATGTTAATTTTTTAAATTTATTTATTTATTTATTCATTTTTAGAGAGGACAGAGAGAGGGAGAGAGAGAGACAGAGAGAGAGAGAAGGGGGGAGGAGCTAGAAGCATCAACTCCCATATGTGCCTTGACCAGGCAAGCCCAGGGTTTCGAACCGGTGACCTCAGCATTTCCAGGTCGATGTTTTATCCACTGCGCCACCACAGGTCAGGCCTAAAATGTTAATTTTAAAATTTAAAAACTTACTTTTGGTTCCACTAAAATGTTAGCAAAATACTATTGTATTTTGCTATTATATATAATAGCTATTATATATAATATATATATAATAAAATACTATTATTTCCTGTGATGAAATAAAAATAATAGGAAGTCCTATCAAGGCATAGAACAGAGCTTTACATTTTTCAATTAAATATACATTTACCAGGCTGCTAAAGCATCTTAATAATTTCAGATCCTCTATCTGTTCATATGGTTGCAGGGAAAAAAGTGAATTTGAGAAACATATTCCTGAAGTTAAATGATTTAAAGATATAATAGGCATTAATAGCTCTGACAATTTGGGAAGCAGAATTTCACAAATTTTGTTACATTTTGCTTTAAAAGAAGTACCTTAAGTTTTTGTTGAAGGTGTCTGATCTCTATTTGCAGAGTCTTCTTAGTTGTTTGGGTAGCTAAAGTCTTCTGCTTCTCGATGGCCAACTGCCAATTAAAAGCTTTACTGTTCATTCTCAGTTGTTTCTCCAAGCTCTGAAAACAGTATATATTTCAACTATTCTGTAACCAGTGTAGTTTTATTAAAAATTCAAATTTTAATGGAACTAATTACATTTATAAGAAGTACACATTTTAAACCCAATTTCAGCGATAGCTCGTATGGGGTACATATAGTAGAACTAAATAGAACCACAAAAAGCCAAAATCCCAGATCATAACTCTAGAAAATAAATATCATGTTTTGAACTTAATGTTTTTTATATTCTGAACTTTGGTAAAAACATTTTTTGAACAGGTTCTGAAAATCAAGAAATACAATTAATGTCACACTTTACTAAACCTAAGCAGTTTTGCTGATATGAAGTATTCTGCTAACTTGGCATAGTGTACAGTAAGTCCTCATTGAATGTGGTCAGTAGGTTCTTGGAAGCTGTGATTTTAAGTGAATGATATATAACAAAACCAATGTTACCTTAGGCCAGTTGATATAGAGTTAAGTGCCTGTGGCATATTTCTGGTTATAAAAACATCACCAAACCTTTAAAGACCTATAACATTTCTAATATTAAACACTGAAATAAATGTGAACTATACATATCATACATTTAAGAAAGATGAATAAAAACCAGATAATTCTTTTCCAACCTGCTGATTCCATTTCAGGGTTGTTGGTGGCTGATGCTTCTCCTGGCAGGTCAGGGTACCAGATGGGATCCATCTGGTGCCATAGGGCACCTTTCCAGTGCAGGGCACTCTCACACTCAGACAAGGTAGACACACTGATTCCCCTTATATGCACATCTTTGGGATGTGGGAGAAAACCAGAGCCCCCAGAGAAAAACCCACACAGCCATAGGGAGAAAATTCAAACTTCTCAGAGAGAGTGGCACTGGCCAGGAATCAATGTTTTGTTTGTTTTTTTCATCAATGTTATAATGAAATGACATTGAACAAAAGAACGTTGTTTGATGACCTGATGTATTGTTTAAAAATCTTTCAAGCTAGCTCAGTTGGTAAAAGCATTGTCCTAATATGCCAATTTTGCAGGTTCGATCCCTGGTCAGGTCACGTACGAGAAACAACCAATGAATGCAAAAATAAATGGAACAACAAATCTATGTTTCTCTCTCTCTGCCACCCTGCCTTAAAGTCAATTTTTAAAAAATCTTTCAAGCCTCTCTTTCTAAGGGTTGTCCAGCAGAGGAGACCAACATGGACCGCATTTCTGACAACTGGGACTGGAAGTTATAATAGTCTCAGGGAGCCACCACAGATAATGAAATCAGTTGATTTAGCACTATCACCATCTACACACAGGACTTGCTGTTACATGTCCCCCTCTCTGGAATGAGCACTATTTCACCAAAGAACTGTTTGATCAGGACTTTGACAGAGTCTTGGCCTAAGGCCTTTTCTTTGTTGTTTTTTCCCCCATAAAGTATGCTTTTCCCTATTATAATATTAATACCTTCTCATGATAGGGAAGTAGGAAATATGGTAAACTAAAATGATAAAATAATAACTTAAAAACTCCATTCCTTGAAATATTAACATTAAAACAAAATTTACATGTTTTGGCCCACAAACATTTTTCCCCTGCAAGTGCCCTACAACCCAGTGGAATTTCCCATACAACCAAGGGCTTCTGATAAGAAAATACTTAATTCTTGAAGGCTTTTTGTTTTGCTTATAGATATGAAAACATGTATATGTAAAAATATGTAGGTGAGATAAAAATACATATACTTTTCCATGACAGATGCCAAGATGGATCCAATATTAGCTAAAAGGCTACCTAAGAGAACTTTGGTATCGTATTTGTGTGAGTGAAAATAAGGTTGCTCATTATTTTGTATAGCTCACATATCCATTTTAGCTGAGAAAACCCTTTGAAAATAGAGGAGTATTTTACCAAAAAAGAAATAACTGAGACTTAAAAAGTGGATGAAGTGGATTGATAATTTCTAATTATTTCAAGATCATAAAAAATACTGGTCTCTTACCATCAAGTAGTAAGAAATTAAACAGCAAATTAATTCCATTTATATATTTATATCTGAAGAGATAAAAAAACTATCTGATAATAATGCACAGACTTCTCTTTTTCTTTTTTTTGTGACATACAGAGAGAGAGAGAGAGACAGAGAGAGACAGAGAGAGGAACAGATAGGAACAGACAGGAAGAGAGAGAGATGAGAAGCATCAATTCTTTGTTGTGGCGTCTTAGTTGTTCATTGACTGTTTTCTCATATGTGCCTTGACAAGGGGGCTACAGCAGAGCGAGTGACCCCCTTGCTCAAGCCAGCAACCTTGGGCTTCAAGCCAGCCATCTTTGGGCTCAATCCAGCAACCATGGGGTCACGTCTATGATCCCACACTCAAGCCAGATTATCCCACACTCAAGCTGGCGACCTGGGAGTTTTGAACCTGGGTCCTCTGTGTCCTAGTCCAATGCTCTATCCACTGTGCCACTGCCTGGCCAGGGTAGGCAGACTTCTCAATATAATTAATGTGTTCTTCCAAATCACGTCTCAAATGGAATCCCCAAGCTTTGGACAACCACGCATCATTGAGGAAAGTCAATCTATTCATTTCTTCAGTTATTTTCATTCCTTTTCCTCTCTGTGCCCAGGAGTATGATCTAAAATACCAACACTGTCGGCCCTGGCCGGTTGGCTCAGCGGTAGAGCATCGGCCTAGCGTGCGGAGGACCCAGGTTCGATTCCCGGCCAGGGCACACAGGAGAAGCGCCCATTTGCTTCTCCACCCCTCCGCCGCGCTTTCCTCTCTGTCTCTCTCTTCCCCTCCCGCAGCCAAGGCTCCATTGGAGCAAAGATGGCCCGGGCGCTGGGGATGGCTCTGTGGCCTCTGCCTCAGGCACTAGAGTGGCTCTGGTCGCAACATGGCGACGCCCAGGATGGGCAGAGCATCGCCCCCTGGTGGGCAGAGCTTCGCCCCATGGTGGGCGTGCCGGGTGGATCCCGGTCGGGCGCATGCGGGAGTCTGTCTGACTGTCTCTCCCTGTTTCCAGCTTCAGAAAAATGAAAAAAAAAAAAAATAAATAAAATTAAAATACCAACACTGTCTATGTGCTGGTGACTGGACACACTGATGGGGGAGGATGCAAGGAAAAGGGGTGAGGACATGCACTGTGAGGCTTTGAGGGGAGTGGTGTTTTAATAAGATTTTGATGCAGAGGGTGGGTTTCTAAGACAGTAAAACCCAGCACAGCAATACAACCTTTTCAGCATGTGAAAAATCTCCCCTACAGGGAACAGTCATTTTCAGATAAAGAGCCTCATGCTTGCTCACTATAACCCAAGGGACATTTACAAATCTGAGCTGTTTCTGTCTTTCCCTCAAGCCTCCTGCCCCTGCCCTACTCCTGCCCTCGCCCGACCCCTGCCTCCTGCTGGGCCACAGCATTAGTGTGAAGGCCTGTAGGGCAAGGCAAGCTGTCATTATGCAGGGGCAAATGTGAACATGCACCCCTCTGTATTAATTCTGGAACCTAACATTTTTAGGCCTCTGAGATACAGACCTGTGCTTTTTGGTCATTTGCCTCCATTTTTGTTTCAAGAATAGCCAATCTTTGAGTAAGTTCTTCCATCTCTGCAAGACTTTTGTCTTCAGAAAGTGTTTTTAGGGCCTGAAAGATGTCTCTGGTCTTCAGTAAGTCACTGTTGGTTTCTCTAAGTTTCCTAGACACACTTCTTTCCTTTTCTTTGGATTTCTTAATTAGCTGCCGTAAATTTTTAACTTCATTCTGGTGTTTAACCATAATCTGAGGTACATTATTTTGTGAAGTCTCGTATTTTTCGATAGCTTTCAAGTACCTAATCTGAAGTTGTTTCAAAAATTGGTTTTCTATGACTGCAGCTTCAACTTTATGATTTATATCAGTTAATTGGTTTTTTAGTTCTTTAATGTCACGAAACCTTGCTGAGAGTAGGCGACAAGTCATAGCATTTCTTCTTTGGGTAATCATATCAATTTTAGAATTTAAAGAGGATATGTTCCATTTGTGCTTTTTTCCAACTGAGATTTCCTTTTGGCCTGTTAAGCAGATAATCCAGTCTGTTACTAGCAATATATATATATATAGATATATAGATATATAGATATAGATATGCATATATATATGAATATTTGTATACCACCCCTCTCCTGCACTGATATACATTCTCATGACAACAAGAAGGGGAAAGAACTAACATTTAATGAATATCCATGCTTAGGCAAGGTGCTTTGTATATATAGATACCCAATTTAACACAATTCTTTAAGGTCAGTAGTAGTCAATTTTATAGCTAGACATTTTAAGTCGTTTGTCCAATGTTATATACTTCAAAGTGACATAGTGGATTGAAAACCAGGTATTCTTTGACTCTGAAACCTGTACTTATTTATTTTATAAAGCTAAACTAAAACTCATGATAATAGTTCACATTCATTAAGTGCTTACTATATGTTAGATATTGGACTAAATAAATACTTTATATAGATTATCTAATGTAATTCTTCTAACAATAGGTCAGGAGGTAATTAGAGTGTAACATGGAGACCTCTTATGTTCATAAAGACCCTTTAAAAGACACTACATTTCTTAGAGAATATATAGATATTCCATTTCTCAATAAATTTAACAAAGACCATTTTTCCTCTGTTATTTTGGATTAGCACTGAATAAAGTAGTTAGGGGTCTTGTATTCAGAGATTTAAAATGTTTCCAAACAATATTATAGCAAATTTATAAGCACCATGCTCATGTAATTGAATTTGAGTATGTGAAATGTATGGGCAATATCACTGTATTGTTATTCCATTTTAAAAATGAAAGAAACTGATACTTAGTGATGTCACCTGTCAATGGGCAAACAGCTAGTTAAGTGGTGAGACAGAACCCAGGTCCATGTGCCTATGCCACTGCCCATATCCATATGCCTTTGCGTGACATGAATGTATGTATAAGTGTCCATCTGTGTATATAAGCTTATGTGTGTGTGTGCCTGTGTACATATTAGTGTCTCTATATTCTGAGAGAGAGAGAGATTGAGTCTGGATTCTAGAATCTAATATATCTGGTGCTCATTGTGGAGAAAGAAGAAAATGTCATGGTCAAGGTCACTGGAGTTCTAACCTTAGGGTCTTGGCCAGGCATGCACACGTCTCCTGAGACATGGCTTAGTATGTTTGGTATAGGAGAGGTGATTCTGACTAGGAAAGAAACAATGAGCCAAAAAAAACAGAGGGTGCTTTCTGGGGATAAAGCATTTGCATCTTGGCTATGATAGACCCCATAGATTTGACCACCACCACAGTATCTATATTAAATCAATAATTCATGCCCTGGCCGGTTGGCTCAGTGGTAAAGCGTCGGCCTGGCATGCAGAAGTCCCGGGTTCGATTCCCGGCCAGGGCACACAGGAGAAGCGCCCATTTGCTTCTCCACCCCTCCCCCTCTCCTTCCTCTCTGTCTCTCTCTTCCCCTCCCGTAGCCAAGGCTCCATTGGAGCAAAGATGGCCCGGGCGCTGGGGATGGCTCCTTGGCCTCTGCCCCAGGCGCTAGAGTGGCTCTGGTCTTGGCAGAGCGATGCCCCCGAGGGGCAGAGCATCGACCCCTGGTGGGCATGCTGGGTGGATCCCGGTCGGGCGCATGCGGAAGTCTGACTGTCTCTCCCCGTTTCTAGCTTCAGAAAAATACAAAAAAACAAAAACAAAAAAACCCCTAAAAAATAATAATTCATGAGCCTAACCAGGTGGTGGTGCAGTGGATAAAGTGTTGGGCTGGGATGTAGAGGACCCAGGTTCAAAACCCAAAGGTTACCAGCTTGAGTGCAGGCTTCTCTGGCTTGAGTGCGGGCTCACCAGCTTGAGCGTGAGATTTCTGGCTTGAGTGTGGGATCATAGACATGACCCCATGCTCGCTGGCTTGAGCCCAAGGTCACTGGCTTGAGCAAGGGGTCACTGGCTTGGCTGTAGCCTCCTGGTCAAGGCACATATGAGAAAGCAATCAATGAACAATTAAAGTGCTGCAATGAAGAATTGATGCTTCTCATCTCTCTCCTTCCTGTCTCTGTTTCTATCTGTCCCTCTCTGTGTCTCTGTCGCTCTCAATTAAAATAATAATAATAATAATAATAATAATTCATGAACTGATTTTACAACTATGTCCCCAATGGCATTTATTTTCCAACAATTTTGTAGGGGCTCTGATTGAGTGTTTGAGTATTTTCAAATCAGTTCTTGAGTGCACTGAAAATTGGAAAGCATAGTAGGCCAGACACTGTGACACCTGCTAGAAGGCCAGTAAAAAGGTGCCTGTGTCAAAGCCACTTGAATAACTGGGGTCCTGGGTAGGCACACACACACATAAGCTTATATACACAGATGGACACTTATACATACATTCATGTTACGCAAAGGCATATGGATATGGGGCAATGGCATAGGCACATGGACCTGGGTTCTGTCTCACCACTTAACTAGCTCTGGGCCCAGGTCATATGGACCAAGTCAGATTTAAAGCAGTGGCTGTCATGTTCTAGGCCATACCTAAAGTGACTGAGCTTGTCTTCCAACTTGTAATGTCTCCAGCTTTGGGGTCACGTGGGCAGTTAGGACCTGTCTCGGGTATGCTCAAGTGACTGGAGGGTAGGAGAATCAGAATGAGTGGGTGCCTGGGGCTAATCTCCACAGCTGTGGGAGCACTGGCCCAGGCCACACATGGGAATGTGCTCAGAAGGGCATGAGTGCTTTTAAGTGTCAGCCTTTTAAAGATCACATGGGACTTGGACAAAGAACACATTAGTGATGAAAATAAAGGACCACAGGCTTTTCCTCAAATATTCTTGTCTGTGTAAGGCCCTCCATATTCCCTCCATTCCTCAAACACAGCTGAGATGAAATTTCCTGTCTATCCTCCTGGGGAGGGCCAAGAGGATGAGCCAGGTTGCTTTAGAAAGGTAAACATAGCACTTGGCGTGTGAGTGATAGAGAACCAATGGACAGTATATACACCATGTAGACTTATATAACTAAAAAGCTCATGGAAAATTAAAATAGGGTTTACTTCTTAATGATTTTATATATTATTATCCTAACCTACCCACAATAAGGGTAAAACTTACAATTTCTATCCCATTTCATATAAGTAAAGATTTAGCTCAATAATTAAATTACTCTTAGAACACTTATAATTTTAAACCACTGAGAGAAAACACTCAAATTAATTGTCAAAAACATACATTTAAGGCCCTGGCCGGTTGGCTCAGCGGTAGAGCGTCGGCCTAGCGTGCGGAGGACCCGGGTTCAATTCCCGGCCAGGGCACAAAGGAGAAGCGCCCATTTGCTTCTCCACCCCTCCTCCTCTCCTTCCTCTCTGTCTCTCTCTTCCCCTCCCGCAGCCAAGGCTCCATTGGAGCAAAGATGGCCCGGGCGCTGGGGATGGCTCTGTGGCCTCTTCCTCAGGCGCTAGAGTGGCTCTGGTCGCAACATGGCGACGCCCCGGATGGGCAGAGCATCGCCCCCTGGTGGGCGTGCCGGGTGGATCCCGGTCGGGCGCATGCGGGAGTCTGTCTGACTGTCTCTCCCTGTTTCCAGCTTCAGAAAAGTAAAAAAAAAACCAACAAAAAAAAACATACATTTAAGCCCATAGTTAACCAAAAAGGTACTTTTTACATCACTTACAAGGCCACATTCTCTTCGGAACAGTTTCCAGAATGTGCCTGCGCTCATACTTCACCAGCTCCAACTTCTGCCATTCTTGGGTGACCCTTGCGCCCAACCCCTCCTGTTGAAAGAGGTAGTGTCCTCCTAGCCCTGTCCTCCCTGGCCTGAGCTAGTCCCTTCACCTCATCTTTTCCTCTTTGGTTTCAGTATCTCGTTCTAGTCTCGAGGCCTTCCCCACCCTCAGTCTGGTTCTACTCCTTATCCTGAGCTGTGTTCCCACTCACCTCTGCTGGCCTGCCCTTCACCAGGTTCTCTCTCTTCCAGGTAACACTGTATTTCACCTGATAGAGACGCCCACTTCTGCCAAGGGCCAGGGGAAGAAGAGGGCCAAAGGGAAGGCTTTTTCCCTTTCTGTTCTCCACACCTCCCAGTGTTAGTCTGTTGGCGAGGGTATCTCTCCAACATTACCTGAGGTCTTTCACCTACACCCAACTACAGACAACAGGGCAAAAGGGGCCCCAGCAATCAAATGCAGTAAAATAACTTCTTTTTCAGTATACCAATATTTTGAACACTATCACACATGTTGGCACTGTATTGACAAAACGTAGCAGAAAAGGATATTCATATAACTGAAAGACTACTGAATACATTGTCTACAAAAAGAGGAAATAATCAATTTTTGTAAATTAAATTGTAGAAATATATTGCTTGCTTTTTACATTGATTTAGGTAAATCTCCAATACTTGACCAAAGCAAAAAATCCTATCAAATTGAACTCATTTCATCCTTATAATTTTTTTCCTATATTTTTCTGCCATAAAATTCCTTCTCTAAGGTAGAATTGAACATGATCTCTGATGTTATTACTCTTTAGGAAGTTCCAGCTCTCCCTTGGTGGTTTCTAGTCCAGTGCTCCCAGCCCCTGAGGGTCAGACATCTACTTTCAACAAATGGGAAAGGTGAACAGACACAATACCCACTTGAGAAGTGGTCACACTGGCTAAAACAGTAAGCCTCTTTCCTTTGGGTTAGAATTATGTTAATTACTTGCTGCTTAAGTTTCTTTGGAAAACAGGCCCTGGCCCGTTGGCTCAGCGGTAGAGCATCGGCCTGGTGTGTGGGGGACCCGGTTCAATTCCCGGCCAGGGCACATAGGAGAAGCGCCCATTTGCTTCTCCACCTCCCACCCCCTCCTTCCTCTCTGTCTCTCTCTTCCCCTCCCGCAGCCAAGGCTCCATTGGAGCAAAGATGGCCCGGGCACTGGGGATGGCTCCTTGGCCTCTGCCCCAGGCGCTAGAGTGGCTCTGGTCGCGGCAGAGCATCACCCCCTGGTGGGCAGAGCGTCGCCCCCTGGTGGGCATGCGGGGTGGATCCCGGTCAGGTGCATGCGGGAGTCTGTCTGACTGTCTCTCCCCGTTTCCAGCTTCAGAAAAGTACAACAAAAAAAAAGTTTCTTTGGAAAACACTTGCAAAACATGAGATCAAAACATGAGATGTGAGGGAACAAAAATAAAATAAAATAAAAATAAAAGGATAAACCAAGGAAACATTTATTAAGCTGGGACACAGCTTGATGTCACAAGTGTTTTAAGTTCATGATACACTGGCATAAGGATCCTCAGGGACACATAATTTGAGTTACAGATGCACCCAATATTTCAAGTAATTTTAGTGTTCATACACAAGAGAGTCCCCTTTAGAATTCTAGTGTACTATCAGGTGACTGAATCCATTTGGCTTGCTCCCAACTGATGAAGAGGTAACTTGCATAAGACACACAATAAATATCTGTGGAACGAATGAGTTCAACTATAAGGTGCTTAGGACTCAAAATGCAGTTTGTTTCTTGTAGGAAATCTTTAAAACTCTTACTGCCTCCTTGCATAGTCCTACAAAAGTGTGGACTCAATAGAAAATGCAGCCTTTAGATCCATGACCCTGTCACAGATCCATGGTGCATGCTGTTTCTGAACTGGGAGTGTTTTAGGTGCACGCATGGTATTTTCCACAGTGCTTCCATCCCAGCAGGTTTGGGACAGCACACTTTAATCAAATAATTTTTTTTTGGTGAAATAGATATGAGTATTCACACTAAGTGAAATAAATAAAGATCACTCTCATGTCAGTTCAGATCAGATTTTTGTTGCCAGATCAGTTTTGGTGCCAAAGATAAAAAATGTTTGGTTTTCCGAGTTTTATAAATTTCAAATGTGGTGTAGGGATTGTGTAACTGTAGAAGCTAACCAGGATATATGTTCTGTTATGACAATCTCTTCCAAATTCCAGAGTACCACGGTCAGACAAGGTGCTGGGCTTTTCATCTGCTGTGGGCCTTGCCACTGGGTGTGGGACTCCACCTTCTAGAGAAGGGGCTTCTAACCTCTTGAGAATCTGCTGAAAGTGATGGGCCTTTCTCCGTAGAAGAGTTCACAAATGCAAGTTCACAATTCTACACAAACAATGTGTAGAATTTCATGTGGTTCACACGCATGGGTCTTCAATTAAGAATTCCTGCTCTCTAGCAAGGAAGAAGGGAAATTGAAGATTCTAGATGACCCAGAACTGGCACAGAGGGTCCTTGTCAGGATAGGGTGACAGATATTGGGTAAATGTGACAGATGTGTCCCACACATGCAGGCTCTTAGTTATTTTCCAGCTATTGACTGACTAATGGCAGTTCTCATGGTCACAGTGGAAAAAAAAATCTCGGCTATTTCTAACATAAGCAATATTTATAAGCCCTGGATTGCCAGGCTGGAAGGAAGTATTCACAGTCTGGGCAGAGAGACAGGGAGTGAGAAGAGCAAAGCTATCACAAAGCTAATTCCAATTCAGACAGTTAGGAGTCGATGTTGGGACTTCTGCAATCCAAAAGGAAATGACATTAACAACAGCCTTTGAGCCACCTCTGTTTCAAAGGATTATCTTTGCCAGTATACCTCACCAGACCTGGACACCATCTTCTTGGGCTGTTGAGATTTAGATTTCATTGGTGATCCAAACCATAATTCTTCAGCTAAGATGAAAGGTAAGGGGTATTGTGGTACTCTGTGGCAAGGCCATCTGTTAACTAAAAATGGAACCAACCACACTAGTAGGCTCCAGTAGGGTAAGCTGTGCAAGAGGGCTTGTGATCATGTTTTAAACCTAACTTTCTGTTATTTTGTAATTATCTTTTTTTAAAAAATTCTGTCATCATTTATTGAGGACATGAGCATTTTAGCTAGCTTCCTAAAAATAAGTCATCTGTGGAAGTTGTCTAAATTCCAAGTCTTCAAAGTTCTGCACAGAGCACAGCCCTGGTCTGCTATGTAAAGTCCATCCTGCTCAAGGGAAGGGCCACAAGCAGAGCTCAATCCTTTGTACTAATTCTTCATTTCTCTATTTCCTAATTCCTCCTATGAAACTTCACTTATAATACACATTTACAGTATGGAAAAAACCTGAATGTGGGCCACTTCAAGTAGCTGTGCATTAAATAACGGCATCATAACCACATACTAGGCCTAGGCTGATACCTTGTGCTTCCTACCTTTAGGGTGGGAGATTTTGGAAGCGTAGTTTGTCTTCTCCTTTTTTTCCTTCACCACAGGTTTCTCTAAATTTCCACTAGCGGCTGTTTCTGAACATACAGAGACAAAGTCTTCTGAATAATCATAGTATGTACTTAAACTACTGCAGGAACCTGGAGATCTGCTGTCATCGACACTCTTTTTGGAAGTGTTGCTGCTCCTTTGGAAACTGGCTGTGCTGGGGCTGCTTCCTGGCTCTGCAGACATCCTGCTCTTTCCTACGGCCACACCAGGGGAATGCTCATGCAGATGGGGTGCTGATGTGTCAGCCAGAGACATAGGAAACCTAAGAGCATAAAAGTATTTTTAGATTCACGGCTATTGGCATTAAAACGAATCTATGCTTTATTACATTTAACCATACTTCCTTCTTTTGAAATATTTTCTGGAAACACTTCAGATTGTTTTTATATTTTTCTACATAAAATATAAGACCCTTGAGACAGACTTTGGTGAAATTATAGTCACAGGTAATATAAGATAAAGTTCATTTCAGATAAAAACAGTAATAAGAAATTTATAAATTAGTGAATTATACGCTCCTCTCCAAGCCTGGCTGTTTGTTGGGATTTATTTATTTATTTTGCCTGGGTCAGAGCTGAATTAGGTGACAGTTCCTGCTGAGTCTGGGAGGCTGGTATGGTATGCAGCACCCATGAAACCCAGAGGTGCTCGTCCAGAGGTGCTCGCTTTCATTCACTAATGATGAAGTCACATACTGGGAGGTTAAAAACAGAGATCGGAATTAATCTACTTGATCCATGATTATAAGGTTTTTAAAAAATGTTTTAATTCAGGAAATTTGTATTCCTTTTTATGTTTTACTTAGACTACTATAAGATCAATATAGTTTTCCTGATTATAGTTTATACAATGAGAGAAGAAGCAATTTAGAAACAAATGCTGTGGACATAGATGAAAGTGAAGTGGTTACCAGGGGACAGCGATTGTGGGGAAGGGGTCAGGGAAGGGGAGTAAAGAGGGACAAATACACGGTGACGGAAAATGATTTGACTTTGGGGGATGAGTACACCATACAGTCAACAGTTCAAATGCTATAGAGATGTTTACCTGAAACCTATGTACTCTTATGGATTGATGTCACCCCATTCAATTTAATTTTCTTTCCTTTTTTTTTTTTTTTAAAGATTTTACTTATTCATTTTAGAGGGAAGAGAGAGAGAGAGAGAGAAAGAAAAAGAAGAGAGAAGGGAAAGAGAAGGGCGGGGAGGAGCAGGAAGCATCAACTCCCATATGTACCTTGACCAGGCAAGCCCAGGGTTTCAAACTGGCGACCTCAGTGTTCCAGGTCGATGCTTTATCCACTGTGCCACCACAGGCCAAATTTAATTTATCTTCTAAATAAAATTATAAAAAAATAAAAATAAAAACATGCTGACCCGCATAAGAAAATCATCCAGGGATTAGAAACCTTTCCAAGAAAATGCACTAAGTAGAAAATGTACATTTGTTTACCAAACAAGTAACCCTATTTTCAGCTATACAAAAACCAAACTTTTATAAATAATGGATTTAAAAAAATCAAGCTAAGTTTGTCTAGTTACTATTGATATATTTTTAACTCTTCAATGTGAAAAATAAAAACTTTATTTGGGAACTAAACAATAGTACGGTAAACTTCAAAGAAATTTATTTATCTATTTAGAGAGAAATATTGATTTGTTAACATTCACTGGTTAATTCTTATAAGTGCCCTAATTGGTTATTGAACCTGCAACCTTGGTATATTGGGACAATGCTCTAACCAAGTGAGCTACCCGGCCAGGGTGAAAGAAATATATTTAAAAGATAAAAACAGAAATGAAATTTGATGGTGTGACCCTAACAGCTAGCTAATCAGGAGCATGTACTGCAGTACTATACAGTACTGCACTGTGTAGTTCAGATTTTGGCAGCATTTATATTTTGAACCATCATTGTTTACAGTATAATGCTGCTCATTTTATGGCACTTGAAGCATAATTGCACTGTATCTTTCACTATGTCTCATCATTATAGGGTTTTGTTTTTTTTATTCATTTTAGAAAGGAGAGAGAATGAGAGAGAGAGAGAGAGAGAGAGAGAGAGAGAGAGAAGGGGGGAGGGAGCAGGAAGCATCAACTCCCATATGTACCTTGACCAGATAAGTGCAAGGTTTTGAACCGGCGACCTCAGCATTCCAGGTTGATGCTTTATCCACTGCGCCACCACAGGTCAGGCTCATTATAGGGTTTATAATAGTTTCTTTACTGTCATGACTTGGAAAAATAACCCACAATTAAAAACACTCTTCTAGCCTGACCAGGTGATGGCACAATGGATAGAGCATCAGACTGGGATGCAGAGGACTCAGGTTTGAAACCCTGAGGTCACTTTAGCCCAAAGGTCACTGACTTGAGCAAGGGGTCACTCACTCTGCTGTAGACCCTCAGTCAAGGCACATATGAGAAAGCAATCAATGAACAACTAAGGTGCTGCCACAAAGTATTGATGCTTCTCGTCTCTCTCCCTTCCTGTCTGTCTGTCCCTCTCTCTGTCTCTGTCACAAAAAACAAAACAAAACAGACCTAACTGGTTGGCTTAGTGGTAGAGCATCGGCCTGGTGTGTAGCAGTCCTGGGTTTGATTCCCAACCAGGGCACACAGGAGAAGTGCCCATCTACTTTTCCACCTTTCCCTCTCTCCTTTCTCTCTATCTCTTCCAAGGCTCCATTGGGGCAAAGTTGGCTTGGGTGCTGAGGATGGCTCCATGGCCTCCGCCTCAGGCACTAGAATGGCTCCAGTTGCAGTGGAGCAATGGCCCAGAGGGGCTGAGCATTGCCCCCTGGTGGGCTTGCTGGGTGGATCCCGGTCTGGTGCATGCAGGAGTCTGTCTCTCTGCCTCCCTGTTTCTCTCTTCAGAAAAATACAAAACAAAACAAAGCAAAAACACTCTTCTAAATGGATATACGTGATTCAGTTGATCATGTTTTTATGGGATGCACCATGGTGAAGGGAAACTGCTTGTGACAATAAATTTGTATATCATATTTATTTAGTTATGGAATTAGAAATAAGAATGTTCAAGATCAAGTAATACATCTGACCCTGCCAGGTAGTGCAGTTGGTTAGAGCACTGTCCTTAAGCGCAGAGGTTGCCGGTTTGATCCCTGGTCCGGGCACATACAGGAACGGATGGATGCTCCTGTCTCTCTCCCTCCCTTCCTCTCTCACTAAAATCAATAAATAATAATTTAAAACAATAATAAAAAATACATCTGGATCATTCTGAACACTACACTCAGTTGTCTTCAATTCTGCTTTTGCAACAAGGAGCACAAAAAACAAACACATATTCAAATGTTTAAAGTGAACGAATGCATACTTGCTGTTCTTGACCAATCTTTCCTAAGATACGGGAAGATCAGCTCTGTGATCTGAGTGGAGGAGTCTTCACACTGCAGGATTTATGAGGTTCCCAGGGGAGTATTTTTTACATTCTTTGGTCTCTTTTTAAGCAAAGAATATATTTTAAAAACCTAGAATGATATTATAGAAAGCAAATGTTAAGATCTCACAAATAAAAATCAAAACCTGGTGTAAGATAAAGGTGAAGAAAAGTGGACACTTAGTAAATGATGGGGAGCAACGGGCTAGAGATCTGTCCAGAACTCAGAGCAAAAGTAAATCCTTGTTTCATTCCTGACAGTAAAATAAATATGAGAGAATTAAAACTGAATGTTAGAAACAAATCTTAAAAGAAAACATGGAGTTTGGTAATAAATAAAGCCCAGGTTCTGGCCGGTTGGCTCAGCGGTAGAATGTTGGCCAGGCATGTAGAAGTCCTGGGTTCGATTCCCAGCCAGGGCACACAGGAGAAGCGCCCATCTACTTCTCCACCCTCCCCCCTCTCCTTCTCTGTCTCTCTCTATCTCTCTTCCCCTCCCACAGCAAGGTTCCATTGGAGCAAAGTTGGCCGGGGTGCTGAGGACGACTCCATAGCCTCAGCCTCAGGCGCTAGAATGGCTCCAATTGCAGCAGAGCAACGCCCCAGAGGGGCCGAGCATCGCCCCCTGGTGGGCATGCTTGTGGATCCCTGTCAGGTGCATGCGGGAGTTTATCTGTCTGTCCCCCCATTCTCACTTAGGAAAAATACAAAATACAATAAATAAATAAAGCCCAGAAATCACAAAGGAAACAACTAGTAAAAATGGTGGCATAAAAATTTAAAATTTCTGTATAACAAAAACAATCAAGTCAAGAAGCACAGAAGCTGAGTAAACTATTTTCAATACATATGAAAAGAGCTAATTTCCTTAATTTACAAAGAACTTTTATAATAATCTGTTAGTAAAATGGGCCAAGGATATGTTACACAACAAGCACATTACAGAAACACAGACAAGAAATACGTCAGATGTTCAAGCTGGATCTAAATTAATTAAAAGCAAGTTAAGACAAATAGATTCCAGCTTCATCTATCAGAATGGCAAAAATTAAAGAACTGGATGAAACACTGTCATATAACTATGATTAACAGTAATACTGATACTGATGTTTTAAAAAATCAAAGAATGAAGTATATCTTTGTAAGTGTGGGTATGTAAAGATCTCCAAGGCATGTTCTTTTTCTTTAAAATTTATTTTTTATTTTTTATTATTTTATTAACTTTATTGGGATGACATTGATTCTCAAAACCATACAAGTTTCTGGTGCACACACAACAAACCACCACCTGCCCACAGCATCGCGTACCCTCTGCCTCTAGTAACACCTCTCTCTGTCTCCATTCCCCCAGCCCTGCCTGCCTCCTCTAACCCCTACCCCCTTTCCTACTGGCCTCACCAGACTGATAGCCACCTGTCAGTCTGTTTTATGAAGACATCTTTATTTTCTTTCCTTGCTTTTTCTTTTTTTTTTCTTTTTAAAGGTTTTATTTATTGATTTTAGAGAGAGGAGAGACAGAAGGGGAAGAGGAGTGGGAAGCATCAGCTTGTAGTAGTTGCTTCTTGTATGTGCTCTGACTGGGCAAGCCCAGGGTTTTGAACTGGCTATCATTCCAGGTCAACACTGTATTCACTGCGCCACCGCAGTCAGGCTTATGTTTATTTTCTAATCAATATCTACATGTAGCTCATTCTATGCCATAATAAAAGGAGTTAAAAGTCCCATTTTTTTTTTTTAATTTTTCTGAAGCTGGAAACCGGGAGAGACAGTCAGACAGACTCCCTCATGCGCCCGACCGGGATCCACCCGGCACGCCCACCAGGGGGCGATGCGACCAGAGCCACTCCAGCGCCTGGGGCAGAGGCCAAGGAGCCATCCCCAGCGCCCGGGCCATCTTTGCTCCAATGGAGCCTCGGCTGCAGGAGGGGAAGAGAGAGACAGAGAGGAAGGAGAGGGGGAGGGGTGGAGAAGCAGATGGGCGCTTCTCTTGTGTGCCCTGGCCGGGAATTGAACCCGGGACTTCTGCACGCCAGGCCGACACTTTACCACTGAGCCAACCGGCAAGGGCCTAAAAGTCCCATTTTTAAGATTTGAGACTTGCTTGGCCACAAAGAAGAATGAAATCTTACCACTTGTGACAACATAGATGAACCGAGAAGTGATTTTGCTAGTAAGATAAGTCAGAGAAAGACAAACACCATGATTTCACTCAGATGTGGAATCTAAAGAACAAAATAAATGGACAAACAAAATAGAAACAGACCTATGGATACTGACAACAGACTGAGGGTTGTCAGAGGGGAGGAAGTTTGGGGAACTGGGTGAAAAGGTGAAGGAATTGAGAAGCTACAACGCAGTCACAGGGATGTAAAGTACAGTATAGGAAACATAGTCAATAATATTTTAAGAACTATGTATGGTGCCAGGTGGATACTGGAAATATTGGGGGTGGTGATCACTTTGTAAAGTGTGTGACTGTCTAACTACTATACTGTACACTGACACTAATACAAAATAATATTAAATGTAAACTGTAATTGAAAAATAAAATTTAAAAAAAGAAAAAAAAGATTTAAGACTTGCATTTGGGGCCCTGGCCGGTTGGCTCAGTGGTAGAGCGTCGGCCTGGTGTGCGGGAGTCCCGGGTTCGATTCCTGGCCAGGGCACACAGGAGAAGCGCCTATCTGCTTCTCCACCCCTCCCCCTCTCCTTCCTCTCTGTCTCTCTCTTCCCCTCCTGCAGCCGAGGCTCCATTGGAGCAAGGATGGCCCGGGCGCTGGGGATGGCTCCATGGCCTCTGCCCCAGGCACTAGAGTGGCTCTGGTGGGTCGCAGAGCGAAGCCCCCTGGTGGGCGTGCCGGGTGGATCCCGGTCAGGCGCATGCGGGAGTCTGTCTGTCTCTCCCCGTTTCCAGCTTCAGAAAAATACAAAAAGAAAAAATAAAAAAAATAAATAAAAATGACAATTAAAAAAAAAAAAAAGACTTGCATTTGGTCCTTTGGTAGGCTGATTAATTACCACCCACCCCGAAGTATGGCCACATTGTGATTCCAAGAATCTGTGAATCCCAGGCCCAGTGAACAGAACTTGTTACTTTATATAACAGAAGGGACTTTGCAGAATGATGTTGGATGAATAATAGCAAGGTAGGATTATCCTGAAGTACTCTGGATTATTCTCCTAGGTCTGAATTAATCACAAACACCTTTCTTTATAAGAGGGCCACAGGAGGAGTCAGAAGATGGCCCTGTGAGGAGGGGTGCTGGTCTGAGAGAAATGCTTCACTGCTGGCTCTGGGACAGAGGAAGGGGTGACAGGCCAGAGACAGGCTTTTCTGTCAGTTAGAAAAGGTGAGGAAATGAACTTTCCCCTGAAGCCTTCGGAAGGAACCAGACCTGCTGGTATTTAGCTCCATGAGACTCATGTCAGACTTTTGACCTCCAGTACAGTAAGACATAAACTTGTATTGTTTTAAACCAGAGTTTGTGGTAATTTTTTTATAACAGTGATAGGAAACTAATACAGTTTACATTAAAAACATCAAGAATCAAAGTAAGATGAAAAGCAGGCTATTAAAATGTAAATGAAATGCACTATTATAAATTTCAAGAAGTCAAAGAGGGTGAGTTCAAATGCTTTGGGCAAGTAACTTCATGCTTCCAGATACTGGCATCTGCACCGCATCCAGGAAGATGCCCAATGCTGGGAGCTGGTGGAGTGGTTTGCTTTGGGAAAACTAGCAGGTCCAAATAGCAGACTCTCATTACCCTGTTGGATGGAGACATAGAAAAAAACCCCACAAAAAACAAGAAGGCTGGCCTTTGTGCAGAGGCATGGTGGAGCATGGCAGGAGACTGAGGAAGCAGGGTGGGAGGGGAAGACTTAGTGAGGGCAAGGGGTGACAAAAAGTGGCAGGGATCTGGCAAGGCCAGGATATTAATTATGCAGAGCAAATAAGTTAATTGAGGAAATAAATATACTGAGATTCCCAGAGGACAAGTTCCTTAGTTCATGAAAAGGTTTTACTTACTTATAAATGGGGAAGGCTAGAAAGAACCCTGAGGTATTGGATTGGAATAGGAAATATTGGGTTTATATAGATGTATCTATATAGATATGTATATAGATACAGAAAAGTTATAGATCTGTGTGTGTGTGTATATACGTAGGTATCTCTGTGTGTGTGTATTTTTCCTAGTCTGCTGTCTGAGAGGGCCTAGAAGCAATGACACCCCAGTAAGAGTGAGCACACTGAGCACCACTCCCCACTAAAAGGAAATCAGGGGTCCTCGCAGAAATGGATGATGCAGGGCTGGGGCAAGTGAAGTATACGAGGCTGGTGAGCCTCACCAGTGGTGGAACAGTGGATAGAGCGTCAACCTGCGATGTGAAGTCCTTGGTTTGAAACCCCGGGATCACTGGTTTGAGTATGGACTTGTCAGCCTGAGCATGGGGTCATAGACATGACCCCATGGTCACTGGCTTGAGCCCAAAGGTTTCTGACTTGAAGCCCAAGGTTGCTGGCTTAAGCCCAAAGTCACTGATTGGTTTGAGCAAGGGGTCAATGGCTCAGCTTGAGACCCCAGTAAAGGCACATATGAGAAGGAATCAATAAACGACTAAAGTGAATATAACTACAAGTTGATACTTCTCATCTCTCTCCTCCCCACCTTCCTGTCTCTTTCTCTCGCTCTATAAAAGAATAATTAAAAAAAAAGAGATAAGGCTGGTGTGTGAAAGGACAGAAGCCAAATGGAAGAAGTTTCCACCAGTCAAATCTAGGACATGTGAGCATCAGAATAAATAAAGGGGATATGAGAGGAAAACATATTAAATCAAATAGGAATCCATGAGTCCCAATTTCTATAAATAAATGAGAAGGGAGAGTAAGCCCTTCCTTACAGTAGAACAACAGTTAATAAATGTACAAGGAATGGCAGAATAGATAATAGCTATTTGGCAACTATCATGGAGGTAGCTGAAACAGGCAGGAGTTGTCAATGGATGCTAAAGGCCAATGAATGTAAGCTTTTTTTTTTTTTTTTTTTTTACAGAGACACAGAGAGAGAGTCAGAGAAAGGGACAGATAGGGACAGACAGACAGGAATGGAGAGAGATGAGAAGCATCAATCAGTTTTTTGTTGCTACACCTTAGTTGCTCATCGATTGCTTTCTCATATGTGCTTTGACTGGTGGCGGGGGTGGGGGCTACAGCAGACTGAGTAACCCCTTGCTTGAGCCAGCGACCTTGGGTCCAAGCTGGTGAGCTTTTGCTCAAATCAGATGAGCCCGCACTCAGGCTGGCGACCTCGGGGTCTCGAACCTGGGTCCTCTGCATCCAAGACTGATGCTCTATTCACTGCGCCACCGCCTGGTCAGGCAATGAATGTAAGCTTGATAAGGAATAGGATCTGGTGCAATACCAACCAAACACAAAGGGGAAGATGGTGACCTCGTGGAGAAATCTGGCAGACACCATGACCTTGATCAGGTCATCAGGGTTCATCACCAGAGATGGCACAGGTGGACCTCATGTGCCTCCCTGTGACCAAGAAGGGCCCAGAGTCACTTCTGTGGCCTTCCTGCCATGAGCCGGACCTGAGTTGGGTCATGAGGAAACACCAGCTGGATCCAGGTTGAGGTAGTTCCTACAGAATGAAAGGCCTGAACTCAAAGTTAAGCAGTATTTTAAATGAACAGAAAAATTCTTCCTTTAGCTTATAACAATAGTATTATAGAGGTAAGATGATCACATATCTTACCCTGGTTGGCAAACTGCGGCTTGCAAGCCACATGCAGCTCTTTGGCCCCTTGAGTGTGGTTCTTCCACAAAATACCACGTGTGAGTGCTACTTCGACAAGGAATATACCTACCTATATAGTTTAAGTTTTAAAAATTTGGCTCTCAAAAGGAATTTCAATCGTTGTGCTATTGATATTTGGCTCTGTTGACTAATGAGATTGCCGACCACTGTCTTAGGGCATTCAGGAACACTATTTCACACATGTATCTACTTTTGAGATTATATGTCCCAAATTTTTGCTTCATAAACTTGGTCACTCTAATATTGAAGAAAAGTTTAAGAATTAACACTGACTAAGAAGAGAGGGAGGCCTGACCAGGAGGTGGCACAGTGGATAGAGCATTGGACTGGGATGTGGAGGACCCAGGTTTGAAACCCGGAGGTTGCTGGCTTGAGTGTGGGCTCATCCGGCTTGAGCATAGGCTCACCAGCTTGAGAACGAGGTTACTGGCTTGATTGTGGGATCATAGACATAACTGCATGGTCACTGACTTGAGCCCAAGGTTTCTAGCTTGAGCAATGGGTCATTTGCTTTGCTGTAGCACCCCCCACCCCTGTCAAGGCACATATGAGAAAGCAATCAATGAACAACTAAGGAGACTAAGGAGCCGCAACAAAGAATTGATGCTTCTCATCTCTCTCCCTTCCTGTGTGTCTGTCCCTATCTGTCCCTCTCTCTGAGTCTCTTCTTGTCTCTGTAAAAAAAAAAAAAAAAAAAAAAGAGAGAGAGAAGAAGAAGAGAGGGAGTATGCTATATGAGAAAAATGCTTGTGTGGCAAGACATCTGAGTTACACATAGTACCAGCTCTGCCAGGAAAACTGTTTGTCCTCAGCTGTTTAATGGAGGGCACTAGTGGAATGGACTTCTAAAGTCCAATCTAGCATGAAAATCCATAAATTAAACATACCTATATATCTATATCAGAAATCTCAAAACTTTGATAACATAGAAATGAGCTATATTCAAAGTTTGGTTATAGAAAGTTATGTAGGTTTTGGCCATTTAACAATTTTATATATATTTTTATATATTTTATACATTTATTTTTGACAAAAAGCTTGAATTCGTTACCCGGCTTAGCATCCCAGAGTGCCTTCAGGATGAGAAACTGTGACTGCCACTAAGTGGTGGCAAATGTGAAGGACTGCGAGGGCACTGAAAAAATGAAATGTGAGTTCAAGGGCTGCATTTAGCAACACGTACACTTTAGCTCCCCCTCCTGGCCACTGCCACATTTCTTGTTCATATTCAGTGTTGACCTAATCATTTTTACTAGAATTTTCATTCTTTCTATTTTAATAAAACTGTACTAAAATACTTCATCTTTTGATACCTCTTGCACATGAGATGTTCATTTCATTCATTCTTTCAACACATATTTGGGTGCTTGCCATGTGCCAGGGTCTCTGAGGTGTATGGGGGATATAATGGACACAAATATGCTGCTCACGAAAATATTTCAAAATGAATATGAAGCGATGAAATATTCCCTAATTTTTGTGAGCAGTATAAAAATGTTTTGTTTTTGTGGAGTTTATATGTTGGAGATAAAATAATCACAGTGGTTCTGAGTGTTTTCAAGGATGGAGATACAACTCTGTGAGGACACATGACAAAGAAATCTGACCTAGACAGTGACCTGGCCTGGAGGCTGGGGCCCAGTGAGAAGGACCAGTGGCATGGGTTTGTGCTTAATTTCAGAATACAGGGGACATGGGGTATAGCACAATGATAAGAGACACCGAGCTTTGAGCATATTAATGACCCCAGGAAAGGAGAGTGAGCCAGAGTGGTGGCAGGAGGAGCAGAGAGAGGGCTGGGGGTTGGTGAGGGTGCTGCAGCCAAGGGAAGACAGTGTTTCCAAAGTGAGAGGGGAGCAGCAGTGTCAAATTTCAGAGCTGCTGACAATGAGCAAGAGGAGGTGTGGCAGTGCAGTGGCAGTAGCGGGTGAGTGGTGTTTGTTCAGTACAGAGATGGCAGAAGGCAAACTTGTGGGTCCAGGATTAAGGAACAGGAATGGATGCACTGAACAGGGCAATTCTTTAAAAAAGTTTGCCGTAGAAAGGGGACGAAAGATTGGGCAATCACTGGGAAGGGAAGGGAACGTGGGGTTAAGGGAGATCTTTTCCCCTCTTTCTTTTGTGGTGGGAGATTTGAGCATATTTAAAGCCACAGGAAAGAGCCAGCTGAGATGGAACAGGAGATATTACAGGTAAGAGAATAATAGCTGACAGTGACAAGATGGGGTTTTTGACAAGCGGGAAGAGATGACATCCAAGTCACAATTAGGGGAGACGTGGGACAAGAATTAGGAAGATCAGATGGGTACAAGGTAGGCAAGGCATGCGTTCTGATGGCTGGAGAATGAGGAGATCCCCACCAGGTAGCGTTAGGTTCCTCTGTGACAGCATGGGGGGCAGGTGAAAAGTCAAGTTTGAGTGATGTGGAGGTTGACAGTAGGCTACATCCCACAGACCCTCTGCAAGCTGCAGCAATCATACCATATTACTTTGGTCAATCAGGGCTTCACTCAATGGAAAAGGAGAAAAAAAATGGGAGTTTGGAGGTTTGAGATTGGCAAGGGCATATGTGTGTGGGGCTATTAGCTCCCCAAGGGCAGGGATCTGTCACAGCCATCACTGTATCACTCTGTGATTAATGGACTAGAGTATCAGTACTCAGGTACTTACTATCAAAATGGTTAGCACAGGGATGAGCATTTGTCTCCATTTCAATTTGCTTCCTTAGGTGCTTCTCTAAAAAACAGAAAAGAAAGAGTAGGGAACAAACAGCCTAATTTCCTCCATGACTTTGTTTTCTCACCGGGGAGAAAACTATGTATTATTTTATCCTTCCGTAGAACCAGTTTTATTATTTTTTTTTCATTTGTTTTTTTTCTGTATTTTTTCTGAAGCCGGAAACGGGGAGAGACAGTCAGACAGACTCCCGCATGCGCCCGACCGGGATCCACCCGGCACGCCCACCAGGGGGCGATGCTCTGCCCCTCCGGGGGAGGGGGGTGTCGCTCTGTTGCGACCAGAGCCACTCCAGCGCCTGGGGCAGAGGCCAAGGAGCCATCCCCAGCGCCCGTGCCATCTTTGCTCCAATGGAGCCTCGCTGCGGGAGGGGAAGAGAGAGACAGAGAGGAAGGAGAGGGGGAGGGGTGGAGAAGCAAATGAATGCCTCTCCTGTGTGCCCTGGCCAGGAATCGAACCCGGGACTCCTGCACGCCAGGCGGCTGCTCTACCGCTGAGCCAACCGGCCAGGGCCCATAGGGCCAGTTTTAAAGTTCTTGCCATACTTCTTCTATCCAGGGACTCTCTTATATACTTAAGAAAGCTAAGGGACATCTTTCAATTTTTAGCCTGTTAATAGTCAGGTGCTTATGTAGTTTTGTCTACCTGGCATAGAAGTTGTGATTCTCAAAACAGATACTAAAATAATTGTATTTTTACCTATAAAATTCATATCCATTTCTCCCCCTAAATTTACTTACTTGAACTAACAGAAAAAGAGGAAATAGCATAAGACTGTCCATACTCAAGGCTGGGGGCGGGGGATACAAGTCAGGAGACCAATTAGGAAGCTACTGAAATAATCAGGCACCTGCTGATGGTGGCCGGGACCAGGGTGGTGATAGAGGGGGGTTGGTAGAAATGTAGACTTGTGCATCTATTCTGGGTACATTGAAGGATGTGTTGACAAACTGAAAGTGGGGAGAAAGAAAAACAGTAGTCAAGGAGGACCTAAGCCTGGACAACTGGGAGAACCGTTTCCAGTAACAGGTGAGTAGAAGTGTGGCAGAAGCAGGTTGCGGGGAATGTCGAGAGCTGTTCCAGACCTGCTGTATTGGGGATGCCTTCTAAGTAGGTGTGGGCAGGCAGCTGAAAACACGGGGCTGAAGTTCAGGGGAGGGTCAGGGCTGGAGATACACTTTTGGGGCTCACTGTCATTTAGATGGGTTTTGAGCCTATGAGACTAGAGTGAGTGTAAATGGAAAACAATGTTTAAGAAAAACTGGTCTGAAACAAGTTACCTGTTGGTATAAGTGTAGCAACGAAATGTTAAAGCAATACAGGAAAATTGTGAACAAAGAGCTCCGAGGCTGAGTGAGTGTAGGCAAACAAGTTGCAGACATTTCAAAGGGTTTAGAGTTCCACTGGCTGGGGATGGGAAAATGTCAGCGCTACTGTTAGAAGGGGAAAACAAAAACAAAAAAACAAAAGCAAGGAGGTAGATACAAAATTGAAGATAACAGTTTCAGATATAATGAAAAATATTGGTGAAAGCCTTCAAGTCTGGGCGGAGATGGTGAAACCAGCCCCGTCCATGACCAGGTGTTCAGAGGCTGCCTGAAGACCTGGTCACTTCCCCAGGCTGTACCCAGGCCAGCTCGGGGAAGCCCCTGCTCGGATGCTCGCAGCGGCCAGTCCCCAGACGGAGCAGCGTTGCCTTGCAGTCACTATCTGAGCACGGGAAGGGCACACGGAAGGCGGCTCTTCTCCACGCAGCACTTTGCAGGAGGAATCGGCTGGCCGCCTGATCACCTGGCTACGTTACCAACTCGAGTGCGAGCGTTGCACCGAGGCCCATGCCGAGCAGGGGCCAGGGCTGAAAGACCTGGCGATACCAGAAGGCCCGGAAAGTTTGGCAGAAAGTTACGTTTGGGGCTGGGCCCGGGCCTAGGGCTGCAGTGGCGGCGGCAGCGGGGTCGTTACGTACTCCGCGTAGCTCCAGAGGCAGCGCTAACCTAGCGTCCTCCGGACTCAGACGCGTCACCTTGGAAACCCGCCCGCGGGGCCTCTTGGGACCTGCAGCCAGGGAAGAACTAGGGGGCGGGGCCGTGAGGTTGGCGCGCATGCGCACTCCGGCCCGGGTGTTCGCGAGTGTGAAGTGGGTTGAGTTGTGTAAACGTCTGTAAAGAAGCCGCCCACAGCTCCTCTGTAAACAAGCTGGGCGGACGCGCCCCGGTGGGTGAAGATCCCGCTGTTCCGTCTGTCGCTCGGTCGCTCTTGCCCGCGCGTCGGGTGTTTTGAATCCGAGTCCCGGCGCGTGTCTACCTGCCTGGAAGAGGCGGCAGCGAGAGCAGAATGCTCCAGTAGGCTGCTGGGCTCGCTGCTGGGCACGCAGGTGTAGATTTAACCCCCCGCAAGGGAGTGGGTCCCGGCGTGCAAGTGTAGACACTTCATCACTGCCTCTTAACCCCTCTCTGTCAAGTTAGATTACTTTAGACAAAGAACATCTGATTATAAAGCAATCCATGTTTGGTGTGGAGAATGTAGAATGAACAGGAAAAGTGCCAAGAAAAAGTAAAAATCACCGAGGTGATGTAATGCATAATTAACGAATATTTATATTATTTCTTCTTTTCCTCCTTTCTCCCCACTCCCCTTGTATCACTGTCTTGTGCTCTTGTAGGTGAATCTTGAGGTCACCCCTATTTCCTTAGGATCAATTACTATACGAAGTTGAAGGATCAAAGGATATGCCCATTTTGAGGCTTTCTAAAGGTGAAAATTTGCCTTCCAGGTAAATACCTCCAATTGTTAACCCACATTGGGGATAATCTTACTTTTAAAAAACCATCCGTTTTTTTCCTGACTAGGTGGTGGTTCAGTAGATAGAGCATTGATCTGGGGCACTGAGGACCCAGGTTTGAAACCCGGAGATTGCCAGCTTGGGCATGGATGCATCTGGCTTGAGCAAGGGGTCACTGGCTCAACTGGAACCCGGGGTCAAGGCATATATGAGAAAGCAGCAATCAATGAATAATAAATTGATGCGTCTCATCTCTCTCCCTTCCTGACTGTCCCTCTATTGCAAAAAATACATGTGTGTGTGTATTACCCGTTTTTTTTGGTCAAAAATGGACATCTTTGATTTTTTTCACTTCTTTGTTCACATATTGCTAGTGATTATTTGTACTTGTTTTGTGATTTGCCTTTTCTGGCCTTTTGCCCATTTTTTTTACTTGGTGTTCATTCATCTTTGTAAAAAATGATTTAGAATTTTTGATATTCCATGAAGCTCAGATCTGTGATATATGTTGCAAATATTTCCTCTAGTCAATTACCATTTAATTTTATTTATAGTGTATTTTGATCTTTGTGTGGAGTTAAATTTATCACATTTTCCCTTTATGGTTTTTCTGTAATAGGAGCAGTGCGCATTTCCAAGAAGACTGTTTAATTTCCAGCATTGTAGGGGTGGGTAAGGCAAGGCTTTCCCTTCACATCACCACCCTCTCCTCCACATGCTGCTACAATGCCCACCCTCAGTGTGTGGGTCCTGTGTTTCTACAACCTTAGTTGGTGAGTTATCCATATCAGATGGCTGGTGGTGATATCAGTTCTGATGCTGGTTGAAGTGGGGTTCGAGTATGGTGTTGTATGAAAAGCATTTTTTTTGTTTGTTTTTTGACTTGCACTTGGAGACGCTTATGGAGTTGAGGTAGAATTTTGCTTACAGGCTTTCAATGTCTCATTTCTGTTTGTCTCGTCAAGGAAAAAGTCCAGTCTTGTCTTCTTTAAGCCCAGTATGAAAACCAAAGTCCAGATTTTTGGGTCATGGTTTAATCCATATCAAAGTTTAATACAGTGCTGCAGGCACTGTTCAAAGCTTGTTCTTGGGAGATCTCCAGCTACCAACATGGCAGCTGCTTGGAGACCCCATGAATGAGTCAGGTAAACTGGTTTCCAAGCAGGAAGAGAGAAAAAGGGCCAGACTTCTATTAAGCCCTGTTTTTATTTTCCAGCGGGAAGGACTAGCTTTCCTTAAGCTAACCAATCAGTTTCTTTAAAATTTTAGGATTTTGTGTTGGTTCCTCCCACTAACCTTGTCTTCTAGGCTAGATACACAAGCCTCTATGGCAGCCATTCTAGCTTCCGCAGCACATGGCTTATTAAAGTGAAAGCACAGCAGCACCCTCTCCGCCCAGCATCTGACTGGCAGTGCCTTGGGGAGATTGCTATCAAACCTGAGTCTAGATGCACAATGGACTCTGGAGGGCATGATGGACTAATTAGCCTATGAATGTTACAACCTTTTAGCAAATTAAGCTTAAAGAGATATTCTAGCTTCTTACTGAAGCAGGCTTTCCAAATTTTATAAAATATAATGTCCAATTCCCTTTGCTCTCTTTCCCTATCAATATCTAGCTACCTGTCTGTGTTAAGTGATATATGTTTGTTGTTGGGGAGTAGCTTCAGGCACACATACACTAGACACCCTGGGCTTGACATTTATGGAAAGAGAGAGCTGGTTCATGGCTGGTGGTCTGCCCAGAACAGGAACAAAATCAGCAGTTTTTTGTTAAGGCACCATCCCAACCCAGGTTCTCAAGACTGGAGGAACCCAAAAGATGGAGGTTTCTTAGAACTTCCTTTCCCATCTGAGTGGTTTCTTCCTCTGTTTTTTAACTAGCCTTTCCCAGTTGACAGCCTTTGTTTCTGCCTCTAAAAGGGAGTGGTGCTTGCTTCTTTTCTAGAAGGGAGAGAGGCCCTTAGGGTACAAAGTTGAAGAACTGCCTTTTAGTTATTATGGTGGTCACCTCCATCATGCTACATACCAGACATATGCATTTATTTCTTTGTATTGGTTTCCTAAGGTGACTGTAACAAATTGCCACAGATATGGATGGCTTAGAACAACAGAAATTTATTCTCTCACAGTTCTGGAGGCCAGAAATCTGACATCAAGGGCCATGCTTCCTCTGAAGGCTCTTGGGGCAAATTCTTTCTGCTTTTTTCCAGTTCCCATTGGCTCTTGGTAAGTTCCTTGCTTGTGGCAGCATCACTCCTGTCTGTGCCTTTGTGTTCAAATGGTGTTTTTCTTTCTGTTTCAGTGTGTCTTCATACAAGGACATCAGGGTAAGCCCTGAATCAGGATGATTTCGCCTGAAGATCCTCAACTAATTTCATCTGCAAAGATCCTGTTTGCAAATAAGGTCACATTCTAAGATTTTGGGTAAACATGAATTTTGGGGAACACTATTCAACTCACTTTAGTTACTGTGGTGGTCATCACTATTATTCTACATAATAAAAATATGATTTTATTTCTCATTTTAGGTTATTTATAAAGTTAGGTAAATCACAACATCACACCTGGTTTCATTTTTCATATCATCTGAAGATCTCTGTGAAGGTCAAATCCTCCTTTCACAATGTATGTGTATATCAATCACATCATCCTGATGTACACTTGAAATATCTTGGAGTTTTGTCAATTACACCACAATAAAGCTGGAAAAAGAAAGAAAATTCTGTTTAAAATTGTGTCAAATCTAAAAGTATTGTTATTTGACTTGAACATCAAAAACTAGTGGTGTGAAAAACATCCAAAAAAACTAGTGGTGTGAAATAATTAGCCTTCTGCATCCCCACTAAATTAGACAGTTTATTTCTGAAGAGTATTTTTTAAGTCTAGATTTATTGAGCTTTATTTGGGATTCAGTTGGAATGTTTGGTATTCCTATTAATTATCTTGAAGCTCCATTGGTGTCCCTGTGATAAATTAAATGATCTTTTGGCTAGAGTTTTCAAACTTCTAATTTTTATATTTTCATGGCATTATTAAAAGGATAAATTTCTTTATCCTTTTAGAGGATAAAAGAGGGGAGACAGTGAGGCAGACTCCCACATGTGCCCCACCTGGATCTGCCCAGCAACCCCATCTGGGGCCAATGCTTCAATACTGAGCTATTTTTAGTGCCCAAGATTGTCACACTCAAACCAACTGAGGTATCCTCAGTGCCTGGAGCCGATGCTTGAACCAGTCAAGCCACTGGCTGCAGGAGGGGAAGAGAGAGAGAAAGGGTAGAGAGCAGGTGGTTGCTTCTCCTGTGTGCCCTGACTGGGAATTGAACCCGGATGCCCATATGCCAGGCCAACTGTCCCAGTAGAGCCCAAGCTCTATGTTGATCAGGCATTCCTGATTCGACTTCCCCATGCAGTAGGACACTCCTGCTTATCAGCAGGGCTGGCAGCCTCTTTGAGACTACTCTTGAGGCGGCTATGAGGATGCTACTGACCAGTGCCAATACTAACTGCCACCAGAGGAAAAACACAACCGACACACAAGTTAGTTGCAAGAATCACACAGGCAATTTATTACTCACAAATCCTTTTGGCGTGCCTGGGTACAGCTTAAAGGGGCCCTGTCGGTGTGCTCCTCTCAGCTGTCTTTGGTCAGAGCACAGAGCGGCGTGGAGACAGTCCACGTTCATGTTGGAGTCTGGGTGACTACTGCAGCAGGGGGCCCCTCAGCTTTAGTACCTTTTCTGGCCAACGCCTTCTAACAGATGTCAATCTACAGGATTATCACCTCAAACTACCTTTTTGGGAGTTCCTTGAAGGGAGCCCCTTTTATGTTAATCCACTGAAATGTTACATTAAACCACTTTTAAGATGTTCCTATGAAAGCTTCTTATTTATGTTAACTTAGGAAGTTATGACATCAAGCCACTTCTTATCTATGTATAACTGCACACACATACTAACTGGGTCCTGCTCGAAAGTTAGAGTCTGTTTATCACATCTTCACACACTATATTAATTTCTATTCAGATGGCATAACTTTATTTAATTTCCTTAATAATTTTAATATTATATCTTAATTACTTCAATATATCTTCCATATTTTTTAATATTTCTATATATTTAATTACTATAACATTTAATTACTACAACACCAACACTCTGTCCACTGAGCCACCAGCCAGGGCCAAAAGTATAACTTTCTAACAGTAATTCATAGTGGAAAAAAAGGAGCTCTAGGAATATGAGGGTAGCATATCAGGAATTTTTCTGGTATAGTGTGAAGATAAGTGGGTTTCTTTCAAGTCGTGGATATACCAGTCACTGTTTCCATCATCTCCAGTTCTCGGTCGTCATCTGGAGTAGAGATAATAAGATAGCCCAGTTTTAGAGTGTTTGTACAGATCAAGGGAGTGGTTTATGCAAAGCATTTAGAGCAGCCTGACCAAGAGGTGGTGCAGTGAATAGAGCATCTGACTGGGATGCAGAGGACCCAGGTTCGAGACCTTGAAGTCGCCAGCTTGAGTGTGGGCTCATCTGGTTTGAGCAAAAGTTCACCAGCTTGGACCCAAGGTCACTGGCTCGAGTAAGGGGTTACTCGGTCTGCTGAAACCCCACGGTCAAGGCACATATGAGAAAGCAATCAATGAACAACTAAGGTCTCACAACGAAAAACTGATGATTGATGCTTCTCATCTCTTGCCGTTCCTGTCTGTCTGTCCCTGTCTATTCCTCTCTCTGACTCTCTCTCTGTCCCTGTAAAAAAAAAAAAAAAAAAAAAAAAAAGCACTTAGAACAGATCTGGCACAGGGCAAACACATAAAAACTGTAGCTTTTATTTCAAATAGGAAATTTATTTCTCCTCAGGGCATGCAGATGGAAGGGGTGTCATTATTGAAGGTACTTGCTTGTATGCTTGTAGTGATCAGGAGATGTATAGTCACTAGGGCACATTAGAACCCAGCTTTAGTTTAGGTTACTAATTTACAGTCAAGAAGTATGCATAGCTTATTACTTTCTTAAATAATATCTGGAGAAAACATACTTTTGTAAAAAAATTTAAGACCAAAGTATTAAAAAACATTTTATATGACAAACCATATGTAATTACTATAGAAATTTTGAAAGTACAGAGAAGAAGAAAAGCAACAATGACTTATGCTCTGAGTGTGATGGGCTTTAAAATAAAGTGTACATTGCTGGTGGCTTAAACTTGGGGCACCATTCATCATCTTCACCAGGAACCTACTCTTGAAAGCAGTTAACTTGGTATGTCAAAGCTCTGAGTTACATTGTGGTGGAGCCATCACAATCATTCGTCCTGATGTAAATGAATTTGAGCTATATTCTAGGGACGGGATATCCTTTCTCATAAAAGACACCTGCCTGAAAGGGGCGCAGGCCTCCAGGCCTCTGGGACT
This sequence comes from Saccopteryx bilineata, assembly GCF_036850765.1. Lineage (NCBI taxonomy): Eukaryota > Metazoa > Chordata > Mammalia > Chiroptera > Emballonuridae > Saccopteryx > Saccopteryx bilineata. The sequence continues at coordinate 224,339,910 of NC_089491.1, read as the reverse complement.
TTGGTGAAGCGACTGTACATAAGCCTGACATCCGTCCCTGTTCCAGGATGCCAGTGCCACCTTCTTCATGAGGAGCAGGGGACTTCAAAGATAAGACACTGGGTTATCTAAGAGGACTGGATATCCCCCGTGGGGCCTTTGCCTCTAATGTCCTTGATCTTGATGTTGAAGCCCATCAGAATAGGTGGCGGCTAGCCTTTGGGCTTCTTACTAGATTTTGAATTACTCCAACTTTGAACATAATTCAAATTATCTATGTGAATATGATGGATAGAGCCTGCTACAAACAGATCATTTAACCACTCTTCCTTGCCCCACCCCAACATAGTGAAGACAATTTGCTTGATGAAGTTATTGTACTGATAAGTTAGCCGCTGTCCCCAGTCTCTTCTGTGATGCCAGTGAAACCTTAACCATCCACCACCTGTCAAAGTTTCTGTTCTTTAAGAGAAACAGGTGGTAAAGGGAAAAAGTGGTAACAGGCCTCTCATAATGGAATCTATTGTAGGACAGTTCACTGATTTTAATCTGCCAGAAATTTTTAAAGGAGGGAAGCCGCTCTTGATTTATTTAAAGGCCTTTGAGGCTATTCTGACCCCTCCCGTTTGTTTGCCAGAAGCCCTGTAAACACAGCTTTTTCCCGAGCCTGGGCGGGTGTGTTGTGGGGCTTTCCATCGCCCAAGAGTGCCTCCCCGCCCCCCTCCTTGTCTCCTGGGTTCTGCGCCCCTCCCCGTACCCCCTCCCCAAGGCATTTCTGCTCAGGGCTGTGATTGGTGCGCTGCGCAGTCTCGCCTTTTAAGGACTGTTGTTAGGCGTTTAAAGTGATAAGGGAAAGGGTCCAGCGACTGCTTTTATCAACCAATCATAAGTGTTCCTGACAGGTCCCCAAATATTCCTGGGCCAATGGAAAGGACAGCTCAAGATGCCTGCTTTGCTCCAGGGAAAGGCAGAGCTTAAGTTGCAGCGGAGGGGCAGGAGTTCAGAGGACCGCTGGGCCCCTTCCAGCCCCGCCTGGCACACGCTGGGCAGTGTCGCTTGTAGGATTTGTCTAGCGCTCGTTCCCTTACAGGGGTGTGTTGGGGGGAGTCTTCTTTCCGACTGTCAAAATGGTTATCAAAGTGTTTGTTGCCACATCTTCTGGGTCCATAGCGGTAGGTGTCTGATGGAACTTGTGGGGTTTTCTTTCTATGCTATTTTCCGAGTAGCTCAGACTTGGAAAGGAGCGGGGCTGGCCCAGCGCTGGCTTTAAATTTCTTTTTGAGGAGTGTGTAAGTAAACTTGGCTCTGCAGTGAGCCTGTGTGCCCTTTGCTTTCTGCGTTTGTTTTCACGGTGCTGAAGAAGTGTATGAAATGTGTACGCTGGGTGTGAAAGGAGACACGAGGAAGAGGGCGTGTTTGATTCTAGAATTTTTAGCAAGTGATTTGTGTCCTGTTGTGTCGCATATATTATAGAATCAAGGGCTTTTTTTTGTTCAGTGTTTTTTGCCATTCATTCTGCAAGATTTAGATCAAAGTTACAAATAAATGACACGTTGTGTAACAATATTTGGAGCTAGAAGAACCAGATTACTAAAATGACTCCTGGATGTAATTACTTTATGCAGTGTAACGATACCAAAAGTGTACAGTTAGCATGTGTAATACTATTATTTGAGGAAAATGATGTCACGGTGACAAGAACAAACATCTCTAAGGCCACAGTTTTAAATGCTCTAGGAATCCAACCAGACCGAAAATAGGTACTAAAAGCTGACCCCCAGAACGTGGCTTCTTCTGATTTCCACGGGACCAGGCTGGGAGCCATCCATCCACCTGTCTAGTTCCACTCCTCATTTTGGGCCAGAGAGACCCACCTTCAGAAACAGGGGTAGGGGAGGGATGGTTCAGGCTTTGATATTGACATTTCGACCAGCAGTTTAGCAGAAGTTTGGGAGGCTGTGGAGAGAAAACAGTTTTATTAATTGAGAGTTGGATACCATGAGGGGGCTGTTTCCTTTTATATCCAGGTCTTGGACCCTCTCAGGTGGCAGCTAGGATTTCAACTGTCACTCAGCCAGGGATGATACCCTAGGTGAGCCACTGGCGGGGCACCGTTCCTGTGGCAGCAGTTGAAGGCCATTACCCCTAGTTCACACGGTTCCCAGTGAGGGCGAGAGGTAGGTAAACAGGAGACAGGAGCCTGGGTATCCGTTCTGAGCCCAACTGATCAGCAAGTGTCTAGTGATTTCTAGAACATCTTTTAACAGAAATAGGTGAGGAAAAATTTCATATGTAAAAACTCTGAGAAATCTTTTGCGACTGTTTGATAATCTCAGAAAGCTTTAGTTGACCTGCACTGAGCACACAATTCCAGGTTATTTAGATAAAAGGAATTTTTGAGGGAAAAGATTTTAGTGAGCTTTAAATATGCCATTGATGTTCATTGCGGGAAGCTTTATCACCAGCCTGCCTATCCTGTGCGCACTCTGCAAACCAGGCTGGAAGGGCCCCATGCCTCCTTCCAGAGACAGTGAATAATACATTTATGGGTTTTAAAGGATTATTTGATGTCCTATGTACCTAGAGTTTGAGCTTGATTTAGTTAGCCTCGGAGGGTCTGGAGGAGTACAATTCATTCCAGGATCTTGGAAAAGCCAAGTTAATTCTGATCTCTTAGGCAAATGTTTTGGTGTTCCTTGGAACTGTATAACCTTGGGAGAGTTATTTCATCTTGCTAAGCCTCAGTTTTCTTACCTGTAAAATGGGGCTACAAATAGTACTCATTTGACAGGTTGCCAGGAGGATTTCAGAGAGAACGTGTCTGAGTGCTGGACTGTTCAGTGCTTAATCAGCACTTAATAAATGTGATAATTATTAATGTCATAATTAGCTCTGGTTAGTTAATATTATAATTGTTACAACTATTAGTTATTATAATTATTAGTTAATATTATTCAATATTATTGTAGTTGTTATAATTGTTAGTTAATATTAGTAGATCTGAGCCTATAATGATTATTTTTCAGGAGAATTATCCCAGGCCTCAGAAATAGAAGCATTTCTGTCTTATCCTAGAAGAGGATGGGAGCTGGTTATTTCTGTGGTGTCAGTGTTAATAATTTTTCCTGGGTGGGGACGTTTCACTCAGAAGCTTCTTTGTAGGAGAAGCTCGGGGCAGATGCCTGAATTCAGGCGGTATGTGTGGTGTTGGTCTGTAAAACCTTTCCTCCTTATTTCTTTAGCCTATATATTAATATATATACTTTAAAAATGAATTCTTGCCTGTGACTGAGTCAACAAGTGCATCCTGGCTTCTGTTATAGGAATGAAATAAATGAAAAAGGAAAATAAAAACAAATTGTAATCTCTTTATGAGGGGTTACACATATGCACTGGGGGTTATGGCTCTATTTTAACAGTTGACATTCAAGTGAGGTAACAGGTTTTTACGGTGCGCTCTGGAAGAAGAGGCCCTGGGAGCAGGAGAAGGCCTGAGTCTCTGTGTGACCCTCCTCTCCTCCTGAAGGCCACTGCCACTGGGCGATAAAGGGAGAGAGGAGAGTCCTCATCATTTCTGATATGCACAGCCTGGAACCGTAGTCTTTGTGGACAGCCGCTCATGGTGGTTCCTGGGGTCCTCAATCCTTTCTTCAGCCTTGAGTGAGCATAAAAACAGTGGGAAACATGTCTCTTGAATTAGATGGATCTCAGTGTAAGCCTTGGAACCGTTTTTAATTCAATGGTGCCTCAGTTTTGTTTTATTTATTTATTTATTTATTTTAATTTGTGTTTATATAGTTCAAGTGTCCCCCTGAGTACTTCCCCCCTCACCCCCGTGTTCCCCTCAACCTCCCCCTTGTCCCCCTTCCCCCACGCCCTTCCCCTTCCCTCCAGGATTTGCTTTCTTGCTCTCTATAATGCTGTGTTATGTGTGTTTAATTTCATCAATCTCTTTCCCTTCTCTGATCCCATCCTCTCATCCCCTTTCTCTCTGTCCACTTTCCCTCTGGTCCCTTTGATCCCGCCTCTGCCTCTGCTCCGCTCCTCAGTTCACGGTGCTGATCAGAGCACTCACCTGGCATGGTGATTGCGGCAGGGAAACGAAGTAAATGTACCGCTGGGCGTCTGACAGCAGGTTCTCAACTTGTGGAACAAAATGCTTTTCTTTTTTTAAACGTTTTTATTGAATTAATTGGAGTGACATTTGTTAATAAAAGTATATAGGTTTCAGGTGTGCAATCCTATAGCACATCATCGTATATTGTACTGTGTGTTCACCACTCCTTCCATCACCATTTATCCCCCTTTGATCCTCTTCTACCTGCCCCACCTCCATTTCCCTCTTGTAATCCCCATGCTATTGTCAGTGTCTATGAGTTTTTTCTTTGCTTAATTCCCTCACCTTTTTTCACCCAGCCCCTTACCCCCATCCCATCTGACAGCCAGAATGCTTTTCCAGCATCCCATTTCCGGATTCCCGCTGAAATCCATGAGGAGGGTGCGTTCTACCTGTTCAGTGGATGAGGCGGTTGAGCAGAGCCCCTCCTCAGACAGCACTCATCTGTGCCAGAATGCACTTGCAGGCCATCTCTTACTCAACTGCAGTGTGCTTTTCACTACAGCACAATGGATGGCCTTGACTGGAAAGGCTCCTAACTGTACAAGACAATAAGCAGGCTAGTGACCCAAAGATCACTCTGACATAGTAGTGTGACCGACAGTGGCTGGGTGACTTTAGGACAGAGAACAACACTTTTGAGTGAATGTGACAGGATAAGAGAACAGAGCTCTCTGAGCCAATGCTGGGGTCCCGAAGGCTCTAATGACATAGATCCTAAGGACCCCCGATCCTCAAGAGGGGTTGTACCTTTATGGGGCCACCTTTGGCCATGGTGCCCTGGACGGGGAAAAGGGGCGAGAGATAGAGGGGGAGTGTTTTAGTGAGAATTCTGAGGTGCTGTGTAGCCCTTCCCCTGAGCCATGAAGGGGAACTGCCCTCTGGGAGCCTTGTGCGTGGGGGTCAGCTCAGGAGGACATGTGGAGAAGAGACGGAGGATCCAGGGGGGTTTCTTGAACAAAGACTCATCAAGGGGGAGGGCTGAAGGGGAGAGACTCCCCTGTTCAGGGTGGGCATCAAGGTGTGGGCACAGGTAAGCATGTCAGCCAGGTGAGCTCGCATGCTTCCTACCCCCTCCCCTCTCTTCTAGCCTCATCCTAAGACCCTTTTTCCAGCCCTGGCAGAACTCAAGGTCAAGAGCTTCAACAGCCAAATGCTATGCCTTTGGCCCCATTTAAGTTATTGGTGTTTGGGAAGTACAGAGGGGCATGTTTAACTTTTCTTCTCTTTCTTTGGTGGCTGAGAAATAGCAGTTAACACAGTATCATGTACCCAACAATCAGTTAACTTCCTGAGGGTGCAATTGCTTTTCTTGTGAGAAATAATGGTAGACAGATCTTCCCTTCTGTTTTCTCCATCTCTCTGACTTTCTTATAGAAGAAACGTCAAAACTTTGGGAAATATTTCTCATCTATTTAGAAATCATGGAATGAAATCAAGTCCCCTTTTTATCCCACCTCAAGTCCTGAGGGGTGATAAATAGAAATGTCAATAGTATTGGAGAGGTGGCAGTGGACCTTGGCCAGGCTGATTGGGCTCCCTGGTGGTATTTGAGAAGGAAGGAAGACATGGGGTTGGACAGAATAGAGGATGATGTCTTCTGAATATTTAATTAAAGGTAAACCTGCCAAAAATGAAGACACCACTATTTTTCAAAAACAGCAAAGTTATTCCTGAAAATATCTAAAGGAAAAAGTAATTTATAAAAAGTAATTTATAAAGTGACACAAATAATTATGAGCAGGTTGGAAGTATGTAGAGAAAACATGATTAAGATAATTTTTAGTCCAACAAGCAGTCATCAGGTCTGATGGGATTTTATAATATCCAGAAATTCAGCTGTGAAGTTGTGGGGTGTGGGGGAGAGTTTCCTGGAAGAGGAGCAGAAGGTCAAGGGCTACCCCAGCATAGCCTGGGCGGGCACATCAGTGGAGAAACATGAAAATTCTCCTTTGGTTCTGACAGATGTCACACTTGGGAATGTGTAAGAGTGCTTATGCCAGAAACTCAAGGAAAATATCATCATTCCACATCTCTTTGTATGAATTTAATATATATTTATATATTTTTATGTTTTTTTTTTTAGTGAGACAGAGACAGAGAAAGAGAGACAGAGAGAGGAACAGATATGGGCAGACAGGAAGGGAGAGAGATGAGAAGCATCAATTATTTGTTGCAACAACTTAGTTGTTCATTAATTACTTTCTCATATGTTCCTTGACCAGGGGGTTCCAGCTGAGCCAGTGACCCCTTGCTCAAGCCAGCAACCTTGGGCTCAAGTCAGTGACCTTGGGCTTCAAGCCAGTGACCTTTGGGCTCGAGACAGCAACTATGGGTCATGTCTATGATCTCATGCTCAAGCCAGTGACCCCATGCTCAAGCCGGATGAGCCCATGCTCAAGCCAATGAGCTCAGGGTTTTGAACCTGGGTCCTCTGAGTCCCAGGCTGATGCTCTGTCCACTGCGCCACCACCTGTTCAGGCTGTATGACTTTTATTTTTATTTTTTTGTCTATATTTGCCCCAAACTGAAATACATATTGTGGCACAAATCTTACTAATTAAGTGTTGTGTTGTGGCTAACAGCCGCCTTTAATTTATTGATGCTTTTATATCATTATCGTTGTTATGTTGATAGTACAAATGTTAATTAAAAGGTAAATGTGTGATTACCCACTTATATATGTGTATATGTAGTTTGTATATAATTTACTTTGTAGTATGTATGTTTACATGTAATTTACTTTATGTTAAAAATTAAAAAATATTTAATATTTACATTATATTTATAATTAATATAACATATACAATCAAGTCACCACCACAACCAAATTATACAGAATTTGTTTTGGTGATTTGATTCTTGGGCTTCAGCATCCTTACATGCCTTACTGTTCATTTAGATAAAGAAGAAACACTATATACAGGTCATTATTAGAATCATTCACTTTGGCAAAAATAAATGAAATAGTTTTTTTTGGCATCCTACTCTCTGTGAAGGAAATTGGGTTTAGCCAAAAGAAAGTTTGAATCTGGACACCAGTTTTGGGACATGCATACACCTGTCACTGCATTTATTTGGAATGCTCAACGTCTGGTCCCTCTGCTAATAAGCAAGTTACATGGAAACACCAAGGGGTCCCAGACCCTATAGACCACTTTTAATAACTTGATGTCATCATTCAACAATATTCAGAAGACTTATAAAATTAAGATACTGGCTATTCAAAAATATTAAAAATTTTAATTTTAGTTTTTAAAAAAATGACCATATTTTGCTTATTATCCTTGGCTTCTCCTATATCTAGTTTGTGCAAATTCATTTGTTATGTTTTTTTTTCACCCAAATATATAGCTTATGAATCCATTCAGATGAAGAGCTTAGTACAATGTCTTGTGCAGAGTAGAGGGTCAGTAAGTCAGTATTGATTGGTCATGATCACTCTGGAAATCTCCTCCAGAGGTTATTAAAATATGTGGTCTGGAGTCCACTGCAACTTGCTTATCAGTATTTATTAAAGAGGTCATCATGCATTTCTGGGAGTGAGTTCTTTGATTGGAGAGAGGAAATTGTAATTGTTTCTGGAAAGGAGATCTAAACTTGAGAGATGGCCACTGTCATAAGAAATGACAGGTGGTAGATACAGCCATTCACGTGAACTGTGGCTTGAGAAGAGGGTGCAGGGGCCTCCTCACTCACGCATGGCTCTCTGAGTTGGGTGTGAGCAGGAAAGGGGAGCTCTGTGGGAGAACAGAGTTGTTGCACTGCATTACTTGTGGTGGAAGAAATGTCTACCAGCTTTTTCTAGCCTTTTCTCTGTCCTTCCCTCCCAGTGAGTTCCATGTGGGCCTTTCAGTTTCCTATATTATTTCTAAAGGTACTTTTGTTCAATGTGACAGATGTTCCTATTTTCATAATGGTGATTATGTGCATTTTAGTGTGGATATGATTATGTGCATTTTAGTGTGGATATACTTGGTATTTGAGTTTCATAGTAAATTGTCTTATTTTCTCTCCTTTCTCTTCTTTCTATCATCTTTTTTCTTCATAACCAATTTTTAATTTTACTTTTTGGCATTAAAGTTTAGCAGAGGAAAGTATTTTTAAGATCTTACACAAAAACTATGAGAGGGCCCTGGCTGGTTGGCTCAGTGGTAGAGCATTGGCCTGGCATGCAGAAGTCCTGGGTTCGATTCCCGGCCAGGGCACACAGGAGAAGCGCCCATCTGCTTCTCCACCCCTCCCCCTCTCCTTCCTCTCTGTCTCTCTCTTCCCCTCCCGCAGCCAAGGCTCCATTGGAGCAAAGATGGCCCGGGCGCTGAGGATGGCTCTGTGGCCTCTGCCTCAGGCACTAGAATGGCTCTGGATGCAACAGAGCGAGGCCCCAAGATGGGCAGAGCATCGCCCCCTGGTGGGTGTGCTGGGTGGATCCCGGTTGGGTGCATGCGGGAGTCTGTCTGACTGCCTCCCCGTTTCCAGCTTCAGAAGAATACAAAAAAAAAAAATTAAAACAAACAAACAAAAAAACACAAAAACTATGAGCATGTCTACTCATATTGGGTTGGTCGATCATAATTTAAACATTTATGAGGTTAAAATTTCAGAATGTAAGTAATCACTGTTTATCCTTCATTTATTTTCATTTTTTATTTTTGTGACAGAGAGAGACAGAGAGGACAGATAGGGACAGACAGACAGGTAGGGAGAGAGATGAGAAGCATCAATTCTTTGTTGCAGTTCTTTTGTCTCCTTAGTTGCTCATTGATTGCTTTCTCATATGTGCCTTGACCAGGGGGCTGCAGCAGAGTGAGTGACCCCTTGCCTGAGCCAGTGACCTTGGGCTTCAAGCCAGTGACCATGGGGTTATGTCTGTGATCCCATGATCAAGCCAGAGACCCCGTGCTCAAGCTGGTGAGCCCATGCTCAATCCAGATGAGCCCATGCTCAAGCCGGCAACCTCTGGGTTTTGAACCTGGGTCCTCTGTGTCTCAGTTGGACGCCTTACCCACTGTGCCACCACCTGGTTCAGCTGTTTATCCTTTATAATGAAGAAATGCCATTTTATTGTTTTCTTTGTTTAAATACTTTGAAAAATTATTCTTGTCATATAGTATAGTTGCAACTATAAGCGAAACATTTTAAAAAATGAGTCTAATAGTTCTCTTTTTCTCCTTTTGACCAGATTAGGAAAAAACAGCAAGAAGTAGTGGGCTTTCTGGAAGCTAATAAAATCGACTTTAAGGAATTAGATATAGCTGGAGATGAGGACAACAGGAAGTGGATGAGAGAGAATGTTCCTGGAGAGAAAAAACCTCAGAATGGGATTCCTTTGCCTCCTCAGATCTTCAACGAAGAGCAGTATTGTGGAGTGAGTTTTTGGTTTCTTGAAAAATTCTTCTGCGTCTGTGCGTTTTTTAGAAATTGTTTTAAGTGGTTTAATTTTGAGGCAGGATTTGAAGTCCACAATTTTCAGTTCATGACCTATTTCTGCCATCCAATATCTGGATGGTAGGTCCATTGTGAGTAGCAATATTTAAGATTTACAAAATGATGGAAACAAGAAAATGATGATTCAAAAGTTCTTGGGATTATTTTAGATTCCATATTTTATTTTGAAGAATTGAGGTCACTTGTTCAAACAAAATATGCCTTTAGTTGGGAAGGAGTTCTAATCAACCTGCATTGGACACATGTGTGCAACCACAACGACATGGGGCAAGTTTTCACTTTGATGAAGAATGATTTGCAGAAGGCAGATCTTACTGTGGATGCAAGATAAATGTGCATAAATGGATCTCAGTGGTTGAAAAACTGTTCTGGACGTTCTGATTACAGCAGCAGGTTATTTTATTTTATTTTTTTAGCAAGAGAGACAGAAAGAGAGAGAGAGAAAGAGAGAGACAGACAGACAGGAAGGGAGAGAGATGAGAAGCATTAATTCTTTGTTGTGGCACCTTAGTTGTTCATTGATTGCTTTCTTATATGTGCCTTGACCAGGGGGCTACAGCTGAACCTGTGACCCCTTGCTCAAGCCAGTGACCTTTGGGTTCAAACCAGCGCAACCATGGGGTCATGTCTATGATCCCACACTCAAGCTGGTGAGCCCGCGCTCAAGCCTGATGAGCCCGTGCTCAAAGTAGTGACCTCAGGGATTTTGAACCTGGGTCCTCTGCATACCAGGCTGATGCTCTATCCACTGCACCACCACCTGGTCAGGCAGCAGCAGTTTTATTTTATATATTTAATAGTATATTTTACCATAAAATCACTTTTTCTTCAGAGTTTACAGACTCTATTTAGTAAATCAAATAGTTGAAAAGAAATGTTTACAATTTCAAAGGACTTTAGAACCTGAGAATGGGAGTTATTTTAGGGATGGTCTAAGTTCCTGGTCACTTTTCAGATGCAGCTACTAGGGCTCTGGGAATTAGAGGAATTATCAGTGTTGTGTTGCTTCTCAAGGTTGGAGCCAGGCGTAGGTTTACCTCTCCTCTTCTTCCTATGCAAAACTGCTGGTCCTTTAGGTTAGCTTCTATAATATTTTGTTTCTGATCTAGAGCAGATGTGGTCAAATTATAGTTTGAAGGCCATGCTCTGCAGCTACTTGTTTCAATAAAGTTTTATTGGAATACACCCACACCAATTCATCCACCTGTCACCTATGGTTGATTACTCATCGTGGCAGAGTTGAGTGACTGCAGCAAAGACCATAGGACTGACAAACTGCCAAGTATTTATGATCTGCCCATTTACAGAAAGGCATGCTGAACTCTGATTTGAAGCATGAATTCAGAATTTGTTGTGAATTTCGAGACAGCGATAGCAGAGCATTATTAAACCAAGTAGTGCTCTCTGGAGCCTGAGGACCTGTGTGACTTTTCAGAATGCAGGCGCATGAAACCAGCCCACCTCAGGGGACAACTAATTAGACTGAGAGTGATCTGAAATTGGAGGAAGAATAATGTTCACTGGAGGTCTTTTTGAGCCATGTTATTTTTTCAGTGAGCGCATGTATTAATGTTTCAATTACTTTAAAAAATTTTATAAAAAATAAAATAAAAATTTTCCACCACTACTACCCCCAAACAAAACCTTATTCTACTTTCCTCGTCCAACAAGAGCCACAGTTCTTAGAAATGTGGGTCCGGCTCTGGCTGGAAAGCTCGGTTGGTTAGAGTGCCAAAGTGCAGAGGTAGCTGATTTGATCCCCAGTCAGGGCACATACAGAAACAGATCGATGTTCTTGTCTTTCTCATTCCCCCTTCCTCTCTCTAAAATCAATCAATAAAAAAAGCTGCTTACAAAAATTCATTCAGTATAAAAGAATAAAATTGATCACTAAGTGGATCAGGGTGACAGGTAGGAAAATAATAAAATTTTGATTATATCAACACACAGGACTATGTAATGTTTTCTTCCCAATAAAAGTGGTCTGTATTTGGTTTTAAGTTTCTTAACACATTTAAGAGTAGGGTCAGCAGTAACTACTGAGTTGGTCTGAGTGTTGTCTGGCTCCAGGAAGCCACACAGGATCCCGTTTCTGCAGCACTGTTGAAACTGCATCATAGCCCTGATGACAAAGATTTGCGGTAATAGTCTGGGGGTAGATCTTTTGTGTTTTAATGATGAAAAATGAAACTCTTCTGAGCTGTGGACAGCTACATTGCTGAAGGCTTGGTTTACAGCTGGACCTACCCGGTAAAGAACTGACTGATACCTGGGTGGGGCCTGTGGTGGGGGTGGACCTTCACTCAGCAACCGATTTCAATTGACTACCTGGTTTTAGATCACAGTTTCCCCTATTTTGCCAAAGTAACCTCTGCTCTAAGCCCTTTATAATCTGTGGCTCCTGATATCAGAAGGGCCTGAGATGAGGCCCTTAGAAGCTACTTTAATAACAGCAGAGAAATCTGCGTTGTTTCTGTCTCTGCTGATTAGGTCCAAATCCATGGGCCTATTATAAGGAAACCAGCTACAGATGTGATAGTCTTGAAGAAGCCTTTTGCTGTGCATATCTGTCTTGTTAACAATTCCTGAGCATGAACAGTGTGTATGTGTGTGTGTGTGTGAGTGTGTGTGAGTTCTCATTGCACTGTAATAGGCACAATGAAATGTGCAAAAACAAATGTAAAGTTCACAGTTAGATTTCCTTTTTTTTTTTTTTACAGAGACAGAGAGTCAGAGAGAGGGATAGATAGAGACAGATGGGAACGGAGAGATGAGAAGCATCAATCATCAGTTTTTCGTTGCAACACCTTAGTTGTTCATTGATTGCTTTCTCATATGTGCCTTGACCGTGGGCCTTCAGCAGACTGAGTAACCCCTTGCTTGAACCAGCGACCTTGTGTCCAAGCTGGTGAGCTTTGCTCAAACCAGATGAGCCTGCGCTCAAGCTGGCGACCTCAGGGTCTTGAACCTGGGTCCTTCCACATCTCCAGTCCAACGCTCTATCTGCTGCACCACCGCCTGGTCAGGCCACAGTTAGGTTTCTTAATTTTGGGGATTAGTCATCTTTGCCAAAGCAAACTGGCATAACCTTTGGTGTTAGCTCCTAAATGAATGACTAATAAAAAAAGATCAACTTAGGTAAGCTCACAAGTGTGCAATGGGTTTAAGCATTCTTTCTCTTTGCTTCAAGGATTTTGACTCTTTCTTCTCTGCTAAAGAAGAGAATATTATTTATTCGTTCCTTGGTTTGGCTCCCCCTCCAGGCTCAGAGGTAAGCTTGAACACCCCACTGGGGCCCAATACAGGTCATAATAAGTGCAGATAGAAATCAGCATTCAAGACTGTTTAATAAATGATGATATTAAATTAACATGTTTTTAATACACTCCTTATTCTTGTGCAGAGAGATAATGCAAGATTTTTACTAACATATATTCCAAAACTATGCCTTTCATATTTTGCTTCATTATACTTTATTATACAATAAAAATAAATAAAAACAAGAATTAAATAAAAGGTTTACAATACTTTTTAAAAAGAAATATTATTGTGTTCAATAACCTTAAGTGTGCTAATTAAATATGCAAAAATATGAGTTCCTAGGTTGTGTTTATGAAATTTTGTTGTAAGTTGACTTCTCTCTCATGTAGCTTATAATAGTTTTATAATGATACATCCGCTATTTTAATTCTTTATATTTAAAATAAATTAAATCTGCCTTTTTCTTCTGATAAAGAGGGAAAAAAGTATGAAAGAACAAGATAAGTTTCATTAGCTTTTTTTTCCCCCCTCTGGTGCTGTTACATCTTTGATTATGTATAATTATGTCTATTAAATAACAAATTATGCTAATAAAGTTAATATTATGATTTTATCTACTGATGATCACCTGGCTTCACTCTGTGCAGTGGCCACTGCAATCTTGACATCTACCAAGAATCTCAGGAGGACTTTCCAATGATTTAGGACAAGTATACAGTTGTTTAATTCATTTACTTCTTAATTCCTTTGTTTATAGTCAGCTTCATTTCTAAAAAGATTTGCGATGATTGAGCCCAAATTAATTCTCACTATCAGAGAAACAACTAAAAATCCTGCTCATAGAGGTGGGCTTGTCTCAGAGGCGTATGTCTTTCATATGTCAGCAGTCTTTGGGTAATGACAGTGAGGTGTCTTAGTGCTTAGGCTAACACATGCAGGCCTAGCATTAACGCTTTCTTCAAATGGTAACATGTAGATTTCACATTTGGTTAAGGGGGTATAGGAAGAAATAAACCTTCCCTTTTTTTTTTTGTATTTTTCTGAAGCTGGAAATGGGGAGAGACAGTCAGACAGACTCCCGCATGCGCCTGACCAGGATCCACCTGGCACGCCCACCAGGGGCGACGCTCTGCCCACCAGGGGGCGTTGCTCTGCCCCTCCGGGGGATCACTCTGTTGCGACCAGAGCCACTCTAGCGCCTGGGGCAGAGGCCAAGGAGCCATCCCCAGTGCCCGGGCCATCTTTGCTCCAATGGAGCCTTGGCTGCGGGAGGGGAAGAGAGACAGAGAGGAAGGGGGGGGTGGAGAAGCAAATGGGTGCCTCTCCTGTGTGCCCTGGCCGGGAATCGAACCTGGGTCCCCCGCACGCCAGGCCGACGCTCTACCGCTGAGCCAACCGGCCAGGGCTAAACCTTCTCTTTTAATAGAATACCTTTCTGGATTTGGTCAACTTAAGCACAACATAGTTCATACGCTTTGTTAATAATTTCAAAAGGTGCTACAAGCTATCACATGCAATTTCATCTTTTTTGTTTGGTATTAAAGTTGGTATAGGAGTTTTATTTGGTATGGGTCATGTTAGTTTAGTTATTACATTTAAGAGATGGTGCCTTAGAGTTAAGGTCCATTTCTTGGTGGCAACTCAGGACACTTGTGTCTTTTTTTTTTTTCTTTTTTGGTGAGGGGCAGGAAGGGAGAGAGGTGAGAAGTTTCAATGATCAATTCATAGTTGTGGCACCTTAGTTGTTTATTGATTGCTTCTTATATGTGCCTTGACTGGGGGGCTTACGGGAGACTCCAGCCGAGCCAGTGACCCCTTGCTCAAGCCAGAGACCTTGGCTTAAGCCAGCAAACTTGGGCTTCAAACCAGTGACCTTTGGGGCTCAAGCCAGTGAACTTTGGAGCTCAAGCCAGTGACCATGGGATCATGTTGATGATCCCACACTCACGCCTGCGACACTGCACTCAATGTGGTGAACCTGTGCTCAAGCCGGGTGAGCCCATGCTCAAGTTGGTGATCTCAGCATTTCAAACGTAGGACCTTATCATCCCAGGTCGATGCTCTATTCACTGTGCCACCACCAGTCAGGCAGGACATTTATGTCTTGAAGATGGAAGGGAAAGGTGGAGGGAAAAGTATTTTAGGCTAAGAGAAGAGCAAGTATAAAGGCCCTGAAGCAGGAAAGACCTTGGAGAGTTCTCAGACCTGCCATGAGGCCCGCACTACTGGAGTGAGGGGGAGGGCACACCACAGGAGATGGGAGCAGCAGGGGAGCAGTGCTCTGGATTCTCTCTTAGGAGCAATGGAGACATTGTAAGGGATTTGAGCAGTGGAGTAAAGTAATCGTACTCCTAATTTTGGTGACTGCGGGATGAATGGATTGAAGAGGTTCAAACTATTATAGTTATTTAGCTGACAAATCATGGTGGCTTGGACTAGGGTGGTGGGGATAAAACTGTACAGAAGTGGGTGATTTAGGGTCTATTTTGGAGAAAGAATTGATAAGACTTGCTGATGGATTGAAAGTCAGAGTGGGACTGGAGTGAATGGTTACTTCTAGCCATTGGGTGTAGACATTTGTTCTGATGTGGACCATGTTTACAGGGGACATTAGTTTGAACTAGACATCTAAATGAAGAAGTGAAGTGGGCAGTTGCATATTGATGTGCATCTCACTGAGGTCTGGTTGAAGGTGCACATGTGGGAGGTGCTAGCATGTGGATGGAGTTAAACTCACGGGAGTGGTGAGATTACATAATGAGAGAGGATCAACAGCAAGGAGGCGGGTTGGGGAAGCTCTGATCTTCATCAGGATAGACAATGAGGAGAGGCCATCAAGGAGGGGAGACTGGGAGTATGTGGTGTTGCAGTAGACTAGAAGCAGCATTTTTCACAGAAGGGGTGAGGTCAGTGTGTCTAACCCTACTGAGACACAGAGTCAGGTCAGAACAAAAAAATGACCTTTGGCTTGCACAACATGCTGCTCATTGGTGGCCATGACAGAAGTGGTTTCTGAAGAGTGGGAAGCCAGAAGCCAGGTTGTAGTGGTCAAAGGAAAACCAGTGGTGAGAAACAGTGATTATGCATAGTCCGTGATCTCTGGGGAACTTCCCATGATGAAAGGAAAATGTCAGGTGTTATAGTTTTTATTTATTTTTTATTTTCCAATTGCAGTTTACCTTCCAACATTATTTTGTATTGGTTTCAGGTGTACAGCACAGTGGCCAGACAATCACATATCTCACAAAGTGCTCCCCTGACACCTCCAGCACCCACCTGGCACCACATGTAGTTATTGCAACACTATTGACTGTACTCCCATGCTGTACCTCACATCTCCGTGACTATTCTGTAACTACCGACTTGTACTTCATCCCTTCACCTCCTTCACCCAGTCCCCCTTGGCATCATCATTTTTAGAAGTGCCTACCCATTCCCCAACATGAGAAATCTGAGCAGGGCCCTTTCACTCCCTGCTTGTGGTCCGTTTTCTATTTGTCTTTCCCCTCCCCTCCTTCTAGACAGTTCTCCCATACCTTTTCTTAACCCAGTTCTCTGTCTCTCAGTCGACATCTCCCACATCCCTACTACTACTCAATCTCCTCTTTCCAGGCCTCAGACCAGTGGGTGGTGGGAGGGAAGAGTCTGGTTTTTACAATTAAGGGCCCAGTAAAGTGGAAGGAATTTTTCTATCCTGGTCAATGATAAAATGGCAAAGCTTTGAAATGAGAGTTTTCCTTTAACCTTTCCTAGGTCAGATTCTTAGAGCTATCCTCTCCACTGAGAGCCACAATAAACAGAAGGGGTAGTAGAGAAATTTGTTTACTTTGTATTCATGGCAAATTCCAGAAATCATGTTTATTTTGTTTCTTCCCTTTGCAATGTTCTTTATTATACTTTATTCCTTTTCTTGCAATATTATGATTTTTTTTCCTATGTGGCTGTAGTCATCATAATGCTCATTTAAAACTCTGTCTGGTACTCTGTTAAATTGATGCATCCTAAGTGGCTTCTTCATTTGCTTTTTATCTTTATTATTGCATCATAAACATGTTTATGCTGTTACAGTCTCATAATAGTCATTTTAAATAGTTCATATCATATTCTCTCAAGTTAATGTTCCATCATTTTCTTGACTATGCTTTTATTTTTGAAAATCTGCTTGCTCGTCATTTTTTATTATACACGACACTGCAGCAATTGTGGTCACAAAATAGCGTTCTTTCTTTGGGAGTGTTTCTTTAGGATACATTTCAGCGGTGCTTTTAGTGAGGCAGACAAAAGCACCTGAGTGTTTTTATGGGCTTGAAATGTGACACCAGATTGCCCTCTGCTAGGGGTATACTGCTCATCCTGCCATGCCTTCGTGTACAGGCCTCACCGAGCCATTGGAGGGCCTGTTCAATCACCTTGACTTCAGGAGCATCAGATTTTATTTTAACAATTTGTTTCTCATTTTATTGTGCTATGAAGAGGGAGTGTAGTGTGATGAATGTCTATCACCTTTGAAACACAAGGTATATTTTTATTTCCCTATGAGAAGACTTTCTTGAATTTTAAACATTATTTTTCTTATCGAGTTAATGTGTGTATAATATTGGGAAGGCCAAATAGTGCTACAGGGATTATTGCAAAAGGCAGTAGGCCCTGCCCCAAACCCTGCATAGTTAACTTTTCTTCAGTGGTTTGCTTCGATGCAGAATTCCAAGTTGGATGTCATTTCGTCTTGGAATCGAGAGGGAGCTGGCTGCTCAGTGTGTGTTTTTTACAGTCTCCAGACCTGCCATTGAGAGACCTGAAGCCCAGCCTGTTTCTTTTTTTTTTTTTTTTCATTTTTCTGAAGCTGGAACAGGGAGAGACAGTCAGACAGACTCCCGCATGCGCCCGACCGGGATCCACCTGGCACGCCCACCATGGGGCGACGCTCTGCCCACCAGGGGGCGATGCTCTGCCCATCCTGGGCGTCGCCGTGTTGCAACCAGAGCCACTCTAGCGCATGGGGCAGAGGCCACAGAGCCATCCCCAGCGCCTGGGCCATCTTTGCTCCAATGGAGCCTTGGCTGCGGGAGGGGAAGAGAGAGACAGAGAGGAAGGCGCGGCGGAGGGGTGGAGAAGCAAATGGGCGCTTCTCCTGTGTGCCCTGGCCGGGAATCGAACCCGGGTCCTCCGCACGCTCCAGCCTGTTTCTTGATCCTTTATTTGCACCTGCTTTTGTTTTTTTTGTTTCTGGGCAGATTTTAAGATCATTTTAATTTTGAAGTTGTCTGCTGAGGCACTTGGAATAGGCCTCTTTTTCATCATTTGTGCCGGACCCGTGCAAGGCCCTCTTCATCTGAGAGTCATGTCCTTTGGTGTAGGAAAGTGTTGGGGTGCTATTTCTGTGCTGATTCATTTCCCTTTAGTTTCCATTTTCTTTTCTTTTTTGGAATTCCTTTTATTTGAATGTTGGACTGGTTCTCCAATTTTTTTTATCTCTTCTTCCTTATTTTTATATTTTTGTCTTTTTCTCCTTTCTGGGATACTTTCTCAACTTTCTATTTTATATTCTCTCTGTTGGTTTCTTCCCCATTTGTCTTATAATATTTTTGCTTCTCACAAGCTCTTTTTTTAAAAATTAAAATTAAAATTTTTTTAGCAAGTGAAACAGACAGAAACAGAGAGACAGACAGACGGACAGGAAGGGAGAGAGATGAGAAGCATCAACTCACAGTTGCAGCACCTTAGTTGTTCATTGATTGCTTTCTCATATGTGCCTTGACCAGGGGCTCCAACTGAGCCAGTGACCCCTTACTCAAGCCAGTGACCTTGGACTCAAGCCAGAAACCATGGGGTTGTGTCTATGATCCTGTGCTCAAGCCAGCGACCCTGTGCTCAAGCTGATGACCTTGGGGTTTTGAACCTGTGACCTCAGCATCCCAGGTCAACACTCCATCCACTGCACCACCACCTGGTCAGGCACAAGCTCTTTTTTTGTTTTCTTTAGATGCTCCCTTATTAAATATCTCCCTGGGCGTATTATACAGGTTCATTTTTTTTTTGTATTTTTCTGAAGTTAGAGATGGGAGGCAGTCAGACAGACTCCCACATGCGCCCGACTGGGATCCACCCTGCATGCCCAGGGCATTGCTCTGTTGCAACCAGAGCCATTCTAATGCCTGAGGCAGAGGCTATGGAGCCATCCTCAGTGCCCGGGCCAACCTTGCTCCAATGGAGCCTTGGCTGCGGGAGGGGAAGAGAGAGATACAGAGAGGAAGGAGAGGGGAAGGCGTGGAGAAGCAGATGGGTGTTTCTCCTGTATGCCCTGGTCTGGAATCAAACCTGGGACTCCCACATGCCAGGCCGATGCTCTACCACTGAGCCAACTGGCCAGGGCCTGGGTTCATTATTTTTTTGAACTCAGAGTTTATTAAATATTGCTTTTCTTTTTACATATTTTTCTTCAACTCTCTATATTCTGTGTTATTTTTTCTGTTCAGTTTCCTCTATTTTTTTTTCAGTTTTCTCTATTTTTATGTAAGATGGTTTTCTCAGATGTCTGGTGACCCTTGACTGTTCATATTCAAGAACAAGGTACTAAAAAGTTAAATGCAAATTTTGTGTCTGTGGCTATAGTGTTCTGTGTGATGGGCTTCACTGAAGGACAATTAAAGATGAACTGTTGACTTTTTGTTAGGAATCCAGGACTGTGGACTTTTTATATTGGTTTAGATGAGCTTCTCCAGAGAGCAATCCTCCACCTTTGGGTTGTAGTGGTTGTGGTGAAGATAGCAATAGTGGTGATGTAGGAGGTGATGATAATGGTGGAAGTGATGGTGGCAGTGGAAGTGATGATGGGGTGGTAATAGTGGATGGATGGTGGTGGTGGTAATAATGGTGGTGGCGGTGGTGCTGGTGGTGATGATCGTGGTGGTGGTGGTAATAGTGATGATGGCCGTGATGGAAGTGAGGATGGTGGTGGTGATGGTGGTAATGGTGGTAATTTGGGAGTAAATCTGGCTGTCAATGTTCCGGAGCAAACTGGGTAGGGGGATAGGAGGGTCTTCCCTTTCAAGATGTGGATTTCTCATCTATACTCTCTTGTCCTGGGTATGTTTCCCCACTTCAGCTGGCCTCATGACCAGGAAGTCAGATTCCCTCTGGTTTAACTTCTGTAGAGAATAAACTTGCTAATTTAGGAGGGGCAGTCATTCCAGACAAACTATAAGTCACTTTGTTTCTCTCCCTATCCCTGTTTCTCTCCCTCCTTGGGAACTACCAACATTATGGATTAAAAAAACAAAACAATGATTTATGAAAAGATATATTTAACTCCACAAGCAATGCATATGTTGTTTTCTATTTTTAATGCCAAATTGGTATCATATTTTTTAGAATGTTCTGCAACTTGCTTTAAAAAAATATTGTTTTGAGATGCATCTAGACTAATATATGCAAATCTATTTCAGCTTCTGCTGTGTTTCATCATAACCCACTTAAAAATATTGAATCCCTGTTTTTAGATCCCGTCTGATTTGTAATTAGGTACTATCGTATTATGTGAAATTCCCTTTAAGTGGAAGAAAGGGGTGGCCATGGCATTAAAACCCTGGAATAGAGGGACCTAAGAGGCCATTCTACCCAGATTCTTCTCTTCCTGGAGAAGGCTCTCAAAGTCTACATGGCCGAGGTGATTTGCATGAAGCCACTCCCACAATCAGTGGCACATGCATGCTCAACCCTTTGGTGCCATCAGTGCTGCTTGGGTTTGTAGGTGTTTATGTGTGCATACGGGCCAAGTCCTTCAAGTATCCTTTGGGAAGGCAGACACTTGATGATTTATGGAAGCGATATTATTTGTCACAGTGTCTATTCGTAGTAAACAACATTGTGGAAAAGTCAGCAAGGAAATTAATCTTGCTAAGGCTAAAAATAGACACTCTTGACAATTATGTACAAACGTATGCTTATAAAATGATAAGAAGCACCATAAGAAGCATTATTGCTTTTAGAAAATGTTTCTTGTCTTTGGCAGTCTGTACCAGAGCAAGCACCAGGCCAGTTTTCCCAAGAAGGCTGTGTGTACACTTTGTCTCCATAAAGTCCAGCTCGGCTCTTTACAGGCATCTGGTCATATCTGATTAAATGAGTATAATTCTTTTTTTTTATTTTTTATTTTTTTTGAGTATAATTCTTTTTTTTCTTTTTTTAAAATTTTTTTAAAAATTTATTTATTCATTTTAGAAAGGAGAGAGAGAGGGGGAGAGAGAGAAGGGGAAGGAGCAGGAAGCATCAACTCCCATATGTACCTTGACCAGGCAAGCCCAGGGTTTTGAACCGGCGACCTCAGCATTTCCAGATTGACGCTTTATCCACTGCGCCACCACAGGTCAGGCTTGAGTATAATTCTTAATTCCACACTCCAGTTTAGGCCTTGGTTGCATAACCAGTTTCCAATTATACCCTGGTAATGAAGAACACACATTCTTATTGAGCCTAGGGAAATGACTATATTGCCATAAAAAGTAAAAGAATTTAATAATAACTTTTAAATTCTGGAGGGTTCAGGCAGAAATAATATTATTTGAAAACATTTCAATGTACAAAATCAGAGTCTACTACATAGTTATGATTTATAAGAAGCCTAAGGAGGAAGACAGAGGGCTTCCTTATATATCCAGAATATAGAACATTAGATAACATCAACAATATTCCAAATGGAAACTACCATCATCCCTCATCAATTTAATCCTGTGTAATTAATTCTTTTTTCCTTTTTATTGAATTTTTTCAGGTGACAAAATTATACAGGTTTCAGCTATGCACGTCACCTGTAGCACATCATCTGTACACTGCACTGTGTGTTCACCACCCCAGGTCAAGTCTCCCTCCATCACCGTCTGTCCCCCTCTGCCCTCCTCCACCTGCCCTCCTCTCCTTCCCTGCCAGTCACCACACTATTGTCAGTGTCCATGAGTTTTTTCTCTTTCTTCTTTGCTTAATCTAATTACCATATTTCCCCATGTATAAGACGCACACTTTTAAAAAAAATTGGGGGTCTAAAAACTGGGTGCATCTTATACAGTGGTTGTAGATTTTTTTTACTTGAATTTTCTGCTTTTTTACACTTGTTTTTGCACTCATTGTTGAAGGCAGTGATTCATCATTAGACACAGATGAGGACAAGTAATGGATGGGAGTTTTGACAGTGATGAAGAGTTGTATAAATTTTATGATGAATAAAACTTGAGTTCAATAACTTTATGCAATACATTTTTTTTTCTAATTTTGGGCCTCCAAATCAAGGTGCGTCTTATACATGGAAAAATACGGTAATCCTTGTTTCACTAGATCTGGGGGGATTTGGGGGTAGTAGTCTCATGAACCCACCTGCTCCTCAATGACAATTCTGGAAATCCTGACTTAGTCTACTCGTACGGCCTGAAAGTTCTTTTAAGTGTTGCCATCAGAAGTCTATACCCCAAAGTACGTACATATAGTCCTTTTCCATGGGGCCCCGAGAAGTCGTTATACATGGAAAAGGAACCATTCTGGCCTGTAGCTGATTGCAGAAGCTCTTAGGGAAGCATCAAAGTACAACAAGCTAAGAGTATATCTGTGGATGGACAAAAGACCTGAAATGATTGTGGTTAGCTTATTATGGATAATTTTCAGATGTGCAAGGCTTGATGAGAATTGTAACAAGAAATGCACCTGACAAGAAATTTGGTTGTTTCTGTGGCATGCAAAACAAAATAAAATGTTAACCTAAGAAAATTTTAGACAAATATCTACAAACATAATTATAGAGGCTGTTTTCAAAGAAGACAGCAAACATTATATGTTATTTATAAAAATGGATAAATACAGGAAAAATGTTGATATAATCACCTAGAGACATACTATGCTGCAAGTATACCAAGTATATGTATTATATAAGAGACCATGAATGCTAAGCGTATTTTTACCATATGTGGTAGGAATATATCAAGACTATCAAGTAATGAGATTCAGTAAGTTGGAAGTATGTCCTAGATACCTAGATATTAATAAAACTATATGAGTAGGTGACGGGAATCTCCAGTTGCAAACTACTTTTCTAGAACATATTGCACTTATTGAAATAGTTTTGGCCGTAATACACCATATCAACAAAACAAAGAACAAAAACCACATGATCTTATCAATAGATGCAGAAAAGGCTTTTGATAAAATACAACACAATTTTATGTTTAAGACTCTCAACAAAATGGGTATAGAAGGAAAATATCTCAACATGATAAAGGCCATATATGATAAACCATCAGCCAACATCCTATTAAACGGCATAAAACTGAGGACTTTCTACCTTAAATCAGGAACAAGACAGGGTTGTCCACTCTCTCCACTCTTATTCAACGTGGTGCTAGAAGTTCTGGCCAGAGCAATCAGACAAGACAAAGAAATAAAAGGCATCCATATCGGAAAAGAAGAAGTAAAGCTATCACTTTTTGCTGATGATATGATCCTATACATCGAAAACCCGAAGGACTCCACAAAAAGATTATTAGAAACAATAAACCAATACAGTAAGGTCGCAGGATACAAAATTAACATACAAAAGTCCATAGCCTTTCTATATGCCAACAATGAAATATTAGAAAACGAACTCAAAAAAATAATCCCCTTCACGATTGCAACAAAAAAAATAAAATACCTAGGAATAAACATAACAAAGAACGTAAAGGACCTATATAATGAAAATTACAAAGCATTGTTAAGGGAAATCGAAAAAGATACAATGAGATGGAAAAATATTCCTTGTTCTTGGATAGGAAGAATAAATATAATCAAAATGGCCATATTACCCAAAGCAATATATAAATTTAATGCAATTCCCATCAAAATCCCTATGAGATTTCTTAAAGAAATGGAACAAAAAATCATCAGATTTATATGGAACTATAAAAAACCCCGAATAGCCAAAACAATCCTAAGGAAAAAGAATGAAGCTGGGGGCATTACAATACCTGACTTTAAACTATATTATAGGGCCACGATAATCAAAACAGCATGGTATTGGCAAAAAAATAGACACTCAGACCAATGGAACAGAATAGAAAGCCCAGAAATAAAACCACATATATATGGTCAAATAATCTTTGCTAAAGGGGCCAACAACACACAATGGAGAAAAGAAAGCCTCTTCAACAAATGGTGTTGGGAAAACTGGAAAGCCACATGCAAAAGAATGAAACTCGACTACAGCCTGTCCCCGTGTACTAAAATTAATTCAAAATGGATCAAAGACCTAAATATAAGACCTGAAACAATAAAGTACATAGAAGAAGACATAGGTACTAAAATCATGGACCTGGGTTTTAAAGAACATTTTATGAACTTGACTCCAATGGCAAGAGAAGTGAAGGCAAAGATAAATGAATGGGACTACATCAGAATTAAAAGTTTTTGCTCAGCAAGAGAAACTGATAGCAAAATAAACAGACAGCCAACTATATGGGAACTGATATTTTCAAACGACAGCTCAGATAAGGGCCTAATATCCAAAATTTACAAAGAACTCATAAAACTCAACAACAAACAAACAAACAATCCAATAAAAAAATGGGAAGAGGACATGAACAGACACTTCTCCCAGGAAGAGATACAAATGGCCAACAGATATATGAAAAGATGCTCAGCTTCATTAGTTATTAGAGAAATGCAAATCAAAACTACAATGAGATACCACCTCACTCCTGTTAGATTAGCTATTATCAACAAGACGGGTAATAGCAAATGTTGGAGAGGCTGTGGAGAAAAAGGAACCCTCATTCACTGTTGGTGGGACTGTAAAGTAGTACAACCATTATGGAGGAAAGTATGGTGGTTCCTCAAAAAACTGCAAATAGAACTACCTTATGACCCAGCAATCCCTCTACTGGGTATATACCCCAAAACCTCAGAAACATTGATACGTGAAGACACATGTAGCCCCATGTTCATTGCAGCACTGTTCACAGTGGCCAAGACATGGAAACAACCAAAAAGCCCTTCAATAGAAGACTGGATAAAGAAGATGTGGCACATATACACTATGGAATACTACTCAGCCATAAGAAATGATGACATCAGATCATTTACAGCAAAATGGTGGGATCTTGATAACATTATAAGGAGTGAAATAAGTAAATCAGAAAAAAACAAGAACTACATGATTCCATACATTGGTGGAACATAAAAATGAGACTAAGAGACATGGACAAGAGTGTGGTGGTTACCAAGGGTGGGGGGGGGGGAGGGAGGACATGGGAGGGAGGGAGGGAGAGAGTTAGGGGGAGGGGGAGGGGCACAGAGAACTAGATAGAGGGTGATGGAGGACAATCTGACTTTGGGCGAGGGGTTTGCAACATAATTTGATGACAAAATAACCTAGACATGTTTTCTTTGAATATATGTACCCTGATTTATTAATGTCATCCCATTACCATTAATAAAAATTTATTAAAGAGAAAAAAAAAGAAATAGTTTTGGCATCACTCAAAATTGTTTTCAATGGGAGTCCACTAATCATACCAGAA
Organism: Saccopteryx bilineata; assembly: GCF_036850765.1. Taxonomy (NCBI): domain Eukaryota; kingdom Metazoa; phylum Chordata; class Mammalia; order Chiroptera; family Emballonuridae; genus Saccopteryx; species Saccopteryx bilineata. Next base: position 224,314,569 of record NC_089491.1, on the reverse strand, counting down.
AATGAGTATTGAAATTTTTGATTACATGTCATTTTTGGCTAGATTGAAATGAAAGAAGTAAAGTTATGACCAAGTTAACATTTAAAGCAAATAACTGAAGTTATGATTGATAACCTATACCATTGTCATCAATAGGCAAAGAAGCACTAGGATCTTTTATATCTTTCATGCATTATTTTAGTCAAGGGTATATTGTTAAGATACCAATGAAAACTATCCAATTATATCTATAAAGAGATTTTCTCCTAACTGGTAAAGTTCAGTTATGATAATGGTAGAAAATTACACTTACAGAATGCTGTTGGGATTGACTATTTAGTGTCAGATTTGAACACCCCAGTGAGTGCTGTCCTCATGGGAATCACTTCAGAAAGTTCTGATGTTTCACCAGCAGCACCGACATTACTCAAAAGAGATTCACATCTCTCTGTTGGATTCATGGCTATATCTTCTAGTGAAAGATGGATTCTCTCTGAGGACACATGCAAGTCTGATAAATAACACACAAATAATATATCTGAATAATACAGATTTTGACTCAAAATGACCTATGATTAAAAGTTTCAGTACTCATTTTCTGGTTTGATTAATGGGCTCTTGTTGAAAGCAATTTTGAGTGATGGCAAAACCATTTCAATAAGTTAAGTACTTCGCAGTCACCTGAAGGAAGAAGACCAAACTGAACAGATGGTTCAGGTACCTTCAAATGAAGGAACGTGAAAGGAAGAAGCAGAGGGAGACTTGACAAAATGTTGATGAGGTTTGTAAAATACATGAATGTGTGAGAAACAGATGTTCTGGGATTTCCTCATTTACAACAGAAAGATGAACAACAAAGAACATTAACACCATTGAGGCCCATATTGTAACTCAAGAAGATCAACGGAGGAAATACATCAGACATGAACTGAAACACAGAGAAATATTGAATAGAAATCATGAGGGAAAGTCAGAGTCTGGAAGTCAGACACAGGAGACCTGATATATGAATGACAGGAATTCTAGAAAGAACAAATAATTAGATGCTGGAGGGCCTCCCAGTTAAAAATGATGCTGAAGCCTCCCCTTTCAGCCCCTTGTCTCATGACTTTGCAGGCAACCCAGAGAGGGTACAGTCTGAGGACCAGAAACTATAGGAGAATCCCTGAAAGATGGAAAGCAAAAAGGGTTAGTTTGAAGAAGGAAACCAAGGCCCCAATACCTGCCAAAGGTGGGTGAGGCTCTCAGGGCCCTCCCTAGGAGGGGTGTTCCAGCTGCAGCAGGGGGCTCTGAGCTTTGATTTGGAGCAACATGGCAGGTGGAACCCTCTCAGTCACCTCTATCCTGCCCTTAGTCCTGGCAGAGGGCAGTGGTTAGCAGAGGTGCCTGTCACCTAGGCAGAGCAGTGAGTGTGAGCTTGGGGGCAGGCCCCAGGGAGCTGTTTTCCCCAAGAGGAACAGGAAGAAGGTCTGTACTGGCAGTCAGCCTCAACCCTGAATGTACATCAGAATCACCTGGGTAGCTGTTAAAACTATAAAATGGAAGGGCTGCATCTAAGATCAATTAATCTCTGGGGTGGAGGGAGCTCCCTGGTGAACTTAACGTGCCACTAATGTTGAGAACCTCTTTTAAAAGAAAAACATTGTAATAATAGTGGAATCAAGAATTTTAAACAATCTCAGGAAAATCTAGGAGAGTGGAAGAGGACATATGAAAAAGGACATATGTGAGACTATCCATTCTAAGGATACTGTATATGGACAGGGGATTTGTCATTTCCTTATTGAGCCCTCTAAGTACATATATGTTAACCATTTTGTTATTATTTCATACTTCCCTGAAGCTTTCTTCATTTTTTTTGGTATTTTTCTGAAGTGAGAAGCAGGGAGGCAGAGAGACAGACTCCCGCATGCGCCCTACTGAGATCCACCTGGTATGCCCACTAGGGGATGATGATCCTCCCATCTGGGCTTTGCTCCATTGCAGCTGGAGCCATTCTAGTGCCTGAGGTGGAGGCCATGGAGCCGTCCTCAGCACTCAGGCCAACTTTGCTCCCATGGAGCTTTGGCTGAGGGAGTGGAAGAGAGAGACAGCAAGGAGAGGGGTAAGGGTGGAGAAGAGGATGGGTGCTTCTCATGTGTGCCCTGGCCGGGAATCGAACCCGGGACTTCCACACGCCAGGCCGATGCTCTACTGCTGAGCCAACCGGCCAGGGCCAAAGCTTTCTTCATTTAAAAAAAAAATCTTGTTTTTTCTCTGGTCCTCAAATTGAATGCTTTTCATCGTATGGATAAACCACACGTTGTTGATCCGTTCATCCTTTGATGGCTTTTGGATTGTTTCTGCCTATTGGCTATTGTGAATATTATGAACATGGATGTGCTTTGAACATGGTGTGCAAAACATTCTCATCTTTCAACTGTCAGCTCCCTCCAGAATCTTCTTGCATTGGTTCATTCTCCTCTTGTTTTTCTTTTTCTTATGTTTTAAAAATAATTTTTTAATTTAACTGTTTTGTCCAGAGTTTATAGTCATATTCTGTTGGAGGAGAGGGTTCTAGGGTTCTAGAAGAGATTACTTGACTATTCTGGAATTGGAGTTGTCAGTGAGGGTTGGGGTTTAACCATGATTGAATCATATCTTATTGATAAGAGCATAATAAAACAATCAATTTAAAGAAAAATTGAAATAAAGGGATGAGAATACAATAGGCATATGGAAAGAGAAATAAAACTGGAACAGCATTAAGAATATCAGAAAAAGAGGAATTTCAATCCAAAAGCATTGATTAGGTAAAAGAGATATTATGTGATAGAAAATGGTATCAGGCACTATTTCAAACACAAACACAAATATAAGGAAAAAACTTAATTTAATAGATATGTATAGGAGAGACATGCACAAGAATAAAAATATGATAGGTAGTAATAGAATGTATTTTTGTCTTGTACTTATTAAATAATTTCTAAAGCTGTCATACCCTTGGTCACAGGAAAACTTCATAAATTTCTTTTCTTTCTTTCTCTCATTTTTTTAAGTGAGAGGAGGAGAAATAGTGAGACAGACTCCGGCATGCACCCTGACTGGGGTCTACTTGGAAACTCCTGTCTGGGGCCAATGTTTGAATCAACCAAGCTATCCTCAGTGCCTGAGGCTGATGCTCAGACCAACTGAGCAATCCTCAGTGCCCAGAGCTGATGCTCGAACCAGTTGAGCCACTGGCTGTGAGAGGAGAAGAGAGAGCAAAGCAGGAGAGAAGCAGATGGTCACTTCTTATGTGTGCCCTGACTGGGGATGGAACCCGGGATGTCCACATGCCAGGCTGATGCCCAATCCACTGAGCAAACTGGCCAGGGCCATAAATAAAAAAAGAGGATGTTTTAACAAACTCCATGCTTATTCCATATATAGAATTACAATATAAAAGAGAAATACCAAAAATACTTGGAGAAACAAATATACATCATTTCAAAATATAACTTCATATCCAAGGGAAAATAAACTGATATTACAAATCATTAAATAATAAAAGATTATTTCATACCCTAACCCTAATATATAATTAAATCTTTATATAGAGGAAAATTGCTCTTGTAATTAAAATTATATGTCTGTAATTAAAATGAGTAGTCTTATAATTAAAAACGAAAGGTAAGGCCCTGGCTGGTAGACTCAGTGGTAGAGCATCGGCCTGGCATATGGACGTCCTGGTTTGATTTCTGGTCTGCAACAGGAGGAGTGACCATCTGCTTCTCCACCTCTCCCCTTCTCCCTTCTCTCTCTTTTTCTCTCTCTTTTCCTCCCGCAGCCATGGCTTGGTTGGAGCAAGTTGGCTCAGGATGCTGAGGATGGCTCCATGGCCTTGCCTCAGGTACTAAAATAGCTCGTTGCTGAGCTATTTTAAACTTTTTTTAGATTTTATTTATTCACTTTTAGAGAGAGGAGAGACAGAAAGAAAGAGAGAAGGGGTGGGAGCAGGAAGCATCAACTCCCATATGTGCCTTGATCGGGCAAACCCAGGGTTTCAAACCAGCGACCTCAGTGTTCCAGGTCGACACTTTATCTACTGTGCCACCACAGGCCAAGTTGCGAGCTATTTTAGATTTCAGATGGGCAGAGAGCACCCACTGCCTGTCGGAGGGCCTGCTGGATGTATCCCAGTCTGTGCGATTGTGGGAGTCTGTCTCTCTGTCTCCCCACTTCTCACTTAAGAAAAATTAAAAGAAAAAAAGGTAAAAAATTAGCAAAATAAATATTTAACTTTAAAAATTAGGAACCAGAAAAACAAAATTAAAAAGTAGGCCATGTGAAACAATAAAAAGAAAAGCCAAAATTAGTTAAATATGAGAGAAAGTGTGTGTCTGTGTATGTGTGTGTATATGTGTGTATGTGTGTGTGTGTGTGTGTGTGCGCGCGCGTGCGTATAATTTGACTATATGTAATTTGAACAAATGAAATAAATGAACTCCTAACCAGTTGCTATAATACTTAGGACATTTTTGGTTATACTTTGATCAATTTCTGTCGTGAATACAGAGAGGAAAAGTCTGAATGAAAATAGCAAATTGTGTCTAGCAATAAGTTAAAGATAACACACCATAATCAAAAGCAGAATTTATTCTATCAACATGAGTCATTACTTGAACTGGTTAATGGAGAATAACCATATGATTATGTACATAATTACCAAGAAGATATTTGATTTAATTCATCAGATATTCCTAGTTAAAATAAAACAGGTTGAAATATAAATAGAAGGAAACAGATTAAATATGTTAAAAACCAATTCTTTAAAGGCAACTGTAAAAAAATAATATTAAACTATGAAAAATTGAAGCATTTCTATTAAAATTAGAAGTAAGATAGTCATGCCTGTCATTATCATATTATTAACCACTGTTTTAGGAGCTGTAGTTATTGCAATAATGTAAGAAAATACATTTTACATATATATAATATATATAGTTAAAATTATCTTTATTTGTATATGATATAATCGTATGCATAAAACTCAAAACTACAATAAAATCCATTACAATTAGTAAAATAGCTTATAAGTTTCTGAGTAAAAGAAAAATATACAAAAATTATTAGCTTTTATTTATAGCATCAATAACAAGTAGAAAGTTAAAATGTAAAAAAAATCTCATTTACAATAGTGATAAAAATCTCTAAAATATTTAAAAATAAATTTACCAAGAAGCATACAAGATCTATATATGACTATAATTTAATTTTATTATAAAGGTCACTAGTAAATATTAAAGTAATAGAGAAATCAGTAATGTTACTGGGTAGGATGACTTAACACTAAGAAGTGAAAATTTCTCAACTAATATACTTAGTGCTATTTTAATTAAAAGCTATTTAAGAAATTTTGTCACTAGAAAAAATGATTTTAAAATTTATTGGAATAGGCCCTTGCTGGTTGGCTCAGTGGATAGAAAGGACATGGGCCTGGTGTACAGACGTCCAGAGTTTGATCCCTGGTCAGAGCATACATGAAAAGTGACCATCTGCTTTTCTTCCCCTCCTCTCCCCCTTCTCTCTCTCTTCCCCTCTTGTAGCCAGTGACTCGATTGGTTTGAATGTTGGCCTGGGTGCTGAGGATAGCTCAGTTGGTCCAAGCATCAGCTCTGGACAGGGTGCCAGACAGGGTGTGGATCCCAGTTGGGGAGCATGCAGGAGTCTGTCTATCTCTCTTCCTCTCACTTAAAAAAATTATTGGAATAATAAGTGTTTGAGAAGAGTGAAGAAATTATTGAAAAAGAAGACTTTTTGCAGCAACTTTCCTTTCTGAATATTAAAATTTATGTTAAAGCTACAGTGAGAAGTAGTATATTGGTATAGGAAATGATAAATATATCCATGGATATGTTTATATATAGAATAGTAGATGAACAGATAAAAAACTCTATATATTGAACTTAATAAATGACAAAAATAACCAGTTAGCTCAGTGGGGAAATGATGGATTTTAAATAGTTCAGGCATAATTTGCCATCTATCTGGAAGAAAACAGAGCCCTACTTTACTTTCTATGCTAAATTAAATTCCAGATGGATTAAATCTCTAGATGTTAATAACTAATATAAATTAATAGAACTACACTTTAGAAAATAAAAGCTAGATAAATTTGTGTATACCAAATGTTAAAAACTAAAAATATACATACAATGACATTTGTAAAAAATTATAGACTGGAAAAAAAATTGTAACCTGACAAAGGGCCAGTATTTCTATTATGTATTTTAAAAACCCTCTAAAACTGATAATAAAAGACAACTCAAGTAAAAATGGGCAAAACATATGAAAGCAATTATCTGAATAGGAATGTAAGTGGCTAAAACTTCATAGCAAATATGCCCTTTCCAGTAATTAGAAAAATATAAATGAAAACAAAAATGAAAATCCATTTTCTCCCCAATAGGTATGCGAAGATTAAAAGGAACAATATCTTCACTGGTCTGAGGATAAAGGAAAAGAGGACACGCACTATTGTGGGAATGTAATTGCTATAATTTCTTTTTTTGGAAAGAAACCTACTCAAAAAATCCTACCATTTTATTTAGTTTAGTATAGTTTTGTTTATAGAGGCACAAACATGTAAACTTTCTGAAAAACCATCAATTGGAAAATATTTGAATAAATTATTATATATTTAACATTAAGCAGATTATCAAAAGAGCCACATTAGTTAATCTGGACAAGTGATATGGTAAACTAAAAAATCAAATTATACATAGTATGTTTCCATTTCTGTTTTGAAAAGCACAAAAATAAAACAAAAATAACAACCAACAAAAATTGTATGTATGTATGTATGTATGTATGTATGTGTGTATCAGGATAGAATTAGGTACATAACAAGTTTTTAATATTGATTATTATAGGAGGGTGAGGCTGGAGGATGTGGATATTGCTTAGTTTGTTCCTACAAGCTTGAAGTGCCTTTGTAATAAAAATAATTTAATTTTTTTCAGTTTTATTGAGATCTGATTGATGTATAACATTGTATTATTTTATTTTATTTTATTTTTATTTTTTTACAGAGACAGAGAGAGAGTCAGAGTGAGGGATAGACAGGGACAGACAGACAGGAATGGAGAGATGAGAAGCATCAATCATTAGTTTTTCGTTGAGACACCTTAGTTGTTCATTGACTGCTTTCTCATATGTGCCTTGACCATGGGGCTACAGCAGACCGAGGAACCCCTTGCTTGAGCCAGTGACCTTGGGTCCAAGCTGGTGAGCTTTTTGCTTGAACCAGATGAACCCGTGCTCAAGCTGGCAACCTCGGGGTCTTGAACTTGGGTCCTTAGCATCCCAGTCCGACGCTCTATCCACTGCGCCACTGCCTGGTCAGGCTAACATTGTATTTGTTTAAATGTGCAACATAAGGACTTGATATGCATATATGTTGTGAAATGATTACCACAATAAATTTAGTCAATATCCATCACTTCACGTAGTTACAGATTTTTTACCTTGTTATGAGAAAAATTATGTTGAGAATATGAGATTATGAGAAATATTATGAGAAATATTACGTTGTAATATTTTAAAAGACTGGGAGCTGCTGGATTAGTCAAAAGAGCATAAATTATGAGGTATAGACCTAACCTTGCCTCTGACTGTAATGTGACACTTTCTGCCTTTATTTTCTTGTTTCTAAAGGTATAAGTGGTAGTGGCTGTCCTACTGACTGAGGTCAAAGTGTTGTGAAGATAAAATGAAGGATGAAGACAAAGTAACTTGAATAAATGATGTTGCAGTATAACCTATTATCCTCAAAAGGGAATTCTGAAACATTTTCAATTTATATGATGCAGGTGAAAAAGTTGCCTGAGGAAGAATCTTCCCTTCCCAATGGCGATGTCGTGGGAGAGGCGCAGGGCACCACAGAGGTAAGAGCTGGGACCTCGAACTATCTTTCCGTAGATCAGTCTCCTCAGTGTCAACTCGGTCCTAATTTTTCTATGTCTATGTCTGTCTGTCCACCTTAACTATCATCTTTCTATCAGTCTGTCTCTTCATCCATCTATCCATCCTCCTTCCCTTCTTTCTTCCTTCTCTCTCTCCCTTCCGTCCGTCTGTCCATCCATCCATCTACCCATCATCTACCTGTATCTATCTATCTATCTATCTATCTATCTATCTATCTATCTATCTATCTATCTATCATCTATCATCTTTCTAAATCTTTAAAATTCTGAAGCCTCCTTTACACACGAACAACAGAAAACAAACACTGGCTAAATATTGACTCCTTTGGCATTCTCTTCATAAGCCTCACATAGGTAAATTGAAATTCCTCATTTGAGAGCTACCATGCTCGTGAATCAGATCAGTTGAATTTCACCAAAAGCTCCTATCAGCGATTTTGATGGGTGGCGATCCTATACTCTAGTAGCTAAATGACCTTGTACACAGGAGGTCTGCATTTGCTTTGTTTATATATATACTGTTGTTTCCAAATAGGAAAACCACAGCACTGGTGGTCTGGTGTTTCCTTGGAGGCTTATCTCACGTTAGTGATACCCAGTGTTTCCTTTATGGCCAGGGAACAGAGAAAGCTGAAGAAAGTGGAGAAAATGAGGCACAGCAAGAGAACAAGGAAGATGCAGGCAACCTCGCTGAATCCCAAGAGAAGAATGTGAGTGTTTGCTTTTTTCCCTGCAGTTTCATTGGACTCCATTCTGTTCACCAAACATTATGGAGCTCCTACCAAGTGCCAGGAATCTTTCCGGGCACACAGAGTGGGGAGGAAAGTAAGAAGCTAGGAGTTTAGCTAGAGAGGAAGCAGGTAATTTCCGTCTAATGTGTTAACTGCTGTGGTTGAGATGGATTTAGGGCTAAAAGAAAGTAAGAGGAAGGACCCTGAACCCAGCCTGGAAGGGCAGTCTAGACAGAACTTTAATAATTTGTTGTTGTGTCGTTAGGCTTAGGTTGGGTTTTTGTTCCTTATAAAACAAGGACCTTATTCCTTGGTCATGAATAATGATAGACTCCCAGCCTACTTCCACCAAGAGCACTGCCTCCAGGGGACACAGAGCTAACGGTGCTTTGTGGGAAGCCAATAGAAGCTGAGGATAGACAGTGCCTTGGGTAGGGAAACTGATAGCAATTAAAATCCAATCGGGGGAATCACAGATCTCAGCTGGTCCGAGGCCTGTGATACAATTCTAGATGGGGTTCCAAGTCAGGAGCCACAGGGCAAAGGGTGGGGAGAATGTGAGGAGGAGGGAGGACTGGTTCTGGAAGCATCGAGCTAAGATAATGGGGGACCAGAGGGACTGCTTATTTCAAGAATTCTAAGATTGTGGCTGGGAAGCCAGATGAGTGGGAGACCCAGGGGCAGAGAGAGCCTGGATGGGGTATGCTGCTGGCATTAGGTGGAGCCTCCCTTTGGGAGAATTTCAGTGGGCTTCTGCATTGGTCCAACTGTAGCAAAGACTATTTTCTGAACCCTGATGGTTTGCATTTTTACCTATTTATTGATTCCAAAGAGGTATAGACAGCTTTGAAGATATGGGGACCCCTGTTCCTGGCATATGGAATGTGACGAGGAAGGGCATGGAGACTGATACCCATGCTGTGGAAAATGGGGGTGGGGGATAGGGCACCATGATGTTTAACTTGGGGGTGCTAGGGCAGTAAATTCCTCATATTTGAAGATACTATTTCAAAATATTCAAAATTTAAGACTCTTTGAATTTTTCTTTTTTGGAGAAATATGAAATCTTTAATTTTGGCCTAGAAGTTAAATGGGGTTTTATGGTAGTCTGTAAAATTTAGAAGTAATAAATTCAAATTAAATATAGTGACAATTTCATTATCTTATAATTTAAAAAGCCATTTGTATTTTAGATGAAGAATACTATTAACATTATGTTATCGAGCTCACTTTTCAACTCTTTAATAATATTTATTCTAATAAAGCCAGACTGACTTTTTCTCATTCGATAAATGATATCAAATGCTCTTTGACCAATTTTAATTCAGTTGATAAGAAAACAACCCCATGATTTGTCCATAAACATTAAAAATAACATAATAACATAATTAACTTTGGAATGGAAAAGTGGGAAAATCCAGTGAAATGTCAGAAGGAGACAAAAGCTATGTGATATTTAGAAGTTGCATTTTGTGCTCACAGAACCTCCTGTCCGTGTTGGTGGTCCTGGGGCTTGTTCACACGTGTTGAGCTAGGACGCCGTCTCGGCTGTCCTTACCCCTGTCGTCACGGTGCACCTGGACTTCAACAGGCTTGTGTGCAATAAACAGAAAGGACAGTTAGATCTCAGAGTTTTATTGGCCTAACATTGATTTTCAAAGTACTAGACACATCCAGGTGGGTTCTTCTAGATCAGGGGTCCCCAAACTATGGCCCGCGGGCCGCATGCGGCCCCCCTGAGGCCATTTATCCGGCCCCCACTGCACTTCCAGAAGGGGCACCTCTTTTATTGGTGGTCAGTGAGAGGAGCATAGTTCCCATTGAAATACTGGTCAGTTTGTTGATTTAAATTTACTCGTTCTTTATTTTAAATATTGTATTTGTTCCCGTTTTATTTTTTTACTTTAAAATAAGATATGTGCAATGTGCACAGGGATTTGTTCATATTTTTTTTATAGTCTGGCCCTCCAAGAGTCTGAGGGACAGTGAACTGGCCCCCTGTGTAAAAAGTTTGGGGACCCCTGTTCTATATTACAACCCAGAAGAATCCTGGTCTTTCGAGAGCCTCTGGGCACACCCTCAGGAAGGAACTGTAGATGGGACATCACGAGAACTTTATGAAACCCTGAAAACATTGAGGCTGGTTCACGTTTGTGTTTGGTTTTCATCAGGGTAAAATGATTTTAAGTTGTGTCCTCTGCCAACTCAGGTCCTCTTCAGAATGTTTTAAAGACCTTGGCCTGATTGTGGTCTGTACACTATCCCACTTGGCTTCCTCCAAAACTGGTCTGGAGGAAAGTTGCTTCCTTTGGAGACAGATGTTGGAGTAGGTCCTTGAGGAGCTCCCGAGTCTGGGCCCCGGTGGTCTCTGAAGATCAACAGAACTCAGGTGTGGCCCCCAATCCCCAGCAGCTCTTAGGCCAGCTTGCTCGCCTCGGGTCGCTCCTCGCCAGCCCTAGGCTTCCTTCCGCACCAACCACCTGTTCCAGTCGGTCTAGCCTGCCATTCGCCACAGCTGACACCTGTCCTTACTCCTGGCCGTCCGCCGCCTTGGCTGCCACCCTCCCTGGCCATGTTCCCGCCAAAAATAGACTTCCCACATGTGGGGCTCCTCCCGACTGGCTTTCTTAGAGGAACAACGTGGTGAAATAAGTTCAAGTTGTAGCTTTGTAATAGGAATGGTTGCTAAGGTTTTTCAAGAGCTTGACTGTGTGATTATGATTATCTTAAAAAAAAAACAACCCTTTTTGTCCATATAATTATCTACCAACCATAAAAGTCAATTCAAGCATTGTGTGTAGGTAAGGATCTGCCTGATTCTGATATTTTACAATTCTGTGAGCTAAGGATGGGCATTTAGGTTTTTATGTAGTAAGCATGTCCCCCCTCCTCCTGAGAGGGATTTGAGATGGGGTGGCAAATGCATTCATTCATCATTGTATTGACAATTGAGTGTTGCCACATGCCAGGAAGAATGCGGGGGGTGGGGGGTGGAGTGTAAAAGTGATACAGTCACTGCTCCCACAGAGTTTGTGTTTTCATGGAGCTGGGGATGGCCATACCTAAGGTTCTTCAAAGCTTATTTGACCTTTGAAGCTAGGTATTTCTATAAATTCTCTGAGCAATTACTTTCTCTATTTAATGTCTCTTTCAAAAAATTAAGGTCAATTCAGGCCCTGGCCGGTTGGCTCAGCGGTAGAGCGTCGGCCTGGTGTGCAGGAGTCCCAGGTTCGATTCCCAGCCAGGGCACACAGGAGAGGTGCCCATTTGTCTCTCCACCCCTCCCCCTCTCCTTCCTCTCTGTCTCTCTCTTCCCCTCCCGCAGCCGAGGTTCTATTGGAGCAGGGATGACCCGGGCGCTGGGGATGGCTCTGTGGTCTCTGCCCCAGGCGCTAGAGTGGCTCTGGATGCAACAGAGTGACGCCCCAGAGGGGCAAAGCATCGCCCCCTGGTGGGCATGCCAGGTGGATCCCGGTCGGGCGCATGCGGGAGTCTGTCTGACTGCCTCCCTGTTTCCAGCTTCGGAAAAATGAAAAAAAAAAAT